>NC_090937.1:1598273827-1599644791 GCF_040938575.1 Ambystoma mexicanum | reverse complement strand
GGACATGAGTGGGGGCCTGGTGGAGGGTGCCCCCACAGTGCTGGGGGGTGGGGATGCAGGGGGACATGAGCGGGGGGCTTGGTGGAGGGTGCCCCTGGATGCTGGGGGGTGGGGGTGCAGGGGGACATGGGTGGGACCCTGGTGGAGGGTGCCCCACAGTGCTGGGGGTGGGGGTGCAGGGGGACATGTGGGGTGCTTGGTGGAGGGTGCCCCTGGATGCTGGGGGGTTGGGGCGCAGGGGTACATGAGTGGGGGCCTGGTGGAGGGTGCCCCAAAGTGCTGGGAGGTGAGGGTGCAGGTGGACATGAGTGGGGGCTTGGTGGAGGGTGACCCTGGATGCTGGGGGTGGGGGTGCAGGGGGGACTTAAGTGGGGGCCTGGTGGAGGGTGCCCCACAGTGCTGGGGGGTGGGGGTGCAGGAGGACATGAGTGGGGGCTTGGTGGAGGGTGCCCCTGGATGCTGGGGGGTGGGGGTGCAGGGGGACATGAGTGGGGGCCTGGTGGAGGGTGCCCTGCACTGCTGGAGGGTGGGGGTGCAGGGGGACATGAGTTGGGGTCCTGGTGGAGGTGTCCTGCACTGCTGGGAGGTGGGGTGCAGGGGGACATGAGTTGGACATGAGTGGGGGCCTGCTGGCAGGTGCCCCACAGTGCTGGGGGGTGGGGGTGCTGGGAGACATGAGTGGGGGCCTGGTGGAGGGTGCCCCACAGTGCTGGGGGGTGGGGATGCAGGGGGACATGAGTGGGGGCCTGGTGGAGGGTGCCCCACAGTGCTGGGGGGTGGGGATGCAGGGGGACATGAGTGGGGGCTTGGTGGAGGGTGCCCCTGGGATGCTGGGGGGTGGGGGTGCAGGGGGACATGGGTGGGAGCCTGGTGGAGGGTGCCCCACAGTGCTGGGGGTGGGGGTGCAGGGGGACATGTGCGGGGCTTGGTGGAGGGTGCCCCTGGATGCTGAGGGGTTGGGGCGAAGGGGTACATGAGTGGGGGCCTGGTGGAGGGTGCCCCAAAGAGCTGGGAGGTGGTGGTGCAGGGGGACATGAGTGGGGGCTTGGTGGAGGGTGACCCTGGATGCTGGGGGTGGGGGTGCAGGGCGACATAAGTGGGGGCCTGGTGGAGGTGCCCCACAGTGCTGGGGGGTGGGGGTGCAGGAGGACATGAGTGGGGGCTTGGTGGAGGGTGCCCCTGGATGCTGGGGGGTGGGGGTGCAGGGGGACATGAGTGGGGGCCTGGTGGAGGGTGCCCTGCACTGCTGGAGGGTGGGGGTGCAGGGGGACATGAGTTGGGGTCCTGGTGGAGGTGTCCTGCACTGCTGGGAGGTGGGGGTGCAGGGGGACATGAGTTGGACATGAGTGGGGGCCTGCTGGCAGGTGCCCCACAGTGCTGGGGGGTGGGGGTGCTGGGAGACATGAGTGGGGGCCTGGTGGAGGGTGCCCCACAGGGCTGGGGGGTGGGGGTGCAGGGGGACATGAGTTGGGGCCTGGTGGAGGGTGCCCCACAGTGCTGGGGGGTGGGAGTGCAGGGGGACATGAGTGGGGGCTTGGTGGAGGGTGCCCCACAGTGCTGGGGGGTGGGAGTGCAGGGGGACATGAGTGGGGGCCTGGTAGAGGGTGCCCCACAGTGCTGGGGGGTGGGGGTGCAGGGGGACATGAGTGGGGGCTTGGTGGAGGGTGCCCCTGGATGCTGGGTGGTCGAGGTGCAGGGGGACATGAGTGGGGCCTGGTGGAGGGTGCCCCGCACTGCTGGGGGGTGGGGGTGCAGGGGGACATGAGTGGGGTCTTGGTGGAGGATGCCCCTGGATGCTGGGGGGTGGGGGTGCAGGGGGACATTAGTGGGGGCCTGGTGGAGGGTGCCCCACAGTGCTGGGGGGTGGGGGTGCAGGGGGACATGAGTGGGGGCCTGGTGGAGGGTGCCCCTGGATGCTGGGGGGTGGGAGACCAGGGGGACATGAGTTTGGGGCCTGGTGGAGGTGCCCTGCACTGCTGGGGGGTGGGGGTGCTGGGAGACACGAGTGTGGGCCTGGTGGAGGGTGTCCCAGGGTGCTGGGGGGTAGGGGTGCAGGGGGACATGAGCTGGGGGACTGGTGGAGGGTGCCCTGCACTGCTGGGGGGTGGGGGTGCTGGGGGACATGAGTACACAGGAGTACGTGTATTACTGGGGTGCAGGGTAGTCCCCCATGGTGTGGGCTGCCTGCAGGGGCCGTGGAGGTTGTAGAGCGAACACCTGGGAGGACCCACATGGCCAATTCACGTGTAGTACTCCACGGAACCCCTGAAATACACGTACCCTGCTGATATCGCGTGTGAAACTTCCCGCGCACCCCGAAATACACGTACACAGGACATTCGCGTGTGGAACTTCCAGCGCACCCCTGGAATACACGTACCCAGATGAAATCGCGTGTGAAACTTCCCGCGCACCCCTGATATACACGTACCCTGATGGAATCGCGTGTGAAACTTCCCGCGCACCCCTGAAATACACGTACCCTGCTGAATTTGCGTGTGAAACTTCCCATGCACCCCAGTAATACACATACCACGCTCGCACAGGGCCAATCGCATGTGAAACTTCCCCCGCACCCCAGTAATACACGTACCCTGTTGAATTCACGTGTGTAACTTCCCACGCACCCCAAAATACACATACCCAGGACATTCGCATGTGGAACTTCCAGCGCACCCCTGATATACACGTACCCTGATGGAATCGAGTGTGGAACTTTCCGCGCACCCCTGAAATACACGTACCCTGCTGAATTCACGTGTGTAACTTCCCGCGCACCCCGAAATACACGTACCCAGGACATTCGCGTGTGGAACTTCTTGCGCACCCCTGGAATACACATACCCAGCTGAATTGCAGGGGGACATGAGTTGGGGGCCTGTTGGAGGGTGCCCTGCACTGCTGGGGGGTGGGATTGCAGGGGGACACGAGTTGGACATGAGTGGGGGCCTGCTGGCAGGTGCCCCACAGTGCTGGGGGGTGGGGGTGCTGGGAGACATGAGTGGGGGCCTGGTGGAGGGTGTCCCACAGTGCTGGGGGGTGGGGGTGCAGGGGGACATGAGTGGGGGCCTGGTGGAGGGTGCCCTGCACTGCTGGGGGGTGGGTGTGCAGGGGGACATGAGTTGGACATGAGTGGGGGCCTGCTGGCAGGTGCCCCACAGTGCTGGGGGGTGGGGGTACTGGGAGACATGAGTGGGGGCCTGGTGGAGGGTGTCCCACAGTGCTAGGGGGGTGGGGGTGCAGGGGGACATGAGTGGGGGCTTGGTGGAGGGTGCCCCTGGATGCTGGGGGGTGGGGGTGCAGGGGGACATGAGTGGGGGCCTGGTGGAGGGTGCCCCAAAGTGCTGGGAAGTGGGGGTGCAGGGGGACATGAGTGAGGGCTTGGTGGAGGGTGACCCTGGATGCTGGGGGTGGGGGTGCAGGAGGACATAAGTGGGGGCCTGGTGGAGGGTGCCCCACAGTGCTGGGGGGTGGGGGTGCAAGAGGACATGAGTGGGGGCTTGGTGGAGGGTGCCCCTGGATGCTAGGGGGTGGGGGTGCAGGGGGACATGAGTGGGGGCCTGGTGGAGGGTGCCCTGCCCTGCTGGAGGGTGGGGGTGCAGGGGGACATGAGTTGGGGTCCTGGTGGAGGTGTCCTGCACTGCTGGGAGGTGGGTGTGCAGGGGGACATGAGTTGGACATGAGTGGGGGCCTGCTGGCAGGTGCCCCACAGTGCTGGGGGGTGGGGATGCAGGGGGACATGAGTGGGGGCTTCGTGGAGGGTGCCCCTGGATGCTGGGGGGTGGGGGTGCAGGGGGACATGAGTGGGGGCCTGGTGGAGGGTGCCCCACAGTGCTGGGGGGTGGGGATGCAGGGGGACATGAGTGGGGGCTTGGTGGAGGGTGCCCCTGGATGCTGGGGGGTGGGGGTGCAGGGGGACATGGGTGGGAGCCTGGTGCAGGGTGCCCCACAGTGCTGGGGGTGGGGGAGCAGGGGGACATGTGGGGTGCTTGGTGGAGGGTGCCCCTGGATGCTGGGGGGTTGGGGCGCAGGGGTACATGAGTGGGGGCCTGGTGGAGGGTGCCCCAAAGTGCTGGGAGGTGAGGGTGCAGGGGGACATGAGTGGGGGCTTGGTGGAGGGTGACCCTGGATGCTGGGGGTGGGGGTGCAGGGGGACATGAGTGGGGGCCTGGTGGAGGGTGCCCTGCACTGCTGGAGGGTGGGGGTGCAGGGGGACATGAGTTGGGGTCCTGGTGGAGGTGTCCTGCACTGCTGGGAGGTGGGGGTGCAGGGGGACATGAGTTGGACATGAGTGGGGGCCTGCTGGCAGGTGCCCCACAGTGCTGGGGGTGGGGGTGCTGGGAGACATGAGTGGGGGCCTGGTGGAGGGTGCCCCACAGTGCTGGGGGGTGGGGATGCAGGGGGACATGAGTGGGGGCCTGGTGGAGGGTGCCCCACAGTGCTGGGGGATGGGGATGCAGGGGGACATGAGTGGGGGCTTGGTGGAGGGTGCCCCTGGATGCTGGGGGGTGGGGGTGCAGGGGGACATGGGTGGGAGCCTGATGGAGGGTGCCCCACAGTGCTGGGGGGTGGGGGTGCAGGGGGACATGTGGGGGGCTTGGTGGAGGGTGCCCCTGGATGCTGGGGGGTTGGGGCGCAGGGGTACATGAGTGGGGGCCTGGTGGAGGGTGCCCCAAAGTGCTGGGAGGTGGTGGTGCAGGGGGACATGAGTGGGGGCTTGGTGGATGGTGACCCTGGATGCTGGGGGTGGGGGTGCAGGGGGACATAAGTGGGGGCCTGGTGGAGGGTGCCCCACAGTGCTGGGGGGTGGGGGTGCAGGAGGACATGAGTGGGGGCTTGGTGGAGGGTGCCCCTGGATGCTGGGGGGTGGGGGTGCAGGGGGACATGAGTGGGGGCCTGGTGGAGGGTGCCCTGCACTGCTGGAGGGTGGGGGTGCAGGGGGACATGAGTTGGGGTCCTGGTGGAGGTGTCCTGCACTGCTGGGAGGTGGGGGTGCAGGGGGACATGAGTTGGACATGAGTGGGGGCCTGCTGGCAGGTGCCCCACAGTGCTGGGGCGTGGGGGTGCAGGGGGACATGAGTGGGGGCCTGGTGGAGGGTGCCCCTGGATGCTGGGGGGTGGGAGACCAGGGGGACATGAGTTTGGGGCCTGGTGGAGGGTGCCCTGCACTGCTGGGGGGTGGGGGTGCTGGGAGACACGAGTGTGGGCCTGGTGGAGGGTGTCCCACGGTGCTGGGGGGTGGGGGTGCAGGGGGACATGAGCTGGGGGACTGGTGGAGGGTGCCCTGCACTGCTGGGGGTGGGGGTGCTGGGGGACATGAGTGGGGGTGCAGGGTAGTCCCCCGTGGTGTGGGCTGCCTGCAGGGGCCGTGGAGGTTGTAGAGCGAACACCTGGGAGGACCCACATGGCCAATTCACGTGTAGTACTCCACGGAACCCCTGAAATACACGTACCCTGCTGATATCGCGTGTGAAACTTCCCGCGCACCCCGAAATACACGTACACAGGACATTCGCATGTGGAACTTCCAGCGCACCCCTGGAATACACGTACCCAGATGAAATCGCGTGTGAAACTTCCCGCGCACCCCTGATATACACGTACCTTGATGGAATTGCGTGTGAAACTTCCCGCGCACCCCTGAAATACACGTACCCTGCTGAATTTGCGTGTGAAACTTCCCATGCACCCCAGTAATACACATACCACGCTCGCACAGGGCCAATCGCATGTGAAACTTCCCCCGCACCCCAGTAATACACGTACCCTGTTGAATTCACGTGTGTAACTTCCCACGCACCCCAAAATACACATACCCAGGACATTCGCATGTGGAACTTCCAGCGCACCCCTGATATACACGTACCCTGATGGAATCGAGTGTGGAACTTTCCGCGCACCCCTGAAATACACGTACCCTGCTGAATTCACGTGTGTAACTTCCCGCGCACCCCGAAATACACGTACCCAGGACATTTGCGTGTGGAACTTCTTGCGCACCCCTGGAATACACGTACCCAGCTGAATTGCAGGGGGACATGAGTTGGGGGCCTGTTGGAGGGTGCCCTGCACTGCTGGGGGGTGGGGTTGCAGGGGGACATGAGTGGGGTCCTGCTGGCAGGTGCCCCACAGTGCTGGGGGGTGGGGGTGCTGGGAGACATGAGTGGGGGCCTGGTGGAGGGTGCCCTGCACTGCTGGGGGGTGGGTGTGCAGGGGGACATGAGTTGGACATGAGTGGGGGCCTGCTGGCAGGTGCCCCACAGTGCTGGGGGGTGGGGGTACTGGGAGACATGAGTGGGGGCCTGGTGGAGGGTGTCCCACAGTGCTGGGGGGTGGGGGTGCAGGGGGACATGAGTGGGGGCCTGGTGGAGGGTGCCCTGCACTGCTGGGGGGTGGGTGTGCAGGGGGACATGAGTTGGACATGAGTGGGGGCCTGCTGGCAGGTGCCCCACAGTGCTGGGGGCTGGGGGTGCTGGGAGACATGAGTGGGGGCCTGGTGGAGGGTGCCCTGCACTGCTGGGGGTGGGGGTGTAGGGGGACATGAGTTGGGCATGAGTGGGGGCCTGCTGGCAGGTGCCCCACAGTGCTGGGGGGTGGGGGTGCTGGGAGACATGAGTGGGGGCCTGGTGGAGGGTGCCCCACAGTACTGGGGGGTGGGGGTGCAGGGGGACATGAGTGGGGGCTTGGTGGAGGGTGCCCCTGGATGCTGGGGGGTGGGGGTGCAGGGGGACATGAGTGGGGGCCTGGTGGAGGGAGCCCCACAGTGCTGGGGGGTGGGGGTGCAGGGGGACATGAGTTGGACATGAGTGGGGGCCTGCTGGCAGGTGCCCCACAGTGCTGGGGGGTGGGAGTGCAGGGGTACATGAGTGGGGGCCTGGTGGAGGGTGCCCCACAGTGCTGGGGGGTGGGGGTGCAGGGGGACATGAGTGGGGGCCTCGTGGAGGATGCCCTGCACTGCTGGGGGGTGAGGGTGCAGGGGGATATGAGTTGGGGTCTGGTGGAGGGTGCCCTGCACTGCTGGGGGGTGGGGGTGCAGGGGGACATGAGTTGGACATGAGTGGGGGCCTGCTGGCAGGTGCCCCACAGTGCTGGGGGGTGGGGGTGCTGGGAGACATGAGTGGGGGCCTGGTGGAGGGTGCCCCACAGTGCTGGGGGGTGGAGGTGCAGGGGGACATGAGTGGGGGTTTGGTGGAGGGAGCCCCTGGATGCTGGGGGGTGGGGGTGCAGGGGGACATGAGTTGGCGCTTGGTGGAGGGTGCCCCTGGATGCTGGGGGTTGGGGGTGCAGGGGGACATGAGTGTGGGCCTGGTGGAGGGTGCCCCACAGTGCTGGGGGGTGGGAGTGCAGGGGGACATGAGTGGGGGCTTGGTGGAGGGTGCCCCACAGTGCTGGGGGGTGGGAGTGCAGGGGGACATGAGTGGGGGCCTGGTGGAGGGTGCCCCACAGTGCTGGGGGGTGGGGGTGCAGGGGGACATGAGTGGGGGCTTGGTGGAGGTTGCCCCTGGATGCTGGGGGGTGGGGGTGCAGGGGAACATGAGTGGGGGCCTGGTGGAGGGTGCCCCACAGTGCTGGGGGGTGGGGGTGCAGGGGTACATGAGTGGGGGCCTGGTGGAGGGTGTCCCTGGATGCTGGGGGGTGGGGGTGCAGGGGAACATGAGTGGGGGCCTGGTGGAGGGTGCCCCACAGTGCTGGGGGGTGGGGGTGCAGGGGTACATGAGTGGGGGCCTGGTGGAGGGTGCCCTGCACTGCTGGGGGGTGGGGGTGCTGGGAGACACGAGTGTGGGCCTGGTGGAGGGTGCCCCACGGTGCTGGGGGGTGGGGGCGCAGGGGGGCATGAGTTGGGGGACTGGTGGAGGGTGCCCTGCACTGCTGGGGGGTAGGGGTGCTGGGGGACATGAGTGGGGGTGCAGGGTAGTCCCCCGTGGTGTGGGCTGCCTGCAGGGGCCGTGGAGGTTGTAGAGCGAACACCTGGGAGGACCCACATGGCCAATTCATGTGTAGTACTCCACGGAACCCCTGAAATACACATACCCTGCTGATATCGTGTGTGAAAATTCCCGCGCACCCCGAAATACACGTACACAGGACATTCGCGTGTGGAACTTTCAGCGCACCCCTGGAATACACGTACCCAGATGAAATCGCGTTTGAAACTTCCCGCGCACCCCTGATATACACGTACCCTGATGGAATCGCGTGTGGATCTTCCCGCGCCCCCCTGAAATACACGTACCCTGATGGAATCGCGTGTGAAACTTCCCGCGCACCCCTGAAATACACGTACCCTGCTGAATTTGCGTGTGAAACTTCCCGCGCACCCCAGTAATACACGTACCACGCTCGCACAGGGCCAATCGCATGTGAAACTTCCCCCGCACCCCAGTAATACACGTACCCTGCTGAATTCACGTGTGTAACTTCCCGCACACCCCGAAATACACGTACCCAGGACATTCGCGTGTGGAACTTCTTGCGCACCCCTGGAATACACGTACCCAGCTGAATTGCAGGGGGACATGAGTTGGGGGCCTGGTGGAGGGTGCCCTGCACTGCTGGGGGGTGAGGGTACAGGGGGACATGAGTTGGACATGAGTGGGGGCCTGCTGGCAGGTGCCCCACAGTGCTGGGGGGTGGGGGTGCTGGGAGACATGAGTGGGGGCCTGGTGGAGGGTGCCCTGCACTGGTGGGGGATGGGGGTGCAGGGGGACATGAGTTGGACATGAGTGGGGGCCTGCTGGCAGGTGCCCCACAGTGCTGGGGGGTGGGGGTGCTGGGAGACATGAGTGGGGGCCTGGTGGAGGGTGCCCCACAGTGCTGGGGGATGGGGATGCAGGGGGACATGAGTGGGGGCTTGGTGGAGGGTGCCCCTGGATGCTGGGGGGTGGGGGTGCAGGGGGACATGGGTGGGAGCCTGGTGGAGGGTGCCCCACAGTGCTGGGGGGTGGGGGTGCAGGGGGACATGTGGGGGGCTTGGTGGAGGGTGCCCCTGGATGCTGGGGGTTTGGGGCGCAGGGGTACATGAGTGGGGGCCTGGTGGAGGGTGCCCCAAAGTGCTGGGAGGTGGGGGTGCAGGGGGACATGAGTGGGGGCTTGGTGGAGGGTGACCCTGGATGCTGGTGGTGGGGGTGCAGGGGGACATAAGTGGGGGCCTGGTGGAGGGTGCCCCACAGTGCTGGGGGGTGGGGGTGCAGGAGGACATGAGTGGGGGCTTGGTGGAGGGTGCCCCTGGATGCTGGGGGGTTGGGGTGCAGGGGGATATGAGTGGGGGCTTGGTGGAGGGTGCCCTGCACTGCTGGAGGGTGGGGGTGCAGGGGGACATGAGTTGGGGTCCTGGTGGAGGTGTCCTGCACTGCTGGGAGATGGGGGTGCAGGGCGACATGAGTTGGACATGAGTGGGGGCCTGCTGGCAGGTGCCCCACAGTGCTGGGGGGTGGGGGTGCTGGGAGACATGAGTGGGGGCCTGGTGGAGGGTGCCCCACAGTGCTGGGGGGTGGGGATGCAGGGGGACATGAGTGGGGGCTTGGTGGAGGGTGCCCCTGGATGCTGGGGGGTGGGGGTGCAGGGGGACATGGGTGGGAGCCTGGTGGAGGGTGCCCCACAGTGCTGGGGGGTGGGGGTGCAGGGGGACATGTGGGGGGCTTGGTGGAGGGTGCCCTTGGATGCTGGGTGGTTGGGGCGCAGGGGTACATGAGTGGGGGCCTGGTGGAGGGTGCCCCAAAGTGCTGGGAGGTGGGGGTGCAGGGGGACATGAGTGAGGGCTTGGTGGAGGGTGACCCTGGATGCTGGGGGTGGGGGTGCAGGAGGACATAAGTGGGGGCCTGGTGGAGGGTGCCCCACAGTGCTGGGGGGTGGGGGTGCAGGAGGACATGAGTGGGGGCTTGGTGGAGGGTGCCCCTGGATGCTGGGGGGTGGGGGTGCAGGGGTACATGAGTGGGGGCCTGGTGGAGGGTGCCCTGCACTGCTGGAGGGTGGGGGTGCAGGGGGACATGAGTTGGGGTCCTGGTGGAGGTGTCCTGCACTGCTGGGAGGTGGGGGTGCAGGGGGACATGAGTTGGACATGAGTGGGGGCCTGCTGGCAGGTGCCCCACAGTGCTGGGGGGTGGGGGTGCTGGGAGACATGAGTGGGGGCCTGGTGGAGGGTGCCCCACAGTGCTGGGGGGTGGGGATGCAGGGGGACATGAGTGGGGGCTTGGTGGAGGGTGCCCCTGGATGCTGGGGGGTGGGGGTGCAGGGGGACATGGGTGGGAGCCTGGTGGAGGGTGCCCCACAGTGCTGGGGGGTGGGGGTGCAGGGGGACATGTGGGGGGCTTGGTGGAGGGTGCCCTTGGATGCTGGGTGGTTGGGGCGCAGGGGTACATGAGTGGGGGCCTGGTGGAGGGTGCCCCAAAGTGCTGGGAGGTGGGGGTGCAGGGGGACATGAGTGAGGGCTTGGTGGAGGGTGACCCTGGATGCTGGGGGTGGGGGTGCAGGAGGACATAAGTGGGGGCCTGGTGGAGGGTGCCCCACAGTGCTGGGGGGTGGGGGTGCAGGAGGACATGAGTGGGGGCTTGGTGGAGGGTGCCCCTGGATGCTGGGGGGTGGGGGTGCAGGGGGACATGAGTGGGGGCCTGGTGGAGGGTGCCCTGCACTGCTGGAGGGTGGGGGTGCAGGGGGACATGAGTTGGGGTCCTGGTGGAGGTGTCCTGCACTGCTGGGAGGTGGGGGTGCAGGGGGACATGAGTTGGACATGAGTGGGGGCCTGCTGGCAGGTGCCCCACAGTGCTGGGGGGTGGGGATGCAGGGGGACATGAGTGGGGGCTTGGTGGAGAGTGCCCCTGGATGCTGGGGGGTGTGGGTGCAGGGGGACATGAGTGGGGGCCTGGTGGAGGGTGCCCCACAGTGCTGGGGGGTGGGGATGCAGGGGGACATGAGCGGGGGCTTGGTGGAGGGTGCCCCTGGATGCTGGGGGGTGGGGGTGCAGGGGGACATGGGTGGGACCCTGGTGGAGGGTGCCCCACAGTGCTGGGGGGTGGGGGTGCAGGGGGACATGTGGGGTGCTTGGTGGAGGGTGCCCCTGGATGCTGGGGGGTTGGGGCGCAGGGGTACATGAGTGGGGGCCTGGTGGAGGGTGCCCCAAAGTGCTGGGAGGTGAGGGTGCAGGTGGACATGAGTGGGGGCTTGGTGGAGGGTGACCCTGGATGCTGGGGGTGGGGGTGCAGGGGGACTTAAGTGGGGGCCTGGTGGAGGGTGCCCCACAGTGCTGGGGGGTGGGGGTGCAGGAGGACATGAGTGGGGGCTTGGTGGAGGGTGCCCCTGGATGCTGGGGGGTGGGGGTGCAGGGGGACATGAGTGGGGGCCTGGTGGAGGGTGCCCTGCACTGCTGGAGGGTGGGGGTGCAGGGGGACATGAGTTGGGGTCCTGGTGGAGGTGTCCTGCACTGCTGGGAGGTGGGGGTGCAGGGGGACATGAGTTGGACATGAGTGGGGGCCTGCTGGCAGGTGCCCCACAGTGCTGGGGGGTGGGGGTGCTGGGAGACATGAGTGGGGGCCTGGTGGAGGGTGCCCCACAGTGGTGGGGGGTGGGGATGCAGGGGGACATGAGTGGGGGCCTGGTGGAGGGTGCCCCACAGTGCTGGGGGGTGGGGATGCAGGGGGACATGAGTGGGGGCTTGGTGGAGGGTGCCCCTGGATGCTGGGGGGTGGGGGTGCAGGGGGACATGGGTGGGAGCCTGGTGGAGGGTGCCCCACAGTGCTGGGGGGTGGGGGTGCAGGGGGACATGTGCGGGGCTTGGTGGAGGGTGCCCCTGGATGCTGGGGGGTTGGGGCGAAGGGGTACATGAGTGGGGGCCTGGTGGAGGGTGCCCCAAAGAGCTGGGAGGTGGTGGTGCAGGGGGACATGAGTGGGGGCTTGGTGGAGGGTGACCCTGGATGCTGGGGGTGGGGGTGCAGGGGGACATAAGTGGGGGCCTGGTGGAGGGTGCCCCACAGTGCTGGGGGGTGGGGGTGCAGGAGGACATGAGTGGGGGCTTGGTGGAGGGTGCCCCTGGATGCTGGGGGGTGGGGGTGCAGGGGGACATGAGTGGGGGCCTGGTGGAGGGTGCCCTGCACTGCTGGAGGGTGGGGGTGCAGGGGGACATGAGTTGGGGTCCTGGTGGAGGTGTCCTGCACTGCTGGGAGGTGGGGGTGCAGGGGGACATGAGTTGGACATGAGTGGGGGCCTGCTGGCAGGTGCCCCACAGTGCTGGGGGGTGGGGGTGCTGGGAGACATGAGTGGGGGCCTGGTGGAGGGTGCCCCACAGTGCTGGGGGGTGGGGGTGCAGGGGGACATGAGTTGGGGCCTGGTGGAGGGTGCCCCACAGTGCTGGGGGGTGGGAGTGCAGGGGGACATGAGTGGGGGCTTGGTGGAGGGTGCCCCACAGTGCTGGGGGGTGGGAGTGCAGGGGGACATGAGTGGGGGCCTGGTAGAGGGTGCCCCACAGTGCTGGGGGGTGGGGGTGCAGGGGGACATGAGTGGGGGCTTGGTGGAGGGTGCCCCTGGATGCTGGGTGGTCGAGGTGCAGGGGGACATGAGTGGGGCCTGGTGGAGGGTGCCCCGCACTGCTGGGGGGTGGGGGTGCAGGGGGACATGAGTGGGGTCTTGGTGGAGGATGCCCCTGGATGCTGGGGGGTGGGGGTGCAGGGGGACATGAGTGGGGGCCTGGTGGAGGGTGCCCCACAGTGCTGGGAGGTGGGGGTGCAGGGGGACATGAGTGGGGGCCTGGTGGAGGGTGCCCCTGGATGCTGGGGGTGGGAGACCAGGGGGACATGAGTTTGGGGCCTGGTGGAGGTGCCCTGCACTGCTGGGGGGTGGGGGTGCTGGGAGACACGAGTGTGGGCCTGGTGGAGGGTGTCCCAGGGTGCTGGGGGGTAGGGGTGCAGGGGGACATGAGCTGGGGGACTGGTGGAGGGTGCCCTGCACTGCTGGGGGGTGGGGGTGCTGGGGGACATGAGTGGGGGTGCAGGGTAGTCCCCCATGGTGTGGGCTGCCTGCAGGGGCCGTGGAGGTTGTAGAGCGAACACCTGGGAGGACCCACATGGCCAATTCACGTGTAGTACTCCACGGAACCCCTGAAATACACGTACCCTGCTGATATCGCGTGTGAAACTTCCCGCGCACCCCGAAATACACGTACACAGGACATTCGCGTGTGGAACTTCCAGCGCACCCCTGGAATACACGTACCCAGATGAAATCGCGTGTGAAACTTCCCGCGCACCCCTGATATACACGTACCCTGATGGAATCGCGTGTGAAACTTCCCGCGCACCCCTGAAATACACGTACCCTGCTGAATTTGCGTGTGAAACTTCCCATGCACCCCAGTAATACACATACCACGCTCGCACAGGGCCAATCGCATGTGAAACTTCCCCCGCACCCCAGTAATACACGTACCCTGTTGAATTCACGTGTGTAACTTCCCACGCACCCCAAAATACACATACCCAGGACATTCGCATGTGGAACTTCCAGCGCACCCCTGATATACACGTACCCTGATGGAATCGAGTGTGGAACTTTCCGCGCACCCCTGAAATACACGTACCCTGCTGAATTCACGTGTGTAACTTCCCGCGCAACCCGAAATACACGTACCCAGGACATTCGCGTGTGGAACTTCTTGCGCACCCCTGGAATACACATACCCAGCTGAATTGCAGGGGGACATGAGTTGGGGGCCTGTTGGAGGGTGCCCTGCACTGCTGGGGGGTGGGGTTGCAGGGGGACACGAGTTGGACATGAGTGGGGGCCTGCTGGCAGGTGCCCCACAGTGCTGGGGGGTGGGGGTGCTGGGAGACATGAGTGGGGGCCTGGTGGAGGGTGTCCCACAGTGCTGGGGGGTGGGGGTGCAGGGGGACATGAGTGGGGGCCTGGTGGAGGGTGCCCTGCACTGCTGGGGGGTGGGTGTGCAGGGGGACATGAGTTGGACATGAGTGGGGGCCTGCTGGCAGGTGCCCCACAGTGCTGGGGGGTGGGGGTACTGGGAGACATGAGTGGGGGCCTGGTGGAGGGTGTCCCACAGTGCTGGGGGGGTGGGGGTGCAGGGGGACATGAGTGGGGGCTTGGTGGAGGGTGCCCCTGGATGCTGGGGGGTGGGGTGCAGGGGGACATGAGTGGGGGCCTGGTGGAGGGTGCCCCAAAGTGCTGGGAAGTGGGGGTGCAGGGGGACATGAGTGAGGGCTTGGTGGAGGGTGACCCTGGATGCTGGGGGTGGGGGTGCAGGAGGACATAAGTGGGGGCCTGGTGGAGGGTGCCCCACAGTGCTGGGGGGTGGGGGTGCAAGAGGACATGAGTGGGGGCTTGGTGGAGGGTGCCCCTGGATGCTGGGGGGTGGGGGTGCAGGGGGACATGAGTGGGGGCCTGGTGGAGGGTGCCCTGCCCTGCTGGAGGGTGGGGGTGCAGGGGGACATGAGTTGGGGTCCTGGTGGAGGTGTCCTGCACTGCTGGGAGGTGGGTGTGCAGGGGGACATGAGTTGGACATGAGTGGGGGCCTGCTGGCAGGTGCCCCACAGTGCTGGGGGGTGGGGATGCAGGGGGACATGAGTGGGGGCTTCGTGGAGGGTGCCCCTGGATGCTGGGGGGTGGGGGTGCAGGGGGACATGAGTGGGGGCCTGGTGGAGGGTGCCCCACAGTGCTGGGGGGTGGGGATGCAGGGGGACATGAGTGGGGGCTTGGTGGAGGGTGCCCCTGGATGCTGGGGGGTGGGGGTGCAGGGGGACATGGGTGGGAGCCTGGTGCAGGGTGCCCCACAGTGCTGGGGGGTGGGGGTGAGGGGGACATGTGGGGTGCTTGGTGGAGGGTGCCCCTGGATGCTGGAGGGTTGGGGCGCAGGGGTACATGAGTGGGGGCCTGGTGGAGGGTGCCCCAAAGTGCTGGGAGGTGAGGGTGCAGGGGGACATGAGTGGGGGCTTGGTGGAGGGTGACCCTGGATGCTGGGGGTGGGGGTGCAGGGGGACATGAGTGGGGGCCTGGTGGAGGGTGCCCTGCACTGCTGGAGGGTGGGGGTGCAGGGGGACATGAGTTGGGGTCCTGGTGGAGGTGTCCTGCACTGCTGGGAGGTGGGGGTGCAGGGGGACATGAGTTGGACATGAGTGGGGGCCTGCTGGCAGGTGCGCCACAGTGCTGGGGGTGGGGGTGCTGGGAGACATGAGTGGGGGCCTGGTGGAGGGTGCCCCACAGTGCTGGGGGGTGGGGATGCAGGGGGACATGAGTGGGGGCCTGGTGGAGGGTGCCCCACAGTGCTGGGGGATGGGGATGCAGGGGGACATGAGTGGGGGCTTGGTGGAGGGTGCCCCTGGATGCTGGGGGGTGGGGGTGCAGGGGGACATGGGTGGGAGCCTGATGGAGGGTGCCCCACAGTGCTGGGGGGTGGGGGTGCAGGGGGACATGTGGGGGGCTTGGTGGAGGGTGCCCCTGGATGCTGGGGGGTTGGGGCGCAGGGGTACATGAGTGGGGGCCTGGTGGAGGGTGCCCCAAAGTGCTGGGAGGTGGTGGTGCAGGGGGACATGAGTGGGGGCTTGGTGGATGGTGACCCTGGATGCTGGGGGTGGGGGTGCAGGGGGACATAAGTGGGGGCCTGGTGGAGCGTGCCCCACAGTGCTGGGGGGTGGGGGTGCAGGAGGACATGAGTGGGGGCTTGGTGGAGGGTGCCCCTGGATGCTGGGGGGTGGGGGTGCAGGGGGACATGAGTGGGGGCCTGGTGGAGGGTGCCCTGCACTGCTGGAGGGTGGGGGTGCAGGGGGACATGAGTTGGGGTCCTGGTGGAGGTGTCCTGCACTGCTGGGAGGTGGGGGTGCAGGGGGACATGAGTTGGACATGAGTGGGGGCCTGCTGGCAGGTGCCCCACAGTGCTGGGGTGTGGGGGTGCAGGGGGACATGAGTGGGGGCCTGGTGGAGGGTGCCCCTGGATGCTGGGGGGTGGGAGACCAGGGGGACATGAGTTTGGGGCCTGGTGGAGGGTGCCCTGCACTGCTGGGGGGTGGGGGTGCTGGGAGACACGAGTGTGGGCCTGGTGGAGGGTGTCCCACGGTGCTGGGGGGTGGGGGTGCAGGGGGACATGAGCTGGGGGACTGGTGGAGGGTGCCCTGCACTGCTGGGGGGTGGGGGTGCTGGGGGACATGAGTGGGGGTGCAGGGTAGTCCCCCGTGGTGTGGGCTGCCTGCAGGGGCCGTGGAGGTTGTAGAGCGAACACCTGGGAGGACCCACATGGCCAATTCACGTGTAGTACTCCACGGAACCCCTGAAATACACGTACCCTGCTGATATCGCGTGTGAAACTTCCCGCGCACCCCGAAATACACGTACACAGGACATTCGCGTGTGGAACTTCCAGCGCACCCCTGGAATACACGTACCCAGATGAAATCGCGTGTGAAACTTCCCGCGCACCCCTGATATACACGTACCCTGATGGAATTGCGTGTGAAACTTCCCGCGCACCCCTGAAATACACGTACCCTGCTGAATTTGCGTGTGAAACTTCCCATGCACCCCAGTAATACACATACCACGCTCGCACAGGGCCAATCGCATGTGAAACTTCCCCCGCACCCCAGTAATACACGTACCCTGTTGAATTCACGTGTGTAACTTCCCACGCACCCCAAAATACACATACCCAGGACATTCGCATGTGGAACTTCCAGCGCACCCCTGATATACACGTACCCTGATGGAATCGAGTGTGGAACTTTCCGCGCACCCCTGAAATACACGTACCCTGCTGAATTCACGTGTGTAACTTCCCGCGCACCCCGAAATACACATACCCAGGACATTTGCGTGTGGAACTTCTTGCGCACCCCTGGAATACACGTACCCAGCTGAATTGCAGGGGGACATGAGTTGGGGGGCTGTTGGAGGGTGCCCTGCACTGCTGGGGGGTGGGGTTGCAGGGGGACATGAGTGGGGTCCTGCTGGCAGGTGCCCCACAGTGCTGGGGGGTGGGGGTGCTGGGAGACATGAGTGGGGGCCTGGTGGAGGGTGCCCTGCACTGCTGGGGGGTGGGTGTGCAGGGGGACATGAGTTGGACATGAGTGGGGGCCTGCTGGCAGGTGCCCCACAGTGCTGGGGGGTGGGGGTACTGGGAGACATGAGTGGGGGCCTGGTGGAGGGTGTCCCACAGTGCTGGGGGGTGGGGGTGCAGGGGGACATGAGTGGGGGCCTGGTGGAGGGTGCCCTGCACTGCTGGGGGGTGGGTGTGCAGGGGGACAGGAGTTGGACATGAGTGGGGGCCTGCTGGCAGGTGCCCCACAGTGCTGGGGGGTGGGGGTACTGGGAGACATGAGTGGGGGCCTGGTGGAGGGTGTCCCACAGTGCTGGGGGGGTGGGGGTGCAGGGGGACATGAGTGGGGGCTTGGTGGAGGGTGCCCCTGGATGCTGGGGGGTGGGGGTGCAGGGGGACATGAGTGGGGGCCTGGTGGAGGGTGCCCCACAGTGCTGGGGGGTGGGGGTGCAGGGGGACATGAGGGGGGATTGGGGGAGGGTGCACCTGGATGCTGGGGGGTGGGGGTGCAGGGGTACATGAGTGGGGGCCTGGTGGAGGGTGCCCCACAGTGCTGGGAGGTGGGGGTGCAGGGGGACATGAGTGGGGGCGTGGTGGAGGGTGCCCATGGATGCTGGGGGGTGGGGATGCAGGGGGAAATGAATGGGGGCCTGGTGGAGGGTGCCCTGCACTGCTGGGGGGTGGTGCAGGGGGACATGAGTTGGGGGCCTGGTGGACGGTGCCCTGCACTGCTGGGGGGTGGGGGTGCAGGGGGACATGAGTTGGACATGAGTGGGGGCCTTCTGGCAGGTGCCCCACAGTGCTTGGGGGTGGTGGTGCTGGGAGACATGAGTGGGGGCCTGGTGGAGGGTGCCCTGCACTGCTGGGGGGTAGGGGTGCAGGGGGACATGAGGTGGGCATGAGTGGGGGCCTGCTGGCAGGTGCCCCACAGTGCTGGGGGTGCGGGTGTTGGGAGACATGAGTGGGGGCCTGGTGGAGGGTGCCCCACAGTACTGGGGGGTGGGGGTGCAGGGGTACATGAGTGGGGGCTTGGTGGAGGGTGCCCCTGGATGCTGGGGGGTGGGAGTGCTGGGAGACATGAGTGGAGGCCTGGTGGAGGGTGCCCCACAGTGCTGGGGGGTGGGGGTGCAGGGGGACATGAGTGGGGGCCTGGTGGAGGATGCCCTGCACTGCTGGGGGGTGAGGGTGCAGGGGGACATGAGTTGGGGGCCTGGTGGAGGGTGCCCTGCACTGCTGGGGGGTGGGGGTGCAGGGGGACATGAGTTGGACATGAGTGGGGGCCTGCTGGCAGGTGCCCCACAGTGCTGGGGGTGCGGGTGTTGGGAGACATGAGTGGGGGCCTGGTGGAGGGTACCCCACAGTGCTGGGGGGTGGGGCTGCAGGGGGACATGAGTGGAGGCTTGGTGGAGGGTGCCCCTGGATGCTGGGGGGTGGGGGTGCAGGGGGACATGAGTGGGGGCTTGGTGGAGGGTGCCCCTGGATGCTGAGGGGTGGGGGTGCAGGGGGACATGAGTGGGGGCCTGGTGGAGGGTGCCCCACAGTGCTGGGGGGTGGGGGAGCAGGGGGACATGAGTGGGGGCTTGGTGGAGGGTGCCCCTGGATGGTGGGGGTGCAGGGGGACATGAGTGGGGGCTTGGTGGAGGATGCCCCTGGATGCTGAGGGGTGGGGGTGCAGGGGGACATGAGTGGGGGCCTGGTGGAGTGTGCCCCACAGTGCTGGGGGGTGGGAGTGCAGGGGGACATGAGTGGGGGCTTGGTGGAGGGTGCCCCACAGTGCTGGGGGTGGGAGTGCAGGGGGATATGAGTGGGGGCCTGGTGGAGGGTGCCCCACAGTGCTGGGGGGTGGGGGTGCAGGGGGACATGAGTGGGGGCTTGGTGGAGGGTGCCCCTGGATGCTGGGGGTGGGGGTGCAGGGGGACATGAGTGGGGTCCTGGTGGAGGGTGCCCCGCACTGCTGGGGGGTGGGGTGCAGGGGGACATGAGTGGGGGCTTGGTGGAGGGAGCCCCTGGTTGCTGGGGGGTGGGGGTGCAGGGGAACATGAGTGGGGGCCTGGTGGAGGGTGCCCCATAGTGCTGGGGGGTGGGGGTGCAGGGGTACATGGGTGGGGGCCTGGTGGAGGGTGCCCTTGGATGCTGGGGGGTGGGGGTGCAGGGGTACATGAGTGGGGGCCTGGTGGAGGGTGCCCTGCACTGCTGGGGGGTGGGGGTGCTGGGAGACACGAGTGTGGGCCTGGTGGAGGGTGCCCCACGGTGCTGGGGGGTGGGGGCGCAGGGGGACATGAGTTGGGGGACTGGTGGAGGGTGCCCTGCACTGCTGGGGGGTGGGGGAGCTGGGGGACATGATTGGTGGTGCAGGGTAGTCCCCCGTGGTGTGGGCTGCCTGCAGGGGCCGTGGAGGTTGTAGAGCGAACACCTGGGAGGACCCACATGGCCAATTCACGTGTAGTACTCCACGGAACCCCTGAAATACACGTACCCTGCTGATATCGTGTGTGAAACTTCCCGCGCACCCCGAAATACACGTACACAGGACATTCGCGTGTGGAACTTCCAGCACACCCCTGGAATACACGTACCCTGATGGAATCGCGTCTGAAACTTTCTGCGCACCCCTGAAATACACGTACCCTGCTGAATTTGCGTGTGAAACTTCCCGCGCACCCCAGTAATACACGTACCACGCTCGCACAGGGCCAATCGCATGTGAAACTTCCCCCACACCCCAGTAATACACGTACCCTGCTGAATTCACGTGTGTAACTTCCCGCGCACCCCGAAATACACGTACCCAGGACATTCGCGTGTGGAACTTCTTGCGCACCCCTGGAATACACATACCCAGCTGAATTGCAGGGGGGCATGAGTTGGGGGCCTGGTGGAGGGTTCTCTGCACTGCTGGGGGGTGGGGGTGCAGGGGTACATGAGTGGGGGCCTTCTGGCAGGTGCCCCACAGTGCTGGGGGGTGGGGGTGCTGGGAGACATGAGTGGGGGCCTGGTGGAGGGTGCCCCACAGTGCTGGGGGGTGGGGATGCAGGGGGATATGAGTGAGGGCTTGGTGGAGGGTGCCCCTGGATGCTGGGGGGTGGGGGTGCAGGGGGACATGAGTGGGAGCCTGGTGGAGGGTGCCCCAAGTGCTGGGGGGTGGGGGTGCAGGGGGACATGAGGGGGGCTTGGTGGAGGGTGCCCCTGGATGCTGGGGGGTGGGGGTGCAGGGGTACATGAGTGGGGGCCTGGTGGAGGGTGCCCCAAAGTGCTGGGAGGTGGGGGTGCAGGGGGACATGAGTGTCGGCTTGGTGGAGGGTGCCCCTGGATGCTGGGGGTGGGGGTGCAGGGGGACATGAGTGGGGGCCTGGTGGAGGGTGCCCCACAGTGCTGGGGGGTGGGGGTGCAGGGGGACATGAGTGGGGGCTTGGTGGAGGGTGCCCCTGGATGCTGGGGGGTGGGGGTGCAGGGGGACATGAGTGGGGGCCTGGTGGAGGGTGCCCTGCACTGCTGGAGGGTGGGGGTGCAGGGAGACATGAGTTGGGGGCCTGTTGGAGGTGCTCTGCACTCTGGGAGGTGGGGGTGCAGGGGGACATGAGTTGGACATGAGTGGGGGCCTGCTGGCAGGTGCCCCACAGTGCTGGGTGGTGGTGGTGCTGGGAGACATGAGTGGGGGCCTGGTGGAGGGTGCCCCACAGTGCTGAGGGTGGGGGTGCAGGGGGACATGAGTGGGGGCCTGGTGGAGGGTGCCCCACAGTGCTGGGGGGTAGGAGTGCAGGGGGGCATGAGTGGGGGCTTGGTGGAGGGTGCCCCACAGTGCTGGGGGTTGGGAGTGCAGGGGGACATGAGTGGGGGCCTGGTGGAGGGTGCCCCACAGTGCTGGGGGGTGGGGGTGCAGGGGGACAAGAGTGGGGGCTTGGTGGAGGGTGCCCCTGGATGCTGGGTGGTGGGGGTGCAGGGCGACATAAGTGGGGGCCTGGTGGAGGGTGCCCCACACTGCTGGGGGGTGGGGGTGCTGGGAGACACGAGTGTGGGCCTGGTGGAGGGTGTCCCACAGTGCTGGGGGGTGGGGGCGCAGGGGGACATGAGCTGGGGGACTGGTGGAGGGTGCCCTGCACTGCTGGGGGGTGGGGGTGCTGGGGGACATGAGTGGGGGTGCAGGGTAGTCCCCCGTGGTGTGGGATGCCTGCAGGGGCCGTGGAGGTTGTAGAGGGAACACCTGGGAGGACCCACATGGCCAATTCATGTGTAGTACTCCACGGAACCCCTGAAATACACGTACCCTGCTGATATCGCGTGTGAAACTTCCCGCGCACCCCGAAATACACGTACACAGGACATTCGCGTGTGGAACTTCCAGCGCACCCCTGGAATACACGTACCCAGATGAAATCGCGTGTGAAACTTCCCGCGCACCCCTGATATACACGTACCCTGATGGAATCGCGTGTGAAACTTCCCGCGCACCCCTGAAATACACGTACCCTGCTGAATTTGCGTGTGAAACTTCCCATGCACCCCAGTAATACACATACCACGCTCGCACAGGGCCAATCGCATGTGAAACTTCCCCCGCACCCCAGTAATACACGTACCCTGTTGAATTCACGTGTGTAAATTCCCACGCACCCCAAAATACACATACCCAGGACATTCGCATGTGGAACTTCCAGCGCACCCCTGATATACACGTACCCTGATGGAATCGAGTGTGGAACTTTCCGCGCACCCCTGAAATACACGTACCCTGCTGAATTCACGTGTGTAACTTCCCGCGCACCCCGAAATACACGTACCCAGGACATTCGCGTGTGGAACTTCTTGCGCACCCCTGGAATACACGTACCCAGCTGAATTGCAGGGGGACATGAGTTGGGGGCCTGTTGGAGGGTGCCCTGCACTGCTGGGGGGTGGGGTTGCAGGGGGACACGAGTTGGACATGAGTGGGGGCCTGCTGGCAGGTGCCCCACAGTGCTGGGGGGTGGGGGTGCTGGGAGACATGAGTGGGGGCCTGGTGGAGGGTGTCCCACAGTGCTGGGGGGTGGGGGTGCAGGGGGACATGAGTGGGGGCCTGGTGGAGGGTGCCATGCACTGCTGGGGGGTGGGTGTGCAGGGGGACATGAGTGGGGGCCTGGTGGAGGGTGCCCCAAAGTGCTGGGAAGTGGGGGTGCAGGGGGACATGAGTGAGGGCTTGGTGGAGGGTGACCCTGGATGCTGGGGGTGGGGGTGCAGGAGGACATAAGTGGGGGCCTGGTGGAGGGTGCCCCACAGTGCTGGGGGGTGGGGGTGCAAGAGGACATGAGTGGGGGCTTGGTGGAGGGTGCCCCTGGATGCTGGGGGGTGGGGGTGCAGGGGGACATGAGTGGGGGCCTGGTGGAGGGTGCCCTGCACTGCTGGAGGGTGGGGGTGCAGGGGGACATGAGTTGGGGTCCTGGTGGAGGTGTCCTGCACTGCTGGGAGGTGGGGGTGCAGGGGGACATGAGTTGGACATGAGTGGGGGCCTGCTGGCAGGTGCCCCACAGTGCTGGGGGGTGGGGATGCAGGGGGACATGAGTGGGGGCTTCGTGGAGGGTGCCCCTGGATGCTTGGGGTGGGGGTGCAGGGGGACATGAGTGGGGGCCTGGTGGAGGGTGCCCCACAGTGCTGGGGGGTGGGGATGCAGGGGGACATGAGTGGGGGCTTGGTGGAGGGTGCCCCTGGATGCTGGGGGGTGGGGGTGCAGGGGGACATGGGTGGGAGCCTGGTGCAGGGTGCCCCACAGTGCTGGGGGGTGGGGGTGCAGGGGGACATGTCGGGTGCTTGGTGGAGGGTGCCCCTGGATGCTGGGGGGTTGGGGCGCAGGGGTACATGAGTGGGGGCCTGGTGGAGGGTGCCCCAAAGTGCTGGGAGGTGAGGGTGCAGGGGGACATGAGTGGGGGCTTGGTGGAGGGTGACCCTGGATGCTGGGGGTGGGGGTGCAGGGGGACATGAGTGGGGGCCTGGTGGAGGGTGCCCTGCACTGCTGGAGGGTGGGGGTGCAGGGGGACATGAGTTGGGGTCCTGGTGGAGGTGTCCTGCACTGCTGGGAGGTGGGGGTGCAGGGGGACATGAGTTGGACATGAGTGGGGGCCTGCTGGCAGGTGCCCCACAGTGCTGGGGGTGGGGGTGCTGGGAGACATGAGTGGGGGCCTGGTGGAGGGTGCCCCACAGTGCTGGGGGGTGGGGATGCAGGGGGACATGAGTGGGAGCCTGGTGGAGGGTGCCCCACAGTGCTGGGGGATGGGGATGCAGGGGGACATGAGTGGGGGCTTGGTGGAGGGTGCCCCTGGATGCTGGGGGGTGGGGGTGCAGGGGGACATGGGTGGGAGCCTGATGGAGGGTGCCCCACAGTGCTGGGGGGTGGGGGTGCAGGGGGACATGTGGGGGGCTTGGTGGAGGGTGCCCCAGGATGCTGGGGGGTTGGGGCGCAGGGGTACATGAGTGGGGGCCTGGTGGAGGGTGCCCCAAAGTGCTGGGAGGTGGTGGTGCAGGGGGACATGAGTGGGGGCTTGGTGGATGGTGACCCTGGATGCTGGGGGTGGGGGTGCAGGGGGACATAAGTGGGGGCCTGGTGGAGGGTGCCCCACAGTGCTGGGGGGTGGGGGTGCAGGAGGACATGAGTGGGGGCTTGGTGGAGGGTGCCCCTGGATTCTGGGGGGTGGGGGTGCAGGGGGACATGAGTGGGGGCCTGGTGGAGGGTGCCCTGCACTGCTGGAGGGTGGGGGTGCAGGGGGACATGAGTTGGGGTCCTGGTGGAGGTGTCCTGCACTGCTGGGAGGTGGGGGTGCAGGGGGACATGAGTTGGACATGAGTGGGGGCCTGCTGGCAGGTGCCCCACAGTGCTGGGGCGTGGGGGTGCAGGGGGACATGAGTGGGGGCCTGGTGGAGGGTGCCCCTGGATGCTGGGGGGTGGGAGACCAGGGGGACATGAGTTTGGGGCCTGGTGGAGGGTGCCCTGCACTGCTGGGGGGTGGGGGTGCTGGGAGACACGAGTGTGGGCCTGGTGGAGGGTGTCCCACGGTGCTGGGGGGTGGGGGTGCAGGGGGACATGAGCTGGGGGACTGGTGGAGGGTGCCCTGCACTGCTGGGGGGTGGGGGTGCTGGGGGACATGAGTGGGGGTGCAGGGTAGTCCCCCGTGGTGTGGGCTGCCTGCAGGGGCCGTGGAGGTTGTAGAGCGAACACCTGGGAGGACCCACATGGCCAATTCACGTGTAGTACTCCACGGAACCCCTGAAATACACGTACCCTGCTGATATCGCGTGTGAAACTTCCCGCACACCCCGAAATACACGTACACAGGACATTCGCGTGTGGAACTTCCAGCGCACCCCTGGAATACACATACCCAGATGAAATCGCGTGTGAAACTTCCCGCGCACCCCTGATATACACGTACCCTGATGGAATTGCGTGTGAAACTTCCCGCGCACCCCTGAAATACACGTACCCTGCTGAATTTGCGTGTGAAACTTCCCATGCACCCCAGTAATACACATACCACGCTCGCACAGGGCCAATCGCATGTGAAACTTCCCCCGCACCCCAGTAATACACGTACCCTGTTGAATTCACGTGTGTAACTTCCCACGCACCCCAAAATACACATACCCAGGACATTCGCATGTGGAACTTCCAGCGCACCCCTGATATACACGTACCCTGATGGAATCGAGTGTGGAACTTTCCGCGCACCCCTGAAATACACGTACCCTGCTGAATTCACGTGTGTAACTTCCCGCGCACCCCGAAATACACGTACCCAGGACATTCGCGTGTGGAACTTCTTGCGCACCCCTGGAATACACGTACCCAGCTGAATTGCAGGGGGACATGAGTTGGGGGCCTGTTGGAGGGTGCCCTGCACTGCTGGGGGGTGGGGTTGCAGGGGGACATGAGTGGGGGCCTGCTGGCAGGTGCCCCACAGTGCTGGGGGGTGGGGGTGCTGGGAGACATGAGTGGGGGCCTGGTGGAGGGTGCCCTGCACTGCTGGGGGGTGGGTGTGCAGGGGGACATGAGTTATACATGAGTGGGGGCCTGCTGGCAGGTGCCCCACAGTGCTGGGGGGTGAGGGTACTGGGAGACATGAGTGGGGGCCTGGTGGAGGGTGTCCCACAGTGCTGGGGGGGTGGGGGTGCAGGGGGACATGAGTGGGGGCTTGGTGGAGGGTGCCCCTGGATGCTGGGGGGTGGGGGTGCAGGGGGACATGAGTGGGGGCCTGGTGGAGGGTGCCCCACAGTGCTGGGGGGTGGGGGTGCAGGGGGACATGAGGGGGGCTTGGGGGAGGGTGCACCTGGATGCTGGGGGGTGGGGGTGCAGGGGTACATGAGTGGGGGCCTGGTGGAGGGTGCCCCACAGTGCTGGGAGGTGGGGGTGCAGGGGGACATGAGTGGGGGCGTGGTGGAGGGTGCCCTGCACTGCTGGGGGGTGGGTGTGCAGGGGGACATGAGTTGGACATGAGTGGGGGCCTGCTGGCAGGTGCCCCACAGTGCTGGGGGGTGGGGGTGCTGGGAGACATGAGTGGGGGCCTGGTGGAGGGTGCCCTGCACTGCTGGGGGGTGGGTGTGCAGGGGGACATGAGTTGGACATGAGTGGGGGCCTGCTGGCAGGTGCCCCACAGTGCTGGGGGGTGGGGGTACTGGGAGACATGAGTGGGGGCCTGGTGGAGGGTGTCCCACAGTGCTGGGGGGTGGGGGTGCAGGGGGACATGAGTGGGGGCCTGGAGGAGGGTGCCCTGCACTGCTGGGGGGTGGGTGTGCAGGGGGACATGAGTTGGACATGAGTGGGGGCCTGCTGGCAGGTGCCCCACAGTGCTGGGGGGTGGGGGTACTGGGAGACATGAGTGGGGGCCTGGTGGAGGGTGTCCCACAGTGCTGGGGGGGTGGGGGTGCAGGGGGACATGAGTGGGGGCTTGGTGGAGGGTGCCCCTGGATGCTGGGGGGTGGGGGTGCAGGGGGACATGAGTGGGGGCCTGGTGGAGGGTGCCCCACAGTGCTGGGGGTGGGGGTGCAGGGGGACATGAGGGGGGATTGGGGGAGGGTGCACCTGGATGCTGGGGGGTGGGGGTGCAGGGGTACATGAGTGGGGGCCTGGTGGAGGGTGCCCCACAGTGCTGGGAGGTGGGGGTGCAGGGGGACATGAGTGGGGGCGTGGTGGAGGGTGCCCATGGATGCTGGGGGGTGGGGATGCAGGGGGAAATGAATGGGGGCCTGGTGGAGGGTGCCCTGCACTGCTGGGGGGTGGTGCAGGGGGACATGAGTTGGGGGCCTGGTGGACGGTGCCCTGCACTGCTGGGGGGTGGGGGTGCAGGTGGACATGAGTTGGACATGAGTGGGGGCCTTCTGGCAGGTGCCCCACAGTGCTGGGGGGTGGTGGTGCTGGGAGACATGAGTGGGGGCCTGGTGGAGGGTGCCCTGCACTGCTGGGGGGTAGGGGTGCAGGGGGACATGAGGTGGGCATGAGTGGGGGCCTGCTGGCAGGTGCCCCACAGTGCTGGGGGTGCGGGTGTTGGGAGACATGAGTGGGGGCCTGGTGGAGGGTGCCCCACAGTACTGGGGGGTGGGGGTGCAGGGGTACATGAGTGGGGGCTTGGTGGAGGGTGCCCCTGGATGCTGGGGGGTGGGAGTGCTGGGAGACATGAGTGGAGGCCTGGTGGAGGGTGCCCCACAGTGCTGGGGGGTGGGGGTGCAGGGGGACATGAGTGGGGGCCTGGTGGAGGATGCCCTGCACTGCTGGGGGGTGAGGGTGCAGGGGGACATGAGTTGGGGGCCTGGTGGAGGGTGCCCTGCACTGCTGGGGGGTGGGGGTGCAGGGGGACATGAGTTGGACATGAGTGGGGGCCTGCTGGCAGGTGCCCCACAGTGCTGGGGGTGCGGGTGTTGGGAGACATGAGTGGGGGCCTGGTGGAGGGTACCCCACAGTGCTGGGGGGTGGGGCTGCAGGGGGACATGAGTGGGGGCTTGGTGGAGGGTGCCCCTGGATGCTGGGGGGTGGGGGTGCAGGGGGACATGAGTGGGGGCTTGGTGGAGGGTGCCCCTGGATGCTGAGGGGTGGGGGTGCAGGGGGACATGAGTGGGGGCCTGGTGGAGGGTGCCCCACAGTGCTGGGGGGTGGGGGTGCAGGGGGACATGAGTGGGGGCTTGGTGGAGGGTGCCCCTGGATGGTGGGGGTGCAGGGGGACATGAGTGGGGGCTTGGTGGAGGATGCCCCTGGATGCTGAGGGGTGGGGGTGCAGGGGGACATGAGTGGGGGCCTGGTGGAGTGTGCCCCACAGTGCTGGGGGGTGGGAGTGCAGGGGGACATGAGTGGGGGCTTGGTGGAGGGTGCCCCACAGTGCTGGGGGTGGGAGTGCAGGGGGATATGAGTGGGGGCCTGGTGGAGGGTGCCCCACAGTGCTGGGGGGTGGGGGTGCAGGGGGACATGAGTGGGGGCTTGGTGGAGGGTGCCCCTGGATGCTGGGGGTGGGGGTGCAGGGGGACATGAGTGGGGGCCTGGTGGAGGGTGCCCCGCACTGCTGGGGGGTGGGGTGCAGGGGGACATGAGTGGGGGCTTGGTGGAGGGAGCCCCTGGTTGCTGGGGGGTGGGGGTGCAGGGGAACATGAGTGGGGGCCTGGTGGAGGGTGCCCCACAGTGCTGGGGGGTGGGGGTGCAGGGGTACATGAGTGGGGGCCTGGTGGAGGGTGCCCTTGGATGCTGGGGGGTGGGGGTGCAGGGGTACATGAGTGGGGGCCTGGTGGAGGGTGCCCTGCACTGCTGGGGGGTGGGGGTGCTGGGAGACACGAGTGTGGGCCTGGTGGAGGGTGCCCCACGGTGCTGGGGGGTGGGGGCGCAGGGGGACATGAGTTGGGGGACTGGTGGAGGGTGCCCTGCACTGCTGGGGGGTGGGGGAGCTGGGGGACATGATTGGTGGTGCAGGGTAGTCCCCCGTGGTGTGGGCTGCCTGCAGGGGCCGTGGAGGTTGTAGAGCGAACACCTGGGAGGACCCACATGGCCAATTCACGTGTAGTACTCCACGGAACCCCTGAAATACACGTACCCTGCTGATATCGTGTGTGAAACTTCCCGCGCACCCCGAAATACACGTACACAGGACATTCGCGTGTGGAACTTCCAGCACACCCCTGGAATACACGTACCCTGATGGAATCGCGTCTGAAACTTTCTGCGCACCCCTGAAATACACGTACCCTGCTGAATTTGCGTGTGAAACTTCCCGCGCACCCCAGTAATACACGTACCACGCTCGCACAGGGCCAATCGCATGTGAAACTTCCCCCACACCCCAGTAATACACGTACCCTGCTGACTTCACGTGTGTAACTTCCCGCGCACCCCGAAATACACGTACCCAGGACATTCGCGTGTGGAACTTCTTGCGCACCCCTGGAATACACATACCCAGCTGAATTGCAGGGGGGCATGAGTTGGGGGCCTGGTGGAGGGTTCTCTGCACTGCTGGGGGGTGGGGGTGCAGGGGTACATGAGTGGGGGCCTTCTGGCAGGTGCCCCACAGTGCTGGGGGGTGGGGGTGCTGGGAGACATGAGTGGGGGCCTGGTGGAGGGTGCCCCACAGTGCTGGGGGGTGGGGATGCAGGGGGATATGAGTGAGGGCTTGGTGGAGGGTGCCCCTGAATGCTGGGGGGTGGGGGTGCAGGGGGACATGAGGGGGGCTTGGTGGAGGGTGCCCCTGGATGCTGGGGGGTGGGGGTGCAGGGGTACATGAGTGGGGGCCTGGTGGAGGGTGCCCCAAAGTGCTGGGAGGTGGGGGTGCAGGGGGACATGAGTGTCGGCTTGGTGGAGGGTGCCCCTGGATGCTGGGGGTGGGGGTGCAGGGGGACATGAGTGGGGGCCTGGTGGAGGGTGCCCCACAGTGCTGGGGGGTGGGGGTGCAGGGGGACATGAGTGGGGGCTTGGTGGAGGGTGCCCCTGGATGCTGGGGGGTGGGGGTGCAGGGGGACATGAGTGGGGGCCTGGTGGAGGGTGCCCTGCACTGCTGGAGGGTGGGGGTGCAGGGAGACATGAGTTGGGGGCCTGTTGGAGGTGCTCTGCACTCTGGGAGGTGGGGGTGCAGGGGGACATGAGTTGGACATGAGTGGGGGCCTGCTGGCAGGTGCCCCACAGTGCTGGGTGGTGGTGGTGCTGGGAGACATGAGTGGGGGCCTGGTGGAGGGTGCCCCACAGTGCTGAGGGTGGGGGTGCAGGGGGACATGAGTGGGGGCCTGGTGGAGGGTGCCCCACAGTGCTGGGGGTAGGAGTGCAGGGGGGCATGAGTGGGGGCTTGGTGGAGGGTGCCCCACAGTGCTGGGGGTTGGGAGTGCAGGGGGACATGAGTGGGGGCCTGGTGGAGGGTGCCCCACAGTGCTGGGGGGTGGGGGTGCAGGGGGACAAGAGTGGGGGCTTGGTGGAGGGTGCCCCTGGATGCTGGGTGGTGGGGGTGCAGGGCGACATAAGTGGGGGCCTGGTGGAGGGTGCCCCACACTGCTGGGGGGTGGGGGTGCTGGGAGACACGAGTGTGGGCCTGGTGGAGGGTGTCCCACAGTGCTGGGGGGTGGGGGCGCAGGGGGACATGAGCTGGGGGACTGGTGGAGGGTGCCCTGCACTGCTGGGGGGTGGGGGTGCTGGGGGACATGAGTGGGGGTGCAGGGTAGTCCCCCGTGGTGTGGGCTGCCTGCAGGGGCCGTGGAGGTTGTAGAGGGAACACCTGGGAGGACCCACATGGCCAATTCATGTGTAGTACTCCACGGAACCCCTGAAATACACGTACCCTGCTGATATCGCGTGTGAAACTTCCCGCGCACCCCGAAATACACGTACACAGGACATTCGCGTGTGGAACTTCCAGCGCACCCCTGGAATACACGTACCCAGATGAAATCGCGTGTGAAACTTCCCGCGCACCCCTGATATACACGTACCCTGATGGAATCGCGTGTGAAACTTCCCGCGCACCCCTGAAATACACGTACCCTGCTGAATTTGCGTGTGAAACTTCCCATGCACCCCAGTAATACACATACCACGCTCGCACAGGGCCAATCGCATGTGAAACTTCCCCCGCACCCCAGTAATACACGTACCCTGTTGAATTCACGTGTGTAACTTCCCACGCACCCCAAAATACACATACCCAGGACATTCGCATGTGGAACTTCCAGCGCACCCCTGATATACACGTACCCTGATGGAATCGAGTGTGGACCTTTCCGCGCACCCCTGAAATACACGTACCCTGCTGAATTCACGTGTGTAACTTCCCGCGCACCCCGAAATACACGTACCCAGGACATTCGCGTGTGGAACTTCTTGCGCACCCCTGGAATACACGTACCCAGCTGAATTGCAGGGGGACATGAGTTGGGGGCCTGTTGGAGGGTGCCCTGCACTGCTGGGGGGTGGGGTTGCAGGGGGACACGAGTTGGACATGAGTGGGGGCCTGCTGGCAGGTGCCCCACAGTGCTGGGGGGTGGGGGTGCTGGGAGACATGAGTGGGGGCCTGGTGGAGGGTGTCCCACAGTGCTGGGGGGTGGGGGTGCAGGGGGACATGAGTGGGGGCCTGGTGGAGGGTGCCATGCACTGCTGGGGGGTGGGTGTGCAGGGGGACATGAGTTGGACATGAGTGGGGGTCTGCTGGCAGGTGCCCCACAGTGCTGGGGGGTGGGGGTACTGGGAGACATGAGTGGGGGCCTGGTGGAGGGTGTCCAACAGTGCTGGGGGGGTGGGGGTGCAGGGGGACATGAGTGGGGGCTTGGTGGAGGGTGCCCCTGGATGCTGGGGGGTGGGGGTGCAGGGGGACATGAGTGGGGGCCTGGTGGAGGGTGCCCCAAAGTGCTGGGAAGTGGGGGTGCAGGGGGACATGAGTGAGGGCTTGGTGGAGGGTGACCCTGGATGCTGGGGGTGGGGGTGCAGGAGGACATAAGTGGGGGCCTGGTGGAGGGTGCCCCACAGTGCTGGGGGGTGGGGGTGCAAGAGGACATGAGTGGGGGCTTGGTGGAGGGTGCCCCTGGATGCTGGGGGGTGGGGGTGCAGGGGGACATGAGTGGGGGCCTGGTGGAGGGTGCCCTGCACTGCTGGAGGGTGGGGGTGCAGGGGGACATGAGTTGGGGTCCTGGTGGAGGTGTCCTGCACTGCTGGGAGGTGGGGGTGCAGGGGGACATGAGTTGGACATGAGTGGGGGCCTGCTGGCAGGTGCCCCACAGTGCTGGGGGGTGGGGATGCAGGGGGACATGAGTGGGGGCTTCGTGGAGGGTGCCCCTGGATGCTTGGGGTGGGGGTGCAGGGGGACATGAGTGGGGGCCTGGTGGAGGGTGCCCCACAGTGCTGGGGGGTGGGGATGCAGGGGGACATGAGTGGGGGCTTGGTGGAGGGTGCCCCTGGATGCTGGGGGGTGGGGGTGCAGGGGGACATGGGTGGGAGCCTGGTGCAGGGTGCCCCACAGTGCTGGGGGGTGGGGGTGCAGGGGGACATGTCGGGTGCTTGGTGGAGGGTGCCCCTGGATGCTGGGGGGTTGGGGCGCAGGGGTACATGAGTGGGGGCCTGGTGGAGGGTGCCCCAAAGTGCTGGGAGGTGAGGGTGCAGGGGGACATGAGTGGGGGCTTGGTGGAGGGTGACCCTGGATGCTGGGGGTGGGGGTGCAGGGGGACATGAGTGGGGGCCTGGTGGAGGGTGCCCTGCACTGCTGGAGGGTGGGGGTGCAGGGGGACATGAGTTGGGGTCCTGGTGGAGGTGTCCTGCACTGCTGGGAGGTGGGGGTGCAGGGGGACATGAGTTGGACATGAGTGGGGGCCTGCTGGCAGGTGCCCCACAGTGCTGGGGGTGGGGGTGCTGGGAGACATGAGTGGGGGCCTGGTGGAGGGTGCCCCACAGTGCTGGGGGTGGGGATGCAGGGGGACATGAGTGGGAGCCTGGTGGAGGGTGCCCCACAGTGCTGGGGGATGGGGATGCAGGGGGACATGAGTGGGGGCTTGGTGGAGGGTGCCCCTGGATGCTGGGGGGTGGGGGTGCAGGGGGACATGGGTGGGAGCCTGATGGAGGGTGCCCCACAGTGCTGGGGGGTGGGGGTGCAGGGGGACATGTGGGGGGCTTGGTGGAGGGTGCCCCTGGATGCTGGGGGGTTGGGGCGCAGGGGTACATGAGTGGGGGCCTGGTGGAGGGTGCCCCAAAGTGCTGGGAGGTGGTGGTGCAGGGGGACATGAGTGGGGGCTTGGTGGATGGTGACCCTGGATGCTGGGGGTGGGGGTGCAGGCGGACATAAGTGGGGGCCTGGTGGAGGGTGCCCCACAGTGCTGGGGGGTGGGGGTGCAGGAGGACATGAGTGGGGGCTTGGTGGAGGGTGCCCCTGGATTCTGGGGGGTGGGGGTGCAGGGGGACATGAGTGGGGGCCTGGTGGAGGGTGCCCTGCACTGCTGGAGGGTGGGGGTGCAGGGGGACATGAGTTGGGGTCCTGGTGGAGGTGTCCTGCACTGCTGGGAGGTGGGGGTGCAGGGGGACATGAGTTGGACATGAGTGGGGGCCTGCTGGCAGGTGCCCCACAGTGCTGGGGCGTGGGGGTGCAGGGGGACATGAGTGGGGGCCTGGTGGAGGGTGCCCCTGGATGCTGGGGGGTGGGAGACCAGGGGGACATGAGTTTGGGGCCTGGTGGAGGGTGCCCTGCACTGCTGGGGGGTGGGGGTGCTGGGAGACACGAGTGTGGGCCTGGTGGAGGGTGTCCCACGGTGCTGGGGGGTGGGGGTGCAGGGGGACATGAGCTGGGGGACTGGTGGAGGGTGCCCTGCACTGCTGGGGGGTGGGGGTGCTGGGGGACATGAGTGGGGGTGCAGGGTAGTCCCCCGTGGTGTGGGCTGCCTGCAGGGGCCGTGGAGGTTGTAGAGCGAACACCTGGGAGGACCCACATGGCCAATTCACGTGTAGTACTCCACGGAACCCCTGAAATACACGTACCCTGCTGATATCGCGTGTGAAACTTCCCGCGCACCCCGAAATACACGTACACAGGACATTCGCGTGTGGAACTTCCAGCGCACCCCTGGAATACACATACCCAGATGAAATCGCGTGTGAAACTTCCCGCGCACCCCTGATATACACGTACCCTGATGGAATTGCGTGTGAAACTTCCCGCGCACCCCTGAAATACACGTACCCTGCTGAATTTGCGTGTGAAACTTCCCATGCACCCCAGTAATACACATACCACGCTCGCACAGGGCCAATCGCATGTGAAACTTCCCCCGCACCCCAGTAATACACGTACCCTGTTGAATTCACGTGTGTAACTTCCCACGCACCCCAAAATACACATACCCAGGACATTCGCATGTGGAACTTCCAGCGCACCCCTGATATACACGTACCCTGATGGAATCGAGTGTGGAACTTTCCGCGCACCCCTGAAATACACGTACCCTGCTGAATTCACGTGTGTAACTTCCCGCGCACCCCGAAATACACGTACCCAGGACATTCGCGTGTGGAACTTCTTGCGCACCCCTGGAATACACGTACCCAGCTGAATTGCAGGGGGACATGAGTTGGGGGCCTGTTGGAGGGTGCCCTGCACTGCTGGGGGGTGGGGTTGCAGGGGGACATGAGTGGGGGCCTGCTGGCAGGTGCCCCACAGTGCTGGGGGTGGGGGTGCTGGGAGACATGAGTGGGGGCCTGGTGGAGGGTGCCCTGCACTGCTGGGGGGTGGGTGTGCAGGGGGACATGAGTTGGACATGAGTGGGGGCCTGCTGGCAGGTGCCCCACAGTGCTGGGGGGTGGGGGTACTGGGAGACATGAGTGGGGGCCTGGTGGAGGGTGTCCCACAGTGCTGGGGGGGTGGGGGTGCAGGCGGACATGAGTGGGGGCTTGGTGGAGGGTGCCCCTGGATGCTGGGGGGTGGGGGTGCAGGGGGACATGAGTGGGGGCCTGGTGGAGGGTGCCCCACAGTGCTGGGGGGTGGGGGTGCAGGGGGACATGAGGGGGGCTTGGGGGAGGGTGCACCTGGATGCTGGGGGGTGGGGGTGCAGGGGTACATGAGTGGGGGCCTGGTGGAGGGTGCCCCACAGTGCTGGGAGGTGGGGGTGCAGGGGGACATGAGTGGGGGCGTGGTGGAGGGTGCCCATGGATGCTGGGGGGTGGGGATGCAGGGGGAAATGAATGGGGGCCTGGTGGAGGGTGCCCTGCACTGCTGGGGGGTGGTGCAGGGGGACATGAGTTGGGGGCCTGGTGGACGGTGCCCTGCACTGCTGGGGGGTGGGGGTGCAGGGGGACATGAGTTGGACATGAGTGGGGGCCTTCTGGCAGGTGCCCCACAGTGCTGGGGGGTGGTGGTGCTGGGAGACATGAGTGGTGGCCTGGTGGAGGGTGCCCTGCACTGCTGGGGGGTAGGGGTGCAGGGGGACATGAGGTGGGCATGAGTGGGGGCCTGCTGGCAGGTGCCCCACAGTGCTGGGGGTGCGGGTGTTGGGAGACATGAGTGGGGGCCTGGTGGAGGGTGCCCCACAGTACTGGGGGGTGGGGGTGCAGGGGTACATGAGTGGGGGCTTGGTGGAGGGTGCCCCTGGATGCTGGGGGGTGGGAGTGCTGGGAGACATGAGTGGAGGCCTGGTGGAGGGTGCCCCACAGTGCTGGGGGGTGGGGGTGCAGGGGGACATGAGTGGGGGCCTGGTGGAGGATGCCCTGCACTGCTGGGGGGTGAGGGTGCAGGGGGACATGAGTTGGGGGCCTGGTGGAGGGTGCCCTGCACTGCTGGGGGGTGGGGGTGCAGGGGGACATGAGTTGGACATGAGTGGGGGCCTGCTGACAGGTGCCCCACTGTGCTGGGGGGTGGGGGTGCTGGGAGACATGAGTGGGGGCCTGGTGGAGGGTACCCCACAGTGCTGGGGGGTGGGGCTGCAGGGGGACATGAGTGGGGGCTTGGTGGAGGGTGCCCCTGGATGCTGGGGGGTGGGGGTGCAGGGGGACATGAGTGGGGGCTTGGTGGAGGGTGCCCCTGGATGCTGAGGGGTGGGGGTGCAGGGGGACATGAGTGGGGGCCTGGTGGAGGGTGCCCCACAGTGCTGGCGGGTGGGGGTGCAGGGGGACATGAGTGGGGGCTTGGTGGAGGGTGCCCCTGGATGGTGGGGGTGCAGGGGGACATGAGTGGGGGCTTGGTGGAGGATGCCCCTGGATGCTGAGGGGTGGGGGTGCAGGGGGACATGAGTGGGGGCCTGGTGGAGTGTGCCCCACAGTGCTGGGGGGTGGGAGTGCAGGGGGACATGAGTGGGGGCTTGGTGGAGGGTGCCCCACAGTGCTGGGGGTGGGAGTGCAGGGGGATATGAGTGGGGGCCTGGTGGAGGGTGCCCCACAGTGCTGGGGGGTGGGGGTGCAGGGGGACATGAGTGGGGGCTTGGTGGAGGGTGCCCCTGGATGCTGGGGGGTGGGGGTGCAGGGGGACATGAGTGGGGGCCTGGTGGAGGGTGCCCCGCACTGCTGGGGGGTGGGGTGCAGGGGGACATGAGTGGGGGCTTGGTGGAGGGAGCCCCTGGTTGCTGGGGGGTGGGGGTGCAGGGGAACATGAGTGGGGGCCTGGTGGAGGGTGCCCCACAGTGCTGGGGGGTGGGGGTGCAGGGGTACATGAGTGGGGGCCTGGTGGAGGGTGCCCTTGGATGCTGGGGGGTGGGGGTGCAGGGGTACATGAGTGGGGGCCTGGTGGAGGGAACCCTGCACTGCTGGGGGGTGGGGGTGCTGGGAGACACGAGTGTGGGCCTGGTGGAGGGTGCCCCACGGTGCTGGGGGGTGGGGGCGCAGGGGGACATGTGTTGGGGGACTGGTGGAGGGTGCCCTGCACTGCTGGGGGGTGGGGGAGCTGGGGGACATGATTGGTGGTGCAGGGTAGTCCCCCGTGGTGTGGGCTGCCTGCAGGGGCCGTGGAGGTTGTAGAGCGAACACCTGGGAGGACCCACATGGCCAATTCACGTGTAGTACTCCACGGAACCCCTGAAATACACGTACCCTGCTGATATCGTGTGTGAAACTTCCCGCGCACCCCGAAATACACGTACACAGGACATTCGCGTGTGGAACTTCCAGCACACCCCTGGAATACACGTACCCTGATGGAATCGCGTCTGAAACTTCCTGCGCACCCCTGAAATACACGTACCCTGCTGAATTTGCGTGTGAAACTTCCCGCGCACCCCAGTAATACACGTACCACGCTCGCACAGGGCCAATCGCATGTGAAACTTCCCCCACACCCCAGTAATACACGTACCCTGCTGAATTCACGTGTGTAACTTCCCGCGCACCCCGAAATACACGTACCCAGGACATTCGCGTGTGGAACTTCTTGCGCACCCCTGGAATACACATACCCAGCTGAATTGCAGGGGGGCATGAGTTGGGGGCCTTGTGGAGGGTTCTCTGCACTGCTGGGGGGTGGGGGTGCAGGGGTACATGAGTTGGACATGAGTGGGGGCCTTCTGGCAGGTGCCCCACAGTGCTGGGGGGTGGGGGTGCTGGGAGACATGAGTGGGGGCCTGGTGGAGGGTGCCCCACAGTGCTGGGGGGTGGGGATGCAGGGGGACATGAGTGAGGGCTTGGTGGAGGGTGCCCCTGGATGCTGGGGGGTGGGGGTGCAGGGGGACATGAGTGGGAGCCTGGTGGAGGGTGCCCCGAGTGCTGGGGGGTGGGGGTGCAGGGGGACATGAGGGGGGCTTGGTGGAGGGTGCCCCTGGATGCTGGGGGGTGGGGGTGCAGGGGTACATGAGTGGGGGCCTGGTGGAGGGTTCCCCAAAGTGCTGGGAGGTGGGGGTGCAGGGGGACATGAGTGTCGGCTTGGTGGAGGGTGCCCCTGGATGCTGGGGGTGGGGGTGCAGGGGGACATGAGTGGGGGCCTGGTGGAGGGTGCCCCACAGTGCTGGGGGGTGGGGGTGCAGGGGGACATGAGTGGGGGCTTGGTGGAGGGTGCCCCTGGATGCTGGGGGGTGGGGGTGCAGGGGGACATGAGTGGGGGCCTGGTGGAGGGTGCCCTGCACTGCTGGAGGGTGGGGGTGCAGGGAGACATGAGTTGGGGGCCTGTTGGAGGTGCTCTGCACTCTGGGAGGTGGGGGTGCAGGGGGACATGAGTTGGACATGAGTGGGGGCCTGCTGGCAGGTGCCCCACAGTGCTGGGTGGTGGTGGTGCTGGGAGACATGAGTGGGGGCCTGGTGGAGGGTGCCCCACAGTGCTGAGGGTGGGGGTGCAGGGGGACATGAGTGGGGGCCTGGTGGAGGGTGCCCCACAGTGCTGGGGGGTAGGAGTGCAGGGGGGCATGAGTGGGGGCTTGGTGGAGGGTGCCCCACAGTGCTGGGGGTTGGGAGTGCAGGGGGACATGAGTGGGGGCCTGGTGGAGGGTGCCCCACAGTGCTGGGGGGTGGGGGTGCAGGGGGACAAGAGTGGGGGCTTGGTGGAGGGTGCCCCTGGATGCTGGGTGGTGGGGGTGCAGGGGGACATAAGTGGGGGCCTGGTGGAGGGTGCCCCACACTGCTGGGGGGTGGGGGTGCTGGGAGACACGAGTGTGGGCCTGGTGGAGGGTATCCCACAGTGCTGGGGGGTGGGGGCGCAGGGGGACATGAGCTGGGGGACTGGTGGAGGGTGCCCTGCACTGCTGGGGGGTGGGGGTGCTGGGGGACATGAGTGGGGGTGCAGGGTAGTCCCCCGTGGTGTGGGCTGCCTGCAGGGGCCGTGGAGGTTGTAGAGCGAACACCTGGGAGGACCCACATGGCCAATTCATGTGTAGTACTCCACGGAACCCCTTAAATACACGTACCCTGCTGATATCGCGTGTGAAACTTCCCCCGCACCCCGAAATACACGTACACAGGACATTCGCGTGTGGAACTTCCAGCGCACCCCCGGAATACACGTACCCAGACGAAATCGCGTGTGAAACTTCCCGCGCACGCCTGATATACACGGACCCTGATGGAATCGCGTGTGAAACTTCCCACGCACCCCTGAAATACACATACCCTGCTGAATTTGCATGTGAAACTTGCCACGCACCCCAGTAATACACGTACCACGCTCGCACAGGGCCAATCGCATGTGAAACTTCCCCCGCACCCCAGTAATACACGTACCCTGCTGAATTCACATGTGTAACTTCCCGCGCACCCCGAAATACACATACCCAGGACATTCGCATGTGGGACTTCCAGCGCACCCCTGATATACGCGTACCCTGATGGAATCGAGTGTGGAACTTTCCGCGCACCCCTGAAATACACGTACCCTGCTGAATTCACGTGTGTAACTTCCCGCGCACCACGAAATACACGTACCCAGGACATTCGCGTGTGGAACTTCTTGCGCACCCCTGGAATACACGTACCCAGCTGAATTGCAGGGGGACATGAGTTGGGGGCCTGTTGGAGGGTGCCCTGCACTGCTGGGGGGTGGGGTTGCAGGGGGACATGAGTTGGACATGAGTGGGGGCCTGCTGGCAGGTGCCCCACAGTGCTGGGGTTGGGGGTGCTGGGAGACATGAGTGGGGGCCTGGTGGAGGGTGCCCTGCACTGCTGTTGGGTGGGTGTGCAGGGGGACATGAGTTGGACATGAGTGGGGGCCTGCTGGCAGGTGCCCCACAGTGCTGGGGGGTGGGGGTACTGGGAGACATGAGTGGGGGCCTGGTGGAGGGTGTCCCACAGTGCTGGGGGGTGGGGGTGCAGGGGGACATGAGTGGGGGCCTGGTGGAGGGTGCCCTGCACTGCTGGGGGGTGGGTGTGCAGGGGGACATGAGTTGGACATGAGTGGGGGCCTGCTGGCAGGTGCCCCACAGTGCTGGGGGTGGGGGTACTGGGAGAAATGAGTGGGGGCCTGGTGGAGGGTGTCCCACAGTGCTGGGGGGTGGGGGTGCAGGGGGGACATGAGTGGGGGCTTGGTGGAGGGTGCCCCTGGATGCTGGGGTGTGGGGGTGCAGGGGGACATGAGTGGGGGCCTGGTGGAGGGTGCCCCACAGTGCTGGGGGGTGGGGGTGCAGGGGGACATGAGGGGGGGCTTGGGGGAAGGTGCACCTGGATGCTGGGGGGTGGGGGTGCAGGGGTACATGAGTGGGGGCCTGGTGGAGGGTGCCCCACAGTGCTGGGAGGTGGGGGTGCAGGGGGACATGAGTGGGGCGTGGTGGAGGGTGCCCATGGATGCTGGGGGGTGGGGATGCAGGGGGAAATGAGTGGGGGCCTGGTGGAGGGTGCCCTGCACTGCTGGGGGGTGGTGCAGGGGGACATGAGTTGGGGGCCTGGTGGACGGTGCCCTGCACTGCTGGGGGGTGGGGGTGCAGGGGGACATGAGCTGGACATGAGTGGGGGCCTTCTGGCAGGTGCCCCACAGTGCTGAGGGGTGGTGGTGCTGGGAGACATGAGTGGGGGCCTGGTGGAGGGTGCCCTGCACTGCTGGGGGGTAGGGGTGCAGGGGACATGAGGTGGGCATGAGTGGGGGCCTGCTGGCAGGTGCCCCACAGTGCTGGGGGTGCGGGTGTTGGGAGACATGAGTGGGGGCCTGGTGGAGGGTGCCCCACAGTACTGGGGGTGGGGGTGCAGGGGTACATGAAGTGGGGGCTTGGTGGAGGGTGCCCCTGGATGCTGGGGGGTGGGAGTGCTGGGAGACATGAGTGGGGGCCTGGTGGAGGGTGCCCCACAGTGCTGGGGGTGGGGGTGCAGGGGGACATGAGTGGGGGGCTGGTGGAGGATGCCCTGCACTGCTGGGGGGTGAGGGTGCAGGGGGACATGAGTTGGGGACCTGGTGGAGGGTGCCCTGCACTGCTGGGGGGTGGGGGTGCAGGGGGACATGAGTTGGACCATGAGTGGGGGCCTGCTGGCAGGTGCCCACAGTGCTGGGGGGTGGGGGTGCTGGGAGACATGAGTGGGGGCCTGGTGGAGGGTGCCCCACAGTGCTGGGGGGTGGGGCTGCAGGGGGACATGAGTGGGGGCTTGGTGGAGGGTGCCCCTGGATGCTGGGGGGTGGGGCGCAGGGGGACATGAGTGGGGGCTTGGTGGAGGGTGCCCCTGGATGCTGAGGGGTGGGGGTCCAAGGGACATGAGTGGGGGCCTGGTGGAGGGTGCCCCACAGTGCTGGGGGGTGGAGGTGCAGGCGGACATGAGTGGGGGCTTGGTGGAGGGTGCCCCTGGATGCTGGGGGGTGGGGGTGCAGGGGGACATGAGTGGGGGCCTGGTGGAGTGTGCCCCACAGTGCTGGGGGGTGGAGTGCAGGGGGACATGAGTGGGGGCTTGGTGGAGGGTGCCCCACAGTGCTGGGGGGTGGGAGTGCAGGGGGATATGAGTGGGGGCCTGGTGGAGGGTGCCCCACAGTGCTGGGGGTTGGGGGTGCAGGGGGACATGAGTGGGGGCTTGGTGGAGGGTGCCCCTGGATGCTGGGGGGTGGGGGTGCAGGGGGACATGAGTGGGGGCCTGGTGGAGGGTGCCCCGCACTGCTGGGGGGTGGGGGTGCATGGGGACATGAGTGGGGCTTGGTGGAGGGTGCCCCTGGATGCTGGGGGGTGGGGGTGCAGGGGAACATGAGTGGGGGCCTGGTGGAGGGTGCCCCACAGTGCTGGGGGTGGGGGTGCAGGGGTACATGAGTGGGGGCCTGGTGGAGGGTGCCCTTGGATGCTGGGGGGTGGGGGTGCAGGGGTACATGAGTGGGGGCCTGGTGGAGGGTGCCCTGCACTGCTGGGGGGTGGGGGTGCTGGGAGACACGAGTGTGGGCCTGGTGGAGGGTGCCCCACGGTGCTGGGGGGTGGGGGCGCAGGGGGACATGAGTTGGGGGACTGGTGGAGGGTGCCCTGCACTGCTGGGGGGTGGGGGTGCAGGGGGACATGAGTTGGACATGGAGTGGGGGCCTGCTGGCAGGTGCCCCAAAGTGCTGGGGGGTGGGGTGCTGGGAGACATGAGTGGGGCCTGGTGGAGGGTGCCCTGCACTGCTGGGGGTTGGGGGTGCAGGGGTACATGAGTTGGACATGAGTGGGGGCCTGCTGGCATGTGCCCCACAGTGCTGGGGGGTGGGGGTGCTGGGAGACATGAGTGGGGGCCTGGTGGAGGGTGCCCCACAGTGCTGGGGGTGGGGTTGCAGGGGGACATGAGTGGGAGCCTGGTGGAGGGTGCCCCAAGTGCTGGGGGGTGGGGGTGCAGGGGGACATGAGGGGGGCTTGGTGGAGGGTGCCCCTGGATGCTGGGGGGTGGGGGTGCAGGGGTACATGAGTGGGGGCCTGATGGAGGGTGCCCCAAAGTGCTGGGAGGTGTGGGTGCAGGGGGACATGAGTGTCGGCTTGGTGGAGGGTGCCCCTGGATGCTGGGGTGGGGGTGCAGGGGGACATGAGTGGGGGCCTGGTGGAGGGTGCCCCACAGTGCTGGGGGTGGGGGTGGCAGGGGGACATGAGTGGGGGCTTGGTGGAGGGTGCCCCTGGATGCTGGAGGGTGGGGGTGCAGGGAGACATGAGTTGGGGGCCTGTTGGAGGTGCTCTGCACTGCTGGGAGGTGGGGGTGCAGGGGGACATGAGTTGGACATGAGTGGGGGCCTGCTGGCAGGTGCCCCACAGTGCTGGGTGGTGGTGGTGCTGGGAGGACATGAGTGGGGGCCTGGTGGAGGGTGCCCCACAGTGCTGAGGGTGGGGGTGCAGGGGGACATGAGTGGGGGCCTGGTGGAGGGTGCCCCCACAGTGCTGGGGGGTAGGAGTGCAGGGGGGCATGAGTGGGGGCTTGGTGGAGGGTGCCCCACAGTGCTGGGGGTTGGGAGTGCAGGGGGACATGAGTGGGGGCCTGGTGGAGGGTGCCCCACGGTGCTGGGGGGTGGGGGCGCAGGGGGACATGAGTTGGGGGGACTGGTGGAGGGTGCCCTGCACTGCTGGGGGGTGGGGGTGCTGGGGGACATGATTGGTTGTGCAGGGTAGGTCCCCCGTGGTGTGGGGCCTGCATGGGCCGTGGAGGTTGTAGAGCGAACACCTGGGAGGACCCACATGGCCAATTCACGTGTAGTACTCCACGGAACCCCTGAAATACACGTACCCTGCTGATATCGTGTGTGAAACTTCCCGCGCACCCCGAAATACACGTACACAGGACATTCGCGTGTGGAACTTCCAGCGCACCCCTGGAATACACGTACCCAGATGAAATCGCGTGTGAAACTTCCCGTGCACCCCTGATATACACGTACCCTGATGGAATCGCGTGTGGAACTTCCCGCGCACCCCTGAAATACACGTACCCTGATGGAATCGCGTGTGAAACTTCCCGCGCACCCCTGAAATACACGTACCCTGCTGAATTTGCGTGTGAAACTTCCCGCACACCCCAGTAATACACGTACCACGCTCGCACAGGGCCAATCGCATGTGAAACTTCCCCCGCACCCCAGTAATACACGTACCCTGCTGAATTCACGTGTGTAACTTCCCGCGCACCCCGAAATACACGTACCCAGGACATTCGCGTGTGGAACTTCTTGCGCACCCCTGGAATACACATACCCAGCTGAATTGCAGGGGGGCATGAGTTGGGGGCCTGGTGGAGGGTTCTCTGCACTGCTGGGGGGTGGGGGTGCAGGGGGACATGAGTTGGACATGAGTGGGGGCCTGCTGGCAGGTGCCCCAAAGTGCTGGGGGGTGGGGGTGCTGGGAGACATGAGTGGGGGCCTGGTGGAGGGTGCCCTGCACTGCTGGGGGTTGGGGGTGCAGGGGTACATGAGTTGGACATGAGTGGGGGCCTGCTGGCATGTGCCCCACAGTGCTGGGGGGTGGGGGTGCTGGGAGACATGAGTGGGGGCCTGGTGGAGGGTGCCCCACAGTGCTGGGGGGTGGGGATGCAGGGGGACATGAGTGGGAGCCTGGTGGAGGGTGCCCCAAGTGCTGGGGGGTGGGGGTGCAGGGGGACATGAGGGGGGCTTGGTGGAGGGTGCCCCTGGATGCTGGGGGGTGGGGGTGCAGGGGTACATGAGTGGGGTACCTGATGGAGGGTGCCCCAAAGTGCTGGGAGGTGGGGGTGCAGGGGGACATGAGTGTCGGCTTGGTGGAGGGTGCCCCTGGATGCTGGGGGTGGGGGTGCAGGGGGACATGAGTGGGGGCCTGGTGGAGGGTGCCCCACAGTGCTGGGGGGTGGGGGTGCAGGGGGACATGAGCGGGGGCTTGGTGGAGGGTGCCCCTGGATGCTGGAGGGTGGGGGTGCAGGGAGACATGAGTTGGGGGCCTGTTGGAGGTGCTCTGCACTGCTGGGAGGTGGGGGTGCAGGGGGACATGAGTTGGACATGAGTAGGGGCCTGCTGGCAGGTGCCCCACAGTGCTGGGTGGTGGTGGTGCTGGGAGACATGAGTGGGGGCCTGGTGGAGGGTGCCCCACAGTGCTGAGGGTGGGGGTGCAGGGGGACATGAGTGGGGGCCTGGTGGAGGGTGCCCCACAGTGCTGGGGGGTAGGAGTGCAGGGGGGCATGAGTGGGGGCTTGGTGGAGGGTGCCCCACAGTGCTGGGGGTTGGGAGTGCAGGGGGACATGAGTGGGGGCCTGGTGGAGGGTGCCCCACAGTGCTGGGGGGTGGGGGTGCAGGGGGACAAGAGTGGGGCCTTGGTGGAGGGTGCCCCTGGATGCTGGGTGGTGGGGGTGCAGGGGGACATAAGTGGGGGCCTGGTGGAGGGTGCCCCACACTGCTGGGGGGTGGGGGTGCTGGGAGACACGAGTGTGGGCCTGGTGGAGGGTGTCCCACAGTGCTGAGGGGTGGGGGCGCAGGGGGACATGAGTTGGGGGACTGGTGGAGGGTGCCCTGCACTGCTGGGGGGTGGGGGTGCTGGGGGACATGAGTGGGGGTGCAGGGTAGTCCCCCGTGGTGTGGGCTGCCTGCAGGGGCCGTGGAGGTTGTAGAGCGAACACCTGGGAGGACCCACATGGCCAATTCACGTGTAGTACTCCACGGAACCCCTGAAATACACGTACCCTGCTGATATCGCGTGTGAAACTTCCCGCGCACCCCGAAATACACGTACACAGGACATTCGCGTGTGGAACTTCCAGCGCACCCCCGGAATACACGTACCCAGACGAAATCGCGTATGAAACTTCCCGCGCACGCCTGATATACACGTACCCTGATGGAATCGCGTGTGAAACTTCCCGCGCACCCCTGAAATACACATACCCTGCTGAATTTGCGTGTGAAACTTCCCACGTACCCCAGTAATACACGTACCACGCTCGCACAGGGCCAATCGCATGTGAAACTTCCCCCGCACCCCAGTAATACACGTACCCTGCTGAATTCACGTGTGTAACTTCCCGCGCACCCCGAAATACACGTACCCAGGACATTCGCGTGTGGAACTTCTTGCGTACCCCTGGAATACACGTACCCAGCTGAATTGCAGGGGGACATGAGTTGGGGGCCTGGTGGAGGGTGCCCTGCACTGCTGGGGGGTGGGGGTGCAGGGGGACATGAGTTGGACATGAGTGGGGGCCTGCTGGCAGGTGCCCCACAGTGCTGGGGGGTGGGGGTGCTGGGAGACATGAGTGGGGGCCTGGTGGAGGGTGCCCTGCACTGCTGGGGGGTGGGTGTGCAGGGGGACATGAGTTGGACATGAGTGGGGGCCTGCTGGCAGGTGCCCCACAGTGCTGGGGGGTGGGGGTGCTGGGAGACATGAGTGGGGGCCTGGTGGAGGGTGTCCCACAGTGCTGGGGGGTGGGGGTGCAGGGGGAGATGAGTGGGGGCATGGTGGAGGGTGCACCTGGATGCTGGGGGGTGGGGGTGCAGGGGGGCATGAGTGGGGGCCTGGTGGAGGGTGCCCCACAGTGCTGGGGGGTGGGGGTGCAGGAGGACATGAGGGGGGCTTGGGGGAGGGTGCCCCTGGATGCTGGGGGGTGGGGGTGCAGGGGTACATGAGTGGGGGCCTGGTGGAGGGTGCCCCACAGTGCTGGGAGGTGGGGGAGCAGGAGGACATGAGTGGGGGCTTGGTGGAGGGTGCCCATGGATGCTGGGGGTGGGGGTGCAGGGGGACATGAGTGGGGCCTGGTGGAGGGTGCCCCACACTGCTGAGGGGTGGGGGTGCAGGGGGACATGAGTGGGGGCTTGGTGGAGGGTGCCCCTGGATGCTGGGGGTGGGGGTGCAGGGGGACATGAGTAGGGGCCTGGTGGAGGGTCCCCTTCACTGCTGGGGGGTGGGGGTGCAGGGGGACATGAGTTGGGGGCCTGGTGGAGGTGCCCTGCACTGCTGGGAGGTGGGGGTGCAGGGGGACATGAGTTGGACATGAGTGGGGGCCTGCTGGCAGGTGCCCCACAGTGCTGGGGGTGGGGTGCTGGGAGACATGAGTGGGGGCCTGGTGGAGGGTGCCCCACAGTGCTGGGGGGTGGGAGTGCAGGGGGACATGAGTGGGGGCTTGGTGGAGGGTGCCCCTGGATGCTGGGGGGTGGAGGTGCAAGGGGACATGAGTGGGGGCTTGGTGGAGGGTGCCCCTGGATGCTGGGGGGTGGGGGTGCAGGGGGACATGAGTGGGGGCCTGGTGGAGGGTGCCCCACAGTGCTGGGGGGTGGGGGTGCAGGGGGACATGAGTGGGGACTTGGTGGAGGGTGCCCCTGGATGCTGGGGGGTGGGGGTTCCGGGGGACATGAGTGGGGGCCTGGTGGCGGGTGCCCCACAGTGCTGGGGGTGGGGGTGCAGCGGGACATGGGTGGGGGCTTGGTGGAGGGTGCCCCTCGATGCTGGGGGGTGGGGCTGCAGGGGGGCATGAGTGGGGGCCTGGTGGAGGGTGCCCCGCACTGCTGGGGGGTGGGGGTGCAGGGGGACATGAGTGGGGGCTTGGTGGAGGGTGCCCCTGGATGCTAGGGGGTGGGGGTGCAGGGGGACATGAGTGGGGGCTTGGTGGAGGGTGCCCCTGGATGCTGGGGGGTGGGGGTGCAGGAGGAAATGAGTGGGGGCCTGGTGGAGGGTGCCCTGCACTGCTGGGGGGTGGTCAGGGGGACATGAGTTGGGGGCCTGGTGGAGGGTGCCCTGCACTGATGGGGGGTGGGGGTGCAGGGGGACATGAGTTGGACATGAGTGGGGGCCTGCTGGCAGGTGCCCCACAGTGCTGGGGGTGGGGGTGCTGGGAGACATGAGTGGGGGCCTGGTGGAGGGTGCCCTGCTCTGCTGGGGGGTGGGGGTGCAGGGGGACATGAGGTAGACATGAGTGGGGGCCTGCTGGCAGGTGCCCCACAGTGCTGGGGGGTGGGGTGGGGTGCTGGGAGACATGAGTGGGGGCCTGGTGGAGGGTGCCCCACAGTGCTGGGGGGTGGGGGTGCAGGAGGACATGAGTGGGGGCTTGGTGGAGGGTGCCCCTGGATGCTGGGGGGTGGGGGTGCAGGGGGACATGAGTGGGGGCCTGGTGGAGGGTGCCCCACAGTGCTGGGGGGTGGGGGTGCAGGGGGACATGAGTTGGACATGAGTGGGGGACTGCTGGCAGGTGCCCCACAGTGCTGGGGGGTGGGGGTGCTGGGAGACATGAGTGGGGGCCTGGTGGAGGGTGCCCCACAGTGCTGGAGCTTGGGGGTGCAGGGGGACATGAGTGGGGGCCTGGTGGAGGGTGCCCTGCACTGCTGGGGGGTGGGGGTGCAGGGGGACATGAGTTGGGTGCCTGGTGGAGGGTGCCCTGCACTGCTGGGGGGTGGGGGTGCAGGGGGACATGAGTTGGACATGAGTGGGGGCCTGCTGGCAGGTGCCCCACAGTGCTGGGGGGTGGGGGTGCTGGGAGACATGAGTGGGGGCCTGGCGGAGGGTGCCCCACAGTGATGGGGGGTGGGGGTGCAGGGGGACATGGGTGGGGGCTTGGTGGAGGGTGCCCCACAGTGCTGGGGGGTGGGAGTGCAGGGGGACATGAGTGGGGGCTTGGTGGAGGGTGCCCCTGGATGCTGGGGGGTTGGAGTGCAGGGGGACATGAGTGGGGGCTTGGTGGAGGGTGCCCCTGGATGCTGGGGGGTGGGGGTGCAGGGGACATGAGTGGGGGCCTGGTGGAGGGTGCCCCACAGTGCTGGGGGGTGGGTGTGCAGGGGGACATGAGTGGGGACTTGGTGGAGGGTGCCCCTGGATGCTGGGGGGTGGGGGTGCCGGGGGACATGAGTGGGGGCCTGGTGGTGGGTGCCCCACAGTGCTGGGGGTGGGGGTGCAGGGGGACATGGGTGGGGGCTTGGTGGAGGGTGCCCCTGGATGCTGGGGGGTGGGGGTGCAGGGGGACATGAGTGGGGGCCTGGTGGAGGGTGCCCCACAGTGCTGGGGGGTGGGGGTGCAGGGGGACATGAGTTGGACATGGGTGGGGGCCTGCTGGCAGGTGCCCCACAGTGCTGGGGGGTGGGGGTGTTGGGAGACATGAGTGGGGGCCTGGTGGAGGGTGCCCCACAGTGCTGGGGGGTGGGGGTGCAGGGGGACATGAGTGGGGGCCTGGTGGAGGGTGCCCTGCACTGCTGGGGGGTGGGGGTGCAGAGGGACATGAGTTGGGGGCCTGGTGGAGGGTGCCCTGCTCTGCTGGGGGGTGCGGGTGCAGGGGGACATGAGTTGAACATGAGTGGGGTCTGCTGGCAGGTGCCCCACAGTGCTGGGGGGTGGGGGTGCTGGGAGACATGAGTGGGGGCCTGGTGGAGGGTGCCCCACAGTGATGGGGAGTGGGGGTGCAGGGGGACATGAGTGGTGGCTTGGTGGAGGGTGCCCCTGGATGCTGGGGGGTAGGGGTGCAGGGGGACATGAGTGGGGGCTTGGTGGAGGGTGCCCCTGGATGCTGGGGGGTGGGGGTGCAGGGGGACATGAGTGGGGGCCTGGTGGAGGGTGCCCCACAGTGCTGGGGGGTGGGAGTGCAGGGGGACATGAGTGGGGGCTTGGTGGAGGGTGCCCACAGTGCTGGGGGGTGGGAGTGCAGGGGGGCATGAGTGGGGGCCTGGTGGAGGGTGCCCCACAGTGCTGTGGGGTGGGGGTGCAGTGGGACATGAGTGGGGGCTTGGTGGAGGGTGCCCCTGGATGCTGGGGGGTGGGGGTTCAGGGAACATGAGTGGGGGCCTGGTGGAGGGTGCCCTGCACTGCTGGGGGGTGGGGGTGCAGGGGGACATGAGTGGGGGCTTGGTGGAGGGTGCCCCTGGATGCTGGGGGGTGGGGGTGCAGGGGGACATGAGTGGGGGCCTGGTGGAGGGTGCCCCACAGTGCTGTGGGGTGGGGGTGCAGGGGGACATGAGTGGGGGCTTGCTGGAGGGTGCCCCTGGATGCTGGGGGGTGGGGGTTCAGGGAACATGAGTGGGGGCCTGGTGGAGGGTGCCCCGCACTGCTGGGGGGTGGGGGTGCAGGGGGACATGAGTGGGGGCTTGGTGGAGGGTGCCCCTGGATCCTGGGGGGTGGGGGTGCAGGGGGACATGAGTGGGGGCCTGGTGGAGGGTGCCCTGCACTGCTGGGGGGTGGGGGTGCTGGGAGACACGAGTGTGGGCCTGGTGGAGGGTGCCCCACGGTGGGGTGCTGGGGGCGCAGGGGGACATGAGTTGGGGGACTGGTGGAGGGTGCCCTGCACTGCTGGGGGGTGGGGGTGCTGGGGGACATGAGTGGGGGTTCAGGGTAGTCCCCCGTGGTGTGGGCTGCCTGCAGGGGCCGTGGAGGTTGTAGAGCGAACACCTGGGAGGACCCACATGGCCAATTCACGTGTAGTACTCCACGGAACCCCTGAAATACACGTACCCTGCTGATATCGCGTGTGAAACTTCCCGCGCACCCCGAAATACACGTACACAGGACATTTGCGTGTGGAACTTCCAGTGCACCCCTGGAATACACGTACCCAGATGAAATCGCGTGTGAAACTGCCCGCGCACCCCTGATATACACGTACCCTGATGGAATCGCGTGTGGAACTTCCCGCGCACCCCTGAAATACACGTACCCTGATGGAATCGCATGTGAAACTTCCCGCGCACCCCTGAAATACACGTACCCCGCTGAATTTGCGTGTGAAACTTCCCGCGCACCCCAGTAATACACGTACCACGCTCGCACAGGGCCAATCGCATGTGAAACTTCCTCCGCACCCCAGTAATACAAGTACCCTGCTGAATTCATGTGTGTAACTTCCCGCGCACCCCAAAATACACGTACCCAGGACATTCGCATGTGGAACTTCCAGCGCACCCCTGATATACACGTACCCTGATGGAATCGAGTGTGGAACTTTCCGCGCACCCCTGAAATACACGTACCCTGCTGAATTCACATGTGTAACTTCCCGCGCATCCCGAAACACACGTACCCAGGACATTCACGTGTGGAACTTCTTGTGCACCCCTGGAATACACGTACCCAGCTGAATTCACGTGTGGAACTTCCAGCGCACCCCTGATATACACGTACCCTGATGGAATCGTGTGTGGTACTTTCCGCGCACCCCTGAAATACACGTACCCTGATGGAATCGCGTGTGGAACTTCCCGTGCACCCCTGAAATACACGTACCCTGATGGAATTGCGTGTGAAACTTCCCACGCACCCCTGAAATACACGTACCCTGCTGAATTTGCTTGTGAAACTTCCCGCACACCCCAGTAATACACGTACCACGCTCGCACAGGGCCAATCGCGTGTGAAACTTCCCGCGCACCCCAGTAATACACATACCCAGCTGAAATCACGTGAGGAACTTCACGCGCACCCCAGTCATACATGTACCCCGCTTGCCGTGCTGGTACAGGGTTAGCGCAGCCCTTTGCGCTGGATTGGGGATTTTGATGGCTTTTCCCTGCGCAAAGGGCGTTCTTGGGGGCGTAACTGGCACTGCTGCAGGGTCGCTGCGCCACTGTGCGCCACGGCTGGTTTTGGTGGCTGGAATCCATGAATACGCTGTGCGCGGAAATGTATTTTAGTGCACGCGGCTGGTGCAGGGATTCGCACGCGCACACTGTGCACCAGCCGCGTGCGCCACTTGTGCGCTGAATTCTATGAATTACCCCCTAAAACTCTTGGAGTTGTGTCTTGTAACCCCAGCCCCGCCAGCAGAAGGAAGCAAGAGCTCACACGGTCTGCAAGGGAGAGAACCTTAAGAGGCTCTCCTGAGGACATGATAGAGGAAGCTATCACCCCAAGTCCACAGGACCTACTTACTGCCATTACAGAGCAAGAAAAGACAAAAGGAAAACCTAAGTCTGCCAGCAAGAAACCAGCAAGCACTCCTGTGCCCAGAAGGACATCTCCGAGACTGTCCAAACTCACACCTGTGACTCCCACACCAGCTGAGGCTGAGTGTGAGGTTCAACCCTGTATGGTCAAGCTAGATACTTAGGAATCAGATCTAGAAGAGGATCTTACCTTGGTAGGAGATCTTGACCCTGTTGACCATCCTGAGCTGCAGTCTTTACTGGCAGAAGGTGGACCCAACAGGGAGGATTTCAGCAAGGGCCAAAGAGAGTGTCCTACCTTGGAAGGTCTTCGCCAACAGGCCACTTCTCAGCTCAATGGGACTGAGCCTGGGAAGTATAGGTTGCACTGGGAAGATGGCCTCTTCTACAGTGAACCAACTGAGTCAACCCATGGAGACTACAAAAGACTTATAGTACCTCTAGTGAACCGATTCTAGTTTCTCCAGTCAGCCCATGAGGTACCTTTGGCTGGTCACTTAAGTTTTAAGAAGACCAAAGAAAGGTTATCTCTGCACTTCAACTGGCCTAAGATGGGTACAGAAGTAGACACATTCTGCAGAAGCTGCCACACTTGCCAAGCCTCTGGCAAGAGTGGGTCCAAGAATGTGGCACCCTTAGTGCCTCTCCCAGTGGTGGGAATTCCTTTTGAGAGAGGGTGGGGATTGACATTGTTGGTCCTCTTGACCCTCCCACATCTTCAGGCAACAGGTTTATCCTGGTTGTAGGGGACCATGACACTAGATTTCTTGAAGCCATACCTATGAGGACTGTTACGGCTCCGGCTGTGGCTAAGGCCCTACTTGGTATTTTTACCAGAGTAGGTTTTCCTAAGGAGGGAATATCTGACAGGGGATCAAATTTTATGTCCCACTACATGCAAACCATGTGGAAAACCTGTGGAGTTACCCACAAGTTCTCAACTGCCTATCACCCCCAAACCAATGGATTGGTATAGAGGTTTAACAGAACTATGAAGAGCATGATAGGTGCTTTAGAAGAACCCCTTAGAAGAAAGTGGGACCTTCTACTGCCATGCCTTCTCTTTGCTTATAGAGATGTCCCTCAGGAGGGAGTAGGATTTAGTCCCTTCGAACTTCTCTATGGCCATTCAGTCAGAGGTCCATTGGCCCTGATTAAGGAGGGATTGGAGAGTGCTCCTTCCACAAAGCCAGTCAGAGTGACTGACTCTCCGGAGGAGAATATCACACATGATGGCAGAGGCAAGTCATACCTTGAGGGCTGGTCAAGCTCTGGTCAAGCATTGGCATGACCAGAAGGCTAACATGGTTGAGTTTACTCAAGACCAGCTTGTTCTTGTTATGGTCCCCACAAGGCAGAGGGCCTTGCAGGACAAATGGATATGGCCCTTCAAGGATGTGGGTAAACTTAGAGAGGTGAACTATCTGGTGGACTTAGGCAACCCTAAGGAGGCTCCCAGAGTCTTTCACACCAACCGTTTGAAGGCTTATGTCTCTAGACCTGACATAGGAGCTCTGCTTCTAGCTTCAGCTCAGGAGGAGGAGGAGAGTGAACCTCTGCCTGCCCTCCTCAGAGGCTTACCTTTAGATGAGCAAGTGGAAGGAGTTAATCTCTCTTCCAGTCTCACATATGACCAGCAGGAGGCATGCAAGTTACTGTTAAATCAGTTTGCCTCCCTGTTCTCATTTTCACCAGGCTTGACCCCTTGGGGCCAGCATGACATACATACTGGTGACTGTTTGCCTGTCAAAAGCAGTGGGTACAAATGTCAGACAATATCAGATCCCACATAAGGAATGAGGGCAACAAAATGCTTGAACTCAGGGTGGTGGTGGTGGAGGGTGCCCCGAGTGCTGGGGGGTGGGGGTGCAGGGGGACATGAGGGGGGCTTGGTGGAGGGTGCCCCTGGATGCTGGGGGGTGGGGGTGCAGGGGTACATGAGTGGGGGCCTGGTGGAGGGTTCCCCAAAGTGCTGGGAGGTGGGGGTGCAGGGGGACATGAGTGTCGGCTTGGTGGAGGGTGCCCCTGGATGCTGGGGGTGGGGGTGCAGGGGGACATGAGTGGGGGCCTGGTGGAGGGTGCCCCACAGTGCTGGGGGGTGGGGGTGCAGGGGGACATGAGTGGGGGCTTGGTGGAGGGTGCCCCTGGATGCTGGGGGGTGGGGGTGCAGGGGGACATGAGTGGGGGCCTGGTGGAGGGTGCCCTGCACTGCTGGAGGGTGGGGGTGCAGGGAGACATGAGTTGGGGGCCTGTTGGAGGTGCTCTGCACTCTGGGAGGTGGGGGTGCAGGGGGACATGAGTTGGACATGAGTGGGGGCCTGCTGGCAGGTGCCCCACAGTGCTGGGTGGTGGTGGTGCTGGGAGACATGAGTGGGGGCCTGGTGGAGGGTGCCCCACAGTGCTGAGGGTGGGGGTGCAGGGGGACATGAGTGGGGGCCTGGTGGAGGGTGCCCCACAGTGCTGGGGGGTAGGAGTACAGGGGGGCATGAGTGGGGGCTTGGTGGAGGGTGCCCCACAGTGCTGGGGGTTGGGAGTGCAGGGGGACATGAGTGGGGGCCTGGTGGAGGGTGCCCCACAGTGCTGGGGGGTGGGGGTGCAGGGGGACAAGAGTGGGGGCTTGGTGGAGGGTGCCCCTGGATGCTGGGTGGTGGGGGTGCAGGGGGACATAAGTGGGGGCCTGGTGGAGGGTGCCCCACACTGCTGGGGGGTGGGGGTGCTGGGAGACACGAGTGTGGGCCTGGTGGAGGGTATCCCACAGTGCTGGGGGGTGGGGGCGCAGGGGGACATGAGCTGGGGGACTGGTGGAGGGTGCCCTGCACTGCTGGGGGGTGGGGGTGCTGGGGGACATGAGTGGGGGTGCAGGGTAGTCCCCCGTGGTGTGGGCTGCCTGCAGGGGCCGTGGAGGTTGTAGAGCGAACACCTGGGAGGACCCACATGGCCAATTCATGTGTAGTACTCCACGGAACCCCTTAAATACACGTACCCTGCTGATATCGCGTGTGAAACTTCCCCCGCACCCCGAAATACACGTACACAGGACATTCGCGTGTGGAACTTCCAGCGCACCCCCGGAATACACGTACCCAGACGAAATCGCGTGTGAAACTTCCCGCGCACGCCTGATATACACGGACCCTGATGGAATCGCGTGTGAAACTTCCCACGCACCCCTGAAATACACATACCCTGCTGAATTTGCATGTGAAACTTGCCACGCACCCCAGTAATACACGTACCACGCTCGCACAGGGCCAATCGCATGTGAAACTTCCCCCGCACCCCAGTAATACACGTACCCTGCTGAATTCACATGTGTAACTTCCCGCGCACCCCGAAATACACATACCCAGGACATTCGCATGTGGGACTTCCAGCGCACCCCTGATATACGCGTACCCTGATGGAATCGAGTGTGGAACTTTCCGCGCACCCCTGAAATACACGTACCCTGCTGAATTCACGTGTGTAACTTCCCGCGCACCACGAAATACACGTACCCAGGACATTCGCGTGTGGAACTTCTTGCGCACCCCTGGAATACACGTACCCAGCTGAATTGCAGGGGGACATGAGTTGGGGGCCTGTTGGAGGGTGCCCTGCACTGCTGGGGGGTGGGGTTGCAGGGGGACATGAGTTGGACATGAGTGGGGGCCTGCTGGCAGGTGCCCCACAGTGCTGGGGGTGGGGGTGCTGGGAGACATGAGTGGGGGCCTGGTGGAGGGTGCCCTGCACTGCTGTTGGGTGGGTGTGCAGGGGGACATGAGTTGGACATGAGTGGGGGCCTGCTGGCAGGTGCCCCACAGTGCTGGGGGGTGGGGGTACTGGGAGACATGAGTGGGGGCCTGGTGGAGGGTGTCCCACAGTGCTGGGGGGTGGGGGTGCAGGGGGACATGAGTGGGGGCCTGGTGGAGGGTGCCCTGCACTGCTGGGGGGTGGGTGTGCAGGGGGACATGAGTTGGACATGAGTGGGGGCCTGCTGGCAGGTGCCCCACAGTGCTGGGGGTGGGGGTACTGGGAGACATGAGTGGGGGCCTGGTGGAGGGTGTCCCACAGTGCTGGGGGGTGGGGGTGCAGGGGGACATGAGTGGGGGCTTGGTGGAGGGTGCCCCTGGATGCTGGGGTGTGGGGGTGCAGGGGGACATGAGTGGGGGCCTGGTGGAGGGTGCCCCACAGTGCTGGGGGGTGGGGGTGCAGGGGGACATGAGGGGGGCTTGGGGGAAGGTGCACCTGGATGCTGGGGGGTGGGGGTGCAGGGGTATATGAGTGGGGGCCTGGTGGAGGGTGCCCCACAGTGCTGGGAGGTGGGGGTGCAGGGGGACATGAGTGGGGCGTGGTGGAGGGTGCCCATGGATGCTGGGGGGTGGGGATGCAGGGGGAAATGAGTGGGGGCCTGGTGGAGGGTGCCCTGCACTGCTGGGGGGTGGTGCAGGGGGACATGAGTTGGGGGCCTGGTGGACGGTGCCCTGCACTGCTGGGGGGTGGGGGTGCAGGGGGACATGAGTTGGACATGAGTGGGGGCCTTCTGGCAGGTGCCCCACAGTGCTGAGGGGTGGTGGTGCTGGGAGACATGAGTGGGGGCCTGGTGGAGGGTGCCCTGCACTGCTGGGGGGTAGGGGTGCAGGGGGACATGAGGTGGGCATGAGTGGGGGCCTGCTGGCAGGTGCCCCACAGTGCTGGGGGTGCGGGTGTTGGGAGACATGAGTGGGGGCCTGGTGGAGGGTGCCCCACAGTACTGGGGGTGGGGGTGCAGGGGTACATGAGTGGGGGCTTGGTGGAGGGTGCCCCTGGATGCTGGGGGGTGGGAGTGCTGGGAGACATGAGTGGGGGCCTGGTGGAGGGTGCCCCACAGTGCTGGGGGTGGGGGTGCAGGGGGACATGAGTGGGGGCCTGGTGGAGGATGCCCTGCACTGCTGGGGGGTGAGGGTGCAGGGGGACATGAGTTGGGGGCCTGGTGGAGGGTGCCCTGCACTGCTGGGGGGTGGGGGTGCAGGGGGACATGAGTTGGACATGAGTGGGGGCCTGCTGGCAGGTGCCCCACAGTGCTGGGGGGTGGGGGTGCTGGGAGACATGAGTGGGGGCCTGGTGGAGGGTGCCCCACAGTGCTGGGGGGTGGGGCTGCAGGGGGACATGAGTGGGGGCTTGGTGGAGGGTGCCCCTGGATGCTGGGGGGTGGGGCGCAGGGGGACATGAGTGGGGGCTTGGTGGAGGGTGCCCCTGGATGCTGAGGGGTGGGGGTCCAAGGGACATGAGTGGTGGCCTGGTGGAGGGTGCCCCACAGTGCTGGGGGGTGGAGGTGCAGGCGGACATGAGTGGGGGCTTGGTGGAGGGTGCCCCTGGATGCTGGGGGGTGGGGGTGCAGGGGGACATGAGTGGGGGCCTGGTGGAGTGTGCCCCACAGTGCTGGGGGGTGGGAGTGCAGGGGGACATGAGTGGGGGCTTGGTGGAGGGTGCCCCACAGTGCTGGGGGGTGGGAGTGCAGGGGGATATGAGTGGGGGCCTGGTGGAGGGTGCCCCACAGTGCTGGGGGTTGGGGGTGCAGGGGGACATGAGTGGGGGCTTGGTGGAGGGTGCCCCTGGATGCTGGGGGGTGGGGGTGCAGGGGGACATGAGTGGGGGCCTGGTGGAGGGTGCCCCGCACTGCTGGGGGGTGGGGGTGCATGGGGACATGAGTGGGGGCTTGGTGGAGGGTGCCCCTGGATGCTGGGGGGTGGGGGTGCAGGGGAACATGAGTGGGGGCCTGGTGGAGGGTGCCCCACAGTGCTGGGGGGTGGGGGTGCAGGGGTACATGAGTGGGGGCCTGGTGGAGGGTGCCCTTGGATGCTGGGGGGTGGGGGTGCAGGGGTACATGAGTGGGGGCCTGGTGGAGGGTGCCCTGCACTGCTGGGGGGTGGGGGTGCTGGGAGACACGAGTGTGGGCCTGGTGGAGGGTGCCCCACGGTGCTGGGGGTGGGGGCGCAGGGGGACATGAGTTGGGGGACTGGTGGAGGGTGCCCTGCACTGCTGGGGGGTGGGGGTGCAGGGGGACATGAGTTGGACATGAGTGGGGGCCTGCTGGCAGGTGCCCCAAAGTGCTGGGGGGTGGGGGTGCTGGGAGACATGAGTGGGGGCCTGGTGGAGGGTGGCCTGCACTGCTGGGGGTTGGGGGTGCAGGGGTACATGAGTTGGACATGAGTGGGGGCCTGCTGGCATGTGCCCCACAGTGCTGGGGGGTGGGGGTGCTGGGAGACATGAGTGGGGGCCTGGTGGAGGGTGCCCCACAGTGCTGGGGGGTGGGGATGCAGGGGGACATGAGTGGGAGCCTGGTGGAGGGTGCCCCAAGTGCTGGGGGGTGGGGGTGCAGGGGGACATGAGGGGGGCTTGGTGGAGGGTGCCCCTGGATGCTGGGGGGTGGGGGTGCAGGGGTACATGAGTGGGGGCCTGATGGAGGGTGCCCCAAAGTGCTGGGAGGTGTGGGTGCAGGGGGACATGAGTGTCGGCTTGGTGGAGGGTGCCCCTGGATGCTGGGGGTGGGGGTGCAGGGGGACATGAGTGGGGGCCTGGTGGAGGGTGCCCCACAGTGCTGGGGGTGGGGGTGCAGGGGGACATGAGTGGGGGCTTGGTGGAGGGTGCCCCTGGATGCTGGAGGGTGGGGGTGCAGGGAGACATGAGTTGGGGGCCTGTTGGAGGTGCTCTGCACTGCTGGGAGGTGGGGGTGGAGGGGGACATGAGTTGGACATGAGTGGGGGCCTGCTGGCAGGTGCCCCACAGTGCTGGGTGGTGGTGGTGCTGGGAGACATGAGTGGGGGCCTGGTGGAGGGTGCCCCACAGTGCTGAGGGTGGGGGTGCAGGGGGACATGAGTGGGGGCCTGGTGGAGGGTGCCCCACAGTGCTGGGGGGTAGGAGTGCAGGGGGGCATGAGTGGGGGCTTGGTGGAGGGTGCCCCACAGTGCTGGGGGTTGGGAGTGCAGGGGGACATGAGTGGGGGCCTGGTGGAGGGTGCCCCACGGTGCTGGGGGGTGGGGGCGCAGGGGGACATGAGTTGGGGGACTGGTGGAGGGTGCCCTGCACTGCTGGGGGGTGGGGGTGCTGGGGGACATGATTGGTGGTGCAGGGTAGTCCCCCGTGGTGTGGGCTGCCTGCATGGGCCGTGGAGGTTGTAGAGCGAACACCTGGGAGGACCCACATGGCCAATTCACGTGTAGTACTCCACGGAACCCCTGAAATACACGTACCCTGCTGATATCGTGTGTGAAACTTCCCGCGCACCCCGAAATACACGTACACAGGACATTCGCGTGTGGAACTTCCAGCGCACCCCTGGAATACACGTACCCAGATGAAATCGCGTGTGAAACTTCCCGTGCACCCCTGATATACACGTACCCTGATGGAATCGCGTGTGGAACTTCCCGCGCACCCCTGAAATACACGTACCCTGATGGAATCGCGTGTGAAACTTCCCGCGCACCCCTGAAATACACGTACCCTGCTGAATTTGCGTGTGAAACTTCCCGCACACCCCAGTAATACACGTACCACGCTCGCACAGGGCCAATCGCATGTGAAACTTCCCCCGCACCCCAGTAATACACGTACCCTGCTGAATTCACGTGTGTAACTTCCCGCGCACCCCGAAATACACGTACCCAGGACATTCGCGTGTGGAACTTCTTGCGCACCCCTGGAATACACATACCCAGCTGAATTGCAGGGGGGCATGAGTTGGGGGCCTGGTGGAGGGTTCTCTGCACTGCTGGGGGGTGGGGGTGCAGGGGGACATGAGTTGGACATGAGTGGGGGCCTGCTGGCAGGTGCCCCAAAGTGCTGGGGGGTGGGGGTGCTGGGAGACATGAGTGGGGGCCTGGTGGAGGGTGCCCTGCACTGCTGGGGGTTGGGGGTGCAGGGGTACATGAGTTGGACATGAGTGGGGGCCTGCTGGCATGTGCCCCACAGTGCTGGGGGGTGGGGGTGCTGGGAGACATGAGTGGGGGCCTGGTGGAGGGTGCCCCACAGTGCTGGGGGGTGGGGATGCAGGGGGACATGAGTGGGAGCCTGGTGGAGGGTGCCCCAAGTGCTGGGGGGTGGGGGTGCAGGGGGACATGAGGGGGGCTTGGTGGAGGGTGCCCCTGGATGCTGGGGGGTGGGGGTGCAGGGGTACATGAGTGGGGTACCTGATGGAGGGTGCCCCAAAGTGCTGGGAGGTGGGGGTGCAGGGGGACATGAGTGTCGGCTTGGTGGAGGGTGCCCCTGGATGCTGGGGGTGGGGGTGCAGGGGGACATGAGTGGGGGCCTGGTGGAGGGTGCCCCACAGTGCTGGGGGGTGGGGGTGCAGGGGGACATGAGTGGGGGCTTGGTGGAGGGTGCCCCTGGATGCTGGAGGGTGGGGGTGCAGGGAGACATGAGTTGGGGGCCTGTTGGAGGTGCTCTGCACTGCTGGGAGGTGGGGGTGCAGGGGGACATGAGTTGGACATGAGTAGGGGCCTGCTGGCAGGTGCCCCACAGTGCTGGGTGGTGGTGGTGCTGGGAGACATGAGTGGGGGCCTGGTGGAGGGTGCCCCACAGTGCTGAGGGTGGGGGTGCAGGGGGACATGAGTGGGGGCCTGGTGGAGGGTGCCCCACAGTGCTGGGGGGTAGGAGTGCAGGGGGGCATGAGTGGGGGCTTGGTGGAGGGTGCCCCACAGTGCTGGGGGTTGGGAGTGCAGGGGGACATGAGTGGGGGCCTGGTGGAGGGTGCCCCACAGTGCTGGGGGGTGGGGGTGCAGGGGGACAAGAGTGGGGGCTTGGTGGAGGGTGCCCCTGGATGCTGGGTGGTGGGGGTGCAGGGGGACATAAGTGGGGGCCTGGTGGAGGGTGCCCCACACTGCTGGGGGGTGGGGGTGCTGGGAGACACGAGTGTGGGCCTGGTGGAGGGTGTCCCACAGTGCTGGGGGGTGGGGGCGCAGGGGGACATGAGTTGGGGGACTGGTGGAGGGTGCCCTGCACTGCTGGGGGGTGGGGGTGCTGGGGGACATGAGTGGGGGTGCAGGGTAGTCCCCCGTGGTGTGGGCTGCCTGCAGGGGCCGTGGAGGTTGTAGAGCGAACACCTGGGAGGACCCACATGGCCAATTCACGTGTAGTACTCCACGGAACCCCTGAAATACACGTACCCTGCTGATATCGCGTGTGAAACTTCCCGCGCACCCCGAAATACACGTACACAGGACATTCGCGTGTGGAACTTCCAGCGCACCCCCGGAATACACGTACCCAGACGAAATCGCGTATGAAACTTCCCGCGCACGCCTGATATACACGTACCCTGATGGAATCGCGTGTGAAACTTCCCGCGCACCCCTGAAATACACATACCCTGCTGAATTTGCGTGTGAAACTTCCCACGTACCCCAGTAATACACGTACCACGCTCGCACAGGGCCAATCGCATGTGAAACTTCCCCCGCACCCCAGTAATACACGTACCCTGCTGAATTCACGTGTGTAACTTCCCGCGCACCCCGAAATACACGTACCCAGGACATTCGCGTGTGGAACTTCTTGCGCACCCCTGGAATACACGTACCCAGCTGAATTGCAGGGGGACATGAGTTGGGGGCCTGGTGGAGGGTGCCCTGCACTGCTGGGGGGTGGGGGTGCAGGGGGACATGAGTTGGACATGAGTGGGGGCCTGCTGGCAGGTGCCCCACAGTGCTGGGGGGTGGGGGTGCTGGGAGACATGAGTGGGGGCCTGGTGGAGGGTGCCCTGCACTGCTGGGGGGTGGGTGTGCAGGGGGACATGAGTTGGACATGAGTGGGGGCCTGCTGGCAGGTGCCCCACAGTGCTGGGGGGTGGGGGTGCTGGGAGACATGAGTGGGGGCCTGGTGGAGGGTGTCCCACAGTGCTGGGGGGTGGGGGTGCAGGGGGAGATGAGTGGGGGCATGGTGGAGGGTGCACCTGGATGCTGGGGGGTGGGGGTGCAGGGGGGCATGAGTGGGGGCCTGGTGGAGGGTGCCCCACAGTGCTGGGGGGTGGGGGTGCAGGAGGACATGAGGGGGGCTTGGGGGAGGGTGCCCCTGGATGCTGGGGGGTGGGGGTGCAGGGGTACATGAGTGGGGGCCTGGTGGAGGGTGCCCCACAGTGCTGGGAGGTGGGGGAGCAGGAGGACATGAGTGGGGGCTTGGTGGAGGGTGCCCATGGATGCTGGGGGTGGGGGTGCAGGGGGACATGAGTGGGGCCTGGTGGAGGGTGCCCCACACTGCTGAGGGGTGGGGGTGCAGGGGGACATGAGTGGGGGCTTGGTGGAGGGTGCCCCTGGATGCTGGGGGTGGGGGTGCAGGGGGACATGAGTGGGGGCCTGGTGGAGGGTCCCCTTCACTGCTGGGGGGTGGGGGTGCAGGGGGACATGAGTTGGGGGCCTGGTGGAGGTGCCCTGCACTGCTGGGAGGTGGGGGTGCAGGGGGACATGAGTTGGACATGAGTGGGGGCCTGCTGGCAGGTGCCCCACAGTGCTGGGGGTGGGGTGCTGGGAGACATGAGTGGGGGCCTGGTGGAGGGTGCCCCACAGTGCTGGGGGGTGGGAGTGCAGGGGGACATGAGTGGGGGCTTGGTGGAGGGTGCCCCTGGATGCTGGGGGGTGGAGGTGCAAGGGGACATGAGTGGGGGCTTGGTGGAGGGTGCCCCTGGATGCTGGGGGGTGGGGGTGCAGGGGGACATGAGTGGGGGCCTGGTGGAGGGTGCCCCAAGTGCTGGGGGGTGGGGGTGCAGGGGGACATGAGTGGGGACTTGGTGGAGGGTGCCCCTGGATGCTGGGGGGTGGGGGTTCCGGGGGACATGAGTGGGGGCCTGGTGGCGGGTGCCCCACAGTGCAGGGGGTGGGGATGCAGCGGGACATGGGTGGGGGCTTGGTGGAGGGTGCCCCTCGATGCTGGGGGGTGGGGCTGCAGGGGGGCATGAGTGGGGGCCTGGTGGAGGGTGCCCCGCACTGCTGGGGGGTGGGGGTGCAGGGGGACATGAGTGGGGGCTTGGTGGAGGCTGCCCCTGGATGCTAGGGGTGGGGGTGCAGGGGGACATGAGTGGGGGCTTGGTGGAGGGTGCCCCTGGATGCTGGGGGGTGGGGGTGCAGGAGGAAATGAGTGGGGGCCTGGTGGAGGGTGCCCTGCACTGCTGGGGGGTGGTCAGGGGGACATGAGTTGGGGGCCTGGTGGAGGGTGCCCTGCACTGATGGGGGGTGGGGGTGCAGGGGGACATGAGTTGGACATGAGTGGGGGCCTGCTGGCAGGTGCCCCACAGTGCTGGGGGTGGGGGTGCTGGGAGACATGAGTGGGGGCCTGGTGGAGGGTGCCCTGCTCTGCTGGGGGGTGGGGGTGCAGGGGGACATGAGGTAGACATGAGTGGGGGCCTGCTGGCAGGTGCCCCACAGTGCTGGGGGGTGGGGTGGGGTGCTGGGAGACATGAGTGGGGGCCTGGTGGAGGGTGCCCCACAGTGCTGGGGGGTGGGGGTGCAGGAGGACATGAGTGGGGGCTTGGTGGAGGGTGCCCCTGGATGCTGGGGGGTGGGGGTGCAGGGGGACATGAGTGGGGGCCTGGTGGAGGGTGCCCCACAGTGCTGGGGGGTGGGGGTGCAGGGGGACATGAGTTGGACATGAGTGGGGGACTGCTGGCAGGTGCCCCACAGTGCTGGGGGGTGGGGGTGCTGGGAGACATGAGTGGGGGCCTGGTGGAGGGTGCCCCACAGTGCTGGAGCTTGGGGGTGCAGGGGGACATGAGTGGGGGCCTGGTGGAGGGTGCCCTGCACTGCTGGGGGGTGGGGGTGCAGGGGGACATGAGTTGGGTGCCTGGTGGAGGGTGCCCTGCACTGCTGGGGGGTGGGGGTGCAGGGGGACATGAGTTGGACATGAGTGGGGGCCTGCTGGCAGGTGCCCCACAGTGCTGGGGGGTGGGGGTGCTGGGAGACATGAGTGGGGGCCTGGCGGAGGGTGCCCCACAGTGATGGGGGGTGGGGGTGCAGGGGGACATGGGTGGGGGCTTGGTGGAGGGTGCCCCACAGTGCTGGGGGGTGGGAGTGCAGGGGGACATGAGTGGGGGCTTGGTGGAGGGTGCCCCTGGATGCTGGGGGGTTGGAGTGCAGGGGGACATGAGTGGGGGCTTGGTGGAGGGTGCCCCTGGATGCTGGGGGGTGGGGGTGCAGGGGACATGAGTGGGGGCCTGGTGGAGGGTGCCCCACAGTGCTGGGGGGTGGGTGTGCAGGGGGACATGAGTGGGGACTTGGTGGAGGGTGCCCCTGGATGCTGGGGGGTGGGGGTGCCGGGGGACATGAGTGGGGGCCTGGTGGTGGGTGCCCCACAGTGCTGGGGGTGGGGGTGCAGGGGGACATGGGTGGGGGCTTGGTGGAGGGTGCCCCTGGATGCTGGGGGGTGGGGGTGCAGGGGGACATGAGTGGGGGCCTGGTGGAGGGTGCCCCACAGTGCTGGGGGGTGGGGGTGCAGGGGGACATGAGTTGGACATGGGTGGGGGCCTGCTGGCAGGTGCCCCACAGTGCTGGGGGGTGGGGGTGTTGGGAGACATGAGTGGGGGCCTGGTGGAGGGTGCCCCACAGTGCTGGGGGGTGGGGGTGCAGGGGGACATGAGTGGGGGCCTGGTGGAGGGTGCCCTGCACTGCTGGGGGGTGGGGGTGCAGAGGGACATGAGTTGGGGGCCTGGTGGAGGGTGCCCTGCTCTGCTGGGGGGTGCGGGTGCAGGGGGACATGAGTTGAACATGAGTGGGGTCTGCTGGCAGGTGCCCCACAGTGCTGGGGGGTGGGGGTGCTGGGAGACATGAGTGGGGGCCTGGTGGAGGGTGCCCCACAGTGATGGGGAGTGGGGGTGCAGGGGGACATGAGTGGTGGCTTGGTGGAGGGTGCCCCTGGATGCTGGGGGGTAGGGGTGCAGGGGGACATGAGTGGGGGCTTGGTGGAGGGTGCCCCTGGATGCTGGGGGGTGGGGGTGCAGGGGGACATGAGTGGGGGCCTGGTGGAGGGTGCCCCACAGTGCTGGGGGGTGGGAGTGCAGGGGGACATGAGTGGGGGCTTGGTGGAGGGTGCCCACAGTGCTGGGGGGTGGGAGTGCAGGGGGGCATGAGTGGGGGCCTGGTGGAGGGTGCCCCACAGTGCTGTGGGGTGGGGGTGCAGTGGGACATGAGTGGGGGCTTGGTGGAGGGTGCCCCTGGATGCTGGGGGGTGGGGGTTCAGGGAACATGAGTGGGGGCCTGGTGGAGGGTGCCCCGCACTGCTGGGGGGTGGGGGTGCAGGGGGACATGAGTGGGGGCTTGGTGGAGGGTGCCCCTGGATGCTGGGGGGTGGGGGTGCAGGGGGACATGAGTGGGGGCCTGGTGGAGGGTGCCCCACAGTGCTGTGGGGTGGGGGTGCAGGGGGACATGAGTGGGGGCTTGCTGGAGGGTGCCCCTGGATGCTGGGGGGTGGGGGTTCAGGGAACATGAGTGGGGGCCTGGTGGAGGGTGCCCCGCACTGCTGGGGGGTGGGGGTGCAGGGGGACATGAGTGGGGGCTTGGTGGAGGGTGCCCCTGGATCCTGGGGGGTGGGGGTGCAGGGGGACATGAGTGGGGGCCTGGTGGAGGGTGCCCTGCACTGCTGGGGGGTGGGGGTGCTGGGAGACACGAGTGTGGGCCTGGTGGAGGGTGCCCCACGGTGGGGTGCTGGGGGGTGGGGGCGCAGGGGGACATGAGTTGGGGGACTGGTGGAGGGTGCCCTGCACTGCTGGGGGGTGGGGGTGCTGGGGGACATGAGTGGGGGTTCAGGGTAGTCCCCCGTGGTGTGGGCTGCCTGCAGGGGCCGTGGAGGTTGTAGAGCGAACACCTGGGAGGACCCACATGGCCAATTCACGTGTAGTACTCCACGGAACCCCTGAAATACACGTACCCTGCTGATATCGCGTGTGAAACTTCCCGCGCACCCCGAAATACACGTACACAGGACATTTGCGTGTGGAACTTCCAGTGCACCCCTGGAATACACGTACCCAGATGAAATCGCGTGTGAAACTGCCTGCGCACCCCTGATATACACGTACCCTGATGGAATCGCGTGTGGAACTTCCCGCGCACCCCTGAAATACACGTACCCTGATGGAATCGCGTGTGAAACTTCCCGCGCACCCCTGAAATACACGTACCCCGCTGAATTTGCGTGTGAAACTTCCCGCGCACCCCAGTAATACACGTACCACGCTCGCACAGGGCCAATCGCATGTGAAACTTCCTCCGCACCCCAGTAATACAAGTACCCTGCTGAATTCATGTGGGTAACTTCCCGCGCACCCCAAAATACACGTACCCAGGACATTCGCATGTGGAACTTCCAGCGCACCCCTGATATACACGTACCCTGATGGAATCGAGTGTGGAACTTTCCGCGCACCCCTGAAATACACGTACCCTGCTGAATTCACATGTGTAACTTCCCGCGCATCCCGAAACACACGTACCCAGGATATTCACATGTGGAACTTCTTGTGCACCCCTGGAATACACGTACCCAGCTGAATTCACGTGTGGAACTTCCAGCGCACCCCTGATATACACGTACCCTGATGGAATCGTGTGTGGTACTTTCCGCGCACCCCTGAAATACACGTACCCTGATGGAATCGCGTGTGGAACTTCCCGTGCACCCCTGAAATACACGTACCCTGATGGAATTGCGTGTGAAACTTCCCACGCACCCCTGAAATACACGTACCCTGCTGAATTTGCTTGTGAAACTTCCCGCACACCCCAGTAATACACGTACCATGCTCGCACAGGGCCAATCGCGTGTGAAACTTCCCGCGCACCCCAGTAATACACATACCCAGCTGAAATCACGTGAGGAACTTCACGCGCACCCCAGTCATACATGTACCCCGCTTGCCGTGCTGGTACAGGGTTAGCACAGCCCTTTGCGCTGGATTGGGGATTTTGATGGCTTTTCCCTGCGCAAAGGGCGTTCTTGGGGGCGTAACTGGCACTGCTGCAGGGTCGCTGCGCCACTGTGCGCCACGGCTGGTTTTGGTGGCTGGAATCCATGAATACGCTGTGCGCGGAAATGTATTTTAGTGCACGCGGCTGGTGCAGGGATTCGCACGCGCACACTGTGCACCAGCCGCGTGCGCCACTTGTGCGCTGAATTCTATGAATTACCCCCTAAAACTCTTGGAGTTGTGTCTTGTAACCCCAGCCCCGCCAGCAGAAGGAAGCAAGAGCTCACACGGTCTGCAAGGGAGAGAACCTTAAGAGGCTCTCCTGAGGACATGATAGAGGAAGCTATCACCCCAAGTCCACAGGACCTACTTACTGCCATTACAGAGCAAGAAAAGACAAAAGGAAAACCTAAGTCTGCCAGCAAGAAACCAGCAAGCACTCCTGTGCCCAGAAGGACATCTCCGAGACTGTCCAAACTCACACCTGTGACTCCCACACCAGCTGAGGCTGAGTGTGAGGTTCAACCCTGTATGGTCAAGCTAGATACTTAGGAATCAGATCTAGAAGAGGATCTTACCTTGGTAGGAGATCTTGACCCTGTTGACCATCCTGAGCTGCAGTCTTTACTGGCAGAAGGTGGACCCAACAGGGAGGATTTCAGCAAGGGCCAAAGAGAGTGTCCTACCTTGGAAGGTCTTCGCCAACAGGCCACTTCTCAGCTCAATGGGACTGAGCCTGGGAAGTATAGGTTGCACTGGGAAGATGGCCTCTTCTACAGTGAACCAACTGAGTCAACCCATGGAGACTACAAAAGACTTATAGTACCTCTAGTGAACCGATTCTAGTTTCTCCAGTCAGCCCATGAGGTACCTTTGGCTGGTCACTTAAGTTTTAAGAAGACCAAAGAAAGGTTATCTCTGCACTTCAACTGGCCTAAGATGGGTACAGAAGTAGACACATTCTGCAGAAGCTGCCACACTTGCCAAGCCTCTGGCAAGAGTGGGTCCAAGAATGTGGCACCCTTAGTGCCTCTCCCAGTGGTGGGAATTCCTTTTGAGAGAGGGTGGGGATTGACATTGTTGGTCCTCTTGACCCTCCCACATCTTCAGGCAACAGGTTTATCCTGGTTGTAGGGGACCATGACACTAGATTTCTTGAAGCCATACCTATGAGGACTGTTACGGCTCCGGCTGTGGCTAAGGCCCTACTTGGTATTTTTACCAGAGTAGGTTTTCCTAAGGAGGGAATATCTGACAGGGGATCAAATTTTATGTCCCACTACATGCAAACCATGTGGAAAACCTGTGGAGTTACCCACAAGTTCTCAACTGCCTATCACCCCCAAACCAATGGATTGGTATAGAGGTTTAACAGAACTATGAAGAGCATGATAGGTGCTTTAGAAGAACCCCTTAGAAGAAAGTGGGACCTTCTACTGCCATGCCTTCTCTTTGCTTATAGAGATGTCCCTCAGGAGGGAGTAGGATTTAGTCCCTTCGAACTTCTCTATGGCCATTCAGTCAGAGGTCCATTGGCCCTGATTAAGGAGGGATTGGAGAGTGCTCCTTCCACAAAGCCAGTCAGAGTGACTGACTCTCCGGAGGAGAATATCACACATGATGGCAGAGGCAAGTCATACCTTGAGGGCTGGTCAAGCTCTGGTCAAGCATTGGCATGACCAGAAGGCTAACATGGTTGAGTTTACTCAAGACCAGCTTGTTCTTGTTATGGTCCCCACAAGGCAGAGGGCCTTGCAGGACAAATGGATATGGCCCTTCAAGGATGTGGGTAAACTTAGAGAGGTGAACTATCTGGTGGACTTAGGCAACCCTAAGGAGGCTCCCAGAGTCTTTCACACCAACCGTTTGAAGGCTTATGTCTCTAGACCTGACATAGGAGCTCTGCTTCTAGCTTCAGCTCAGGAGGAGGAGGAGAGTGAACCTCTGCCTGCCCTCCTCAGAGGCTTACCTTTAGATGAGCAAGTGGAAGGAGTTAATCTCTCTTCCAGTCTCACATATGACCAGCAGGAGGCATGCAAGTTACTGTTAAATCAGTTTGCCTCCCTGTTCTCATTTTCACCAGGCTTGACCCCTTGGGGCCAGCATGACATACATACTGGTGACTGTTTGCCTGTCAAAAGCAGTGGGTACAAATGTCAGACAATATCAGATCCCACATAAGGAATGAGGGCAACAAAATGCTTGAACTCAGGGTTATAGAGCCCTTTACTAGCCCATGGTCTAGCCCAGTTGTGCTTGTACCAAAGGCAGGATCTAAAGAATTGAGATTCTGCGTGGACTATAGAGCTCTAAATGCAGTCACCACGACTGATGCCCATCCTTTGCCTAGGACAGATGAGCTGGTGGATAAACCTGGTGCAGCCAAGTACCTCAGCACATTTGACCTAATGTCAGGCTATTGGCAAATAGCCCTGACAGACCATGCCAAGGAGAAAACTGCATACTCCACTCCAGCTGGCCTCTACCAATTCAAGCTGATGCCTTTTGGATTAAAGAAAGCACGTGCTACATTTCAGAGGATGGTCAATCAAGTTCTGAATGGGACGGAGGAATTCTGCATCGCATACTTGGATGACATTGCAGTGTTCAGCCCTACATGGAAAGAACATGTTGAACACCTAGGTTATGTATTGCAGGCTCTGGATCAGGCTCATCTGACCATAAAGGCAAGCAAATGTCAAATTGGTCAGAGTTCAGTGGTCTACCTTGGGCATGAGGTAGGAGGAGGTGAAATAAGGCCATTGCCTAGCAAAGTACAAGCTGTACAAAACTGGGCCACCCCTACTACTCAAACCCAAATGAGGGCCTTCTTAGGTCTCACTGGGTATTACAGGAACTTCATAGAGAACTATGGGACCATAGCTTCTCCCTTGAATGTCATCGCCTCTCCCAAATTTCCTAAAGAATCAGCTGGAATGAGGAGTGCAATCAAGCCTTTGAAGGTCTAAAGAAAGCCCTTTGTCAAGCTCCAGTCCTAAAATCTCCTGACTATCTCCAATCCTTCATTGTACAAACTGATGCTTCTAATGTAGGTATAGGTGCAGTCCAATTGGATGAGAAAGGTAGGGAACACCCCATTTGTTTCATCAGCAGGAAGTTAAAGGATCCTGAAACAAGGTGGACAACAATAGAAAGATAATGGGCCTCATTACACGTTGTGCGGTAATGGAATACCGGTACCGGTAAGGTTTTACCGGTACCGTTAATTCCCTAAGCCAATCACGACCCGGACCCACCGCTATCTGCGCACCCGTTAATTACGGTGCCACCAATAGCGGCAAGGGCGCGGGCGCGCGACCCCCAGGCCGGAATTAGCACCATGGCGCTAATACCAGGCCATCACAAGCCATGCGGACATGGTATTAGTGGCATGTAAAACACCCAAAAACCCCTTACCGGCATGGCGCTAATAACGGCATCGAAAAGCACCCGTTAAGAGACCTGAGCAGTGTACCCATCAACTACAGGTGGACACAAACAGCACAGGTGCATGCAATGGAGACAGGCAGCACAAAAGAGCACACCACACCCCTACCCACACCCCTTCCCACACCAAGATGGCCCCAATAGCAGCAGCATGAAATAACAGCCCTGACTACATTATAGCAGTGCAGCACCAACAACAACAGGCCACACCAGAGGTGACCCGTAACATGTACCCATTCCTCACACCATACAGGCAATGCCAGCGATCCACTGAGGAGGTGGCTCCCAACCCCTGCACAGAACCCACAGAACCAGCAGGAAGAGGACAACAATATTGCACATCCCCGTACCTGCGTCGTGATAGAGCTGGCAGTCAGACTTCCAATGACAGTGCTCCGCTGCCTAAGCAGCCTGAGTGAGGCACTCCTGTACAGCCGTGTCAAAGTGGCAAAGATAACCAAGCCATGTGTAGAGCACCAAAAATGTGCAAATGACGGAATGTGCCAATGCCACCTGAAATTGACATGCAACCACCAGAAGAGCATGATGGGGATGTGGATGAGTACGGGTGGAATGCCCCGGCAGGACATGCAAGAGGCAATGCCAAGAGGGCACAACGATGTGCGTCAGCATCTGATTCTGAAATCCCATCAGGCACAAAGGTGAAAAAGCATGGACGGAGATGGATATTGTTGCCCTGGCGCATGTTTGGAGTACCATAAAGGAACCTGTCCGAGATAAATGACACATACGCAATGATGGAGACCACGCTTGGGTTTCAACTTCAGAACAACTGTGTATTGAACAGAAATTGATAATAAATGCAACACCCCATAACACCCAAATGCACCCTTACTCCCCTCCCCCCCAAAACACCCAGGTGAGTCTCATGGTGTCTATGATGTTTCCTGCACCACATGTGCCACCTGCTCCTTGGTGGAGCTAAGCATCAGGGCCCCCACCGACATCGGGTTGCTGTGAGGCGGGGCGCCTCAGGTTGCGCAGTGAGCGGCGCAGGGGGCTGGTCTGCTGGGAACTTGCTGAGGAGGAGGTTCCCGGTCGATCCTGTGTTGGGGGTTGGTGATGCTGCTCCATGATGTCCCCAATACGTAGAATGGCCTGGCGGAGTTGGCCCATCTCCTGGCATATCCTGTCAGTGCAGGCCTCCATGGCCTCCTTTGTTTGTCCGGCATATTTTTGGAGGTCATCCCTCAGACGGACTGTCTCCGCCACATGCTGGGCGACCAGCGCAGCCATGTCTTCCTGCCTCCGGCTGATGGTTGCAAGGTCTTCCAGGGTGGTAGATGCCGCTGGGCTGGAAGGCGCGCCCTGGTCCATGCACCCGGCATCCGGTGAGGACAGCTGAGGGCTCCATGCACCTTCTCCGGTGAGGGTGTCATGTGCTCCCTGGGTAGCAGATCCGGATGTTGCCCTCGGACTCCCCTCAATGGACCATGTTGGGCTGGGGTCATGGATGAGTTGTTGGACGTCGATTGCGTCCTCCTCGTCACTGGCCGGTGCGGTGGCTGCTGCCTCCCCAGTGGAGCTGGTGGCTGCGGAGTGCGTGCCCTCCGTGCTCATCTCAGCAGTGATGGGGCACACTTGTGTGGGTTCGGCTACAACAGGTGCCGTGCCCTCAGGCTGTGATGCAATGGTGCTCCTGCTGCCCTTGGCCCTCTGCAGATGGACTGTCCTCCCACTTCCACTGGAGGTGGTGGCGGTGTCACCCCTCTCATGCATTCTGGCTTTTTTGGCTGCTGGGGGGGTACGTACTGCGGTGCTTGTCTCTCCAGTGTCCGTCGGTGATCCTGTAGAGGACATGAATAGGGTACATCATCATTTATGGGTCTAGGTGCCTCATGCTAAATGTTCACTTCATGCTGCTCTATGCTTTGGGGCCTATTCATCAGTGATTCTTGTCATGGGGATGTCGGGTTGGTCATGCATAGATGGGTCAGTATTGCACGTGTATATGGTGATGCATGCATGTATGTGTGTGGTAGGACCAATGGCCTAGTCATCGACACGTGTTTGGGGTACCCCCTCACCCTTCACTGTGCATTGTTTGACGTATTCACTCACCTCCATCAGATGAGATGGCCACACCATGCTCCATGTCTCCGACCCCCTCTATGGCTTCGACTCCGATGGTGGAGGCACATGTCTCCTCCCACTCCTTCATCTTCAGAGGTGATTCTGCGCCTCCTCCTGTGGCCATTGCAATGTTGCGGTTGACCGAAAGGATATTCCGCACACGTAGCCGGAGGTCGTCCCACCTCTTGCGGCAGTCCTTCACGCTGCGGGTGGTAGTGCCCACTGCACTTACTTTGCGGGCTACTTCGTCCCAGATGTACTTTTTTTTGATGATCGCCGCACGGCGCATATCATTGGCAAATACGACCTCCGCATTGGCTGCAAGTGTGCTAGTGAGCATAATGAGCTCCTCTGGTGTGAATTTCTCTTTCCGCTGTCGGTCAGAGGATTTTTTCGGGGCCTTTGACATCTTCAGGCAGTCCTGGATGGTTTCTGGTCAGAGTTCTCCGGTAAGATGTCCTGGATGCAGAGGATGGCACTGGATTGTGTTTTTAAAGATGGCCGCCGTTCTCTTTCCCGTTCCTGTGCGATGACGCTATTTCCGGTTCCGCTTTTTAACGGTGTCCGCTAATAGCGGTGACCGCTATTAGCACGTTGCGTGAGGGAGGAGGTGCTATCAGCACTGTGGTCGAGGCCGGTAATGGGCATTTTGTGGACTTTTGCGGCATGGCGGTAATTACATTTACGGCATGGCGCTATGCTCGTGTCCGCGAACTCGTAATGGGCCGCTATTAGCGGTCTTTGGCGAGGGCGGACATGTTAATGGCGCCATGCCGTTAAATTCCGATTTTTACCGCACAACGTGTAATGAGGCCCAATGTGTTGCTATTGTGTGGTCACTGAAGAGGTTTAGACCATATTTGTACAGATCTACCTTCATCATTCAGACTGACCACCAACCCTTGAGATGGCTGATGCAAATAAAAGGAAAACCCAAAATTATTCAGATGCTCAATCTGCCTACAAGGATTTGATTTTTCCATTGAGCACAGAGAAGGAGGTCACCACCAAAATGCTGATGGTCTCGCTAGGAAGTTTGTAATGAGATCCATCCAGGAGTGGATTAAATCCTCCTGTCCCTTAGTCTAGGGTGGGTGGGCGAGTGTTAGGGAGAATTCTCCTTCTAGAGCTAATTTCCCTCACCTAGTGAGTCTCCCAGCAGCTTTGCTGGATTTCTGGAGTTTATTTTTTTCACCTGGTAAGAGTGTACATCCTTTTTCCACTCTTACATGTGTTTTGGCCTATGTGTTGTTACTCATTGTGTGATCTTGAGCACTGGAGAACACCACTCCATGTGCCCCTGTTCTTGTATGGGTTAAACAGCACCTTTAGTGTAGTAACCCAGGGTTGTCTTTTAGACTTCCCTCTGACTCCATTTTGCTGGGGCTGACTACTGTGCCCCTGTAAGAGGATTCAATTCAACACCACAGCTAAGTCAATGCCTAGTCTGGGATACTGAATGGAAACCCTTATTGATATATCTTTATGTCCAGTTCATGCGTTCTGGATGACTACCCCTATATAACACCCCTCTCTTGGAATCCTCCTGACCCCACTGAGCCAAGAAGTAGTTCTGTTTTGCAAGTTAAAAGGTTTATTTGAGAATTTAAACAATATAGATATATATCACACTTTATAATAAATTAATAATTGGATATCACACTGAATCTGATATGATAAAGATTAACAACGGAGAATTTGGCACTAGCACACTTGTGAATAGGAACAGAAGAAGAAGGTGGTAGAGAATGCTTTATTTAAGTTCAGATGGATGTAATGTTGAATGAAAATGCAATACAGAAAATACTCAATATGATTTCAACAAAACAATGTAATCACTTTTCTCTGGCAATCCCCTCCCCCCTTTATGCAATGCAAGGAAATAGAAGGAAAGCACACAGTTCTCAGAAATGCAATCAAATGTAATTCAGTTCACCCCAGCAAGCTTAGAGTACAGATCGGAGTTTTAAACACAGGCCCAAAAGGCTTTTATATGTGCTGGCAATGAAGTGAAAAATATACTAAACTGCTTTTAATTCCCTCTAGGAGGTTCAGGGTGAGTGAAATATACTTGGGATGAGTTCAGGCTCACTTTAGCAAGGATCTAGGAGTAACTAGCAGGTTAAACGAATTTTTGGCAACTGAAAGCAAGAAAACTGCTGTTTTCACACGTTGAGAAATTTGCAAATCGCGGCAAATTCGTGAGTGCGCCGGGCGCGATTACAGAGGAACTACAAGGACTATCAATATCGTTTTGGGGTCCTTGGACAGCCTAGGATCTCAGCTTCCAGATGTAAGTTACTGCAAGTCTCTAGCACAAACGGTTACGGAGTTATGAGCGATTAAATAAAGGTAGTTTTTCAGATTTGGAATTTTAAAGTTCAAAAAGACAAGTGCAGCTTGCAACTAGAAAATGACAGGTGACAGCTTTGCAAATGACAGGTGACAGTTAGGAGGCAGTTCTACTTAGATTAAATAGATTGCATTATATTATTTTAACTAAGAAATTGGTTCTGCACAGTTTGCTAGGTACTCACACTATATTCTTGAATTAAATGGGCCTCGCCACGGATCTGGTCAGGTTTTCTTCACTCGCCCCGGACGGTCTCTGCGCACAGCGTCTGGGTCAGCTCTACTCTGCTGGTCTGGTCTGGGTCTCTGGTTCTGCTAACAGTGATCTGGGTCAGCTCTGCTCTCTCTCTGGTTCTGGAAATTTGATAGATTTGAAGTCTCTATGTCTGCTCTCTGAAGGTTGAGGGAGGTAAAGTATGGATTTTCCCGGCAGAGCTTCCAGCTGCAAATGGATTTGAAGGTCCCTATCTGTCCTGTCTGTCTGCTTTTATCTGTTTTTAAAATGGGTGTGTGTGCAGCATCACTAGGCTCTACCCCTCTCCACTTGTCATTGGCCACTTCATCCGCTTCCACTTGATTGGGGGAATGAAATGAAGTGTCATCATGATGAGGTCTGTTTATGATACAGAGAACCCACCCCTGTCAACTTTACACACAATCTATATTTGCTCAAAAAACATATTTGCACAGGTACACATTTGTTTAAAATTACATGCACCCTTCACATATCACAGGAGGTATACCCTTGTCCAAATCTGCTCTTCCTGGGAGCTTGCATTCAGAAATGGCAATATTTGCACTTTTTAACTGATTTCGCAATATCGGACATTAACCCAAATTTACACACATGTGCGCAAGGAGTATGGACATTAGTTGATGAAGTGTCAGATTTTTCACATGCACACATTTTGAGTAATATCCTCTTTTCCGCTAAAACCCCCCTGAACATACCACCGGGTCCTAACACGTCTTCAAATGTGCACCGAAAAATCACAAGAATTATGGTGTCATTTAAATAATTTTCACAAGTCCGTACTATGAGTTATTCATCTTTTTAGAGTTATGTTCTGGCCCCAAAGGGGTGTGGTTTCCCCCCAGCACAAGGTTGAATTTCTGGTTTTTCCAGTTCTGCCAAGCCAGCTTGCTCTCACGGGCAGTGCTCCTCCCCTGTCCTTCCAGGAGGAAGCTCCATTTACGACTCCCGCCAATAAAACATTTGCCTGAGTCAGGACAGGGCTTTGTTCAGAGCTCCTGTATTCTGTGGGGGCTCCCCTTAATTCAATTATCAGAGAGATGGCATATCCTTAGTGTGGCCAGCAAAAGGCAGATAGGCCTGGGAACACAGCTGTGACTCAAGTTTCACTCCTGATGGGGGGGTAGTTGCCAGGCAAAATTGGAATCTCTTTAAGCCAGTTTTTAGCTACATGTCATTTCTGTTCCCCAATTTTCTGCATTCAAATAAAACTAAACATTTTTACATATGCAGCTAGAATGCTGATTCTAAGTTTAAAACTATGATATTTAAACAATTGCAACCTATGTGACACTCAGAAATAGGTCACTCATTTATTTTAAACATTTAGATTTTTAGTGTCTTTCAGTCCAAATTTACTTAAACTAGTCTTGTTATAAACCTTCAAGTCACTTCAGAATATAACTTTACATTGGATCCACCTCTCAGTAAGTCTTTCTTTGGCATGTTTTGGGTTCATTTATTCAGTTTTCTACAAAAAAGTAAAATCTGGTGTTGTTTTAAAACGCCGGCTTTTTGATAGTGGTGAGTACTGGTACTGCACCCCTTTTTGGGATTTAAGAAAATGAATTCCCAACAGTTATGGGTTTGCTTTTGGCAATCAGCATTGCCATTCCCAATGGTTTCAGACTACTGTGTGGGTAGTCCAATGGTGGTTTTAGGCAGTGTCCTTCTGTGCCCATAACATCGGCAAAAATGGGTGGCAGCCTATTCTTCATGCATTTCCCTGTGCATTTTCTGGGAAGCTCTGGCCATCATGATGTTTTCCATGTCAGTACTGCACAGTTTTGAGGTAGGGCTTGGATGCGTGGATAAAAACATCCCACAGTAGAACAAGGAAACCAAGAGATAGGGGGATCCTAAAGCCAGGAAGACTAGAAGGAAGAAGCCAACGGACCCCAGACACAGTTCTTCTGAAGGTCATGTGATGAGTTAATGAGGGAGGGCCTTTTGTTGTCGGACAGTATGCTTGGGCTACAGTGTTTAGGCACTCTCTGACATTCTCATTGTGGGGTATTATGAACATGATGTGTTCTGCTGGTCAATGGCTGTTCCTGTGTTGGGTTTACTTTTCAGGTGTCAGGGGATTGTTGAGGATTGACATACTGGGGTGTACACATGGCCAATGTTCACATGTGATGTGTACAGGACACTGAGGGTCACTTGATTTCACATACATGTATTGAGTAGATGTCCCTACTGACACACAAACTTGCACAAGGTTCCACCACACATACAACCACCCTTCCATGCCCATACGTGCACACAGATTGCCTTCTCTGTCATGCTGTGTCCTTGCAGCGCTTGATCACTCACCATTTGGGGATCAGGAACATGCGTCAGTAGGTTATTTTTGTTGCTTGTCCTTTTTATATGATGCTCAAGGTGTATCCCCAACACAATGGCTGCTCACTGTGCTGTGTGCTGAGTGGTGTGTTGCAAGAGACACACACAGAACACAGGTTTGGGATTTGCAGATTTGGATTGGCCAATGTGCATACCAACATGGATTCTGTCTTTTGTTGATGGTACCGCTGGTGGCATGCATTTTTGTATGACTTTGTATGTGTGGGAGGTTGTTGGTCAGTCATTTCATCTGATTCCATGTCATGTGTGATTGTCTCAGACCTCTTTCCATTTATCACGTATCACTTCGTATCTAATTGATCATGTGTTGTGCTTTTGGTTTGCTCTTTTGCTGTTGCATGCCATGTCATGGTGTGGCCGACAAGGGTGATGTGGGTTGGGAGGGTTTTGGGGACATACCACTGATTGTCATGGCCTGTTTTGCAGGCGGTGGTGTGATATACACCTTGCATGTGTTCCTTTTGGTCACACAGGATTGGTTATGTTTAAGTAGCTAGGGATGCACACAATGTGGCACTTCCGTGGCAACATTCTCAGGGTGGTAAGGTTGTCACAGTTGACTGTCTCTTTGTCATCATCGATTGTCACCTGGTATGTGCCAGGCCTGTGTGCACTCCGCAGGGGTGGGAGTTTAGGTGAAAAATGTGGCCACAAGCTGGGTCCGGGCTGCCTCGCCACGTGCCCTTTCCTCTCCCATGAGCAGCGCCTGTGCCTGTGGTTGGGGATGTGGGGGCACCACCATGTCCACCGGTACGTCACACCGTGTTGCTACATTGTGCAGGACACATGCTGCCACAATGATCCTGCACACTAGTGGGGGTGCATATAGTAGCTGCCCACCAGAGCAGTCACGGGATCGAAAGCGTGACTTGAGCATTCCAAATCTGCGCTCCACTATGCCCCTGGTTGCAATATCGGCAGCGTTGTATCTTACCTGGGGTGGTGTGGTGGGGTTCCATATTGGCATCATCATGTGATTGCTCAGAGGGTAGGCACTGTCCCCTGGGGAGGTCATAATGGTTGTGATTAGTTGGGTTTGTGTATTTGTCTGTGTGTGACATGCATGCATGTGCACAGACATTTGTACTCACCAATGAGCCACGTGTCGCATTGCTTCCCAGCTTCCAGGTCCCGACTCAGGGCGGACATTCTGTATATGAAACTGTCATGGGTAGACCCAGTATAGTTTGCATAGACAGAGGTGATGATTCCATGGGCATCGCATCCAACCTGAACGTTGATGGAATGCCAGTGCTTGCGGGTCGATAGATGTGCTCAGTGGCCCTAGGTGGACGTAGGGCCACATGGGTGCAATCTATGGCACTGAGCACTTTGGGGAAGTATGCCACCCTGTAAAAGTCCTGGACCACGGCCTGCCTTTCTGCGGGTGTTCTGGATATGTATATGTGCCTGCGGACTGAGGGGCGCGCAGTCATGATTGCCAACACCTGGTGTAGGCAGCGTGACTGCATGGCCTGTGAGACACCCCCAACAATGGCAGTTCTCCACTGAAATGACCCAGTGTCCAAAAAATGCAGGACATTGAGCACCATTTCCAAGGGGCTCAGTGCTTGGCAGCACAAGGTGGGTGATGTGAGGTCATCCTCCCACTCAGTGACCAGGTCTAGGATGATACAAGGTGGAAACCTAGACCTGCCGTAGACCTGGTCATCAGGCATCCCAAAAAGGCTGGTCTTGGGCAAGAAAATGCGGGGCCTGGCTATTCTCCTCCTCCTGCCATGTCCCACGATCAGTGCTGCGAGAAATGGGACATTAATCGTAGCTGTATCTACGTGTTTGTTGTTTGCGTGCACTTTTATACTGCGTGGGGATGCTTCCGCCTGCCTTCGCGTGGCGGACATGTTTCCGCCTGTGCGTGTCTTTTGACGTGTGCGGATTTCCTGTATTCGATTCTATGAATACGTGTTGTTCGCGCACGTGTGGGCGTTCCGTGTATTTCCCAGCAGTACTTCCCCAGTTACACCTTCATTTTCACGCGTTGTTCCCCATTCCGCATGTTCCGCCCCCTTTTTGGTTTGTGCACTACATGTTGTGCGCTTTCCCTGTGCGCATCGCGCACAGCGTTCGGGATGTCGCAGTGACATGTGCGCCCGTGTGCGCCACCCGCGGATTTGCCGCACATCCCAGGGAAAACACACGCAGGGCCTTCCAAGAATCACACGCGTGCGCGTGCACTTGCTTTTTCACGCTTGCGCCAGCTTGCGCCACAAATTTCAGCGCACATTTATTCCATGAATTGGCCCGTGTAGATCAACACTACACTATAGGTAAATGGACAAAGACTGCAATTCTACATCCAACCAACAGATGTACCTACACTCTATTATTTGGTGATGTACAGTACCAATGAAACATACAGATGTCCTCATAAGAAATTAGATTGAGATCAACACTACAGTTTAGCACAATGACTGCCGACTGCAATTCTGCATACAACCAAAAGATGTCCTAACGATGTATTTCGTTGAAGAGGTGCAGGACCACCGACAACATACAGTTGCCCAATAAGCAATAACATTGAGATCAACAATACAATACAGGGCAACCAATGTGTTGCCTATATTCTATAGTTTTGTTGTATATGTCGACAGTCCAGGATTTTATTTTCACTTTGAGTCTTTCCAAATTGCACAAATAAAACGGAACAATATTTAGTTTAGCATTCTTTCTTCTATACGCTCCTCCCCTGCACTTTCATTCCTTCGCCCCTTGCATTGCCATTGCTTCCACCCCTTTCACTGGCATTCCTTCCCCCTTTATGTGGTCATTACTTCCTCCTTGCACTGTCATGCCTCCTCCTTGCACCTACATTCCTTCCTCCTTGTGCTGTCATTCCATCCCGCCTTGCTTCCTCGTTCCTTCAGCCTTGCACTCTTATTTCTCCCCCTTATGCCGACATTCCATTCCCCAGTGCTGTTGTACCTTACCCTTTACACTGTCAATCCTTCCCCCTTGCTCTGTCATTCCCAACACCCCTGGCCCTGTCATACCTTCTCCCCTTGGGCTGTCATTCATGCCCCATTGCATATTCATTCCTTCTCCATTATGCTGTCATTCCTGCTTCTTCCACTGTCATTCCTCCCTCCCCCCTTTGCGCTGTCATTCCTTCCCCCTTTGTGCTGTCATTCATTCCTTCAAATGTTGTACACGTTTCCTATATACTGTTGCTGTGCAGAGTTTTGATCTATTGGATTTTCTACCCCTCCTCATGTTGCCATGTATTCCTTTTTCCTCCCCCACTGTGCCCCCCTTCCCTGTGATACCCTTCATACCCTCCCATGCTGTTATTTCTTCCTCCCTGTGCTGTCATTCTTCATCCCATCTTCTATGATAAATTTACAATGAAATAAACTACTACAAATGCCACAACTAATGGCTTTTCCAATGCTTGTTTCCATTACATTAGTTTTAGAAATATGCAGGTCACCTTATTCTCAAAGATGAAAGAATCACTAGCCGGCCAAATCACATCCATGATAACTCCCATCATATACGTCATTTCCAAAAGCACATTTATCAGTGATGGGATGGGTCCTTTAAAGAGCCCACCATTGTACAATTTAAATAAACCAAATAGCATTTCCATCCTTGTTTGGGGGATGAAAATGCAAGTTGGACAGTCGCGGTTTAAGTTGTGGCTGTTACAAATCAAGAAAAATGTGTGGCAGAGTCAGAAATGATGTCATGATTTGTGCATCGGCCTGCACCAGTTCTCAACAGGCAAAGGGGTATGTGCCTAGTTTCTGTGATTTTAAAAGTGCATCCTGTTTGTTGATGTGCTTTTAAATGTGCAGAAACACCCCCTGATTTCCAGAAATGTGCACATTCTGTTTATTTTTATTAAGTCTAATAAATGACATCTATCCAATATTTAAAATATCATATTTTAATTCATTTGCTAAACAGCACAAGTATCAAAAAACATTTTGCTAAAAAATGCATTTACACCACATAAAAGATATACAATGTTTAAAAGTGGTGATTTCACCACACATATTCAAGTTAAACAAATACTTGAAAACACACGACAGTAGCAAACTCAATTTTTCTTATTTCCTACTGTGTACAACAACTTGGCCCGACTTATATACGTTTCTGTCCTGGATGTTACTATTAACTGGACATTCTTCAGGGGCAGAAAATTGTCTTGTGCTTCCCGTAGACTACTCTCTATGGTTCCGGTTTCTATAGTTGGGGGTACATACAAAACATACAAATTACTACATTGGCATAATTGGTTATTTTGCTTAACCTAGCCAGTCCTAATCACCATTAGGATGCATCAAGTATATACTTTATAAAATACTAGTGCTTCAAACTTGTAGCCAATAAATGTTATACAGGTTTATACGACAATCACAATTCTTGTCCCTCACCATTAACAGTGGTTTAGAGAGAGACAGCCCACATCTTACCACATTCTCTACTGTCATCATCAAAAACATTGTGCTTGCTAACGTATATTCTGATCATTGAGCACACATCTCTATTCTGAAAGCCTAAATAAGTAGACCAAACCCAGTCTTACAGGGCATACCCTCACTTCTGTTCCAATATTGATTATTCTCTCTTGTAGGCACAGTATATAGGATCTTTTCCAACCCAAATCAGGGCTATGCCTTCACCATGCGGTATGCGCTCTGTTAAAAAAACAGGACACTCTGTAGGTTCTTAATTTTAAGGTTAAAGCCTCAAAAAGGGAAAACCAAGGGAGAAAAAAACGATCCTACCTTCGTATCCCTCAGTTGTAAAGTGTAGTTACTTCCTGGGGTCTGCAGTCTTGTAAATGGGCTCACAGAAACTAATTTCTACTCCACATTGTAGCCCTCTGTGGGAAAAACGGCTTCCCTATAATGGGAATGTAACAAAAGAGTACACCCTTAGATACTCAATTTACACAGGGGCAAAATTGTAAATACTGGACCTCACATATGCCCCTTGTATGCAGGTACTCTAGCTTACCTCTTTTAGTACTGAACCGGAGTCCCATCCGCAGTTCGTTATTTTCCTGCTGGCGCGTTCACAACGCGAGCCGTTCTATTCATATCGCGCATAGCGATCGTGCGCGCATAGATGACGTCATCGCGTCGGACGTAATGAGTATTACAATTCACCCCCCATACATAATTGGTCAAGACCTATACAAAGAAATCAAAAATGTCTCTAATTCCTCCATTCTCATTGGTGATCATATTCATAGCAGACCTGTTCTTGGGATTAGTCTGTGGTAGGTTGTGACATCATCAAACAGTTAGACATACATATACAAACATAATTCATTACAAGTCCCAGCTCGTCTGAGACCTCTTAATCCTAAATGTAATTTGCACATCGTTTGCACAGATACTTCAAATGACATGAGAGAGAGCAGAATAAACAGGTTCCCTGTGAACTGTCGAAAGCCATCTCATCCACCCCTGTTTTACTAGTGTCCTGGAACATTTCATCTAAATGACTACCATTTCAGCATGCACGGCACATCCTGAGAAAGCAATAATCAAAACCCCTGAGTATTGGTCACTCTGGCCTTGAACACCACCTCACCCCATGTTTATTGTTGGTCAAAACAAATGGCCGGACCCCTCTGCAAGCTCTCATGTACTTAAAAAAGATTACATCTGCTTTCTGTGAAAATATTAGGCCATAACCCCTTGGTCAGTTGCTAACTGCCCATCTGCTCGGTTAATCATTACTCCTCCTCCAGCATCCAGCCTTGCAGAACTAGATTTCTGCAGCCAATTAAAATTCACTGCGCAAACTGCTACTACTCCTCCTCCAGCCTTCCAGAACTAGATTTCCCCAGTCACTTAAAATTAACTGTGCAAACTGCTAACTGCAGAGTTTTAATGAATTCATAAAAGACCACTACATATAGATGTATAAACTCCCTGTGTATGTATCTCAGTGTGCATGCATGTTTCATAAATATTGTCACTTCTTTACAGTTGGACCTCCATAACCAGTCTCTTTACTCGCACGCGCATTATGAAAACTCCCCACCGCCTAACCTCTAGGCACTTCATCGCACATTATGATAGCAACCTCGTCTGTCGCTCCGCCATCCCCTTACAGTCCCCCCCATCTTCCAGCACTATCTGAAACGTTGTCAGGCCTAGTACGATAGTCGCTTGTTTGTTCCTCCCCTCCCTTTCTGCACCCCTCTCCCTCACCTTTTGTTTTCCTCAGGCTCTACCAGAAATGTCAGGCCTAGTACAGTAGTCGCCTGTCTGTTTCCATTTCCTTCCCACTCTCCCCCTCCCTTCCTTATCTATGTCTTAGCACCTCCACTCTCTGAAATGTCGTCAGCCCGAGTACGATAGTTAATTTCACATCCTTACTGTTCATGGCCTGTAAGAATGCCATTGTATTTTCCCTTGTTCCCTCCCTTGCCTTGAAGCGCTTTGAAACACATTGTGTATAGGCGCTATATAAATAAACTATCATATCATATCATTATATCGGGGTTGTGTTTTATATTTCATTTGGTGGTTTTGGCATTAGTATTTCTACGTGCATGCAAATCTAATATGTATCAACTTGAACACGGGGCCTGGTTACGAGGTCGGAGGTAGCCTTGCTGGTAAAACCGGCAAGGCTACCTCCAAACCAGCAAGAAAGTCCGGCACACATGAATGGGAAATTACTGGGGTATTCCGGCCCCACCAGACCCGGTAATTGCCCTTTCGCTGATGCCAGAGCCGGTAGATCCCCATTCCCATTTGAGCCCTATAGGGCTCAATGGGGATGCCCGTTGCACTAGCACGGTTCATTACCGTGCCGGTCCTACAGGCTTGCTGTGCTCGCAGGTGCCTTTCCTTCCGCCAGGTCTCAGAGTTTGCCGGTCCGGATACAACGGTACCAGTAAACTTACCAGTACCGTTGTATCCGGACTGGCAAACTCGTAATGAGGCCCTTTAAAGTAACACTTAAAGTAACATATCCTATGCACATTTAACTTCACAGAATTCATATAAAATTGTAACATCACACCCATTTCGCTGCAACCCCAGTCACAAATAAGCTGCGCGCAACATGAACCACTCTTCATCATTGGGACCGTTCCTGACCACCCCAACAATATTCACAGGGGCTAAAAGACACTCCTACCCCTGTGCTTCAAGGTACCTGACGCCTATGTTCATGACTTGAGCAAATCAAGGTTCCCTTAAAACAGACAGCAAGTAGTAACTCTACCAGTGTGTGCTCATCACCAATGCTAAAAGGTGTGCGAGTGGAAAACAGGTAAAAGCGAGGGGTGAAAAACTCAGACTCCTTGAAATGCAGGCTTGCACTGGGGTGCTAAATAGTGTGTGGGTGGCAAATAGGGGACTGGCAGCATGTGACAATGAGCACAGCACTCAGACACTGGTAAGTACTCGGAAGCTAAAGTGTATGTAGACGGCAAGCAAGGAAATGGCAGCGATGTGCAGGGAGCGCAGCACTCAGAATGCACTCGGAAACTAAAGTGTGTGTAAACGTCAACCAAGAAATGGCAGCAATGTGCAGGGGGCACAGCACTCAGACAATGGTATGTACTCGGAAGCTAAAGTGTGTGTAGACAGCAAGCAAGGAAATGGCAGCAATGTGCAGGGAGCGCAGCACTCAGGCACTGGTATGCACTCGGAAGCTAAAGTGTGTGTAGACAGCAAGCAAGGAAATGGCAGCGATGTGCAGGGAGCAGCCCTCAGAGACTGGTAAGTACTCGGAAGCTAAAGTGTGTGTAGAGAGCAAGCAAGAAAATGGCAGCGATGTACAGGGAGCGCAGCACTCAGACACTTTTATGTATTCTGAAGCTAAAGTGTGTGTAGACGGCAAGCAAGGAAATGGCAGCGATGTGCAGGGAGCGCAGCACTCAGGCACTGGTATGTACTCGGAAGCTAAAGTGTGTGTAGAGAGCAAGCAAGAAAATGTCAGCGATGTGCAGGGAGCACAGCACTCAGACACTGGTATGCACTCGGAAGCTAAAGTGTGTGTAGAGAGCAAGCAAGGAAATGTCAGCGATGTGCAGGGAGCAGCCCTCAGAGACTGGTAAGTACTCGGAAGCTAAAGTGTGTGTAGAGAGCAAGCAAGAAAATGGCAGCGATGTACAGGGAGCGCAGCACTCAGACACTTTTATGTATTCTGAAGCTAAAGTGTGTGTAGACGGCAAGCAAGGAAATGGCAGCGATGTGCAGGGAGCGCAGCACTCAGGCACTGGTATGTACTCGGAAGCTAAAGTGTGTGTAGAGAGCAAGCAAGAAAATGTCAGCGATGTGCAGGGAGCACAGCACTCAGACACTGGTATGCACTCGGAAGCTAAAGTGTGTGTAGAGAGCAAGCAAGGAAATGTCAGCGATGTGCAGGGAGCAGCCCTCAGAGACTGGTAAGTACTCGGAAGCTAAAGTGTGTGTAGAGAGCAAGCAAGAAAATGGCAGCGATGTACAGGGAGCGCAGCACTCAGACACTTTTATGTATTCTGAAGCTAAAGTGTGTGTAGACGGCAAGCAAGGAAATGGCAGCGATGTGCAGGGAGCGCAGCACTCAGGCACTGGTATGTACTCGGAAGCTAAAGTGTGTGTAGAGAGCAAGCAAGAAAATGTCAGCGATGTGCAGGGAGCACAGCACTCAGACACTGGTATGCACTCGGAAGCTAAAGTGTGTGTAGAGAGCAAGCAAGAAAATGTCAGCGATGTGCAGGGAGCACAGCACTCAGACACTGGTATGCACTCGGAAGCTAAAGTGTGTGTAGAGAGCAAGCAAGAAAATGTCAGCGATGTGCAGGGAGCACAGCACTCAGACACTGGTATGCACTCGGAAGCTAAAGTGTGTGTAGAGAGCAAGCAAGAAAATGTCAGCGATGTGCAGGGAGCAGCCCTCAGAGACTGGTAAGTACTCGGAAGCTAAAGTGTGTGTAGAGAGCAAGCAAGAAAATGGCAGCGATGTACAGGGAGCGCAGCACTCAGACACTTTTATGTATTCTGAAGCTAAAGTGTGTGTAGACGGCAAGCAAGGAAATGGCAGCGATGTGCAGGGAGCGCAGCACTCAGGCACTGGTATGTACTCGGAAGCTAAAGTGTGTGTAGAGAGCAAGCAAGAAAATGTCAGCGATGTGCAGGGAGCACAGCACTCAGACACTGGTATGCACTCGGAAGCTAAAGTGTGTGTAGAGAGCAAGCAAGAAAATGGCAGCGATGTACAGGGAGCGCAGCACTCAGACACTTTTATGTATTCTGAAGCTAAAGTGTGTGTAGACGGCAAGCAAGGAAATGGCAGCGATGTGCAGGGAGCGCAGCACTCAGGCCCTGGTATGTACTCGGAAGCTAAAGTGTGTGTAGAGAGCAAGCAAGAAAATGTCAGCGATGTGCAGGGAGCACAGCACTCAGACACTGGTATGCACTCGGAAGCTAAAGTGTGTGTAGACAGCAAGCAAGGAAATGTCAGCGATGTGCAGGGAGCAGCCCTCAGAGACTGGTAAGTACTCGGAAGCTAAAGTGTGTGTAGAGAGCAAGCAAGAAAATGGCAGCGATGTACAGGGAGCGCAGCACTCAGACACTTTTATGTATTCTGAAGCTAAAGTGTGTGTAGACGGCAAGCAAGGAAATGGCAGCGATGTGCAGGGAGCGCAGCACTCAGGCACTGGTATGTACTCGGAAGCTAAAGTGTGTGTAGAGAGCAAGCAAGAAAATGTCAGCGATGTGCAGGGAGCACAGCACTCAGACACTGGTATGCACTCGGAAGCTAAAGTGTGTGTAGAGAGCAAGCAAGGAAATGTCAGCGATGTGCAGGGAGCAGCCCTCAGAGACTGGTAAGTACTCGGAAGCTAAAGTGTGTGTAGAGAGCAAGCAAGAAAATGGCAGCGATGTACAGGGAGCGCAGCACTCAGACACTTTTATGTATTCTGAAGCTAAAGTGTGTGTAGACGGCAAGCAAGGAAATGGCAGCGATGTGCAGGGAGCGCAGCACTCAGGCACTGGTATGTACTCGGAAGCTAAAGTGTGTGTAGAGAGCAAGCAAGAAAATGTCAGCGATGTGCAGGGAGCACAGCACTCAGACACTGGTATGCACTCGGAAGCTAAAGTGTGTGTAGAGAGCAAGCAAGAAAATGTCAGCGATGTGCAGGGAGCACAGCACTCAGACACTGGTATGCACTCGGAAGCTAAAGTGTGTGTAGAGAGCAAGCAAGAAAATGTCAGCGATGTGCAGGGAGCACAGCACTCAGACACTGGTATGCACTCGGAAGCTAAAGTGTGTGTAGAGAGCAAGCAAGAAAATGTCAGCGATGTGCAGGGAGCAGCCCTCAGAGACTGGTAAGTACTCGGAAGCTAAAGTGTGTGTAGAGAGCAAGCAAGAAAATGGCAGCGATGTACAGGGAGCGCAGCACTCAGACACTTTTATGTATTCTGAAGCTAAAGTGTGTGTAGACGGCAAGCAAGGAAATGGCAGCGATGTGCAGGGAGCGCAGCACTCAGGCACTGGTATGTACTCGGAAGCTAAAGTGTGTGTAGAGAGCAAGCAAGAAAATGTCAGCGATGTGCAGGGAGCACAGCACTCAGACACTGGTATGCACTCGGAAGCTAAAGTGTGTGTAGAGAGCAAGCAAGAAAATGGCAGCGATGTACAGGGAGCGCAGCACTCAGACACTTTTATGTATTCTGAAGCTAAAGTGTGTGTAGACGGCAAGCAAGGAAATGGCAGCGATGTGCAGGGAGCGCAGCACTCAGGCACTGGTATGTACTCGGAAGCTAAAGTGTGTGTAGAGAGCAAGCAAGAAAATGTCAGCGATGTGCAGGGAGCACAGCACTCAGACACTGGTATGCACTCGGAAGCTAAAGTGTGTGTAGAGAGCAAGCAAGAAAATGTCAGCGATGTGCAGGGAGCACAGCACTCAGACACTGGTATGCACTCGGAAGCTAAAGTGTGTGTAGAGAGCAAGCAAGAAAATGTCAGCGATGTGCATGGAATGCAGCACTCAGACACTGGTATGTACTCAGAAGCTAAAGTGTGTGTAGACGGCAAGCAAGGAAATGGCAGCGATGTGCAGGGAGCACAGCACTCAGACACTTTTATGTATTCTGAAGCTAAAGTGTGTGTAGACGGCAAGCAAGGAAATGGCAGCGATGTGCAGGGAGCGCAGCACTCAGACACTGGTATGTACTCGGAAGCTAAAGTGTGTGTAGACGGCAAGCAAGGAAATGGCAGCAATGTGCAGGGAGCGCAGCACTCAGGCACTTTTATGTATTCTGACGCTAAAGTGTGTGTAGACGGCAAGCAAGGAAATGGCAGCGATGTGCAGGGAGCGCAGCACTCAGACACTTTTATGTATTCTGAAGCTAAGGTGTGTAGACGGCAAGCAAGGAAATGTCAGCGATGTGCAGGGAGCACAGCACTCAGGCACTTTTATGTATTCTGACGCTAAAGTGTGTGTAGACGGCAAGCAAGGAAATGGCAGCGATGTGCAGGGAGCGCAGCACTCAGGCACTGGTATGCACTCGGAAGCTAAAGTGTGTGTAGAGAGCAAGCAAGAAAATGTCAGCGATGTGCAGGGAGCACAGCACTCAGGCACTTTTATGTATTCTGACGCTAAAGTGTGTGTAGACGGCAAGCAAGGAAATGGCAGCGATGTGCAGGGAGCGCAGCACTCAGGCACTGGTATGCACTCGGAAGCTAAAGTGTGTGTAGAGAGCAAGCAAGAAAATGTCAGCGATGTGCAGGGAGCACAGCACTCAGACACTTTTATGTATTCTGAAGCTAAAGTGTGTGTAGACGGCAAGCAAGGAAATGGCAGCGATGTGCAGGGAGCGCAGCACTCAGGCACTGGTATGCACTCGGAAGCTCGACCATATGTTTCAAAACCCTTTATTAACCTGGGGCCAGTGGAACTTTCACCACTGAATTATGCCATTTCTAGCTGCTGGCAGCATTTGGAGCATGCCTACAAACGTACAGGAATACAGCTTCACATCCATTTAACTGGGACCACTTAAAGCACATAATTTACAAGCATGTTCCCAGCATTTAAAGACATGTCCTCTGAAACTTCTCTGAGCACTTGCAGGACTGCCGGAGACCAGTTGACTGCGCTTCAGTGTCCATTCAGGATAGTCATTACCACGGGTCCAAGTCCGTTGATGGTCCAGGTCTATTGATGTTCCAGTTCAAAGGCCAGTAAAGCCGCAACTCGGGGCAACAGGGGCCACATCGGCTTAGTCCCTTGATGTTGAGGCAGGCAGCGAGACGCAGGTGAAAGGTCGTCCAAGCTGCTCCAGGCTCAGGCTCAGTCAGTCCCTTGATGTTGGGCAGTCAGAGAGACGCGGGTAGCAGGGCATCAAGACTGCACCACAGTATGTCAACAAGGCGGGGGTGTCAGCATGTTCCTCACTCCCCTTTTCCTTGGCTATGCTCCCCCAGGCAGGAGTGTCTTTCACTGTAGTGAGACAGGACTGCACATAAGCACTCGTACAGAGCTGCAACCCTTGCTTGCTCCTAGCACTTCTTTTGGGTGGTGGGCTTGAGGTCTGTGAGATGTTGGTTGTCTGGACACAAATGACAGGGTGTCTGGGCCACCTATTCCCCTCCCCCAGGCAGGCGTCACTGCTTGTTGATGGGGCAGGTGATGTCCCAGTTCAGGGGTGGCAGAAATTGTACCCCGGCCCACACCAGCCTGGTCCATGGATGGCGGACCCGGCAGGCCACACACCAGTGGCAAGGCGATGAAGCCACTTGCACAGTTTCCTCCCCCAGGCAGGAGGGCGGCCAGGAAGCTGCCATTAGCAGAGGGTGCCCACCATTGGTAGGGGTCACAGGGGCAGGGTGTCACTGGGACCGCTTGATGTGCAGGCAGGGGTGACACACATAGCTGGGAATTGAGGCAACTTGCTGTCCATTCCTCTCCCCCAGGCAGGAGCATGGGCAGGACACTGCCCATAGCAAAGGGGCACACCTTTCCGCTCCCCGAAGGCAGGGGCTGTTGGTATCACCCTGAGCTGCACCGTCCATTTTAGTCACACTTGCCCCAGTTGTTGTAGGTGGGAGGGACTACTGTGCTGGAGCACATTCATTTTCCTCTGGTTCCCACACGGAGCGCGTTGAATTCCACCACCATAAGGTCCCGGGACCATCACTAGGCTGGGGGCCTTTTGACCATCCAAGCTCTGTTACCGGAGTACCCCTTCACCATGGGCGTCCCTGGTGCAGTTGGAGGTGCGCTCACAGCTGCACAACGTTGCCCTTACTCTATGGTAGCTCCGATGTCAGGAGCATGCCCATTCACACCGCCGGAGGCCCAGGATCATGAAGGGGGCACCGGCATAGATAATCTGTTTATTCTTCTTTATTCCGCTCCGAGACAGAGCACATTGTCATTGTCATGCACTTTTCACCTTCGCTCCGACATGGAGCTGCTGGTTTTACGGCGGCGGCCCGGTCTTATTGCAGCTGGGGCTGCCGGCACAGCAGAGTACTGCCTGCATCATTGGTGGAAGTGGGCAGCTTCTGAGCTTTATTTCACCGCCAGACCCGGGACATTATTCTCTCCCCCACATGCTTCAGTGTCGGGAGCACAACGCTGCTCGGGGGGATAGGAGGATGGCAGCGAGGGTGGGCACTCACCTCCTTCCTCCCGTGGGGGCACCGCAACTCTCTACCCAGGCTGGAGGTCCCTTTGTTATTGCGGCTGCGGCCGCTCCATTACTTTTTCATTCCACACGGTGGTGGATGCCGCAGGGGCTGCGAGGCCTACAGGGGCTGCGGCCTGAACCCCCTCCCCCCCCCCGGCCGCGCGAGCTCCCTCTTCACAGATGGCCACAGCCAGAGAGGATCAGCCAGCAGGGGTCTGGTCTCCCCTTTCATTGTGGGGCGGTTGGTGTTGCACCCACCTTATTGAAGTCGGGCGCTGAGTTACTTTCACTTCTTCTCTTCTCGCGGCGGATGCCGCAGGGGGGGCTGCAGGCTGACTCCCACCCTTGCCACACAAGCAACCTCCTCCTCTTAGAAGGCTGCAGCCAAGGGGGAACCGCCGGCAGGGCTCCCAGCATGTTCTCCCCTCGCCATCCCGACGGCGATGGATGCAGCCCAGTGCATAGGCTGAGTAGTGTGGGTTCACTTTGCTTCTCTTACCAGATCCCTACCTAAGTAATACATTACAGCCAACTTATGAGTATGGAAAAGTTGTAGGCCGTAGGCATTTTATTTTCTTACAGAAAATACAACACAACAAAATAATTACACAGCCATATGCTTTTGGGCACATTGTGTCCAGTTCCGAAGCTGCTCAAGGCTCCTCCTGAGTCCTTGTTATCCCTGAGCCTTCGTTGCTGGGAACATGCCGCCACACCTGAGTGGGTATTCATTGCGCCCGCTCAGGTCCCCCCCAAAAGCACCCTACCTACAACCCCGTTCCTGGAGTGCCCTAAAAATGTTGTCGGAAAAAAACCCCATCCCTTCCTTTGATAGGTGCACCCCATCCTGGTGAAACATGTCCGGATTGTTCCAGTGTAAGCCATGTCTTATGAAAGGCAGACCTGTGCTCTTGCAGTACTTTTCTACTGATTTATTTAGTTTCTTTCTGGCTATCTCAATTGCGTGCCTCTTCTGTGCCCCATGCCAGACCCTTCTTGGTATAATCTCTGACATAAAAATCTCGGTTTTCCACCAGCTGCGGGCTATGCTATGCAGTGACTCGCAGATGTTCCTTTGTAATTTGCCCCTGTTTGTGCTCACCAGGTCGTTCCCCCCTAGATGTATAACCAGGTATTCGGGGGGTTCCCTGAAACCTATCAGGTCTGATAGCCTGTTGTGGATGTCCTCCCAGTGCATCCCCGGGAGGCCCTACCATGACGTAATTGTGTTCCTGAAATGTAGTCCTTGCTTCACCTCCTCCAGCCACCTGCCTGCCCGGGTCACGAAAGTGTGCCCCACTATCCATGCCGATTTGTATGGTCCGGCCTCTGTAGAAAACGGGGGAGATAAGTGTCATATCAATTCCTCCCTTATGTATTTCTTAAAACATTGTGACTTCCATTCCCCAATTCGTCTCACCCCCTTTGCTCCCAGGCCCCCCGCCCACGCGGAGGTTGCTGCCCCTATCTTAAAGGGGTGTGTCCCAAATTCGGCTGGATCCCATCCCGCTTTCGCCACCGCCTGTTTTAATACTGCCTGAAACTGGTACCTGCTGAGCGCACTGCCGTCCCTGTGGATCAATAACTGTCCGTCGACCTCTGGTCGCAGCGCCAGGAATTCTTGGGTGATGCATCTGGGACAGTGGTCCTTCTCTCTGATGCAATTGAGATCTATTGCTCTCCCCTTCCCCATTTGGTCTGTCTTAGATTTCCTTAACATTATCGACATCCCCTTGATACCCATACTAACGTCTTTTCTTGCCAGGCCGTCTCCTGCCACCGTATTCCTGGCCACCAGCTCCCCTATTCTGAAAGCCCCATAGTATGCTAGCGCAAATGCTGCCCTGAACAGTGCGGTTTCGTACGTGCTGCTGCACGTCTCTTGCAGCACTTTTAATAGAATTATCAATTTCCCAAAATTTACCGGCCTTCTGCTATCTGGTTTCTTCCCCTCTAATTTTGCCCATCCCCTCATAGCGTATTTTATCTTAGCGCTTTCAGTCGGGTCCGGTATGCCTGCCACTTTTGTGGTATATGCCACCTCTGCCAGGTGCGCTGCTGCCCAGCTTTTCCTTTTCCCTTTGGCAAATGCCCCTTCAAGAAATTCACAAATTCTGACCGTTGAAATTTTTTCCACCTCTTTTACACCTGTTTCCATCAACACATTTTTCACATGCTTTTCGTACTGCTTACCCGTCTTGTATGTCAGGGCATTTCTGGTCAGCTTGTCAATGACCCTTTCCTTTCTCCGTTCTTCTTCCACCTCTTTTGAGCCGACCTTGAGGCCAACCGTGCTTTCCTTTCTAGTGCCTCCAACGGGACCCATGCCTTTCGTGGCGTGGGCGTCCTTTCCTTGTCGGCGTCCGGTCTCTGCTCCCTGAATTTCTCCCACTGAAAGCGAGAGATTGCATTAGCCACCACATTTTCTTCCCCAGCGATATGCCTCGCCTTTATGCATGTATTCATTTTTAGGCTTTCCAGTGTGATTGCCCTCATTAATTCCAATACTATCATGCATGACGCGCTACCTTTGTTTAACACGTGCACCACCGCCATGTTATCTGACCATACTGCCAACTCCTTGTTCCCTAGCTCTTGCCTCCATGTGCATAATGCGACCCATATCGGGAAGTGCTCCAGCAGCGTTATGTTCTTTGTCAATTCCGCCACTTGCCATAGTTTTGGCCACTTGCCTTCACACCATTTCTTCCCCAGTATCGCGCCAAACCCAAAGCCACCGGCTGCATCAGTGAACAACACTCTTCTACCTTCATCGTTCACCGGTGAGCGCCATATTACCGCCCCCTTGAAGTTTTTCAGGAATTCTGCCAATACTTCCAGATCTCTCTTGATTCCTCCCCCTAGCCTGACCCTGTGGTGCCCTTTGCTAGCACCTCTCATTTTCAGCTCGATCCTTCTCTGGAACACCTTCCCCTGGGGTATGACTCTTCCTGCGAAGTTCAGTTTATATGCCAGCGCTTGCAATTCTCTCACTGTTGCTTTGTTTCTAGCTTGCAGTTCCTTTATTGTCTTCAGCAGCTCCGTCACCTTGTCCTCCGGGATCCGACACCTCCCCTTGTTTGAGTCGATTTCTATACCTAGGAATTTGATAACCTGCGTTGGCCCCATCGTTTTCTCCTCCGCCAGAGGAAAACCCCACTCGCTCGTTATCTCTACGAATTTGTCCAGTGTTGCCCTGCATATATCCGCACCTTTGGGGCCGACGAATAAGAAATCGTCTAGGTAATGCACCATCATGGCCTCCCTCATTTCCTCTGCTACTGCCCATTGTAAGAATGAACTCACCCTCTCGAAATATGCGCATGAGATGGCGCACCCCATCAGAAGGCATTTGTCGATGAAGTATTCCCCCTCCCAGTGCATGCATAACCATCTTTGTGACCTGCTGTTGACTGGCAACAGGCGAAATGCCAATTTAATGTCTGCCTTCGCCATCCATGCCCCTTCCCCTGCCTTTCTGACCAGTTCCACCGCCTCCTCGAAGTCTGCATATGATACTGTCACCTCGCTCTGAGCGATGCCGTCGTTCACTGAGGCACCCGGGGCGTAGGACAGGTGGTGTATCAACCTGTATTCCCCCTCTTCTTTTTTCGGCACCAGTCCTAGTGGTGAACATAACAATTCTTCGAATGGTAGGGCCGTGAATGGGCCCTCGACCCTCCCTAGCTCCACTTCCTTCCTGATCTTACTGGTCACTATCTCCTTGTTTTCGCTTGCTGATTTTAGATTCCTAGGAATGTCATGTGCTCCCTGCCCGGTAAACGGGATGTTGAAACCCTCTCTAAAGCCTTGCCTGATCTGTTCTGCCGCTTCTTGGTCGGGGTATTTCCGGAGCCACCTTTCCATCCTCTTGATTTTTACCGGCGTGCCCCTTTCCCGCCCCAGTTCTTATTTCCGCGTCTCATCTATTCTGCCGCTTGGCGCTGCAGCCCTTGTGCACTTGGCGCTGCTGTGGTCACCCTTGCATCTTTCGCACTTGTGGCTGAATTTGCACCTCCATCCCCAGCTGCAAGGTACCCCCTTTTCAAAGCTCCTGCATTGCCCTGGTTCCGCTCGTGTCGTCCCCGTGCTCCCACTGCCCACACCCAGAGTTGTCGGGGGCAGGCTGCTCTGCCATCCTCTCTGTGACCCGTAGTTTCTGCTCCGAAAACTCTGGTCTCTATTCCTGTCATAGCTGGATTCGTACCTTCTGCCACTCGAGATATAATCCGTTTTGTAATCGTTCTGCCAGTACTGCCTTCTCTGCTGTCCCCCTGTGCTCCGCTACTTGGAATCCCATTTCTCTTTTAGCATGTTAAAAATGTAGAGGTTAAAGTTTTCTTCGTCCCAGCCCATATCCGGAAAGCAGTCCATCTACTTTCTGAACTCATGGTCAAACTCTAGCCATGCATCCCCTCCAAATGCTGCGTGGACCTTCAGCACCCTCTGTTGATACGCCACTAACGCTACCCCGTCTTCTGGGAATTTTTGCAATATGATTGTAGACATTATGGTGAAAGCCGACATCCAATTGTCAAAGTTCCTTACTACTGGCCCCTTTTTTAGTAAGCTTTTTTCATCCTCTTTCATGTCCTCTAGTGCCACATTCATCCCCCTCTTTTGACAATCTAATAATGTAAATATATCGATCAATTCCTTTCTCCAGATTTTTTCCTTTACTTTGTCATTTATGTACCAGGCCATCGCTTTCATTGACCTGCCTTGTGCGTCTTTACCCATGGTTGGCCTGCCATATTTCGTCATGAGCGGCGCCTCGTTTTCCGCCGCTGCCACCGGCGGTATTGCCCCCGGTGGTGGGGCCCCTGCCCCTATGTTTGGCCCTCCTGGTACCCCTTGTGGTGTCGATAGAATTGGTGCTCCTTGCGGCACCGGGACTACTGGTGCCCCTTGTGGTGCCGGGACCGGGACTTCCCTGGGCTCAGCTGGTGCCCCCTGTGGTGCAGGGACCGGGGCCTCTCTGGGTTCTGCCCCTGCCCCCCCACCCGCACTCCGCCTTTCTTTGCTTACCACTCCTTTCCATTTAACCCAAGCCTTTAGGTGATCCCTTTCTTTGTCATCACTGCTTGATTCGTCTGATGAACTCCCTTGCCACTCTTCCCTGCATTTCCTCCCCCGTCTGCTCTTCTTGTCATTGGTTCTGGGCGACTTACCCGAAACCGTGACGCAATTTTTAAACATTTTTACTATTTTATACCCCACATTATTATTCACAGTACCTTTCTTTTTATCTTTTTTCATTCTCTTGGTCGGTGCCTCCGTCCGTTCCTCTGATCTATTCGACTCCGCTCTCCCCCTCTTCTGTCCTTGCGGTACCTCGCCTTCTCCTTCGCTGCTGCTGGGCTCTATGAACAACAGAGGTAACGTTGCCTTCACTCTTTCTTCTTTCTGCATTACTTCTAGCACCCATTGTGCTCCATACTCCTTCTCCGCCTTTCTTGCCCATTCTGAGAATTCTCGGGCCCTCTTCGCTCTTCCTTCCGCCATCCTTCTTGTCTGAATTCTGTCGGTCACACTTCTGTTTGGCCACTGAAAAAGTATCCTTCGCTCCTGCTCCGACACTGTTGTAGCCACCGCGATAGTCAGTGCTTAAAGTGGCCCGGGGCCTGCCGGGGCCGGGCCCCAGCAGTCTCCAAAAAGTGAGACTGATCCGGGGTCCTGCCGGGGCCCCCGATCCCACCAAGCCATGGCGGGTGCATCTCCCACCACAGACGCGACGGGAGATGAGCCCGCCGGCCGCCCATCAAGAGGTCAGGCATGGCAGAGTCAGGCAAGCCTGTGACTGACAGACTTCCCAGCCAGTCACAGCTTGAGTGACGCTGTGACTGGCTGACACTTCTGCCAGTCACAGTTGCCTGCTGCAGTGCTGCCGGAAGAGCACCTTGGAAACTAACTTCCTCTGGCAACCCCTCGCGAGGGTTACCAGAGGAAGTTAGAGTCCCGGGAAAGAAAATAAATGAAAGAAAATGCGTGCGAGGCTCGCACGCATTTTCGTTCATTTATTTTCCTTGTTCCAAACATTCTGCTGTTTGTTCCCTCGCATGCGAGGAGGATCGCATACTTGCCAACATCCTGTGACCAAAAAGATGTGTAGGATTTTTCAAGTTTCAAAAATAATAATTCCCATAACAATGACATCACAGGGAAATACAAAACATGCAAACAGCACAACATGGAAAGATTTTGAAATGTAAAAATTGAATAATTGTGAATGGTAACCTAACACCAAATTGTCAGCAGATGCTGTGTGATGGTGTTACACTCTGCCACTTGCTTTCACTGGTGGTTCACCTAAGAGTTGTCCCGGCAAGAGTGCTGGACAGAGTCAAGTAGCGGTCAGTTCAGTGGATTGGTCTGAGTCCAATTAAAGTAATCACCTACCAGTCCACTGTATAGACAGACTAATGTGTTGCATGCTTTGTCCTGAAGCCTGCCTTAGAGTCACAAAAATTACCTGCCGCCACTGTAAAAAGCAGTAGGATCTGTCACTGAAATCTGTAGGCGGTAGGACTGCTTAAAAGGCAGTAGCCTACTGCCTAAATCTGTAGGGTTGGCAAGTATGGGATCGCATGCATTTTCTTCCATTTATTTTCCCATTGCACCATTTGTTGCACCGAAGTCAGCAGTATCCTCATGGTGGCTCTGTGAACCAGCCTGGTGCGCCCTGATATTCAGTTGTCTTTGGTCCTCTGGACTATCTTGGTTGTGTGAAGCAACATGGGCATTATGTTGGGTAGTTTTTCTTTGCCTGGCACAAATATGAAGCATTCTCCTGACCCTTGATGATCATTTTCTTTCATTTATGTTCCCCTGATTTTTATTCCTGGTGCTAATTACTGCATTTGGCATGCCATACCGGATTTGATACCGGATTTGTTTCACACAATGCTGGCCCTTAACACCCTGATCTTTATTCCTGGTGCTAATTACTGTATGTCCATGAGCCGACATTCCACTTTCACAATATCCATTCCAATGTACAAAGCACCTTTCGTTTTTGACTCATGGTTGGGACTTTGCTGTATTCTAATTTCATAACAAAATGGGAGAGGGGCTTCAATCGGGTGTTGACAAATCCTACCCTTGTTACTTGAGTGTGGGCCAATACACCAGTTAAGGCCTTGGCCCTGGGCTATAACATCCCACTATGGCATTAGAATACTGCCTTTGTCACTGCCTAACTTTTCAATATTCCTGAAAATTCGAATTGTCACAAGTGGTTTGCGGTGTATTTAACTGTTGCAAATGAGCATTTTAAAATGCCACCTGGCAAATAATTTTTTTTTTTCTTTTTCTTTTGCAATGTTTTCTTTTGCAATGTGACTCACTAGCAATGTGCCCTTATTGCCAATTTTTGTTCTATAAAAAATGCATGGGCACAGCATAAGTGGCAGGCATGGGTAGCATAAAATCTGGTTCACAAATAAGATAAGCTATGTTCAGTGCAGTAAACCACATAAATAAATAATCCCCTTGAGCTTTGATTTGTTATACTTTAAGCCATGTAGCAAGCAGTCTGCTACACAATATGTACTTAGTAATGTAGGCCCGACCAGTTTTACCATGTCGCATTTAGGTCCCGCCCACCAATTAGGCCATGCCCATCACGTCTTAGGCCACGCCCCCAAATGAGGGCCCCCCCTCAGTTTCTTACCCCACTTAAAGCACTGGCGATAGTATAAACCTCTTGAGAGGTAGAAAATGCGTGAGCCCGCAAAAGCAAACGTTTTTCCTTCCCCTTCTCCAGGTACCAAGAGCCTACCCGAGAGAGGTGAGCTCTTACCTGGTTTGTCCCTGGTAAACTCCCAGACCCTCTATCGTTCCGCATTTCATGCGGCCCGGGGCCTGGGTCAATCTCTCTCCCAGCGGGGGACATTTCCCTCCCTCCTTCCTTTCTTGGGAAAAAAAAATAAAGAGGAAGAAAGAAAACTTAGGAACCACAGTGACAGGCAGTCTCGCGCGGGTTCTTCCTCGTCGCCATTGTTATAGAGGGACCTGCTATTGGCGTCCAGCAGGCCCCAGGGGTGCTATGGCTCATCAGCACCTTAGTGGGTTGCCGGGAGACACCCGGTCTTTAGTGGGGGCAGGGCAGGCCATACCCATGCAGACCATTGCCACCTTGCTGGTTCGAGGGTCGCAAGGCATCATGGCCTGCAGGCCCGTGCTCACACGGTGTGGGCCTGCATGCCTAAATGAGAGACGGACCAGTCATTCCTCTTTTGGAGACTGCAGCCATGCTGTTGCACGGTGTGGGCCTGCAGACCTGAAATTAACCATGGACTCAGGTTATTCCATCTCGGAGTCCGCAGCTGGTCTACTGCACGTGTCTGCAGGGGCTCATTTTATTAGCTTGAGCCATGACACAGCCATGGGCCATGTTAAAAGGGCAATACACATAGGAGGGACACATTAAGGGGCAACACACTTGGGAGGGTCACACACCACAGTGGGCCTCATTACACGGATGGCGGTAAGGGTTTACCGGTACCAGTAAGGGTACCAGTGCCGGTAAACCCTTACCGCCTTACTACGAGGTCCCTTTGTGGGACCCTACCTTAACAGCTGGTTTTACCAGCCGTTAAGGATGGGACCCGCAAAGGGACCTTGGAGGTAATTACGGTACCGCAATTTGCGGTACCGTAATTACCGCCTTCCCCATTCCCATTGAGCCCTATGGGGGCAAAAATGGGAATGGGGAAGTGCCATGGTGAATGGGGAATTACCGCCCCCACACACCTTGGAATAGGTAAAATACTGGCGGCAACCATGGCGCTAATAGCTAATAGCGCCATGGTTACCGCCGTCTGTAAACAGCAAGCATGGAAATGGCAGCGATGTGCAGGGAGCGCTGCACTCAAGCGCCCCAGAACTATTTCTAAGTTGTTTTCTTGGCAGCACCTGCCTGCTGGATGTTTTCATTGAAGCTCTGTTGTACTAGTTATGGGGCCACAGAACGCTGCTGTGGCATGTAGCGCCTTGGGAACGCTATAGAAGGAGTGTGCGAGAGTGACGGTGGAGAGACGTCTCTGTGCTCACCTGCCACCTCGCCTTGTCAGCTGACCTACAAACATGGCATTTTAATCCTCATTACAGGACTGTATTTAATGTGTAATTTACTGTAAATTAGTTCCGTCTTACATTAGAATGAACGCAATATCCACCCTCGCGTTATAGAAACCTCTCAATTAACTGTGTCTTGGACTATTACTAGGCAGAAAAATTCAGAAAAAATAAAGGGGTGTGTAAGAAAATGACTTAAAGAAGCCCCAGTAAACGCTACCGTTATATTTAATTCGCCAACGAGCCTTATCAAATGCGCGAAACATTATTTTATACTTCTTTTGTAGTCTCTCAAATAGAGGCTTCCAATAATTACGTTTACAGCCTGCGATCACTGACAATGCCGGCATAATATTGACAAATTTGAGGTGGGTAGAACGTAGCCGTTTCCTCAGTTATGAATAAGTATACCTATAAGAGATAGAGTTTTCAAATACTAAATACAGTCAAATAGTTCTCATGAATTCATGCTTTTTCAACTGCAAAATAATTTGATCTGCATGAAATTTAAACGTCAATACGATTTTGTCACAAATTGTATAGATGTAGATTCTGCAGAGCACTGTGGGTATGCGGATATCCGGGTGCAGGGAGGCCATGGGCTGTTGAATTGAGCTCTTGAGTTAGCAATTCAATGATGGAGTATAATTTTTGTATTAATCTGAGTGCTCTCTGCTGAGTCAGGAGTCAAGATTTCAAGTACTTTGCTTCGCGGCTTACCTGTTAAGAGTACATCGTTTTCACTAAACAAGCATTGGCAATTCCAATAGGTTTGGATTTTATAGAGGACTTGTCAATTACTATCATAGACCCTTGGTACACACACTTTAGGTGCGTCATCTGCATAACATGAAAATTAAACATTGAACATTGCTAATATAATAAAAAACATCAAGCTTGGTTGTTTGTGTTAAATTCAGTATTGCCGCAGCCGTCTGTTCGACCCATAGTTTGCTACGAGCCCTTAAATATTTGAAGATAATTTAGCTCCCCTTACGGATACCTCATGCTGAAATAATGACCCTATCGGGCAACTGTGATAGTAATAATAATTTCTTCACCTGTAACCAAACTCACTCGATATAAGGCAATTTGTGAAGAAATGTTGTCCATATTTAGGCAATAGTCCCAAAAAGTTTCGGATAAAATAACCTCATACCTGTGCACGAGGCTTCCAAGATTACACATATATATAGAGCCCAATTGCGAACACTGTGTCAGAACATGCCTAGCAGTTTCGTCTTTATCAGGCAGACCACAGATGCTACAGAAACTGTCCTTAGCTGCTATGCCCAACTGCGGTCCACGGACAGCCAGTCCTGGGAATTGGTTTGTCCGTATCTGCAGTATAAATTGCCTTATTGCAGGATCTGGCCACAATAAGAAGTTTGGCTGGGTCCTAGCTATAATGATGCACCATGTGAGACTCAGCCTCGTATCCCTTTAATTTCGAAAGGTGGGCATAGTTGTTATACCCGTCCCATCCTCCCTCACCCACCCCCTTAGCAGATAAGACCATTGCTTGGTTTTCAGGAACTCTAGGGGCATACAGGGTACTAACCTGTAGAACATAGCACATTTTCAGGAGCAAGTCATTATCAACATTGTGGTTAGAAGTACTCATACTCCCCTGTGATGTGCCAATAACCTCTGCGACTGTGGTAGTTGGAACATGTTGGATGGGGCAGCTCGTTTTACAGGAAAATATGCCACCATTGTACCTCTACAACTGTCCATAGCCCCTTTTGCAATAGCTAAGCGGCTTCTCTCATCAACGCCTGCTTGCTCAACCGCTGCAGCAGTTAAGTTGATTACAGATTTCACTGAGCGTACACCATAAGGTGTTTTTGAGCGATTTGCCAGGGCTTTAGAGCAGCTTTGTACTTTGCCAGGCATTGCAGGGGTATTTGGAGCAATAAGAGCAAGGATAGAAAGGGGAGGGGGGTGGCTTCAAGATCGACCAGGGTTTATGTCACAGTACAAAGCGTCAGATGTAAGATGTAAGCTTTAAAAAAGTTAGACTGTCAGAATGCCTGAATTCAGATCTCCTTAGGGAGCAGAGAGATGGATTAACAGTGTTGTCTCATCTGAGGTGCACGCAAACAGCTTCCAAAGTTGAAGTACCTCCTCCAAGCGGGCCAGAAGCCGATCACTTGCTTTCACCCCTTTCCTTCAGCTGAAGCCATGGGACCCTCTTGCCAGCAAGGTCGCCAAGGTCTGCATGCACTGGGTAAGGCTCGCCCTGCCCCCTCCAAGACCGGGTGTTCCCCGGCAACCCCCTGAGGCACTGGGCTTCTGTGGTACTGGTGTCCCATAGCACTCACAGGGGGGCGGCTTGATTTCAATGACCGACCCCAACACAGGGTATACTACAACTGCCTTAGCATGCCCCATGTACTTTGAAATGAGAGTTACAATGTTTCATTCTAGTTTTTTTATTGCATTTCCAAGGTACAAAGCACCAACATATGCCAAAGTCAGTGCTACGGGGAAACACGAGGGAAATGGCGCAGTGCCATGCAGAACATAATTGAGAGAAACCACTTGGCATTTAACACTCCAGTACAGGAAAGCAACATGAAATTGCTCATGTGCAATAATGCCACCTTGCCTTGCTCATAAATGTTAGCATTACAAGAATAGAGATCACATTACAGTGCAGCGAAGCCTGTCTCGTGCAGCCACTTTGTTTAGCTCCATGGACCTGCATTGAGGTCTCGTTAATGTTCTGCTCTGTCTATCAGCGTTTGCAAGTTGCACATTAGTTATGTGTGCATTTTCTTTAAGGAATCTTGCCTACTTCATATTTATGTGTGTTGGTTTCTGGCTACGTTCTACCAATGGGTGGCTTGTTTTGCCACTTTCTTGTTCATGGAGGTCTCCGGTGCATACACAAGTCTTCCTAACACTCGAGTGCAGTACCTGCAGCTGTTACTAGAGGTCCCTAAAGCAGACAAGAGAATTAGAAATTCGAGTGTGCAGTTCCATAATCTGTCCATAGAGGTCCCTGTTGCATGCACAAGTCTTCCAAACACTCGAGTGCAGTCCCTGAAGCTGTTACTAGAGGTCCCTAAAGCAGACACAAGAATTGGAAATTCGAGTGTGCAGTTCCATAAGCTGTCCATAGGGGTCCCACAAGTCTTCCAGTCGCCCGCGTGCAGTACCTAAAGTGGTTACTAGGGGTCCCTAAAACAGACACAAGACTTGGGCATACAAGATTGCAGTACCACGGGCTGTTACTGGAGGTCCCTAAAGCACGACATGGAGATTCCTGAATGCAATACCAGAGGCTGTTATTAAAGGTCCATAAAGGTCACAGAAGACTTGGAAGTGGAAGATTGCAGTACCACTGGCTGTTACTAGAGGTCCCTAATCCAGACACACTAATTCGCCTAAACAGCCAGTGTGTTCCTGCACTTTGTGTGGCAGTGACAGCTTTAAACGCAATTTTTGAAAGTCTCTAGTTAAGAGTCATCAAAAGAAGTACAAAATACGATTTGGGTTATTTCCTGCGTGTAAAAGACGAGGAGTATTACAAAGGCTGTTATTAACTTTAATGAGGTTCTCTACTAACAGTCCAAGGCAATACATTTCCAGGTTTCCATAACGTGAGGGTGGATTTTGGGGTTAGTCAAATGGAAGACTTTATACTGATTTACAGAAAATTACACATATACACTTTAAATACACTTCTGCAATGAGGATTCAAATGCCTTGTTTGTAGATGAGATGATAAGGGTAAGTACAGAGACGTCTCTATTTTGCATTCCAGGCTGGAGGGCACTCGCTTCGATGTAAAGGCACTGTAGTCTCCACTCCTTCTCCACGTCACTCCCGCACACTTCTCTCGCGTTCCCTCAGGGCGGTGCTGCATTATGCAAACAGCATCGTTCCCAAGGCGCTACATGCCACAGCAATAGACCTGAGGCCACAAGACTAGTACAACAGATCTTTAATAAAAACTTTTAGCACCCAGATACACTTGATTGCTGCGCTCCCTGCACATCGCTGCCATTTCCTTGCTTGTTGTCTAGACACACTTTAGCTTCCGAGTACATACCAGTGTACAGACCCTCTATGGCAAAGCTCTCGCAGGACAAGTCTGCGGTGTTGAGTGACGCATGTACGCAGGTGACGCTGCCTGATTATATGTAGCACGCTTCGCTACCTCCATGCTTCCGTGCATATAGACTAGAGGTACAGACCCTCTGCGGCAAAGCCCTCGCAGGACAAGGCTGCAGTGTTGAGCAACGCAGGTCCGCAGGAGAAGCTGCCCGATTATATGTAGCAGGCTTCATTACATCCACGCGTACATGCATAGAAGAACCGAGGTACAGACGCTCTGCGGCAGAGCCCTCACAGGACAAGGCCGTGGTGTTGAGCGCAGCAGGTCCACAGGCGACGCTGCCCGATTGTGGCACTCGGTGGAAGACCCTTCTGGCACCCTTCCACTCCTCCAAGACCATCATTAATGTTTAACTAAAATCTTGGTCCAGGGCCCTCAGGCCAACCAACTCCTTTTTGATAGACACTTCCCATCCCTTATCAACATCCTTTCCTCACCTGCTATCCCTTCATTCCCCTATCTGGCTCTTCTGTCGCCTCCATCCTCTGACACCTCTATGCACCATATGCTGCATCTCTGCCACCGTGTTGCCTCCTTCCACTGGCACCCCTCTGGCACTCTCTTCCTCCTTCCCGGCTACCTTGCCTTTTACTCCTTCCTCCTCTGCCCATCCTCGGGCACCACCAACACTTCCGCAAGGCGTACCTCTTACCTCTACCCCTCCACGGAAGTCCTTCAAAGGGAAGGGGGCAGCCTGCTCAACATTGCTACTCTCAACTCTCGCTCAGCTGTCAAACCCTCCTCTGACATCTGCCGCCTCCTGGAAGAACTTGATTTGGATGTTCTCGGTTTTACTGAGACTAGGTTCAAGGCCAGCTCTGTCACAAGCTTTGACACTCTCTTTCCTGATGGCTACAAGATACTCTCTGAACCCAGAACCAACCATACTGCTGGTGGTGTATCCTTGATCTTCGCAGAGTGGATTGCTGCTTTTATCATTCCTATGCAGGACTACTCCTCCTTTGAATGCCTGGTCTGCAGGCTCTCTATCTCTGCTTATCTCTCTCTTACTGTGGCCACTATCTATAGGCTGCCTGGCCAGGTCGTCCTCTTCCTCTATGAGTGGGCTGACCTCTCCTCCTCCCTCCTCCCTGCTCGCCTCTTCCTCTCAACTTCTCCTTGTCGGAGACCTGAACATCCACTTAAATTCTGCTTGCCCTTCGTCGGGACTCTTTCGCAACCTCTACGACTCTCTCTCTCTCTATTCTTCCCTCGGGCCCGACTCACTCTGCAGGGAACACCCTGGGTGTTCTGATCTCCTCAGACCACTCCTTCTCTAACCCCCTCACCACTCCTCTCTCCTGGAGTGATCACTTTCTCCTTTTCTCCTTTCCTCCCACCTCTCTCTCTCTACCCCTCAGGCCAAGCGACTCCAGCACTGCTACATGCCTTCTCGGTCATCCGACCCATGAAGCGTGTCAGTTGAGGCCTTTTCTGCTACTTTCGCTCCTCCTTCTGCACCTTTGGCTGACTCACACCCTGATACAGCCTTATCTAACATTCATCCCTCTATCTCTAACACTCTTGATGTCCTTGCCCCTGTCACGAGGATCCGTTTGAAGCCCAAATCCAAGTGCAAGTCTTGCTGTGATTCCAACCTCGTCATTCTTAAAGTGTGCAGGGTATATTAGGTGTAGGTTTCATAGCGAAGTGTGTGAGCCAAAGGGCTGGTGAGTATAGGTAGGGGTTATCCAGTGAGCATGTGGTGATGGGTGTGGTTGTGGCTGCAAGGAGTAGGCAGGAGAGCAGGAAGCCTGGGCTGATTTAGTAAAAGAAGACAGTGATAAAGAGGTTGGAGGGAAGCCAGGGGCGAACATGGTAGCATTACCAGGACGAATTATACAAAGATTGAAAGAGATTGTTCCAGAGAAAAGAATCCAATGGGATAAGTTGACTGCATGTGTGCAAGGCAAGGATGAGCTAGCTACAGACTATTTTAATAGGTTTGAGGAAGTATTCACAGACTTCAGTGGGCAGGATGTGAGTTCAGAAGCGGACAAAAGATGATTTGTTGATAAGTATGTGAGGGGGTTAACTCTTCCAATTCAAAATTTGATAAATGACATCCGAAAGTGCGTGGCAAGCAAAAACGCTGGGCGAAGTATAACATATGGCACAATATTATGAGAACATGGTAAATGCAGAAAAAGAAAAAGAGGCAAAAGAAAGAGTAAATTTGAAGACGAGAGTGCTACTTCAGAAAGTAGCGGGACACAACACTAGGAAGGAGTAATTCAAATATGCATTGAGGACCGTTGGGGCAGAATCAGTGTGCATACTGCAAAGAGGAAGGGCACTGGGGAGCGCAATGCCCACATTTGCAAAATAGAACTGGGGGGTGGTCAGAGAAGACAACACCGGGGGCACCCAGGAGCAAATGGCCCGAATAGAAATAATATGCAGCAGCACCAAAGTAACCAAGGAGGTCAGAATCAATCTCAGCATCAGAACACTACCAACCAGAGTCAGGGCCAGAGTAATCAACAACATGGGAATAACCAGAATGGGGAAGCTAGAGGAAGGGATGGGAACATTTTTGATACACAACAAAATGCGTATTACAGCAATAGCAGTGATTACACATCGGACAATGTGTTATTCCCTCAATAGGACAGCCCAAGACAGGGGTCGGAACCAGTGTCTATTCCCGTGAGTCAGAAAGGACCCTATGTAGAGATGAGAGTCGGGGATACAGAGCACCGTTTTCTTGTAGATACGGAAGCGCAGAAGTGTTCAATAGATCATCACTTCGTTCCAGATATACCACTGTCAGGGCAAAATAATATTTCTGTAGGGTTCGCAGGTACACAAGTAATTAACCCAGTGTCCCAATCAGTCCCAGTAACAATAGGTCCATTGTTCATTTCTCTTAACAGATAATTGTGGAGAAAACCTTTTGGGATTGAATTTATTGAAAAAACTAGGTGCAGTTATTCATTGCACTCCGGATGGTGTGTTTTTAACAATTTGGCCACAAGATGCACATGTGTCTGAATTTTTGTCTAAACCCTTGCCAGAAGAGTTGAGTAAGGTGCCAGTCTATATATGGGCAACAAATGATAATGATGTGGGATGCTTAAAGATAGAGCCAGTAAAAGTGATTTTGAAAGAAGGGGTCACGCTGCCGCGTATTCCACAGTACAGAATTTCAGCTGGCGGAGAGCAAGGATTGAAAAGGATTGTTTCAGATTTGGTGAAATTAGGAGTAATTGAGGAAATTGCAGGAAGTACATGCAACAGCCCCATTCTTCCGGTATACAAGAAAGGAGATAACGAGGTACCCTATTGTTTCATAATTGATCTGCGCGCGTTAAACAAGGTAGTCGACCCTCAATTTCCCTTAGTGCCATACGTCACCACCATTTTGACAATGATGCCTGCATCAGCAGAATACTTTAGCGTGATTGATTTAAAGAATGCTTTCTTTAGCATTCCATTGAAGGACAGTAGATATTTGTTCGCGTTCACTTTAGGAGGACGGTCATTCACATTACGCGCATTCCACAAGGATACATGGAAAGTCAGAGTATTTACAGCAGGGCATTGAAGGAACAACTAGATATGCTAGAGCTATCAACAGGTTGTGTATTGCTAAAATATATAGACGATCTGTTGATCACTGCAGACACAGAGAAGATTTGTAAAGAAAGTACCATTTTACTATTAACACACTTAGCAGTGCATGGCCACAAAGCCAGCTTGAAAAAATTTCAGTATTGTCGAAAGGAAGTGGCGTATTTGGGTTACTTACTTTCGAAAGAAGGGAGAAGACTAACGCCAGAGCGAATAGAGAGCATTTCTGGTATGCCTATTCCAAAAACACAGAAAGGAGTCAGAGCCATAATAGGCATGATATGATATGATATGATATGGTATTTGTAACGCGCCTATACACAAGTGTTTCAAGGCGCGACGAGGCAGGGAGGGAGGGAAACAAGGGGAAGACAGACAAACGATCCTACTAGGCCAGGTGTCATTCAGATCGCGCAAGTGCAGAGGTAAGGGGAAAAGGAGAAAGTGCAGGGGGAGGAGGTGGGGGGGAAGTGCAGTACAAGGTAAGTAGCGTAATAAAATAATAAATAATAAATAAAAAGGGCCAGCTGGTGGCAAGTGCGAGGTAAGTGCAGAACAAGTGCTGAGAAGTGCTGGGAAGGGGGGCTGTAGGGATACAGTGACAGTCCCACAGTGCAGGGGGAGCTAGGGAGGCAGTGAAAGTGGAGAGTGGCTGGGCCCTGGACCGAGGTCGCTGAGAGTGGCCCAGATGCAGGTTTAGTGCAGAATTCAGTGGGGAGTTAAGCAGGTTTAGCAGGGGAGAGGGAGAGAGAAGGCAGAAGCGAAGAGGAAGGTTTTGAGGTACTTCCGGAACCAGAGATGGTTCTCCTCAAGTTTCAGGGAGGCAGGAAGGCTGTTCCAGAGGGAGGCCCCTGCTGCGGAGAGAGATCTACCCCCAGCTCGTTGCTTCGAGAAGCGGCTGACCATGAGGGAGTTGGAGACGGATGAGCGAAGGGCCCGTGAAGGAAGATATTTAGGAAGAGAGAGTTGAAGGTATTTAGGCCCCAGGCCCCAGAAGGCCTTGTGGACAATGCAGAGGGTTTTGAACTTAATCCTCTCAGCCACTGGGAGCCAGTGAAGAGATTTCAGTCCTGGAGAGATACGGTCCCTGGGCTTGAGGCCAAGGACAAGTCTCACAGTTCTGTTCTGGATAAGTTGCAGAGGGCGGAGAGTGGAGGCAGGCAGATTAAGATAGAGGCTGTTACAGTAGTCCAGCCTTGAGAGAACCAGGGCTCGGGAGACAGTGAGCTTCTGGGGGAAGGAGAGGAAGGGAAGAATACCTCTGAGGAGGTGCAGCTGGTAGTGTGACTTCTTAGAGACGTCAGATATATGAGGAGAGAAGGAGAGTGTGGAGTCGAAGATGACCCCGAGGTTTTTAGCCTTGCAGGTAGGGGCGGGAAGGAGGCCAAGGGAGGCCGGCCAGAGAGCTGCAGGGAAGGAGGGAGTGGGTGCGCCGATGAGTAGAATCTCAGTCTTACTGGCGTTAAGGCAGAGGTCATTGGCAGCACACCATTCCTGGATAGCAGACAGACAGTCGGAGATGAGGGAAGGAGAGGAGGAGGCCGAGGGTAGCCTGAAAATGAGCTGGGTATCGTCCGCATAGCACTGGAAGTGGGGGCAGAGAGCGGCGATGCGGTGGGCAAGGAGTGCCAGATACTGGTTGAAAAGCCAGGGAGAGAGGTTGGATCCCTGGGGGACACCACAGGTGGAGAAAAAGATGTCAGAGAGGAAGGAGCCCATTTGGACCTGGGAGGGTCGACCGGAAAGGAAAGAGGTCAGCCATGCCAGAGCCTGACCAGTGATACCCAGGTTATCACGGAGACGGTTGAGCAGGATGGCATGGTTGACAGTGTCAAAGGCAGAGGAGAGATCGAGCAGAATGAGAACACAGGGAGTGTTGGAATCGAGGTTAAGGAGCAGGTCCTCACGGATGTTCAGGAGAGCAGTTTCCGTGCTTCTGGCCGCTCTGAAGCCGGATTGATGGTCATGAAGATTACCAACAGATTCAGCATTGAGGTTAAGCTGGGAGATGGCCAGTTTCTCCAGGAGTTTGCCCAGGAAGGGAGTAATGGAGATTGGGCGATAGTTGGCCGGGCAGGAGGGGTCGGAAGAGGGTTTCTTGAGGAGGGGGTGCACAAGGGAGTGCTTGAGGGGGGATGGGAAGACTCCAGAGGCGAATGAGTGGTTGCAAAAGTCAGCCAGGGCAGGAGCCAGGGAGTCGATGTGGTCCTTGATGGTTTTGGAGGAACAGGGGTGAACCTGTTTAGACGAGGCTTTCATAGATCGGACTTGTCTGGAAACCTCATCAGCAGAAAAAGGTGGAAAAGCAGAGAAGGAGGGCGGAGGGGCTGCTGCAAGAGAGCAAGAGGAAGAGCCGGGAAGAGAGGGAGGGAGGAGAGCGGAGGAGAGCGAGGACAGGATGTCCTGAGTTTTTGAGATGAAGTGCGAGGCCAGTGCAGTGCAGAGGGCCTGGGAGGGGACAGGAGAGGTAGAGACTGCAGCAGGGTTGGCCAGCTCCTTGCAGATTTTAAAGAGTTCGGCCGAGTTGTTAGATGCCTCAGAGATGCGGGCTTGGATAAGGGCTCTCTTCTTGGTGAGAACGGAGAGCCGGTATTGCCTTTGGAGCAGGCGGCAGGCCAGTTTGTCAGAGGATGAACATGAAGCACGCCATTTCCTCTCTGCCACCCTGCACTTGCGATTTAGGGTGACGAGATCCGAGTCATACCAGGAGTTACATTTGGCTTTGGGCTTCAGGCGGATTCTCATGACGGGGGCAAGGATATCGAGAGTATCAGATATAGAGGAATAGAGCATGGAGAGGGCTGTGTCAGGGTGGGAGTCAGCCGGGGGGGGAGGAGGGGGCGAGAAGGTAGCAGCGAAAGCCTCAACTGACACGCGCTTCATGGGCCGGATGACCGAGAAGGTGGGTGGCAGTGAAGAGGGTGGCTTTGCCTGTGGGGTAGGGAGGGAGAGGTGGGAGGATAGGAGAAAGTGATCGCTCCAGGAGAGAGGAGTGGAGAGAGGGAGGGAGAGGGGAAGGTCAGAAGAGATCAGAGCATCAAGAGTGTGCCCTGCAGAGTGAGTAGGCCCAGACGGGAGAATAGAGAGTGAGAGAGAGTTGCAGAGTTCGCGAAAGAGACCAGTGGGGGGACAGGAGGCATCGAGGTGGATGTTGAAGTCACCGAGAAAGAGGAGTTGGGTGGTTGAGGACAGGAGTGAGGAGGAGAGGTCAGCCCACTCAGAGAGGAAGGAGGAAATTTGACCAGATGGCTGATAGATAGTAGCCACGGTAAGGGAATGGCTAGGAGAGAGAGAGAGTCGGCAGACAAGACATTCAAAAGAGGAGTAGGTCTGCGTAGGAATGACAGTGGCAGGAATCCACTCAGGGAAGATAAGGGCAACACCACCCCCTGAACGGTTGGGCCTGGGCACGGAGAGGATCTTGTAGCCGTCAGGTAGGAGTGTGTCGAAGCTGGTGGCAGAGCTGGCAGTGAACCAAGTCTCAGTGAGACCGAGGACGTCGAGGTCCAGTTCCTCAAGAAGGCGACAGATATCAGAGGAGTGCTTGATGGCAGAGCGAGAATTTAGAGTGGCAATGTGGAGAAGGTTGCCACCCTTGAAAATCTTCCGGGGAGGGGTACAGATCAGAGGTACGCCCTGCGGAGGTGTTAGAGAAGGAGTTGAAGAGGGAGCAAGAGAAGGGGCAGGGAGGGAGGGGAGAGGCAAGGTAGCCGAGGACAGAGGAGGGGGGACAGCGGGAGCGGAGAGGAAGTTGATGAGGCATGGGAAGCGTCTATCAAAGAGGTGAAGGTTGGCCTGAGGGCCTTGGACCAAGACGGTCCCGTTAGCATAGACATTAATGATGGCTTTAGAGGAGTGGAAAGGGGCCAAGAGGACATCCCAACGGGTGCCACCATTAATGGGAGAGGTGGAGAAAGGAGAGAGCACAGCGACCATGTGAGGGGTCCATAGGTCAGGTGAAGGCACGAAAAAGAGAATGTCAGTGAGAGTTTCCTTGGAGCAGGCGCTCGTGTAGGTGTCAGCGATAGGGAGGCCTGGGTTGGAGACCAGGATGTCCTTTTTAAACTTTTTCCTACCGGATTTAGTGAGGAGAGCAGGATAGTCAATGGAGAAGCAGTTAGAGTAGGATAGAGAGCACCATGGAGTAGGAGGGGAAGCGGACGCCACGAGTATGCAGACAGGAAGTGAGTGGAGGGCACTAGTTTAACACAATGCAGAGCCAAACAGTAATGCGTAGTATGGCTTCTTATTGCCGGCAGTGGATTGGAAACTTTGCGTTAATTGTGAAACCAATGGTGGCATTGACGAAAAAGGATGCTGTGCACACCAAATCATGGGAAGATTTTTAGACTGTTTGTATGCGAAAGTGAAGGATGTGCATTGTCTGTTTTGACACAGGAACAAGGTGGAAGAAATAGGCCATGCGGCTATTTTTCTTCCGTGCTGGACCCTGTAGCACGCGCACTGCCACAATGTTTGCGAGCTGTTGCAGCGGCTGCTGCGTCAGTGAAACAAACGGAAGGGATGTTATTGGGGCACACTTTAATTGTGATGGTGCCAAATGCCATAGACGTTCTACTAAATAGAACACAGACGTAACACCTCACCTTTGCTAGACTGACAAGATATGAAATCATCTTATTCGCGCCCCACATCCAAATTATGAGGTGTAGAACTTTGAATCCAGCAGAATTAATGCCACTGCCCACAGAGGAACTTGGTGACAACGAATCACCTCCCCATGATTGTTTAATGGTTACTGAGGAAGAAACGAAGGGGAGTGTTGATTTAAGTGACACCTCACAGAAAGAGCCAGATGGAGAGTTATTTTGTGACGGCTCTTGTTTTAAATTACCTGATGGCACATCAACTGCCGCCTACGCTATCACTACCCTAGAGAGCATTGTAGAAAGCAAAAGAATCCCCTACAACTCGGCACAAAATAGCCTTGACCAGAGCCTGTGAGATTTCTGAGAATTTAAACGTGAACATATATACTGATAGCCAGTACGCCTTTGGCGTGGTTCATAACTTTGGCCGACTCTGGGCTGAGAGGGGTTTCTTGACATCACATGGGGCCAGAATCCAACATGGCCCTTTGATTGTACGATTGCTGTCTGCACTCACGCTTCCAAAGCACCTAGCAATAGTGAAATGCGAGGCGCATAAAAGAGTGACATGTAAAGTGGGAGAGGGAAACGCATTTGCAGACAGAATTGCGAAACAAACTGCCACTGATTTAAATACCAAAATGATGACAGTACAGTCTGAGGAAGTGCCTTGCATGATAGAAGATGGGATTGCCATTGTCAAAGAAATGCAGGCCGAAGCTACTGCTGATGAGATACAAGGGTGGGCTGAGGGTTCTGCTGAATTAAATTTGGAAATTAGGAGGGTTGTTGGGTGGATAAGACAACTAAAACTGGATGTTGCCGAATTCCTATGTAAATGCAATGCTCACAATGGCCCACAGCCCTACCCACATATGTGCCAAGAAAATAATCCAGCATCTAGCTACGGTATGGGAGAATGTAAACATAAAAAAGAATGCAGAAAGGTTGGTCCAGAACTGCATCACGTGCTTACAGCACAATGTAGGAAAGGGCACGGTGACTCCGACAGGAAGTTTTGGCCCTCCCTCTATGCCTTTTGAGGTAACCCAGTTTGACTTCATAGAAATGGAGCGTTGCCAAAACTTGAAATATGTTCTAGTGGTAATATGTGCATTCAGCAAATGGGTGGAAGTATATCCTTTAAAGGACTGCACGGCAATGAGCATGGCAAAATTAATGCTAAACAAATATTTTTTTTGGTTTAGCCTGCCCCGTGTCATATGGTCAGATAACGGTCCACATTTTGTGGGCACAGTGATATTACAGATATGTGCAGGTCTCCAGATTGATAAGCGATTCCATAGTTCGAGACATCCGAGTTCGGCCGGTCTTATTGAACTCCATAATTGAATCTTAAAATCTAAGATCAGTAAGATATGTGCAGAAAGCAAGTTGAGTTGGGTGGATGCATTACCATTAGCGCTATTGTACATGCGCACATGAGTACAGGCAAGGACTGGGCTCTCCCTGTACGAAATTGTCATGGGGAGTCTGGCGAATGTTTGGTGCGCACCTCAGCCTAAGCAGCTTTGCGAAGCTGAGCATCCTGTGCTTAGTACTTATTGTGGCCTTTTAATAAAAAAAAATGCGTTTGATTCATCAGCAGGTGCAGGAGGCTTTACCCGTGAGGTATACTGGTCCGGGGCACGTGCTGGAGCCAGGAGACTGGGTGCACTTAAAAACTTCGAACAAAAGACATCGTTAGCACCCAGATGGTGTGGCCCCTATCAAGTACTTCTGGCAACGCAAACGGCGATTCGTGTGGATGGGAGGAAGTCGTGGATCCATGCCACGCATGCTAAAAAGATCCCACCGACGCTGAAAGACTTGCCTGACAGAGACGACCAGAAAGAAACAGCAGCTCCAGAATCGAAAGAAACTGTTGCCAGTCCCTTACTACAGAATCTGCCTAAACCTGAAGTGAAGCTTGAAGCGAAGCCTGGAAGGATTGCTATAAAGGAGAAAGGGCAAAGAGTGCCCCAACGTTGGCCAGCTGAATTTGCATCACTGCTGGCCGACCCAAAGCGTGTACCACTTTGGCGCCCACTAGCATCTGCCATTGTGCCACTGCCTGAAACGAAATCTGCATCACCGCTGCGGTGCCCACAGCCACTTGTTATTGCGCCACAAGACTCCAAGTTTGAGTCCGAGAGTGCACCGGCACTATTCATTGACCACACTGTACCAGGAGCTAAACGGTACAATCTGCGGCCTCGAAAGAAGAAGTGATCGAATCTGCATTTCATTGATTTTTTCATCATTGCCTCTGGTTCCCATTATGGATGGAGAAGGAACTGGAGGTCTAGAGAAGAGAAGCGTGAGAGTTGTGCAAATCGGGCAACTCAAGACTCGCGCTTCCTCAGTGCGATCATAAAAATCCATGTGTCCGGAACCCGAGTGAACAAGCGGGGCGCACATGGTACAAAGGCAATTGATAAACTGCTCTGGAGTTCTTTTGAGCAACATGCGAATGCATAATGATCTTGCCTAAACGAGTAAGCAATCCAGGCTGCTAAGAACTGGCAGAACGAACTGTTGACATTTATCAAACTTATTGGGCCTCATTACGACCCTGGCGGTAAGGGGTTAACGCCAGCGTTAGCTGCGCCGACCCCTTACCGCCAACTACGAGGTCCCTTAGCGCCATGGCGCTTTTAACACCTGCTTTTAGCAGGTGTTAAAATCCATGGCGCTAAGGGACCATGGAGTTAATTACGCCACCGTAATTTACGGTGGCGTAATTAACGCCTTCCCCACTCCCATTATGCCCTATGGGGCAAAAATGGGAATGGGGAAGGGTAAATGGGGATTGGGGACTTACCGCCCCGCCGACCTCGGAATGGGGCGGTAAGTCCGCCAACCACCATGGCGTAAACGTAGTTTACGCCATGGTGGTAAAGTCACGGCCCAGGCGGTAACTTACCGCCTGGGTCGTAATGAGGCCCATTGACATTCGGACGAGTGCCACAAGGAGAGATATTCACGACGACCACTGCGGAAGAAGAAGGGCTGTGAGAGAGAGAATGCCAGAACCAGCTTTAGCCTCCTCCTGCACCGCTGCTGATAACAAATTAGGTATAAAGACTGAAAAGTTAGAAAAAACACATTGTCGAAAAAACTGTATGCTGATCTTAACGATAGTTATGTGTGTTATGAGTATGTTAGCACCAATAATGACAGCGTTGATACTATGGTACGTGGAAGCAACGAACCCATTGAATATGCTCTTGCCGGTAATGAATATCTCCACCACTGAAAGCCTGGTTCATGTAATTACTTACACCTTGTCCCCAATGGAAGAGAGGCACAGAGAAGGATATGGGAATAATACCCTATTGCTCATAATGAACATGACACATTCAATTTTAAAGAAAAATAATTGCTGGGTATACGCCCATTTACCGCAGCATGCTGGGAAGGGAATAGGTTGGTATGTGCAGCCATTACCATTACGTTCTGCATGGAGTGCATCACTGAGTGCATTATTTTATGGGAAATGGAATAAGAGTGATACGGGTCAATTAGATAAAGCAAACATGAATGAATCTGGGAGATATTACATGCGTGGGGATGGAAGTTAATTGCAATACTAGTAGTAGTGTTTGGAATATTTATGACTTGCTGTTGTTGCATACACTGTCTGCCCCTAGTTTGCACTGAGATAAGTGAAGAGTGTATGCACATGGTAACCCAAAAACAAACACATGGCCAAGATCATGAAGATACTCATGAAATGAAAATAATAGAAGAATTCCATGGCCATAAATATTGGTGAGAATGAAGACTCATATAGTGGCATGCAAGATTCAGGTTCAAATTCAAATTCAGATACTTCAGACACATCATCAGAGGAGGATGCAATGTATGGATAATGCATTTGGCGTCGGCCAAAAGGAGGGGTTTGTCAGTCTAGAAAAATAGATACCTCTCACGACCAATGGCAATGTATCATATTGGCCGACGACCAACCGTCTCAGGCACTAAACGTCAGAAATACAGACTCATAAGTTTGACCAATGTGCGGCCATTTTGATGTAGCTAGAATCGCCATTTTGTTCACTAACGTTTGCTCATTGCTTTTTGTTCAAAACTGCTTAGCCGAAAGCTTATTCTGCTTATTCTACTTATTCTGCTTCACTTATTACTTTGTTGTTCAAAGCGAAAGAGCAAGGCCGCGAGGCTGGGAGTTATTCGTTGAAACATAACGTAGGCAGCCCCAGAGAGGAATGCCCAATCCCCTCCCGCATATATCCTTGGAGGAGAGCAACACGGCATTTAATCATCTCACTGATGCCAGCCAGTCTCGTTAATATGGTAGAAATGCTAGAAAGAAACAGCTAAAGGCTTGAATTATGCTTTTCTTAATCGGCCCCCCGTTCCTAAGCCCAGCAGAGCATGCTGACTCCCAGGACACAAATAGCAAATAGGAGATAGCAAGGCCTGGAATGTGACTCTTCCCCCGTACGTAGCTTGCCTGCAAGAACAGAAGCACTGTGTTCTGTTCAACCAAGAAATATGTCTCTAGACTCGCAATGTTGCATATTGTTGCTAAAATAGATGTTTGAAGGTGTCATATTCGTCGAAATTGTCAATCATCAGACCCAGTTCAAAGAAACTGTACAATGGGCGTAATGAACATGTCATGACCGATTGCAGGATGTCCATTTTGTATATATGTAACTGATGTACATTATTTGCTCTCTTGCGTCCCTCGAGGTCTGGAGACACACGTTGCGGGGCGTGAGACCGAGTTGGCCAACTGCGACTTTTTGCTTTGCAATAAACCCTAGCTTTTGGGAATACAACCTCGTGTCTGGCGTGTCAGTTTGTGTGTGGTGATTTGCCTCGTTTCCACTACGCGAGGGTCCCCTAAGGGCCCCTTCAATTGGCCTGGCGCGAGCAGGGTACGTGTATTCCTAGGGGTGCACGGGGAGTTTTACACACGATTTTACAGTGTGGGCCCTCCCGGGTGTGCCACTCCCCCCTCCCCATGCCCAGCAGGCAGCCCATCATCGCTGAACATGACCCGCAGGCAGGCCAAATGGCACCATCCACTTGGGAGCCCTGACTGATGTCCCCACCCCAACCCCAGTGACGGGCACCTGCCAGCAGGCCCCGACTCTCGTCCCCACCCCACTCCCAGTGACGGTCACCTGCCAGCAGGCCCTGACTCAGGTCCCCACCCCACCCCCAGTGATGGGCACCTGCCAGCAGGCCCAGACTCATGTCCCCACCCCACCCCCAGTGATGGGCACCTGCCAGCAGTCCCCAATTTATGTCTCCACCCCACCCCCAGTGATGGGCACCTGCCAGCAGGCCCCGACTTATGTCCCCCACCCAACACGTCATCACAATCCAGATCCATGGCCCTTATTGCCACCCAAATACCACCCCCGCCACCCGAGTCCAAAGACCCAACCAAGCATTCCATCCACTCCAAATTGAAATCCCCATGTCATGAGTATGAGTCATGCGAATGAGTACAAGTCCGTCAGACCCACACAATGGCGACACATGACTGAGAAAACCCACATCGTGACATGCACAAAACCAATGAGAGAAGACCACACAAAAGAAGTAAAAATTCAAAATGTATTATATACAATAATGAATGAATGTCCGAAATGAAGGAAAAATTATTAATGGTGAAATGAATAAAATGCAAAGAAAAATGCCTCCAATGTGTCCGTCCATAACACCAAATCCAAAGTCAAAATAAAAACAAAACCATTCCTCCATGGGAAAAAATAACTATTTACAAAAAAGGCGGGGCATAGTCCATGCGCCCCAAAGGGAAAAATAAATAAAGGAAACCTACAACTACCTAACTATTTGCAAAGGCTGCGGGCTAGTCCCACGGCTCACTGTTTGATGTTCCGGGCCAGGGCATCATTGTACTCCATGTCGATGTTCCGGAGGCGGGCTGGTTCCCTGGACTCGAGGTCTCGCAGGGATGCAGCCATGGAATCCCTCAACTCCATGCGAGTTTCCTCGAGGCCCTCCGCCCGCCTCAAAGCCGGGTGCATGGAGTTCTCCGTCCTGACCATCCTGAGCCATGCCATCTCCACCCGCCGCCTCTCCGCATCTATTTGCCGGCCCAACCGCTGCCACACGGAAGACACTCCCAGTCCACGGTCCTCCTGCCCCTCGGCCGATGCCTGCCCCAATGATGTAGAAGGCCCCGAGGCCACATGCCTCCTACGCCGAGCCTGCCGCCACCTTTCTGTTGCCTGCTGCCGCCACCACGACTGCCTCCGGGTAGATGGCAACACCCGTGGCTGTCGTGCAGGTGCCCTGCTTGTATGTGCCTGCACATCGTCCATTGCCAGGGGTCCAGTTGCTGTGACCACCCCTGCTGGAACAGAAGACTCCCGACTGGTGTTCCATCACTCCACAGCCCAGCCCCAGGACCCAGTTGCCCACCCACACCTTCCTCGGGGGTTGCCATGTCCGACACAACACTTTCCGGCACCAGTGGCAACCCCCCAGCACAGAGGCAGAGGACTACCAGCTTCAGTGAAAAGGAAGTTGGTATCCTGGTGGAGCAAGTTCTGGGGCATTATGATGCCCTCTTCACACCATCGCACGCTGACAATGAAGGATGGAGAGGATCTGGAAGGACATAGTGGGTGCCAGCAACTCAGAGTGGGTGGCACCCCGCGACATGAAACACATCCAGAAGCGCTGGGAGGACTGCAAGTCCAGGACCCTTAAGAAGGCCCGGCGCCTCTTGGAGGCTAACAGATGTTAGGCAGAATCCTGTGCAGTGCCGTTAGGGACCACTACACACAATTAAGACTACAAGTGGTAATACAAGTTCACCTTTGGTACAAGCCTGTACTACTATGTTAAAGTGGTAGCCGTAGCGGAGCAGCCAAGGTTATCTCAAGAGTATATGAGCAGAAGCAGAGATTACACAAAGGGACCACAATTACTGTGACTCAAGCAAACACTGACTCAAGGTTTCAGGTAAAAAATATAAGTACATTTATTTTTAAACCATCTATTATAAAACACAACACTTCTATTAATTCAAAACCACACGGAAAATAAACTACAACCAACCAATTCACTTGGTACAGTATAACACAAGGTAAGTACCCTATGTTTAACGGACCGGTGTTGTGAAACAAAAGACGTTACCGGGAATACATATGCGATCACTTTTTGACAGTAATGACAGTTCGATCTTACTAAAGATACGCGTATCCGCGGCAAGAAATGTTACCGGGGCAAAAACACACTTAGCACCTGAGTTAACCAGGGAGAGTTGGGGGCAAAAATCATAGGCAATACTTTTGTCAGGGCAGACAAAATCAGAGAACACTCGTTGACAGAAATACAAGCGTCAATAGGCCGGAGCCAGTGTCAAGTGGAACCAGGTCGCTGTTGTCGAGGATCACACAGTCGGACAGTTCAAGATTCAACGTTGCCAGGAGTACTTGGATATTGTCAACAGAGGAAGCAAAAGTTATAAGAAGGAGGGAAGACAAGGGCAAGCCTTGGAGGAGGAGAAAAGGGATTCACCCTAGCTCCTCGAAGCAGAACAAAGTACCTTATTCAAGGAAGAAGCAGGTGCCACGGTAGTTGTTCCTGGTAGTTTCTTGCAGACCCACGGTTCCTGGAGCTTCAGCAAGAAGGAGGACGTCTGGAGGGGTCTGCACCACACAGGGATGAAGCCAGCAGCAACCACGGTGAATAAAAGGTGCGCTCCTTAAAAACAGGAGAGGGTCTTCAGATGGCTATCCGGACCACTACAGCAGTGTGCAGCGATTTCGACCATGAAGAGGATCCTCTGGCTGTGGAAGATGAGGTGGTTGACCCCACCAAGCTCAAGGGAAGAAGACTCCGGACTGGATCTTCTCTGGTTGTCGAAGGGTAGATAGCTCAGGACTGCAGCAGGGCTTCACCGGGATAGGGTAGTTGCAGCAGCCGTCTTCTTCTCCGCTTCTCTTCGGTTCCTTGTAGTTCCAGTGGTGACTCTGACTTCCAGCCCAAGAGTCCTGCCGTTTATGTGAAAACCCCCCATTCACACAGCCTGGCTGTCAATCATGGAGCAGGGGGGGTTGTCCAGCCCGGACAACCACCTCAGCCAATCATAGCAAAGTGCGACTTGGGTTTCCTAGGATACCCTGTGCAGGGGGTAACTACACCCCTCCCTCACATTCAGCCCACCTAGACACCCAGGCACTAGAGGAGGGCTTCTTGGCAGCAGCCCGCCAAAAGACAGTGAAGAAAGAAGGCAAACCTGGTTTGCCGCGCAAAGTAAAACACAAGAAGGACTTTAACAAAAAGAAATGGCGAATAAACCCAACCGGAGCCAAAAGAAAAAGTATTTGGTCAAGCAGGTTTATGTTCGAGGCTAATATAATAGCCTAAAACAATACCATGTTTATATAGTATAAACGCGGTAGAAAAATGAGGGTAGATACCACTGCCACCAGCCAAGTCTAAATGTTAAAAGAGCAAAACAACGCTCTAGGAGGTACAGATAAAAAGGGCTAACATTTAACCCTTTCCAATGCTCCATGTAAGATGGGGTGTACTGATCTGTGGTTAAAGGACTATGTAAAGTTAATGGCAACTTTACCTTTTTCTGGGGGACAGTAGTCAGACTCAGAAATGGAGTCGGAGAGAAGTCTAAAAGACAACCCTGTGTCACTGCACTGAAGGTGCTGTTTAACACACAAAAGAATGGGACTACTGAAGTGGTGTACTCCAGAGTCCACAATCACACAAACAGATGAAAGGCACATGACAAAACATGGGTAAGAGTGGGGGAAAAGCTCACACTCTTCCCAAGTGAAAAAAATAACTCCAGAAATCCAACAAAGCTGCTGGTGGACTCACTAGGTAAGGGAAATTAGCCATTGAATGAGAATTCTCCCTAACACTTGCCCCTCCCAGACTAAGGGACAGGAGGATTTAATCCATTCCTGGATGGTTCTCATACCTCTAGTCGGTTATAAACATCCTAGAGAGACCATCAGCATTTTGGTGGTGACATCCTGCTCTGTGCTCAATGGAAAAATCAAATCCTTGCAGGCAGATTGACCATCTGAGTAACTTTGGGTTTTCCCCTTTCATTTGCATCAGCCATCCCAAGGGTTGGTGGTCAGTCTGAATGATGAAGGTAGATCCATACAAGTATGGTCTAAACCTCTTCAGTGACCACACAATAGCAAAACATTCACGTTCTATTGTTGCCCACCTTGTCTCAGGATCCTTTAACTTCCTGCTGATGAATCAAATGGGGTGTTCCCTACCTTTCCCATCCAGTTGACTAAGGACTGCACCTATACCTACATTAGAAGCATCAGTTTGTACAATGAAGGGTTGGTGGTAGTCAGGAGCTCTTAGGACTGGAGCATGTCAAAGGGCTTTCTTCAGACCTTCAAAAGCTTGATTGCACTCCTCATTCCACCTGACCTTTTTAGGGAACTTGGGAAAGGAGATGATATTCAAGGGAGAAGCTATGGTCCCATAGTTCTCTATGAAGTTCCTGTAATCCCCAGTGAGACCTAAGAAGGCTCTCACTTGGGTTTGAGTAGTAGTGGTGGCCCAGTTTTGTACAGCTTGTACTTTGCTAGGCAATGGCCTTATTTCACCTCCTCCTACCTCATGTCCAAGGTAGACCACTCTACTCTGACCAATTTGACATTTGCTTGCCTTTATGGGCCTGGTCCAGAGCCTGCAGTACAAATCCTAGGTGTTCAATATGTTCCTTCCATGTAGGGCTGAACACTGCAATGTCATCCAAGTATGCCATGCAGAAGTCCTCCATCCCAATCAGAGCTTGATTGACCATCCCCTGAAATATAGCAGGTGCATTCTTTAGTCCAAAAGGCATTACCTTGAATTGGTAGAGGCCAGCTGGGGTGGAGAATGCAGGTTTATCCTTGGCATGGTCTGTCAGGGCTATTTCCCAATAGCCTGATGTAAGGCCAAAGGTGCTGAGGTACTTGGCTGCACCAGGTTTGTCCACCAGCTCATCTGTCCTAGGCAAAGGATGGGCATCAGTCTTTGTGACTGCATTTAGAGCTATATAGTCCACGCAGAATCTCAACTCCTTGGATCCTGGATCCTGCCTTTGGTACAAGCACAACTGGGCTAGACCATGGGCTAGTAGAGGGCTCTATAACCCCGAGATCAAGCATCTTGTTGACTTCATTCTTATATGGGTTCTTACATTGTCTGACATTCTGTACCCCCTGCTTTTGACAGGCAAACAGTCGCCAGTGAGTATCTCATGCTGGCCCCAGGGGGTCAGGCCTGGTGAAAGTGAGAACAGGGAGGCAAACTGATTTAACAGTAATTTGCACTCATCCTGCTGGTCAGATGTGAGACTGGAAGAGAGATTAACTCCTTCCACTTGCTCATCTAAAGGTAAGCCTCTGAGGAGTCAGGCAGAGATTCACTCTCCTCCTCCTCCTGAGCTGAAGCTAGAAGCAACGCTCCTATGTGAGGTTTATAGACATAAGCCTTCAAACGGTTGGTGTGAAAGACTCTGGGAGCCTCCTTAGGATTGCCTAAATCCACCAAATAGTTCACCTCTCCAAGTTTACCCACAACTTTGAAGGGTCCTATCCATTTGTCCTGCAAGGCCCTCTGCCTTGTTGGGACCATAACAAGAACAAGCTGGTCTTGAGTAAACTCAACCATGTTAGCCTTCTGGTCATGCCAATGCTTGACCAGAGCTTGACCAGCCCTCAAGTTATCACTTGCCTCTGCCATCATGTTTGACATTCTCCTCCAGAGACCTATCACATAGTCAGTCACTCTGACTGGCTTGTGGGAAGGAGCACTCTCCAACCCCTCCTTAATCAGGGCCAATGGACCTCTGACTGGATGGCCATAGAGAAGTTCGAAGGGACTGTAACCTACTCCCTCCTGAGGGACTTCTCTATATGCAAAGAGAAGGCATGGCAGTAGAAGGTCCCACTTTCTTTTAAGGGGTTCTTCTAAAGCACCTATCATGCTCTTCATAGTTCTGTTAAACCTCTCCACCAATCCATTGGTTTGGGATGGTAGGCAGTTGAGAACTTGTAGGTGACTCCACAGGTTTTCCACATGGCTTGCATGTAGTGGGACATAAAATTTGATCCCCTGTCAGATATCACCTCCTTAGGAAAACCTACTCTGGTAAAAATACCAAGTAGGGCCTTAGCCACAGCCGGAGCCGTAACAGACCTCATAGGTATTGCTTCAGGATAACTAGTGGCATGATCCACTACAACCAGGATAAACCTGTTGCCTGAAGATGTGGGAGGGTCAAGAGGACCAACAATGTCAATCTCAACCCTCACAAAAGGAACTCCCACCACTGGGAGAGGCACCAAGGGTGCCACATTTTTGGCTCCACTCTTGCCAGAGGTTTGGCAAGTGTGGCAGCTCCTGCAGAATTTGTCTACTTCTGAACCCATCTCAGGCCAGTGGAAGTAAAGAGAGAGCCTTTCCTTGGTCTTCTTAAAACTTAAGTGACCAGCCAAAGGTATCTCATAAGGGCTAACTGCAGAAACTGGAGTCGGTTCACTAGAGGTACTACAAGTTTTTTGCAGTCGCCAGGGGTTGACTCAGTTGGTTCACTGTAGAAGAGGCCATCTTCCCAGTGCAACCTATACTTTCCAGGCTCAGTCCCATTGAGCTGAGAAGCTGCCTGTAGGCGAAGCACTTAAAGGGTAGGACACTCTCTTTGTCCTTTGCTGAAATCTGCCTTGTTGGGCCCACCTTCTGCCAGTAAAGACTGCAGCTCAGGATGGTCAACAGGGTCAAGATCTCCTACCAGAGTAAGACCTTCTTCTAGATCTGATTCCACAGTATCTAGCTGATCCATACAGGGTTGAACCTCACAGTCAGCCTCAGCTGGTCGAGGAGTCACAGATGTGACTTTGGACAGTCTTGGAGATGTCCTTCGGGGCACAGGAGTGCTTGTTGGTTTCTTGCTGGCAGACTTGGGTTTCGGCTTTGTCTCTTTCACCCTGCAATAGCAGTAAGTTAAGTCCTGTGGACTTGGGGTGATAGTTTCCTCTATCATGTCACCAGGAGAGCCTCTCAAGGTTCTCTCACTTGCAGACCTTGTGAGCTCCTGCATCCTTCTGCTGGGCGGCCTGGGGTACTAGACACAACTCCAAGAGTGTTAAGGTCATTACCCAGCAGGACCCTCCCAGGTACGTTATTTTGCACACTTACAGGTATTCTGACAGTCATGTCATTATACTGGATGAGAGCTGGTAACTGGGGAACCATTTGCACAGGGCCTCCAGCTAACTTGGTTAGGTGTTTGGGTGCCTTAGCAACATCCTCCACCTTGAAAAAACATTCATCAACCACAGTTATGCTGGCTCCAGTGTCTCTGATGGCAGGGGTTCCTGACCATTCACAAGAACACTATCTTTGTAATACTCTTTAGTATTATCTGGGATTGAGTTATAGGCATCTATGTTATGTTGTTCCCAAAGACCCAAGGACACTAAAGAAACACTAGCTGAGACTATCATGGGCTCATCAGCTAGTAACTGAAGGTTTCCACTGGCTATAGGTACTTCATCCACCTGGGGGAAGGCTAAGGAGACAGTGTGGACCCCTGAAGGTTTACCCTTACATCTGGGATCCCCTTTCACATGGTAAGTTAACCCACAAACAAAGCATTTCCCAAATGCTCTCTGGAATGGGGGCTTGTTCTGACCTCCATCTGGTTTGGTACCAGATGGTTCACTAGCCTGATTCGGTTTCCCTTGTGGCTTACTCTGGTTATGTTTGGGGCCCTCTTTTGGCTTGGAATTATTGGAATTCTCTTTGTTGTCTTCCACTGGCTGCTTTCCCTCATCCTTTTTCTGAGTTGCTAAAGAATCCTTGTGAGTAGCCCTGTTGGCAACCCACAAGTCAGCAGCCTTAGCTAACTTCTTAGGATCTATCTCCTTTGAATCAGCCAAGTGCTGTCTGAGCTCAGTAGAGCAGACATCAAAAATAGACTCCACATCACAAGATTCCTCAACCCTTCATAAGTGTTTACTTTGTAACCCTTAACCCAACCATCTAAGATTTTCAACCATTCACACACCCTGGTAGCCCAAGGGGTACCATCATGCTTTTTGAGGGTTCTAAACCTCTTAATATACTTGGAAGGGGTCTTCCCAAATCTAGCTATTAATGCTAGCTTCACACACTCATAATCCTGTTTATCCTCCTCCCCCAACTCCATTACAGCATCACTTGTAACAGGGGGAAGCCTAGAGAAAAGCCAGGGAATCAGCTGATTCCCTGAGATACCTTGAATCCCATGATTGTACTCAAACATTGCTAACCAATCCAAAACATCAAGTTTAGTCTCATACATACCAATCATTTCCTTTGGCATACGGGGTCTCTTAGGGCTGGAAGACCTAGAAGACTCTGGGAGAGAAGCATTTTCTACAGACAATTTCTTCATTTCTAGTTCATGATTCAGCTCCATTTCTCTGAGCCTTAACTCTTGATGTTTCATGGCAGTTTTTGCATCAATACGTTTCACTTCCAATTCAAGTCTCATTTTCTCAATGGCAATAAACTCAGGAGTAAGTGTAGGATCTGTGCGGGTCCCTGTGGACAGAGGTTGCGCTTTCTGAGCAGGCAAAGGAGTTGTAGGGTTTCCTAACAAGGACTCATCTACTTCTTCTAAATTAACACTCTCAGAATCAGAAACATCAGTATCCACATTTGCAGGAGGGGTGGGCCCTTCTGACCCACTCTCCAGACTTTGTTTTCCCATTAACTTTGCAATCAATTCAGATTTCTTTCCTTCACCAGAGAGACTCCTCTCCCTACACATGGTTCTCAAAACCTCAGCAGTGTAGTTTAAGAGACCCTCTTCATTGTAGCTTTCCATATTTGACATGATTTCTCAGTTAAATAGAATTAGTGGTGTTAGCCTTGTGGTTAGTTGAACCCAAGCAACAGCAGCACTCTAAGTGTAATCACTCTACTTCCAAATCCTCACCGCTGTACACGTGTTAGGCAGAATCCTGTGCAGTGCCCTTAGGGACAACTACACACAATTAAGACTACAAGTGGTAATACATGTTCACCTTTGGTAGAAGCCTGTACTACTATGTTAAAGTGGTAGCAGTAGCGGAGCAGCCAGGCTTAACTCAAGAGTATATGAGCAGTAGCAGAGATAACACAAAGGGACCACAATTACTGTGACTCAAGCAAACACTGACTCAAGGTTTCAGGTAAAAAATATAAGTACATTTATTTTTAAACCATCTGTTATAAAACACAACACTTCTATTAATTCAAAACCACACGTAAAATACACTACAACCTACCAATTCACTTGGTACAGTATAACTCAAGGTAAGTACCCTATGTTTTAACGGACCGGTGCTGTGAAACAAAAGACGTTACCGGTAATACATATGCGATCACTTTTTGACAGTAATGACAGTTTGGTCTTACTAAAGATATGCGTATCCACGGCAAGAAATGTTACCGGGGCAAAAACACACTTAGCACCTGAGTTAACCAGAGAGAGTTGGGGGCAAAAATCAAAGGCAATACTTTTGTCAGGGCAGACAGAATCAGAGAACACTCATTGACAGAAATACAAGAGTCAATAGGCCAGAGCCAGTGTCAAGTGGAACCGGGTTCCTGTTGTCGAGGGTCACACAGTCAGACAGTTCAAGATTCAGCGTTGCCAGGAGTACTTGGATATTGTCAACAGAGGAAGCAAAAGTTATAAGAAGGAGGGAAGACAAGGGCAAGCCTTGGAGGAGGAGAAAAGGGATTCACCCTAGCTCCTCGAAGCAGAACACAGTACCTTATTCAAGGAAGAAGCTGGTGCCACTGCAGTTGTTCCTGGTAGTTTTCTGCAGACCCACGGTTCCTGGAGCTTCGTCAAGAAGGAGGACGTCTGGAGGGGTCTGCACCACACAGTGATAAAGCCAGCAGCAGTGAATAAAAGGTGCGCTCCTTAAAAACAGGAGAGGCTCTTCAGATGGCTATCCGGACCACTACAGCTGTGTGCAGCGATTTTGACCAAGAAGAGGATCCTCTGGCTGTGGAAGATGAGCTGGTTGACCCCACCAAGCTCAAGGGAAGAAGACTCCGGACTGGATCTTCTCTTGTCGTTGAAGAGTAGATAGCTCAGGACTGCAGCAGGGCTTCACAGGGACTCAGGAGTTGCAGCAGCCGTCTTCTTCTCTGCTTCTCTTCGGTTCCTTGCAGTTCCAGTGGCGACTCTGACTTCCAGCCAAAAGTCCTGCCTTTTATGCCAAAATCCCCCATTCACACAGCCTAGCTGTCAATCACTCAGCAGGGGGGTTGTCTGGCCCGGACAACCACCTCAGCCAATCGACACAAAGTGCGACTTGGGTCTCAAAGGAGACCCTGTGCAGGGGGTGACTAAACCCCTCCCTCACATTCAGCCCACCTAGACACCCAGATGCCAAAGGAGGGCTTCTGGACAGAAGCCCGCCAAAGGTCAGCGAACAAAGAAGGTAAACCTGGTTTGCTGCGCAACGTAAAGCACAAGAAGGAATTTAACAAAAAGAAATGGCGATAAAACCCAAAATAAAAAGTATTTGGTCAAGCGGGTTTAAGTTCGAGGCTAATACAATAGCCTAAAACAATACCACGTTTATATAGTATAATCGCGGTAGAAAAGTTAGGGTAGATACCACTGCCACCAGCCAAGTCTTAGTGTTAAGAGAACAAAATAAAGCTCAGAGAGGCACAGACAAAAAAGGGGTAGGAATTATCCCTTTCCAATACTCCATGGAAGATGGGGTGCATTGGGTCTGCAGTTTAAATGACTACATAAAGTTAATGGCAACTTTACCTGTTTCTGGGGGACAGTAGTCAGCCCCAGAAAAATGGAGTCAGTGGGAAGTCTCAAAGACAACCCTGTGTCACTGCACTGAAGGTGCTGTGTAACACACACAAAAAGTGGGGCTCATGGAGTGGTGTAGCTCCAGAGCCCAAGATCACACAAACAGTAGAAATACACATGGCAAAACACATGTAAGAGTGGAAAAAAGGCTCACACTCTTACCTGGTCGAAAAAATAAACTCCAGAAATCCAGCAAAGCTGCTGAGGGACTCACTAGGTAAGGGAAATTAGCCATAAATGAGAATTCTCCCTAAAATCCATCTACCTCTCTGGTGCTCACCCTCACCCTCTATGGTGCTCTCGGTCTCACCTATCTTCTTCTATTGACTATCCTATCCCTCTCACTAAGTCTGGCAGCAAGAAGCTAGAAAAGGACATCTTGGTCTCCAACACAGGCCTCGCTGATACCTACACCAGTGCTTCCTCCAGACAGACTCTTACAGACATCCTCTTTGTCGTTCCCTCTCCAGGCCTCTGGAGCCCCCATATGGTCTCTGTTCTCGCTCCTTTTTCCTCTTCTCCCAATAATTGTGGCACTCGGTGGAAGACCCTCCTGGCACCCTTCCACTCCACCAAGACCATCATTAATGTTTAACTAAATGGCACTGTCTCGGTCCAGGGCCCTCAGGCCAACCAACTCCTTTTTGATAGACACTCCCGGTGCCTTAACATCCTTTCCTCGCCCTCTATCCCTTCATTCCCCGATCTAGCTCCTCTGTCGCCTCCATCCTCTGCCACCTCTATGGCACCCTCTGCTACTTCTATGCCACGCTATTGCCTCCTTCCTCTGCCACCCTCTGGTACCCTCTTCCTTCTCCCTGGCTACCTTGCCTTCTCCTCCTTCCTCCTCTGCCCATCCTCGGGCACCTCAAACAGTTCCGCAGGGCGTACCTCTTACCTCTACCCCTCCACGGAAGTCCTTCAAAGGGGAGGGGGCAACCTGCTCCACATTGCTACTCTCAACTCTCGCTCAGCTGTCAAACACTCCTCTGACATCGGCCGCCTCCTGGAAGAACTTGATTTGGATGTACTCGGTCTTACTGAGACTTGGTTCAAGGCCAGTTCTGTCACAAGCTTTGACACTCTCCTTCCTGATGGCTACAAGATACTCTCTGAACCCAGAACCAACTGTACTGCTGATGGTGTAGCCTTGATCTTCCCAGAGTGGATTGCTGCTTCTATCATTCCTATGCAGGACTACTCCTCCTTTGAATGCCTGGCCTGCAGGCTCTCAGTCTCTGCTGGTCTCCTTCTCACTGTGGCCACTATCTATAGGCTGCCTGGCCAGATCACCCTCTTCCTCTATGAGTGGGATGCCCTCTCCTTCTCCCTCCTCGCCTCTTCCTCTGAACTTCTCCTCCTTGGAGACCTGAACATCCACCTGGATTCTGCTTGCCCTTCTTCGGGATTCTTTCGCAACCTCTACGACTCTCTCTCTCTCTCTATTCTTCCCTTTGGCCCGACTCACTCTGCAGGGCACACCCTGGATGTTCTAATCTCCTCAGACCTCCCCTTCTCCAACCCCCTCACCACTCCTCTCTCCGGGACTGATCACTTTCTCCTTTCCTCCCTCCTCTCTCTCTCTATCCCTCAGCCCAAGTCAACACCAGAACTGCCACATGCCTACTCGATAATCCAACCCATGAAGCGTGTCAGTTGAGGCTTTTTCTGCTACTTTTGCTCCTCCTTCTGCACCTTTGGCTGACTCACACCCTGACACAGCCCTATCTAACCTTCATCTCTCTATCTCTAACACTCTTGATGTCCTTGCCCCTGTTATGAGGATCCGTTTGAAGCCCAAATCCAAGTGCAACTCTTGGTATGATCCCAACCTCGTCATTCTTAAAGTGTGCAGGGTATATTAGGTGTAGGTTTCATAGCGAAGTGTGTGAGCCAAAGGGTTGGTAAGTATAGGTAGGGGTTATCAGGTGAGGATGTTGCGATGGGTGTGGTTGTGGTTGCAGGGAGTATGCAGGAGGGCAGGAAGGCTGAAGGGGGAATGCTAAATGATGGTGGGAGCCTACTGCTCATTGTCAAGGTGCTGTAGTTGCAGTAGCGCAGTATATGTTGACTGTTCCATCCTGTAACCAGCGCCTAGATGCATATGGGCTTTGCGCTCTTCTATAAATGTACAAATAAATAAATAAATAAAATACAGTAACTGGAACCTGACACAAAGGTGGTAAATCTTTTAACTTTGCCCTTTATATCTTTATGATTGTGATGGCTCTTGGTTTGTGGAAGTGTGAGGGTTGAGTGGGTGTTTTGGCCACCAATCATCCTTGTAATCCTGCAGGTCAGAGGTCAAATTGCCACATTATCTGATCAATACATAATGTTCGATAAATGGATTTTCTAGGCTTTTTCTATTTACAATGAATAGTGTAATACAATGCTAGGAACGCATTTAAGGGCCGAATCATGGAATAATTGTGTGCCGAAAAGTGTGCCGCAAGCGTGAAAAAGCCAAAGCATGTGTGACATTCACATGCAAGCGATTCATGGAAGGCTCTGCGCATGGCTTTCCCGGGAGCTGCACCAAATCCGCGCTTACCCTACACGTCACTGCGACTATCCAAACGCTGTGTGCGACACGCACAGCGAAAGCGCACAACTCCTAGCGCACACACTTAAAAAGGGGGCGGAACATGCAGAATGGGGAACAACGCATGAAAATGTGGGCTTAACGGGGGAAGTACCGCTGTGAAATACACGCAACACCCACACGCTCGCGAACAACACGTATTCATGGAATCCAATAGGGAAAACCCGCGCACGCCAAAAGACACGCACACAGGTAAATACGTCCGCCACACAAAAGCAGGCGGAAGCACCCCCGAGCAGTATAAAAGTCTGTGCAAACAACAAACAAGCATGTACAGCTACGATGAATGTCCCATTTCTCCCAGCAGTGATCGTGGGACACCGCAGAAGGAGGAGAATAGCCAGGCCCCGCATCTTTTGCCCAGGACAAGCCTTTTTGGGATGCCTGATGACCAGGTCTATGGCAGGTATAGGTTTCCACCTCATATGTTCCTAGACCTGGTCACTGAGTGGGAGGATGACCTCACATTACCCACCTTGTGCTCCCAAGCACTGAGTCCCTTGGAAAAGGTGCTCAATGTCCTGCATTTTTTGTCCACTGGGTCATTTCAGCAGACAACTGCCATAGTCGGGGGCATCTCACAGCCCACGCAGTCACGCTGCCTACACCAGGTGTTGGCAATCATGACTGCGCGCCCCTCAGTCTGCAAGCACAGATTTGCATTAGTGATTTATTATTCCCTTGTATACTTACCTTGTACCACGTTAGTAACTGCCTCTGCCACCCTGGTACTATCTCACCAGTGCTAGACTGTCACCAGCGTCATTATTATCCTGAACATGTCATTGATAAAAAAGTATAACCAATGTCTACTGTTGCATTTTAATTAAGTTTGTCTCTGTGAGCATCCATCCTGTGCTGAATTGACATCATTGGTGAGCTACCTGTTGTACTGATTTGCATTAGTGATTTATTATTCCCTTGTATACTTCCCTTGTACCACGTTAGTAACTGCCTCTGACACCCTGGTACTATCTCACCAGTGCTAGACTGTCACCAGCGTCGTTATTATCCTGAGCAAGTCATTGATAACAAAGTATAACCAATGTCTACTGTTGCATTTTAATTAAGTTTGTCTCTGTGATCATCCATCCTGAGCTTGTAAACTTTGTGCCTATTTGAATTGAGTCATGCCAAGCTCCCATCATACTCCAGTATACCACAATTACTCTCAGCCAACTGTGATCCCAGCATGCCCTGTATACTAAACTACTAACCATAGCTTATATAGTCATAGGCCACCTTCTAGAAAGGGTATCTATCTATTATAAGCTTCCACCCTTCCCCCTCACATCATGCGCCTTACAACTTACAATATCCTTATATACATAAGTCTTTGGCTTATTATCCACCAGATACCTTGTAAAAGTCACCTGACTACGAATGAGCATGACCAACAGATTTCTACTGTTAGCTCATTAATCACCCTCACCACTATGGAACACCCCGCCCCAATAGACAAAAGTGGGTCCCAAAGCACCCCTTGTAGGCCACCACTCAGAAATGTGAGACTTTGAGCTAGACTCACTAAACTCCACGAACCCCTAACTAGAACTTTGCCTCCAGCCAATAAAAGATCTAAGACCCAGATGATGTCCAGCACCTTCCCCTATACCGTGAAACCACCTTCCATGCCCGTTAAACATAATCCCACCCACTCCACTGCTGTGGCTCCCCCTCTTAAAGAAGGTTTAATAAATGCCAGATCCTTGACTGCACATGCCACTGACATCCATGATTTGCTGCTGGCCGACAATCTGGACTTTCTTGCCATCACAGAGTCTTGGCTACATGATGCTGCAGGACCCCTACTATCACTAGCAATCCCATATGGTTACACCATAATAAGACAGGACAGACTCAGTACAAGAGGAGGCGGCATTGTCATCATTGCCAAGTCCAGTCTGGCTATGAGAACCATTCCTTCCATTGCCTTTGAATCTTGTGAAGCGCTTACTATTAAACTTCCGCTAGCTAACTCACAGTCATTGACCATCTACCTCATCTATAGACTGCCTGAACCTACAGGGACATTTGAGGAAGATATCCACAACCTGCTCTCTAATAACCTCAAAACCTCCTCACAACTATTGGTCCTAGGTGACTTTAATTTGGGATACAATGACCCACTAGACAAATACGCCACTTCCATGGCAAACATTCTTGCTGACTTAAGCTTAAATCAAAAAATTCTCGAGCCCACTCATACGAAAGGGAGAATACTTGATTGGCTAGCAGATCACAACTGCACCGCCAACATTAAATCTATCATCCCACAAATATGGACAGAACACTTCCTTATTTCATGCGAACTGTCCACATTGAGACCAACAGCGCCCGTGCCCACCATGGCCCATGCCCAACGAGGAACAAAAAGAGTATCACCAAAGATAAGGTTATCCCCGTCATACTACCCTCTCTCAACCAACAAGCAGATTACCTAGACCCTCACTCACTTGTCGATGAGTAAAACAGAATTATGTTAACCACCCTCGATAACATTGCCCCCCTCAAACTCAGACCAAGCAAACCTAAAACCCACCTTAACAAATGGTTCACCCCTGAACTGCAGGACTTACGTCAACTCAAGAGGGGTTGCGAAACCACCTGGAGGCTACTCCCCTCGGGAGACCATAAAAACGAACTAACAGAAATCTCCTCCCTCTATAAAAAGGAAATCCTTCACGCCAAGCGAAGCTCTTACAACAATCGCATATCTAATGCCAACTCAAACATGAGGGAACTGTTCACCATCCACAAGGAATTAGAGTCACCCATCTCCATCCCAGATAGTTTCTCCAAAGTCAAAACATGGTGTTCAGATATTCAACAAGCACTCTCAGATAAAGCAACCATGCTTCAACATAAAATAACCAAGAAAAAAGCTTCATTGACTCAACTAGCTCAGACTAATAACCTAGCTGCTAACCCCCTGACAAAGAAACAGGACACAGTGGCACGATTCACATTCTCAAAAACTTCCATCATTGAGGTAGAGAAAGTCATCCTCTCCCTCAAGCCATCTAATTGCCAGGGTGACCTCTGAACTGCCTAGCTCATAAAAGATGCAGCTAGAGATCTGTCCCCATTTGTATAAAACTTAATCAACGCTTCTTTTGCATCAGGCACTGTGCCCACAAACTTAAAGCAATCTTGGGTACTACCTCTGCTTAAAAAGCAAACCTTAGACCCATTTATACCGACCAATTACCACCCAATAACAACAGTCCCGCTCTTGCTTAAAATCCTGGATAATATCGCCTACAACCAAATTCAAAAATTCTTGGAACAACATAAATTACTAGGAGCATGTCAATCTGGATTCCGTCCCCAACACAGTACTGAGACTGCCCTCATCGACCTGAAGGCGCAAATAGATGATCTAAGAGATAAAGGCAAAATGGCTCTTCTCCTGTTGCTAGACCTTTCGGCTGCATTCGACATTGTCAACCACAAGGTCCTATGCAGTCATCCAGATTCAGCCGCACACTTCTCCAAAGAAGCTATAACCTGGATCGAGTCCTTCCTCAGTGACAGGACCATGAGGGTGTTCTCCCCCTCAGCGGCGGCCGATCCAATGCCAATCCTGTGTGGATTGCCTCAGGGATCCTGCTTCTCCCCTATATTTACCAAGCCCCTTTTTGATGATTTGGACCTTCTTGGTATCACCTACACTAATTATGCAGATGATACCCAGATTCTCCTACCACTTTCCGGCGATTACAATATGGATTTGGCCTTGGTAAATAGGGTGTATCGCATCATCCAGGCATGGATGGCACTTATGGTCTATGCCTGAATGATGATAAAACAGAGCTTATCATCCTGGGGACTCACACTAATCTCATAAAACTAGGCCAGGAATATTCCTCCTTTGAGATCGACGGTTATATTATCAAGGTGTCCGAGGAGGTGAAGACACTTGGCGTCTACTTGGATGCCACCCTCCCCTTTGATAAACATGTGAAATCTTTGGCCTCCTCTACAAATGCAAGCTTATCAGAACAGGCAAACACTTTCTTTCCAATAACAATTACATTATCTCAACTAGGGCCTTGATTTTGTCCAGGCTCGATTACTGCAACGCCTTATACAGAGGAGCCAAGAAAGCTATCATACATAAAATACAAATCTTACAAAACAATACCTTGAGAGCAGCTCTTGGCATACCCAAAAGAAAGCACATATCGAATATTAGACGCCAAAATAACTGGCTATCGACACAGAATAAAATTTTATTAAAAGTTGCCTCACTTGTTCACAAAGCCTTGAACAATGCCACACCTAGTTATCTTTCAGATAAATTCATCAAAAGACATTCTTCCCGACCAGCAAGAACTACCAATGCCAACAACTTGATCACACCCATATTAAGTTGGAAAAGGTGGGGGCGGTAGCTTCCAGGTCCGTGTGACTCAACTTTGGATCTCACTACCCCACCATCTACGCGAGGAACAGCCCTTTCCAAAATTCAGATCCAATTATATCAATCTGCTAAAGATGGCCGAGAACTAGAGGTATATTAATAGGTTGACTAGCCTATCCTACTTTCAGGGATATATATATTTACCTCCTGCTCTTCCTCACACCTCCCCATTCGCGCTAGTAACGCGAGTCCCAGCCTGCACCATTATAGAGAGGGCCCTGTATGTTCTTCATTACCATGTATATTGGCGGTGTGTGTCTGCCAGTACTGATAACATTATGTACATTTTCTGTAATTATGTAATCTTCATTGTGCCTCTATTATGTATATTTGTAATCTTAAAGCTTGCATATCCTGTATTCCTGTGCCCGGCTACCTGCGGGTTTGGTGTGCATTATAAGTAAATAAACAAACAAACAAACAAATACATGCCCAAAACACCCACAGAAAGGCAGGCCGTTGTCCAGGACTTCTACAGGGTGGCACACTTCCCCAAAGTGCTCAGTGCCATAGATTACACCCATGTGGCCCTACGTCCACCTAGAGCCACTGAGAACATCTACTGCAACAGCAAGCACTGGCATTCCATGAACGTGCAAGTTGTATGCGATGCCAAGGGAATCATCACCTCTGTCTATGCAAACTATCCAGGGTCCACCCATGACAGTTTCATATACAGAATGTCCGCCCTGAGCCGGGTCCTGGAAGCTGGGAAGCATAGCAACACATGGCTCATTGGTGAGTACAAATCATGTGCACATGCATGCATGTCACACACAGACAAATACACCAGCCCATCTAATGACAACCATTATCACCTCCCCAGGGGACAGTGCCTATCCTCTGAGCACCTACATGATAACGCCAATACGGAACCCCACCACACCACCCCAGGTAAGATACAATGCATCCCATATTGGAACTGCGGCCATAGTGGAGCGCACATTTGGAGTGCTCAAGTCACGCTTCCGCTCCCTTAACCGCTCTGCCATGGCATGAAATGGCAAAACAGCAAACCAAATACACAACACATGACACAATTGTCATGAAGTGCCACATGAGAAATGTAAACAGGCAGTAGACAATTACACCTGACATGGAATCTGAGGAAATGAGTGACCAAAACCTCCCACCCATAAAAAGTGTGGTACAAATGCATGCCACCAGCGGTACTAGCATCAAAAGTCAAAATGCCTGTTGCCATGAACATCGGGCAATAGAAATTTGCCAATAGAAACACTGTGTGCTGCGTGTGTGTCCCCTGCAACACACCGCTCACCAGACAGCACAGTGAGTGTGCTGTGCATTGGTGAAAGCCCTTGAGCATCATAAAAGATAAGTACAATCAACCAAAAGTACCCTGTGATGCATGTAAATGATCAAGGAATTGAAAGTGATCATGCATTGCAGGGACACAGCATGCCTAAGAAGGCAATCTGGGTGCACATGTGTGCATGTTGTTGTCATTGTTGAGGTGGGAGTGTGTTGTCTAAGTGTTTGTGTCAGTAGGGACATGCACTGAATACATGCATGTGAAATTAAGTGACCCTCAGTGTTCTGTACACAGCACATGTGAACATTGCCCTCGTGTGTTAAACCACACCAAACCCCTGACACCTCAAAAGCAAACACAACACAGGATAATCCATTGACCAGCAGAACACATCATGTACAGAGTACCCCACATCGACAATGTCAGACAGTGACCAATCACTGTAGCCCAAGTGTTCCAATGTGACATTGTCACCACACGGACCCCTCCCATCATCTGTGTGTGTTGCACAGCCAAAGGGTGCACATTACCGCCCACAGCATGAAGTGCATCAACGATATAGACAGGCAAGTCATAAAAAAAATCATAAGCAACATGATGAAATGCATAGTCAACAAAATACTCACCAAAATGAAGTGCAGACATGCATTGGAGAAACCATCCGGAATACCCACTAGGGGTGTATACACAAGTAGGACTGCAAACTGGCCACAGATATGATGGAAGCCAAATGCCCCTGTGTAAGATGCTGTCACACCGAGCCATCCTTGCTCATGGAAAGGGGAAGCAGGAGTGGCATATGTGTCAGGACCCCAAGCCACAAACACATACACGAGACAAGCCTGTATGGCCCAGCTGGAACACACAGTGGATGCTTTCAAATGCCACAAAGCACCAAACTGTCACATGGATACACAATAGACAAACAATAATAGAAAACAAAAGTAAAAATGGCCACATATGAACCAGGGGGAGGAGCACCCCAGAGGAGGAAGGTACAGGGTGCACCTCAACACCCACATGTGTTCATGTTGAGATTTAAAAAAAAAATCCTCCATGGGCTCAACACCTGCACGGCCTGACCTGTGTGAGAGATAAGTCATTGTTACTCTCTGGATGTAAATCAGAAGGTGGACGTGGCACCGTTGGCTCACCATGCCTATCCGCAGCAAGCATGCGGGTCTGGTAAGCCCGGTCCTGCATGGCTATGGCACGTATGTATGTCTGCATGCATCACATCACGTCATACAGGTGCTTCCTCCTGCAAGGTCTCTCGTGTATAACAGAGTTCTGCCTGCATGGTCTCACATGACATACGGAGCACCTCCCGGCTTCCACAGAGTTCAGCCGAGATGGTGTATTCAAGCTGTTCCATCCTCTCTTCTGACCGCGTTCTCTGGGTCATCATGAGAACACCCAGAGTAGATCTGAGGGATTGGTGTTCTTCCCTCAGGGCCTCCCTGTGTGCCTCTGTCTGAGCAGCAATTGCTTTGTGCAGAGCCACCTTTTCAACCAGGTGTGCCTTGTCATAGGCCACCATGCCCAGCCTGAGTGAGTGGGACGTGGACCGCGTTGCCTGCTACTGGAGCTGCACCTGCCTCTCAGGGGTGAGGATGGAACGGGCCACACTTCTCAACTGCTCCCCCCTGTTGCTGCCCGATGGCATACATGGCATGCTCCGACTCAGTGGGCCACGGTGGCGCACGGCCACGCGTTGCCAGACTCTATCTGTTGGGCCCAAGGAGCTGTGGTCCTTGCTGGGTTGGCACCGCCTGCGGCTGCAGGACTGCATCCCTCCGTCGACCTGATGCCCCAGGAACATGAGCAACTGGTGTGGAGTGTGACCGTGCGCCTGTATCCACCACAGGCAGACATTCCAACACTGACTGGCCCCTTGAGGGGCCCCTTCAGGGACCTCACTGCAGGTGTCATGGACAGAAGATCATCCACTGCAGGATCACTCACCGGCGACGACATGTCATGATGCACATCCAACTCAACATTGTGGTCAGAGAGTTCATCAGAGCTTGACTCATGGTCAGCCCTGGACATGATGGCCTGGAGCAATAATGGGTTTTCATGGTCTACCACCCACGACCACCACTGGTGCTAGGTTGGTGACGTAAACCCACCACTGTGTATGGAATCACATCATCATCCTCTGCCTCCAGTGCCTCATCATCTGTAATGTAAACAAAAGAAACATGAGCACACATGTCAGCAGCACATACCACACATATAGACATCACAACATCGACAGCCAACACATGAACCAGACATGTCACACACAACTCAAACTCTGACATGCATCCAGTGGCATTGCAAATGCAAGGGTATCCCGAAAGCAGAAATGGATGTGTGTAAAATGTAAAGCCTACACATGAACTGCATGTCGCATATCACCTGCATCACACACAACCTCTGGCAGGCACAGATCCAAGGCATTAATGAGAGATGGCAACAACGAGATAGCGCGTAGCATAAGCATGGCGGAACACCCATATAGCCACAGCTGCAAGTCAAACCAAACACACCATGACACATGTAATATGCATGTTGACATGCAGCACTCAATAACCATCGGCCATACAGAGTACATGTGTCACAGAATGCACCTACGCTAGAGCGTTTCAATTCAGTGAAGGGATGCACATGGGGACATACATGCCAGGTCAGTTTGACATAGCAGCATTGCGTAGGCATGTCGAAGGCCGGAACATGGTTCAGAAGTGGTTGGGTGCAGTGCAGTGCATGTGTACCGCCTCAACTTCCAACTTTAACACTTACGTAGTGATGTCAATCTCTTAACATGAGGGCAGTGTAAGGGCAAGTGCAGCCATCATGTGCAAAGTGCATGCACTGTGTTGCATGGATACTGTGAACCCCCCCACCCTTAGGGGAATTGCAGGGAGGCAGTTCATGGCAATGAAAGTTTGACCAGAGAACACTGCATTGGCAGGCAGTGTTGGCATGCATCAATTTCATCTTGTCAGTCAAATGACACTACAGCAGATGAGAAGTGGACATTAAGCAGGACACATGAGGAACCATCAGTACACCCATGCATGCAGAAGCCAAGACACCAGTTGAACAGAGGCAGGGGGCCAGTAACAGGGTGAGGGCTGTGCATGACACAGACGAGGAGATCCTAAACATGTGCGTGATGAGGGACTGACCGAGAGTGAGCATTGAATGGATGACCAAATACCATGACACTTAAATAATGCTGGAGACGTACCACGATGATCAGCCTGTCAAGGACCCATAGGGTCATACATGGAATGCACATGTAGCATGAATGGGCACTCATGTCCACGGGGAGCCACTGCCATCTGCACAGTCAGAGGTGCGCCGATGACACCCAAATCATTGTGCGCCTTCACCTTTCCTCTGTGGAAACGGCTTCTCGTTTTTGGGCATAATTGGCAGCGTGGGGGATTAAATGAGCAGTAACTGAATCATGCTCAATGGTCGCAAAACGGAAGTGTTGGTGGTAGGCTCTCCCTCTGCTATTGCTCTTTGGACCCCTCTATTTTGCTCCCCTTCTCTTGGTTCTTTTCTTGTCCCTGTCACTATGGTCAAAGACCTGGGAGTAACGATATCAGCCACTCTCTCCGCTGATAAGCAGATTGGTGCAGTATGTCAACAGGGCCACCTGTAGCTAAAAATCTTGAGGAAGTTTCTTCCCTTCTTACCTGAGCAGCTCAGGGTTGTTTCTTCCTTGGTGTTGTCTAAATTGGATAACTGTAACACCCTGTATTTGGAGCAACCGGTTATTTGATTCGTTGACTTCAGGTTCTCCAAAATTCAGCAGCTAAGCTGGTTCCTCTTCTCCCTGCTACTCTCATGTGACTCCCATTCTGTGCTGCCTTCATTGGCTCACGGTCGACAAATGGATTTTCTTTAAATCTATCTGCCTTGTCCACCGGGCATACTATGGCAAGGGAGCAGGGTATCTTGAACAGAAATGTGTTCACTATGCCCCCGCCCAAGCACTGCGGTCGTCCCACTTGTGCTTAGTTGCTGTACCTCAGGCTTGGTGTACTCAGATTGGTGGCTGAGCCTTTTCTATCACGGCTGCCAGACAGTGGAATTCTCTCCCTCCTTCTCTTCGAGCTATCGAAGACCATCTTCCTTTTAGGAGAACTCTTAAAACCCATTTGTTCTGATCCCCGGCTAACTTTTCTGACTCCCAGTTCTGTCCATTAGCGGCAAGATGCCCTTGGGCGTATGTTGTGCTCTGCAAAATCTAAATCAAATTAAATGAAGCAAGGAAATGGCAGTGATGTGCAGGGGGAACAGCACTCAGACAATGATATGTACTCGGAAGCTAAAGTGTGTGTAGACAGCAAGCAAGGAAATGGCAGTGATGTGCAGGGGCGCAGCACTCATACACTGGTATATACTCGGAAGCTAAAGTGTGTGTAAACGTCAACCAAGAAATGGCAGCAATGTGCAGGGAGCGCAGCACTCAGACACTGGTATGTACTCGGAAGCTAAAGTGTGTGTAGATGGCAAGCAAGGAAATGGCAGCGATGTGGAGGGAGCGCAGCACTCAGGCACTGGTATGTACTCGGAAGCTAAAGTGTGTGTAGACAGCAAACAAGGAAATGTCAGCGATGTGCAGGGAGCGCAGCACTCAGACACTGGTATGTACTCGGAAGCTCGGCCATATGTTACAAAACCCTTTATTAACCTGGGGCCAGTGGAACTTCCACCACTGAATTACGCCATTTATAGCTGCTGCAGCATTTAGAGCATGCCTCAAACATACAGGAATACAGCTTCACATCAATTTAACTGGGACCACATAAAGCACATAATTTACATGCAGGCCCTCAGCATCTAAAGACATGTCCTCTGAGACGTCTCTGAGCACGTGCAGGACTGCCGGAGACTAGTTGACTTTGCTTCATTGTCCATTCAGGATAGTAATTACCACGGGTCCAGGTCCATTGTTGGTCCAGGTCTGTTGATGTTCCAGTTCAAAGACCAGTAAATCCACACCTCTGGGCAACAGGGGCCACATCGGCTTAGTCCCTTGATGTTGGGGTAGGCAGCGAGACACAGGTGACAGGGTGTCCAAGCTTCGCCAGGCTCAGGCTCAGTCAGTCCCTTGATGTTGGGCAGTCAGAGAGACGCGGGTAGCAGGGCATCCAGGGTGCACCACATGATGTCAACAGGGCAGGGCTGTCAGCATATTACGCACTCCCCTTTTCCTTGGCTATGCTCCCCCAGGCAGGAGTGTCTTTCACTGTAGTGAGACAGGACTGCATCCAAGCACTCATACAGAGCTGCAACCCTTGTTTTCTCCAAGCACTTCTTGAGGGTGGTGGGCTTGAGGGCTGCAAGACATTGGTTGTCTGGACACAAATGACAGAGTGTCTGGGCCACCTCTTCCCGTCCCCCAGGCAGGAGTAACTGCCTGTTCATGGGGCAGGTGATGTCCGAGTTCGGGGGTGGCAGAAATTGTACACAGGGCCACACCGGTCTGGTCCATGGATGGCGGACCCGGCAGGCCACACACCAGTGGCAAGGCGATGAGGCCACTTGCACAGTTCCCTCATCCAGGCAGGAGGGTGGGCAGGAAGCTGCCATTAGCAGAGGGCGCCCATCATTGGTAGGGGTCACAGGGAAAGGTTGTCGCTGGTTGCAGGGTGTTAGGGCCACTTCTCCTGTTCAGCTCCACCAGGCAGGAGTAGTTGGCATTGCTCTGCCAGAAGTAGAGGGCGCACACCAGTGGCAGGGTGTCCCTGGGACTGCTTGATGTGCAGGCAGGGGTGACACACATAGCTGGGAATTGAGGCAACTTGCTGTCCATTCCTCTCCCTCAGGCAGGAGCATAGGCAGGAAATTGCCCATAGCAAAGGGGCACACCTTTCCGCTCCCCGAAGGCAGGGGGTGTTGGTATTACCCTGCTAGCATTGGAGGATGCACAGGCAACCTCAATGTTAGCCACACTTCCCCCAGTCGTTGTAGGTGGGGGGATCTACTGTGCTGGAGCATATTCGTTTTCATCTGGCTCCCACACAGAGCGAGTGGAATTGCACCACCATGAGGCCCCGGGACCATCACTAGGCAGGGGGCCTTTTGATCATCCAAGCTTTGTTACTGGAGTACTCCTCTACCATGGGTGTCCCTGGTGCAGTTGGAGGTGCGCTCACAGCCACACAACGTTGCTCTCACTCTATGGGAGCTCTGATGACAGCAGCATGCCCATTCACACCGCTGGAGGCCCAGGATCATGAAGGGGGCACCGGCATAGATAATCTGTTTATTCTTCTTTATTCCACTCTGAGATAGAGCACATTGGCCTCATTACGACCCTGGCGGTACGGAGTGAACAACGCCGTAAAAGGTGCCGGCGCTGTTCACTCCGTACCACCGCATTACGAGTTCCCCTCGCGGGACACGGTAAGCACACCTGGGAAAACCAGGCGTGCTTACCGGGTCCCACGAGGGGAAGAGGGAGCAAACAACGGGCCATCTTGTAATGGCCCGTTGTTTGCTCCCTCTCCCATTCCCATTCAGCCCTATGGGGGCTGAAATGGGAATGGGGAAGGACCGTGTCCGGGTCCTTGGAGGGAGGAAATACCGGGCCTTCCGAACTCGGAATGGCCCGGTAAGTCCTCATTCCGAGGACCCGGACCCCGACGCGATTTCGGCGCAGCCATGACGCCAATAGCGGCATGGTTACCGCTGAACTCGTAATGAGGGCCCTTGTCATTCACCGCCGGTGGGGCCCCGGGCTCTCACTTTCCCAGCTCCGACCCCGGAGCACTTTTCACCTTCGCTCTGACATGGAGCTTCTGGTTTTACCGCCAGTGGCCCGGTCTTATTGCAGCTGGGGCTGCCGGCACAGCAGAGTGCTGCCCACATCATTGATGGAAGTGGGCAGCTTCTGTGCTTTTTTTCACCACCAGACCCGGGACATTATTTTCTCCCCCACATGCTCCAGTGTCGGGAGCATACCACCCGTTCGGGGGATAGGAGGACAGCAGCGGGGGCGGGCACTCATCTCCCTCTGTAAGTGACTTCAATCAAGCAATCCCACTAAGTCAGTGCCTTGTCTGGGATGCCCAAGGGAAGCCCTTATTTATGTATTTTTATGGCAAGTTATAATCTGGATGATGAACCCTTGTATAACACCCCACTCTTAGAATCCCCCTTGACCCCACTGAGCCAATCTAGTAATATCTAGTTTATATTAGTTCAGGCTCACTTTAGCAATGCTCTATGAGTAACTAGCAGGTTAAAACAAATTTTAGCAAAGGAAAGCAAGGAGCTGCTGATTTTTTCACGTGGCTGAAATTGTGCAAAATGTCAAATCGCGGCAAATTTAATCGCGTGCGTCGAACGTAATTACGGAGGCCCTATAAGGAGTAGCAAGTCGGTTCTAGGTCTAGAATCTTAGCTTTAAGATAGAAGTTAAATTTCGCTCCTAGCACAAACGGTTCCGGAGATATGGACGATTTTGTGAAGGTAGTTTTTCGGATTTGAAATTTAAAAGTTCAAAATGACAGGTGACAGTTTTCAGCTTTAAAAATGACAAAATGACACCATTCTAGGAGGCAGTTCTAATAGGCTAAAATAGTTTGGATTAGATTATTTTAAACTAAGAGATTGGTTTTGCACAGTGAGTACTCACACTATATTTTTGAAATAAGCCGTCAAGGTCTAGTCAGGTTGGACGGGACTTCCGGCGGGTGGTTCTGAAGTCCCGGCTATCTGGGTCAGCTCTGCTCTCTGGGTCTGTCAAGCACCGGTTCTGCTCACAACGGTCTGGTTTGTGGTTCTCTCTGGTTCCGAATACAGCACTGCTTTCTGGATACTGCTACAGGTTCTTGCAAAAGTTCTTGGCAAAAAATTCAAACAGCTCGCCCGGCTGTTGAATAGTTTGGTTGGTTTTGAGGCCTGCTGAAGAGGATTCAGCTTGTGGATTCAGGCCTCTCTGCTACAAATTCTGGAGTTAATTTCTGCTACAGGTTCTGGAGATTGATGGATTTGAAGTCTGGATCTCTGGATGTGAAGTCTGAAGTCTCCTGGCAAAGCGTCCCACAAGAAAGTGGAAAGTGAATGTCCCCACCTGTCCTCCACTGTCTGCTTTTATGTGTTTAGAAAGTGGGTGTATGTGTGGCATAACTGAGCCTGCCCCTCTCTACTTGTCATTGGCCCAATTCTCCCCTCTCCCATGATTGGGGGAAGGAAATGGATTGTCATCATGATGAGGTCTGTTTATGGGTCAGAGGATCCTCCCCTGGTCAATTTGCCCACAAATCTATATTTGATTCAAATACATATTTCCCAGATACAGAAGTGGTTGACATTACATGTACATATTACAGATGAATTAAGACAGGTCTCTGTTCAAGCCCCATGTTCCTGCGAGCTGGGATTCAGAAATGACAACATTTTGCGCTTTTTGGTCGGTTTACCAATATCGGACATTTACCAAAAATTACACAAATGTGCGCAAGGAGTATGGACATTAATTGATGAAGTGTCAGATTTTTAACATGCAGACATTTGGAGTAAGACCCTATTTTCCGCTAGCAACCCCCCAGAATACACCACAGGGTCCTAGCACCTCTTAAAACGTGCACAGAAAAATCACAAGAATAATGATATTACTTATATAATTCTGACAAGTCCGTACTATGAATTATCCATCTTTTTTTTAAATTATGCTCTGGCCCAAAGGGGTGTGGTTTCCACCAAGCACATGGTGGAGTTTCTGGTTTGTCCACTTCCCCCAAGCTCAGTTTGCTCTCACAGGCACTGCCCCTCCCAGTTTCTCCCAAGAGGAAGCCATTTATGTCCCCCCCTCAATATAACATTTGCCTGAGTCCAGGACAGGGCTTTGTTCAATTTCCTGCAGTCTGCAGGTACCCCTCCCTTAATTCAATCAGAGAGGTGTGATCTCCTTTTGGTGGGGGCAGCAGGATACAGCCAGGCCTGGGAAGAGTTGTTGAGCCAGTTCAACTCCTGTCGGGGGTAGTTGTCAGGCAGAATTCAATTTCTTTAAGCCAAGCTTCAGCTAAATGTCTTGTTTGTTCCCAGTTTAAATCAAACTTACAATTTTTACACATGCAGCTAGAATGCTGATTCTAAGTTCAAAACCATGACATTTAACAGTTGCAAACTATGTGACACTCAAAAGTAGGTCACTCATTTAATTTAAACATTTCGATTTTAGTGGTTTTAAATCCAATTTCAATTAAGCTGCTGACATCCACAGCTCAGCCAGTTTTGTTATAAACATTGTTTTGGGCTCTTCATCTTTCCAGATTTAGTATGCACGCAAGAATTCATTCTGCCACATGTCTGCTGGTGTTCAGTGAGATTTTTGGATATCTCGCAATGTTTGAAATGGGCATTTTGAGCTTGCATTCAGAGAAACAAAGGGTGATTTTTAAAGTGATTTTTAGCTAACAGGCACTGCTGTTTTTCTCTTTGGCACCCCATTTCACCCATGGCTCTTCTGACCCAGCACGCTCGCACTGGTGGGTGGCAGGTCAGCCTATTATTTTGGTGTGCGCACAACTGCGCAGTTCTCCTGGACTCTGGGATGGAATGATGGGCGGCGACAGCTCATCCCCACATCTACCCAGTCTATTGGTTCAACATGGGTGAAAACCCTTGACAAACCCCCCCGCCCGACTGTGCTTTGATTGAGTCGAGGGGAAGTCGGGTGCAAAGGATGTTTTGAGCCCTGAGCTGGTATGTCCGCATTATCTTCTTCCAATTCTGTAGATGGCACAGTTCATCATCTTTTCCTCCACCCAGTTTGATCGATCGGTTCTCCTCGCCGGTCCTGATGGGAATATTGGGCGGTACCCCGGGCCCCTCGGATCTTTGCTCCCGGTCCACGGTCGTCCTCCTTGGCCAGTCTCCAGGTTTTCTTTCTCCTAGGACGACAAGGCAAAAGCGGCAATACCTATTCATAGACATTTTTCCACCACTATTGATATAGTGGGGCGACATATACATTTTATAAATCACGAGAATAGATCATAGCATTCTTATTTTGAAAAACAAGATATCATCATGAAACATTTATTTTTCCAATCATAATATTTTAGAGACTATATGTGGGATATTTTAGGATGGGAACTGAATTAATCTGGAGCGGTCCCCTCTGGTATTGCAGAGGACTCCTCCAGTTGCTGCAGAGTGTGCCTGGGATGGCAACACTTTAGCTGATTTATATGTACCCACTTGTCTTCCCCTTCCGCCAGACTACCTTTGGGGATGCAGATCTTATACGCTACGGGGGGATCTTGTCTATAATTTCAAACGGTCCCTTCCATGTAGGCAAAATGTTTCACTGTTTGGCCTGGTTCCTTTGGAAATTGTATAGATAGACCCGGTCCCCCACCTCATATACTTTCCTGGTGGTTTTCAGGTCGTAGTGGGTTTTCATGCTATCAGCTGATCTTTCTAGATTCCGCTGAGCATAGGCAAAAACATGTTGAAGGTGTTTCCTTAAATTCTCCATTTATCAACGTCTGCTCTTGGGTCCTGTAGAGCAAATGCTGGGGAATCACCATCTTGCGTCCGGTCATCAACTCAAATGGTGACATTTTAGTTGCAGATGAAGGGGTAGATCTGATGGCCATTAGGACCAGAGGTAGTCGGATATCCCAACTTGGCCCAGAATCTGCCACAAACTTTTTTAAGATGCTTGCAATGGTTCGGTTGTAGCGTTCTACTGCCCCAGAGGAAGCTGGCCGGTAAGCAATATGTAACTTCCTTTTGACCCCCAGTATCTCCCACATCTTTGTCATTACCTCGCTGGTGAAATGGCTACCTCTGTCTGACTCAATCCTTTGAGGTAGACCAAAACGGGAAAAGATGTGGTTAATCATCAGGGCAGCTGCTGTTTCTGCCTTGCAGTTTGGGGCCGCGAGACATTCCACCCACTTGGTAAACAAACATGTAACGGTCAACATGTACTTGTTTCCTCTAGACGAGCGAATTACAGGGCCTACAAAGTCGATTTGCAAATCTGACCATGGCAGTGTCATCCCCCTCTTTTGGAGAGGCGCACGGTGTGTGAGGGATGCTGCCTGAAATTGTGCACACACAAGACACCCCTTCAAGTATTGGTCGAGGTCCTGCCCCATGTGTGGCCAGTATGCAACCTCTCTTAAGATTTCAAGTGTTGTATGAAACCCCCTATGACCGGCGGTGGCCGCATCATGGGCGTGACTTAACATCAGGCTTCGGAATGAGGTAGGAACCACCCACTGATCATGGCCAGCTTGGGATTTCCTTACCAACAAACCGTCTTGGATTCGGAACATTTTTGGACATTTCATCAACACTCTTAGGTCCTGTTTCCCAATGTAATCGGTATCCGTCAGGGGAAAGTTCTCAGGGTCCTCAAGGTGTTGGTAAAACTTACCAATGATTGGATCCCCCTTCTGAGCTGTAATTAAATCAGCATCAGGGGTCTCCTTACTCCATTGGGCAGTTGAAAGATCATTGTGAGCATTTGTCTGGGACCTAGTGATAGCAGTGACCTGGATTTCCCCCAACAGGGACTCTATTTCTATTAGCTCCCCTTGGATGGCCCCGGTTTTGGCCAGCTGATCAGCTAAGTCATTTCCAGTTTTGTCTGGTCCCTCTACTTTGGAATGACCCTTGATCTTTTTCCAGTAGATGGTCATCCCATTCGAGGTGACCAGATCATCAATGTTTTGAATTAACTTCCCATGTTTCAAGGGTTTGTTATTAGCACATAGCATGCCTCTGGTTTTCCAGTTAACCAGGTGCTCCACGAACCCGTTCCGTACATAATCCGAATCTGTGATTATGACCAGTTCGTGGAGTTGATGTTGGACAGCAGTGAGGATGGCCTGATGCACAGCCATCAACTCTGCCACCTGACTACTTCGCGTACCAATTTTGTATCCAGCGGAGGGTTCTGGAAACTCCTTCACCCATGCATTCCCTACGCCGGCCACCAGTTCTTTCTCCCCGTTGTTGTCAACATGGTAAGAGCATCCATCCACATAGACAGTGGGCATTCCCTCACACTTGTCTTCTTCAAAGACTTTGTGTGGGGAATTAAGGTATGCCTCCATGTTGTCCTTGATTTTTAGACTTTCGTCCTCGAGACAGTTTTCTCTGGCACAATCATGCAAGTCAGCCAGACCTTGCGCGAGGGGACTCTTCTTGTTTTGGCCATATCTGACCTCCACAGGAAAGCCTTGCATTGACAGAATCCAGGAAGTAATTCAGGAATTACTCACATTCCCGGCCCGGATTCTGTCACTTTGGAGATATTGCAGAGGCTGGTGTGGAGTCTCCACTATGATGTGTTCCCCCTGGATGAACGGGCGGTAATTCTTCAATGCCCACACCGTTGCCAGGAGTGCCTTTTCGCAATTGTTGAATTTTTCCTCCACAGAGGATAAAGGTTTGCTCGCATAGGAGATTACTTTATTGACCTTGTCATGCTTTTGGTATAATACTGCCGTCAAGCACGTATTAGAGAACCCTGTCTCCAGGAAAAACTCCTTGTTTCTGACAGGGTAAGCTAGGCAAGGCGCTTGTGAGAGGCTTCTCTTGAGTTGTCTTACTGCCTCGGCTTGTTCTGGACCCCATTCCCACTTGACCCCCCCCCTTCAAGAGATGAATCAGGGGTCTGGTGATCTCTGCGTAGCCCTCAATGAACTTTCTGCTGTAATTAGTCAGTCCAAGGAGGCTCCTTAGTTCCCGCAGAGTTGTGGGATCCTTCAGTTTCTGAAGTGCTTCCACTTCCTTTTCTTGGGGACAGAGAGCCTGAGGAGTAATCTCATGCCCCAAGAAATTAACGCGGGTTCTACACCACTGTGCTTTCTGAAAGGAAAGTTTTGCTCCGGCGGCCCTCAACTGTGTCAGAACATAACAGATCTCCGCTATGTGTTCTTCCACAGATGAACTTTTGATGAGGACATCATCTACATAAGCCAGGTTACCCCTCGCACCCAGGTCGGGCATGGCCTTATGTAGGGAAATGTTGAATTAATTGCCGGAGTTGAGGTATCCGAAGGGAGTCCGGGTCCATGTGTACTGCTGGCCTCCAAAGGTAAAAGCCAGTTTGTATTGGTCCTCCCTACTGACAGGCACGGTCCAGTATCCATTGGTCAGGTCAATTGCAGTGAATACCTGTTACCCCTGGATCTGGGCCAGCCCTTGGTCAATGTAGAGCAGAGGCCACCGGGAAGTATGGACCCGTTTGTTGAACTCCCTAAGGTCGGCGCAGAGTCTCCACTGGCCGTTTGGCTTCAATATTCCCAGCACCGGATTATTGAAGGTGCTGTGTACTGGACGGATTATTCCCCGGGACTCAAGGTTCTTAATTATTTCAGTACGGGACTCCATGGATGCGAGAGGCAAACGATATTGCTTCACAAACACTGGAGTCATTCCAGGGTCCGTGGGAATTGTTGTGGTGTGGATGTCGGTGCGACCACAGTCATATGAGTCTACCGCAAAGAGATCTTGGAAATCCAAGAAAACGTGTTTCAACTTTTGCTTTTGTTCCAGAGTCACGCAGGCATCAGCTAGGTTGACTCTCTCTTCCACCATCTGCCTGAAGCCTGGAAAGACTTCTGGGTTTGCTATCTCAGTGGCCTCCTCCAGCTGGTTGGAGAAGTCCCTGGTCAGAGTGCTGATTTGGACTGGAGGCTTCAAGTGGGAAAGGCAGCCCTCATGGACCTGGAACATCACCTCATCCCTCCTGAAGTCACAAGTCACATCTTCCTTACCATAAGGGCAAGAAGTGTACACCAGGAAGTTCCCCCCATGCCGGGTGAAAATCCTGTCTGGTGTTGTATTGTCATCACTGTCACTGTCAAAACAGTCCTTGGGGATTGGTCCTAACAGTTCATTTCCTAAATCAATGGAGAAATGTCGGTCATCAACCGCCATTCCAATAAAGGTGCCTGCGGCTAGAGTAATACTCTTTAAGTCGCTGTTATCCACCTCTATTGGAATGGTGTCATGTTCTATGTTGACTAATGGTGTTGGGTTTAACCCTAACCCTTGTTGTTGGAGAGAAGCATTTAGATGAATATAAGCATCAGGGTTTTTCAATTTTTGTCCTCTTTTAACTTTCACTTCCAGGGAGAATTGTCGGGTCCTTTCTGGGATGGTGACTTCCTCTTTAAGCTGAATTTCAACTGCATAAGGTAGCAATTGAGCTGACCTAAATGCTTTTTCTTGATCATCAAAGCCCATGGGATTATCCGCTAATCGGGACCAAGCTTTGAAGTTTATTAGGTCCAAACTAATGGCGAAGCGATTGAGAATGTCACTGCCTAAGTAAAAGGTGGCAGTGACGTCTCGCACGACCCAACAATTATGGACTATGCTCTTGTTGCCAATGGAGATTTTGAGCATACACCTGCTTGGCAGGAGATGTTTGGAATTGGGTGCTTCCAGGTCCATTTCCCATTTGTCTATCAGTTTGAATGTGGGAATGGCTGGATCTTTGGGAGTTGGCGGAACATGGCTTCGCTGATGAAGCTCTTACCGTTGTTCACACACACTCAGGCGAGAACAGAGTCCTTCCCATCATTTAACTGAACAGGGATGAACAACTGCTCTCCAATTTGCTGAATATCAGCCAGGCTCTGAACTGATTTCACATCTTTCTGGACTATAGGCGTGGGAGTGTCTGATTGTGGATTGGTAAAGAATTTCAGAGTGTTTCCTTCCAGTGTGGAATACCACCTTAAACTGGAAGGAAGGTTGATTTTCAGAAATAGAGAGGACCCCCCATCACCAGTCTGTTGTCCTACTGCTATTACTGTCACGTCTGGAATTTGGTTGTTCTGGAAGTGAAATTCTACTTGGTCAGATTTTTGTTCAACCATGTGGCAGGTGCCATTTAAACTAACATGGTTGACACTCTGTTTTAATTTTATTTGTCGGCTAGTCTGGGTCCAGAGGACCTTGTTTACACAACCTATTAGGGGTGACAACCTTCTCAGAAGGTCATTCCCTAGTAAACAAGGGGTGCCCTCTGGAGTCACTACTATGACCGGGTGTTTCACCTTGTGTCGCCCAATTTTGATGTCCAAATCTGCAGTCCCCTCGACAAGAATTTCCTTCCCGTCAAAGTTCTTCAGTTGTCCAGGAAGAGAGGTGAGAGGAATACGGTAATTCTCCCCCCTTCCTGCATTTAGTTCATCAAAGGCCCTTTTGGACAGAAGGGTAGCTTGGGATCCAGTGTCCACCAGTGCCAAAATTGTACCCTGCCCCTGTACTTGTACCGGGGCATAGTATCTTCCCTCCTTCTTCTCAAGGGGTCACAGATAATGCACATTTTTGGACAACTGGTGGGCTAATTTTCTGGTTTTGGACATTGCAAGAGAAGAGATTTGGGCAGAATTCTGTGGAGAGCCTTGGGAATCTAAAAGAAAAAGTTGGCAACTGGAGATCAGAGCCATTGTCGGTTCCCCTGGTTCCGGTTCTGGGCCGCCCCCCCTTTTTGGAGGCAGTCACCAGGATGGGTTTGAACCAGAAGATTTCGGTATTGTGGGTTCTGGGATGAGATGATGGGCGGCGGTAGCTCAGTCTCCATATCTCCCCAGGCTGGATTGGAATCCCTTGTGACCTATTTTTCTTTGGGAGGAGTTCCCCCATCTTTAAAGGAGAAGATCCTTTTCCCAGGATCTTCTGAGGATCCCTCTCCCTCAAATTGGAAAATCTGTACCTCCTCCACATACTGGGCCTGTTTGGGTACTTTGTTTCTCCTACCCCCCCTCTGCTCCTTTGGAGGCAGACTTTCAGGGGCAGGAGATTTCGTTTACGGTTCCTGGGTTTCCAGGGGCTGTTTACAAGTGAGGAAGGAAGCTTCCTCCAAGGCTTTACACCCCCCTTCCCTTTGTGCCTCCTCCATGGGAACCGGTGGGTTATCGGGGTGCTGCCCCCGTCATTGTTCTGGAGCACCAGGTCCAGAGTTTGGGGCGTTCTGTGCCGGCATGCCCATCTGAGGGTTCTGTTGCGCCCTCAGCATGTGACCCAGATCCCGTGCCATGTTTTGGACCTGGCGCTCAAGTTGTGAAACCCGCTCAGGCTGATACAGGGTTCTGTTTTCCCCCCTTCTATCCCTTCTCTGGTAATACCCCGGGTTGGGAAGATTTGGGTACCCCTCCACCCTTGGCCTCCCCTCTCCCGGATTAGGTTGTCTGGGCTCAGGTAATTGGGGAAAGAAGGATGGATGATTTTGGGGCTGGAAGTTGGGTGGATACCTGGGGAAACAATTCTGCCCAGGGTTTGGTGAATTTCTGCCCTCCTGGGGGAAGTTAGGAGGGAAATTCCCTGGGTTAGGTGCTTGGCCGGACCCCCCCCTTGGGCTGGAGGAGTCCACACATAACCCAGGATTGGTCGGTTTCCCTTGTAGCGGGGACTTACATAATCAGGGGAGCGAGGGACCCCATTTGTGGGACTACCTCCTTGACTCCCTGTCTGTGACTGGCCCGAGGGCCTTCTGGTGTTAGAGTTATTTGGTGCAGGCAGGTTTTTAGGCCCCCCATCTCCAAATCTAAAACGGGGGCAAGCTTTACCTCTGCCACCTTGGCAGCAGCAGGGGTGCTGTTGGTTTTGGGGGTTTTCTGCGCATTATTTTTATTTTCTATTGGCTTCTGCACCTCATAGATCCGGGTAGCCTGTTCAATGACCCAGTCTAGTGACCTCTTCTCGTGAAAATCTCTCACTAGCTGGGTCATGATGTATTTGGGCAAGCCATGGAAAAAAGTATTGACAAACTCTTTGCTGTCTGTGCGCACCCTTTTGGTGGTCTGCGCAAAGGCACGCTTCAATTCTTGCACAAATTCTTGTGGGGCCTGATCCTCCCCACATTGCAAATTGTAGGCTGCCTTGCGAGCCTCTTGGGGATTTCTATGAACAGAAAAATGTTTCAAGATGGCCGCCCTACATGCGGACCATCTTGAATGGTTTTGGTCCTCCAGCCCTGCAAAGAAACTGGAGTATTCTGGGGAGAATGTCCATTTGACATACTGGATGCAGCTACTGCTGTCCTTCAAATGGAAAGTCTCCATCATTTGCTCATAGAGCTCCAAGTGTTCCCAAACAGAATACTTGGCGTTCTTATGATAAGGCGTGATGACAATCCTTATTGCCTTTATTTGTTTCAATGGGTCCTTAAGCAAGGCCCTTTTTGCCTTATTGGCCTTTTTTGGTTCGGGTAACCCTGGTCCATTCATCCTACGACTCAGAAGCACTGCTCCCAGAGATGCCCATCTGATCTTCCAGGTTTTCCCAGATTCTGGGAGCCTGGGAATGGCTGGCAGAATGTGGGAACCTGGTCTCCTGTGTCCTGTGACGCTCAGAGGAGTCTTCAGATCCCTCCTTGCTGCCAGGATTTGATGGGTACCCCCCCCCCCACTGACCTAACTGGGCAGAGGTTTTCAGGATGCCCTTAGTGGGCCTACTCTCCTGGGGTTCCCCACTAAATTGCACTGTGCTTGGGTGCCCATACCCGGATGCCCGCCCCTCCATTCCTGGGTGGTACTGGCCTATGAGCCCCATACTTTTAGCTGGATAGTAATCTTCCATCCCTGTGGCCCCGTGCTCATGTGCGCCAGGGAACATGGGGGTGGCAGAGTCCAGGGACTGGTAGAGATGAAGGCCTCTGGTACTAGGGCTCCTGAGGTTATGCTCAGGCGTTTCCCTTTCCCAGTGAACTTCATCTCTATCAGCCCCTGCTCCCTTTTGCAAAGCAAGAGCCTGGGCTTTCAGCTCCTCAACCAAGGCCTTACTCGACTCTATCAATCTCTCCTGCATGGCTACCTGTTGCTGGAGCCTATCATTGTGCTGGCAGAGAGCCTCATTCTCTCTCTGTGCCTCCTGATTGGTCCTGGAGTACTGGGCCAGTCTTTGCTGCAGGAGGGTTACCTCCTGCGTCCCATCCCTACTGGCCTGCTCCTTTCTTGCCAGAGCCTCTTCCACCCTCCTGGTGTGCTCTAACAGGTTCTGATGCTCTTTTTGGAGGTCACCCAGCCCCTAGAGGGCCAAGTGATTTTCTTCAGTTTTTCTTTTTAAATGACAGACTTCCTGGCCTAAGGTGTCCCTTTCCTGACTAAGAGTCTGCATCTGTGCCACCAGGTCGTCCCTTTGCCTTTGAAGGGCACCAGCTTTCTGGCGCTCCTGATCAAACTCTGCCTGGGTATCCTGGTCTTTCAGGATCAGTTTATTGCTCTCTGCCTTTTGCCTATCTAGGTGGCTTTGCAGGGTGACTACCTGCTCAGCACATGCCCTATTGAAATCTAATTGTTGCTCCAGCTTTTTCTGGCTCTGCAGTAGGGAGTCCAAACCTTCTTGGTACTCCTTCTGCAAGGCCAGAAATCTGGTATCCTGGTCAGACTTTTCCTGTTGCAGGATACACATGTCCTCTTTCATTTTAATGAGATACTGTCTGTTCTCATTTTCTGACTCCTGGCTTCTGTGCATCCTCTGCTCAGAAGAGACCAGGTCAGATTGGGCCTTCTCTAACGCAATCTGTTGCCTATTTGCCAGATCTTGGCCTTCAGCACATTTGTCCTGCATGGCTCCCATATATAGATACAAATATGCCGCTATCCTAACCATCTTGTCGTGTTCATCTTTAGCTTTAGGAGCCATGTATAGTTCACTCAGGGCCACATGTAAGGGACCCTGATCTCTCCAGATATCTAACCCAGTTGCAGTGACCTGTCGTTTGATTGCCTGCAACCACGCATCCTGGCCCTGCTCAGTCCATTCACCTCTCACAAATAGCTTATGTAAGAAGTGCTCTCTGGCTATTTTGATGTCTACCAGTGTCGTCATTCTGGAATTTGAGTTCCTTCCTGATTTACAGAAGTTTGTATTTTATTTTGCGAAACAGACCGTTTCCTTAGAGCGTTCCTTTGAGGGGTGCTTTCACAGTGTAAAACAGCGTGGTGATCTAACCGGATATGTGTATCCGGTCAGTTGACACACTGTATTAAGTTGCACAAGTGGTAACTCTAACCCAGAATTTCCCGGCACGAGCCCCCACTCTGTAAGTGACTTCAATCAAGCAATCCCACTAAGTCAGTGCCTTGTCTGGGATGCCCAAGGGAAGCCCTTATTTATGTATTTTTATAGCAAGTTATAATCTGGATGATGAACCCTTGTATAACACCCCTCTCTTAGAATCCCCCTTGACCCCACTGAGCCAGGAAGTAGGCTTGTTTTGCAAATTTAAAAGGTTTATTTGAAAATTAAACAATATATATATATATCACACTTCTATAAATACATTTATAATGGATAGTACACTTGTGAATATGAGCAGTAATCAGCAAGAGGTAATCCTACAGTAGCACAGTTCTTGGTTACTTATGAATGGGAACAGAAGAATAAGGTGGGAAAGAATGCTTTATATGGTTCAAGGAAACGCAATGATGAATGAAATACAGTACAGAAAATAACTTGATATGATTTCAACCAAAAGATAATATGATCACTTTTTCTTGAACAATTCACTCCCCCCTATGCAATGTAAGGAGATAAAAAGGAGAGCATACAGTTCTCGGGAATGCAAACAATATAATTCAGTTCCCCCCTAGCAAGCTTAGAGGAAAACAGGTAGAAATTTGAAACACAGGCCCAAAATGCTTTGAATGTGATGACAATGAAGTGAAATGATGCTAAAAATGCTTTTAATTCCCTCTAGAGGTTCAGGGTGGGTGATATCTAGTTTATATTAGTTCAGGCTCACTTTAGCAATGCTCTATGAGTAACTAGCAGGTAAAAACGAATTTTAGCAAAGGAAAGCAAGGAGCTGCTGATTTTTCTGTGCAATTAGACCATGTTAATTCATATAGGCATTTGTAAGCCTTTAAACAGGGATTTTTGTGTTTGTACATTCTGATATTGCTGCATTGGTTCTAATGTAGCATGGAAGTTGCACTGTTGGTGAAGTGGGTGTCTTTCAGCATATTTGTCACCCATGGGTGCGCTGGATTCTGTTGCAAATGATGAGTGCACTCATTATGCTTCTTGCTATTTTGTCTGTATATGTGTCTGTGTAAGTTCTTGAACCAGGGTATTTTGTCATCTGGTAAGTGGGCGAACTCCTCTTGTGGGGGGTGTCTGGGCCGCGATCCCCTAGGCAATGGTGTGGATAAGATTGGGGGGAGGGTGCCTTCCAGCTCTCCCTCAACAGTCCCCCCTCTGGTCAACTTTGTCGACCACACCACCAACCAACATTCACCTCCTTCCGGTCTGCATATCTTTGTCAATTCCTTGAAGTGTCCATAATTGTTCGCATTGTTGTTGATGAACAGTACATATAGGAGTGTTCTCCTTCTGTGTTCCACCACACTCACTTCCCTTCGTACTTCCTCTGATCACAGGGCGTGGCCACCTTTATTACTGCTGGAACCATGTCGCACACCGCTATCTTCTCCCTTAGTCCGGCTCTTCCTTTCACCATGTCTCTTATTTGCATTCTGATGTCTTCTTCTGTTGTTCTCTCACATCTTGCAACGTATCTTGATCTTGCACAATGATGCTGCGCTCTGTAGTAGTGCTTCCGTTACCACCTTCAATCGACCAGCCAGTCATGATGTCATCCATAACCATGCAAGCACTAACCAGTTCTTGTCTTTCTCTGTTCAGATGCATTTTTCTGCTGAGCATTCTTTTATGTGCTGGTACTTTATCCTATGTTGCTGCTGTCTCGCACGACAAGTAATCCCCCCCTCTTTTCACTCCTCTGTCTGTTTCTCTTCTTCCATTGTTTTCCATCTTGGTGAATGTGTCATTCTTCACATCTTCCTTGGACATCACCAACAAGGGCATGCTGATGCGCACCAACGAACAGTCTCCTCGCCAATTCGGTGGTAGTTTCTCTTGATCTTTAGATGCATGTGCTCAATAGTAGTCCATAAGCAGTGATGTTCCTGCTCTCATCTCGCAACTTCTCTAAACCTTCTTGCATCCAGCATGATTGTCCACTTCTTGTCACTGTTGTGCTGGTAACACAAGGCTGGTACCTTAACAGTATACGTCCTTCTTCATTCTCCACCCAAGTGACCATCTTCGCTCTTTTGTCTCACTCCGTTAGGCACTTATAATATTTTTGTCTCTTTTATTTTATTTTTTCTTCTCTCTTTTGGTTTTTCTTTCTTCTTTTATTATTTATTTATTTATTTATTCTTTTGGGTTTTTTTCTCTTGCAGCTTGCTCACTGGTGCATTTGCTCGTTGTTTCTTCTCTCTCTGGTCACTTTCCACATACAGTTGTTCTCCAATTAGCTGCTTTATGTAATCATCTTCCATAAGGGATTATCCCCCTTTTTTTTTTTTTTTTTTTTTTAATCAATCTCAATGTTGCTGTCTTCCCTTGCAATCTTCTTCACACCTTGGGATACATGGGCGTTGTGCTCTGCTGTAGTAATTTCTGTTGTAATCAATTCTCTCACGGCATATGTTAAAGAGCAGTCAGGACAGCTCTCTCCAGTGGTGTCCCTACCAATTTTGTACATGTGTGCATGTTGTTGGTCACTTCTGCTATGTGTGTTATGTGTATGTTTTACTCCCTTTGTGTCTGCCCTTACCTCTCCTTACTTTAGCAGCAGCTTTTCCTCACCCACTGACGCCGTAACTCTTCCTGCTTAGGTTAGGGAATGTTAGCAGGGGATACAGCAGTAATGCTCACTATTACATATAATTTTCAAATTACCACCCCCATTATTTCGTTCAACATTAATAGTCCCATCATGAAGGTAAAAGTCCTTATTTGCTTGCCCATAACCACTTACACTGCTGGGTCCTTGCAGCTGATGAGATGATAAAGTTGCCCGCCTGAAAATCGCAAGAAAGGCGTTAATACGTTAGTACTTGTTAGTATTCTCAAGCTCCGCGAACTAAACAATCACTAAGGGCAAAATGAAACCTCCCCCTGGACATTTCGTGTTTTCAAAATTTCTTAATATGGGTAGGGAAAATCTTGGGCTGTTTATTCAATGGAAGCAAGGAAATATACTTCAGGGAAACGTGCTCTAAGGGGTCTGAGGTTCCTGATAGGGTGGGCAATTGAGTGGGGAATGCTTCACGATGCTTTAATTAGTAGTCCTCAGTGTTACTAATGGAAGATAACATTAAGGAAATTTCCTACACATTTCTAACAGCATACATACGCAACAACCTGCATGTGCGGGGAAAAGAGAAGGAACAAAACAGTGTTACAGCTTTAGGTGCACAAAATGTAATATGAAACTCAATTAAACTTTGGACATGGGTGTGTTGGTCCCTATTCTAGTTGCTAGTGTGCGTTGGACCATAGGATGGCCATGTTTCCCTAACTCGGGAGTGTTCGTGCTATTTTGCAGTTCATGAAAATCTCTTGCGTTGGCCCTGTTGATCGTTGCTCCCTCGTTGCCAGGGTGGCCACCGCTTTGTAGGGCTTGACGCCTCACACATATAACAAAGTCTATCAGGAGGGGAAAATGTCCCACTGTAGTCCATAGCCATTGGGTGTTAGTTGTCTGTTGTCTTCAGGCCTGCCCTGGGTCCTTTATATCTGGCGAGAAATTAAATGGAAGCGCTTGAGACCTGAGCATTTACATATTCTTCAATTTCTTGACCTAACCACTCTGCACTACTCTTGCACTATTCAGTGTCCTAGTGGGAGGAGCCAATGGTACATTTATGCACCATCCTGTCACCACCTGGTGGCGTTCAATGACGGTCTGACCGTAACTTGTTGCGCTAATCGAAATGTACCCAGAAAATGGGTAGGCACTTAATTTATGTGAAGATACTCATTACACACTTGGATCATATATACGCAATTTAGGTGCTAGTGTACAAATGGGCCTTTGGATCTTTATATTTACTGTGCTTTTGTTGTAAGCTATTTATAGTGCGTGCCTTTGTCCCGTGGGGCATCAGGCACTGACAAGCTAAACAGGGAAACATCAGGGTGGTAAATTTGTCATATAGGGAGGCCGTGTTTCTAAATTAAGTGGACCATGTTATTTAGTTAAGATAATCGCAGGGTTTTTAAATCTTTTTTTCTATGGCTCCTCTCTCAACTTCTCAGGGCGTGTCTCACAGTGAACTTCAGGCACTTTAAGCTGGTACTAATGAAATTCGCTACCAATTATTCGCTACCTGTCCCTCCGCCCTCTTTGTATTTATTTATTTATTTATTTATTTCCTCTTTTCTTTCAAACCCAACCCTCACAATTTACTCCCATTCTCTCTATCCCACCCCATGTCCACTTTTTAAACCCTACCTACTCTGTTAATTACTCATTTAGTCTAGTATTTTATTACTCCACTACTGTAATTACTGTTACATTTAAACAATATATTTCTCCCCCCATTATCTGCTCTCAAATTTTAATACAACCATTATTCTCCAGTTCGTGGAGATTGCTCGCAGCAATGACCTCTTTCCCTATGTGTGTTTGCTAATGCATTTGTGACAGTGCTGTGTTCAAAAGCGCTAGTGGCATTACTACTTGCACTGTGTTATTTTGTCGCCAAACGGTGTCTGTTGGGAACATGGATCATCCACCCTTTACCTCTATTTCTCTCCTCCCGTGGTGATCCGTCAATGAAATGTAGGCCTCCCCCCTCAAGTGCACCTTCTTCCACCTTGTGTGTCTCATTTAATTGTTCTGTGTTATTCGTGTATTCATGAGCCCAGTCTCCTCGCTGAAAGATGTGTGCTCAAAATGTAGCTAAATGTACTCTCTTGTGATGCGCTATCATTATGCACCCCCCTCTGTACCGTGCACCCCATTATGCTTAAACAATCTTCCTTACTTTCAACATGTGTATGCCTGGTGTTTAACAAGTTATGGATTTCTCTGTTAATAAGGTGGTCATATCCACATCGCTCATGATGTCACAAATGTCTCTTCCCTAATGCATGGCCTAGTCGCCCCACTGTCACCCAGAAAAGAAAATGTTTTGATACCTATCACCACCCCTATGCAATTGTCCTCTGCATTATTGAGTGTGCGTGAGTGTGTGTGTAGGCGTGCGTCTCGCCCGCTCTGTCGGGGAGGTGGAGCATGAGTGTGTGTGGCAGAGTGAGTCAAATCAAGTTTGTCTTGGGCTGTCCTATTAGGGGTATAATGTCAATCTATGTCCTTTGAAAGGTTTGTTCCCCATCAGGAAGACCCTTCCCAGTCATGTAACCGGTACCGTTGCTATTGTGTCAGTTTTCTGTATGGGTGCTTACTGTTGTGCAGTGCCCCTGGGTTGTGATTCTTGTCAGTCCTGGGGTAGTGGTGCTGTCATTTGTTGTGTCTGTACATGTAGTGGTGACAGTGCCTGCGTTGGTGCTTGTGGTGTCTGCTGAAATGATCCCGTCCTGCCCCATGTATCCTCCCCACATGGGCGGTGCATATTGTGGTGGTTGTTGACACTGCTATTGTGATGCTTGTGCGTGTGTGTTGAGGCTGTTTTTAACTGCCCCTCCCATTGCATACTTTAATAATTTATTTTGTGCCTACTTGTCCTCATCTGCCTTTCTCTGCCCCTGCCGTTTTATTTATTTATTACCGTCTTCTCTTGCCACAATCTACAATGCACACAGTCAATGTCTAGCGCGCTATCCTTCCTTCCTCCCTTCCATAACCCCATGCTTGCTGCACCACCCCTTACTGATCCTCTATCATGTTTGGCTGTGCTGTCTCGTTCAGTCCTTCTCTCCTCCTCCAGTCCCTTTCTTCCCTCTCCAGTTCCCCCTCTCTGTTGCTATTGTTACTCCTTGCACCTCCCCCGTTATCTTCCCTTTAAATTTAATTCCTCTGTACCTGTGCCTTCAAATCTGCTTCCATGCACTGCAGCCCTCCCTTGCTCGCTCCTGTGCTGCTAGTGGGTTGTTCTGCACCTTCCTGTTTGTTCTCTTTAGTGTATTGTGATTGTGTGTGTGTGTGTGGTGTTTAAATGTCCTTCTGCTGTTTTCAGTTCTCTCATGCAATGCATTCCTTGCTTACCATCTGTGTCATCAAATATTACACACCCGGAGGTTCAGAAGGGTGAGTCCCCTCTTCCCTCTGCTCGTGCTGGTTCAGCATCAGCTGACCCCTCGCATCTTCCCTTTCCTTCGTGCACACAGTTCAACTGTAGCCATGTGCTTTTAAACCTATTCCCGTGTGAGTGCTGTGTATGTGTGTCCTTAGCGATAGCTGCACGCTTCTGGAGAAGCGGCCTATGAGCAGCCATGGTCTTTTTTAATTTACCTTCAGTACATTTGAATCTTTGCACACTATGTTTTACTGACTTATTTCGGCATGGAAGCTGTGTGCTACACAACAGGTGAAGGGGAGTCATTTCTGTATTGTGTGATACATTTTACCTCGATTCAATTTGAAAATTTCGATAGTCCGCTGTTCAGGGAGCAAAAGTTAGAAGATAATTGAACATTTTTCAACTTCTGTGAGCTTTCTTGGCTCTGCACCTTAGCCAGTGCACTCCACGTGCAGCCCATCTTCACCAAACCATTGCCTTCTCCGGCACACCCCCACAATCTTGCGCATGTGTCTTCCCCACACCGCCTCTGGGTCACCTATTCTCCAAATCCAAAACCACACCACTATCTCCTCACCATCAAAACTCTGTGTCCTATGCATCAATCTGAAGGTGACGTCACCAAACTAAAAACACAGTGCAAATGAACAGACAAATGTGCATACACAGAACAATAACCCATTTCTCCCAACCCCACAAAAATCCCAAAATAAAACCCCACAATCCCCACAGCTGTCTTCCTGTCTCAACTGGAACAAGGTAAAACACAATAAAAACTCTTATAATTGGACTGCGCACACTGCGTCGCCTCGCGTGTGATACGCTCCTCACCAGGGGACCTTAACCAGCCAACTATCTTCTGCACTCGGGAACAATCTAGCTACCTCCTGCGGGGAAACATCATCCACTCACTGAACTAAAACGCTCAATTAGCAGGGAACCTCATCTACTCATTGATCTATAACGTCAATTCATAGGAAATCCAGACCCCCGTACATGGAATCGCCATCCAGACCAACCAGCGCGGCACTCCTGTCCTATATGTGGGGAGTCACTACCCCACCCAATAAGCTCAAAAACACAAGAAGGGACCACTGCCACCGCCCCAGTCCCAACTACAATTCACATGCCGATCACCACCAATTCGCTGAATTTTGCGACAATGTACAATCTCCCACCACCCAATTTACAGTGCCTCCCCCAGTTTCTACCCAAACAAAAGAACTTAACATTTCTGCAACATACTGATCAAAAATGCATCATAATACTTTAAACATTTCCCCCCCTCAAAGCCCATGTTGCTGGTTGACTTACATTTCCTATGCTGCACTGGCACTTGCTCTGCTACTGGGCACCCCCTCGAGGCGCTTCACCGGACCCCTTCTCCTGCAGGGCTCTCACCTGCCCTCAAGCGGGGTATTTTCAAGTGGCCCCCGAAGCCTTTAGCCGGTTACGCGTTTTCCGGTGGTCTTCAGGTGCAGGCGAGGGTCCCACAGCTTCCTTGAGTCGGCGGCAGGGACTGCAGTTCAACGCAGGGCTTGCGCAGGCAGTGCTCATTCACCCATGTTACAATGAGCAATGAGCCTCACAGAGGGCACCAACTTGTTGGGGAGAAGCTGGACCCCCACCAGGGCTGTGGGGGGCCAGCAGCCATACCATCACCAGCTATGGGAGACCCCAACACCTCCCATATGGCCCACAGAAATGCAACAGAGACCCCAGCAGGCAGCCACATGTTCCAAACTGCATTTATTTCTGGGCAGCAAAAAAAGAAAAAAACACGCAGAGCATCGTGCACATCGAGAGTTCAGGCGCCGTCTCTCCCGGGGCTGGCTTGCAAGCCAGCTTTGTAATCACACTGCAGGCTGACCTCACAGAATTGGATCAGCTCCCAGAAACTTATCTCCTCCTGCTATTGGCTGCTGAGTAATAGGTTACCTATGTAGCCCTTATAGAGAGCATGATAATTGGACATTTGAGTTGTGCGTCAGTGGGTTGGTTTAGCTGTGCCAGCCCACCATTACCTAATTCTAGCCTGTTGCATTATGAATTTGTTCCCATAACTTTTTAGCTGAAGCAAGCATTTCGCACCTGAGCTCTGAGCGCTCATTGGCTGGGCTGAGCCATTCTTGTTACAATTATGTTTCAAATGTTGTGCGAGTCTTTGCAAAAATGTCTTTCTTTCCCAGAAAGAAAAGAAAAAACACACTGGGTTGCCGTGGCTTACTCGCATTTGTGGAGAATTAAAAATGTTTGTCTGCAGAAAGCAATCTTATCTTGAATGCGCGACCTTGGCTGTTCGTGTGTTTTGCGAGGAGCATTGCTGAAGGCTTCTGCAGCTAGTGTTCAGTGAGAGAAATTAATTTGGCTGTAATTTTCCTGAAACATGGCTTTACACTGTGCAATTAGACCATGTTAATTCATATAGGCATTTGCAAGCCTTTAAACAGGGATTTTTGTGTTTGTACATTCTGATATTGCTGCATTGGTTCTAATGTAGCATGGAAGTTGCACTGTTGGTGAAGTGGGTGTCTTTCAGCATATTTGTCACCCATGGGTGCGCTGGATTCTGTTGCAAATGATGAGTGCACTCCTTATGCTTCTTGCTGTTTTGTCTGTATAAGTTCTGTGTAAGTTCTTGAACCAGGGTATTTTGTCATCTGGTAAGTGTGCGAACTCCTCTTGTGGGGGGTGTCTGGGCCGCGATCCCCTAGGCAATGGTGTGGATAAGATTGGGGGGAGGGTGCCTTCCAGCTCTCCCTCAACAGTAGCACAGTTCTTGGTTACTTATGAATGGGAACAGAAGAATAAGGTGGGAAAGAATGCTTTATATGGTTCAAGGAAACGCAATGATGAATGAAATACAGTACAGAAAATAACTTGATATGATTTCAACCAAAAGATAATATGATCACTTTTTCTTGAACAATTCACTCCCCCCCTATGCAATGTAAGGAGATAAAAAGGAGAGCATTTAGTTCTCGGGAATGCAAACAATATAATTCAGTTCCCCCCTAGCAAGCTTAGAGGAAAACAGGTAGAAATTTGAAACACAGGCCCAAAATGCTTTGAATGTGATGACAATGAAGTGAAATGATGCTAAAAATGCTTTTAATTCCCTCTAGAGGTTCAGGGTGGGTGATATCTAGTTTATATTAGTTCAGGCTCACTTTAGCAATGCTCTATGAGTAACTAGCAGGTAAAAACGAATTTTAGCAAAGGAAAGCAAGGAGCTGCTGATTTTTACACGTGGCTGAAATTGAGTTGTTTATGTGGTTGTTTTGTGTGGTCTTGTTTGTCTATTGTTAATTGTTTGGTGCATTTGGTTTGGTTTTTGGTTAATCTTACAGTTTGGTTTGGTGGGATATGGGGTTATGGTGTACAATTCTGCTGTATTGCTTCCCGCTGTTGTATATTATGCGGATCAATGACTTTTGATGTTGCTCATGTGGTTTGTTGTCTAATGTTGAAATTAAGAAATAAAGTGTTTTAAAAAAAAAAGAAATAGTTCTGGGGCGCTTGAGTTCAGCGCTCCCTGCACATCGCTGCCATTTCATTGCTTGCTGTCTACAGACACTGTGGTGTGAGACCCTCCCAAGTGTGTTGCCCCTTTAAGGCAATGTGTCCCTCCTATGTGTATTGCCCTTTTGACATGGCCCATGGCTGTGTCATGGCCCAAGCTAATAAAAGGAGAACCTGCAGGCACGTGCAGTAGACTGGCTGCAGACTCCAAGATGGAATGACCTGAGTCGTGTTTCATTTCAGGTCTGCAGGCCCACACCGTGTGAGCACGGGCCTGCAGGCCATGTTGCCATGGGACCCTCTTGCCAGCAAGGTCGCCAGGGGCCGCATGCACTGGGTAAGGCCTGCCCTGCCCCCTCCAAGACCGGGTGTTCCCCGGCATCCCCCTTAGGCACTGGGCCTCTGTGGTGCTGGTTTCCCATAGGACTCACAAAGGGTCGGCTTGATTTCAATGGCCGACCCCAACACAGGGTATAATATATCTGCCTTAGCATGCCCCATGTACTTTGAGATGAGAGTTACAATGTTGCATTTTTTATTTTTATTGCATTTCGAAGGTACAAAGCAACAACATATGCCAAAGTCAGTGCTATGGAGATAAAGGAGGGAAATGGTGCAGTGCCATTTAGAGCATAATTGAGAGAAACCACTTGGCATTTAACACTCCAGTACAGGAAAGCAACATGAAATTGCTCATGTGCAATAATGCCACCTTGCCTTGCTCATATATGTCAGCATTACAAGAATAGAGTTCACATTACAGTGCAGCAAAGCCTGTCTCGTGCCACCACTTTGTTTAGCTCTATGGGCCTGCATTGAGGTCTCCTTAATTTATTTCTTTATTTATTAAATTTGCATAGCGCGCCGACAGCCCAAGGGCATTGTGGCACTGTTACTTGTAGGAAAAACCTAGTTACAGTGAGTACAGGTTCATGTCTTGGTTACAGTATGATAGAGTGCAGGGTCAACAGTAGGCAGTATCATACATAATATGCATAGAGGGTCTTTGATACAGAGGCCCTCATTAGGACCCTGGCGGAGAGGGGTTTACGCCAGCGTAATGCATGGCGTACCTCTCCGCCAGACTACGACATTCCGTAGCGCCATGGAGATTTTTACGCCTGCTTTTTGCAGGCGGAAAAATCCATGGCGCTACGGGACTTGTTGTTAATTACGCCACCGTAATTTACGGTGGCGTAATTAACGCCTTCCCCACTCCCATTATACCCTATGGGGCAAAAATGGGAATGGGGAAGGGTAAATGGGGATTGGGGACTTACCGCCCCGCCAACCTCGGAATGGGGCGGTAAGTCCGCCAACCCCCATGGCGGTATTGGCAGCTCTGCGCCATGGTCCATGGTGCAAATTGCACCATGGACCTCCGCCAGGGTCCTAATGAGGGCCAGAGTATTGGTCACAGTAGTGAGCACCCATAGTAACCATGTAGAGGGGGAAGGATGTCCCTCCAGCAGATAGGGTTGATCAGGCGAACAGGGTAGTTTTCATGGCTCTGCGGAAGGCAGTGAGTGATGATTCAGCTCGCAGGGAGGTGGGAAGGGTGGTCCAGTGTAGGGAGGCAAGGTAGGGGAAGCTGGCGCCACCTGCTCTAGCTCTTTTGTCTCCGGGTACGGAGAGCATATTGGCATAGGGTGTCCTGGTGGGTCTTGTGGAGGAGACTGGGTGGATTCTTTGAGATAGATAGGCTGGTGCAAAGAGGTGAATGCACTTGTGGGTGATGGTTAGAGCTTTGTAGATAATCCTTTCCTTTATGGGGAGCCAGTGGGTTGCTTTTCTGGCATCAGGGGATGTGCTTTCTCTTGGCAATGCCATTAACATTGGTTAATGTTCTGCCATTTCTATGAGCGTTTGCAAGTTGCAAATTAGTTATGTGTGCATTTTCTTTAAAGGAATCTTGCCTACGTCATATTTATGTGTGTTGGTTTCTGGCTACGTTCTACCAATGGGTGGCTTGTTTTGGCACTTTCTTGATCATGGAGGTCTCCGGTGCATATACAAGTCTTCCTAACACTCGAGTGCAGTACCTGCAGCTGTTACTAGAGGTCCCTAAAGCTGACATAAGAATTGGAAATTCAAGTGTGCAGGTCCAGAAGCTGTCCATAGAGGTCCCTGGTGCATGCACAAGTCTTCCAAACACTCGAGTGCAGTCCCTGAAGCTGTTACTAGAGGTCCCTAAAGCAGACACAAGACTTGGGCATACAAGATTGCAGTACCATGGACTGTTACTAGAGGTCCCTAAAGCACGACATGGAGATTCCTGAATGCAATACCAGAGGCTGTTATTAAAGGTCCATAAAGGTCACAGAAGACTTGGAAGTGGAAGATTGCAGTACCACTGGCTGTTACTAGAGGTCCCTAATCCAGTCACACTAATTCGCCTAAACAGCCAGTGTGTTCCTGCACTTCGTGTGGCAGTGACAGCTTTAAACGCAATTTTTGAAAGTCTCTAGTTAGTACAAGAGTCATCAAAAGAAGTACAAAATACGTTTTGGGTTATTTCCTGCGTGTAAAAGACGAGGAGTATTACATAGGCTGCATATTAACTTTAATGAGGTTCTCTACTAACAGTCCAAGGCAATACATTTCCAGGTTTCCATAACGTGAGGGTGGATATTGGGGTTAGTCAAATGGAAAACTTTATACTGATTTACAGAAAATTACACATATACACTTTAAATACACTTCTGTAATGAGGATTAAAATGCCATGTTTGTAGGTGAGATGATATGGGGAAGTACAGAGACGTCTCTATTTTGCATTCCAGGCCGAGGGCACTCGCTTCCATGTAAAGGCACTGTTGACTCCACTCCTTCTCCACCATCACTTTCCCACACTCCTTCTCCCGCATTCCCCCAGGGCGGTGCTGCATTCTGCAAACAGCATCGTTCCCAAGGCTCTACATGCCACATCAAGAGACCTGTGGCCACAAGACTAGTACAACAGAACTTTAATAAAAACATTTAGCACCCAGATGCAGCTATTTCCTTGCTTGCTGTCTACACACAGTTTAGCTTCCGAGTATCTACCAGTGACCGAGTGGTGCGCTCCCTGCACATCGCTTCCATTTCCTTGCTTGCTGCATATGGACACACACTACAGGTTCCGAGTAAATACCAGTGTCTAAGTGCTGCGCTCCCTGCACATCGCTGACATTTCCTTGCTTGCTGTCTACACACACTTCAGTTTTCGAGTACCTAGAAGTGTCTGTATGCTGCACTCCTTGCACATTGCTGACATTTCCTTGCTTGCTGTCTACACACACTTTAGCTTCGAGTACCTAGAACTGTCTGTATGCTGCGCTCCCTGCATATCTCTGTCATTTCCTTGCTTGCTGTCTACACACACTTTAGCTTCCGAGTACATACCAGTGTATAGACCCTCTACGGCAAAGCCCTCGCAGGACAAGTCTGCGGTGTTGAGCGACGCAGGTGCGCAGGAGACGCTGCCTGATTATATGTAGCACGCTTTGCTACGTCCACGCTTCCGTGCATATAGACCCGAGGTACAGACCCTCTGCGGCAAAGCCCTCACAGGACAAGACCGCAGTGTGGAGCAATCTGGGTCCGCAGGAGAAGCTGCCCGATTATACTTAGTAGGCTTCATTACGTCCACGCGTCCGTGCCTATAAGAACCGAGGTACGGACCCTCTGCAGCAAAGCTCTCGCAGGACAAGGCCGTGGTGTTGAGCGAAGCAGGTCCGCAGGTGATGCTGCCCAATTATACGTAGCATGCTTCTCTACATCCACGCTTCCATGCCTACAATAACCGAGGTACGGACCCTGCCCGGCAAAGCCCTCGCAGGACAAGGCAGCGGTATTGAGCGTCGCAGGTGTTTGGTGGCGATGGGGTAGTAGCGTAGATAGTGAGTGAGGAGGACCTCACCTTCCTCTCTGCGGCCGCAAGGTAAGAAGGTGCGGGGAAAGTTAGCATGCTACACTCCACCCAACCCCCCTGACCCAATGAATCCACTCACACTTGAACACACGTTGTTCCCCCGCGAACGGTCCTCACATCCCCTCCACCCCCTGCATACTGTTCTCCCTCGCAGCTAAGGCTGCGTGCGCTCCCTTGCAACTCTAGTCTGCGTGTGCTCCCTTGCAACCTAGGCTGCGTGCACTCCCTTGCAATTTAGAGCACATATGCGCCCTCGCAATTTAGGCCGCGTGCAATCCCCCGCAATTTAGGCCACGTGCATTCCCTCTCTCTGCATGGCCATTTGCGTTCCCTCCTTTTATTATTCGCTGCACTTCCTCGCATCTTGTACCAGAAACAAAAGTCACTCGCAATATATTACATTGAATCCTATGCAATACAAGGCTATGCATCTGGAGAAGAAAGGTGAAACTGTGCCTTATATGAAATAGCAAAGCCAAGCGACACATTTCATTTGAAATAAATAAAACATTTACTTTCCAACATACAAAGTAAAATTATGTAAAATGAAAGGGCCTGACATTTCCATGTGAACAGCGGTCATGTTAAATGGAACTGCGTGTTGTGAATCACTCAGAATGAACAGCCCTGTCTTTCATCATGGTTGTGGAAAAATAAATAATAGGCCTGAGAAATAGAATTACACATGTACAAAAAGATAAGATGCAATGTGGTGAAATAAATAAAAGACTTTACATGAGGAATCCAATTTACAAATGTAAAAGATTACTTCTTTCAGAATGTACATGTAGTTTGCTTTGCAGCATTGCCCATTGGACTGCTGGGCTGTGTTATGTATCCCTGATCTGAGATCCCTTTAGCCAAGGAATAACAGCAATGTGGCCTGGCTGGAGGGGTGATAGGGCCGGCCTGGGACTGCAAAATATAAAGAAAAATACACTTTAAAGATTCAATTTGTGGTCGATCTCAGATAACCAAATGCAAGCTGGGCCTCCTGAGACTTTGGCCAGTGCACACTAGGAATGTACAACCCTAATAAACTGAGCCTTAGCTTCAAACAGAGAGCTCCTATTGGACTTAAAATACTGATACATAAAGATCAATGCAAGCTTGAGAAGCAGATGTTTCATACCATGTGACTTTAAAGAAATGGAAACTAAAGGGTTCATTTATAAATGCATTGCTATTGAGTAAAATTGGACAATTCACTTACCTCAATAAAAAGAGTGCCGTGAGTCACAGTGAGCTCATCCAGGTGTCATAGTAAAGATCACAACAAGCCTGTCAGTTCTACATACATATCAGCTTTATGTAAGGTGTGGAATTTGAGTTATAGATTAAAATGTGTTTCTGGATTTCCTAAAAATGATAGAAATCTGAAAGTTGGTGAGATAATAGAACGTGAAATTAATGTTTGGATTATGAAGTTGCAAAGTCTCAACTATATTAGTTTTGGTCAAAAGTGTGAAAAATTATAACACGCTACAGGAAGTTCGTCCCAAGATCAAACTCGGTTCTCTGGATCCGGCATGACTCGCTGAATCAGAAAATGTATATATTATTGTGTTTAGTTGTAAATTACAAAAAGTTACCATGTTGTCACTTTTTGGAGTTGCTGCTGTGAATGTTTAAAATGGTTATTTTAGACAATCCTTTCTCTTCTCCCGTCATTACCCATAATCTAGATCTCATAAATCCCTTGTCCTATCAGTTGGTGGAGGCTGGCGTTCTGAGGGAGAGGAAAATGAATGTACAATCCAATGTGTGGGAAAATGGGTGGGCACCGCATAAATATTCACAATGTGGATGGTGTCATAGGCCCTATATAAGGTCAATACCTTATGACACTGAAGAAATGAACACTAACTTGAGTGTGCTGAACTCTTTTGCTGGAGACGTTTGCTTGAAAGTCTGGGAGTACCATCTGAGGGTTTATAGTCATTGCATCGAATGCAATAGCATCGAATGCCATGCCAGAGAAAAAAAGCATCAAACAAAAGCATCAAATGCATTTTTTCATGTTTTTCTATGGGGGGTTCCCCCAAAACCCCTTTTCTTAACCTTTACAACCCATTTAATTAAACGAAACCCTTTAACTTAAAAAAAAAAGAATTCAATGCTTTTTTTCGATGCTTTGTTTTCTCTGGTATGGCATTCGATGCTATTTCATTCGATGCAATGACCAGATACCCCCATCTGAGAGAAACAGCCTAAAACCTGACTGGTCCCTGCTGTGAATAGCTGAGCTATCTTTGCCTGAGGTGTGAGCTGACTCGTATCTGTTCCCAAAAGAGGGTCCTAATACCTGGCTGGCCTCCTGAGCTAATAGCAGAGATCTCCCATGTAAGCAGGCATATCCCAATGCTATTAAATGTGTGCGGGAAAATACCTGCCTTAATCTTTTCCCTTATCTGTAGTTGAGGGGGGGACTGTGTAGACCCCGATCACATTTGACTAAAAATAATTAATTCATTCCCCTATAGAAAAGATGACAGGATGATTCTTATTAAAATTCGCAATTAACAGATCTCATTACCAGTGTACCTGAACCACTATAGCTTATAAAGTAATTGGGCAACACTATTTTTCCTGTAACCCCAGACTTCTTGACAAAAGTGGGATGTCCCTGCTCCCAAAATTAAAATCTCAAAACACAGCCTTTCATTTGAATGGGCTATTGTCCCCAAAACGAAAATACCCAAATCCTGCCTTTCATTTGAATGGGCCATTGTCCCCAAAATGAAAATTCTGATCCATTCCTTGTTCCCACACCCTGCCTTTCAAAATAAAAAGTTATTTTTTAATCCCAAACGAAATTTCTAATATATTCCTGCTCCCTAAACTTTGCCTTTAAACCAAGAAGTGTCACATATAACTGATGCTTGGGTTGGGTGCTGGGAGAAAAGAGTATTTTGCTTAGTAAATTAAACCAAGCGTGATTCTCCAGTTAGGGGATATATACACTCTCCTGGGAGTGATCAGGTATCACACATATCAGAAAGGTTTGAGACAGCTTTGTGATAAAGAAGGAACCAGGTTGCTGCATACAAGGGGTATACTAACTGACAGTGTTTTTTCAAAAGGTCCCAGATGTTAATGTGCAGACAAATCCCATGTGTAAAGCACTGGAAATGCAATGTGCAATTTGATTTGAAAACAAACCTGTGTTTATTGCAATTGAAATGGTATTAAGAAATACCTGCTGGTACATTATCACACGAAAGTTACCTCTGTGCTGAAGTTATTGTGTTGTGCCACGGGGTTAGTGGCTTGTGTTATTTTCAGTGTAAACTTTATTAATCATACAATTTAAATAAATATATATATATAATATTTTATAAACCGGCCTGATTGTTGGCTCATTGGTGGCACAGAGGGAGGGAGTGGGGTGGCATTCTACAGGTCGCGAAGTGACCAAAATAGGAATCCGTTTGGGGCTTGTTGTGCGACACCTTGATTGAGGAGGGAAGAAACTCCTGTGTTGAGGGTGATCATCCAATGCATCTTTACAAATTGGGGGCTCATCCAGCATTTTTCATGCAATTTTCAACTTCTGACATTTGCATTGGCAGCAGACTCTTCATTCTGGTGTAATTGAATTGACATGGATGGAAAGTTGCTTTTGCACTGTTCATTTGCTGCTCAGACTTGCACTCTGAGTTCCAGAAAGGTGTAAAGGAAAACTTTAGATTAAATAGTACTGATTTAGATTTGGCATTGTGTGTGGAAATTAAGCAGGAACAGGGTTAGATTTTTGCCCCTGAATAGAGACCGTTTACAAGGTTGTAGAATACATTTGAAAATGAGCACCATTGAAGTTAGAGAGGCCAGGAAGCACTTCCTATCTAAATTATTCCTTACAGGGCAATGGAAGGAGAAAGAACATGAAATTTGGCAAACAGAATCAGGTTACATCTGTAAGCAGTGACATTTGGCAGTATAAGGGTCTGTGGATGAGCAGATTAAAATGGCTCAGTTCACAGCATATTTGTTCTTTCATTTACAGTTAGTGGAAGATTGATGCCAAAAGAGTGAGGCTTGTATGTGGAATCAGATTGTGGTTTGAAAGAGACCCAGCAAGAAATTAAACAGGTAGAAGATAAAGGACAACAGAGGCACATCTTAGATTTAATACAAGAAAGTCTCCTTGAGGAACTCAAAAAATTAGCTCAAAACACAGCATCAAGAGAGTGAAGAGCGTGAAATGCATTTTTCTGCACAGCAAGATGCACATAAAGAGTATGTGGAAAATGTGAGCACACTGCAACATAAGGTAAATGATCAGACTATTTATAATAGAGGGATTTTAGATGACATTATGGCTCTCAAACAACAAGTCAGGGAATTAGAGATGGAAAATAGTCAGTTTATCATCAAACAGATGGACTCTCAACAGGAGTTTGAGGAAATAAGTCAGAATGTAAATATTCTGAAGCAGCAGAATTTGCAGCTGGCAAAAACCATGATGCAGAAAAGGATTCGCCAGACTCTCAGGAGCTGACCAGAATTAGAGAGGAAAACAGGGAACCTGTGGTGCGTGTGAAGCAAGTAGAGGCTGACCTGTCACAGTCAGTGAATTGTAGGGGCGCGTTGGAGAAAGAGATCAGTCTCTTGAAAGACAAGCACCTGGAATATGCACACATCATACAGGACTCCCAGAAAGCAAATGAAGCATTTCAAGCGGAATTAGAGCAAGTGAAAAATCGAGGCATGGCTTAGAGCAAGGTGTTCAAGACTATAAAGGCCTTGGTCCCAGAGTTTAAAAGCCAGCTCTCTGGATATCATCAGGAAATGAAGACAGAGAGAAGTAAGTGTGAGAGTTTGACAAATGAAATTGAAAAATACAAACAGGCATTGAGGCACCCTGACCAGTCAGGGTATGGAAAACGCCCACTGATAAAGAGGCAATACCCCCTCTAACAGGGATATCATGCAAGTTAGCCACAACGTCATATGTCCCAATGGCAACTCACCTCATACACACCACTTACCAAGAACAGGGAAACATAAGGCAGCTGGACTCACCCATGCCTAGCCCAAGTGACCCAGAAGGTAAGACCTTATTAAATATTTATGAATATTCATCTTTACCAAGTAGACGGGAAGGTGGCCGGACCATTGTGTCCTAGGAAATCCAAAATACCACTGGGAGTACTTCTGACCATGACGATTCCTATGGTGAGAACATCTGGGAGTTGGACTGCAGAAAATTCGTTTACAGAGGGACCACTTAGTCCGCTTGGTAGAAAGAGAAGATTGAAAGCTTGGGTCTAGGAAGAGCATTCTCATAACCTCTGCACATTCGGGAGGATGGGGGGATTTCCACAGCCTAACTGGAAGGAGGGATAAAGCAAATGGGTGCACTCCTGAATAAAAAGTGGATCACTTAGGAAATTACCTGAGAGTTCACGGTACCATAGGAGAGAGGAGTCCAGACCCTGTGACTCCGGGAGGCTTTCCCAATCTCACAGAGATTGGGAGCGCATAGAGGACAGGGAATGGACTACAAACAGTAGCAGCTATGAGTCAGAATGTGAGTGGACTCAGGTGAAGAGGAAAAGGAAGGCTGCCAAACAGAAGAAGGGTCTTATTAAAGACCCAATTCAACAGATAAATGCCACAACCAGCATCATATCTCCCTACCACAGGATTGTAAAATATTTGGTATGGGAGCACTTACAGCTTTATGAGCAAATGATGACATCATTTGGAATAAAAAATTACGTGAACTGCATGGGATTTGTCAAGTAGACATTATCCCTGAATACTCCAGCTTCTTTGCAGGGCTGGAGGATCAGGATCCCTGCAAATGGTCCACCTATAGGGCGGCCATATTGAAACATGTGTCCACCCACCAGAAACCACAAGAGGCCCATAAGCAGTGTTAAGCTTGCAATGTGGGGAAGAACAGGCACCTAGGGAGTTTGTGCAGGATTTAAAAGAAGCATTTGCACAGACTTCCTGACACGTGAACACCAATTATAGGGAGTTTGTGACAATCTACTTCAATGCACTCCCCAAATATATCGTGACTCAGCTGGTGCTGGATTTTCATGAGCACAGGACCCTGGATTGAGTGATTGAACAGGCAACCACGATCTACGAGGTCCGGAAGCCCACTGAGAGTAAAAACAACCTGCTGCAAAGGTGTCGGAGGTGAAACCTACCACTCCATTGGATCTGGAGAAAAGTGGGCCTAGAAATACTCCTTCTGCCAAAAATCAGAATGAAAGGCAGATGAGACCATGCCACCTATGTAAGTCCAAGATTACAAGGGTAATAGGCCAATACTGGGGTATGTTTACACTCCCCTGGCACAGTGGGGGGCCCAACAAGGTACGTACTTCCGTGGGAAACTTCCCAACAAACTTCCCTAAGGAAAGAAGTATTACTTCACCTCCCAACCTGAACTTTTTCCTCAGGTACTCCCGAACCAGAACTTCCAGAATAATCCGCCCTCCCTCTTCCCATGCTTCCAGGACAATAGATCTCTGACCCCGGGAGAAGGGAGACCCAGGATGGACAATTATGGGGGAAACCTCCAATACCTGAGCTACTCTGGGAGAAGGGACAGTTACCCTTTCCGAGAGCATCAGAGGTATAACCAGAGACCGCCTTACAACTCAGAAAATGTTTCCCAACTGGAGAGACAGGCCCAGCAACTAACTAACGATCTGGGGCCCATGCTGAGAGCTCTGTCAAACCCTCAAATGGAACCTGCTGCCCAGAACACTCCAACACCCGGTTCTGATCCCCCAGGGGGGGGAAATGACTGAAGGGAAATTCAGACAACCAACTAGTCCAGGGTAGGGGGCCCGGGTGGAATGGAGATGCCATGCCCTAGAGGAAGCTTCCTTTCCCACTGGAGCAAAACACCTGGAAACCTTCAAGCCTGAATATGCATATTGTACCCCCGAAAAGTTGGAACCTAAAGAATGGAGAGTAAGTAAGAGAAGTCAAAAGAGGACCCACTTTGTGGAGGATCGTCAGATAATTCCCTTTGAAATAGAAGAATCCCTGGAGGATTCAGGTAGGGATATCTTCTCTTTCGGGAACAGGGGGATCCCTCCCAAAGAAAAATGGGTCTCAAAAGACCCTGAATGGGACAGGGTAAGTATGGAGACTGAACCAGAACAAGACATTCTTAAACCCCAAACATGTGAGCCAGATAATACTGAAATTGAAGGAGTATCGTCTCCCCACACAGGTTCTGAGGATTGTCTCCAGGGAAATGGGGATAGCGAAGAATCAGGGGATAAAGGGGACTCCCCAACTTCATATGTTTCTGGGTGCAACATTTTTATTACAGATTCCCGATCTCCAACCCGGACAATTGCGCAAGATCACACAGTGTCGGAGTTCAATATCAAAAGGTTGACCGCCAAACTGGCACATACTTCATATTTTCTTTGCCCCCTTGAGAAGAAAGAAGGAAGATTGTATGCTCTGGTCAAGCTACAGGGTCCACGTGCATTATCATCTCTGGTGGGTACTGGATCCCAAGCCACCCTCCTGTCCAAAAAAAGGCTTTCAGCAAGTAAACTCAGGTAGAGGGGAGCGTCACCAAATTCCCCTCACACCTCTTCCCGGACAACTCCAAAACTTCGATGGGAATGCAATTTCCGTCGAAGGGACTGCAGACCTGGAAATAAAAATTGGGCGACATCGGGTGAAACACCCGGTGGTAGTCGCGGCTTCAAAGGGCACAACTTGTCTACTGGGGAATGACCTCCTTCGGAGGTTATCACCCCTGATTGACTGTGTGAACAAGGTCCTTTGGACCCAGACTAACCGGCCAATTAAATCAAACAGAGCACAAATTATGTGAGTTTGAATAGCACATGCCATTTGATTGAACAATGTTCCAAGTAAGTGGAATTTCATTTCAAGAACAATCAGGTCCCAGACATCACTGGTGTGGCAACTCTTATCAATTCTTGAAAATCAACCTCCTCCCAGTTTTAAGTGGCATTCCACACTGGAAGGAAATACCCTGACATTTTATACTAGTCCAAAACTAGAAGAAACCCAAAATCCCATGACAAAAGATGATGAAAGACCATCTCAAAGGTTGACTGACCTTCAGAAAAAGAGTGCTCAGTTAGTTTTCCCCATTCATATAAATGAGGGCAAGAGCCTGTTCCCGCCACAGTATGCCTGAATAATGGAAGAAGCTTTATCAGTGAAGTATTATTCAGAGGAAAGGCCTCACTTGCCCTTGGAATGTATCTTACATATCAACAATGGATTAATCTTGAATAGAGTGAACGTCTTCAGACTTCGCTATCACATTCCAAAATTAAAGCTAATTACAACCAATTATCTGAAAATAATGTATTTCTTCGAAGGAAAAAAGGCTGGATAAGGTAATAATTTATCTGTTTTTCAATTCAGTGAAACAACTACTGCTGGACGAAGCGCCGTCATTACTGCCAATGGGGCTTTGACCTACTAGACTCCAAGTCGAAATCTACAAGCGGGCACCAAAGCTATAATCGCAAACCTGAAATACCTTGTCAACACCAAACGGAAACCCGGAACAGGCCTAGGGCACAGCCTGCATACTTTAACGAACCCAAAGAGGTGGAGAACTCACCAGCACTGACACCTACAATTAAGACATCTCAATTCTCTATCACAGCAAAGGGAAGTCAGGAAGCTTGTGAAAGTCATAGCAACAAGTTGAACAGGGGACACATCGAGCCAGAAGACAACTGGAATTAGTTTGCACAGCTCTCGATGTGAATAGAACGAGATCATAACTGCATAACCAAACTGTTCCAAAAGACTTCTCCATGGGCAGCTGCAACACAAGAGGATTGATGCACCTATTTGGAAAGAGCGACGTAACTTTCGATGCCAATGACTTGATTTGCCTGCAAGAAACCTGGCTTAGGGAAGCCCCAGTATTAGAAGGCTACACTATCCATCTTAACCTGCAATTAAAGGCCTGAAAGGAAGACCATCATCAGGTCTGTTAATAGCTGTCAAGCATGAAGCCAACTTAAAAATACTAACTGCAGAAAACATCAGCCCATACATACAGGTTCTAACGATGGAAACGGAAAGGTCAGACTCCAACAGACCATGAGCACTGATTGTGCTGAACTTGTATTGTAACATAACAGCACTGGTGTCAGGCCAATTTTCGGCAATCATAATGCACGTCATAAACAATCTTGTCGAGCTATGGAACGATCCATTTATAATTCTATGCCGGAATCTTCATATCCACTGCTTCGACCGTTGCTTCTCCCCGATAAGGAACCAAGCCACATCGGCGACCCCAGCTGAAATAAGAGGTCTAGCGTGACAGGAGGAATTGATCCTTAGAAACATAGACATCCTGAATGGGAACACAGCGGGGGATATTCCTGCTGACAACGCATGAAGGAATTTGTCCTCTGTGGTAAAGACTTAAGAAATTCTACACCCAGGGTGGAGCAACCATACATCATGAAACTAACTTGCTGGGCGTTAAATAAACCTCCCTTGGTGACTCAACCAGAAAAAATAAGGATGTGCTCTGGAAGAAACAGATTGATTATCTACCCAAAGAGAATCGAAGAACTTATCAACACGCTCACGCCACCATTAGATGTGAAAAGTTGGACACAGCAAAACGTGAGATCGATTACATCAATATGCTGATGGACTTTGTTGAATTTAAGAAGTATGGTGCAAAAAGAACCTTTCCACACAGGCACATCTTCGACGAAGACATGGCCAAGAAAAAAAAGCTCTTAAAAATGGAAGTACGTAACCTTATCAAGAGCGAGCGGTCGGACGTGCAACATCTCATAAAGAAACTAAAACAGCGGCACCACAATTGGGTACATGGGCGTAATCAGTTGATGTGTCAATGTGACTCCGAAACCATTCTTAAAAACATGGCTACAAAAAACACCAATGAAATCTGGCGGTCTCAGCTTGTGCCTGGCTCGATCATTTCTCCTCAATATTTGCAAATCCCAATGCAGACAAAACCAACACCGTACCTTTAAGTGGGGACGGTTGGTCCTTCTCTAAGGACAAAGAAGACATTTTAATAATGATCAACAAGGAAAGCAACACGAGGGCCCCTTGCCTGGATGGCATGACCAACGGCATTCTGAAAAAAGACCCAGAGCTATGGTCAACCTTCCTGTGGGAACTGTTCAACCACATTAAAAAGACCAGACGAGTACTGCTGTCGTGGAAAACCTCAGAGGTCATTTAGATCTTTAAAAAGGTGGACAGGAGGGACCCCAATAATTACTGTCCAATCTCACTTTGGAACATCGTCAGGAATATTTTTGCTGCCTTGATCCTAAAAGCCCTCACAAACTGGAATATCAATACTCAAAACTGTGACAAGAGGCAGTCTGGCTTTGGAGTCGGCACAGCTCTTAACATCTTCATCATTAACATCCTAAAAGTGTGTACGATGGAGAAAACAGATGTAAAATTCTACATGGCCTTTATTGACTTGGAGCAAGACTTTGACACAATTGACCACATCAAACTTTGGTTCAAACTAAAAAGCTGGGGTTGCCCGGTGGACAGCCTGGAAGCAATCAAGGACCTACAGACTGGTATATCACTAAAAGTCAGAATTAACGTGCAAGGAAATCTTTCTGAGTCAATAATCCCAGTCAAAGGTCGGAAACAAGGATGTTTGCTTGCACAAACATTGTTCAACAGGTTTATTTCTGATGTACAACAACCTCTAAGGGATGTCAGAAGTTTCCACCTGAAATTAGCGAACAAACAACTGGGAAGACTACTTTACACGGATGATTTGGTACTCATAGACCAAACTCCCATTGGCCTTCAAAGATAGCTAGACACACTGCAATCTTATATGGGGGAAAATGGTCTTCAAATAAATGCAAAGAAGTCACGAATCATGACTATGGGGCTTACCTATACTCTAAGGGGCAGTAAACATGCCTGGTTCTTGAATAACGAAAAGCTAACCGAGGTTAATTCTTTCATCTACCTTGGAATGCGCTTGAACGTCAGCTCTAGAGATGCCCCCAAGGAAGCCACACTTCGAAGCAAAGCAACCAATTTGGCCCTCCAGGCATGGATATTAGTCAAAAGCTACTGTTTCCTTTCAATGCAACCAGTGATATCCTTTTATCGTATGAAGGTGGTACCTATTCTCACCTATGGTGCAGAGGCTTTCTTGCACTACCTGCAGAAGTTTGGCCAATTCTGAGGGTGTCTTCTGGAAATGGGTGTTAACATACCAAGAAGTACACCTATCCAGGCCATTAGGCTGGGACTTGGCCTAACCTCTCCATATGCGATGGTGGTTTGGAAGACCTTAGCCTTATACAGGAAATGTATACAGCCAAATCCCCCAGGGCCTTCCAAACCTTGCTGGAAGCTATCGTGGATAGTGCTGAAACAACATTACAGGAGTGGAAGTGTATCTGCACGACAATCCTATTTAACTTGGGGACAGCAGAGGAAATCCTGCTCACTAATATGGGTAAAAGGGGTCAAATGTAAACTATGTACTGACGATTGGATCAAAACGCAGGACAAAAGAGCAAAATACAAACTGTACAGGAAGCTGCTCTTTGAAACCCGAAGACTCAACACAACCCTTCAAATACCTAATAAAATATCCAAATAGGTATTAACGCACCCAGTTTATGTGTTTTCGATTGAATATGTTCCCCACAAGAGAAATTCTGAAAGTGTGGAGGGGAAGGCGCGTAACTGACTTGACTGTGTAAAGACAAGAACTGTGAGCAATCACTATATCATTTAGTCCAATTTTGCCCGGGCCTGACTGTAAAAAGGACTAATATACTGGGCAGGTTCATCAACGAGCAAACAACATTATCAGCAGACCAATGGTGGGCTAGGCTGATCCAGGGTGACAGGATTTCACCAACATTGTCATTGGTTAATTTATTAAAGGAGGTTTTTATCCAACTTGAAAGCATAAAGGAATTGGTTTAGTGCTATCCACTATTGGGCTTATCACCATGTTGGATATTGTTGATGTTCAATAGGTGTACATTGGAAGAATGGATACAAGTGTGTGTATTGGCAAAAGGTCTCTTTTTTAGAGCCAAATGCGAATTTCAAAAAAATATTCAGGAGACTCCCAAGATTAGACCATTCCGACCTTTAAATTGATTGATAAACACGAAGTAGGTCTGGAAACCCCAAATTCCAAACATCTCCTGCCTAGCAGATGTATGCAAAATATTTCCATTGACAATAAAAGCATAGAAAATAATTATTGGGTCATGAGAGATGTCCCTTCTTCCTTTTATTTAGGTAGTGACATTTTCAACCGATTCGCAATCAATTTGGACCTGATTAATAATAAAGCCTGTTCACGACTGGGGGGTAACCCTATGGGCTTTGACAACACTGAAAAAGCATTCCTGACAGCTCCATTGCTGCCTTATGTAGTTGAAGTTCAAGTGCGAGAAGAGGTTACCATCCCAGGACAGGTGCGACAATTCACACCAAAATTAAGCGGGGACAGAACCCCATACATCAGTATACCTATATAAATTAAATTCTCTCCAGCAACAAGGTTTGTATTAACATCCAACACTCCTGGTCGACCTATAACACGACACCATTTGAATATTGGTGGATAACCGTGACTCCCAAAGTATTACCTTGGGTGCAGACAATTTATTGGATTGGCTGTTGATGCCCAACATTATTCTATTGATTTAGGTAATTAAATTATTGGGATAATTCCAAACAACTGTTTTGATCACTCCGACAGTCTTCCTTCAGAGAAGACCTTTACCCAACATGGGGGGAATTACTTGGTGTACTCTTCCTGCCCTTATGGATTGGAAGAGGTGACCTGTGACTTCAGGGAGGATGAGGTTTTCTTTAAAGTCAAGGATAGCCACCTCAAATCCATGGAACATCCTGTCCAGGTTCACACCATACAAAAAGACCTCTCCACCCAACTGGAGGATACCGCCAAAATTGCCAAGCCCAAGGTCTTTCCAGGCATAAAGCAGATGGTCAAAGAACGGATCAATCTTGCTGATGCCTGTGAGACCGAGGAGCAAAGACAGAAGCCTAAACAGGCATTCCTGTACTTCCAGGAAATCGTTTCTGTGAACTGCTATGACCGTGGACGCAAAGATATACATTGAACCACCATACCCACTGACCCCCAGATGGCACCAGTATTTGTGAAACAATACTGGATGCCTCTCGCGTCCATGGAGTCACTCACAGAGATTATTAAAAATGTAGAATCCGTGGCATAAATTGTCAGATGCACAGTACTTTTAACAACACGGTACTGGGGATAATCAAACCAAATGGCCAATGGAGACTATGTAGAGACCTGAGGGAGTTGAGCAAACAGGTCCACATGTCAACACGGGCTGGCACAGATCCAAGGGTCAAAACTATACATTGCCATTGATTTGACTAACGGCTACTGGACAGTTCCAGTGAGTAGGGAAGTCCAATGAAAGTTGGCCTTTACCTTTGGGGGGCAGCAATACATGTAGACCCGAACCCCATTTGGATACATAAACTCTGGCAACAAGTACAACATTTTTCTGCATCAGGCCATGCACAATTTTGTCGAAAAGGGAAACCTGGCCTATCTAGATGATGTCTTGATCAAGAGCTCAACAGTGGATTAACACATAGCAGAACTCCGCTATGTTATGACCCAGTTGCAGAAAGCCAGAGCAAAACTGTCCTTCCAGAAGGCACAGTGGTGTGAGATCTGAGTGAAAATCTTAGGGCATGAAATGACCTCTGAGGGTCTGAACCCCCAGGTAAAGAAGGTGGAAGCCACTGAAAAGAAGCCTATCCCAGGCTTTTTGTTTGGCTTACCCCATAAAGAACCAGGAGTACTTCTTAGAGACAGGGTTCTCAGATACTTATGTGAGCAAAACTTTGTCCTCCGTGGAGGAAAAATTCAATGATTATGAAAAGGCACTCCTGGCAACAGTGTGGGCGTTGAAGAATTACCACCCATTCATCCAGGGGGAGCACATCATCGTAGAAACTCCTCACCAACCGTTGCAATATCTACAAAGTGACAGAATACAGGCAGGGAACATCAGTAATTCCAGAATTACTTCCTGCATTCTGTCCATGCAAGACTTTCCAGTGGATGTTAGATATGGGCAAAACAAGAAGAGTCCTCTAGTGCAAGGTTTGGCGGACCTGTATAATTGTGCTCAAGAAAACTGCCTCGAGGACGAATGTCTTGTGACCAATGACGATCTGGAGGTGTACCTTACTTCCCCAAACATGGGGCCTCATTACTAGTTCAGCAGTAACATGCTGGTGCAACCGGCGGGTTGCCGCCCAACTCATAACACCATTCCATTGCCTGATATCCTGGTGCCACCGGCCCGGGATGTCAGGCACCAGAACATGTAAGTCTCCATTCCCATTGATTCCAAGAGGACTCCATGGGAATGGGCACACGAACATACTGGCACTGTGTCAGACCGGCGAGGAGCAACGGCCCCTGCAGGCATACTCAGAGAATGGTGGTCCAGAAAGGGTGCTAGTACGTTGCTACCAACACCTTTGTTTCCGGACCGCCATACTCGTAATGAGGTCCATGGTCTATGAAGAACACACATGTCAGGGGCTACCCACAGTTTATGTGGATGGGTGTTCCTACCTTGTCAACAATAATGGGAAAAAATAACTAGTGGCTGGCATTGGGAATGCCTGAGTGAATGATACCCCAGAGCTCTTTGCCGATTACAAAATAGGACCACAAAGTAGTCTGGTCGCATTGTTGAAGCTGTTAATCAAGCCATCCTCACTGCAGTGCACCACCAACTCTGGGAAATCGTTATAATCACTGACTCCGATTATGTCAGGAATGGGTTAGTAGAACACATGATTATTTGAAAGAATCGGGGCATGCTGTGCGCAAACAGAAAATCATTATAGCATGGGAAATTAATCAAGTGAATAGATGATCTGGTAACCTCTAATGATCTGACCATGTATCTTAAAGAGATCAGAGGACACTCCAAAATAGAGGGGCCAGACAAGACTGGAAATCACTTGGCTGATCAGCTGTCTAAAACCAGAGCTCTATACAGGAATTTCTGTAAGGAAAAAGTGTCCAATACAAGCAAAACTGCAGCTAAAGAGGAGCTGCTAGCCGGGAAGTAGTTGGGAACTACATTTCACAGGAACACTTTGTCAGTTGACTCATGTGCAGGCAATTAGGAAGGCAATTAAGCCTCTCCCCAGCCTGTACTGCTTGTTGGTGATTTTGTATGCAGGCACGGGTCAGAGGAGTCTGCCGCTGATGTTACTGTTTGAGAACACGGAACTACGGGCCCGGCGGTGATTCTTAGGACAGGTGTTTGGAAGTGAAGGATGTAAGGGTCATTGTAAGGGTCATTTGATGGGCGTGGGAGATCTGACTGCATTTTTGGTGGAAGGGGGGCAATAAGCCTGTTCAGATTGGGGCTGTGACTACAAGGTTACCAGAGAGCTATCAGGCATTTACTAGTGTTTTTGACAATGGTGGTGCTTCCCAGTTACCACCCCATAGGCCATTTGATTGTGCCATTGACTTAGAACCACAGGCCAAATTACCATGTAGTCGGGTGTATGTCCTGTCTGAAAAAGAGACGCAGCATTTGCGGAAATATCTCAACAAGATGTTGGAATGTGGATTTATCAGACCTTCTAAATCCCCAGTCTTGTCTCCCTTGTTTTTCATGCCAAAGAAAGAGGGTACTTTAAGGATATGCATAGACTACAGAGCATTGAACAGAGTAACGGTTAAAACAAGTTCCCATTGCCTTTAATTTCTGTCTTATCAGATCAGGTCAAGATGGCTCAGATTTATGCCAAGTTGGATTTAAGGGGAGCATATCATCTCATCAGGGTGAATGAGGGGATGAGTGGAACATGGCTTTTCGCACATAATGCTGTTTGGGTTGTGCAAGGCCCCAGCAGCATTTCAACATTTCATGCAGGAGCTGTTATGGGAATTTCTGGATATATTTGTGATTGTGTATATAGATGACATTCTAACTTACTCAGAGGCAGTGGAACAGCATGAACACCACGTTAAGACAGTATTAGCTAGGCTGCAGGAGTATCATTTATTTGCTAAATTGGAAAAGTGTGATTTTCATGTCAACGGGGTAGAATTTCTGGGTTTCATTTTGACACCAGCAGGAGTGGCTATGGACAACAAGAAGGTGCAGGAAGTGACCAATTGGCCAACTCCTCAATGTGTGAAAGATATTCAGTCATTTCTTGGTTTTGCTAACTTTTACAGGAGATTCATAAACAACTTTTTGGCCATAATTACTCCCATTACCATATTGTTGAAACGGGCTAGTCAGTTTCAGTTGGATCAGGAGGTGAGGAAGCATTTACTAGGTTAAAGACAGCATTTACTCAGGCTCCGATTCTATGTCATTCAAATTTGGAGAAACAGTTTCAAGTAGAGACGGATGCATCCAACTTGGCAGTCGGAGCTATTTTGTCTAAGGCTAATCAGGAAAGGATTTTGCATCCAGTAGCATATTTTTCATGGAAATTGACAGCATGTGAACAAAATTATGCAATCGTGGACAAAGAACTTTTGTCTATCAGGGAGGCTTTTTTGGAATGGCGTCACTACTTAATGGGGGCTCGCCTTCCGGTGGTTGTCATCACTGATCACAAGAACTTACAGTATCTATGGTCTGCCAGAAATCTGAGTTCTCGGCAATTACGATGGGCCCCATTTTTTGAGGAATTTGATTTTGTGGTAACCTATAGGCCAGGTAGGAGTAATGGAAAATATGGGAAAATATGGGAGCGCACTGTCAAGTGGAACGTAGTGTCATTCTGATGGAAAGGATTGTGGGAGCAGTAACACAGGTGGTGGTTGGAGAGATATGTCAGAGTTTTCCAAGGAAGCGGTGGTCGGAGTGGTTGTAGAAGGGAAAGGACAGAGTCATTCGGAATGGATTGCATATCATGAAGGAAAGTTGTTTCTCCCTACGGAACCTTTGAGGAGAAAGGCACTGTTTTGGTGTCATAATTCACCTATAGCAGGACATGGGGGAGTCAGGAAAACACAAGACATAGTGCAAAGGTATTTTTGGTGGGAGGGCTCGGCTAAGCAGGTACAGGAGTATGTGACTAAGTGTGAAACCTGTGTGCGGTCCAAATCGGATCATTTAAAGAAAGAAGGGTTGTTGCAACCGTTGGATACACCCCAGAATCAGTGGGAATGTGTATCTATGGTTTTTCTCACTGAGTTCCCGCAAAATGAGGGTTGTCATACAATTTTGGTGGTGGTGGACATTTTGACAAAGCAGGCTCATTTCATACCTTGTGATGGAATTCCCAGCGCTAGTTCTCTGGTGAATTTATACTTACGGCATATAGTGCGATTGCATGGTTTGCCAAGGATGATAGTGTCAGATCAGGGTTCTCAGTTAACTTCCCGGTTTTGGTGTGCTTTCTGTAAGTTACTCGGAATCTCCTGTGCATTATCCACCAGTTATTATCCACAGACAGATGGGCAGATGGAGAGGGTAAACCAAACCATGGAACAATACCTCAGATGTTTTTTGGCGGAAGGTAACCTTTCCTGGGTACATTCTCTCTGGTTAGCAGAATTTTGTTATAAAAATGCAAAGCATGATTCAGTAGGAATATCTCCTCATTGTTGTATATATGGGCAGGACTGTCAAATGCTGCCAGAGGAAGTTCCTCAGTTGAACAGAGTTCCAGCAGTAACATAACGCACACAGGAGCTTCTAGAAATATGAGAGAGTGCCCCACCAAAATCTGGATAAGGCTAAAGTGAACTATAAGAAGCAAGCTGATCGTAAGAGGAGGCCAAGTCCCAAGTATGTGGTGGGAGATTGAGTATGGTTATCTACATAACATATAAGGGTATTTGGGTCTCGAAAGTTCCTGCCCCGTTTTATTGGGCCTTATATGATTGTGCGTTGTGTGTCAGATACGGCTGTGAAATTAAGATTGCCTTCTCATATGCGGATTCATCCCGTTTTTCAAGTTTGTCTAGTTATAACCCGCAGCCCCTGGTGTGACGATGAGGAAGTCTCCGGGAGTAATGAAGGATGGTCAGGAAGAGTTTGAAGTACAACCCATTTTGGACTCCAAGTGGCGTTGTTCCAAATTGTGTTGTTTGATTTCCTGGGTGGGATGTGGTCCGGAGGATGACTCTTGGGAACCTGCTGAGGCAGGACATGCAGACCGTCTGGTAAGACTATTCATCGCTCTCATCCAAGTAAACCGGGGCCTGGGAGAGGCCTTAGAGGAGGGGGTAATGTAAGGAAAAAGGGTCCAGTACAAGCAAAACGGCACCTAAAGAGGAGCTGGTAGCTGGGAAGTAGTTGGAAACTACATTTCCCATGAACACTTTGTCGGCTGACTCATGTGCAGGTAATTAGGAAGGCACTTAAGCCTCTCCCCGCCCCGTGCTGCTTGTTGGTGATTTTGTATGCAGGCACTGGTCGGAGGAGTCTGGCGCTGATGTTACTGTTTAAGAACCCGGAACTACGGGCCCGGCGGTGATTCTTATCTGCTTCCCTCTCATGGGGGAAGGTATCGGCAAGCCGTTGTTAAGGTCTGGCCCCAACACGGAAGTTCATACATTTTGTCTCGGCCTCTGAAGTAGAGGCATACCTGGCGGCAAGCCGCCAAACGCTGGAGTCACATCACTTGGAGAGGTGCTGGGCAAGCCCCACAAGGCATAAAATAAGTGCCAGCATTTTTCTCTGAGGTTTTCTGCATTTATTATTGTTTCTGCAAAACGTAGGCACCGTTTCATATCTTTAGTTAGAAATTGACTATGGCGCACTCAGAGTGTAGAGGACGATTAAGGCTTCTCAGAGGAGCCGGGGCATACGAATGTTTATGAGTACTTGTGACAGGGTGGGCAGGCGGCGACCTGTCATTGCACTTCCTTGAACAGGTATTAATTGAAATAAGGCACAAAGCATTGGGGCTTATTGCACTGTTCGTTGCTGCTTGCTGCTATATGTTTGTGATCTAATCAGTTAAGGCAGCCTATTCGTACCTTTTGCTGGATTACCAGTAGGAGGGTGAGGTTGGAAATTGCTTACTCGTTGAGCTCATGCATGGAGCTGTGTTTCCAGCTGATGTTACATGTTTGTTCAATGTTGCTGTACACGTTATTCATGACCATCCATAACCTTTTCCATGTGCTTATGTTTGTTGCTTACCAGGGGTATTTAGGACTCAGGAGACGGGTTGAATTCGCATTAAGAGCAATTCATATGCAGGTGGTGAAGGATATGTTTTGTCAAGATACATTTTATTGTATTGTTTATTTATTTATAGAGTGCACCAGGCCGTTAAGCAACTGGGCGCTTTCAGAAAGTAGAATCTTAGGTTACAAGTACATAGATATTATACATTGCTTATGTTATAGGATCATATATACAAAATTTCCTTTGTTACAGTGTCACATAGCTTACAAATAGGATATGTTACAGTTTCAAATATTTTACATTAAATATACAGAATATTCGGTACCGTTGAAGCTTTAACAGTCACTGGTGTGAAGCCAGAGTTTGACATTAGCTTTGAACACATGGAAGGAAGGCGTAGCTCTAAGTGAATCTGGGATGGAATTCCAAAGATGAGCTGCTAGTACTGGGAAACTGGACCCTCCAGTTCTTTTCAGTTTGAAGTTGGGGACCTTGATACTATTTGATTGAGCCTTCCTGATGGGTCGTTAAGAGGTGTACTTTGTGAATTACTCTGTGAGGTATGAAGGAGCTTTATTATTCATACAGTTGTGTGTAATATTCAGAGTTTTAAGTTTTATACGGTCATTGATGGCCAGCCAGTTGACGGCTCTTCTTTGGTCAGAAATGTGTTGCCCTTTAGGAATGCCTAATGCTGTTCTAAGGGCATTGTTTTGCAGGGTTTGGAGTTTGTTAATGTTGTGTTTACTGGTGCCTAGGTACAGTGCATTGCAGTAGTCTAATTTGGAGGGGATGAGGGCTTGCGCTATGGTGGTACAGCTGTCTGTGGACAGGTATGGTTTGCATGCGTGAATAAGTTTGCAGGTGTAGCTAGTTGCTGAGGCTGTAGCATTTACTTGTCAAGGGTAAGAGCTGAATATAGGTAGGATCCTAAGGTTTTAACTTCCTTGGCTACTTTGATTTTGATGCCATCAATAGTGATGGAATTGTAGAAATGGGATAATTTGTTAAGTTTACTAGTGGACCCGATGATTAAGAGCTCAGTCTTGTCGTTGTTAAGACATAGGCCATGTGTGGCCATCCAGGTTTGGATGATTTGGTAGACTTTATTTATGAGGTTGGTGTCGTTGTCATAGTCTCCTTGGATTGGGATAAGAATCTGAGTGTCTTCAGCGTAGTTGGTATATGAGACCCCTAGTTTGTCCAAGATATGAAACAGAGGCTTTGTAAAAATATTGTCCAAAGTGGGGGAAACACATGACCCTTGGGGGACTCCACAGGTGATGGGGACTGGATCCGCTGCTGATGTAGGTGAGAAGACTCTTATGGTTCTCTTATCCAAGAATGAGCTTATCCACACAGTGGCTTTTGTGGAGAAGTTGGGAGCCGATTTGAGGAGATAGAGAACCTTGCGATCTACCAGGTCGAATTCGGCTGATAGGTCTAGGAGTAGGAGAATAGAAATGTCTCCTCTATCTTTACGCTCATCTAGTTGGTGTTTGAGATCAAGGAGAGCCGTTTCAGTTCCATGTCTCGGTCTGAATCCTGATTGTCTTGTCCCTAGTTTATTGATCTCCAAGTAGAATTGGATCTGTAGATATGCAGCTTTATCTAAGATTTTGAGGAGGATCGGGACAGTTGTTATGGGCCTATAGTTTGTTGGGACATTAGGGTCCAGGTTTGCTTCTTTTAGGAGAGGTAATATCCAAGCATCTTTAAGGTTGGTTGGCACAGAACATGATTTGAATGATGCGTTGATAAATGATGTGCTGAAAGGTGCTAGTTCATGTGCAGCCTCTTTGATAATAGGGACTGGACAGGTGTCACCAAGGCATTGCGAGGGTTTAAGAGACGTAATGATATTCTTAGTTTCCACAATAGAAATGGCTCTAAAGCTGAATTGGTTAAGAGGTTTGGTTTGGTTGGCAGCAACTTCCTGAAGGATGGTTTCTTGCGTGGAGAGGGCAATGTTGTGGAGGGAGGTTTTTTTGGCTGCTATTTGTCTTGCAACATTGTGATTTTGTTGCATAAGTCATTTTGAATGTTTGTGCACCAGGCTTTGTCTTTGGTGCAGGAATCTATGGGTGCAATTGGGGATTCTAATTCTCTCAGGATGGAAAAGATTTCCCTGGTATTAGAATTCGCTTTTTTGATTCTGTCGTTTTTTTGCCTGAATGATTTGTTTTTTGTAACTGTTGGTGAGGTCAGTAGGGATGTTTTTGTTGTGGGGAGAATGGTTTTTTCTCCAGCATGCTTCTGCATGTCGTTTCTCTTTGCGTAGGGCTTTTAGCGTAGGGGTGAACCAGGTATTGAGATGGGCAGGAGGTTTAGATTTGGTGAGCTTCAGTGGCGCAATGGCATCTATCGCTGAGTTGATCGTGTTATTGTACAGGTCAGCTAGATCCTTAGGGTTGGTGGTCAGGCTAGAGTGATTAGTGATAGGTTGGATCAGAGGGAGGAAGTTTGATAGTGTTATATTTTTTTTGCAGCGGGTGAAGGCAGGAGGAGCATGTGGTTTAGTTGATTTAGGTTGGGGAAGAACATGTTTAAGTATGTGTTTTTCCTAATTCTCCCGTCCCATCAACATGCAAGTTCCCTAACCCTCTATCCGGTGACCCTAATACTCCCAACCTATCCACAACCCCTCCCTAACCTTCTTCCCCTCTTTCGGCTGCCTCGTGTTCCCTGTATTATTTAAGATCAGGACCCCATGCCAACCAAGGTGTGAGGGGTCTACTTCATTAGGCTTCCGTGACTAGGAACGAGCTGTGCGATACTCCAGGGGTGTGACAATTTCATAGAAACAGAATCCCTGCTGGGTAAAATCCAAGTCACTGCTGACACCAGGTCCCAAACCCATGCCAACCATGAACTCTCAACTGCCCAGTGAAGTAAAGAACTCCCAGATGCAGATTTGATTACTGCACAAAACGAGATTCAGATTATTGTGAAATGTTATCAACATATTGAAGACCCTGTGAAGTTTCCTCTGACAGAATCAGATTTTACCGGGAAAGAGGATCACTGGGTGATGATGAAGTTTTCCAAAATGTTCTGAATCCAAGGTGGTTTGTTGTACGGAGATCCCTATCTAGATGTGACCAGTGGGTGGTACCTACCTCATTCCGAAGCCTGATGTCGAGTCACCCCCATGACGCGGCCACTGCCGGTGATAGGGGGTTTCAAACGACATTAGAAATCTTGCTCGAGGTTGCATACTGGCCACACATGGGTCAGGATCTTTAAATCTACTTAAAGGGGTGTCTTGTTTGTGCTCAATTCCAGCCAAGTTTTCTCGCACACAGAGCTGCACTACAGAAAAGAGGAATGACAATGCCTTGGCAAGATTTGCAAGTTGGTTTCGTCAGGCCAGTGATCTGTTCCTCTAGAGGAAACAAGTATATGTTGACTGCAACATGCTTGTTTACCAAGTGGGTAGATTGTCTTCCGGCCCTGAATTGTAAGGCAGAGACAGCTGCTGCACTAATGATCAACCACACCTTCTCTCGTTTCAGCCTCCCACAAAGGATTGAGTCGGGCCGAGGAAGTCATTTTACCAGCGAGGTGATGGCAAGGATGTGGGAGATTCTAGGGGTAAAAACAAAACTCCACATTGCCTACTGCCTAGCCTCAAGCAGGGAATAGAGAGGTACAACAAGCCAATTGTGTGCATCTTGAAGACATTTGTGGCAGACTGGACCCAGTTGGGACATTCAATTACTGCTTGTCTTGTTGGGGGATCAGATCTACGCCAGCTTCTGCAACAAAAATGTCTCCATTTGAGTTCATGACTGGACGAAAGATGGTGCTACCTCAGCATCTTCTCTACAGAACTCAGAAGCAGACACTGATAAATGTGTTCACTACCCATGAATACATTGAAAATTTAAGAAAACACATCCAGCACGCTTTTCCTTATGCTCAGCACAATCTTGGTGAGTGATCTTTGAAATTGTCGATAAAATCTCAACTGTTGCCTATAAGATTCAGACCCCTAAAGGCAAAAACACGGAATAGAAATGGGTCCACATGAATCATTTAAAGAGCTGTCACCCAAGACAAGCTTTATGGCTGATTGAGGAGCCCAGTGAGGGTAGAACCCAGAAACCAACTGAAGGATGAAAGGGAAGAATTGTTACTAATGTCAATATGAATGCAAGATAATCACTGTATATATATATATAGACCAAATCTAACCTGATTAGATCTAGATGTCCTGCAGTCAGAATGAGATTCCCATGATACCCCTTTTCCCCAGTTCTTCTAAAGAGAAAAGATTACGGGAGATATTAGCCTCAGGGAAACCCTCTGGGGGAGAAAACCCTGTGGTGCTCCTAAGTAATGCAGAATGGTTGAGTTGTCAGATGTCAGTGGTTTAAGCCTACTTCGGTTTGTGATGGGAAAATGAGTGTAAACATCCACAGAGCGATCACTGTCAGGTGCGCAAATGTGAGGACTTCGGATCGGGATAGGACAAATGAACCTGAAGGCATGGAGTATCTGATTGCTGGAGTAGTGACGGTTTGTCTCTTTGGCAACCGCCGGCGTTGTAATCTTCCATAGACTGACACCATTGGAGCACAGGAGATGCATTTGCGTGAGCCTGGAAGCGTGAAACCTCTGTAACTTTACCTAGAGCATCGGGGCCCATCTTGGGAGGAGACATGCAAACACAATGTAAATGCCTCCAACTGAGCCATAATGAGTGCTGCCGAGAATGAGCTATGATAAGAATAGAAACCCAGATGGAAACTAAAACATAGATAACGTGAGTAAAGTAATTAACACTCATAAAGAAATGTATAAATAAGGATTGAAAATAATAATGTCTGTAGGATAATTTGAATGTAATTCAAATAAATGTCAATGTGTTGTTTTCGTTGCTATAATTATGTGATGTTGTTTAGTTTTTCAAATTGTATGCCTATTTACCAGGCAAAGGGCTGTTTTATAATATACTTAACCTCTCTTTTACTCCTATCTACAGACCCATTAACCCAATTCACTTCACAACCTGGAGAAAAGTGGTCCCAAAAAGGGAGGGTTTCCATGACCATACCCCAAAATCAAAGGACAGGGGTTGTGGTCAGAGCGCCCACTCCCTCAGGATGTAAAAGGAGTGGACGTGCTCCAGGGAAAAGAAAGAGAAAAGAAAAGCCTCACTCTCCCTTGACCTTTCCTACGAGTGACCTGAGTCAAATTTCAATGGGGGGATCTGTGGGGTGTAAATTCAGCCTCAGACTGGCATGAACTGAAAGCCCAAGCAAGGCCTCAACTGTGAGATTTGAGTTGGATAATAGAAAAGATACATTGGAACCTATAAGCCAGCTATAACCTTAATACAGCACTGAGGCCTAGTGAATGTGAAAAGTGGGCCTCACTGAACATTACCAAAACGGCAAGGCACAAAACCTTAATACAGCTACATGTGCCTGACAGGTTTAAAGACATGTGTTTCTGCAAATTACACTGATTTTATGCAAAACGGAACAGGCACAGCCTGACTGAGGAACAAAACCACAGCATATAAAATTGAATCCGATGCAATACAAGGCTATGCATCTGTGGAAGAAAGGTGAAACTGTGCCTTATATGAGAAAGCAAAGCCAAGCAACATATTTCATTTAAAACAAATATTTACTTTCCAATATATGAAGTGACATTAGCTTTGAGCTGAGGTTTGAGCAGTCTGCGGCAGTCCGCGGCTGCTCCCGGATGAAGCCCGCCATCGGAGCCTCGATTGGGGCGCCTTTCCTCCCCCAAACACCGTCGGAATCGCCATCACCATCGGAATCGCTGTCACCGTCGGAATCAGCCTTGCAAGGCTCCAGAAGTTCATCTACAAAAGCCTCCAACCAAAAAAGTAAAGGAGACAAGGACTAGTGTAAACACACCCTTTACCGCAACCACTTCTGCAAACATAACGTCAAAAACACGGTTTGATTTCAAAAACCCGTTTGACATCGCTCGGCGTTCACCTTTTCTGTCCCCGACAAATCTGCGGAGCATGCGGAGACTAGGATCTCCTCAAACCACTTTAACTTTCAAGCTACCAACAAATTTGCATTCGCACCGCCATCGCCAACCAAGGACTGGATTATGCCTCCCAACTTGCCCGTCTCACCTGTGCCACGGATCGTTGAGCTGGAGGAATGCCTCTCCCCCACGGGTGCTTCAGCGCCTTGTTCGCCAGGACGGCATACTGCGGCGGCGATCTTCTCCTCCACCCCCCCGCTCTGCGCCTTCCATACAGCCTCACCGCCGGACCCCGGGGTTGGCGAGAGGAGCGGTGGCCGTGACTGTCGGAGGACGGCCGGCACCCGCCCCTGTGCTGTCAGATCCAGCGGAGGCTCGAGGAGACATTCCGCCGGCAGGTGGACTCCCGCAGGTCGGAGGACTGGTTCCGCCCCATGAACTAGCTGAGGGGTGTGGTGGGCGGGCTTCGCCAGGGAAGGAGGATCTCCCCCCCCGATGGGACCGAACCCAGCCCCTCACACCAGCTACAAGCAGCAGAGGACAAGAAAGCAAGCTCTCCGGATCGTCGTAAAGGCGAGTCTGCCGTGAATGCAACAAACATGACTCCAGCGATCACGTTGGCACTGGCACAAATCCACGCAGCAATGAGCCCTACCACGGACTCCCCACAACAGAACAACGGCGGTCGGCAGACCGCAAACGAAAAAACGTATTCCAACCTACCAATAGGGAAGTCTCAAATCTTTGAGCTAGACCTCCCAGGAAACACTGAAACAAATGTTCCAAGTCTGCAATCCCCCTCAGATCATTCCTCTGTTACCAAAAACAATCCTTTTGCACCCTCTTCTAAGCAACAATATGCAGAAAAAAGACCTATTTGACTCTACAGTAGTAGAGCTCTCCACATTACAGAATACCCAAACACAGAAAAACCAAAAGTCAAAAAAACCGACTCCTCTCGACAAAGCCCCTAAAGCATCGCGCCAAAAATTGTTGAAGGAATCTAGGTCTTGCTTACAAAACTCTCAAACGTCAAAATACAAAAAAAAGGTGCAACAAAAAAACTCCTTCCGCATCCGCTTCTATCAGTCGCTCTTAAAGACTTCTTCAAAAAACAATGTAAAAGAAAGCTGGACCAGGACCAAGAACTATCGGACGCAGAAATTCTGGAGGCTATCCAAGACCTACCCCCAGTGCCCAAAGTAAGGAAAGTGACTGAAAACGCAAAAAAGACACCCCGGCTACCAACTTATGGCAAATCTACACTGGAAAGAAGCGCTAACCCCAATAGCGCCTCACCCCCTACGGATGACCAAAATCCGCCCACGGCAAACCCGCCTGGTTATACCATGAAAAATCAGTCCCCAGTTAAAATCACCGCACCAGGGCTGTCTAAAACAAACTCAAAACAAACAGAAACGCAAATACAAGCTGAGAACATCAATAAACCCATTTCACCCACAGAACAAGAAATAAACGGGCGCGCACAACCACGAGCCACTGAGAGCCCACCAAAAGAAAACTCACCTACCAAAACAAAGTCGGCACTGTCACCACTCTCTAGACAGTATAGCGTTCCTGACCGCCCATCGAAGAGTCAACTGGAAACTGTCCAACCTTCACTCCAACCAAAAAACTTGAACAGATCGATCCAGACAGACGAAAGCTTTGAATTTACAACGCCACCATCGCCATGTACAACAAGAAATCGATCACCACCTAATAATAGGAGGTTAAGTGAAATATCTACACCAAGCGCCAAGGAATCATTTTAAAAAAAACCCGACCTAACAACTATTATGTCGGCTATAACAATAGCACTAGCACCTTTTGGGAAACTCTACGAGAACATCAGTGACTCTTTAAAAGATCACATCACAATCACAGCAATGATGCACACCAAGTTGATTTTCGTCGAAGGCTTCATTACAGCCCTGGAACAAAGGAACAAGACACACAGACACTTGGGACCAGAAATTTGCTTCGCTCGATGAACAACTAAACTCCTTAAAATCTACTACTCTAGCCAAACCAAGCATGGCTGATAAAGAAACCCAGTCAACGCCATCATCTCCGCCTATAGAATTGGCTCCGGTGTTCTTAAATACAACTGATAAACATTCTCGTCTGCCAACTAAACCACCTAAACCTACGCCACTAAGTGACATTTCTCTAAAAGAAGATTCTTCCAACTCAGAAACAGTGTCAGCGCTTGATCTAGTGCTGGCTTCAAGGAAAAGTACTAAAAAAAGAAAACAAAAAAAAACGACGGATGAAAATCAAGATATTCGATACCAGAGCGAAAACAATGACAACGCAGAGCCACACGATACCCCCTCCCCCAGGACTACGGAGGACTTCCTGATTCGAAGCTCCATGATTGACTTAACACAGCACTGGGACACAATAGAAAACTCAGAATCACAAGTTGAAAATGCTACCAATTCCAAAACTGAAGCACCAAAGGCCCCTCCCAGTTCTAAGAACGATAAAACCAAGGAAACATCCTTAAATCATAAATCTGAGAACAAGGATAGAACGACGACATCGCAGCTCTCGGGAACTATTCAACCACACCAGAAAGAGACAGCAGGTCGCCTGGCAACTTCTCCCGAGCAGACCGACTCTAAGCAACGAAAATCGTTGCCAGCAAACCAGAAAGAGACCTTTTTAAGATCAAAAGTTCCTACAACAAGAGCTACCCGTCTATTTAAAATAGAACAAAAAATTACGGAGGAACACTACATGATTCTAAACAGAAGAACAGTGCTCAAGATTTTAAAACAAGTACACACGCTACAGGCCTTAAATTCAAACAACTTCACCTTAATCGAGCCGTACCACAGGTCCAAGCAAGCAAAAGCGTATCTTCATATCAGGAGCTCGGCACTTCGTGAAATTCCTCAGGGCGTCTACAAGGAGTTAGAACAGTTGGGCTTTATACTCAACGAGATCCCAATTCAGAACACAAGTAGCAACCTCAAAGAGAACTGTAAGACCTCAGACATCAAAAAATATAGATTCAAATCACGAACGGAGGACTTATATGGATCTTCGAGAAGGAGGAAAACTTCATCTCAGTCGAGAGAAACCATCCAAAATTATACCAGATCAGCCTGGGAACGAACAAACACACCAGATAAATCGAAACATGGTCCTTCCAGAAATGGGAGAACCCTAACAAGAAGAGAGCACAGAAACTACAATGACAAAGGGAGACACCAAACTCCCAGACACCCTTCAAGAGTTCGATATCAAGACCATCGATTCTCTCCGGAACACGCTGTTGAAAGTAGAAAAAAAACATTAGACCTGCCCACTACTAGCTCAGACGTCGTGCCAAAAAAGGGCAGCTGGTCATGGATACGGGATGCCCTAACACCGGGTATCAAAAGATAGCAGCAAACAGGGGGCGCCAGTCCACCGACACCCCCGACGCGGCCAAAACAAGAAGCTCAGGAAAACTTGCTTCTCTCCATAGCCTCATGGAACACCAGAGGCCATATGCACCTAACTGAACTTGACAGCTACAACCTGGGAGTACACAACATCCTTTGCCTCCAGGAAACCTGGTTGTTGGACAAACCGGCACTGGATGGTTACAACATAGAGATCTCTCCTGCCTACAAAGGCCCGCTGGGTCGCCCGTCATCTGGCCTATTAACAGCTACCCGCATAGGCTCAGGCATACATATCATCAAGAAAATAGAAGCAACCTATGGATTCTTGGCTGTCCTTGCCAAATGGACGGACGAAATCGCAGTGGAAAGAAAACCTTCTCGAGAGCCCCTTGCTATCATCAATGCCTATTGGAACCCTCAAAAAACAACACCAGAAAATTTCTGCGATGCAGCCGCCAATATCATTGACGAAATCAGAATTAAACATCAAACCCCAAACATTTTTATCTGTGGGGAATTAAACGCAAACTGTGTAGGCCTAACCGCGCCAAAGACAAATGCTTCTCCCTACACTCTGGCGGAGTCAAGGGGAAAACTATGGCTAGTATTAATGACCTCTAGGAACCTCCACAACGCAGCCAATGTTATGAGCGACCAAATGCTGATACCTACGTGGGAACGTGATAGCTCATCAGCCACTCTCGATTACATCTTTGTCTCTGAAAAGGTCTACCAGCGCATAACCTCCTTCGAAATAATTAGAACAAAGGCTAGCGACCACTACTTATTGAACCTTAAATGTAACACCAGTGTGCGCGACCATCTATTTTACAAACCATCGATCAGGACAAATTCCCAGGCTACCTGTTTGTGTATGCCCTCCAAAGACATCAAAACTCTGACTGATAACTACAAAAGCTTAACTTCTCATATTGAAGCGAAAGATGCAATCTTTATAGACAGTTTCTTCCTCTGCTCTTTCCTTTTAAAAAACCACGGAAGCTCACCAATGATCTAAGGTCTAATCATAACCATGTGTATAACGCTACCCTGGTAACCAAACGCAGATCCTTAAGGAAATTAAAGAAAGAAGCAGCTGCGTTGAACACAGCAACCTTGTGAGAATCTTACCATACTGAGAGGAGAAATTACAAACAATGGATGAGAAATGTAAGATGTGACCTTTACCAATCAGATGCAGAGAGTATGCTCAAGTCTTTAGCCACCAAAAGAATCTCGGGACTTCTGGTCTATGGTCAACCAAACAAACTGTCATCCCAAAACCCTAATGATTAACTCTGTCACCGAAGAAAACTGGGTCAAACACTTCTCAGAACTCTTTGACTCACCTTTAACGTCTATCGACCCTCCAACGAGATCGCTAGAGGGAAATTGGGTGGACCTCTCAGACGAAGACGAGATAAAATAAGTCATCACAAGGCTGAAACTATCAACAGCCCCTGGACCGGACGGGTTAGCAAACTCCGATCTAAAAGAATACCCAGATAACTGGTCAGCGGTATTGAGTCTGATCTTCAAAGACTGCAAAAACCGAAGGACACTACGCGACTCCTGGACCCAGGCAGTTATCGTCCCCATTTTCAAGAAGGGCGTCAGAGAGGACCCTTCCAACTATCGACCTGTAGCCCTGCTGGATGTCATAGGTAAGGTCTTCGCCACAATCCTCCTGAGCTACTTTCACAAATGGGCACGGCTTTCTCCCTCTACTGACCCACTACAAACTGGATTCCAGAAAAACGCTAGCACTGCAGCCAATATAATGATCCTGAGTATCATAAAAGACAAAGTCTTGTCGGGCGCACCAAGAGTTTTCCTTGCATTCGTCGACCTATCTCAGGCGTTCGACAGAGTTGACAGGCCTAAACTATGGAATAAACTAAAGACATGGAACTGCCCCGATGAAATCCTGGCTCCCATAATCGCCCTCCACTCGAACACCAGCGTGTCTGTCCGTCTGAACACCCAAGGTCTACTATCCGACCGTATACCTTCCCACCGTGGAGTGAAACAGGGCTGCCCGCTGGCGCCCGCTCTTTTCATATCGTTCCTAGGTGACTTTAAAGATTCTCAAGATACGATCAGGTCATTTCCACCCAAAGTCGGCAACGTAAGGGTCAATCGACTTCTATACGCCGACGACCTGATAACCAGATGCTAAAACACTGGGTTGAAATTCAACAACAAACATTGCAGGAAATTGCGTGTTCAGAAGAAGAACTACTCCAAAATCCTTTAAGAATCAAATCGAAAATGGAATGGCTAGATTGGATAAACACAAACGAAAAAGCAGTATCAAACAAACTGCTAAGCCATCTGCTTCTAACAAGCTTAGAGAGCCAATGGAGTACTGCACAAAGTATCCTAGTAAACTGCTAATGAAAACTCTACTAAAAGCTCGTCTCAATCTACTACCCACCCAGGAAATCTTAGCTATCAGAGCAGCAACTAAGGACAAAACTTGGCGACTCTGCAAAAATTCACAAACAATAGAAACTGTAAGACACCTCCTGATGGCCTGCCCGGCGATTGCACAAGAAAGGGACGCCTTCTTTGGCCCTCTGCGCATAAACTCTTTCGTAGATGATGAAGATACGTGGTGGAGCCGTCTAATCACAGGAGCTCGAACTAGATGGCTAATTCCGACGGCTAAACTTCTAATCATCGCCATGGAAAAGACAAACCCTCATTGATGCCAACGTGAATTCGCATACATGAGCTAGACGGCGATCTAGATCTCCCTGCATAGTCTAGACGATCAAAGTTTAGACGACCAAAGCTCTTGTGATAACTTTTTTTTGAGTCAATCTACTTCGTAACGACGAAAAACCATTTTGTAAAAATCTAAAAAGATTACACACAAATAATAAAAAAATAAAAAAATAAAAATGAAAGAGCTTGACTTTTCCAAGTGAACACTGGTCATGTTAAATGGAACTGCCTGTTGTGAATCACTCAGAATGAATAGTCCTGTCTTTTATAATGGTTGTGTAAAAATAAATAATAGGCCTAAGAAATAGAATTACACATGGACAAAAGGATGAGATGTAATGTGGTGAAATAAATTAAACACTTTACATGAGGAATCCAAGTAACCAATGTAAAAGGTTATTTCTTTCAGAATGTACATTTAGCTTGCTTTGCAGCATTCCCCATTGGACTGATGGACTGGCTGGAGGGGTGATAAGGCCAGCCTGGGACTGAAAAATGTAAAGGAAAATACACTTTATAGATCAAATTTGTGGTGGAACTCAGATGGACCTCCTGAGACTTTGGCCAGTGCATACTAGGAATGTACAACCCCAAAACACTGAGTCTTAGCTTCAAACAGAGAGCTCCTAATGACTTAAATTACTGATACATAAACATGAAAGCCATGTTGAGAAGCAGATGTTTCATACCATGTGACTTTCAAGAAATGGAAACTAAAGGGTTCATATATCAATGCATTGCTATTGAGTAACATTGAATAATTCATTTTTCTTACTAAAAAAAGAGAACAGTGTGCCGCATTGAGATCATACATAGAAAAGATCACAACACGCCTATCAGTTCTAGGTAAATATCAACTCGATGTAAGGTGTGGAATTTGATTTATAGATTAAAATATATTTCTGGTTTTCCTATACATGATAGAAATCATTGTTTGGATATGTTTGGATTATGAAGTTTCATAGTCCCAACTATGTTTGTTTTGGTCTAAAGGGCGAAAAGTTATAACACGCTCCAGGAAGGATGCACCGAGCCCACACTAGTTTCTCTAGGTCCAGCATGACTCGCTGAATCAGAGAATATATATATTATAGTGTGTTGTTGTAAATAACAAAATGTAGCCATGTTGTCACTTTTTGGAGTTGCTGATGTGCAAGTTTAAAATAGTCATTTTAGACTATCCTTTCTCTTCTCCCATCATTATCCATAATCTATATCTCATAAATTCCTTGTCCTATCGGTTGGCAGAGGCAGGCCTTCTGGGGGTAGTGGAAAATGAAAGTCCAGTCTGATGTGTGGGAAAATGGGTTGGCACTGCATACATAGTCATGATGTAGATGGTGTCTATTGGGAAGGGGGGACGATCTTCCCTAGTCCGCAACCCTTTTGGATGCGTCAGAGACCTGGATGTGTGTAGTAGGGACTCTGGGAAGGGACAGGGTGGCAGGGGGGTTGTGGCAAGGACCATAGTGTGGGTAGGATGGGGGAAGATTTTGTTCTAGCAAACATTGGGAAACAAGCACCATATTAGATAATAGCCACCTTATTGGAATCAAGGCCTGGTGCTGCACCCAGGGCCGAAGGCCCGAGCCACACACATAAAAATAAGTGCATGCATGCAGGAATAGTGTGTAGCTTGAGCAGTGTGAGAAAGGCCAGAGCTGCAGAGGTTTATAGACCCTTCATTGTTTCATGTTGCTAACATATCGTACTCCAGAAGGAATGTGCCCTGGAAGGCCACAAGGGGGTTGAGAGCTCACTGCAAAAAGCGATCCCACAAGAAGGAGGGCACGAGACTCCGGCCTTACCTGTCCCAGTTGTAAGTAATAGCACTGGATCCCCCCATTCCAAGGCCACCAGCATTCCAAGGTATGAGTCAGTCCCAGACCATCGAACATAAAACTGTTGGACCCCCAATCGATCAAGAAAGATCAGAAAGCAGGGACCAGTTGCGTTCACCATAGGGCACATGATTTGTGCTGTGAGGTGCTGGGAGGGATAAAACAATATAGCCAACATGAGGGGGGGAGCTTTGGGTGGCACTGATGTGTCTGGAATCAAGTTAGTGTGTGCGATGCAATGGCTTCTAAGTATTCTCTTAGCCCTTGGCTGCAGTACCAGGTGCACATTAGGTTAGAGATAGAGCATGTATTGATTTTCTTCGCATTATTGCCAATTACTTGTATCTTTGTACCTGATGACACACAAGGAGGAGCCCACATCGAAGAAGATGAATGGACAGGGCTGAGGCCAATGGGCTGGCATCCCTTATGGAGCATGGAGCGTATGTATATGGTTGCACCAACCAGCCATTTGGATTTGTACATTGTACACTGGTGACACTGTGTGTCTTCATAAAGTGTTGCTTGTACTGATTTTGCCAGAACATTCCATGGCAGCAGAGTTCTTTGCTGGCACACTTCTATTTTTATGGAAAAAAAACTTTGTTCTCCTTGCAAGATATGTGCTGGACCTTTTTTCCCTAGTGTGTTGTATTTTTTCTGGTGTGAATGTTGAGGGGTTTCTCTACATTTTTGGTGACCCCGACGTGATCCCAGCAACCTCCTTGAAGACGGAGGCTTCCAGGCTGTATCCACCTACAGTGACCAATCCCAAACGGGCAACCCGCAGTGGTGTACAGGAGCCATTTTTAATAGAATTCCTGTCTGCTCTTTGAGGAGGGGTGCAGCTCCTAGGAGGGTCCACTCTGTTGTTTGGACCCTGTGACAGAGGAGCTCGGGTGAACGCACAGATGTAAGTGCACCTCTTGCGAGCGTCAATAACGGGGCGAGAGTGAGTCAGAAGGTGAAGTTTGTGTATGTGAAGGGAGAGTGTGAAAGGCCTCGTGGTGAGTAGTATTATTATTATTATTATTATTAATATTATTATTATTATTATTATTATTATTATTATTATGACGATAAAGAGTAAGACAGGAGTATGGGATCCTTTCCGAGTAAGGGGATCCCAAAAGAAAACTCACCTACCAAAACAAAGTCGGCACTGTCACCACTCTCTAGACAGTATAGCGTTCCTTGCCGCCCATCGAAGAGTCAACTGGAAACTGTCCAACCTTCACTCCAACCAAAAAACTTGAACAGATCGATCCAGACAGACGAAAGCTTTGAATTTACAGCGCCACCATCGCCATGTACAACAAGAAATCGATCACCACCTAATAATAGGAGGTTAAGTGAAATATCTACACCAAGCGCCAAGGAATCATTTTAAAAAAAACCCGACCTAACAACTATTATGTCGGCTATAACAATAGCACTAGCACCTTTTGGGAAACTCTACGAGAACATCAGTGACTCTTTAAAAGATCACATCACAATCACAGCAATGATGCACACCAAGTTGATTTTCGTCGAAGGCTTCATTACAGCCCTGGAACAAAGGAACAAGACACACAGACACTTGGGACCAGAAATTTGCTTCGCTCGATGAACAACTAAACTCCTTAAAATCTACTACTCTAGCCAAACCAAGCATGGCTGATAAAGAAACCCAGTCAACGCCATCATCTCCGCCTATAGAATTGGCTCCGGTGTTCTTAAAAATAACTGATAAACATTCTCGTCTGCCAACTAAACCACCTAAACCTACGCCACTAAGTGACATTTCTCTAAAATCGGTGGCCAACTTCCAACTCGGAAACAGTGTCAGCGCTTGATCTAGTGCTGGCTTCAAGGAAAACTACTAAAAAAGAAAACAACAAAAAACGACGGATGAAAATCAAGATATTCGATACCAGAGCGAAAACAATGACAACGCAGAGCCACACGATACCCCCTCCCCCAGGACTACGGAGGACTTCCTGATTCGAAGCTCCATGATTGACTTAACACAGCACTGGGACACAATAGAAAACTCAGAATCACAAGTTGAAAATGCTACCAATTCCAAAACTGAAGCACCAAAGGCTCCTCCCAGTTCTAAGAACGATAAAACCAAGGAAACATCCTTAAATCATAAATCTGAGAACAAGGATAGTGTCATGATGCCTACCTCCAAGGAGCCAGGCCGGGCCCAGCAACCCCAGAGGCAGACATCATTTTCCCCAGGGAAGTCTCAGCGGGCCCAAGTCGGGGCCCTTTGGTCTCAGTCCTGGCGCCTTAGGCGCCAGGCTCATAGCGGACCCCAGTCCTGGCGCCTTAGGCGCCAGGCTCATAGAAGAGGATATATGTTTAAGTGCTTGGGTACACACTTACCTGATGCAGACCTTGCTGCTTCATCCAGGCCCTCTTGAGGCCTGAATGGGACTACTTTACCTGTAGGACTACTTCACCACCCGGGTGTGGTCGGGGAAGGATACATACCTGATTGGTGGAAGGATACATACCAGGAACTTCTTCCAAGGCTATTTAAACCCCACCCGAACAGCCACACGTGCTTCGCGTTGTTCTGCACCTAGCAGCTGGACGCTCACCGTGTCAGCTCCTGCATCCTGACTTCAGCCACGCCTGCCAGCTTCCTGGAACACCTGCAAGGGGAGAAAGGAAGAGAATAGGAGAAGAAAAGCCCTTACCTGCTAAATCTGCATCCCGGATTCATTTCTCCAACGGCCCTGAAAAGGAAGACATCATTTTAAAGGCATTTTGTTTCGATCGCTGCAGCGCTGCATTTTACTCACCTTTGCAAGGCGCTTCCATCTTCAGCAGCGATCTTCCGGATTCAGCTACGCCCCGGCGCCTAGAGGAAAAAAGACAAGAACAAGGTGAGAGGGAGAAAAGGAATAAGGAAAGCTCAGTTTCCTTTTAAGTCTTACCTGTTGGATTATTCCCACTGCATTTCGGGTCCTGCCGCTTCCTGGCATCTCCGGACCCCGGCCCTTATGGGGAAAAAAGACAAAGACATTGAATGAGCGAATGCAAAGACATTACCTGAGCGCTCATCCAGAACTGTTTCACTTCGGGTCGGCGCCATATCTCCGGCACTCCGAACCCCGGCCCCTAAGGGGAAAAAGACATAAGCATTAGCGCTTCCTGCAATTAGACAACCAACATTATTATTAAGCTTGAACTTTTGAACAGAACTTTTACAGCGCCTTACCTGAACAGTCAAGCTTACCTGAACTCCCATCAATCCTCAATCCAGTGAAGTAACTGGGTTTCAACGCGCCCCTGCATCAGAAGCAGGATGGAGAGCTCATCCTTCCAAACCCTAAGGTGAGGCTTCACGGGGAATCGTGGAGGAGGTATCGTGGAGGGTTGGAAGGGAGTGGGAGGCTTGAGCATTGTTCCACAGTTGGTAATACTCCCTTTTCACGCACAGGAGGGTATCCAACGAGCCAGGGAAGCCAGAATAGAGGGGCCCTTCCTGTCCATCTTCAGAGTTCTGCGCCTTCGACGCCGCGCCTCCGTGGGAACCAGGTGAGCGTTACAGAACGTGAAGCCTTACCACAATTTCCCACCTGGGCGCTATGGAGACTTCCGAGACAGATCAGCTGGCCCATCTTTTAGAGGAATTACGGGCAGACGTGCACTCAGCCCGCCAGGAGACTAATGCTCTCAGAAGGGAACTAATCCTATCCAAGGAAAGAACTGATGATCTGGCCAAAAGGTTATTGCAGGGCCAGGCAGAGCACACTCCTTTACCTGTTTCCGGAGATATTTCTACAACAATGGGTTCGAATAACCCGGTACAAATCAATCTACCTGGACACATGCCTTTGGCCCCGCCGGAACGTTTTGCGGGGAATCCCAAGAAATATGCCGTTTTTATGAACCAATGCCGTTTACACTTTTTATGCAGGCCCGGGGCCTTCCCCAATGACCAGACCAAAGTAGCCTTTGTACTATCTTACCTCAGTGGCTGTGCTGCCGATTGGTCTATTCCATTGGTAAATCAGGATGATCCCATTCTCCGGGATTTGCAGGGCTTCCAGGCCAGCATGGAAAGATTGTTCGCTCGACACTCGCAGGGACAGGCCCTTGACAACGAACTGCTATCTTTACGACAAGGTAATCAGGATCTTTTGTCCTATATCGCCACCTTTAATAGACTAGTTGTGGAAACCGGATGGCCTGAAAATAAAAGGATCACATTGTTTCATCGAGGCCTGCGCGGAGAGCTTAAAGATGTTATAGCTCAGATAGTAGATCCACCCCAGGCCTGCGCAGACTACATAGACTTAGTGGTTCAACTTGATCACAGACTTCAAAATAGAAAAGCAGATCGGCTCAAGTATGAAACCAGAGTGCTTATCAAGACCCACGTTAACTCCAAGAGTACTGACGTTTCTGAACCTATGCAAATGGGCAGTGTTAAAGGACCATTAACGCAGAAGGAACGAGAGAGAAGGCGACAAATGCAACTTTGTCTGTATTGCGGAACTTCCGGTCACTTTCTTCAAAGTTGTCCAGTTAAACCACCCAAGAAGGTGGTTGGAGCCACTGATAACGAGTTATTGACACCTGGTTCGGGAAACGACCTAGCCCCACAAGCGTAGGGGTCTGCTTGCCGAGCTTGAAAACAAACTCTTTGACCTCGCATTTTGTCATGCCAATGGTGCTTGTGAACCCAAAACAGCCTCAGCAGTTGCATGCTATAAAAGCATACATCGACAGTGGAGCTATTGGAAATTACATAGACCGTGAATTGGCTTCCAGGATTAAGCTTCCTCTCCGCCCGAAAGTAACCCAAGATGTAATTACTACAGTTGATGGAACCGAAATAGCCTCAGGGCCTGTAACGCATTCCATAGTTGAAATCACTCTGGTGGGTCAGGACGGACATCGGGAAGCAATCGTGTTTGATGTGATCAAGGCCCCACAATTTCAAGTACTTCTTGGTATCCCTTGGTTAGAAACACATAATCCGAGAATAGACTGGCGAGCAAAGAAGATAACTTTTCCTGATTGTGAACCAACCTGTTACCCAAGGAATCCAGCTATGGGTCTAGCCTCTGTAACTTCCACCCCTGTACAGCTACCATCTGAATACCAAGAATTCAAAGACGTTTTTCAGAAAGAGCAGGCTAACACCTTACCTCCCCATCGATCTTACGATTGCCAAATCGACTTGGTACCCAATGCACAACTACCTTGTAGTAGGATTTATGCTCTTACTGAACCTGAGAACCTGCATTTGCGCCAGTATTTGGATCAATACCTGGCCAATGGCTTCATTCGCCCATCAAAGTCACCAGTCTCTTCCGCTTTGTTCTTCGTACCTAAAAAGGAAGGAGACCTTAGGGCCTGTATTGACTACCGCGCCCTAAATCAGATAACGATTAAGAATAGTTACCCTTTGCCCCTGATACCTGAGCTTATCGACCAAGTAAAAGATGCTCGTGTGTACACCAAGCTAGATCTCCGAGGAGCTTACCACCTGGTACGTATAAAAGAGGGCGACGAGTGGAAGACTGCATTCTGCACCAAATTTGGGCTCTTCGAATATCAAGTAATGCCCTTCGGTTTGTGCAACGCACCTGCCGCCTTTCAGTACTTCATGAATGATGTTCTTCGGGAACTTATCGATGTTTGTGTCATCGTTTATATTTACGACATCCTGGTGTATTCCTCCTCAGAATCTGATCACAGAAACCATGTTAGGGCAGTTCTTGAGAAATTGCGCCAGCACAAATTATTTGCCAAGCTCGAAAAATGCGTTTTTCATAACACATAAGTGGAGTTTCTCGGATTCATCCTGACACCTCAAGGAATCCAAATGGACTCGCGGAAAGTGGACGCCATTCTCAAATGGCCATCTCCTAGCTCTGTGAAGGGATTGCAAAGCATGCTTGGCTTTGCCAATTTCTATCGAAGGTTCATCCCGGAATTTTCTCGAACTGTTCAACCCATCACAGCTCTCCTAAAGAAAAATAAACGCTTTGAATGGACTCTTGAGGCTGAACAAGCCTTTCAGGACCTGAAAACCAAATTCACCTCTGCACCTGTATTGAAGCACCCGCGCCCAGATCTCCCTTACATCGTGGAAACCGATGCATCCAGTTCGGCCATGGGAGTTGTCCTGTCGCAAAGAGACCCAGAAACTAACCAACTACACCCTGTAGCCTTTTGGTCCAGAAATTCTCTCCACCTGAACTCAATTACGCAATCACCGACAAAGAACTACTGGCTATTAAATCAGCTTTCAAGGCTTGGCGTCACTATCTTCTCGGTGCAAGACACACCATCACCGTAATTACGGACCACAGAAATTTGCAGTATTTAAAGACGGCCAAAGCTCAATCTTCGCGACAACTCCGATGGGCTTTATTCTTTGCGGAATTTGATTTTGTAATTACCTATCGCCCTGGCTGCAAGAATGGTAAGGCAGAAGCCTTATCCCGGATAGGCATGGAAGAACCCAATTCGAGTTTAGAACCTGTGCCAATCATACCGGAACAAAGAATTCTGGGCTTGACTTCATTGCAAACCATTGAGGACATCCAAGCTCAAGTAAAACAGCTTTTTGACTCTTCTGCCTTACTGGAATGGAGTCAAAAGGGTCCTCACTACAGCGTTAAGGAAGATTTACCCTACTTCCAAGAGCGGTAATTTCTGCCAAGTAAAGAATTGCAGGAACTTGTCATTACCCGTCATCATGAATCATTAATGGAAGGACACCCCGGTATCGCGAAAACAGAAGAAAAGATCAAACGCCACTTCTGGTGGCCTTCTTGGAGAAAAGACATAAAGTCATTTGTGTTGTCTTGCGGAATCTGTGCCCAAAATAAGAGTCAAAAGAAAAGGCCAGCCGGCCTACTTCAACCTTTGGGCATTCCACCAGCACCTTGGCACACCTTGTCAATGGACTTTATAACTGACCTGCCTCCTTGTGGTGGTTACAACACGATTCTCGTAATAGTGGATCTATTCTCCAAAATGGCCCATTTTATCCCTTTAAAAGGATTGCCGTCAGCTTCCACCTTGGCCAAGGAATTTATGGAAAATATAGTGCGGTTACATGGTTTCCCTTCCATATTAGTCTCAGACCGTGGAAGTCAATTTATCTCCCACTTTTGGAAGAAATGTTGCCGACTAGCACAAATAGACGTGCGGTTATCCACCAGCCACCACCCCCAGACCGACGGACAAACCGAGAGAACCAATCAGACTCTCGAGCAATATCTGCGGTGCATGTTACACCAATCCGAGTTAAATTGGAAAGACATCCTTTGGATTGCAGAATATGCATACAACAATTCAGTGCATTCTGGAACCGGACAGACTCCTTTTTATACCCTGTATGGTCACCATCCTCGGACCTCTGACCTAGATCCACCTCTGACCCTGGAGATGCCTGCAGTAAATCACCTACATTCCACAATAACCCAAGCCTTCAAAGAAGCTACAACCCACTTACAGCAAGCCAAGAAAAAGTATAAAGAAAACGCTGATTTGCACCGAAGTAAAACTCCTCCTTACCAAGTAGGAGATCAGGTATGGCTAGCAACTAAACATCTACCCCTCAAGGGTCAGCGAACTTTTAATCCCAGATTCATTGGGCCTTACCCCATCAAAGCTATTATCAACCCAGTGGCCTTTAAACTCGATTTACCATCCAACATGCAGATTCATCCCGTTTTTCACGCATCTCTTCTAAAACCAGTACAACCTGGAACCAGACTGTCTGAGCCCCCAGGCCCTGTCCAAATTGATGGAGAATTAGAATTCGAAGTGAAAGACATTTTAGATTCCAAGATAGTTAAGTCGAGACTCTTCTATCTTGTTGATTGGAAAGGATATGGACCTCAGGAAAGATCTTGGGAACCCAGTAACTATGTTCACGCACCACGATTAATTCAACGATTCCATCGAAGATTCCCGCACAAACCAAAACCCCGGAGGAAAAGACCTTGGGAGGGGCCTTGAGGGGGGGTACTGTCATGATGCCTACCTCCAAGGAGCTAGGCCGGGCCCAGCAACCCCAGAGGCAGACATCATTTTCCCCAGGGAAGTCTCAGCGGGCCCAAGTCGGGGCCCTTTGGACTCAGTCCTGGCGCCTAAGGCGCCAGGCTCATAGCGGACGCCAGTCCTGGCGCCTTAGGCGCCAGGCTCATAGAAGAGGATATGTGTTTAAGTGCTTGGGTGCACACTTACCTGATGCAGACCTTGCTGCTTCATCCAGGCCCTCTTGAGGCCTGAATGGGACTACTTTACCTGTAGGACTACTTCACCACCCGGGTGTGGTCGGGGAAGGATACATACCTGATTGGTGGAAGGATACATACCAGGAACTTTTTCCAAGGCTATTTAAACCCCACCCGAACAGCCACACGTGCTTTGCGTTGTTCTGCACCTAGCAGCTGGACGCTCACCGTGTCAGCTCCTGCATCCTGACTTCAGCCACGCCTGGCAGCTTCCTGGAACACCTGCAAGGGGAGAAAGGAAGAGAATAAGAGAAGAAAAGCCCTTACCTGCTAAATCTGCATCCCGGATTCATTTCTCCAACGGCCTTGAAAAGGAAGACATCATTTTAAAGGCATTTTGTTTCGATCGCTGCAGCGCTGCATTTTACTCACCTTTGCAAGGCGCTTCCATCTTCAGCAGCGATCTTCCGGATTCAGCTACGCCCCGGCGCCTAGAGGAAAAAAGACAAGAACAAGGTGAGAGGGAGAAAAGGAATAAGGAAAGCTCAGTTTCCTTTTAAGTCTTACCTGTTGGATTATTCCCACTGCATTTCGGGTCCTGCCGCTTCCTGGCATCTCCGGACCCCGGCCCCTATGGGGAAAAAAGACAAAGACATTGAATGAGCGAATGCAAAGACATTACCTGAGCGCTCATCCAGAACTGTTTCACTTCGGGTCGGCGCCATATCTCCGGCACTCCGAACCCCGGCCCCTAAGGGGAAAAAGACATAAGCATTAGCGCTTCCTGCAATTAGACAACGAACATTATTATTAAGCTTGAACTTTTGAACAGAACTTTTACAGCGCCTTACCTGAACAGTCAAGCGTACCTGAACTCCCATCAATCCTCAATCCAGTGAAGTAACTGGGTTTCAACGCGCCCCTGCATCAGAAGCAGGATGGAGAGCTCATCCTTCCAAACCCTAAGGTGAGGCTTCACGGGGAATCGTGGAGGAGGTATCGTGGAGGGTTGGAAGGGAGTGGGAGGCTTGAGCATTGTTCCACAGTTGGTAATACTCCCTTTTCACGCACAGGAGGGTATCCAACGAGCCAGGGAAGCCAGAATAGAGGGGCCCTTCCTGTCCATCTTCAGAGTTCTGCGCCTTCGACGCCGCGCCTCCGTGGGAACCAGGTGAGCGTTACAGATAGAACGACGACATTGCAGCTCTCGGGAACTATTCAACCACACCAGAAAGAGACAGCAGGTCGCCTGGCAACTTCTCCCGAGCAGACCGACTCTAAGCAACGAAAATCATCGCCAGCAAACCAGAAAGAGACCTTTTAAGATCAAAAGTTCCTACAACAAGAGCTACCCGTCTATTTAAAATAGAACAAAAAATTACGGAGGAACACTACATGATTCTAAACAGAAGAACAGTGCTCAAGATTTTAAAACAAGTACACACGCTACAGGCCTTAAATTCAAACGACTTCACCTTAATCGAGCCGTACCACAGGTCCAAGCAAGCAAAAGCGTATCTTCATATCAGGAGCGTGGCACTTCGTGAAATTCCTCAGGGTGTCTACAAGGAGTTAGAACAGTTGGGTTTTATACTCAACGAGATCCCAATTCAGAACACAAGTAGCAACCACAAAGAGAACTGTAAAACCTCAGACATCAAAAAATATAGATTCAAATCACGAACGGAGGACTTATATGGATCTTCGAGAAGGAGGAAAACTTCATCTCAGTCGAGAGAAACCATCCAAAATTATACCAGATCAGCCTGGGAACGAACAAACACACCAGATAAATCGAAACATGGTCCTTCCAGAAATGGGAGAACCCTAACAAGAAGAGAGCACAGAAACTACAATGACAAAGGGAGACACCAAACTCCCCGACACCCTTCAAGAGTTCGATATCAAGACCATCGATCCTCTCCGGAACACGCTGTTGATAGTAGAAAAAAAACATTAGACCTGCCCACTACAATCTCAGACGTCGTGCCAAAAAAGGGCAGCTGGTCATGGATACGGGATGCCCTAACACCGGGTATCAAAAGATAGCAGCAAACAGGGGGCGCCAGTCCACCAACCCCCCCGACGCGGCCAAAACAAGAAGCTCAGGAAAACTTGCTTCTCTCCATAGCCTCATGGAACACCAGAGGCCATATGCACCTAACTGAACTTGACAGCTACAACCTGGGAGTACACAACATCCTTTGCCTCCAGGAAACCTGGTTGTTGGACAAACCGGCACTGGATGGTTACAACATAGAGATCTCTCCTGCCTACAAAGGCCCACTGGGTCGCCCATCATCTGGCCTATTAACAGCTACCCGCATAGGCTCAGGCATACATATCATCAAGAAAATAGAAGCAACCTATGGATTCTTGGCTGTCCTTGCCACATGGACGGACGAAATCGCAGTGGAAAGAAAACCTTCTCGAGAGCCCCTTGCTATCATCAATGCCTATTGAAACCCTCAAAAAACAACACCAGAAAATTTCTGCGATGCAGCCGCCAATATCATTGACGAAATCAGAATTAAACATCAAACCCCAAACATTTTTATCTGTGGGGACTTAAACACAAACTGTGTAGCCCTAACCGCGCCAAAGACAAATGCTTCTCCCTACACTCTGGCGGAGTCAAGGGGAAAACTATGGCTAGTATTAATGACCTCTAGGAACCTCCACAACGCAGCCAATGTTATGAGCGACCAAATGCTGATACCTACGTGGGAACGTGATAGCTCATCAGCCACCCTCGATTACATCTTTGTCTCTGAAAAGGTCTACCAGCGCATAACCTCTTTCGAAATAATTAGAACAAAGGCTAGCGACCACTACTTATTGAACCTTAAATGTAACACCAGTGTGCGCGACCATCTATTTTACAAACCATCGATCAGGACAAATTCCCAGGCTACCCGTTTGTGTATGTCCTCCAAAGACATCAAAACTCTGACTGATAACTACAAAAGCTTAACTTCTCATATTGAAGCGAAAGATGCAATCTTCAGAGACAGCTACATTCCTCTGCTCTTTCCTTTTAAAAAACCACGGAAGCTCACCAATGATCTAAGGTCTAATCATAACCATGTGTATAACGCTACCCTGGTAACCAAACGCAGATCCTTAAGGAAATTAAAGAAAGAAGCAGCTGCGTTGAACACAGCAACCTTGTGAGAATCTTACCATACTGAGAGGAGAAATTACAAACAATGGCTGAGAAATGTAAGATGTGACCTTTACCAATCAGATGCAGAGAGTATGCTTAAGTCTTTAGCCACCAAAAGAATCTCGGGACTTCTGGTCTATGGTCAACCAAACAAACTGTCATCCCAAAACCCTAATGATTAACTCTGTCACCGAAGAAAACTGGGTCAAACACTTCTCAGAACTCTTTGACTCACCTTTAACGTCTATCGACCCTCCAACGAGATCGCTAGAGGGAAATTGGGTGGACCTCTCAGACGAAGACGAGATAAAATAAGTCATCACAAGGCTGAAACTATCAAGAGCCCCTGGACCGGACGGGTTAGCAAACTCCGATCTAAAAGAATACCCAGATGACTGGTCAGCGGTATTGAGTCTGATCTTCAAAGACTGCAAAAACCAAAGGACACTACCCGACTCCTGGACCCAGGCAGTTATCGTCCCCATTTTCAAGAAGGGCGTCAGAGAGGACCCTTCCAACTATCGACCTGTAGCCCTGCTGGATGTCATAGGTAAGGTCTTCGCCACAATCCTCCTGAGCTACTTTCACAAATGGGCACGGCTTTCTCCCTCTACTGACCCACTACAAACTGGATTCCAGAAAAACGCTAGCACTGCAGCCAATATAATGATCCTGAGTATCATAAAAGACAAAGTCTTGTCGGGCGCACCAAGAGTTTTCCTTGCATTCGTCGACCTATCTCAGGCGTTCGACAGAGTTGACAGGCCTAAACTATGGAATAAACTAAAGACATGGAACTGCCCCGATGAAATCCTGGCTCCCATAATCGCCCTGCACTCGAACACCAGCGTGTCTGTCCGTCTGAACACCCAAGGTCTACTATCCGACCGTATACCTTCCCACCGTGGAGTGAAACAGGGCTGCCCGCTGGCGCCCGCTCTTTCCATATCGTTCCTAGGTGACTTTAAAGATTCTCAAGATACGATCAGGTCATTTCCACCCAAAGTCGGCAACGTAAGGGTCAATCGACTTCTATACGCCGACGACCTGATAATCCTGGACCACACACAGGTCGGACTCCAGCACCAACTGGACAACCTCGCACAGTACACCAATGACAACAATTTGGAGATAAACAAATCAAAAACTAAAATCTTGATTATGCAGAAAAAGGGAAATAAGAAGAAAGAAAGCCTGCAGTGGTTCCTCTTCAAGTCAAAAATTGAAGTCGTCTCAGCGTTTAAATACCTTGGGGTCAAAATTGACAGCTCTAAGAAAGCATCTAGTATGCAACAATCTTTATGGACAAAGACTAAACACCTAACAGCCCAGCTCCGAGCAGTTGATAGGAAATATGGCAAATTTAGCCTGTTACATGCAATCCAGTTTTACAAGGCAAAAGTAATTCCGTCCCTGGTATACGGCATGGATGCAACACCTTCAATCCCGTCCACTCTCTGGCCTAAATTGGAAGGCTTTATCTGGCGAACAGTACTTGGACTTCCAAAATCCACACCGTCTGCAGCAATAAGACGAGAACTCGGCCTGCTCTCTTTGACTGCAATAGTGGCCCAAAGCACAATGCAGCTATTTAGAAAGATTCGACACCCAGAGAGCCTCCACATATACCGCATGATTAATGAAGAAATTACCAAAGGAAACAACCAGATGCTAAAACACTGGGTTGAAATTCAACAACAAACATTGCAGGAGATCGCGTGTTCAGAAGAAGAACTACTCCAAAATCCTTTAAGAATCAAATCGAAAATGGAATGGCTAGATTGGATAAACACAAACGAAAAAGCAGTATCAAACAAACTGCTAAGCCATCTGCCACCTGCTCCGAACAAGCTTAGAGAGCCAATGGAGTACTGCACAAAGTATCCTAGTAAACTGCTAATGAAAACTCTACTAAAAGCTCGTCTCAATCTACTACCCACCCAGGAAATCTTAGCTATCAGAGCAGCAACTAAGGACAAAACTTGGCGACTCTGCAAAAATTCACAAACAATAGAAACTGTAAGACACCTCCTGATGGCCTGCCCGGCGATTGCACAAGAAAGGGACGCCTTCTTTGGCCCTCTGCGCATAAACTCTTTCGTAGATGATGAAGATACGTGGTGGAGCCGTCTAATCACAGGAGCTCGAACTAGATGGCTAATTCCGACAGCTAAACTTCTAATCATCGCCATGGAAAAGACCAACCCTCATTGATGCCAACGTGAATTCGCATACATGAGCTAGACGGCGATCTAGATCTCCCTGCATAGTCTAGATGATCAAAGTTTAGACGACCAAAGCTCTTGTGATAACTTTTTTTTGAGTCCATCTACTTCGTAACGACGAAAAACCATTTTGTAAAAATCTAAAAAGATTACACACAAATAATAAAAAAATAAAAAAATAAAAATGAAAGAGCTTGACTTTTCCAAGTGAACACTGGTCATGTTAAATGGAACTGCCTGTTGTGAATCACTCAGAATGAATAGTCCTGTCTTTTATAATGGTTGTGTAAAAATAAATAATAGGCCTAAGAAATAGAATTACACATGGACAAAAGGATGAGATGTAATGTGGTGAAATAAATTAAACACTTTACATGAGGAATCCAAGTAACCAATGTAAAAGGTTATTTCTTTCAGAATGTACATTTAGCTTGCTTTGCAGCATTCCCCATTGGACTGATGGACTGTGTTATCTATCCTAGAGCTCAGAGTCCTTTGGCCAATGCATACCAGGAATGTGGACTGGCTGGAGGGGTGATAAGGCCAGCCTGGGACTGAAAAATGTAAAGGAAAATACACTTTATAGATCAAATTTGTGGTGGAACTCAGATGGACCTCCTGAGACTTTGGCCAGTGCATACTAGGAATGTACAACCCCAAAACACTGAGTCTTAGCTTCAAACAGAGAGCTCCTAATGACTTAAATTACTGATACATAAACATGAAAGCCAGGTTGAGAAGCAGATGTTTCATACCATGTGACTTTCAAGAAATGGAAACTAAAGGGTTCATATATCAATGCATTGCTATTGAGTAACATTGAATAATTCATTTTTCTTACTAAAAAAAGAGAACAGTGTGCCGCATTGAGATCATACATAGAAAAGATCACAACACGCCTATCAGTTCTAGGTAAATATCAACTCGATGTAAGGTGTGGAATTTGATTTATAGATTAAAATATATTTCTGGTTTTCCTATACATGATAGAAATCATTGTTTGGATTTGTTTGGATTATGAAGTTTCATAGTCCCAACTATGTTTGTTTTGGTCTAAAGGGCGAAAAGTTATAACACGCTCCAGGAAGGATGCACCGAGCCCACACTAGTTTCTCTAGGTCCAGCATGACTCGCTGAATCAGAGAATATATATATTATAGTGTGTAGTTGTAAATAACAAAATGTAGCCATGTTGTCACTTTTTGGAGTTGCTGATGTGCAAGTTTAAAATAGTCATTTTAGACTATCCTTTCTCTTCTCCCATCATTATCCATAATCTATATCTCATAAATTCCTTGTCCTATCGGTTGGCAGAGGCAGGCCTTCTGGGGGTAGTGGAAAATGAACGTCCAGTCTGATGTGTGGGAAAATGGGTTGGCACTGCATACATAGTCATGATGTAGATGGTGTCTATTGGGAAGGGGGGACGATCTTCCCTAGTCCCGCAACCCTTTTGGATGCGTCAGAGACCTGGATGTGTGTAGTAGGGACTCGGGGAAGGGACAGGGTGGCAGGGGGGTTGTGGCAAGGACCATAGTGTGGGTAGGATGGGGGAAGATTTTGTTCTAGCAAACATTGGGAAACAAGCGCCATATTAGATAATAGCCACCTTATTGGAATCAAGGCCTGGTGCTGCACCCAGGGCCGAAGGCCCGAGCCACACACATAAAAATAAGTGCATGAATGCAGGAATAGTGTGTAGCTTGGGCAGTGTGAGAAAGGCCAGAGCTGCAGAGGTTTATAGACCCTTCATTGTTTCATGTTGCCAACATATCGTACTCCAGAAGGAATGTGCCCTGGAAGGCCACAAGGGGGTTAAGAGCTCACTGCAAAAAGCGATCCCACAAGAAGGAGGGCACGAGACTCCGACCTTACCTGTCCCAGTTGTAAGTCATAGCACTGGATCCCCCCATTCCAAGGCCACCAGCATTCCAAGGTATGAGTCAGTCCCAGACCATCGAACATAAAACTGTTGGACCCCCAATCGATCAAGAAAGATCAGAAAGCAGGGACCAGTTGCGTTCACCATAGGGCACATGATTTGTGCTGTGAGGTGCTGGGAGGGATAAAACAATATAGCCAACATGAGGGGGGGAGCTTTGGGTGGCACTGATGTGTCTGGAATCAAGTTAGTGTGTGCGATGCAATGGCTTCTAAGTATTCTCTTAGCCCTTGACTGCAGTACCAGGTGCACATTAGGTTAGAGATAGAGCATGTATTGATTTTCTTCGCATTATAGCCAATTACTTGTATCTTTGTACCTCATGACACACAAGGAGGAGCCCACATCGAAGAAGATGAATGGACAGGGCTGAGGCCAATGGGCTGGCATCCCTTATGGAGCATGGAGCGTATGTATATGGTTGCACCAACCAGCCATTTGGATTTGTACATTGTACACTGGTGACACTGTGTGTCTTCATAAAGTGTTGCTTGTACTGATTTTGCCAGAACATTCCATGGCAGCAGAGTTGTTTGCTGGCACACTTCTATTTTTATGGAAATAAAACTTTGTTCTCCTTGCAAGATATGTGCTGGACCTTTTTCCCTAGTGTGTTGTATTTTTTCTGGTGTGAATGTTGAGGGGTTTCTCTACATTTTTGGTGACCCCGACGTGATCCCAGCAACCTCCTTGAAGACGGAGGCTTCCAGGCTGTATCCACCTACAGTGACCAGTCCCAAACGTGCAACCCGCAGTGGTGTACAGGAGCCATTTTTAATAGAATTCCTGTCTGCTCTTTGAGGAGGGGTGCAGCTCCAGGCTGTTGTTTGGACCCTGTGACAGAGGAGCTCGGGTGAACGCACAGATGTAAGCGCACCTCTTGCGAGCGTCAATAACAGGGCGAGAGTGAGTCAGAAGGTGAAGTTTGTGTATGGAAGGGAGAGTGTGAAAGGCCTCGTGGTGAGTAGTATTATTATTATTATTATAATTATTATTATTATTATGACGATAAAGAGTAAGACAGGGGTATGGGATCCTTTCCGAGTAAGGGGATAATGTGACATCATTTTTTATTGTGATAAGGAAGATACAAAAGTAAGGAGCTCCGTATAATTAGAGAGCTCAGATTCCTGTGATCAATATATTCTAGGTGGGGGAAGGAGGCAAAGTAGTGGTTGTTGTTTTAGATTATTATTTTATTTTATTGTTTTAGTTTAATGAATTATTATTGTGACCTGTGAAAGTGTTCTTAGTGTGAGGAGTGAGAAGTGTGGAAGTGTGCGCAAAGGACAGGGGTGTGTGAAAAGGGGGCGACTGGGAGGTTGGAAAAGAGGATTGGTTGTGAAAGTTATAACACTGTGTGTGACGTACAACTAAAAGCATCTTTTGAATATACCATTGTTAATAGGGTGGTAGCTGATTGAGGAGAGCGGCTGATAGACCGAATCATAGCCCTGGCAGCCAGAAATAGACCTAAAAAAACTCTGTGCTGCAGCAAGAGCCTCAGGACGGAAACAGACTGTCTGCTGTCTGGGTTCTATTTTGGATATTGAGGATGAGAAAACAACAGAGCTGCCCTCTGAGACAATCGTAAGACAAACACTCTTAAATCTCCCAAGGCATTTAAAGAAACACGGTTTCAACCTGTATGCCAGAGGAAGTACCACCACAACTTCTAGGGAGAACTAGAAGTATAAATCTGCGACAGACACTGGGAATGACTATACCCGCTCGGTAAGACTGGAAAGTCTAACTAAGTGTCAAGAGCAGATCACCCTGAATCGTCACCATGTGGTTAAGCTGTATCAGTTTATTCAACTATTAAGTCAAATCACTAGTGACAATTTCTTAGTGGTCGAGTTTCAGAGAGAGTCGAGAGCTGACCTGGTATATTTACATTTGAGATCTTTATTAGTGAAGGAGTTGCTTCTGTTCGCTTCTATAAGTTTTGCAGCAAAGGACTTTGAGATTACGGATTTAGCAGATCCCAGGTCACCTCTAATTATGGAAGACCGCCTGCAAATAGGGGCCAGGAAGCGACCACAAGGGAGAGCACTAATTACACAAGATCACACTCCATTAAACATCGCGCTATGGAGTCATCACGACTGCTTCAGCCTCAAACCTCCCGTGGGGTGCCACAATCAAAAATAGTGTCCAAGCAATATCAGTCAAGTTTGTCAAAGACATTGAAGTGCGGAAATCTGCAAGAACTGAACAACTTATACAGCGTTCGAAGAAAGAAATAGAAGAGTCGACATGGGTATTGGCTTCCGGCTTTACTGGACCCAAACCCAAAGCGGTAACCATGACTCCCAGGAAGATCCCATAACCAAGGAAATATCCCTGTTATCTTGGAACACAAGAGGGTTCCATCATCTATTGGAAGCAGGTTCATTTAGTTGGGATGATTGGGACTTTCTGTGTTTTCAGGAAACCTGGCTACTGCTTGAACCATCTTTAGACGGCTTTTCAGCCTACTTAAATCCGGCTATCCAACGGTCGCAGGTAGACCTCGTGCAGGCCGTTAATTCTGGTCGACAAAATGTCATGTTATGAGCTGGTTAAACACATGCAGATGGGTCGTGTCTTCATTATGTAATCCTGAGAAAGAAACAGGGGTTGAAAGAGAAGAACATTCTACAACTCCACCTCTTCATAATTAACATCTATTGGAGTGTTAAAGGTATTACCCCCATGGAGATGAGGGATGACTTGGCAAAAGCAGTTGAAGAGGCCTATACTTGGCCAAATTCCACCATATTACTGTGTGGGGATTTCAATTCGGCCTACCCACCTATTAATCAACTTCAGGAATGGGAAACTAATGAACGATGCCTTAACACCTCTGCCAAGACCACACTATGGGTCGAACTGATGACGAGCCGTGGTTTACACGTATTAAACGGTATTTACGAATAAAACTCGGAAAGGCACCCTATGTGGGAAAGTGTCCCAGTGACATCAATAATTGACTACATCTTTGCCTCTTAAAATCTTATAAAAACCATAGACTATTTGGAAGTTGTGAGAACGGCAAAAAGTGACCACAACTGGCTAAAATGTGTGTGGCATGAAGATCTTTTAGACCAAAAGCCAGTACTGAGGGTGCAAGTGGAAGCATTAAAAAATGGGTCTCATCTTAAATTTAACTCGCACGTCGTTACACAAATTAAAAATTCTCTACAAAATAAGACTATCGAGGGATCTCGATCCAAGGCTAAGATCCTCATAGACTATACTTCTATTCTGCAGACCTATCGAAAACCACATAAAGACCCTGACAAGGAAAGATTGCATTGCCACACCTATGATAAGACTCTGGTTACCAAAAGAAAAGAGATGAGAGCGCTCATCCGTGCACAAACCAAGCTCCTTTTGTCATGTTCCAGAGACCTGGAAATTAGGCGGCTGAAGACGAGTTATAGATCTTGGTGCCTAAGCCATTGTAGTATTATCTACCAAAATGACACAGAATATATATGAGATATCTGTGTAATAAATCCTCGGCCAAAACATGGTCCCAGATAAGATCGGTGAATCAGAAGCAAATATGGCTACAAGGAAACAGTGTCTCTGAGTCACTGCGTTCAGCTTTCTTTGAAGCCCTATATGCTCCACCAGGTGGGCAGCATAATCATGTGAATAGAACTACAATGCTGTGGGTCTTACATTACCACTTGGATGACCTTGTGATGTTAATTAAAGGCCTAAACAATTCGAGGTCACTTGGGCCTAATTGCCTATCTAACATCTTTCTAAAAGAAAACAGAGCAAGGGGCCCGTATCCTGCACTTGGTGCTGAAGAATATATTTTGTTGGAATCCATTCCTCCATCTTTGAAAACAGCAACTATCGTTCCAATCTTTAAAAATGGATCCAGCAAACTATCGGCCCATAGCCCTATTAGACGTCCTGCGCAAGCTATATGCCACCTTGCCACTCAGTAGGCTGTCCAACTGGTCACAAGAAAAGGGCCTGAATAACCGGTTTCAAGCAGGGTTTGTTAAAGGTCTTGGTACCGCCCCACCACCCTTTTTGCTAAATCTATTAAAGCACAAGGCCAAAGAGACTAAACCCAAAATCTATGTGGCATTTGTAGATTTTACTAAGGCCTTCGACAGCCTAAGCCGCAAACACATATTGGTTAAAATGGAATCAAAACAATGAATGCCGGATCCTTTGGAACAGATCAAATGCTTATATACAGACACCTCTGTGCGAATTCGTCTATCTATGAAGGGAGAGTTTACGGATGAAATTCAAATGTACAGAGGCGTGAAGCAGGGCTGTGCTCTGGCTCTGGGGCTTTACAATTTTTATATTGCAGACCTGGGTGAATTTATGGCCACGCACAGAAGTTTTCCACCGAAGTTAGGGCCCATGAGCGTAATGCACCTTCTATATGCGGATGACCTTGTCCTGATGGATTACACGCCAGTGGGGCTCCAAAGGCAAACTTAATCAACTCTATGACCTGCCTTTAGACCCCCCTCTCCAATGACCCAGAAATCCTTGCCAAGAACTACGACTCTGCTATCACGGCAGCAATCAATGCTATCGCCCCACTTAAGCCGCGCAAAGCCAAACCTACCAGCCACACCAATGCCTGGTTCACCCAAGACCTTCTCAAACTGCGCACAGACAAGCGAGCAGCACTACCTCAATGGCAAACATCCCATGATGACAAAGACAAACTTAACTTCAAATCACTCGTAAATAATTATAAGAAAGCCATCATCAAAGCCAAAGCCAAATCATTTGAAGCTAGAATCTCTGAGGCCAAATCAAACACCAAGGAAATGTTCACCATATTCAGGGAACTGGAGACCCCTACACGACCCCCAAAACTTCACCAAAGATAAAGCATGGTGTGATGACATCCAAACAGCCATGCGCAATAAAATCAGCTCACTCCAAGCCAAAATTCTGAACACCAAACTAGCGCTCCCCACCCCCCCTATCCCCCCAACCCCTTCCCTCTCCTCACCCACAGAGGCCGCCCCTACCTTCTCTTTCAAAACCATTCAGGAAAAAGACATGATCAACATCATGAAAAACATCAAACCCTCCAATTGCAAAGGGGACCCCTGCCCCGCTTCCATCATCAAAGACTGCTCAGACACCCTTGCTCCTTTCCTAACAGCCTTCGTCAATGCCTCCTTCACCACAGGGAGAGTCCCCTCATGCCTCAAGGAAGCATGGGTCCAACCTCTCATAAAAAAACCTACACTGGACCCCACCTCCCCCAACAACTACTGCCCCATCACCACCCATTCCTCCTCAAGATTCTAGACAAGGCAGCCTACCTGCAGGTCCAGCACTTCCTCGAAGAGCATAACCTCCTAGGACTGAGACAATCCGGCTTTCGGCCTAGGCACGGGACAGAGACCGCCTTACTCGACCTCAAAAACCAAATGGATGACGCCAGGGACCAAGGCAAACCTGTCCTGCCCCTTCTCCTCGATCTCTCTGCAGCTTTCGATCTTGTAGATCACGACATCCTCTGCCATCACCTCACCTCCACAGCCAATTTCTCCCAAGAAGCTACCACTTGGATCACCTCCTTCCTCCAAGGCAGGACCATGCAGGTCTTCTCCGAACTAGCCACTGCGTCACCCACCATCATGCTATGTGGTGTGCCCCAAGGCTCCTGCCTCTCCCCGACCCTATATAACATCTTTACCCGCCCCCTCTTCCTTATCCTTGACGCCATGGGCATCTCCTACACCAACTACGCTGACGACACTCAGATCCTCCTCACACTAACAGGTGACTATGACACTGACTGCGCAACTCTTAACAACATTTACAACACAATCCAAATGTGGATGGCTATCAACGGCCTCTGCCTTAACTCTGACAAAACTGTGCTCCTTCTCGTAGGATCCCCCGACACCCTCAAGAAACTTGACTCCCACTTTAGTCACTTTACCATTGACTCAATCAGAATTCCAGTACTCGACACGGAAAAAATGCTAGGCGTCTATCTAGATTCTAACCTATCTATGACCAGACAAGTAAACGCAATCGCCTCCTCTGCGGCTTACCATGCAAAACTCCTCAATGCAATCAGGCCTTTTCTATCAAAAGACACTTGCACAAACATAGCCAGAGCCATAACTGGTTCCCGGCTAGACTACTGTAATGTTCTCTTCCTAGGGACCTCCAATAAAAACCTCGAGAAGCTGCAAGCAATTCAGAATAGCGCCCTGCGTGTGGCACAAGGCATTGCCAAGAGGGAGCCCATCACTGCTGCCAGGAAAGCATCCCATTGGCTCCCCATAAAGGAAAGGGTTATGTTCAAAGCACTAAGCATCACCAACAAATGTGTCCATCTCTCAGCCCTAGCGTACCTATCCCAGAGAATCCACCCAGTCGCCGCCACAAGACCCACCAGGACACCCTATGCCAATATGCTCTCCGTGCCCAGGGTGAAAAGAGCTAGAGCAGGTGGCACCAGCTTCCCCTACCTTGCTGCACTACATTGGAACACCCTTCCCACCTCTCTGCGAGCTAAACCCTCACTGACTGCTTTCCGCAAAGCCATGAAAACTACCTTGTTCACCTAACCAACCTCTCATGTTTAAACTTTAATGTCTAACATGTATGATGTACTATGGTGTATGATGTACCCTGTTGTATGATTCTCCCTATTGATTAACACAGGATCCCGCCTCACTGTAACCCAAGGCACAACTGTACCTGTACCTGTAACTAAGTTCCCTTACAAGTAACAGCGCCACAATGCCCTTGGGCTGCCTGCGCGCTATATAAATGTAATAAATAAATAAATAAATAAATATGAATATAGATTATGGTAATAGGACAAGATCGGCTGCCAAAGACCAAAAAGATACATCGCTGGTCCTTGAACAATAGGGAAATTTAACAAGACAGCTCCTTCAAGTACCTAGGGATCTGGATCACCATTAGTAGTAAAGACTCTGGGCCTCATCAAGAGTTTGGCGGTAACCCTTAAATCTGGCGGCGGCGCTATTACTGCCGGATGTAAGGGTCCGCCAAATCAGGGCTTCGGTGGATTTCTCCCCAGCTCTGAGCTTAGGGGGAAATCCGCCGAACATTAGCGCTCATACTGCCGGCGGGAAATCCGCCGGCGGTATGAGCGTGAAATTTCCCCATTGAGCCCAATGGGGAATGGGGCATTCCCGAATGGGCTCAATGGGGAATGGGGACTTCCAATACCGCCAAACCTGTGATCCGGCGCTAATAGCGCCAGGGAGTTTGTCGGTAGGGCAGATAGCGCCAGTGCTATTAGCGCCGGCGTTACCGCCCAACTCGTGATGAGGCCCTCTGTCTCGTTTGTGAAACACCTTAAAAAAGCAGACATATTGCAAGGTCTCCCTGAAACCCCTCATCGACTTCTATACAGCAAAGGTCATCCCAGTGTTAACATATGGGGCTGAATCTTTCGCGGAGCTACCAGCCACTCTATGGTGTTGTATGGAGGGTGCTTTCTGGAAAAAGGTTCTAGGGCTGCCTTGATCAATTCGTATACAGGTGGTGCGGAAAGAAATTGGTCTGCATTTGCTTAAAGCTGCTGCTGATTGGAAATTCTTGAGCCTGTTTCACAAATGTAGTTCTCCAAACACCCCATATATGCACAAGGAAATTGGCAAGATGCTGGGGTCTAAGTCTATCAAATATCTGAACACCTGGGGAAACTGCCCAACCAAACTCCTGGAAGACCTATCCTGCTCAGTTGATGACCTGATAATCAATCCAACCAGGGTGAAAACGAAACTATCTCAGGCCGCCTGGAGCCAAACCATAGATGTGGGAAAGCTAAAACTCCATACACAACTAGCAAGGGAGATGAGGAAACAAGGCACGATTCAACCATACTTGCAGAAATGCCCGAACCCAAAATTAAGGTCAACCTTAATGAGACTGCAATTCAATCTGTGTCATACCAAAGAAATTAAGCCAAGCTCAATAGAGGTGTAGCTGGCTGCAGATTCTGTAATAATCAAGAAATTAAAGAAAACCTGTTGCATCTGTTTATGATCTATCCATAATTTACCAAGCAGAGAACAGCGATTTGCAGAGAAATTCAAGACGCTGTCCAATTCTATTGGAAGGTGCTTGAACTGAAATGGAGATCAACGCTCGTTGGGGGTCCATTAAGATCTGGCAAAAAGTTTCTAATTCTAGGGAGATTAACGATTATAGCAACACTAAGCTTCTAAGACAACTTAGGTCTTTTTAGACCCATTATCTAGTAGGATAAATGAAAGATGATGGACAAGGAATGATTAACAGTTGGTTGACAGATGCTAGATGGTTGTTGTGTTATGATGCTGCTTTCTCTTTTCTTCTTCTTTTCTTTTGCTAAAATGTTTAATTGTAACATAAAAGGCAAATAAATAAATAAAATAATATGGTGGTAATGACTCCGCTGGAGTACATGTATAGTGTGTTGCCACTGTACAAGGATAACATAGAGAAGTACCACAAGCAGGGTAATGCCCTGCTCCTGGCCACAGCACATTATTAATAACATGAGCATGTATTAAAGCAGATGAGCATGTTCCTAACAGCTAAGTATAAAGGTAAACAACTGCAGAAGCGAAAAGAGATTTTAGACTTGTGGAAAATGGTAGGATGTAGAGGATACCGCTGGGAGTATGCTCCGATGCAAAGATAGTGCCACCTCAAATATAGTAACCACAACAGACCAGAGGACATGCCGCACCCCGTGCTTATACTTTTATCCACTCACCGCCTGCCCAGCCACAGGATACACCAACCCAACATGTGTGCCCCAACCTGCCACCGCCCCATCCCCATATTCATCAAACCCAAACAGCATAGTGGGAGACCAAATCACAGAAAGATTTAGAGGAGGCATTAGAGACACCGGACTTGCAGTCCATAATGGAATACACCATGGGGGACGATGAAGATGCCGCTCAGTACATAAAAGTGCAGGAGATGTGGCGAGACGGGTGATCAGTGGGACTGATCAGTTCCTCTTTTCTATTTTGTTATCAAGAGGGATTTGCCCAAGGAAGTTCAAACCGCGCTTGACAATATACTGGGCATAGAGGCGAAGGGTGGGCCAAGATTCAGACTATAATAATACACCATTACAAAAGTATTAAGGAACAAGAGAAGGAAATAGCTTAAAGGTTACAGGCATAGGAAGTGAAACTGGTGCAGAAGAAGTTAGTTAAAATAGCAGTGGAGGGGGTGGTGATGGCGATCACTGAGACAAATTTGGCATTGCAGGCTCTAGTTCACGCAGAGGTAAGGATAGCAGCTTTTTGCCTAGGAGGAGGGCAGTGGCAGCGGGACGGGGGACTCCGGATCAGTGTCCTGAGTGGCACCAAGGAGGTCAGCAGCAGGGAAGAGGGGGCAGAGGGGGATTCGGTTGAATAGGACACAGAGGTGTTATGTGTGAGAAACCAGAGGTATCTCACCCGCTAGTCCCCGGGGATCTCTCGCTCATGTGGCCAGGGCACAGCCATCGCCTTTGACTCCAGACCCGGGGGGTGGACCAGTAAAGGGGGGTCTGACTCCAGACCCGGGGGGGTGGACCAGTGCAGGGGCGTCACCTGGGTGAGGGGTCTTCAGGGAGTGGGGGTGAGACAGCCGATGGTGAGACGTGGTATTTCCCCCTTTTTTGTTCATCTACCCCATCCTATTTTGAAGGATTTTCTGAAGTCCCAACACCCCCACACCGTTTTTACACAAACACTGAGCCGAGGAACAGGGTGACTGAGAGCAACCTGACTAACTCTCTCACATCGTACTGGACATGTCCCGTTAATCGGGTCAGGCAAAGTCAGGCACTCTACACTAAGTGCATACACCTGATACCAGTTAGCTCTCCTCACACAAATAAAAGGCAACACCTAAAGACACATTCTGAGCAAGGTGGAACACGAGTATGAGCAGAACTTCTGTCATGAAGGCACACGTACTAGAGTAGAGCAATGGACAAAGGGAAGAGAGCAGCGGGCCAAAAACCCCAAGGGTTCCCTATTGGAGGTTGTTGCCTCTGCCAGAACGCAAAAGACACATGGAGAAGGACAGATTCCATAAGTGAAGATTGCATTGTGTTTCAAGGATGCCAACGACCCTCCATGGTTAACGGCAGAGTTGGGGATGTGAAGCCAAGCCTGTCATACAAACCTTGACTCGTGAATTGAAAATAGCAAAACAAGAGGGCAGTGTACACAGCCGTTGAGTTGGCAAGCAGCCTGAGAGACTTGTGTGTGTTAAAGCGAATGAAGTAGCAACATTGTATACAAGTGAAGGCTGCACGCGTGTGGATGAGACGGGACAAAAGGCAGACCCGTGAATGTACTTTGAAGTAAAAGGCAGCTGTAAGATCAGCGATACTACGGACCTCATCATGAGTTGGGCGGTAACGCTGGCGCTATTAGCGCCGGCGCTAATAGCCCTACCGCCAAACCCCGCGGCGCTATTAGATGCCCATCCCCATTGGGCCCATTTGAGAATTTCTCGTTCCCCATTGGGCCCAATGGGGAAAATTTGTGGTATTACCGCTGCCGGATTTCCCACCGGCGGTAATAGCGCTGAAAATCGGCAAATTTGCTGCAGATTTCCCCCCCAGCTCAGAGCTGGGGGGGAAATCGGTCAAAGCCATGATCTAGCAGACCCTTAAATGCGGCGGTAATAGCACTACCACCACATTTAAGGGTTACCGCCAGACTCATGATGAGGCCCTATGTACTGGAGTGGTCCAGTGATAGGAGGTAGCCCATTCGAAAGTCTCTATGAAAGGTATATTGTTTGAAGCTATAAAGCGAATGAACAGCAAAAGTGAATTAAGCAAACGTGAACTTTGAGTTGAAGTGGTCCTGCAGCAGTCTGTAAAGAGGACCACGCACATTCGAAAGTCTTCAACATCTGAAAGGGGTCCGACCCCGATTGAGGGAGACCCAAAGTACAATAAGCTTGGGGAAGGGAATTCCCCCCGGCAAGTTTGTGTTGAACTGTTACGTTGGTAAGGTCTGAGCCTGACAGAGGGGGACCTTTGTGAACTTTACATTGATATGATATGATGTGGCCTTTATAATGCGCCTGCACACAAGTGTTTCGAGGCGTGACAAAACAAGGAGTGGGAAACAAAGGGAGGACAAAATTACGATCTTGCTAGGCCTTGTGTCATTCAGATTGTGCACGTGTGGGGAAGAGGGAAGGGGAGAAGTACCAGGGGAGAGGTGGAGGGGAAGTGCAGTTAGCTCATGAGTGCAGCCAGCGGGTGGCTAATAAGTGCAGAGAGAAGGGACTGTAGGGTTGCAGGTACAGACCCTTAAGTGCTGGGAAGCCCGGGGGCAGTGCAATGGCAACTGAACATGCAGGCGCATGGGCCTGAGTTACGAGGGTGACCAGGTGACAGTGCACTGAGAAGTTGGGTGCATCAGCAGAAGAGAGAAAGTGGAATCAAAAAGGAAGGTCTTGAGTTGCTTCCGGAACAGGAGGTGGTTCTGCTCAAGTATGAGAGAGGCAGGGAGGCTGTCCCAGAGGGAGTCCCCAGTCGAGGAGATAGATCTTCCCCCAACTCTCTGCTTGGAGAAGAGGCTGACCTCAGAGAGTTGGAGGTGGATGAGCAGAGAGGTCAAGAAGGAAGATATTTTGGAAGAGAAAGTTGGAGGTAGAGTGCCCCCAAACCCCAGAAAATCTTGTGGATGATGCAGAGAGTCTTGAAGTTGATCCTTGCAGCCATGGGGAGCCAGTTAAGAGATTTCAGAGCTGGAGAGATACGATCCCTGGACTGGAGGCCAAGGACAAGTCTCACAGTCCTGTTCTGGATAAGTTGTAAAGGTCAGAGAGTAGAGGCAGGAAGATTTAGGCAATAGTCCAGCCTAGAGAGGGCCAGAGCTCTGGAGCCAGTGAGCTTCTTGGGCAAAGTGAGAAAAGGAAGAATACCTCTGAGGAGGTGCAGCTGATAGTTTTACTTCTTAGAGACATCAGAGATGTGAGGAGAGAAGGAGAAGGTGGAGTCAAAGATGACACTAAGGTTCGTAGCCTTATCGGAAGGAGCAGGAAGAGGGCCCAGAGTGGGCGGCCAGAGAGAGAGAGAGAGAGAAAGAGGAAAGGAGGGAGCGTATGTCCCAATGAGGAGGATCTCAGTGTTACAGGCTTTAAGGCCGAGATAATTGGTCGCACACCATTCCTGAATTGCGGCCAGACAGTCTGGTATGAGAGAAGAAGCAGAGGTGGCTGAGGGGAGCCTGAAAGAGAGCAGAGTGTCATCCACCTAACATTGAAAATTGGAGCAGAAAGTAGCAATGCGGTGGGCAAGAGGTGCCAGGTAGTAGATGAAGAGTCAGGGAGAGAGGTTATACCCCTTGGGAATACCACAAGTAGAGGAAGAGATAGAAGATAGAAAAGACCCCGGCTGGAGGGCGGTCAGTGAGAAAGGAGGTCAACCAGGCCAGGGCCTGATCAGTAATACCAAGGTTGTCGTGGAGACGATTGAGCAGGATGGCATGGTTGACTGTGTCAAATGCAGAGGATAGATCAAGGAGAATGAGGACAGAAGGGAGTTTAGAGTCAAGATTGGAGAGAAAGTCTTCACAGGTTTTCAGGAGAGCAATACGGTCTGAGCTCGACAGAGGGGGAGTCTTTACGAACTTTACGTTATGCTGTAAGGTCGGAGCCTGGAGGGGAGTCTTTGTGAATTTTATGTTGAAGTACAATTTTGAAAGTCAAGAAAGAGACATTAACGTGGAAGGCCATGCGGGCATCAATCCACGGTTTGGAACTGTTTAAAGTGTCAGAAACCGAGCCAGAGTTTGTCATCCTGCCTACAAGGACAGCCTTACTCCATGAGGTTGAATGTGAGGAGGAGAGCTGGTTCAACTACCTTTAACACCTTAAGAGCCATGGACAAGCTATCTTGTCCTCAGCACTACTTTTCCAGTGCTGAGGATGAGATAGCTCATCCTTTTTGGCACTTGTGGTTCCTCCTCACAGCCCGGGGGTTGGACTTCCTTCAGTGTCACGTCAGAGTGCGTAAAGGACTCTCCCCTTTCCAACGACACCTTACTTGAAGCATTGCTGGGCGCGGATCACTCGATCCACGCCCAGCAATGCCACTAGACCACCATGGATCTGTTTTTGAAGTACGGGGTGAGGGGGTTGCTTACTATATAAGCAGCCCTCTCCCCCTGACCCCTAAAGCATTGGGCAGTATGTTTTGCCGCCCTTAGGGCAGATGGGGTTGTTGTGTGGGGCACACTAGACCACCAGGGATGTTTGCACTTGAAAGGGGGAGTGGCCCTCTACCCTACCCCAAATGGATGTCGGGCATGTCATGTAGCCCTCAATGGGGGAAGATTGGCAGTGTAATCTACCCGTAGGAAGGGGTACATTTGTGTTTACTGGGGGTGGAGGGTCACTAGACCACCAGGGATGGAGTCTATAAAAAGGAGGGATGGGGCATGTAATTTAGACCTCCCTTGGGGCAGATTGGCAGTGTAATCTGCCAATCCGCCTCTAAGGAAGGGCAAATGTGTTTTTACTGGGGGTGTCACTAGACCAACAGGGATGTCTTGAAAGGTGGGGGGGTGATCGGAGCATGATAGTTATGATTTGTTTTTGCTGGGCTGACCACATATAATGAGTGTCCCAGCCCACCAAGTAAAAATGTGCCCTTTTTGTTTTGAAAAAGGCTGAGATGAAAACCGGAACATGTGCCACAAAGTTCTAAGGCAATGAATTGACTATACAAAATTCAGAAATATACTTTTATATTTGCAACCAAACAAAATCTGTGGCATTTTTCTTTGTGTGGAATAAGTTTCTATATCTCAAACTATGATAGTTTTTGAGTATTAACTATTTTTTTGCTGTTTGCGCAGCTTCTTGATCTCGGCAAAATGCTTGAAAAACCGCAAAGGGTAAGCTATCCCCAAGTCTAAACTTTCACCAATCAACCTTCCTTAAACTGCCACATGCTCCATGGCCTCAAAACCTCCTAATTTACATCCTTTATATCATTTAAGGGCACTCTCCAATGTTGGAACCCGATTATTGAATGGTGTAATGGTGGACTTTCAGAACTGAAAAAGCTTAGCAGCAGTAATGCATCCCGGGATATATGACTAATATTTCGTCACAAGAGCACTCTCGATTTTTACCATAACAAGAAAGGATTTCCTTCAAGTGCTTCATGCCCAACTTGTTTCCTTTTTGGTGAAAATCTGTCCAGCGGTTGGGTTGTGTTCGTGAGGATCCATGAGCCCCTTATAGTGTCCAAGGTACAAAGAAATGAAAAAACAGCTTTTATGAAATGTTTCAGGATCCATTGTCTGCTGCCAGATTAGTGGATCCATAAAACGTCACAAACATTGTAAATGCAAAACAAATACACACATGCCCACCAAAAGCCCTGAGAGGAGGTTTCATGGCCAAGAAACCCCATGAAATAAAATGAGAGAAATAAAGTTGCTATATATGGTGATGGGGCCAGTATAAATATTGGACAATATAGCATGTCTAAACAAGCAGACAGGGAGAGCCAGGGCAGACAAGTAAAATCCAAAATGGCTGCCCAACTTCTTTTAATCTTATCATTTGGCATACTCCCCCTGCGCAGGATGGAAGCTGTTGCGGCCAATCACATCAGAGACCTCCCAGCAAGAGACAGCTGAAACCATGATTTTAAGACCCAGTCCAGGGTAGGAGCCTTGGCACTAAAGGAACACCAGCCCCAGTCAGTTAGTCAGTATTTGGAGAGGAAGGCAGATGGATTTTGGAGGAAGCTGGAGTGTGACTTAAGGAAACAGTGCATAGATAAGAGAAAACTGTAGGTGGGGAGTGCAGTGGAGGAGTGGTGAGAAATATGATGGGGTGAAGGAGGTACAGCATACAGAGAGACAAGTTTCTTAGGCAGCCAAGAGGGGAGAACATCTGCGGCCCCTGGAGGGGTCTGCCTGGAGGACCAGAAAGCTCGGTGGGGGGAGGGTCAGGCAGTCCAGGGAGGCAAAGTTGTCAGTGAAGGAGTCACAATTAGCAGAAATAACTCTAGTAGTCAAGCGGTGGTCTTAAGCAAGAGTTGAAGGAGGACATAACAGTGAAGGTAATTAGATGTAGTGGAGTAAAGACAGAGGTTAAGGTGGAGAAGTCTAGTTAATCTGAAGAGGTGGTTGCAGCAGACTCGATAGAAGGTAGTTTTGTTGTGAAGGGGCAATAGGAGTAAGAGTTCAGGAAGAAGTGGTGAACGATCAAATATTGGTTAAAGGAGTTAGAATACTACAGAGGAGGTTGGAGAAGAAAACAAGAAGAAGGGGAGGTGCTGGAAAAGGTTGAGGAAATTTAGAAGGTCATCATGTAGCTGGATAAAGCTGGGAGAGCTAAGCAGGCAGTGTAGAGGATGTTGGAAGCGATTGAGAAATTGAAGGATGAGGTCGGAGAATTTAAGGAGTAGTTAGAATCATTGTTGGAGAAGGCTAAGGAGCAGCAGACAGGAGGTTAGAGACAATGAATGATGGCAACATCAGGAAGAGGAGAGTGATTGAAGGAGAGGAGATAAAACTAGAAATTAATTATCCAGAGATGGGGAATATTTGGGGACAAAGACAAAAGAAGGTTTCAGGCATGTAGGAGGTGTTATTTGCGGATGAATGGTACTGGATCCCAGGGATAGAGTATCATGCAGAGGCAGAGATTATTACTAACCAGGAGGCTATTCAGAGCGCGTGAGTGGAGGAGGACATAAATCATGATGGATAAATCTTAGAGTGGCAGAAGACTGGTTATGAGCAGCAAAGGTGTATGTACTGCAGCGCTTGAGAAATACAAGTATTGGGGATCCCAAAGTTAGTGGTGTTGAGAAAGTAGAAAGATCTAAAGACCAGAGAGGGAAGCTATATGTTTGGACTGGCAGCCACCCCCTACACTCAGTTCCATGTGTTAATATCCCCACAAAAATCTCGCCATACAAAATATCGCCATATTTTTGCAGCGATATTGAGCAATGGAACCTACGGGGACACCCCTGCAAGCCCCATAATTGTTTTAATGGAGCGGTGGACACCCCCACCAACTCTGGTCCTAATAACCCCATAAATTATCGCCTATGGCCTTACCACACAACCATATATTCAGCGATATTACTGGTGGGGATAATATTACCTGATACCCTACACTCTGCTAACCCAGAAGCCTCACAATGCAAAATTCATGATCATCATCCAACACAAGAAAGATTGTTGGGGCACAATTTGTGGCCTATACAGGGGAGATCTACCAAAGCCTCAACCAGGCCAAATATCCTAAGGACAGACAGGTGTCCAAGGCCTTTAATGGTATTCCATTCTACTTTCTGTGGGGTATAATATGTATGTCCTCAAATTTGTTCCCTGCATCGAATGTGCCTAAAAAAGAATCATCAGCAAAGTCAACAGTTTTAGCTCTTGTATAGGCATTATAAAGGTATTTAGCGGGCACTGTTATCATATAGCAAGGTACTTACACCATTTGCCAGCTGTTGCCATCTTATGGCCGTGTAGCACTATTATGGCAGGGTCTGGCACGGACCTATCCCATGCCTACACAAAGCCGTAGCTGGTGCATTATTGGAAGAACAGAGAATCTACTCCTTTTGTTACAGAATCTATCCAGAACATGGAGTTGAGCGCACTATTTTTTATTTTCAGGTTGAGAGATCGAGGGAGAATTAAGGCACTTCTCTCCAAAGCCCTCTTATAATTTGCCCACTGGCTGTAATGTTTCCTAATAAAATGAAGTCCTGGCATGCATCTAGTCCTTTGACCCTGAAGGCTGCACTGACTCTATAGATTTTTGGAGATGTGCCGGCATCGTCTAACGAGTCAGGTGTGGCGAGGGATGATGTGATGGCCTAGGTGTTGAGGCAGAGAGATTCCTTGAAGAGGCGGATCTTGAGTCCTTTTCTGAATTGTAGGAGCGTGTGGGTGAGTTTGATGCTGACGGGAGGAGGTTCCATAGTCGTAGGGCTTGTTTTCTGTTCCTTTCCTTTTTGCAGTGGCGGATTTCAAGTCTGCACATGTCTTGGCTTCTGGTGGTGCGCTATCTTCCGGAGATACTGAGTTTCTCCGTGCGGTGGCTGGGTGAATTTATACCTTTATTACATTTGAATTCCTTACTGTGACTGGTTCCAAGAGGTTGTTCTGTTCTTTCTACTTTGTAACACAGCATTATTATAATTATTGTTGTATTAATTGACCGCAAACCCAGCTTTGAGAAGCAATGGAACGCGTTACAGCGGTATACAGCAATACAGATGTATACCGTAGCGCTTTTCAGGGGTCACGACAGACAAGATGCAATAGGTCACTTTTCAAGGGATGAAATATTCTGCTTTTGTAGAATTTTTCTAGTGTGCCATTGGCATGCCCTGCGATTAATTTAAAGACTCCCTCAAGCATCCCTTCTTCTGTAGAATGCAACTTTTTCATGCAACTCCCGTCCCTGTCCCTTTTTCTTTTATTGTCTCTATCTTGTCTTTCACACCTCCTACCTCTCCCACCTAACCTCTTTCTCCTGCCACCCCCCCCCACCTGTCCATTCACATTTGCCACTACGGGTTCATATTGTCAGAAATGTTTTTTAAATTCTTGAGTTTAGTTCAGTTCCTCCAAGTTTTTTATTTTTATTTATTGTTTTTAGCCTACAAAAAGTAACAAGATATACAAGGAATCAAATTTACAGATATAAGAAAACATACTAAAATCAATTTTTGTAAAATAAAAGAGCAAAAAACAAATCTTGTACCATTTCATCAGAAATACAGCAGACTATTCCGTACTTCATCCGTGAGCCAAAAGAAATTAAAACTTAAAAAATCATTCTATTTTCCCCAGGAAAACACATAAGAAAGCATACTTACAGTGTCAGGATCAGTGTTACCAAATTTCCCCACATAAGCCTGAGCCAAAACGTATCAGCCAATAGCACTTCCCCCTTGAAACACCTGTGTATAGGCATGTTATAAATGCCTTATCATATCATTCCCCCAAGTAACACAGCCCCGATTTCCCAAACCCGGGACAAGTCAGGATAATGGGTTTAAGGGTTTCTACAGTTGGCATTTGTTAGTGACTTGTCCCACTTTGACCTCCTTTCCAAAGTTGCAAATTGATTCAGGCGGAAGCGCAAGTATACACCCCGAATCTTTGGGCAAGGAAATAGGCACCCATACATCAAGCAGTCCAATCGCTTCCTTCTGAACCTTGCATATTCCCTGTACAGAGAAAAATGGCCAAGTAAACAAGAGGATTGAGCCCAATCCACTGTGAATAGTTTACTCTTTACAACCCCAGGCACCGGCCAAAGCTCCTCCGAAGAGGAGACAATTTGACTGAGTATCTCGCACATAGTAGACTTGAACTGGGTCAAAGTGGAAGCTGACTGTATTTGGGAGGGTTTGTAAGATCAAGCAAAGAATATCGAGGCTTAGTACCACCAAAAATTGAATCCGCCAGTCACGAAGTCAAAAGTTATGAATAACTTTATTCTGTACAGATTCAAATATCAAAGCAGATAGCTATCTGGCTCCCAACACCTCACAGTGTGTACCAGAAAACACTGTGAAGGGAGCGAGTAATGGTCATCACAAAACATGCAGTATTTATACACAGTCCTGGTGATAGCTGACCCCATCTCCAAACTGATAGGTTACACATTTGGGTTTGTTCCCAGTTCACATAACAAATATACAATATTGGTTTGTACTTTTGACATGTTGTCCCATCCTTGAAGTTTCAATGTTGTTGTTGGTTCTGCAGCTTAGGTTGATCTTAGTTTCACGAAACAAATTCAATAGCTTATGGCTAAGGTACACAGTTCTAGTTTGCCAAACATTCAGTTCTTATGTGTGAATATGGCTGAGGCTATTGATGCAGAAAACACTTTAAATTGATGTTCACTTTGGCTCCAAGGTTCTTTAAGCATACTGACAAACTTTGTTGTTGTCAGCTGTGTGGATCTTTAGCTTTTTAGAGTAAATTCTGTTTCAAGAAATGTACACAGGATTCCTTCTAAAACATACGGCATTAGTTTACATGCATTGTATATCACTGTTTGTGGGAGGATGAGTTTTGTAGACATAGATAACACTTTGAATGAGAGTTCATTCTGACTACCAGGTCTGTTTGCACAGGACAAATAGTCGGCTCTGCCAGCCCCAGTGTTGACATAGGCTCAAAGGTCGTTTCTGCTGTGGCAGCTGAAAACATAGTCAATCATTACTGAAGCGAGAGCGAAGTTTGAATCAAGATGGAGGATTTTTCCAAGATGGCGTTTGAAGTCAATTCCAATTCAGAACTTTGCAACACGGTTTTCCTCCTGGAGCGACTAGGCTTAGGCCAATATAAATATAAAGGAGGCACTATACATTTACTGTTTCAAAGGTTCACCTAAGCATTGACACAACAAATTGTTTGGGGGATTTAACATTTTAGCATAGTCGGCTAGCTTTCTCCATAAGGCTCTAACTGCCAATGAAACAAGTCCCAACTCGTGTCTAATGACAGCATTGGGCACAGACTTGTTCAGGCCCAAAGTTCTCTTCCCGAGAAGCCCCTGGAGGGTATTGACTTATACCCCCAGATTGAATGGGACTATATCAAGGCCATATAAAACTACACGCTCAATGTTTTGGAGGTAGAACCTGATCAGGAGTACCAGGGAATAGCGACATGATTGAGAATATATTTGCTTCATTTTGGCCAATAAGGTGATAAATCCCTCTCTAAAAAGGGTTATCCAGGCCCCCCCAAGAGGTTATTTGCAAGGTTAAATCCCAGGTACCTCATTGATGACACCCTTTCCAGCGGCTGTAGGTTTTAGGATGTTTCCTGGAGGAAAAGATGATGACCTTGGATTTTTGACCATTCATTTTTGGATTGTTTTGGACAGCATAGTCGTAGAATAATATCAATTTCCTATGGAGGCCAATTGGGGTCTTACCAAAAAGAATATCATCGGCAAAGGCCAACCAGTTTAAGATCTTTACCGGATTTGTGTTTCCCGCCTCCCACAGGGCTGCTATGTCTGAAACATAAAGGTTGAAGAGGGTTGGCGCAACCACACAACCCTGCCTAAGCCCCACGAAGGTAAGGACTGGGACGGAAGTTGCCCCATCCCTCGTCAAGCTGACCCTCAAAGAAGATTCCCTGTGCAATACTGCCAAGATCTGGACAATTTTAAGTGGGACCTTCCACTCCAGAGGGTCTCTCTGCTGACCATGTCAAAGACGCTGGACATGTCTATGGAGGCTATATAGACAGAGCCCACCACCCCCTTTTTCACAGATGCAGAGAGATGTGAGATGATGGTGCCGTTTAGAGAGGTCCCCATTCACGAACAAAATCCCGCCTGTTGTTTAGACAGAAGATTGAGTTCTTTAACATGATGGGAGAGGTCTCTAAGAAGAAGTGAAGCAAAGATGTTGCTGGATGCGTCATGTAGCACCATGGGTCTGTAGGGCATCAGCTCAGATACATCACCCTGTTTATGGATGGGAATAATGACGGATGGCGTCCAGATGTTAGGAATAGTTCCCTCACAATAGATGCTCCTAAAGAGGGTCAAGAGAGGGCTAAACCATAACTCGGGCTTCTGCTTGAGAAGCATTGGTGGGATGCCGTCGGGGCCCAGGGCCGCAGATGACCTAGCCTTCGCGATAGCCCATTGATTGTCTTCCTCGTCCCAGGCACGAGCCACCCAATCCTACTTATCCATGTTAAGGGATAAGCACTCGCACTCATTACTGGCTGAAGCAAATTTGTGAGACGTGCTCTGGTATATCGCAGCATTGTCAGTGACTGGACCCTTTGAGAATTGCCTTATGGTTGACCAGAGAATTGCCTTATGGTTGTGTAGTTGTTACCTGCCAGGGTTTTTAATATTTTCCTGGTTGGCTGTAATATGAGCTTGTCTTCTGCTGTGAATAATTGCAGCATTTTAACAGGCTTGTATTTGTTTGTTAGCGCCACGTATTGCGATGTCAAAAGAGAGCAATAGAGACCTCATATTGCGGAACGTGCTTTTTCCAGACTTAAATTTGCCCTTAGCTGCCAAAGATGTCAAGCAAGTTTGTACTATAGAATTGAAAGAATCTACCCCCAAATTGCTCCACAAACCTCCTTCTGAGTTTAGCATTTGGTTAAAGGTGTTAAAAAACATCATGAACTTAAAAACATTCCACCTGGCTGTCAAGCCACCACTGGCTGAAGTCATGAATACTGTAATCTAGTCGACTGGAGAGAACTCCAGCCTTAAATGCAGGACGAGAGACAGGGGAACATGGGCACTTCCCAGTGGCGGCCCCCTAGTGAGTGGTTCACAGGAGGCAAACAAGGGGGAAGAGACAAAAATGTGGTTGATCCATGATTTTTTAGTACCTCTGCACCAAGTAAAGAAATAACCCAATAGTTCTGGGGAACGCAAACAAATGCCCAAATCCCAGTTAAACAGGTGATTTAGCCAGATGGAGGAATGATCTGAGAACTCCAATAAGGGACTAAAGGACCACCTATCTTGGTCTTGGTATCTGCACCCCTCTGCACAATGGGCGTTAAAGTCCAACCCAAGATAATTGTGGTGCCTTTGGCCTTCGCAAGCCACCCTTCAAGAAACCTCATCCAAGCCTTCTAGAAAAAGCTTGCAGGATTCCAATATACGTTCACCAATAGAAAGTCATCCGGGCAGTCCTTGGATGTGATGTTTACTGCCAAGAGGGCTTCCAGGATAGTAGGTACTTTGTGGTGGCAACACTTTATCCCCATGTCTATAGCAATAACAAGCCCCCCAAAACGGCGCCCCCTAGAACCACTAGTTGCATTCCTGCACTAAGTGTTGAAACCCTGTAAGACAAAAGAGTTGTAGCCATAGTTTCTTGCAAAACCAGGACACTGGTCTCCCCCACCCAAGTGTGAGGCACCTTGGTTACGTTGGAAAAGCCACAGACATTCCATGATAGAAATGTACATTACCCATGTTTATGTCTGTTTGATCTTGAGCAACATATGTACCGCAGCCTCCAACTAAGACCAGTCCTCCAAGTCCAAAGTCGCACTGGACAGTAAGCTTGTTTTTTGAGTGTTGGTGCTCAAATCAGAGGAAGTAAGTTGGGAAATCAGAAAGTCAGCCAATGTTGTTGGGTCGTGAAATTCAAAGAGGTTTTAACTTAGCACCTTCAATGATTCTCGTGCCTTCCACACTTTTTGAACGATCAGGTTAGACTTGAAGTGGCAGACAGATATATTAGTACCTGATTTGGCAAAAATCACTCTTGTGGTATCATCTGAGCGCAAAGCACGCAGATATGGGATTTCTTGAAAACCCCTCAGCATTTGCAATCTGTTCATAGATTGTTGGCCATTGGACTAAGCACATTAGTGTGCCAATGTGCTTAGGTGGCATCAGCAGAGGGAATTTCAATGTTGTAGTAGAGTCCTCACACAACTTCTCACCTGAGGCATCGGACCTGTGGGTTCCAGGGCACCTTGCCAGGTGTCCAGTGAGTTTATAGCCATGGGAGTCACGTTAATTGTCTGGTCCTGGGGTGGATTAGATGGAATGAGATTGCCCAGGAATTATGCCATCTTGCTTTGTTTGGTGGATTTTTCATCTTGGGACTCCATAGTTGGGGAGTGGTATCCTCAGATGGATCTCTGGCTGTCAAGGGAAGTGGCGCAGATTCAATAACCAGGTCCTTGACTGTATCCTCACCTGAGAGCGAGTTTAAGAACTTTGAGTTCTTTTTCCTCTTGTTCAGACTGGCAGCCAGAAAATTCTTTTTTTCCTTCTGTTGCTCTTTTTTAAAATTCTTTTGGTCCATTGCTGCCTTGACTGTTGTTGTTGAGGGCCCTCATGGATGTTGGAAGAAGACATATTCATGGAATCCTTTTGCTCCACCTCATTAAGTGCCTCTTGAGTATCATCTGCAGCCTGTGATGCAGTCACCTCCCGTTGGTGGAGGTCTACAAGAACCATTGGGATATCTGGAGTAGGGCTGTGTTCTAAGTTAGAAAATGATAAATGTTCCAGAGCAAATGGTACAGGAACTTCCCAGACATCCTCATCAGTGCAAACACATTCAGAAACAACAGACGTGCATTGTGGAGATTTTAGTCCTTTCATTAACAAGGCAATATTAGAATCCATTTTGCCCAGCTTCCTTGCATTGCCTGGGGTGATGTCCTTGATATTATCATATAGCCTAAGCATGGATTCTAACACCAAATGAAGTGCTGAGATCGATGCTGGCCCCAATGTGTCAATTTGTGGCAGTACCGCAGAGTCCCTCCTCATTTCTATGTTTCGGAAGTTGCCAATTGGGGGCTGTTTGAGAATGGACTTCGGGATGGAATTTGCCATGTTTGGCAGAGTTGGTGGATTTAAGAGGTCCTTCAGTTGAGCAGTTGGTTTAGACCCCAAGGAGTGGGACCTAGTCTCTATTGGTAAACCCCCTCTAAATGTTCACAAGGTTTTTCAAAAGAATCATCCAATGTCATGGAGTTGTTGAAGGTTGGTAGTGTAGTGGCCTGCAGGCCCGAGTGAGATGTAGAATCCCCAGCCTCCCTCTCTACGTAGACTCCCCAGCCTCCCGCTCTCCCTCTGTAGTGGTCATTAGTACGAGCGTGGGAGAGTGGAGTTCCACCAAGAGAGTGGTGCAGTGGTTTGAGCTGGTCTTTGGGGAGGAAGGGGGTGGGAGATGTTGCGTGGAGTTTGCAGACACACAACCTGTCCATTTCCCTCTAGATATTTTGTAGCCCTCCTCTGGACAGAAAGCTGCCCTCAGCGCCAGAGAGAGCCTTTCCCACCTCTTTTTCTTTCAGTACCGCTAAGCCCTTCTCAGTTATTAAGAGCCTCCCACTCTGCAACTTTGGAATGGACTTAGCTATAGTAACTCTTGCACTGCTTTCACAATGATTACACATGAAAGGATCACAGCGCCTTGCTTACCGTGTCAGTGGAGTTAAGATGGTGTGAATGCGGCACGCCGCACTCGCCCACAAGAGCAAAAGAACACTTGTGCACCGCGCGCGCTCTACACGGCACTTGTGGTTTTGAGCACTCTGTGAAGTCCGGGTGCAAGTGGGCCGGCCACTTGGATGGAAAGAGTGAACCGACTCCAAGTTCACTGTAGAATACAGGTTCCACGTTACACTGATGCACTGGAGACTGCCTCCGTATCACGGAGTAAGGAAACAGCTGACTGCTGACAAGGATAATATGCACACTGTAGGAGACCAAAAGACCACTTGTGCTCTGCTTGTGTTTTAATGTTACTCCTATGGTATGAGCCTTTGCTTGGATCATGTCAGATATCTCCAGCTGCCCCTGGTCTGGCTGTCTGGAAGCACAGCTCTCTTGCCACACTACAGCCTCTCCTGCACTCACAGGCACAGTGACTTGGCAGCCTGTCCTCCTTCTCAGTGTTTCTTCCCAGGGTCTCTGCAGCTTCTCCTTGGCTCCTCTGGACAGCACGATCCTCTCAGCCTCCCCAGCTCGCTCCATGCTTCACTGTTAAGGTGATGCCTCCACAAAACATCATTATGTTTGGAGGCATGGCTGCAATAAGAGAACCCTGGCATGCACATTCATGTCAGACTTTTCACTGTTTTATAACACATTTTGCCAATTGTTACAATGTTTCCACTTTTCCTCTTCTGCAGAATCAAATCTGGCTCTTTGTGTTATGTGCCTATGACTGGCAGACAAGATCATCAGCTGATGTTGTGCAAATGGAAATGTTTCCTTTAATTTTCCACTGAGAGTTCTGAGCCAGTTTATGAAGCGTGTATTGCCAGCGTTCAGTTAAGTGTGCAAGCATCATCCTAAGAACTTCAATGTTTACTGCTTGTCAAACACTCCTCATCCACACCTCCTTTATTAGTGCCTGTAGCTCCTGGCTAAATGTGTGTACTTGCTGAATGCATGTAGACATCATATTAAATGTTTGCTTCAAAAGTGAACATGAACCATGAACATTTTGCAAATGTTTAAATATGGCAATACATTTAATTGACCACAATACCAAACTATCCAATTTTGTAGCAGAAATACGACACACAAATGGGCTAAATAAAATGCCAGAACTTGGGGAAAAACGTGTGCATGTAGCACGATTTTGCATGTATTGGACTACTTTCTGAGGGGTATTATATGTATGTGCTCCCTGTTCTGAATGCCTGTAAAAGCAACAGTTGTGGCTCTTGTATAGGCATTAGATATGCAGTTGCCGGGCACTGTTATTGTATGACAAGGTGCTTACACCATTTGCCAGCTGTTGAGATCATACTATTATGACAGGGCCTGGCAAGGACCGATCCCATGATTACACAAAAGCGGTAAATGTTGCATTCACCAATGCAATGCAATGCAATGGTTGTTAAATATGCTCCGTTTGCAACCCTTAAGGTTCCTAGGGCAGTAGTACCATAAAAGTACCCATCTTGTCATTGGGTGCGTTGTGTTAGAGGCTGGTGGCAGCTCTATACTGTGTATTTGGTTGCACCCCAGTGTAGCCTATTTGCCATGGAGGTAGCCAATATGATCCCTGACCAACTCACCATTGAAAAAAAGAAAAATGTCTACCCAGTGTTTCTATAAGTCCTGTGTTGTGGCTATTGTCTTCGTGCTCCATCCTGCCTGTGGTTCACGATCTGAACACCATTTTGGCCATTCTGCCTACATGAGTTCTGACTCAGAGCTCACAAAAGCCACCTGTATGAATGGAATCCAGGCTGAGCTGGGCGCGAGTCTGACAAGCATCACAATCCCTACCCCTTTGTGTCCAAAAAAACAGGAGTGGGTCTCGGTTGCAGTGATTGGGAACCAGCCCAATGCTTTTCAGATGCATGGGATCTCACTGAATGGTTGGGGTCATTGTTAGCCGTGTGTAGCGTGTCTGAGGAACCTGCAGAAATCTTTGGTGCCGACTCCTGATCCTCCTGAACACAAAGCTGCGCTCCTTCCTGAGTATCCTGGTGCACGGTCTGTCGTGCATTGATCTGATGGGGAAAGTCACCCCCTTCTCTACTGCAGCCTTTGTGTGCTCCCCTGAAGTTCCAGAACCATGCGCACCATCAACACAGAAGTGGGGGCCAAACTGTACTGCTGGAAACTGGGCAGGAATGCCACTGCTGTCCTGAAATGCGCTTCCATACCACAACTCAGCAAGCTTAACCCAGCTGCTGTCCTTGATCTGTGTGCACCGCCATGGTTGCGACCTTCATTCATCTACTGACAGGGTACAGAGACACATCAATATATGCATACGCAGAGCAACAAAATAGTTCCCAATGTATTTACTTGCCCATCGTTCACTGATGTGGTTGGAATTTAGATTCTGAAAGTGAAGAATCAGCTGCCTGTGTTAGCCCTGAAATCACTTGGAGTTACCAACTATTCTGACCTAGGTTATTAGTTTTGGGCTATTAAGCAGATCGTAAAGAACTGGAGATGTCCTTCACCTCTCAATTATTAAGACGGTTCTTCTGCAAAAAATGAATATTATGCCAAAGTCAAATATTTTATATTCATCTCTCTCTCATAACCCATCCATGAAGCATATGCAAGTAAAACAGCCCAAGTTAGCTTTACTATTATTTGGGTATTTGTTGAGCGCAGGCCTAGCTTCGTGAAGCCACAGAGCGCTTTACAATCACAGGGGGAAGAACACAGTGAGGGAAGCAGAGAAACAAGGGAGCAGGGAGCTAACGGGGGAGGGAGAGCAATTGGCAGCCAGGGATCTACAAGCAAACATGGGAGGAGACAGTGAGCAGCAGATCACCAAGTCTCAGGTGGGTGAGTGGAGGGTGTATGGACCTACCTGTGTGTTAAGGAGGTTAGGAAGCTTGAATAAAATGATTCATAGAGTATGTAAAAGGTGATGGGCAAATCTGGACATTGAGTTTAAGTGGAACACGCTTCACCATTTCGGCCTTTGGTGCATCAGCTTTACAAACACAACACAAAAAGATCATCATATCTGTGGGAACAATAGGCATTGTTTCGCGTACATTATATTTACACCCTATCTGCATTGAGGACTAGTGCAGTGGCAATTTGGACCCAAGAGAACGCTAAAAGAAGGGTGTATGGGCACCATCGCTTAAATGCAAAAGGAGAATTGGTTAGGAAGGTTGGACTCCAAGCTTGAAGGAATCCATTGCCTGATGAGTGGTGACCCAGGTTTTGAGAAACTGTCCCATGAGCCAACTAAAGTTAGTCCAACACGATTTCTAAATTGGAATCCGATGACACCTTGATAGGCTCTCACAGATAGTCAGAAACGGAGGAAGGTTGCTTTTCCCGCAGCCTACAACAATACAGTCGCTGTTTCAGGAGGGATTCATCAATCTGAATCCTAAGGACAGCTTTCAAGTCTTACGTTCTTACGCAACCACTCCCGACTTTGCTAAAACGTTGTTTCTCAAAGCTTCTCTTGGCTCGCTCCTCTCAGGCTTCTCTACATTAGTAATAACAATTTTTCTTTTGTCCAGAATTAGGTCGCTTATTTTTTTACTTGCAATCAATTTATTTATTTGTATTTGTAGAGCGCGCTACAGCCCGCAGGCATCGAGGCGCTAATCAGAACTTAAGGAGGCTTACTTAAGGGTTACAATGAAGCCGCCCAAAAAAGAAAGAACTTGTTCACATTAGGTAGTTAGATGGTAAAACATAACACAGGTTGAGTCAAGTCAAACAAATAGGTTGCTCTTAATGGCATTTGCCTTTTTCTTAGACGAAGATCCCTTGGAGATCCCTTGGCGTGTAAGTTGACGAGTGAGATTTGTGTTCCAAGCTAGCGATTTTAGCTGAGTCGGAAGGGTCTGAGCAAAAGTGCCTGGGAGGCAATCTTTACAGGGTTGCTAACTTAGAGGCCTCAATTGGAGCCTGGATTCGGAGAGCAACGTTACCTTGCCCATCCCTTCTGGTTTCACATCCTGCCTCAGACCTACTTCTTGCTATTGCTTAGGTGGTCTGATAGTGTTTTAATGCTGTTGTCTGGGATAACTAATCCATTCCCTGTTGGATAGCTCAGGGGCAATGTGTTTGTCTTGGAAGGAAAACAATGCACAGCAACACAGGTTTGAATCCCGGACTTGTGCTTAGAAACTCGTCCCTGCTATTATAAGTGTTATAAATAAACAATTATAATTATAACAGTCTCGAACCATTGCCTAAACTGTTTTTGGTTATCTGGTTGCTTGAGTTCGGCGGTGATGCATTTTTTTAATGATTGCAAGTCTGGTTTCTCCCCTCTTGAGCTGATTTGGCACAGAAGAGGCAGATGGAACACGCGAGACTGAGGTGAAGCTCTTTCAGCCAGAGGCTGTAGCCAGGGGATCTTGTTTAATGATGTGACATTATATAAGTGCCTGCTGGTCTCCATCCTTGTGTGCCATGTCAGATCAGTCTCTGTTTACGAAATTGCTCAGCCAAACTGCTGATACTTTCACCACATTTCTCGAGCGTCATGTTCGCTTTCCTGGAAAGCTTAATGCTTCTTTTTAAGGGTGTTATTTTCTGTGGCAACGTCTTGCGTGCTGGCATAACAGGTTTGAGAAAAAGCAGAAATATTATTGGACCTTCTAGCTTCCTCCTCCGGGACTCTCATATCTCACAGCATCTGTCTTCTTATTGCGCTCCTCCCCAGGATTTCCAGGAGTTTCCTTGCATTTGACGATTGGGAATTCGGTGAGGAGTTAGATGTGTTAATAGACTCAAATGGAGGATTGCTGGCTGGCCTAAAGACCCGCGAATGACTCCTACGCGTGAATACATTTGTAATCTTAGGCTGCAGGGTAGATTTGGCTTGACATTTTTTTATTTTTTTTATTGTGATTTTGGTTGGAAATAAACGTTAAACAAAAACAAATTTGTAATAAGAGAAAGAAAAACATCACATTTCATATCAACAAACTTCACAGTCTTATCAAAATCACATATTTCATATCAATTGATCCATAACACATTTTAAAAAGTTATTTAAGGCTAGAATCAATGACACATTGCCCCCCCCCCCCACATTAATCTACACCAAAATAAATTAGTCAAGAAGTCATTATCACTGACACCCTTGTCCTTAAAAAGCGTTCCCTACCACTTCCACAAAAACGGCCCATCAATGACCCAATGTTTCAACGTTTCATGGGAATCAGCATTATTACAGAATCTACAGTTTATTTGGCTACTCAATTCCTGGAAGCCCTTCGGATATTTAGTCATTTCCCTAGAATGCAGCGGGTTCAGCCTGAAACATAAGTGTTGCATAGTACCCCTCCTGGGAGCATGGTAGCTCCCAGGATGTTGTAATGGGTCACGTGGCTACATAATAAAAGAAACAAGCCGCTTCCGAGGCCGGCTCGTCAGTCAGTCCAACTACGACTCCGGTGTCCTTTCTGTTTCGAACCATGCTGGTGCTACACCACGTGCCATGGGCCCACAGATGGGGCCCAGCACGAGGATGGTGCCCCTACTGGGCAACGCCGTCCCTGGAAGATGCTGCAGCCCTGTTATCACGGCTGTAGTGGCGACCCCGGACTGGGTGCCCCCAGAGCCGGGGCCGTCGTGTGCTGGGTGCCCCCGGCCACATGTGTGCCTCCAGTGACCTGGAGAGAGTGGGGTGACGCCCACTCCTGGATCCGCGGCGTGATCGCCGCCCCAACAGACAGTGTCGGGTGTTCCCAACGTGTGCATGGGGCCTGCCGGGTGACCTGGAGCAGGCCCCCAACAATGGCGACGAGGAAGTAAGGGCCCCTACACGCCGCAGTGTTCTGTGGCGTGGTGGCCACCATTGTGAGGGGAGCTTTGCTGCCGCAAAGCTGCCCCTCCCCCACCGCACGGACATCTGCAGTGGAGGTGAGGAGGTCTTCAACCCTCCCCAAGAAGAAGGTGAATGCTTGCGGCCCGTGCCGCAGCGAGATGTGAGGTGGCATTGGCCCCGGGATATGGAGCCGCACCGTCCATGAAGAGGTGAGCTGCCCCTACCCCCACCCCGAGAGAAGGACTGCCTGCGTCCTCTACCGCATCAGTGAGCGAGAAAAAAAAACTGTGGGAGCCTGACACAACCCTGCGGGAGGCGGATGGAGGGGTACTTGTGCGTGCACTACCCGGAAGCGGCTCTCACCACTGAGGGTGCTCATGCTGCCGGGTTGGTGTGTGCCTAGCCCCCATCCCCCGCCGTGTGTGCCGCAGATTTTGCAGGGGCGGCCGAGCGGAGGACGTGGAGGGGCGGCGGAAGTGGCTGCTCAAAGAAGAAGAGCCTGCTCCGAGGAGCGGGCAATGGTGGAAGGTGCCGGGGGGGGGGGGCACCAAACAGCTGAGGTGGCCCCGAGCACTAGCGTCGGCCGCGGCACTGAAGAGGTGCTGGGTGCTGCCAAACAGCAGAGGCGTCCCCCATATGAGGCAGGCCCATTACCATCCGGGCCTGCAATCTCAGCAAAGAAAATGCAACGGAAGTCCCTGTGGGGCTCAAAAACAGCAGAGTCCAGGCCCACGGTGCTAAAAAAAAAAAGAAGGCAAAGGACAACAGAGCATGCGGCACCCTACACAAAAAAGGATGGGGATGAGCCGATGATTGCGGCTCACGGCGGTGAAGAGAAGAAACGGGCAACTGGGAACCCCAGTAGCCCCAAGGAAGCCCGGGCCAGCAAGCAACCGCCCCGGGGCAGGGCCTGGAGGGAGCAACAACAGGAAACGGTGGCTGGACCCGTGTTCACTGGCCCACTGGATCTCAACAGGGGAGGCATCCAACTGGACATAGAGTGCAGGGAACCAAGGAGTTTCCTGGAGAGGGAAGGCAGAATGCCCTGTCGCCTCGCAGCAACAAGGAAGAAGGCCAGGTCAATAGCACTCCACCAGTGTCATCTTGCCAGCAGCCCACGGTGCAAGGAGAAGGGGATGGGTTTGCAACACATTGTTGGTGGTTTAGGCGCCCTCGGAGGCCTGCAGCTCAGGCATCTTGCCACCGGCAAGTGTTTCCTGCTGCCCGCCCCCAGGAGGGAGAGGTGTGTAATGAGGGGCCTGGTGCCAGGATGCCATCACAGGCTCCCCTAGACTATGGACTTGGCCGATGTGGCCCCTGGGCCTTCCCAGGTGCAGCTTTGCCGGTCTCTCTTTTTGTGACTCTGGTGGGGCTGTCTGAAGCGAACACTAGTAAGGACTCAACCTGGCCTCCTGCATCTTCAAGATGCCAGAAGAAGGACGTTGTCACCGACGCCCACAGGAAGACTCGGTGCTCAAAATGACCCTGTCGGGGTAAATGTAATGTGGTGCCAGTAGCTCTCATTAGTGTTTTGTGATAGTAGAACCACTCACCCAGGTTAATAAAGGGTGTGAAAAACTAGTAGAGTGGTTATAGGAGTAGTAGTGTGTGGTGGTGTAGTGTTTGTTTTTTCGTTATAAAAAAATGGAGTGGTGTTGCATAGTACCCCTCCTGGGATGGTAGCTCCCAGGATGTTGTAATGGGTCATGTGGCAGTAGCCACGTGACCATCATAATGAAAGAAACAAGCCGCTTCAGGCTCGTCAGTCAGACCAACTACGACTCCGGTGTCCTTTCTGTTTCGCACCATGCTGGTGCTACACCGCGTGCCATGGGCCCACGGACGGGGCCCAGCACGAGGATGGTGCCCCTGCTGGGCAAGGCCATCCCTGGAAGATGCTGCAGCCCTGTGATCATGGCTGTAGTGCGACCCCGGCCTGGTTGGCCCTAGAGCCGGGGCCGTCGTGTGCTGGGTGCCCCCGGCCACGTGTGTGCCTCCAGTGACCTGGAGCGAGTGGGGTGACCCCCACTCCTGGATCCGTGGTGTGATCGCCGCCCCAACAGACGGTGTCGGGTGTTCCAGAAGTGTGCATGGGGTCTGCCCAGTGACCTGGAGCAGGCCCCCAACAATAAGTATGTGGCACATACTCTGCTGCACGGAAAACATTGGAGATACGTGGCCAGACTGTCTCTCTTATGTGAGAATTGTACATATTCTGTGTATGTAGAGTACGCTCGCATGGTATTAATGGTTATAGCCCAATCATAGATAAAAAGGGTTTTCTTCACAGCCCGCATTCTATGCACTAACTCCTCTTTAAAAGTATTGATAGAGCAAATGGAAGCTTTTGCCATAATGTGATTCAAGTCAACGTACAGTGAGTTGTCTCGCGGGTGAAGAAATGTCATATAGATAGACAACTGTTTCCACATGAAGCGAGCCTTAAGGGAAATGAAACAGAGCTCATGCCTGATGATAGAGGTTGGTATTGCAAGGGATAGATTTCCTTCCAGTTTTACCTGAATTACATTAAGCAGGTTCTCCATATCCAGAAGACATATGTCCAAACCATACAGCAAAACCGGCTTGATCTTAGCCAAATAGCAACGTACAATGGGCAACATAGAAAATGTACATATTTTTGTAAATAGACATTTCATTTGGGGGGTGAGTAGGTGCACTTGTTCTTGCAGACAGTCCTTCTACATGCCCAGTGATGCAATGTTGGTCAAGTTATATCCCAAGTGACTTAGGGATGAAACATGGTCAAGTCTCCCTGGAAAAGACAACAGGCCTCATTACACGGTAGGTGCTAAGGGATTACCGGCACCGGTAAGGACATCAGTGCCGGTAATCCCTTAGCGCCCCACTACGAGGTCCCTCAGCGGGTCCCGTCCTTAACGCCTGGTCTGACCAGGCGTTAAGGACAGGAACCGCTGAGGGACTTCAGAGCTAATAACAGTACCACAAATTGCGGTACCGTTATTAGCTCTTTCCCCATTCCCATTGAGCCCTATGGGGGCTCAAATGGGAATGGGGAATGGTATTTGGAATGGGGACTTACCGGGTCCTCCAGGTTCGGAATGACCCAGTAAGTCCCCATACCACCTACCCGGACCCGGAATGCAGTAAGGGGGTAGCCATGCCGCTAATAGTGGCATGGTTATCTCCTACCGTGTAATGAGGCCCAACGACTTTAGATTTGGCTCCATTTGGTGACATATTGTTGTCATGAGAGTACTGAAGAAACAGATCTATCTTGCACTGCAAAACCCTTACCGTTCTATCAAACAGAATAAAGGCATGGGCAAATGCAAGCCAGTCTAATCTTAGCCCTGCAAGCCTTGCCATGAGATAGACGGCCCATGCCACAGAGAATCTACATCACATACATGAAGATTAAAAAGAATTTGAACGAGCGTACAGCCCAGTTTCAATCCTATGTGTGTTAATTACAGTAGGAAGAGAGCCCTCCCGGGTCAGACGCACCCTCAAGGTAGTTCCTGTGTGCAAAAGAGCAAGAAGTTGAACCATCGTCCTCGGGATATTCATTTTGAGCAGTTTGGTCCACACCATTGATCTCACAACACAATCAAACACGCTGGTCATGTCCAACAAGGCCATGTATAACGCACCCACTTGGCTGTTCTGGACGTTAGAAGATGAGCAAGAACAGTAGCATTGAAAGTGGTCCCCAAATATTTCGTAAACCCACCTGGAATCTGGAAAAACATTGGACTGAGTAAAGATGGAATTAAGATCTCTCAATAACAATATTGAAAACACCTTGCTTGTCGCGTCAATGAGAGCGATCGGCCTATAGTTTGTTGGGCCAAGTGGATCACCTTTTTTGAAAATTGGAATAACAATTGATTGGGTCCAAGACATGGGAATAAGATGGGTCCTATATATTTATTTATTTATATTAATTTTTGGGTATGGCGCGACATGCCCGAAGTCCTCAGAGCGAAGCAAGAAAGAGTAAGCATGAAGCAGCAGAGACAAACATCAGACCCAGTGTAACAGGTCATTAGTTGGCTGAATTAAAGAGTAGAGTTTTTATACTTCTCTTGAATGTAATCAAGGATTGAGATGCTTTGATAGTAGAACGTAAGGCATTCCATTCACGTGGAGCATGAAAGTCAAAGCTGGATGCCTCTAATCTTTTTAAATTAAAACGGGGTTCATTCAGCTGAGGATTGTCAGAGGGGCGCAACATTCAATGGAATGGTTTCATTGACATTCTTCTAGATAAATAAAGAGGAGTGCACTTATTCTGACACTTAAAAACAAGAGACAAATATCTTGTGTCTTATTCTTTGCTTAACTGGAAGCCAGTGCAGTTTCTTTCTAAAGGTTGTGACATGATCACGCTTAGTCAGAGAACAGCTCTCACAGCTCCATTTTGAGTAGCCTGTAAACGTTGGAGGTTTCCGTGTGAAGTACCTACCACTAAACTATTACAGTAGTCTAACCGTGAGTTCACAAGTGATGAGGCCAAAAGCGCTCTGTTTACAAGAGAAAGATATGGTCTGATCTGGTGAAGCAGCTCAATTACATGACCACAGGAAGAACGCAGTTGTGAAACTTGTTTCTTCATTGATAACTCAGCATCAAGATATACCCCAAGAGTTTTCACTGAGTTGCTGACAGCAATAGCCGAATCTGCAATTTCAAACTGTGCGTATTGGGTATGAAGACTTTTCAACCGAGGACCAGAAGCCACAATGAGAAGTTCTGTTTTGGAGTCGTTAAGAGCAAGAGAGTTTTGCGCCATCCAGATCTGTGTTTTGTTTAGACCAAATTTATTGTGTCAGTATCCTGAGAGTAATCCCCAGACAACTCAAATAAGATCTAGGTGTCTTCTGCAGCGATTCTTTAAAAACAAAAGGGGGGGTCCCCAAATCCTAAATTCGGTCCCTGTTGCTATCAAAACGCTGCAAGTGGCAAAATATCAGCCGATCCTACATTCCAGTCTGTCAACAGACTTGGGACTAGTACCGGTACCCCTGCCACATTTTACAATGTCGGTATTAATCAGGGGGACCTCCGCCGTGGTAGCATTGTTGGGAGGTGGTGTAGTCTTAGAACCTGCCTTGTTAGCCCTGCGGACATGAGCTTGCCCACCCTGCGGAGACACACCATCAGTCTTTTCATTCATTCTCGACTCAAGATCAAGGCCAATCAAATTGCAATGGGAGTTGTAACGTTTTCCAAAGTAAGGTCCAATATTGCGAAATAGAAAAACAACTATGTAGAAATGCTATGCTACAGAAAGACGCCAATAGTCAGTGGCCAACTACCTGGACCAGTACTTCAACAAACTCAATGAAAGCAGTACAGTTATTGAAGGATTTCAATTTTTCTAAATGCTTTTAAATATTATCATTATTTTTTAACCTCATAGACTTTATTATATCCAGAAAACGTAAAGATGGGTACATTTGGAGCAACAAACTGTGGTCTATATGTGGTCAATAATGTCCATGGGCTTGCTTGCTGCCCAAATTTGGAAAGATATTGGGATAAATTTTTAAGGTATTATCTACCCATTTATAGTTTTCTTTAAGTTGCTCAAAGAGCCAACTTACTCTTTGTTCAACCTTAAGCGGATGCATCTGATTCAGATTGGTCATTGTCAGAAACGTAATCCGCGTAAATCCTGGGCCAAGGAGAGAGGTTGGGCGAAGATATGAAGGTCAGGCGTATATAAAATCTTCAATAGAAGGGCACAAAGTCACATGATAAATATTGGTCTCCTTTATGTTTTATATTATAGAGCATCACAATCAAGTTTTGCACTGTGTAATTTGAGACATTTCAGTTGAGATGTTGGTTTTAAAATGTTATAGTAGATATCTGTATACTCTCACAAAACAAAAAAATCTGCAAGATGCGTACTCAACCTCATGCCTTACCACCATATCACTCTAGCTCCAAAAACACTCAATTGGTTACCAATCAAAACCAAAATAGAACTCAAAATCCTAAACTTTACCCATAGAACCATCCACTCTTCTAGCACTTCATGTCTCCAATCATTCCTTAAGCTTGCCACCCAACACAGATACCTCCCATCATCAAATAAGACTAAACTGACACCTCTCACATTTTGGTGCAGAACACACAGAGTCAAATGAGTCTCTTCCATTGACCCCATCCCATGGAACAAACTAACAGACAAATCTCACAAGAACCCAAAGTCAGCACTTGTACACTGCCAACATTCAGTCACAAACCTAACACACCACCTGCTTCAAACGTCTTACATCTAACACATCACCGTCATGACTCCACTCCCTCCTTCATCCAGGCACACCCTTGTTCAACTATATACGCAAGCACTTACACACAACAGACAACCCTCCATACCCCCTCACCTTCCACCTTGGTTGATGTTAGGGAGAATTCTCAGAAATGTGCTAATTTCCATCTACCTTAGAGACCCCCATCTCTTTTGCTGGACTTTAGGACTTTCCTCCTGAAGAGAGTGAGACCTTTTTTCCCACTCTCTCATGCATTTTTATTTGATTTAAACACTATGTTTCGTTTGGTTTTGGAGTATGACAAACTCCATATGTGTCATCTTTTTACATTGTGACACACAGCACCTTTAGTGCAGTGGCACAGGGAAGTCCTTTGGATTTATCCAAGGTTTAAATACCTTCTCTTGGATAAATGACTGTTTCCTAGATGAGTAAAGTGAAATTGACTTTATTTACCTTTTGTAACTTAGTAGACCCAGCACACGCTATCTTCCATAGAGTGCCTGAGGGGTTACTTAGTATCCCCTTTGCCTACTTTCTCATGTAACATGTTTAAGTTACCCTTTCTACAATTAATGGCTGGTGGCAAAAGTTTACCTTTTCCTACCATTGTGTGTTTTTACTGCAGACTGAATCCTCAGCTACAGTATTGCACCCATGGGTGCCATTTTGTCAAAATGGCCCCGATTTTCTTTTTTTGACATTTCTTGTTGAAAAGGTCCTTCTTGAGATTTACTCTGCATGCCAAACCAGGTTTGGTCCCTTTGTTTATTTTGTCTTTGGCGGGGTTCACTGGTGAAGCCCGCCTCTGGCTACAGTGTGTCTAGCAGTGCAGGAAGCGAGGGAGGTTGCCAAAATTCCCTGTGCTTAGTCTCCTTGGTTACAGGAATGCACCCAAAAGGTGATTGGCTGGCTGGCTGTCCTTGGAGGACAGCCAACCTGCTGTTTGAGTGACAGCTAGGCTGCGAATGAATGGGAGAAACTTGCATAAAAGGCGAGGTCTTTTGGCAAGGAAGGCAAAGTCGACCACTGAACGAAGGAACCGAAGAAAGAAACTGGAAGAGAAGCTTGCTGCACCTCCTGGACTGTTGCTTTGCCCGGTAAAGCCTTGCTGCAGTGCTGAAGCTCCTATTTCGACATCGACTAGAAAAACCCGTAAAGGATCACTTCTCCCCGTGGGTTGGTGGGACCAATCGACCTCAAGACGAACTCAACTGAACCCCCTCTCTCTGCTGGCTGTACTTCCATTGCTGCTGCAGGAACAGAGTACCAGGGGACGGGAACACCGGAATCGAGTGCATTGTTTTTAAGACGGACCCGAGCTCCAGGAAGATCTTCCGGAATCCTGTGAAGGAAAGTCCACAAGGTGTCCAAGAACCGCAGTGGTGCTATTTGCGAGAAGCTGAAACCACGAAGTGCCGCTGATCTGAACTGTGTCCATTGCTGCTGCCGACCTTTGAATCGTAGTGCACAAGACCCAGACGTCCTCCCTCGTGTCTCCACCACTGAGGCCCAGGAACAACAGGAACAGAAGCCAGCTGGACCTTTTTCTTCAGACTCAAGGTACTGTGAACTAAGGGGTACTTAACTCTTCTTGTGTAGCTTGCTTGCTCTCAGTTGAGACTTGCATTGGCTGCCCTTTGCATAGTTGCTTGTAGCTTTGCTCTTCACATGCCCCCCAGCTTGTGGCCCAACAGTGATTTCTTTTACAACAAAACTCTCTTTAACATTGTGCAAGACCTTTACCTACCTTCAAGAAGTGCCTCAGCTACCCTAGACTTTGCTCAATTGACATTGGCTGTCCTGACTCCTTGAAGACGCTTCTAACCTGTGTTTAACTGTCCCTCCAAAAGGTTATACATACTTTACTTGTATAGCTGGGAAAAGGCTAATCTACATTGCAATGGGGGGTTCAAAAGTGCTCACCTGTTTGAGAAACTTGTTGACCATTATTTCCTTCCCTAACCTTTTCCTTTATGCCACAACTTCAGCAATACTATTTAAGTGTGAAAAGTGATATATTATTATCCACAGCGTCCTAGTTATTGAAGTCACCTCTGGGAGCAGGAAATCTGTGTGCCATCCCAAAAGGGTATCTATTTACTTTATTGAACTGAAGGAGTGTATTTTGAAGTGTATTTTTATTGTTGCCAATTGCTCCTTTTACACAATAGCACTTACCTGAAATGCACTCTCAGACCACATAATACTTTCACCTTTCAGTAAACTGCACATACTCACATGTCAAACCTACCCTCCATTCTGCACTCCTCTCACTGCCCACACCTCCCCCCTCCATACCTCCTTAGCGATTCTGGAATGTATTCTCTTGTGCCTTGAAAGTATTTGCTTAGTAGCCCTAATAAAATGTCAATGAGCTACACATGCTCTCACATCCTGGCTACAACCAGATGACTTTGGTGCCTTGTAGCACTCTTGAGAACTGGCGCCTGTATATAAGACACAGATAAAATAAAATAAATATGTCAATCTTTAAAATGATTGTACTTTTTTATTGTTAAGAACATCATTCTACCTTAAAAATAATAACGTGCAAAATGTGATACAAAATTAGAAACACCATATACAAAAGGATGCAATCATTATTTAGTGTCGATTAATTAGCATATTGATAAAAAAATAAACAATTTTTAAAAAAGTCAATATAAAATGACATCATAACTCCATAACTCCATAACTCCATAAGTAACATCATTACTTAGGTACCAAAGAAAACAATCATTTAGATTTCATGTTGTCACAATATAAAAGCAAATGCTCAAGGTTTTCCAATATCCCTTGGGCTCCACAAAAACAACAATTAGCAGTGTTAGGGTCAATTTCCTTGTACCTTAACAAAATCTCCCGTGTTCTATATTGATTCAAACGAAAACCTTGTAAAGTCACAACGGAATTTAGGACATGGAAATATCCTCCAATGGCAGATAAGGGACTCCACACACTTATGTTCATGTCACAGATGTTGCAGACCTTTATAACTATGAAACCTATCCGTCGTGGAACACCAGCCTGCCAGATGCATGGCTTTCTTTGCTCCGTTGGATCATTCACCAAATAATTTCTAGATAGTCGTATTTCATCCATAACCGTGTCACAGGAACCAGTGAAGTCAATCAATACCTTTTCTTGTCCTGCTATTAATGCTAATACAATACATTCAATTCTGTATCCAGAGAATGTGGGCAAGTGACCAACAATTTACAACAGAAAGACAATACTTTCAATTGAATCATAGCCTTTATCGAACTGAGTGCTAGGTCAAATCTAATAGCAGCAGTTGGTATGGAGTTGGATATTCCCAATACCTTCGTCCACACTATGCTTTCCATTTTTTCTACAACTTTCAAAACACAATTTGGGTACGTTTCAATACTATAGGTCAATTTGGGAATACCTTTGCTAACATAGTATTGAGTAATCGGGCCAAGGAAGTATTTGCAGTATCTGTCCAAGGGAGTATTTGCAGTATCTGTTCTTAAAGTACATCACCGGCGAAAAGTCAGATGTCTGAAATAATGAATGATATTCACGTTCTTCGGGAAACAAGATATATAGAAATCTAAATATCTCAGATCTGTAGCCTGCTCCAATGTGACACCACATAATGCCTAATTACCTCTTGCTTTCTTTCTGTTGCAAGTGAAGGTTAGTACCTTTGTTTTGCAAGCCTTTACTTTTAAGTAGGTAGCAGTCGCATAGCCTTCAAAAGCTGTCAGCAAGTGTTGTGGTCCCTACTGCTGTACAGTCCAACAATATGACATTGTCGGCATATGCCATCCATACAGGTTTAGGTGTCCTATTTTAGGTGAAACAAATGCGGCATTCTCAATCACTTATACTAGGTCTGATACATTTAGGTTAAAAAGACAGGGGGCAAGAATGCACCCGTCTTAAACCGTTCTTTGTACAAATCTTACTGCACATTACTGGACTCATGCAACTAAATGATTAGCTTTAGCAGCCCAATCGGAATGCCCCATTTATAAAGCTTTTGCCATAGAAGATTCCTACTTGCAAGGTTAAACACTGATGTAAGATCTATAGTCGCTACATGTATGCTGTTGTAACGTCCACACAAATCTAAGTCATGGCAGAACTTGAATACAAATCAGTTAAGAATTGTCTCATGTAATTTGAGGAACCCAGTTTGGCATCTAGTCAAATGACTCACTTTCTCCACCCATGTCTCTAAAGGTTTTAATAAGACTGATGCATAGATCTTACTGTCCACTTCAAGGATCGTTCTGGACGGTCATTTTTTGGGTCTGAGCTCGGTCCTTGCGCATATATGTGGATGAATTAAGTGATTGTTTCACAAGGCTGGATGACAACCGTGGTGTATATGTTAGAGGAGAGAAGTGACAAAATTGTAGCCCATCTGCGAGGCTTTCCCTTGAACAATTTGTTAGATAAATTGATTGGGCCCGAGGCCCTAGATTTACTCGCCACACATATAGTAGTGAGGTGGTTATTATTCCTTTCCTCTAATAGGCTCATTGAAATAGAGTCCATATTATCATCTAGCAAACAAAATTAAAAAATGTGAGACCCATATTATCTCAGAAAATGCATTAACTTGCATTCCCATATGTCCCTTCTTTGCAGATTTAGCTAAACTCCAGAAATTAGCTAAATGTTTAATTTTTGAATAATGAAACATCAACTCAGAATCCTTTTGCTGGAGGCACGCTCTTTGTCTTTTAACCCAATTCTTATATCTAAGGATAATGTAAACATTACAGACTTTCATTTAAATGGCAATATTGAGTTTTTTTAATGGCTCTTACGGCTGCTCTCACTTCTCTTTTCTTATTCACTATGGTAACATCATAAGGACTAACGCGCTATATAAACCTAATAACCATACACATAACATAAGCATGGGTATTCTGTTTGGTACAGCCATTAGCACATTTCTTGTAGGCACTGATATACAAGGCAAGATTTAAATTACTTGACAACGCTGTCAATGATTCTAAATTAAAATATGATAATTGATTGATCTAATTAGTGTCCCCTACTTGTGAGATCCATTAAGGATTGAGTACTAGTTTGTTGTTCGGTATCCACAACATTGTGGATAGCAAAAAAAGTGTTTTTTTTTTATTTATTTTTACTTGGAGCAAACTGTGTGGGAGTTGCTAGACTATAATAGTCCTGCATGCAGGTAGTTACAGTCAGGGACATATTGGGCCTCATTACGACCCTGGCGGTACAGAGGGAACAGCGCCATAAAAGGTGCCGGCGCTGTTCACTCCGTATCACCGCATTACGAGGTCCCCTCGCGGGACACGGTAAGCACGCCTGGAAAAACCAGGCGTGCTTACCGGGTCCCGCGAGGGGAAGAGGGAGCAAACAACGGGCCATCTCGTAATGGCCCGTTGTTTGCTCCCTCTCCCATTCCCATTTCAGCCCTCGGGGGGCTGAAATGGGAATGGGGAAGGACCGTGTCCGGGTCCTCGGAGGGAGGAATTACCGGGCCTTCCGATCTCGGAATGGCCCGGTAACTCCTCATTCCGAGGACCGGGACCCCGATGCGTTTTCGGCAGCAGCCATGCCGCCAATAACGGCATGGTTACCGCTGAACTCGTAATAACGGCATGGTTACCGCCAAACTCGTAATGAGGGCCATTGACTCTAATGGCCCATCTCCGGGAACTTTCTCGTAAAAAAAAAGCAGTAATGTGAAATAAGATAATAAACATTCTCATGACATGGGACTCCATTTCTCATACTCAACATGCAAGTACTAGTAGTCAGCAGAACCAATGTCTTCTGCTACACAACTTAACTCACAGACATTAAGCACATGATGTAATGAAAATCCCCAAGGCAGGAAGGCCTACACACACTGAAACGCCTCCGGTCAAACAACGTTAGAGCCCTTTTCAAGGACGTCAGTGCATGAACCATCTGATAGAACCAGCAATACCTCCATCTACACACAAGTGAAACACCATCAACAAGTTTGTAATGGACACAACAGACACAATAAGACACTCTATTGGTAACTGCAATACCACCATAGACCATCCACCTATCCTGGCATCCAGCGCACAAACATGAACCCAACGCTTCAAGACATAAACAACAGCCCTCTTTGCCTTCATCTGAATACAGTGTCCTCCCAATCTTCGAAAGGCGCTCACACCAAACCATTACATGTCCATATCCCCACCACGAGGCATCTTTGACTGACTATTGAAGGCAGGAGTGAGTCTTCCCTTGCTGAATAATCTCTCATTTGACCCTGGTTACCTGGCTAACTGCATCCCCGTTTATTCAGGAAAGTTGTGGCGCTCTGCCACTCCCATGAAGTGGTGTTTACTGCCAGGTAGCATCTGGCAACTGCGAAGGACTCGTGAATCAAGAAACAGACAACAGATTAAAAGTTCAAACAAAAATGGTTTATTAACTTAAATGTCGAGATGGTTGAAGGCTTAACCTGCCCTATTGTAAGGTGGGATTTCCCTACCTAAAGAAACTAAGGATAGTCTGAGTCAGTAAATTCCCCTTAAAAGACTGTCTGTGTCGAAAACCTATACTAGCCCTCACAACTAAGGCTGAACAATGTGTAGGGATGTCAGCATCAAAAGAAATAGTGTTCCAAATAAGGTTCTGAGCTTCTTTCAGCTCTGCGTTTACTTTCCAGCAGCCCTTCCCCAAGTTCAAGACAGTTCCACAAAGTCTCAAAGAGGAATCTCGGGGTTCCCTTCCCCAAGCAGAAAACAAAGTTCCAAAACAAGATCTCGGGGCTCCTTTCCGCAAGGAAACAACACATCTCAAAATGGGTCTCAGGATTCTCCTACTCCCCAAGACACCAGCTTGCCAACCTGTACTTAAGGTGAGTCTCTCAATATTCAAAACTAGTTCCAGGTAAACTTTATACTATTTCTAGGTATTGATAGTTCACAGATTGCTTTCTTCCTCTTCACTTCAGAAATCTTTTTCAAGCACTTGCAATTACTTTCTGTATATTTCTTTGTCTTTCACAGATAGGTGGTGGGGAAGCGAGGGCGGATCACCTGGATAGAGGGTTCTCACGGATTTGGAGTGGGACACCCACAGGCGAGACATGGTATCCCCCTTTCCCTATTAAAGACCAACCTACCCCTCTCCCGGCCTTTATAGGCTACAATAAAACAGCTCCCCTCATTTTCCCACATTTAACATCTAAAAGTACTGGGACGAGGCGACTAAGAGTAATGAACACTTATACTTCATTTCACCACTCTGGTACTGGGACAAGGAAGATGCCTACAGAGAGCTGTGAGGGTCAGGAATGTCCCTTCAACTATGGTCAGGCAAGTCTAATGAGGAGTCCACACCTGCAACCTGTCAAGTGGTTGCAGGTGTATAAAGAGAGACCTGTGAAGCAGCAGAGAGCAACATGGAGGGCTATGTAGGAGAGAGCAACAGGGAGGCCTGTGTAGGAGAGATCAGGGGACTCTTTCCATGAGGAGGCAGCCGTGGTGGGACCTGAGGAGGAGCCAGGATGCCAGCCAACATTCCCGAGGTGTGGGAGCCTCCGTGATGGGAGATCGAGCAGCTGGTGCTGCGAACAAGTAGGAGTGAAAAAGGGCGCTGTCTGCACCCACACAGAAGCAACGAAGTTGCTGGGGCAGGCAGGATTCCAACCGGCATGCGAGCGGGGCTCCTAGGGTGGAGCGGCAGCCGGAGAAGCGAAAGGAAGCAGCAGGAGCCACCGGAGCAGGACGGTGAAAACCGGTGAGTGTCTGGGGAAGCCACTCAGAAGCCAGGGTGCTACGCGCAAGCTGTGCATGTATAACGAAGGGCTGTATGAATGAAAACTTCAAACCAAGATAACTTATGGATATTGAATACCAAACTGAACGAAAGCTTAAACAATCTTAAATTCAATGCCGAACTAAATGAATGTTTAAACAATGCTATATTGACTACCTAACTGAATTAAAGTGTATAACAAAGCGCAACTATGTATTTTGAATGCCGAACTGAATGAAAGGTTGAAACAACGCTAACTATGCATATTGAATATCAACCTGACTGAAAACCTGAACTTAAACATATTGAACACTGAGATGAAATACAACTTTAAGGACAAAGCAAATAGCTAACGAAAGTCAAAAGGTAAAATGCCCGCATAAAAGCAACCTATGAGGAAAAAGAGAAAGTGTGAAAGAATGCAACAAAAGGTGGGGTATGAACTAGAACACCATAAAGTGAATCTTATGATTAGCACGACAAGGCCAAAGACTGACAAGAGGTGTGTAATACGTTATGGCAGAGCCACAAGGCTTACTAGGAGAAGCCAGAAGAGTATAAAACTGCACATGGAAGAGCTGACAAAGAGGAAATAGATGCATGGGAACTGCACACAGGAGCCAATGCACAAGAAACTGTTTGGGCTGAAGGGCCCAGTGGTCCGGGTTGCACGAACTGTGATGGGTGATCCGTGTGGTCTGACAACTGCGCCTAGACCAGTGAGCCCTGTACTGTGAAAGCCAAAGATATTGTGAACCAAACCAAGAAGGAACATTGTAAGTGAGCTGTGTCGCAAACCAGAAGGAAGGTCAGGTTGACCTAGAGCCAAGTTGAACTTTGAAAGAATGAAACCAAGATTGGTTGCTGCGTTGAAGTATTGGGGAAGGGAACCCTGAGACTTTATGAACTGCAAATGCCTTCTTGAGGAGAGGACCTCAAGGCGCTTTTCATTTGAACAGTGTTGCTGAGTACTTAGGGAAGGGAACCCTGAGGATTGTGTGAAACTGTATTGCCAAGACCTGAGCACTGTAATCTTGAGACTTTTATGGAACTTTCTTGAACTTGGGAAAGGGGAGTTGAAGAGGAAGCTAAGAGCTGGAAAAAACTCAGAACTTTGTGTTAATCACCATTTATTTTATTATTGACATACCTACACATTGTTTAGCTTTAGTTGGATGGAGATTGGACACAGACATCCCACCTTAGCATAGGGCAAGTCAGGTCTTCTACCATCCTGGCATTTGAGTTACTACATTATTTATGCTTGAAAATTGTATCTGTTGTCTGGTCCTTGCTTTATGAGGCCTTCACAGTACACCCGGTCTAGGCGCAGTTATTGGACCACACGGTCCACTCATTACAGGTCAGGCAACCAGTCACCCAGGCTTGCTTGCCCACACAGGTTGTTCTGTAGCTGCACTTGTGTTATGGTTCCCATTCACTTGGCTCTCTCTTTACCAGCCTTTTGGCTTTGCCAAAACATGTTTCACTCTTTGCCAGTCTCTGGACTTTGCCACCATCAGTTTTGTTATACAGTTCACTTAGTGGTGCTCTTTTCCCTTCACCACGTTACTCTCACACCCCTTAGCAATGCTCCATACTTGCTTTATATGGCATTTCATCAGATATGCTCTTAACTTGTAATATATGGTATTCATTCTTCATACCAACTTGTAGTTTGCACATTGGTTTATTAAAAGCTTTCCTATGTTCATCAAAAGCTTTCATTCAGTTTGGTATTCGCTCATTTCCAGTTCTTATTTGCTCACACTTTTTAGTCATCATCCCAACCATTTACTTTAATTCACTGTATCTTGCATATCACTTCTCATTAATTCGACATTCTCTTTAGCCACATAACAGCCCTAGGAGCACCCTTGTTCGAGTGATCCCTTTTCTTCATTCACTGGTCTCTGGCGTCTCGTCTGAGAGGCGGTCACTTCCTGCTCCGCTAAGAGTACACTTGACGGCGAGCCCAGCTCGCAGTTCGCTCCCCTCTCTCTCCCGGTGTGGGTTGCCGGCAGCTCTGCTCACGTCTCGCGGACATTGCCGGTGACTTGCAACGTTTGGATTTCTTCTCCGGCCTGCAACTCCTGATTCAGGCTCCGACCAGTGAGGCTCCCAATACTGTGGCCCTCGCACAGCCCTTCTTGGCCCCGGCACCACAGTTCCTTCCAGTTGCCACCGGAGTCCTGGTTCTCCAGCAGGACCACCTTCGGCTGCCTCATACTCTGCAGGATTTCTCCCTCTGCAGCTTCCCTGCTGGTCTCTCTTTGGTCTCTCCGGCTGCACCTTGTATAGACCTGCAAACCGGTTAACAGATGTTGCAGGTGTGAGTCTTCAGGCCCCAATTGCCTGACTACAATTAGTGAAGCCCCCTGGACATGCCTGACCCTTACACCAGTCTGTAGGCCTCTTCCTGAGTACACGATCTGTTAGTGATATGATATGGCATTTATAAAGCGCCTATACACAAGCGTTTCAAGGTGCGACAAGGCAAAGGGGGGGGTACAGAGGAAGGACAAAAAAACAACGATCTTACTAGGCTTAGTGACAATCAGATCGCACAAGTGCAGGGGAATGGGGAGGGGAGAAGTGCTGGGGGATAGGGAGTGGGAGGTTGGACAAGTGCAGGACAAAGGAACAGGAAACAACAAGTAGTGCAGCCAACGGGTGGCAAGTGCAGGTGTTCAGAAGTGCAGACAAGTGTCTAGTAAGTGCAGGAGAGGGGACTGTAGGGTTACAGATACAACCCACAAGTGCAGGGGGTGTCAAGCGGCAGTGCAGGTTTGCACCTGGACAGGCAGGGACCTGGGTCCGAATTCAGAGCATGGCCAGGTGACCAGTGCAATATCAAACAAAAGATCAGCAGGGGAGGAATTGAGGTCTCAGGTCCCAGAAAGCCTTGTGGACAATGCAGAGGGTCTTGAACCTGATCCTTGCAGCCACTAGGAGCCAATGGAGAGATTTCGGGGCTGGAGAGATACGATCCCTGGGCTTGAGGCCAAGGAAAAGTCTCGCAGTCCTGTTCTGGATGAGTTGTAGAGGACGGAGAGTTGCAATAGTCAAGCCTAGAGAGAACCAGTGCTCTGGAGACAGTGAGCTTCTGGTGGGAAGAATAGGAAAGGAGCTGGTAGATAGACTTCTCAGAGACGTCAGAGATGTGAGGAGAGAAGGAGAGTGTAGAGTCAAAGATGACCCCGAGGTTCTTCGCCTCACAGGTGGGAGCAGGAAGAGGGCCAAGGGAGGACAGCCAGAGAGTGACAGGAAAGGAAGGTAAAGGTGTGCCGATGAGGAGGATCTCAGTCTTACTGGCATTAAGGCAAAGCTCATTGGTGGCACACCACTCCTGGATTGCAGAAAGACAATCCGGGGTGAGAGAGGGAGCCTGAAAGCAAGCCGAGTGTCAGCCGCATGGTACTGAAAGTTGGAGCAGAGATCAGCAATGGGGTGGGCGAGATGTGCCACGTATTAGTTGAACAGCCAGGAAGAAAGGAAGGGTCGGTCAGAGAGGAAAGAGATCTGCCAGGCCAGAGCCTGATCAGTGATACCCATGTCATCATGGAGTTGGTTGAGCAGGATGGCATGGTTGACTGTGTCAAAGGCAGAAGAGCGATCAAGTAGGATGAGGACAGAGGGGTGATTAGCATCAAGGTTAGAGAGCAGGTCTTCACAGATGTTCAGGAGAGCAGTTGCCATGCTTCTGGCTGCTCTGTAGCCAGACTGATGGTCATGGAGACAACCGACAGATTCAGTGTGAAGATTAAGCTGGGAGATGGCCCGCTTTTCTCAGGAAAGGAGTGATGGAGAACGGGCGATAGTTAGCCGGACAAGAGGGGTCAGCTGAGGGTTTCTTATGAAGAGGGTGCACAAGAGAGTGCTTCAGAAGGGAAGGGAAGGTTCCAGTGGTGAAAGGGTGATTGCAGAAGTCAGCCAAGGATGTAGCGATAGTGTCAATGTGGTTCTTGATGGTTTTGGAAGAACAGGGAAGTAGCTGTTTTGATGAGACTTTCATAGATCAGACTTGTCTAGAAACCTCGTCAGGGGTGAACAGAGGAAAGGCAGAGAAGGGAGAAGAGGTGGCCGCAGGGACACCAGAGGTAGAAGAGAGAGTAGAGGGAGAAGGAGGCAAGGACGAGAGGGTGGACAGGATGTTCTGTGTTTTTGAGATGAGGTGGGAAGCCAGGGCCGAGCAGAGGGCCTGGGAGAGGAGAGGAGAGGGAGAGACTGCAGCAGAATTGGCCAGCTGCTTGCAGATTTAAAAACATTCAGGCAAGTTGTTAGATGCAGCAGAGCGCGGGCTTGGATGTGAGCTCTCTTCTTAGTGAGGACAGAGAGTCGGTATTGCCTTTGGAGCAGGCGGCAGGCCAGTTTGTCAGAGGATGCACAAGATGCCCGCCATTTCCTCTCAGCCACCCTACACTTGCGTTTAAGTGTGACGAGGTCTGAGTTGTACCTAGAGTTGCACTTGGCTTTGGGCTTCAAGCGGATCCTCATGACAAGGGCAAGTGCATCGAGAGTAGCAGAGATAGCAGAGTGGAGTATGGAAAGGGCTATGTCAGGGTGTGAGTCAGCCAGAGGAGCAGGAGGGGGGAGAGAAAGTGGTGGTGAAAGCCTCAACTGACACACGCTTCTTGGGTCAGATGACTGAGAAGGTGGGTGGCAGTGTGGGAGTATACTCAGCCTGAGGGGTAGAGTGAGATGAGAAGAGAAAGTGGTCACTCCAGGAGAGAGGAGTGGTGAGAGGGTTAGAGAGGGGGAGGTCTGAGGAGATCAGAACATCGAGAGTGTGCCCTGAAGAGTGAATCAGCCCAGAGGGAAACAATAGAGAGATAGAGAGAGAGTCGCAGAGGTCGCGAAAGAGCCCAGTGGAGGGACAGGAAGCATCCAGGTGGATGTTGAAGTCTCCAAGGAGGAGGAGTTGAGTGGTCGAGGCCAGGAGGGAGCAGGAGAGGTCTACCCACTCAGAGAGGAAGGAGGTGAACTGGCCAGGTGGCCGGTAGATAGTAGCCACAGTGAGAGAGTGAAGGAGGAGTAGGACTGCATAGTAATGATAGAGGCAGAAATCCACTCTGGGAAGATCAAGTCTACACCCCCACCGGTACAGGGAGAGGTCCAAATCAGAGGTACTCCCTGCGGAAGTGTAGAAGGAGCCTGATGGTGGGCAGAGGAGGAGGGCAAGGTAGCCAAGGAGGAGGATGAGGACGCCTAGTCGCCTCTTCCTCATCCCAGTACTATAGTGGAATGAATGAGAGGAAATTAGGGGAGAGGGTTTACAAAAACCTATAAAGGCAGGGAGAGGGTGATGTTGCATGGGGATACCATGTCTCACTTGTGGGTATCTTCTCCCCAATCCCCAAGGACCCTCAACCCAAGTGATCCTCCCTCGTATCTCCACCCCCAAGGTCAGGATCCAAAAGCGATGGCCTTTCCCTGGCCACCTGAGAAGAGGATCCAAGGGGATTAGGTGTGAGGATATTCTCAGGTTTCTCAGAAATCCCAGACTGCTCAATTAAATGTTTGGTTTTCAACCAAGATGCAGCAAAGAGGCCCCCACCATCCAGATCACTGATTACACCCTCCACATTATAGTCAAAGAGCACTCCTGCCTTCATGTTCTGCTCAACTTCCCTGCCGCCTTTCACATAGTCATAATGATCCCTTCGAAATCCTCACCACTTGCCAAATGTATTCTGATATTGTTCACAACCAATCTTTCTAATAATCAATATGGTTGCCTATGGTTCCTAGGGTCACCTGGTAAGTAGAGAGTCTCACGAGGTTCATCCTCTAACCTTTCACCTGTTAATTCAACCAATACTAGTGAACATTTCGGCCAACTTAATAAACAAAATAAACCAATAGGCCCAAAACACAGAGCTCTAGATACAAGTCAATAGTGCCAGAGAGATCTACCAACTGAAACTCTGCCTCACTCACATACAGACTTGGATATCAAGGGTCTATTTAAAGCCAAACTGCATAAAGACAGCTACACCCAGCAAACACAAGTGTAACACTGGGTGCCAGAAATGAAACTAGACAGATTTGTATCACTTTCTCCTGCTCAAACCCAAAACAACATCACATGTATTCACTATTGACTGTTACTTGTCCTTTAAGGCTCACATCACCAATGATATGATATGATGTGGCATTTATAACATGCCTGTACAAAAGTGTTTCTAGGAGCGACAAGACAAGGACGGGGAAACAAATGGAGGACAAAATAACGACCCTACTAGGCCTTGTGTCATTCAGATTGCGCAACTGTGGGTAAGGGTGAAGGGGAGGAGTTGCAGGGGGAGGGGAAGGGGGAAGTGCAGTTAACTCCCAAGTGCAGCCAGCGGGTGGCTCATAGGGCAGAGAGAAGGGACTGTATGGTTGCAGATACAGACCATCAAGTGCTGGGGAGCACAGAGGCAGTAGTAAGGGGGGTTCTGGGAGTTTCGCTCAACCAGTCTATATCCCGGGTTTGAGTCTCAAGCAGAGTTTTTAGCTCACCATCCTTTCACAGAAGAGAAACGTCCACTACATATCAGTCTTTGACCTGCCCAAGGGCAGTCCAGCACCGAAATGCCAGGCAATTGTCTTCTGAAAAAGAGAACCAACCGCAACCCCAGACACGTGTTTCGGCCTGGTTGGGTCTCGTCAGTGAGGTGGAGCTGTGCATCTGTACGAACTGTGAGCAAGGGTTCCACGTCTGGAATACCCATGTAACTTAGGGTGAAAATCCAAAGCTACTTAATATGCATTGGTAAGGGGGGTTTTGGAAGTTTCTTTCTACCAGCCTATATCCCGGGTTTGAGTCTTAACCAGATTCTTTATCTCACCATCCTTTCACAGAAGAGAAATTTCCACTACATATCAGTCTGGCACCAAAATGCTGGAGGCAGTGCAAGGGCAACTGGACATGAAGGAGTCTCAGCCGGAGTTCAGAGGGTGACCTGGTGATGAGTGCGCGGAGCAGTCAGGTGCATCAGTAGAGGAGAGGAACAGAGAAAGTGGAAGCGAAAAGGAAGGTCGTGAGTTGCTTCCAGAACCAGAGGTGGTTCTGCTGAAGTCTGAGAGAGGCAGGGAGGCTGTTCCCGAGGGAGGCCCCAGCTGAGGAGTTAGATCTGCCCCAACTCGCTGCTTGCAGAAGCGTCTGACCCTCAGAGAGTTGGAGGTGAATTAGCAGAGAGCTCGAGAAAGAAGATGTTTTGGAAGAGAAAGTTGGAGGTAGAGCCGTCCCAGGCCCCAGAAAGCCTTGTGGACAATGCAGAGGGTCTTGAACTTGATCCTTTCAGCCACAGGGAGCCAGTAAAGAGATTTTAGAGTTGGAGAGATACGATCGCTGGGCTTGAGGCCAAGGTCAAGTCTTGCAGTCCTGTTCTGGATAAGTTGTAAAGGTTGAAGAGAAGATGCAGGAAGTCAGAGCTCTGGAGACAGTGAGCTTCTGGGGAAAAGTGATAAAAGGAAGATTAATGCTGAGGAGGTGCAGCTGATAGTTTGGCTTCTTAGAGACATCAGAGATGTGAGGAGAGAAGGAGAAGGTGGAGTCGAAGATGACACCAAGCTTCTTAGCCTCACTGGAAGGAGCAGGAAGAGGGCCCAGAGTGGGCGGCCAGAGAGAGAGAGGAAAGGAGGGAGCGAGTGTCCCAATGAAGAGGATCTCAGTCTTACTGGCATTAAGGCATAGATTATTGGCGGCACACTATTCCTGAATTGCAGCCAGACAGTCTAGTATGAGAAGAAGCAGAGGTGGCTGAGGGGAGCCTGAAATAAAGCTGAGTGTCACCCGCATAACATTGAAAATTGGAGCAGAAAGTAGCGATGCAGTGGGCAAGAGGTGCCAGGTAGTGGTTGAAGAGCCAGGGAGAGAGGTTAGACCCCTGGTGAACACCACAAGTAGAGGGAGAGAGAGAGATAGAAGAGATGAAAGACCCCAGTTGGACCCGAGAGGGTAGGTCATTGAGAAAGGAGGACAACCAGGCCAGGGCCTGATCAGTAATACCAAGGTTGTTGCGATGATGATTGAGCAGGATGGCATGGTTGACAGTGTCAAAAGCAGAGGATAGATTGAGGGGAATGAGGACAGAAGGGAGATTAGAGTCAAGATTGGAGAGCAAGTCTTCACGGGTGTTCAGGAGAGCAGTTTCCGTGCTTCTGGCAGCTCTGAAGCCAGACTGGTGGTCATGAAGGCAACCAACAGATTCAGTATGTAGATTAAGCTGGGAGATGGCCAGCTTTTCCACGAGATTGCCCAGGAAAGAAGTGATGGAGATCGGGCGATAGTTAGCCCGGAGAGGAAGGATCGGCCGAGGGCTTCTTTAGAATGGAGTGCCCAAGAGAGTGCTTAAGGGGGAGTGGAAAGTTCCTGTGGCAATGAAGTGATTGCAGAAAACGGCCAAGGCTGGAGCAAAGGTGTCGATGTGGTCCTTGATGGTTCTTGATGAGCAGGGGAGAACCTGCTTTGACAAGGCTTTCATAGATCAGACTTGTCTAGAAACTTTGTCAGGGGTGAACAGGGGAAAGGAGGAGAAGGAGGTGGAGAGACGCCTGAGACGGGCCAGGAGTGGTACAGGAGGTAGAGGAAGAGAGGGTGGACAGGATGTCCTGAGATTTAGTAGCGAAAGGAGAAGCCAAGGCCGTGCAGATGGACTGGGAGGTATCAAGATAGGTAGAGACTGCAACAGGATTGGCCAGCTCCTTGCAGATTTTGAAAAGTTTGGCCGAGTTGTTAGATGCCGCAGAGATGCAGGCTTGGATATAGGCTCTCGTCTTAGAGAGGACAGAGAGTCTGTACTGCCTTTGGAGCAGGCGGCAGGCCAGTTTGTCAGGGTGTGCACCCAATGCTCCACTTCCAGAGTGTTAGAGATAGAGAGATGAATGTTAGAGAGGGCGGTGTCAGGGTGTGAGTCAGCCAAAGGTGCAGGAGGAGAAGAGAAAGTAGCGTCAAAAACCTCGACTGACACACGCTTCATGGGTTGGATGACCAAGAAGGTAGGTGGCAGTGCTGGAGTTGGCATGGCCTGCGGGGAAGAGAGAGAGGTGGGAAGAAAGGAGAAAGTGATCATTCCAAGAGAGAGGAGTGAGGAGGTCTGAGGAGATCAGAACAAGAATAGAGAGAGAGAAAGAGAGTGAGTGAGAGAGAGAAAGATAGAGAGAGAGAGAGAATCGCAGAGGTTGCGAATAAGCCCTGAAGAAGGGCTGGTAGCATACAGGTGGATTGTTCAAGTCTATGAGGAGAAGTTGAGAGGTAGAGCCAGGCGAGAGGAGGAGAGCTCAGCCGCAAGAGGTCGATGTGGCCAGGCAGCCTGTAGATAGTGGCCACAGTGAGAGAGGGGCCAGGAGAGATATAGAGCCTGCAGCTCAGGCGTTCAAAGGAGGAGGAGTGCTGCATTGGAATGATAGAATCAGGTATCTACTCCGGGAAAATCAAGGCTACACCCCCACTGCGACAGTTATTTCTGGGTTTGGAGAGGATCTTGTAGCCATAGGGAAGGAGAATGTCGAAACTTGTGACAGAGCTGGCCGTGAACAAAGTCTCGGTTAGACCGAGTACATCCAAATCAAACTCTTCCAGGAGAGGGCAGATGTCAGAGGAGTGTTGACAGCTGAACGAGAGTTGAGAGTAGTGATGTGGAGCAGGTTGCCACATCTGAAGGCCTTCCGGGGAGGAGTACAGGCCAGAGGTACACCCTGCAGAAGTGTTGGGGGTGCCCGAGGTTGGGCACAGGAGGAAGGAAGAGAAAGCAGGTTAGTCAGAGAGGGAAAATAGAGTGCCACAGGGGTGGCAGAGGAGGGAGGCAACAGGGTGGCCAACGAAGCAGCATGGGGTGCCGAAGAGGTGGCAGAGGAGGGAGGCGGCAGAGGAGCCAGAGAGGGGTATGACGGGATAGCAGGAGAGGAAAGGAAGTTGATAAGGCACAGTAAGTGTCTATCAAAGAGGAGGAGATTGGCCTGAGGGCCCTAGACCAAGACAGTGCCATTTAAGTAGACATTAATGATTGTCTTAGAGGTTTGGAAGGGGGCCAGAAGGGCCTCCATCGGGTGCCACCATTAATGTGAGAAGAGGAAAAAGGAGAGAGAATAGAGATTATTTGGGTGGTCCATAGGCCCGGAGAGGGAATGAAAAAGAGTATGTTGGTAAGGGTCTGTCTGGATAATGGTATAGGTATCAGCGATAGGGAGGCCTGGGTTGGAGACCAGGATGTTCCTTTGGAGCTTCTTCCTGCCGACTTAGTGAGAGGGATAGGATAGTAAATAGAAAAGCAGTTAGAAAAGATAGGTGAGAGAGAGCACACAAAAAGGAGGGGGGCACAACAAAGAATAAGAACAATGACCTACAAATCAGATGTAGTACAGAACCATCAGAAAGAAAAGAGCACAATAGGGAACCTAGAAGTAGAGAATGCAGATGCAGTACAGAACCAAGGCAAAGCACAAACCACAACAGGGAACCTGGAAGTTAAGAATGCAGATGCAACACAGGACCAAAAGCAAAACACAGAGGTCAACAGGTAACCTAGAAGTGAAGAATGCAGGCAATTGCAATGTGGTGCCACAGACCGTGGATAGCAACACAATATCAATAACAGTAGAAAGCAGACACAAAGTCAATATAGTCAACAAAGCACAGAACACAAAAGGAACCTAGAAGAAGAATGCAGGCAACACAAAGTAATAACAGAATAAAGTTTCGCACAAGACAGTGTCAGAACAGTACACAATAGATTGAAGAGGGAAGGGCTGAGATGCAAGAGGAAGGAAGGGAAATGCAGGAGGGAAGGTGGGGACGGAACAGGATGCCGGGACCTATCGTAGGTCCCGGCATCGTAGCTCCCAGGCTGATTAGACCAAGAAAATCTAAACGGCCTGGTGCTAACTTGCACTACAGCACAAACACCAAACCCAACATCCGGGCCTTAGACTTCAGATCCAGTACTAAAGCCCTCGTCCTCTGCAATCGGGATGGTGGAAAAACTTTACTCACATATGTCCAGGCTCCATCTTTGGAGCCGCTGAGCATGGTTAAAGATTCAGCAGCTGTCTCATCAAAGGATTGAAGCATTGTGGCGATGTAACACCCACCCACAAAGAGGTGCATTGGACTCCATGACCGGATCACCTTCAAGTTAGTCAACATCATCTACAAGGCGATACTAACCAAGACACCTCACTACCTGGTAGAGTAGCCTAATATCTCCAGTGGCAAACACAGGAGCCAAAGCTGAAACATCACCAGGCTGGAAATCAAAAGGTGCAGGAATGAGAAAACAAAGAACACCAGCATTCTGCTATGCCCTGTTATGATACATATTAAATCACAAAGGTGCACGCAGGTACAAGCTGACAGGTAACCTGTAAACAACCAGTGAAAAAAATAGTAGTTATGCAAAAGCCATAAAGAGTAGAATAGTCCATGCCATACAAAGTAGGGTAAAGGTATAAAATAGAGTGCACTCACGAGAGTAGGGAAAGGCTTCAGAATAACAAAGATAAGGTTACATATGATTATAAGGGCAGGGAACCATGCACAACGCCATGCAATTGCACCAAGTACTGCCATCTTTTAGACAGAATTCTGCAAAGCCCGCATTCTAAAGTATTGAATTCCAACACATGAACACAGACACTAAAACTGTTGTGCACAATTACAAGCCCCCACCATGTTCAGAAACAAGTTCAGACTACAAGATTAGGACAATCGACACTGCAGAAGATAGCATTCTGCAGGATGCAACTAAGAAGTTAATTCGTTTTTTGTTGGGAACAGCAAAGAACCAGATAGCTTCGATTTATTTTATATTTTTATTTATTTTTGCTTTTATTTCAGCACACAAAGACCTGAGGCATCTAGGCGCTAGTTACAGTAAGTGCTGTTTCAAATCATTAGTACAAGAATATCCATTTGGATTACAGTGTTCTGGCAGGAGGGGAGAGCCGTCCCTGACCCGCATCACAAACATGTTACTGCTAGCATGCAGATATCATGCAGGTACAAGTATGCCGAATAGGAAAGCCACACCTCGTGATACTGGGGTCTACATCAGGCATGCAGACAATTGGGATAACAAAGTATTTGGAGTATTCAAACAAACAATGTTAGCCTCAAACACTATATTGAAAAACATTCTACGTTTATTTCATAAAAGAGAAGTTTAAAAGGCTTTCAATTAGAACCCTCAAAAAGTGACCAGTGCCTAACACCTCTTAAGTGGCTTTAAAGTGCATGTACAGTCAAACACAATCTTACAATAATTTACAAACTTGTAATACAAACATTAAGAACAAAAGACCGCAATTGTTAGCCACAAAAATATGTATTCAACTTTTTATATATGTAAAGGTCCAATTCCCTTAGTTCTTATAAATGATGTTCTCTTAGTACATCATATCACAACTATTCTGATGCTGACATGTAACCCAACACATTTCGTTCCTCCAGGTTGAAGAATCAAATAATGAAGGGAACTTCTTCAGGCGTAAAAAACAGATGATAATGACATAGTCGGTCTGGCATGTGGTGTCTACGAAAAGTACTTGTGAAACTCTGCAATTGTCAACCATGGCATGCAGACAACTGGGACATAATAGGTTCAAGTTTACAAACTGAGAGAGCCTCACCTCATGTTGCGGTGGGCTACCTCAGGCAGCATATAGATCAGATAGGTAAGATTATACAGACTGGGAAAGCCTCATCTCATGTTAAGGGGGGCTACATCAGGCAAGTATATAGATCAGATAGGTAAGATTATACACACTGGGAAAGCCTCACCTCATGTTGAGGGGGGCTACATCAGGCAAGCATATAGATCAGATACAGGTAAGATTATACAGACTGAGAAAGCCTCACCTCATGTTGCGGGGGGCTACCTCAGGCAGCATATAGATCAGATAGGTCAGATTATACAGACTGGGAAAGCCTCACCTCAAGTTGAGGGGGGCTACATCAGACAGCATATAGATCAGATAGGTAAGATTATACAGACTTGGAAAGTCTCACCTCATGTTGCGGGGGGCTACATCAGGCAAGCATATAGATCAGATATGTAAGATTATACAGACTGGGAAAGCCTCACGTCATGTTGAGGGTGGCTACCTCAGGCAGCATATAGATCAGATAGGTAGGATTATGCAGACTGGGAAAGCCTCACCTCATGTTGCGGGGGGCTACCTCAGGCAGCATATAGATCAGATAGGTCAGATTATACAGACTGGGAAAGCCTCACCTCAAGTTGAGGGGGGCTACATCAGACAGCATATAGATCAGATAGGTAAGATTATACAGACTTGGAAAGTCTCACCTCATGTTGCGGGGGGCTACATCAGGCAAGCATATAGATCAGATATGTAAGATTATACAGACTGGGAAAGCCTCACGTCATGTTGAGGGTGGCTACCTCAGGCAGCATATAGATCAGATAGGTAGGATTATGCAGACTGGGAAAGTCTCACCTCATGTTGTGGGGGGCTACATCAGGCAGCATATAGATCAGATACAGGTAAGGTTATACAGACTGGGAAAGCCTCACCTCATGTTGCGGGGGGCTACATCAGGCAGCATATAGATCAGATACAGGTAAGGTTATACAGACTGGGAAAGCCTAACCTCATGTTGCGGGGGGCTACATCAGACGGCATATAGATCAGATACAGGTAAGATTATACAGACTGGGAAAGCCACACCTTGTGTTGCGGGGGGCTACCTCAGGCAGCATATAGATCAGATAGGTAAGATTATACAGACTGGGAAAGCCTCACCTCATGTTGCGGGGGGCTACATCAGGCAGCATATAAATCAGATACAGGTAAGATTAGACAGACTGGGAAAGCCTCACCTCATGTTGCGGGGGGCTACATCAGGCGGCATATAGATCAGATACAGGTAAGATTATACACACTGGGAAAGCCTCACCTCATGTTGAGGGGGGCTACATCAGGCAAGCATATAGATCAGATAGGTAAGATTATACAGACTGGGAAAGCCTCACCTCATGTTGCGGGGGGCTACCTCAGGCAGCATATAAATCAGATACAGGTAAGATTAGACAGACTGGGAAAGCCTCACCTCATGTTGCGGGGGGCTACCTCAGGCAAGCAGATATAAAGAAGCAATTAAGAGCATTATAGCAGCGAAGTTTTAAGTACTACACTAGTCTGCATCATTAATTGGTTTGGGTGCGAGTATGTGACAGGGGTACTGGATAAGAGGTCAGTAACATATAGAGGTTATGCTACAGCAGGAAGGGCAAACAGTGAGCAGCCACAGGTGTGAGTAATTACCATGCCAAACAATTTCACAACGAATGCTTACTGTTCTCAGCAGTTTTTGAACACAGAAGTAGCAGACACATACAATAAATAAATGAAAATGAATATGGAACAGTGATCCTCTAACACGTGATTGGAACAAGTGATCATTAACTCCAGGGCAATTAGATAGTGCATCTGCAACTCCCTTGGTCCATCCAGAGACAGTGATGACATGGCAACCTGAGAACGGCAAGGGAGGGATTTTTTAAAATTCGATTTGGATAGCCTGTCCATCGCTCCTTCTTCACCACACATACTGGCATCATATTAAAGTGCCAAGGCTGAATGAGCAAAACACAGACCAATCCGATTTGTGTCCGCAAGGTTGGCCAGTGTATTACCGTGCCAACCAATGGTATAATAGTATGAAATGTAACATTGTTCAGTAGAATAAAGTTAAGAGGAGCCATCAGTTATTGATTGATTGATTGTTTATTTATATAGCGCCTATACACAATGTGTTTCAAAGTGCTTCAAGGAGGGAGGGAACATAGGGAAAATACAGTAACATTCAGTAAAAGTCCTTGAAACAATACAGAATGTGAAAAATAACTATCGTAATAGGCCTGACGACATTTCTGATAGTGCAAGTGCATAGACAAATAAGGCAAGAGGGAAAGGAAAAGGAGGAGAACAAAACAAGCAGTAACATTACTATGCCTGACGGCAATTGATGTAGTGCAGGAGGTGAACAAGAGGAGGGGTGGGAGGGAGGGATAAGAGAGGGGAGAAGGGAATAACAGACACGCTACGATGCAAATTTGTCAGCGACAAATTAATAGAGTAGAGGAGGGGGAGGAAGGAGAAGACAAGAAGGGGAGGAGGGAAGAGAGACAAGCTGATATTAAAGTCAGGGGAACAATGATAAGAGTAAGGGAAGAGTAAGGGAATCCAATAGTAGTAGTTTCACCTATAGAATATGTAGGGTTTGTATCTTTTCGGCCACTAGAAGAAGGTAATAGGAATGGTTTATTTTATCACTATGACATCATCTGTGATGAAAATATAGTGTAAAAGCTTGTGTTCTGTATTGCCACACCGTTCACGTGTGAATAAAGCTGGGGCTTTTCATGCACTTTTATTTATTCAACTTTCCCCAAGTTTGTCTTGTTCTAGATTATGGATTATCGATTGGGCCCATCTTAACAGCCCCTTCAGTTGAACGCGGATCCTTCTCTCATACACTTCATAAAATTAGACTTTGTTCTTCAATCAGCGCAATGTGATCAGTGAATTCCTAGGCCCACTTATCTTCTTTCCCAGTCCTGCTTATATCCCCCCTCCATCTAACCATCAATTCTGCATACACTTAAATCCCCCTCTTTTTTGCAGCGCTCTGCTGCTTTCCTGATCTTTTTTAGGAATAGACATCCCATGCATAGAAGGGAGGGTTATGTTTATTAAGGGGTGTTTGCAAGGCGCGCAGCATTTCGGGAACTTTACTTTCATGTAAAGATCCAATCCTCCCTCTCCCCCTGCATTCATCACAAGATGACACACTGCTGTTCTTGCCAATCTCTGCCAAATTCCATTGTTCGAGCAATTCTTACATTCATTTAAATGTTTAGTAGGATATCACCCTAACACTTCCGCCATGTTTAATGTTAGTGTGCATCTCTGCGTCTGGCATAGTGAACTCTTTCTTTCCCACAATCAGTGGCAGCCAGCCCCCAGAACACAGGTAGGTTACTGTGTGTTGTGACATGTCTTAACATCTGTTCATTTGCAGCTACTGCATTTGCCTCCCTGCAAATACGTCACATTTTTAGGGAACAAGCAGAAGAAATTAAAAAAGGATATGTGTAGAATATAACACCTCTGTTAAAAAAAAGAGTCAAAGCACAGATACACATGCAGTTAATGAAAATGCATAAAGATGTAAATGCACAGATGCAATTCCTTCGAACGACCGTCCAAAGAGTTCAGGAACATACAGAGGGTGGCGCTTATTGAATGAAAATCTGCAGCTTTTAAACCATGCTCATCTCTGCTCCTGGCCAGAAATGGAAGAATGGGAACATCTTTTCCCTGAAGCAGGCGTTTGTGAAAGTGAATAGATGCTCTGCTGTGTCAGCATTGTACAGGGACAGCCGCCCCCCCTCATAGTCAAGAAACACCCCAACTTTCCTGGGCCTCTCAATCGGGAACAAAGGAGTCCTTGGGAAAGTGAAAGCTCCGTACGCCTCAAAATACCAGTCCATACCCCAGAGACCCCCATTAAGGGACCAGTCCAATTTGCCCTTCCTGTTAACAGATTCTTTCACGACTCCCACATCCCATCCCTTCCCATCTTGCAGCAACTGCACCTCCCAGTAATGTCTCCCTGAAGTGAACCCCTCACTCCCCAGCACACAGGGATAATAAGTAAATCTGCCTGGGGTGTCTAAGCGTAGTAGTACTCTGTCTGTGAATTGCACATCTCTCCGATCTTGAGACAGGATGAGTTTAGGGTGCGCTGTGCCTGGATCCAGAGTCACCGCAACTGCAGAGGGAAGAGAAAAACCACAGGGAGTTAGAAACACGGAGACAATGTGACTAGATCAGACACTGTGGAAAGTTAAAGACTCATTATGAGTTTGAGGGATTTGTTGACCTGCCTGCCACATGAGTTAATTACCATTACTTTGAATTGAAATCAGCACAACTACAACTCTATCACCATACCAACAATAAAACATGCAGATTTCTAAAAATACTGCATACAGTATTTTCTGGAAATCTGCATGTACGCTCCTGGTCCAGAAAACAAACACTTTCCCATCCCAGTTTGGGGGAGGGAAATGAATTGGGTACAGTAGTGCATCATACTGATATTGTATTATGTACATACACAGCAAGGTCAAAAACAAAACTTTATGCGCATTTCACAGGAAAGGGGTGAGAAGCGCACATTATTACATCCTCAGGTGGGCACCACACATATTCGTATCTCTTATTTTCAAAAGCTGTGCATTCCTACATCTAAGAAACAAAAAAGATGTTCTAATGTTGAGCGGGAGGGTGGTTTAACACTGTCTTTAGTTTTATTGTATTTTATTGATCATTATCAGAAGTAACCGTTCTCCGAAGGGGTTCTGTAGCCAGACATGATAACACTGATCCTGTAGGTCGCTGTTCCGATTTGCTTATTGTTTGATGTGCTTTATACCCTGAAGTAAACTGCACTGAGAATGGACGCTTGTGGCTGGCTGACATACTTTGGAGCAGACGTTGGGGGCAGGCGAGATTTTGTGTGCCGCTGCAGACTGGGATCTTTTGTGCTCTCTCCCCACCTGTCTTCTCACCCTGACGTGGTGCAGTTCCTTGCAGGGCATTGTAGTGCAAATATCCTGGAAACCATGCATCCTAGGACCTGGACCTCAAGTTTTGTTCCTCGTATCACGACCAGTCCTTCTACGACCACATTGATGTTTTGACGATTTCAGGCAACCGTCTCATGTGTGAAGGTGCTGAAATCCGGGGAAAGGGTGGGGTGTCCAAATGTCATGTAGCTTGTAATGCCCTGAGGGTCCTAACAGGTAACTATGCAACATTTGGTACAGATTGGTGAGACGGTGTGGAATTGTATAAGGAAGGAACAAGTTACTTACCTGTAACTAATGTTCTCCAGCATGGGTCTGGCATGGATTCACATGCTTATGACTACTCCCCGTCGTCAGCCCGGGAATGCTTAGTAAAAGAAAAAAATGTTTTACTTTCAATTACAAACTCTATTTCTCCTCTAAACCAATCACTGTACTCTGGGTCATACTGCCACCTGTCAATGACTGCCCTCTCCGTAAGCGCCTCCTCTGGCAGCCATCTTTAGATTTGGTAAGCACGTAAAGTGGCAGTATGACCAAGAAGAGCCGCAGAGGGGTAGGAGTGATGGTTCGCATGTGAGTCCATGCCAGACCCATGCTGGAGAACAATAGTTACAGTTAAGTAACTTGTTCCTTCTCCAGCATGGGGTCTGGCATGGATTCACATGCTCAAGAATAAAGACTACATAGCAGTACAACATTACACAACCACGGGGGGTGGCAAGGCGCAACAGTAGCAATTACTCTTACCTCTGGAACAAGCTCACCTTCAAGTGAACAGGTTGCGTAGCACTACTTGGCCGACCCTGGACTCTTCCCTGTAATCTCTGTCGATGCAGTAGAATCTCGTGAAGGTGTGCATAGACCTGCAAATAGCAGCCCTGCAGATGTCCAGCAGGGGCACACCAGACAGGAACGCCGTTGTTGCCATGATCGCTCTGGTGGAATGGGTTCTCGGACGACCAGGCAGCGGTCAGTTAGCCAACCAATAACAGTGCGTGATGCAGCCGGAGAGACACCTTGAGATGGAAGCCTTGGACAAGGCCTTCCCATGGTTCACAGGACCAAAGTTCACAAACAGATGAGACATCTTCCGAAAACTCTTCGTACATGCCATGTAGAACATCAGAGCATGAGTAACGTCCAGCGAGTGCAAAGTCCTTTCAGCCGGTAACAAAGGTTTCAGAAAGAACACAGGCAACACCAAAGGCTTGTTGAGGTGGAATTCCGACGGAACCTTTGGCATAAAGTAGGGGTGCGTCGGTAGCACACCCTCGATTTGTGAAACGACAGATACAGGATAGGGCCTGGATCTCACCCACCCTCCTGGCAGAGGTGATGGCCACGAGGAAAGCCGTCTTCCACGAGAGGAACTTGGGAGGGGCCTGATGCATAGGCTCGAAGGGGGCCCCCCATGAGACTCGTCAGCACCACGTTGAGTTCCCACGCCGGGGCAGGAGCCTTCACCGACGGGAAAGATCAAAACAGTACTTTGAGGAACTCCTTGACGAGACGGTGGGACCACAGAGATGATCGTCCTGGAGACCTGGTGTAGCGGGAGATAGCCGCCAGAAGCACCTTGATAGAGGTGTGCAGCAGTCCTGCCTTGGCCAAGGACAAGTATGGAAGAATCTGTGGGGCCGTGACTCTCAGAGGATTGATCTTCTGCAAGCAGCACCACGTAGCAAAATGCTTCCACTTGTGCCCGTAGCACGTAAGAGTCGATGACGCTGTGGCCTTGGCAAGGACCTCCCTGCAGTCTGCTGGCAACTCGTATCCTCCTAACTCTTCGGCTGTAGGAGCCAGGCCCTCAGGTTCAGCGATCCTGGGTCGTGATGCAGGATTGCGCCTCCTTCGATCAGATCTGCGACCACTGGCAGCTTGATCAGAGGCAACGCTGACAGGTTGAGAAGGTCCAGGTAGGAAATCTGCCTCGGCCACGCCGGGGCGTCGAGTATCATCCTGCATCGGCACTGTTTGAGTTGATTAATGAGTGGCAGCATGAGAGTCAACGGAGTGAACGTGTACAAAAACAGGCCGTCACACAGGGAGGAAAATGTGTCCCCCATGCTCCTCGGCTGGTGGAACCTGCTGGCAAATTTCGGCATTTGGAGTTTGCCGTCCTCGCAAACAGATCGATCTGGGGCATGCCCCACTTGAGGAAGATGCAGTCTACCTGGTCCTGCCAAAGATCCCACTCGTGACAGGAGCGCGCACCCTACTGAGGGAGTCAGCGATGGTGTTCTTGACTCCTACCAGGTGAAAGGGGATGAGGAACATCTCTTGGTTCATGGCCCAGTGCCTTAAGTCCTACGCCTCTCTGGAGAGCGCTGGAGAATCGGGTGCCCACCTGCTTCCTGATGTAGAACATTGTGGTGGTGTTGTTCATGAAGATCCTCATCACTTTGCCCTTCTGGGACAGAAGGAATGACTTGAGGGCCCAGAACGCTGCCCGCAGCTCCAGGATATTGATGTGGAGATCCTTCTCCTCCGGCAGCCACAGGCCCTTGGCGTGCAGGTGCCTTATGTAGGCTCCCCAGTCCTGCAGTGAAGCGTCCGTGGTGACCGTCTCCTGGTATGGGGGGTTTTGAAACCCTGTGCCCCGGGCGACAGAGTGGATGCCCCACCACTGTATTGCTTGACGGAACTCCTCATTGAGTGGAATCTTGTCTGCGAAGCTTCCGGACACTTGAATCCAGCGAGCATCCAGGAACTCTTGAAGAGGTCACATCAGAACTTTGGATAATTGACATAGAATCCCAGATCCGTCAGAAGCTGAACGGTCCTCTCTGTGTGGTCTAGGGCCACTTCACTTCACTTGATGCGGATGAGCCAATCATCGAGGTATGGGTACATGTGTATCCCCTGGAGATGTAGATGGGGTGCCACTGGCACCAAGCACTTCGTAAACACCCTGGGCGACGACTTCGGTCCGAAGGGGAGGGCCTTGAATTGGTAATGTGTTCCCTGCACTACGAAGCACAGGAACTTCCGATGCTTCTCGTGAATGGGGACATGGAAGTATGCGTCCTTCAGATCCAGCAATGTCAAGAAGTCTCCTTCCTCCAGTTGGTCGAGCACGTGCTGCAATGTGACCATCCTGAATTTTTGGGACTTGAGGTACTGTTGAGACGCTGCAGGTCTATAATGGGCCTCCAGCCCCTGGTCTTCTTTCTTACTAAGAAGTATCTGGAGTAGACTCCTGGGCCCCGCAGTCAACTTGGAACTATCTCTATCGCCCCTTTTCCTAGCATGGCCCATACTTCCTGCAGGGGCTGAGGGATATGCTGCTCCTGCCGGATCACCAGAGGGATCCGCAGACACTTCTGCTGAAACTCCAGGGTATGTCTGTGGGTGAGAGTTTCCAGCACCGGTGGTCGGTGGAGATCTTCTTCCACTTGCTGACGAAGCCCGCCAGCCGGCCTCCCACCGTGGTGCATGGGTGGGGGCCCGACGTCCTGGCCGATTCAGTCCTGCTTCGGTGCCTGCATTCCGATTTTGGGGACCCTGACCACTTATACCGAAAGCCTTGGAATGGCCTTTGTAGGCTTCCTGGGTCGTGGACCTGGAGGGTTGAAGGAACAGCAAAGAACATTTGCCAAAACCCTTTGACAAACTGCCAGGCTTCCCGCAGAAGGCATGAAAGGAAGAGCGGTATTGCTGAAGTGTGCCCAGGGCATGAGCCATGTCTATGTCAGTCTTAATGGCATGCAAGGACTTGACGGTCTTCCTGAAGAGGTTGTCCCTGTCGAAGGGCATGTACAGAACCCCTGTCTGGATCTCCTGGCGGTAATATGTGGCTTTCAGCCAGCCTCGACGATGGAGGCAAACACTGTTCCCCATCTGTCGGAACCCAGTGTCTGCGATGTCCAGAGCCACTGTGATGGCATGGTCCGATGCTACTTCACCTTCCTGGAGGAGGGAGATCACATCCACCATCTTGTCATCGGGCAGGAACTCCAGAATCGGGGCCAGTTTGTACCACAGTTCCCTGTCATACCTGGCCACAATTGCAAGTGCGTTGGCTGCCGTGACTGTCGACGCCACAGAGTAGAAGACCCTTCTCCCCAGGGCATCCAACGTCTTCCCCTCGCTATCCGCAGGGACGAAGGATGAAGACGAGGGGTTAGAAGAACTCTTTCTTTCAGCTGAAGAGTTTGAATGCTCTGGCGACCATGGCATGAAACAACCCGACCTTGTCCGCTGTAGAGGCCCTCGGCTGCGGCAAACCGCGTGCCGTGGCAATGTCATTGTTGTCATCCATAGTTGCTGTGGCAGTGTCCGTCCCCATGTCCCTCGTGGGGAAGGTACGCAATGCTTGTGTGGAGGTTGATGCAGCAGCGTTGGGTGCGGCTTCCGCTTTTTCGCCAGAGGTTGATCCGGGGTCGGTGTCGTCGGCATCCTCTTCTGAATTTCTGACACCAGTGTGTGGAGGGTCGAAAGGATGCCCAGCGATACATCTCTCAGCAGAGTCGTAGAGGTAGGCCTACTAGGCCCTGCAACGTCGTCGGCATCTGCATTTCCGCTGTCGCCGTCCCCTTCAGCGTTTCCACCGTCATCGTCATCCCCATGTCCTCTTGGATCATGTGTATGGACTCCTGGTCTGTGCCTGTCCTGAGGCCTCCTCACCCCCGCCTTTTTTGCATCCTGAGGGGTCGGATTTGGGCTTAGTGACGGCATCCTCTTTTCCGGTGTCATCTCCACCGCTCCCGCCTCGGGGTTAGGGATACTCTGGGTGCATTCGGGCTACCTTGACTGAGTCAGCCCCTTTGGCCTTCGTGAGAGCGGCCACCACCATCTCGATCGTCAAGGACAACTTCTCCTGGGCCGCCTGGGCCTTCTTGGGCAGGTCGGTCGCCTTTTCTTGCACCTTCTTCTTTTTTAGGTTTCCGTGGCTTCACTAGGATCCTCTCACCTCAGCACCATGATACCTTTGGGTGACTGTGTGCTTTAGAAGTTGGATTAACATAACATAACATAACCTTCGTTTTCTCAGGTTTCTCCCACAGCTTCTCCGGGTTGGCTGAATTCCTCTTTGAGGAGGAGCTGGATCGATGGCTGGAGATGGTGAAGTTGAGCGCACTTCACCCGCGTGGCGACCACAACGGAAACGGACTTGCGGTGCTTGGCTTTGCCTCGGGCCCCCACGGATGGGTTGCCTTCAAAGGACTTAGAAGCCTGCTCCTCAGACCGGCCGGTCCTGGGTGAGGTATGCCGCTGCTTGGAGCACAGGGCAGAGGTCTTGGCTCTGACGACCCTTCATGGTTCTCTTACTGAACCTGAGGTAGATTTCACAATCTGCTTCCCTGTGGTCCAGATGGAGACAGTAGAGGCACTGATGATGTTTGTCCTCTACAAACACGTTCCGCAATCCACAGCTGGAGCAGAGCTTGAAAAGGGAGCTTCCCTCTTTATTCTCTTCCGACATGGTCCGGAGGAGGCCCAATGGCCTCCTGGAAACTTCAACGAAATTCAACGATTCTTGCCTTTGAGTGGTGTCGAAATTCAGACAAACAGATCCCTGCTTGTTGACCGATTGAGAGAAAGAGCACACTGGCTCTGTTTGACAAAAATAGGATCTTTTCTCAGAAAAGCATGAAAAAAGTCTAATAGCTCACAGAGCAAAACTCGAAAACTCCCAACACTTGAACGTGTGGTTAAAAGCTGAAGATGGCTGCCCGAGGAGGGGCTTAGGGAGAGGGCAATCATTGGCTGGGGGCAGTATGACCCAGAGTACAGTGATTGGTTTAGAGGAAAAATACAGTTTGTAAGTGAAAGTGAAACTGTTTTTTTTTTACAGAGGATTCCCAGCCTGACGACGGGGAATATTCATGAGCATGTGGATCCATGCCAGACCCCATGCTGGAGAAGAAAGCTCTGCAAAGCCACAAACCCACAAACACATTGTGCTGATATTCGGGGAACGGGTGTGGTGTCCAAATGCAATGCAGCCAATAATGTCCGGTGGGTCCTGTGAAAAACCAGAGGGTGTTTCACAACCTAGTCCCCGGGGATCCCGTACTCAGGTGGCCAGGGAAAGGCCATTGCTTTTGGATCTCGACGCTGCGGGTGGACAAGCGAGGGAGGATCACCTGGGTAGGGGGGTCCTCAGGGAATGGCGAGACATGGTATCCCCTTTTTTTCACAAGCCATCTAACCCCTACCCCTACTTATTTTATTGGAAACTACTACTCCCATTATTCATGCCCACTTTACCTTGACAAAATTACTGCACCAAGGAAGATGAAAAATGAGGTTAGAATGAGTACCTCACCTGACTTGCATTGGCCATGTCCCTGTAATGAGGCCAGGAAGAGTCAGGCATGCAACTCTAACAATGTACACCTGTCACTTATTAGCACTCGCTGTGAAGATAAAAGGTGGTGCGCATAGGGACACTTTGAGCGAGGCTGGGTACGAGAAGGAACAGCTCTTCCGAGGCTGATGCAAATCAGGCTGTGGAAGGCCAAAGGGCTGATCGACAGATGAAAGGATTGAGAGAAAGCCAGGTAAGATTTCCATGCTTTCGGGAGGCCGTGAGTGCTTGAAGAGAAAATCTGAGTGAGCAGAAGAAAGAACATTCAAGTTGCCAGAAAGCAGGCCGCTATCATCTCGGGTGAACAGCGGGATTGGGGAGCAGCAGAAGAGGTAACAACCTTGAGCTGCTGGAAAGAGACAAAAGAAAACCAATTAACATAGCTAGTGAGTGATCAAGGGAAACACAAGTCTGGTTGATGTTAAAGGGAAAAATACAAATTTGAAAGTTGAAGGTTGCGCATATGCCGATAAAACGCGGACAAGGAGAACAATTGTTGAAAGACAAGGATCCAAAGTAGCAGAGTGGTCCTGCAAGATGAAGTCGCACATTCGAAAGTCTCTGTGAAATGTTATACATTTTGAAAGATGTTATAAGTGGAGATCAAAGGAAACCGCGATAAAGTTTAAAAGTTGAATAAGAGGAAGGTGACATTTTGTGAACTATGAAATATGCCAAGAGGGCAAAACTGAAATATAAGAACTTTGAAAAAAGGCCAAGAAGGCAAGTGAAAGAAAATGAGAACTACAAGTACCAAGAGGCATTGGTGCTGCCATAGAAAATTGTGAATTGCAGGATTGTTGAAGGGGAGGTCCCGGTGCTCATGCAGAGGTCTATGAAAATTCCTTGCAGTTTCAAAAGTCCTCAACAGTGAAAAGATATATGGGATGAAACATCGGGAAGGGAACGCCCGCAGAGGAGGGACAGGCTCAAAGCACGGCAGAGGGAGGCCTGTGCAGAACTGTAAGAAATTGAGATTATATGAACTGAGTATTGATGGCAGGCGGGCGGAGTGATTGATCTACCAGAAGTTGCAAGCCTAAGATTGAACTGTTGAATTGTACTAGTAAGTCAAAGTGTGCAAGACTGACAGAACTGTACCATCCACCCATCCTTTGTTGTTTGAGAAAAACTCTAGACCCCATAAGGTTGAACCTGGGAAGGGAGTTGGGGCTGAAGCCATTCTGACATTTTCTTTTGAAACACTATTTTCATTTGGTATTTCCTTAACACATTTGCTATTCTAAGCAGGTTAGGTTTTCTTAGTATAGGCCTTTTTATTTTGACCTGGACGTATTTGTTATTGTTTAATGGTCGAGATCACTCCCATTTTAGAGTTATGGCCAGTTGAGAATTCTACAAACCCAATCAAAAATGTAAATAAAGGTTTTCAAAACTTGTATCCATTGTGTCTGTGCCTACCAGTGATACCATGCCTTCCTCACACTCCTAACAGGTAACTATGCAATATCTGGTGCAGATTGGTGAAACAGCGTGGATTTGTATAAGGAACAACGTTATGCCACCAATCCTGCCACTAACAAACATATATTATAATGCAGTTAATGCTGGACTTCTCCAGCTTCCAAGCTCCAGACCAGGGTTCAAACCCATGTTGCACATCATTGTCTTGTTCCTAATTTAAGGATCTCATGGTGGCAATAGTAAGACAGACACAAGTGATCACTGTTCATTAAACTGTAAAATGGGTGAGATAAACGCCTAATCTAAACCTAAATCTAAGATGGGAGCAAGCTACGACCATCAAATAATAATAATACAGTCCAAGTGGAGCCTCGTCAAATAAAAATAGCCTATACTAAGAAAACCTATTGCCAATCCTTACCGCTATGCTACAAAATAGTGTGGGATAATATTCATAAGAAAAGAAAGAAGTGTTCACAAAATGAAAAGTCAGGATGTTATAGTAAGAGTCTCCCTTCCCCACGTTTTTAGCACAGGACAAGGCGGGACTCTTGAGCACAGCACATTCCTGGGCTTCTCCAGCATGAGCTTACAGTTCCTTTAACCAATATCAGGGCCTTCTGTGGCCAAGTCTCTTTTACGCAAAGTCTCTTGCCTCAGAGGGCCTGATGTGCCATAAACAACAAAACAATAGTTCCTTTCGGTAATCTTCACGTCGGGTGATTTCTCTTCAGCCTTGCATCCCCTCAGCTGGGTTCAGATCCTTCTCTCGACGTTAGCTTCCTTCAGTCGGGTTCAAATCAACAACTCACTGTGGATATCCCTCAGTCGGTTTATGTTTGTCATCACAATGTTCACAGGTGTATTAGTATGGTATAGGGTAATATGTTGCCATACATATAGTCGCCGGGAAACGGCATAGACAACATTATATAAGGGGACTAAATATGGGGTAAATGGGAGCAGGGGTTGCAGAGCTGACCACCGCTCCCTTTAAAACATTTTTTTAAAAAGACGGGTTGAGGTTGTGTCCCCCGCAGGCCCCATATGATAATGTTGCCACAAAAAAACGGCGTCATTCTTGCATGGTGACATTTTTGCGGGGACATTATCACATGGAACCATTACTACTCACCACGATTCGCAGGCATCCCTCAGCAGGGTTCACGTTTGCTCAGCACACAGTTCACTTAGCTTTATCACACTGCTCATCAGAAAGCGGGGGTTCCCTTCCCCTGGCTTTCTTTCGGCATCCCTCTGTCGGGTTCACACTTGCCACAGTTCACAATTTCATAATCTCATCAGAAAGCGGGGGGTTCCCTTTCCCTGGCTTTCACTCAGCATCTCTCTGTCGGGTTCACGTTTCCCGCAGTTCACAGTTCAACAAGAAGTCCTTCTAGACCCCTTAGGTTCTTCCCTTTTACCTAAGTCCGGGTCTCAGCCCCAGTCAGGCTTTCCCTTAAGCCCCCAGCCAGGTTTCACACAGTTCAATTATCACAATGTTCATCTTGGTTTCACCACGTGTCAAAGACTTTCGACTGTACAAGGGGTTTGGCTTAACCCTCGTACGACCACTTTGACGCTTCATGCTGGCCACCCCTAGGCCTCTTGTTGTTTGTAGTTTTAACAACAAAAGATTCTAACTTCAATACCTTCTCTTTCGTCATGAGAGGGGTACCAGTCAGAGACATTTGAATGGACGCCCAAGGGGCGCCGGACCACTCTGACTCTGGTACCAGGTTCTTTCACCAAAGAACGTCCTGTCTTAATCTTCTCTTCATACAATGTTGCCTCTGTAACCCTGAGTTTATCACAGTCCAGTTTGCTATCAGTGTTCTCCAACACACCAGCTGTGCTGAACTCGTCGGCTTCCCTTTTGCCGCTGGAGTCAAGGACGGTACCACGGCGGCAATTGCTTCTCCAAGCCCTGGCTATCAGTGCGGGCGGGCCATGTGTACCGTTGACATCTGTCACACCATTTGCCAGCTATAGTACCCGGTCTTATGATTCTTTTCTTGGAGGCTTCGTGAGTCTGGGTTGAAAAGGGCAAAGGCAATTCCCCTCTTGTCGTTCTTTCATGTCTAGCCACCTTTCTCCTCCATTTGAACTGCTCTCTCGGAATTACTGCTTCCTTGTACGTTTGGCCTTGTGTGCTCTCGTGCTCTGCCTTTTATTCCTATGGGGAAAACAAAGGGCAGTCAGGTGTGTGTAGTTATCCTCAATATCCTGACACTGCCTGTCACTTGTGTTGGGACACGTCAGGTAAACAAGGCTCTGGTGTTAGTCCGTTCGCTCACGAGGTGAAAGAGTGTTTGTGTCGTAAAAGGGAGGGGGTAGAGTTTCTAAATATCCTACTGGGTAGGATAGGGAAAGGTGGTATACTGAATTATAGCCCTTATACTGGGTGGTTTGGTAAACTCGGAAGGGTGAGATTTGTAGGTTTGTGAAACAAATGGGAAAGATCCGTAAAATAATAGTTTGAAGAACTGTCGGGGGGAATTACCAAGATTATTGTGGTGAAATTAACTGGGGGGATTGTGGGAATGGTAGTGTTTTGTCAAAGCAGACTGGGAGTTCGGGAAATAATACTCAGAGGGATGTATAGAAGAATGACTGGGAGTACTCGGGTAGGCAACAGGAAAACAGTGATTCAGGGAGATGTAATTTCCTACTGTAACAGGGTTTGGGCTCTTAATAGGTTTACCAGATGTGTAGGGGTTCTTGGATTCTGGTAAGGGAGATTCATTTGGTGGAAAGGAGGTAGATTTAGAACAGCGTATAAAAGCCTCAGGGACTTAGTCCTCCTCGCCTTCTTCCCCAGTATAATACTGTGTCTCACCTGGGGTATTCCCCCCGGGCATATCCAGGGGTTCCCCAACCCAGGTGACTCTCCCTCGCTGGTTCACCCCCAGGGTTGGGATCTGAGAGCACCAGCCCTTCCCTGGCCACCTGAATAAGGGATTTTCGAGGTCTACTTGGGAGAATACCCTCAGGCTTCTCTTACTAAGCTGACTGCGTTGCCCCTGGCGATCCTCGAGCTGATATAAAAAGGTGGGCATTAAACTTGAGTCTTATACAAAAAGTAGGATGCAAAGTTTTGCCGGCTATTGCAGAAACGGAGAAAATAATTTTATGTTATTGTCATTGTTCTTTACTATCTACTGTTAGTTGCTATAAGATGAAGGTAGCACCTAGTTTATTCTATGGGTTGGAGATCCAAGAGATAACTGGTGTTAGGTAAGATTTACATTTTTATGATAAATCTCCCTCACTGTGAGACCCCCAGAACCTTTTGCTGGACTTGTGGATTCTTTGTCCTTGTTCCCGAGTGAGTGGGAACCTTTTACCCCACTCACCCTTTCTTTTACTCATTTTATGGGTATCATTTTATAGACTCTCCATACTGTATTTTTGAAAACATTTAAGGCATGCCCCTGCAACGCACACACAAGAAAAAATACAAACCGCTAGGGTAAAAGGGCCAAAACACTGTTTGTGTCATGCCACTCACCCGCGTTGGTCGCCGGGTTCGGCGAGCCTTTGTTGTTTCTTCTTGGAGGCTCTATCCCTCTTGGCGTCTTTTCTGTGTGTGTGCCTCAGCATTCAGTACCGGGCTGTTGGGTGTTAGTGCTTCACTTGGGTCCATGCATGCGCAATCTCCTGCTCTTTCCTCTTTGTGCATGCGCAGAGCCCGCAATGATGACCGCTTGTGTTCCAGGCCTCGTTCTCAGAATGGGGCTATTTCCGACTACATCAGGCGATTCCTCATGAGTCTCAATGCGGTTCCTGGTAGATCGTGTAGCGCTCTTCCTGATCTCGGCTGTCTTGAGCCCTGCTTGTCTTGTGTCCTCCTAGATCCTTGTTTCAGTTCATGCCCCTGGCCCTCTTTTCCTGCCTTGCCCTGTTTGGGTTCAGGGAGGGGCCTTGACCATTGTTGTTATTTGGGTTGAGGCTTTTCCCTTTTCTTGCCCTTCCTGCCTCTTGGTATTCTGGTTGGCGATTGGTCTCCTTGGGTTCCTATTCAGTCCTTCCATCCCCTTTCCTTTTCTTACCCCTGTGGTCCTATTCTGGTCTTCTATACTGTTGCTTCTGCTGGTGCATCAGCTTCTGCAACCATCTGTACCTGCCCTTCTGGTACCCATGGCTTGGACATCAGGGTAACCTCTAAAACCGCAGTGGCCTTCCCTATCAGTGCTTGCACTGTCCAGACATCATGCAAATAGGGGGAAGTGCCGTACCGTGGCGTTGGGAGCTGATCCAGTACCTGTCCTGTTTATCAGAGGGGTGTTGGGTTGGTACCCCACGCTGCTTAGCCTTAAGCAGCCTGTGATCCCGACAGCCTGACTTCAAGATCTTCATCTACCGTGAGAAAGACAGGTACGTCTCATCCTCATGACGTCATCCTTGACAGATTGAGATGCCAATCATCCAGTTGGGAGATGCAGGAATTACAGGACCTCAGAAACGAAGTACAGCCTCTTTGCTTGGAACTAACTACCATACGACAGGAAATTGCCAACCTATGGCAGATGGTGGTTCAGGGAGACGGCACTGCATCTTCGGGGGAAAACACCATGGTAGATAAAGCACTCTTGAAATTCGATTTTTCAGCCTTAGAAAAAGTGTTTTTGAATGTCTTCAAGTCTCCCAACTCAGCCTCCGTAGCCCATACCCAGTTGTTGGAGATAGTTATTTACAGCTGTGGGCCTTTGTGTAGCGCGCAGAGATGCAGAGCAATCTGGTATTATTCTTTTTGCATTTACGGATATCAACTGCCCCATATACTTGCAGGCAATACTGCAATTTGGCCTTTTCGACCTTGTACCCCTTGCAGGCCAAGAGATGTAAAAGTGTTACAGAGTCTTTTCTACACTGGGGTTGGCTGTCACTGCACACCAGCAAGTCGTCTGTGTACTGGATGAACGTGCTGGGGACCTGTATGTGTCCTAAGAATTCTGTTAAAAATACTCAGGGACTCGCAGTACCCACAAGGCAACTTTGTGTGTTCAAATCTCATCCCTCCATGTGTAAACGCAGTGATGTATTGTGAGTCGGGGTGTAATGGAATGGAAAAGAAAGCGTTTTTGAGATCCACTACACTATTGTTGCAGGATTTCTCCTTTTTTATAGGATAGATAGCCGTGTTGCATGGGGAGGTGGATGGCTCTATTATTCCCTGGTTTAGTTGGGCAATGATGGTGTCCCTAATCCCTTCCTCTGCCTCCCTCGATAGGGGATACTGTCACACTCGTGGCAGCACAGCACCTTGCTTCAGTGTTATTCGCACCGGGGTCACTCCTTTTAATAGCCCTACATCATGGGCATTTGTGGTCCAGAGTCTTTTGGGTACTTGCTCTAAGTTTCCGTCAATGAAGTGGGGCGGGGTTGCAAGCGCCATGATCAGATAGCTTCCTGTACTGTACCATGATCTCACAGGGGATACAAATAGGCAATACATTTCCACCATCATCTGGTTTGTCTTAAAATAATTCCACATTAGTCACTTCCCTAAGAGGCACTGTAGGATAAATACAAAGCACTGTGCGCCACTCGCACCCATCATTGTCAATCACGATGACAACATTTCTCTTTGCCAAAACCACCAGACCTTTCAAATTTAGCGACAATATTGTTGCTGTAACTAGCTTGGGAGTCACTACAGAGCGAAAAATAAAATCAGCTGCGGTCGCCAGGAACCTTTGCCATTTTGGGGCACCGCCTCAAAAAGCACGGTGATCCTGAACATGAACATGTCTGGATCCATGGGAATCCCGCGAACCACCGTGTCTCCTCCTTTTGTATATATGATGACCATTGCCCTCATGGCACACGTTCCTTTGGTAGCACATACAATCCCACTGTCTATGAAAGAGATAGTCATGTTCAACTTGCTATGCAGGTCGCTGCCCAACAAGTTTAGCGCGGAACTTTCAGAATGCAATAGGGGACCCCGCACCACCTTCCCCAATATTCTTATGTCAACCTCTTTAGTATATGGAACCGTGGCGAAATCCTCAGAGAAGCCCTGCCTGTCAAGAGTTCACCCGAAGCAGGACCGTTGCCTCATTGATTTATGATTTAGTAGCACCAGTGTCAACCATGAAGATGAAGCGTTCCTATCTCAGCGACCACCAACGGTTCCCACATCAGGGTGGACTGTCATGGATAGTACTGGGCACGCAAGAGCTTTCTGTGGACTGTCCTTGTCAGGGTAAGTATTTGTACCAGGGAATGGAAAAGGGTTACCTCTCATGATGCTGAACGCAGATTGGGTATGTGATACAGGAAATGCATCAGAGGGACAGAGCCTCTGATTCCTTGTCCTTTATTGCTTTATCAGGGGTGTTCTGACTTGTTTTCAGCGCAGGAGTTCATGTGGGACTCCTGGCGGTGCGGCTATTCCTGTATTTGGTTTGGTGAACAGACCCATGGGATACCCTTGTGGCACCCATGGGTGGCAGTACGACCCTGTACTCCTAGTGTATGTTTTTGGGCACCTGTGTGTGGCCCACAGAGCAGGGTACGGGCTGGTGGCAGCTCCGTGCTGAATTGACAGGTGCCCTGAGCGTCCTCCATTTTGGGATGCCCAGCCACTGTCATTGGAATCGGTAGATTCCTAATGGAGACAAGATGGCCCCCGTGGCCTCTTGCCATCCATCGCTTGTTACCTTGGTTTTCCCGAAGTACCGGGAAGCCCTGAATCTGTCCCTTCCCTTTGACTGGCTGTTGGGTGGAAGTTCCATATATGGTAGTGTGGGGAAGTGCCAACCAGACTGGCTGGAGCCTTCCCACTGACCGTATGTTGTGGGTACACCCGTGGGGTGGGACCTGGGTGAATGGAGTTTGTGACAAAAACGCTTTCTGTGTTATGGGTGTCTAGTATCTGGTGTTTGACACAATGACTGAGACAGCCCTGCACGAAACTGGTATGAATGAAGTGTGCAGTGCTGAATGGCAGAGTACTTGTCCAAATCCACATCACATTCTGTGTTGTGAGTGTCTGGATGGAGAAAAATGGCCTGAATGCACCGTACGCCTGATTGGCTGACTGACTGCCTGAATGTCCTTCTGAATGATTGGTTGCCTGAGTGTGACCCAGAAGAGTGAATGGGAGATCAACTAGTATATCAGGGGGCCTCTCACTTCTAGAAATCGTTCAGAAGCTGAAGTTGATACTTGATGCTTACTCTTGAAGCAGAGCCGGAAGAAGAAGGTGACCCGCTGGTCCCTTCTGTGTAATCTGAAAACTGCTGTCTTCAAGAACTGATCCAAGAGAGCACCTGGTAAGGAGACCTCTCCCCGAGCTACGAGGGACCATTGTGCACCAGCTGATCTTTGCCAAAGCTCCCTGGTAGACAAACCTACGAAAGACTGCTGTCCGGAGAAGGGGACCGCAGAGAAGAACAAAGAAAAGCACTGGTCAGCCGTCCACCGTCGCCGACCGGTGCCGCCATGCTCCCGTTTGCCTAAGAACATTTGACCAAGGACTCCCTTGTTCATCATTGTTGACCGCTTTCGTCTTGCCGGAGAAAGTCAAGGCCCCCCAACGACCGAAGAGAATCCGCCGGTGGGTTTCCCGCCACCCGAAGACCACAGAGACGCCGGATGACTCGACACCCTTGCTGGGCCAAAGTTGTTCACTAACTCTTTGCGGCAACGAACCATCGTCGTCGAGGTGCACCGCACGCAATCCCTGTTGCAGGATGTTTTCGATCACTCGTCAACGAGCACCGCAAGGACCAAAGCTGCTGCCTCAACGACAGCGTTCACCCTTTCTTCATCTTGGAAGAGGATAGGGAGCGTACTTAAGGGCCCGTCGATTCCCCGACGAAGAACTCTACAACACAAGGTACATTTGGGTTGCAGAACTTTAGAAGAAGGTAAGACTCAAATAGACAATACATGGACTGGGCTCGTACGATACATCTTTATTTACAGATTGCGCAGGAGGGGGGATCGTCATACAGAACTGTGTATGGTTGGCAGGGGATCAGTATTCTGCCAATTGTCTAACCAACTTGTCTTCTTCCTAAGTCTACAGTTGATATCGTTTTGCTGTGTTGATTGGTATGCTATTTGAACTGAGTACAGTTGATGCATTTTAATGGAATCAGAGTAAGCGTGGTACCACCTAGAACTGTATATATTTATCATTTTAGTGTAATACAAAGTGTATTATCGTGATAGTGTATATAACATTGAACCTTATTTATATAAAGACTGCATTTGTAACTAATATTGTGTGTGGACATTCCTTTGTGGGTGCTTGGGGACTACACTGTACTTAAGAACCAGCCTGCATCACCTCCTGAGAAGCTAGGTCTTGATTGTTCACCACGTTTACCAATATAGAGAATCTTGGCTGTGGTCCTCTGTGCCTCTCCTCTGCCATATAGAGAGCTGGAGTACAGACACCCCGCTCAGGTCTTTACACTGGTGGCAGCGGTGGGATGCTTATGGTTTTAAGAATCAGTGTATAACCTTGCCACTTACAAAATATCTACACTTTGTTGAATTGAGGTTTAGTTGTGTACAAGATAACTACATAACAAGCGATGGAATATATTGCGAATGGTAAATTGACTCGGATGAGCTTAGAGGCTCTCCAGAGTGCTTGTGAAGCCAGGTAATTAGACTCTGTGGATAAGTCTAGGGCCAAGCTGATAGCTGCCCTGGTGGACTACCAGACTGATTACAAAGCTTTTGAAGGGGAGGATGTAGCCATTGGAGACTCCGCCCCTGGGGTTGTTGTTGAATCTCATTCTGGGAATGCCACCAATCCTGCTGCCTCTGATCCGAACCCCAGCACTGCTCTTCAGGGGGAAGCCCTGAACATTGAACTTTTGAAATTGGAGCTACAACGGGAACAGTTAGCCTTTCAATACAAAAAGTTGGAAACAGAAGCTGGGTTGAAGAAGGAGGAGTTGGAGACTTCAGTGAAACCAGTTGAGAGTGTCAGGTCCCCAGCCACCAAGTTTATGAAATATTTGGTGGGTGTGTATGCAGAGGGTTCTGATATTCTCCAATGGATTGAAGCATTTGAGATGGCTTGTGGAATCCATGATGTTCATAAAAGAGATTGGGCTAAGTGTTTGTTAAGCAGAGTGCCTCAGACTGGATATGACAGTATTCTGAAACTGAGTGTGGAAGAAAGGAGTCAGTATGAGTGCATGAAGTCTGCTTTGATTGCCAAGTTTGGCAAGATACCGTCCCAATACCTTAAAAGGTTCAGGGAATTTAAGAAACGAGAGAATGTGTCTTGGGTTGACTGGGTGAGTGCTGCGCACATGAACATGATGGGATAGATTGATGGTTTCAAAGTAAAAATGTTTGTTGAGCTGTCGCACTTTTAGTTTTTTGAGCATTTGTTCGGAAGCCTGTTCACCGGAGCTGCATTGTATGTTTCTTGAACAGAACATTTTAGATCCCTTTGGGCTGGCCAAGCTGGCTGACAAGTGTGTCTCCCACCGGGTGTCCCCTAAGGACTCCAGTGGGAAGGACAAGGACAAAGAAAAGAGGACCTCTCAGAAGGCTGAGGAGTTCCAAAAGCAGTCACCGTCGAATAAACCAAAACCTTCTTCACCTAAGACCCAAAAATCTAGTCGGGATAAGTGCTGTCGGTGGGAGTAAGAGTATTGGACCACCTGCTGCAAAGCAGGGTCCCAGTTGTTCCAGTACCATACCCCGTACTCCTGGCACTTGTTGGGACTGTGGGGCTCTGGATTACAAAAGGGGTGACCCCAAGTGTAAGAGAAAGGCACTTGGAGTTCAGGCTGTCAGCCTGACCTACCCCTACTCGGTACCTGAGGTAGAGGCCACTGTCCTCCCCTCCTCTACAGGGATCACATTCGGTGCCCCTGTAGAGATTTCCCTAGTGTCCCTTGGGGCCTGGGACCAGTACGCGGAAGTACTGGTGACAATCCCACAGAACACCAGTAGGTTTTTGAGACGTGTCCTCTTGAATGGCCAGCCTTCTACTGGTTTGAGAGACACTGGGGCAAGCATGACAGTGGTGGACAGGACCCTGCTCGAGCCAGAGGACTATGTAGGTGCTCCTCTGAGAACCACCAGGTTAGCTGGTGGGCCTCCCAAATTATCGCCTGTATCCTTAGTCAACATTACGATTGGAGACAAGACATCGAAGCTTCCTGTCCTGGTTCAGGACAATGTACCTGCTAACATTTTGTTAGGAAATGATTTGGTAGAATTGAGGATGATCTCGGATGGTCTACCCATGGCTGCTGCGGCAGTCATCTGATCACAGGTCACACCGGATCCGGCTGTGAATCCGGGACCCTCGCTGATGGGGAAACCCAAGGCACAACGACGACGGAAGAGCAAGAAGGTCGTCTCTGCGAAAGGGACCCCGTCTCTTCCTGTTGCTCCCGCAGCTCCCCCTGGAATTCATGCTACGGCCGGGCTGGATCCAGTGGGGACCCAAGCCTCAACTCCTGTGGGAGACGAGCCAGAAGACTCTCCTGTGGGAGAGGTACTGAACCCGGAAGACCACCCCGATCTTCCATGCTTGTTAGCTGAAGGGGAACCCTCCCGGGCGGACTTCTATAAGGGTCAAAGAGAGTGCAACTCTCTCGAGGGTCTGAGGAAACAGACCCTGTCCCAGGCACAGGGAGAAGTGCCTATGACATTCCGGATTTATTGGGAGGGTGAGCACCTTGTTAGTGAGCCCACTAAGCCTGAACCTGGTGCCCTAAAGAGGTTGGTGGTACCCCAGGTTTACAGGCCTTTCCTACTGCAGTGGGCACATGAGGGGCCCTTGGCTGGTCATCTTGGGACCAAGAAGACAAAGCAAAGGCTCTCTGCCCATTTCTACTGGCCCCAGATGGGAGTAGAAGTGGAGTCCCACTGCAAGACCTGCCCAACTTGTCAGTTGTCTGGCAAGGCAGTAGGCAGTGTTATTGCTCCACTGCAGCCGTTGCCAGTGGTGGGCACACCATTTGGGAGGGTGGGCATCAAAATTGTCGGTCCCCTTGACCATCCCACTTCAGGTGGACATCGGTTCATCCAGGTCTTGGTAGATCATGCCACCAGGTACCCTGAGGCTATACCCCTTCGGATGGTTACGCCAAGGTGGTTGCCAGGGCGCTCCTGGGTATTTTCACCCATGTTGGATTCCCTAAGGAGGTTGTCTCTGTCAGAGGATCCAACTTCCTGTTGAGCTACATGAAAACAATGTGAAAAGAGTGCGGAGTTACCTATAAGTTCTCCATCTCTTACCATCCACAGACCAATGGTCTGGTCGAGAGATTTAACAAAACTCTCAAGGGCATGCTAGGTGCTTTGGAAGAGCCCCTAAGGAGGAAATGGGATCTCCTAGGATCAGTCATGCGACAGCAAATCTTAAGGCAAGCCAGGAACTGAACAAATACTGGCACGACCTTAAAGCCTTGCAAGTGGATTGGACTCCAAGACAGGAAATCCTTGTGATGGAGCTTACCAAGCCTCAGGCTTTGGCAGATAAGTGAACTGGACCCTTCAGGATCATCTCCAAGATGGGCAAAGTCAATTATCTGGTTGACCTGGGTATCCCTGGGGTAGCCCCTTAGGTATTCCATGTTAACAGGCTCAAGCCTTTCCATAGGTGAGCAGAAGTCTTGTGTCTCTTACTCACGTCAGAGCAAGAAGAGGATGAGAGTGAGCCCCTTCCTGATTTGCTGCAATGCAACCCTCAGTATGGCTCAGTGGAGGGAGTGCATCTCTCTGAAGATATGACGACAGAGCAGCAGAAGGCCTGCAGGGCTTTGCTCCGGCAGTATGACTCTCTGTTTTCACTGACACCAGGCCCTACACCGTATTGAAGGCACAAAACTGACACTAGTGACAGTGTGCCTGTCAAAAGCAGGTGCTACCGTATGTCAGATACAGTTAAGAACCACATCCAGGCTGAGGTTGCCAAGATGTTGGAAATGGGTGTTATTGAACCCTCAACCAGTCCCTGGTCCAGTCCAGTGGTCCTTGTCCCCAAGGCAAATTCACAGACAGGTAGCAAGGATTGGCGGTTCTGCGTGGGCTACAGAGGAGTCAATGCTGCCACCAAAACTGAGGCGCACCCATTGCCCAGGGCTGATGAGCTCGTGGACACCATAGGTGCTGCCAGATTTGTGAGCACCTTTGTACTTGCCTCAGACTATTGGCAAATAGCTCTGACGGACAATGCCAAGGAAAATACTGCATTTTCAACACCTGAGGGGCTCTGCCAGTTTAGAGTCATGCCTTTTGGGTTGAAAATGCACCTGCCACTTTCCAACGTTTAGTCAACCATGCAATTAGTGGTCTGGAGGCCTTTTGTGTGGCCTACTTAGACGGCATCGCTGTCTACAGTTCCACTTGGGAGGAGCATTTGACTCACTTGGATAAAGTGTTGCAAGCCTTGAAAATGGCTAACCTCAATATCAAGGCCACCAAGTGCTAGATAGCTCAGGGGAAAGTCACATACTTTGGTCATGAGGTGGGAGGGGGTCAAATCCAACCTCTCCCCAGTAAAGTACAGGATGTACATGACTAGGAGACTCCCACTACTCAAACCCAGGTGAGAGCCTTTTTGGGCCTCACTGGGTATTATCGCAACTTCATGGCAGACTATGGAACTATAGCCTATAGCTGCACCCCTGACAGCTATGACTTTTCCCAAACAACCGAGGAATGTTAATTGGACTGAAGACTGTCAGAGGGCTTTCAATGGTTTGAACGAAAGTCTGTTAGATGACAAAGGAAGAGAACATCCAATCATATTCATCAGTAGACAACTCAAGGCTAGGGAATTTAGGTGGGCTATGGTTGAAAAGGAATGTTTTAGTATAGTTTGGAGCCTTAGGCATTTTATGCCCTACCTTACGGGGTCTACTTTCAAGGTCCAAACAGACCATAAGCCCCTGAAGTGGCTTATGCAGATGAAGGGTGAAAACCCGAAACTGCTCAGGTGGTTCATTAGCTTGCAATGCAAGGGCTAGATTTCACCATAGAGCGTAGACCAGGGAAGAATCATGATAATGCAGATGGCCTTTCCAGAAGGTATGTTGACTGTCTGGATGAGGGTGTCTATCTCGTGGAAGATTAGGCTCCCTAATCTTAGTCTGGGGAGCGGGGGGCGACAGTGCTGCTGGAAATGCATCAGAGGGACAGGGCCTCTGAATCCTTGCCCTTTATTGCTTTATCATGTGTGTTTTGACTTGTTTTCCACGCAGGAGTTCATGTGGGAATCTTGGTGGTGCGGCTCTTCCTGTATTTGGTTTGGTGAACAGACCCTTGGGATACCCTTATGGCACCCATGGGTGGGAGTATGACCCTGTACTCCTAGTGTATGTTTTTGGGCACTGTGTGTGGCCCACAGAGCAGGGTATGGGCTGGTGGCAGCTCTGTGCTGAATTGACAGGTGCCCTGAGCGTCCCCCATTTTGGGATGCCAGGCCCTGTCATTGGAATCGGTAGATTCCTGATGGAGACAAGATGGCCCCTGTGGCCTCTTGCCGTCCGTCGCCTGTTACCTTGGTTTTCCCTAAGTCCCGGGAAGCCCTGACTCTGTCCCTTCCCCCTGACTGGCTGTTGGGTGGAAGTTCCATATATGGTAGTGTGGGGAAGATCTGACCAGACTGGCTGGAGCCTTCCCAATGACCATATGTTGTGGGTACTCCCGTGGGGTGGGACCTGGGTGAATGGAGTGTGTGACAAATATGCATTCTGTGTTATGGGTGTCTAGTATCTGGTGTTTGAAACAATGGCCCTCATCAGGAGGTTGGATGTAACCATGCCGCTCTTAGCGGTATGGTTGCCTCCTTACCGCAATCCGGGCCCGGGTCCCTCGAATGAGGAGTTACCGGGCCATCGCAACCTTGGCGGACCCGGTAATTCCCCGTCCGAGGAACCCGGACCCGGTCCATCCCCATTCCCATTCGAGCCCCCATAGGGCTCAATGGGAATGGGGATGGAGCTAACAACGGGCTCGTTAATGACGGGCCCGTTGTTAGCTCCCTGGTGTCCTCGCGGGACCCGGTATGGACGCCTGGTTTTTCCAGGCGCCCATTGCGGGTCCCGCGAGGAGACCTTGTGGTAGGGTGGAATGGGTTTACCGGCACCGGCACCTTTACCCATTCCGCCAACCTTATGATGAGGGCCAATGACTGAGACAGTCCTGCCTGAAACTGGTATAAATGCAGTGTGTAGTGCTGAATGGCAGAGTACTTGTCCAAATCCACATTCTGGGTTGTGAGTGTCTGGATGGAGAAGAATGGCCTGAATGCACTGTGCGCCTGATTGGCTGACTGACTGCCTGAATGCCCTTCTGAATGATTGGTTGCCTGAGTATGACCCAGCAGAGAGAATGGGAGATCAACTAGTATATCTGTAGGCCTCTCACTGCTAGAAATCGTTCAGAAGCTGAAGTTGATACTTGATGCTTACTCTCGAAGCCGGAAGAAGGTGAACCGCTGGTCCCTTCCGTGTAATCTGAAAGCCGCTATGTCGTCAAGAACTGATCCAAGCGAGGACCTAGTAAGGAGACCTCTCCCCGAGCTACGAGGGACCATTGTGCACCAGTTGATCTTTGCCAAGGCTCCCTGGTGGACAGACCTACGAAAGGTTGCCGACCGGAGAAGGGGACCGCCAAGGAGAATGAAGAAAAGCACCGGACAGCCATCCACCGGCGGCGACATGCTCCTGTTTGCCTATGAACATTTGATCCAAGGATTCCCTTGTTAATCATCGTCGACCGCTTTCGTCCTGCCAGAGAAAGTCAAGACCGCCGAGGACCGAGGAGAATCGGCCGGTGGGTTTCCCGCCACCCGAAGACCACAGAGACACCGGACGACTTGACGCCCTTGCTGGGCCAAAGTTCTTCACTAACTCTTTGCGGCAACAAACTATCGTCGTCGAGGTGCACTGCACGCCTCCCCTGTTGCCGGATGTTTTCGATCACTCGTCAACGAGCACCGCAAGGACCGAAGCTGCTGCTGCCTCAACGCCAACATTCACCCTTTTTTCATCTCGGAAGTTCGACGACCCGTGGCTCCCGCTTGGGTTGCAGAACTATAGAAGAAGATAAGACTCAAATAGACAATACATGGACTGGGCTTGTACGATATATCTTTATTTACAGGTTGCCCAGGTGGGGGGATTCTCATACAGAACTGTGTCTGGTTGGTAGGGGCTCAGTATTCTGCCAATTGTCTAACCAACTTGTCTTCTTCCTAAGTCTATGGTTGATATCGTTTTGCTGTGTTGATTTGTATGCTATTTGAACTGAGTACAGTTGATGCATTTTAAAGGAATCAGAATAATCGTGGTACCACCTAGAACTGTATATATTTACCATTTTACAATTGTCGGAGCGCAAAGTGTATTATCGCGATAGTGTATGTAACATTGAAACTTATTTATATAAAGACTGTGTTTTTAACTAATACAGTGTGTGGACATTCCTTTGTGGGTGCTTGGGGACTACACTGTACTTAAGAACCAGCCTGCATCACCTCCTGAGAAGCTAGGCCTTGATTGTTTGCCATGTTTACCAATATAGAGAATCTTGGCTGGGGTCCTCTGTGCCTCTCCTCTGCCGTATAGAGAGCAGGAGTACAGACACCCTCTCCGGTTTTTACAGGGCACCACAGTGCCATTGGGTACTGCATCATTTGCGGGCATGTGTCCTCCGTGTAAAGCGTTGGCCGGGGGTAAATGTGGTTGAGCAGCTTGCAGGTTTTGTATGGGTGCACCTGGGCGCTGAGGAGGCACCTGGGTGTACGCCTGATGTATCTCATATGGTTTAGAAGTTGGTATTGTGAGTTGCCCTTGCTGCTGGGGTTGGGGCAGTGGGCAATAGTTGCTGTATGAGCTAGACCCCAGCCCTGTCCTGCTCCTACATTCTCTTGCAAAATATCCCCATTTCACACAGCTCCAACAATGCGAGGGCCCCATTCCACCCACAATGGGGGAAGTATTGTAAAAATAAAGGTTTATTTTAAATACATGAAGGCCAAGATAATTATTGGGGAAAGTAAGTATTACTTGTATATCATAAACACAATATACAAACCCAACACAATGCTTAGGGTATGCAAACCAAAGCACAAACCTTATTTAGAAGAACATCAGTAATTCTAGGTGAGTCAAACCTAGTGTAACACATTTAGAATAGCAAACACCTGTTCGGGGGAGTAAAACCACATTAGCGACTTTTAGATTACATAAGTAATTCAAGGGCAGTATACTGTAATGGTCATTACCTTCAGCGCTATTCAGCATCAAGAATAAAACAGTTATACCAACAGTTTTTCAGTGGACCCCTGGCAACAATTATAACTTATTCTACTTTCAGAATTGATAGTTACAATTAGATTACTTTTCAGAACACAGTTCAAAGCTAAGTAATATAACTTGTATACTTTTAGAATAGTGGAACACAATTCTAGGATCAGTATGAACTCAGACTACATTTAGGATAACCTTAAGTTATACAATGTGAGTAAAACCTATTTGGCAATAAACTATTACAGTCATACCAATGCTGGTTTTCAGATCAGTGAAACACAGAGCTAAGGTAAGCAATAATTCAGTAAACTCTTTTAGAAATGCAGTCAGCAGTTCAAGGTAAGCAAAACCTCACATTACACTATTCTGAATGGCACCCAGCTATTCATGGTAGGGAAGACCCAGTTGGTGAACTTATACACTTTTTCTATAACAGATAGTCCAGTGTTAGTCCTGGGCGAATGGTATGGGCGAACTCCCAAACACACTAATCACCCCCAAAGCTGCACAGGATTAATACAAGCCTTTAGGTAAGAATTAATGAAGGCAACACAGTACCTCAGCAGAGAAGAAGAGCTTGGAGTTGGACGCATTCAGGATGCAACAGCACAAGACCTGGTCTCTGGATTCTTGGTCGGTGTGACTGAAGTATGGACACTGGAAGAACGTTCACCACTGATCGGATTCTCCTCTCTAATCTGGTCCAGCACTCTGGTGCGGACGCTTCAAGGACTCGAATCTTGCTTCTGGAGGACCACAAGGGCACCAGCAAGATTTGATTGAGAATTGGATTTCGGAAGATGTTGCACTGCACTAGGCTCGAAGCCCCTTGTATTGGCGGTTTGCATCCCAGCAAGGTCACAGCATGTCAAGGGATGGCTTGTTTTGCAGATCTTTTCAAGACTAGTGAGTCTCACCAGCCTCTGGGCATGGAAAGAAGGGTCACATCAGGCTCCGGTCACACAGCAGGCTCTCTGGTTGCAGGAAACAGTTACAGCCTGTGTTTCTTCATCTTCCCCTTCGAATTCAGCTCCAGTGGTCGATTACTTCTTCAGCTTCCAGAATCTGGCATGTTACCAGGAACTCAGCATATCATCAGGCAAACAACATTCAAACCTGGGGCCGGGGGGGGGGGTCGCTGTCCTTTCAGGATAGCCAGCCTCCCAGTTGGAACTGGTTCCAGGCATGCCAGAAGAAAAAAGGGCTGCAGAGTTTCAGACCCCCCCCACACCACCTATTTCCTGTCTTCACAGACACTCTGGAGCCTCGGCAGTCAACATAATGGGTTCCCACCGAAGATAAAAAGCAAACCGGTCCCTCCCTCACCTAGGACGGCAGAACGACAAAGAAAGGACAAGCACACTAAAAAAGGCAAAAAAAGAAAAGTCACTGTTCTGGAAGAATTACACAAGAGTCATAAAAGAACGTCTACTTCCACCAGCCATAATAGTAAGCTTGTCACTGTAACAGAAATGTTATAGGGGTAGTGAGAAAGGGGATACCATGTATCGCCCCAGCACTCCACATAAGGTGGGGTGTGCTTGTCTTATAAAATTAAATGTAAAGGCAGTGAAAATCCCTCCCTACCCTTGGGAACTTCCCACACGGAAAGTGAGGGAAAATAAAAAGGGAAGTGCAAAGGATTACCCAGCAACACTGCACAGAAAGAGATGTGTGCTGCAACAATAAAATGTAGATGCCCAAAATGTTATCAAAAAGAATAGTGTTGGGAAGGAGAGACGGTCTACCCACCCCCCTAAGCAATTCCAAATGAGAAATAAACTGTAAATACCACATCGAGGGAGCAGGGGGGGAGAGGGTGGGAGCACACAGGAAGGTACATGTTCGCATAGTGCATGCATTAGGAGCTATAGCCTATGGGGGCTCAATGGGAATGGGGAAGGGCCTTGGTGAATGGGGAATTACCGCCCCACCAACCTTGGAATGGGGCGGTAATTCCCCCATTCACCAAGGCGGAATCGGTAAAATACCGGCAGCAACCATGGCGCTATTAGTGCCATGGTTACCGCTGTCCGTGTAATGAGGCCATTAGTCCATAATGTAATACAGTATGGCAGAGGATGAGGATCCTGTGTAGTACATTATTAAACTTCAAGTGATGTGGACGGCAAGACAGGAGACCCGTGGGACGGATCAGTTCCTCTTTTTTATTTCACTATAAAAAGGGGATTACCCAAGGAGGTGCAAAAGGCGCTCTACAAGATAGTGGGCATTGAAGCAAAAAGGTGGGCAGAGATTCAGACGATAATAATACACCATTGTAAAAGAATTAAGGAGCGTGAAAAGGAAGCAGTGCAGCGGATACAGGCAGAGGAAGCGAGATTGGTACAGAAGAAGCTAGCCAAAATAGCTGTCAGTGCAGGTGTGGGAATGCCACCCACACCTGCACTGACAGAAACAACAGGGAACACACAGGCGCCCACAGGCATGAAGATAAATGCATTTTGGCACGGAGAAGAAGGACAGGGCCAGTGTTGGGGGGGCATCAGTACGCTGGCACTGAGTGGCAGCAAGGAGGTCAGCAGCGGGGAAAAGGTTGTGTTACGCTCACCTGGCTCCCACAGAGGCGTCGATCTGAACTGGACAGATGCGGTCTCCACCAATGTGACGCGTAGGGCCGAGATGACGGACTGGACTGACCCGCCTAGCTTCGTTTTGCTTGGCCAGTAGGAATATTCTTCTGATGGTTTGAAAAGATGAGCTCTCCATCCTGCATTGAGCGCAGGGGCGCGTTGATAACCAGTTGCTTCACTGGCTCGAAGGAATTGGTGAGTTCCAGAACAATATTGACTCCGAAAAGTATGTAGTTCGTAAGAGTTCAAATGCCTGACTTTCACTCTTGTCCGATTCCTTGCAGATTGCAGCTTGACCCTAGTGAAGAGTTCCTCGTGGCAACTGGTAATATTCTGATAAGGATTTGTATTTCCAACACAGTTCGATAAATAATGTCAATATGTAACCTGTTGCTTTCTCCCTTATTCAGGTGCTGAGAGAAAGTATGAAGTCTGGGGAATAATACCTGCGGTGATAAAATCTGGTAAGTGTATTGACGTGAGGAGGGTTCCCCTTGATAGTCCCTTTGTTTCACCTTGCTGTCCTTTTGTTTCCCCTTAGGGGCCGAGGTTCGGCGAAGATGAAGTGGAAGCTGCGCCGACCCGTGAAGAGGAATAGTACCCCGGTGGTAAAATCAGGTAAGTCTATGGCAGGGTAACTAATATTCCTCTGTGTATTCCCTTGGCTCACCTTGCTGTTCTTGTCTACTCCTTAGGTGCCAGAATGCGACGGGAACATGCAGGAGGATGCGGTGGAATGTGAAGATGCTGCGAAGGCCGGTGAGTTCAGCGCGGCGCTGCAGCAGGCGAGGCGAGGTGCATAAAATAACTTCTTTCTTCCAGCTCGAAGGCGCGATGGATCGGGAATTCAGGTAAGGATCAAAGGTATTGCTCTTGTTCTAACCTTTTCTCCTTCTTTCTCCCTTTTTCTAGGAGCTCCAAACTCGAGGCGGGCGTGGCAGAAGACTGGATGCAGACTTGCAGGCACGGTCAGCGTTACGCTGCTGGATGCAGAATAACGCGAAGCGTGTGCTGCTCTTCGGACGTGGTTTAAAAAGCCCCCAAAGTAGTCCCAAGTAAGTATTCCTCCCCAGCCCCGCCCGAGTAAAAAATAGTCCCTAGGTAAAATAGTCCCTTCCAAGCCTCATTTGGCTTGCAGCTCTTGCAGCATGGTCTGCATCAGGTAAGCTTGCAGCATGGTCTGCATCAGGTAAGTTCTACTCTATGAGCCTGGTGCCTGTGGTGCCAGGACTGACTCTCCATATGAGCCTGGCGCCATAGGCGCCAGTACCGCACCCAAACAGCCCCTAGGAGGGGTTTTTGGGCTTGCCCAAAATAACATGATGCCTGCTTCCGGGGTTGCTGGACCTGGTCTGGGTCCCCGGGGTTAGGCATCATGACAGGTTGGTTCAGGAGGGAAGGGGGGATTTTGTGGGGTTTGGAGTGATGGGACCACAAGGGGAATGGCAATGCATACCATAAGCATCATTGTGTTGGGTTTTTATATTGTGTTTATGATATACAAGTAGTACTTACTTTCCCCAAGAATTCTCTTGGCCTTCATGTATTTAAAATAATCCTTTATTTTTACAATACTTCCCCCGCTTGTGGGTGGAATGGGGCCCTCGCAATGTTGGAGCTGTGTGAAATGGGGATATTTTGCAAGAGAATGTAGGAGCTGGACAGGGGTGGGGTCTAGCTATCATGTATTTAAAATAAACCTTTATTTTTACAATACATCTAGGTGTGTTTCATTTGAACCATATCTAGGCTATAAGTTCTTTGTACTTACCTACAGCCCTCTATCCTTCATATGATAAGCCTGACTGCTCTGTCCACGCTACCAAATTATACAGTACAGGATTATATTAAGAGTTAGAGTGTTCTGTCCTGCCTAATGAGATGGTTTTTTAAAGCCCATGGGTGGTCTTTAGAAAAACTGTCCTAATGACTGGTAGTGGCTGGATACAATAGAGGGATTCATTTGGATAACAGTGCTAAAGCTACCACTGTCAGTGCCCAAAGTTGTGATACAATATGAGATTGTTTTAATGTACTATTGAATGCACATTTTGTGGAGGAATTTGTTGTTAGGTTTACATTTTTATGGTAAATCTCCTTCGTTTGAGAGTCCTCCAGCACTTTTTGCTAGACTTGTGGATTTTTTGTCTATGTTCCTAAGTGAGTGGGAACCTTTTTCCCCACTCACCTCTTCTTTTACCCTGGCTATGGGAGTCATTTGTGTCTCTCCATACCTTATTTTTGAAGTCATGTTTTCCTCCAACTTTACAGGTATCTGTAATATACTGTTGCAGCACACAGAACCTTCTGTGCAGTATTGCTCGGGAGCCCCGTTGGGCTTCCCTTTTTATTTTATTTTCCTTGTGTGAACACATGTTCCCAAGGGTAGAGGCATACCATTTATCCTTACTACAGTTTCTATTGTGAGGTCAGCACCCACCACCTTCTATGGAGTGCTAAAGGGTTACATTGTGTCCCAGTTCTCACAACTCCTATAACATTTATGTTACAGTGACAAGCACACCTGAATGGCTGGTGGCAGTGTTCTACCGACTTTTGTGTCATTTTTACTCACAGGCTGTGTTCACACACGTGGTAATACACAGGAGGGTCACCATTGACCCAAAATAGTGACAGCTTTGTTTTGGTTACATGTGATTTTAACAAATAGAAAATAATGAACAACATTAATGTCTAAACATTTATAACAAACAAACAAAAAAAATCCACCAGTTTTAACCATGTACCCCACCACCCATATATGACATGCATTACTTACCGTAATAGCATTTCTGATAGTTGTATCTGCTTAGATTCACATGCTGTGCATATAGTCCGACATCTAGTGGTAATCGCAGAGTATTGCGTCTTTCTTTCGAGGATCGAAAGGGGGATGTTGACATGGGTGTGCTTGTAACACTATCCTCAACGTGACGTGTCATGTACCCAAAATCCCTCATGCGTTGAGGTCCCTCTGGCTGGATGTGTTTTTTCTGCAGTTAGGGAGCCTTATGACTATTGTGAGTGAGTACAGAGAGAGAAAGGAGTAAGATGTCTATGTTCCTTCTACTCCAAGAGGTGCGTAAGGGTGGGCGCATATGAATCCAAGCAGATACAACCATCCAAAATGCGATTACTGCATGTCTTCTGATGCTTGTGAATCTGCTTAGAATCACATGCTGTGCATAGACTAGCGAGCAGTACCCAGAGATGGTGGTGGGATGTGTGATGGAACAGTAGTAAAAAGATGTTTTAGTACCACTTGTCACATCTGAGAATCAGACCTAGAGTGAGTATGCAGGCAGTAGTGTCTTGTAAAGGTGTGTACAGAACTCCAGGTTGCTGCTTTACAAATGGACTCAAGAGGAGCATTTGCAATGAATGCGATGGAAGACCCAGTGCCCCGAATAGAGTGTGCTCTAGGCTTGAAGGGAAGATCTCTCTTGGCAAGAGTGTAGCATAGTGTTATGCAGTTTACAATCTACTTTGAGATGGCTGATTTAGAGACAAGGGACCCTTGCCTACCAGCTGCCACTGAAACGAAAAACTGGTTCATTTATCTTAGTGGTTTAGTTTTTTCACAATAATATATGACTGCTCTCCTCACATCAAGTATGTGGAGGTTTTTTTCTGCCACGTTAGTGGGGTTCTGGAAGAAGGTGGGTAGTTCTATTGATTGGTTTACATGGAACTTTGAAATTAATTTAGGTGTAAACCGTGGGTGAGTGCGCAGAACCACCTTATCTTTGTGAATTGTGACAAATGGGTCTTGAACTGAAATGGCCTGTAGTTCGCTAACTCTTCTTATTGATGTGACTGCCACCAGGAAGGCGGTCTTGTAAGTGAGTGATTTAAGGCTAGCCTTATGCATAGGTTCAAAGGGAGGTCCCATTAGTCTTGTTAGAACCGCATTCAGGTCCAATCCGGAAGCTGGGTTGGAAATAGAGGGACTTTGGGCCTCATTACGACCTCGGCGGTAGCCATGCCGCTATTGGCGGCATGGCTGCCGCCGAAATCGCGTCCAGGTCCACAGAATGAGGAATTACCGGGCCATTCCGAGTTCGGAAGGCCCGGTAATTCCTCCCTCCAAGGACTCGGTCCCGGTCCTTCCCCATTCCCATTTCAGCCCCATTACGAGTTGGCCCGTTGGCCCGTTGTTTGCTCCCTCTTCCCCTCGCGGGACCCGGTAAGCACGCCTGGTTTGACCAGGCATTACTTCCTGGGTCCCGCGAGGGGACCTCGTAATGAGGCGGTACGGGGTAAACGGCGCCGGCACCTTTTACGGCACCGTTAACCCCATACCGCCAGGGTCGTAATGAGGCCCAAAGTCTTTTAACCCCTTCCATAAAAGCCTCAATTACTGGGATTTTCCACCATAAAACCTTTTTCTGGGATGTAGTGTAAGCTGAAAATACAGCTGAGAGGACCTTCAGGGAATTAAAAACCAGACCTTAGTCTAGCAGGTAAGTGAGGTAAAGGACAATATGTGTCGGTGAGCAGTCTATGGGATTGATGCTCTTGGAATTGCACCAGATGACGAAGTGCTTCCATTTGTTGGAGTAACAATGTCTGATGGTAGGCTTTCTTGCTTCTCTAAGTATGTCCATGCATCTTTGAGGAATTTGGAGGTGTCCAAACTCTATGACCTCAGGAGCCAGGCCGCTAACTTGAGAGTTTGCGGGCATGGATGGAGTGTTTCCCCCCCTGTCCTGTGATAGCATGTTGTATGGGCATGGCAGCTTTCTTGCAGGGGAGACTGACATTGCCATCAGATGAGAGAACTACAGTTGGCAGACCCACATAGGGGCCACCAGAATCATCGTAACTGCTTCCTGGTGCATCTTGTGCACTATCTTGTTGAGTAGGGGAGTCGGGGGAAAAGCGTAAACAAATTTCCCTGACCATGTTATCCAGAGACCGTTCCCCTTGGAGCGGTTATGCGGATACATCGAGGCGTAATCTCGGCATTGTGCATTCTCCAGAATTGCGAACAAGTCGATCTCTGTGGAAGCACCAATCTGCGAAGACGGTGAGACCAATTTCTTCGTGCAATCGCCACTCGTACTCTGCGGGTAGTGGGAAGTCTCTGCTGAACACGTCGGCCAGAAGATTGAGTTCCTCTGGAATGTGTTGTGACAGGAGGAACATATTGTGTTTGAGAGCCTTTTTCCATATGTTCTGAGACAGTTTGGATACCCCCGGAGAGTGAGTGCCCCCTTGCTTGTTCAGCTGTGGTGGTATCAATACATGGCTGTGGTGGTGTCAGTGAGAACTAGGACTGTCTTTCCCTGGGGTGTGTTTGAGAGGCCTTCAGGGCTTTGAATACTGCTAGCAATTCCAACAGGTCTATGTGGTTGTATGTTACCGCTGGAGACCAGACGCTGGGCGCCGTCTGATGAAGGAGTTGAGCCCCCACTCCGTCAGAGATACGTCCATGGTGAGAGTGGCTTCTACTACGGGGTGGTGAAGGTTTTCCCCTGCAAGACGTTTTCCCTTGACCACCACTGCAGAGAGTGAACGTGGGCTGCCGAAACAACCAATAGATCATCCCATTGTCCGCTGGCCTGACACCATTGGCTTGAGAGCCATTCTTGCATGGGAGTGTGGGACTAGCTAAATGCAGGAGGCCATCCTCCCTAAGTCGCATGGCTTTGTGAATGGTCACCTCGCGATTGGCTACATAATGAGGGATCTGGAACAGCATGGTTTGAACCCTCTCGTTGGAGGGGAAGACGAGGCCGTCTTTGGTCCAAATTAGAGCCTCTCGAAATTGCTCGACTTGGCTGGGCTCCAGGCAGGACTTGTTCTCGTTGATCGAGAATCCCAGACTGAAGAGATCTACCATCTTCTGGGTATTTGATGGACATGTTCCGTACGAATCCCCTATTATTAGCCAGTCGTCGAGGTAAGGCTAGACTGGAATGGACTGCCTGCGCAGGTGAGCCACAACTACCGCCGGTCCCTTCGTAAACACCCTTGGGGCTTAGGCAAGGCCGAAGGGAAGGACCTTGAACTGATAGTGCTTGTCCATTATCTTTGTATGCATCTTTCATGTCCAATGTTGCCATGTAATCCCCCTGTACCAGCAGTGGGATTACTTCCTGCAATGTTGTCATTCTGAACTTTTTCGGCTTGACAAACTTGTTCGCTGGCGCAAGTCTAACACAGGTCGAATGGGGAGATCCTTTTTGGGTGAAAGGAAGTACACTGAATAAATACCCTTGTATACCTGTAGAAAGGGGACGACTTCTATGGCGCCCTTTTCTTGAAGGATCTCTACCTCGTGTAGCAGAATTTTCAGGTGTACTGGCAATAGGCGTCTGGATGTTGGTGGACGGTATCTAGGTGGCCGGTTGAACTTGGTACAATAACCGTGGCCGACGGTCTTGAGCACCCACTGGTCTGAAGTGACCCCCTCCCATGCGTGAAGGAAAGATGTTATTCGTCCCCTGATCGGGGAGGCATGGGAACGGAGTCATTTTTTAGCAAAGGCCGTGGAGCCTCTTGGGGTGGAGTTCGTACCCCTTCGGTGACCGCTTTGTTGTTATTGACCTGTGCCAGTTGCACCCTGCCCTGAGGACCATGATGCACTAACTGTCCCATACTGGTTGTGGGGGTAACGTGAGAAGGATTGCCCCCGAAAGGAACAGCGAGAGTTACCCGCACGCTGTTGATAGGGTCTTGCTGTAATTTGATTCAGAGTTTTAAGAGTCTCATGCTCCTTCTTTGCTGTTTCTAATGCATTGTTTACTGCCTTCCCAAACAAATTAGTTTCCTCCACTGGTTTGTCTATAAGGGATGCCTGTGTCCCAGGCTTAATGCCCGAATTTTTGAGACAGGCGTGCCTTTTGAGAAGGGTATCCTGGGCCAGGACCCGGCCGGCTGTTTCAGCTGCATCTAAGGTGCTCTTCAGGATATTTTGGTTGACCTGTCTCCCTTCCGAGACAACCGCCAGCAGGCATGATAGTGCCAGTTCCGGGACTTCTTGAAGGCCCTCATGAAGTAAGTTCCATTGTACGTCACTATAACTTGCCAGCAGTGTAGTGTTATTGGCAATCCTAGTGGAATATGCGACTGACGTAGTGATGCACTTTCCGAGGGCGTACAACATTTTACAGTCCTTGTCTGGTGGGGCCTCTGCCGTGGACAACGGCACTCCAGCCCTTTTTCTGGTAGTAGTGACTACCAGGGAGTCTGATTGGCATAACAGGGGGTTAGCTAAAGATTTGGGGTAGCACCCTTATGGTGCACTACAACAACCATAGCCTCCTGGCAATAGGGACCCAACCTTTGGTATAAGTCTGAACTACACAGGTTGGTAGTGTGGCCTAGCAGCCAGGCTTATCTCAAGAGGGGCCAATGTGAGCAGTAATGCAGTTACAGAGAGCTTCACAGTGACAAGTATTCAAATAAACACTGATACACAAGGGTTCTTGATAAAATAATTATAAATGTATTTACCAGTCATTTAAGTAAGTCTTCTTCAGAAGGAACAATATAAAAGCAACACTCAAATACACTTCAAAAATCCACACTCTTAGGTTTCTTAGATTCAGTAACTTCCCATTGGGGATGACCCACAGACAATTCCTACAGCCTCAGGTGACATAAATAACTATGAAACTTGTAGTCATGAACATAGAACTGTCACATCTATAGTAGGCAGAGAGTGTGTCAAAAGAAAGGTTAAACAGAATAAACAAGAGATCTCAAATATTTCTTTAAGCAGGCAAATACTTTTGGACCCCCCAATGCAAAGTAAGTAAACCCTTTCCTGGTAGGACAGGTGCAACACAAAACAGAGGAGAGATGAGTCATTCAGGGAACCAGCTAAGCCAATGTCAATGGGCAAAAGTCAATGTAACTGAAGCACTTCTTGAAGGTGTGTAAAAGTCTTTGCACAATGTTTTTAGACATCTTTGATGAAGAAAGAAGAATCAAATGTAGGGCCACAAGCCGGGCGTCTTGTGAAGTAGAAGAGCAAGCAAATCTACAGTGAGAGGTAAGTTCTCTCAGACTTTACAGTACCTTTGAGTTTGAAGAAAAGATGCAGCTGGTGACCTCTGTTCCTGTGCAGCTCTGCAGATCCTGTTGTTCCTGGGCCTCAGTCATGGGGACAAGAGGGAGGACTTCTGGGGACTCCTGCACCACAACGGGACGGTCACCGACTGCAACCGGCAAACTTTCAAACAAGTGGCACTTCGGTGTTTCAGCTTCTCGTGACTACCGCAAATAGCAACACTGCGGTTCCTGGCTGTCGAGATGGGCCTTCCTTGCTTCTAGGGTCCCGCACTCATTTGAGGGGGCTCGGGCTCGGTCAGTCCTGCTTCCTGTGAGTCCGAAGGATCTTCCTGGAGCTCTTGGCCAGCTTAAACGCAACACACACAAACTGGTGTTCCTCTCCCTGGCTATACAGTTTCCAGCAGCACTCTGTGGAAATTTTAACCAGCTCTGAGACGGATGTCCATGTGGCTTACTTTGGAGTTGATTTGTCCCACCAACTCAAGGGGAGAAGTCGTCTTTGCAGAGCTTCTCTGTCGAGGCGAACTTGGGGCTTCAGCACAGCCGCAGGGCTTCACCAGGCAAACCAGCGGGCCAGGAGTTTCAGCAGGCGTCCTCTTCAAGTTCTTCTTCGGATTCCTTCGTCCAGTGGTCAACTCTGCCTTCCAGCCAAAAAGCCTTGCCTTTTATGCAGGTTTCTCCCATTCATTCCAGCCTAGCTGTCAATCACCTGGCAGGGTGGCTGTCCTTGCTGGACAGCCAGCAAGCCAATCATCACAGAGTGCATTCAGGTCTCCTAGGAAACTAAGCACTGGGAGTATCGGACACCTCCCTCACTTCCTGCCCCTACTAGACACTCTGGGGCCAGAGGCGGGTTTCACTTGTGAAGCCCGCCAAAGACAAAATGAACAAAGGGACCAAACCTGGTTTGGTGTGCAGAGTAAATCTCAAGATGGACCAAAACAACAAGAAATGGCGAAAAAAGAAGACCGGGCCATTTTGACAAAAATGGCACCCATGGCTGCTTTACTGTAGCTGCGAACGCAGCCTGCGGTAAAGACACGACACAGTAGTAAAAAGTAACCACTGCCACCAGCCATTAATTGAGTAAAGGGTAACATAAAAAAAATGTTACCTGAGAAGCAGGCAAATACTTTTGGACCCCCCAATGCAAAGTAAGTAAACCCTTTCCTGGTAGGACAGGTGCAACACAAAACAGAGGAGAGATGAGTCATTCAGGGAACCAGGCTAAGCCAATGTCAATGGGCAAAAATCAATGTAACTGAAGCACTTCTTGAAGGTGTGTAAAAGTCTTTGCACAATGTTTTTAGACATCTTTGATGAAGAAAGAAGAATCAAATGTAGGGCCACAAGCCGGGCGTCTTGTGAAGTAGAAGAGCAAGCAAATCTACAGTGAGAGGTAAGTTCTCTCAGACTTTACAGTACCTTTGAGTTTGAAGAAAAGATGCAGCTGGTGACCTCTGTTCCTGTGCAGCTCTGCATATCCTGTTGTTCCTGGGCCTCAGTCATGGGGACAAGAGGGAGGACTTCTGGGGACTCCTGCACCACAACGGGGTGGGCGGTCACCGACTGCAACCGGCAAACTTTCAAACAAGTGGCACTTCAGTGTTTCAGCTTCTCGTGACTACCGCAAATAGCAACACTGCGGTTCCTGGCTGTCGAGATGGGCCTTCCTTGCTTCTAGGGTCCCGCACTCATTTGAGGGGGCTCGGTCAGTCCTGCTTCCTGTGAGTCCGAAGGATCTTCCTGGAGCTCTTGGCCAGCTTAAACGCAACACACACAAACTGGTGTTCCTCTCCCTGGCTATACAGTTTCCAGCAGCACTCTGTGGAAATTTTAACCAGCTCTGAGACGGATGTCCATGTGGCTTACTTTGGAGTTGATTTGTCCCACCAACTCAAGGGGAGAAGTCGTCTTTGCAGAGCTTCTCTGTCGAGGCGAACTTGGGGCTTCAGCACAGCCGCAGGGCTTCACCAGGCAAACCAGCGGGCCAGGAGTTCAGCAGGCGTCCTCTTCAAGTTCTTCTTCGGATTCCTTCGTCCAGTGGTCAACTCTGCCTTCCAGCCAAAAAGCCTTGCCTTTAATGCAGGTTTCTCCCATTCATTCCAGCCTAGCTGTCAATCACCTGGCAGGGTGGCTGTCCTTGCTGGACAGCCAGCCAGCCAATCATCACAGAGTGTATTCAGGTCTCCTAGGAAACTAAGCACTGGGAGTATCGGACACCTCCCTCACTTCCTGCCCCTACTAGACACTCTGGAGCCAAAGGCGGGTTTCACTTGTGAAGCCCGCCAAAGACAAAATGAACAAAGAGACCAAACCTGGTTTGGTGTGCAGAGTAAATCTCAAGAAGGACCAAAACAACAAGAAATGGCGAAAAAAGAAGACCGGGCCATTTTGACAAAAATGGCACCCATGGGTGCTTTACTGTAGCTGCGAACGCAGCCTGCGGTAAAGACACGACACAGTAGTAAAAAGTAACCACTGCCACCAGCCATTAATTGAGTAAAGGGTAACATAAAAAAAATGTTACATGAGAAGCTAGACACAGGGGCTAAGTAATCCCTACAGCACCCTATTGTAAGATAGTGTGTGCCGGGTCTAGAAAGTTACACCGTACAGCAAAGTCAATTTCACTTTACTGCTCTTGGAAACAGTAGTTAATCCAAGAGTAAGGTATTTAAACCTTGGGAAATCTAAACAACTTCCCTGTGTCACTGCACTAAGGGTTCTGTGTGACACAATGCAAAAAGATGCCTATGGAGTTTGTCAGACTCCAGAAACCAAAATAAACAGTCAGAATCACAAGAAAAATACACGAGAGAGTGGGAAAAAGGTCTCACTCTCTCCAGGTTAGAAATTAAAAAGTCCTAGAGTCCATCAAAAGTGCTGGGGGTCTCTAAGGTAGAGTGGAATTAGCAAATTTCTGAGAATTCTCCATAACAGCCCCGGATTTACAGCGGGTCTGAAGGGGATGGGCGAAAAAGCTTTTCTACTCGAGGGTTGACCGCTCTTGTAAGAGATTGGGACAACAATGAGGGAGCAAAGCGCTTCTTGATAGAGTTAGGCAATGGCATCGCCTGACTTGTGGGGGGTTTCTCTTTTAAGATGTCTTCCATAAAGTCTGTGTCCTGTACTGCCTCTTGTGTGACAATCTAAAATGCTCGGCAGCCCACTTTAGGATTGCGTTGAAGGCCATTTGGTCGTCAATGAGTGAGTCTTGCCTCTGAGGAGGCGAGGAGGGAGGGTCTAGACAAAGGGCGTCTGGATCTCGAGTTGTAGTGAGGTAATGCCATGGTGCTTCCTCTGCCGGATGTTCCTGACCCCAGTCTGGGCACTGGTGTGGTGTCTCCTCAAAAGGATTTTCTTCCTGACCGGAGGGGATCTCACAGAGATCTTCAGGTTCTGAGAATTCTAAAACCTCTTCCTGGGGAAATGTACTGGAAAGTTTTTGGACTTTTGAAAGAGCAGGTCAGGAATCCTCCTCCCTAGGTCTTTTTGGGGTAATACATTTCTCAGAGAAGTCAACAAACTTTGAAAGTTTGTCCATATAACCTCGAAACCTTACTCTGGTCCATAGAGATGAACCAGAGGGTTCTGGAGGGGGCAAGGGCTGTTCTGGAAGACAGGGGTCCCTATGAGGTCTATATTTATCAGCCATAGCGTTGGAGAGGGGCAGTGTCCCTTCTGAATTCTCCCCTCGACGTTTGGACGTGTCTTTAGATTTATTTGCCGCCGAACCCCTTGTCGAGGTTTGCGACGCCGCAGAAACCCTTGGCGCTGACACGTGTTGTTTGGTGGAGACGCCCTTATGGGTGGAATGCCCGGACGCAAGCCGTGATGATGGTTGAGGGGAGGCCGGCCGATCAGGAGGATCGGTGGGCTTCGTCGAAACTTTCGACGGGCCCATTGGTGTATGTTGCTTCCTCGACGCATATGTTGAGGAAGCGTGTGAGGTTGTGTACTTTTCCTTTTTTGGTGCGGGTGTGCCCCTGTTGTTAGGATGTTGTCTACCCATAGTAGCACCAGTGGGCTGCCTGTCAGGGAATCTAATGGTTGCGCGGGAAGGTCAATGGCCTCCACATCAGAGCCATGGCTGCCGTTTTAATCCTCATCAATCGAGGCGCCTGCGCCAATGGGAGAACCGCTCTCGGTCTGCATGGCGTAGGCCGCCCACCGCTTTGTCCACTGATCTTTTAGCGTTGTTGGACAAAAAAGTTAGCAAGACTTGCAGGATCGCTCGTCATGATCACGAGGCAGACACTTGTTACACTTTCGGTGAGTGTCCTTCCACGGGCACTTGCCGCTGCAGCACGGGCAAAACTTAAATGCAGTCCTCTCCATAGTTGAGGTAAAGGGTGACAGCAAGACCAGAAGGAAAAAGAGGTGGGAAAAGGAAATGCATTCTAGAAAGAATCAAACCCTGGGACCCCACTCTCCTTAGTGTATAGGCCTGGCCGGAGGGCTGAGGCCACGCGGTCGACAGCGTCGACCGATGCACCAGCTGCAGAAATCCATAGGGTTCTTCGGCGTAGGGTCAATGGTGAAAGGTCAAAGACTAAATGACCATTGGTCGTGGACAAAGCAGTTATAATCTTGCAATGTACGAGCTCCGTATAGGGCGACCAGCTAACTGGGCGGAAAAAATCATCTGAGGTACCACGACACGTGAGGGATTTTGGGTACACTACACGTCATGTTAGGAAAATGTTACAAGCATGCCCATGTCGATGTCCCCCTTTCCATCCTCGAAAGACAAGATGCAATACTCCGCCATTACCACTAGATGTCGGAGTATATGCACAGCATGGGATTCTAAGCAGATTCACAAGCATCAGAAATATATTTAAGAAAAAAATTCGACATTTCTTTCGTTAAAAATGTTTAGACCTTAATGTTGTTCATTATTATCCATTCGACAAAATTACTGCATACCCTTTCTTTTGTCGCCATTTTTTGGTTGCTTGTTCTTTCTTATTCCTTCTTCTACCGTGCAGGGTGTGTGAGGCCTTTGTTTGGCTTTTGTCTTCAGTGGGAGTCCTTGGGACAGCCCGCCAAAGCAGCAGTGGCCCTCACTATAAGGTTGGCGGAATGGGTTTACCGGCACCGGTAAAGGTGCCGGTAAACCCATTCCGCCCTATTACGAGATCTCCTCGCGGGACCCGCAATGGGTGCCTGGAAAAACCAGGCGTCCTTACCGGCGCCCGCGAGGGGACAAGGGAGCTAGCAACGGGCCCGTCATTAACGGGCCCGTTGTTACCTCCATCCCCATTCTCATTGAGCCCTATGGGGGCTCGAATGGGAATGGGGATGGACCGGGTCCGGGTTCCTCAGACGGGGAATTACCGGGTCTGCCAAGGTTGCGATGGCCCGGTAATTCCTCATTCAAGGAACCCGGGCCCGGATTCCGGTATGGATGCAACCATGCCGCTAAAAGCGGCATGGTTACCTCCAACCTTCTAATGAGGCCCAGTGTGTCTGTGAGGACAGGAAGCAGGGGAGGATCCGGAAACTCTGCTGGTCTTTCTCTTCTGGCATACCTGCCTGGAACCAGTTCTATCTAGACAGCCACCCCCCCAGAATTTGAATGTAGCATGAGTGCTGATCGGCTGAGCTCCTAGACAAGAGGCTGGATTCCTGGTGCACAGACCTGGGTTGACCACTGGAACCAAATCCAAAGAGGAAGAAGAGAAGATCTCTGCAGCAACTTCCAGCGATTGCCACAGCCCTGCTGAGTAACCGTTACTGTGCAGACCCTTTCTTCCATGCGACAGAGGAGCTCCGAAGACGATGACCAATCAGCCCTGAGACAACCTGCATATCACACCATCTCACAACGAGCTGCAACCATCCAGGGCTGCAAACCGCCATCCAGTGTAAGCCTACTGAAACTTTGGTCAACTCTGGCTGGATCTCCAGAGACAAGATTTCCGCGCCTTGATGTCTTCTCCACCAAGGGCTGGAACGAGATAGCATCCTGAATCGACTGGGTGATAACTGTTCTTCATTTCATGTCTTCAAAAAAGGTGCCAAAACCACACAGCTACGAGAAACTACAAAGAATACTTTGCTGAGAGCCTTTCCACTCTGCTGCTGTGGAGAAATCCCTTCCAGTGTCCCTGTTAGTTTGGATTTTCATTTATGTGCTAAATCTAACTCCAAATCAAATGTTCACTTTATTCAGCAATAAAAAATCCAGCAAAGCTTGTTGTACAATCACACAAAAATTTAAATGAGCCCAGCAATATAATTACAGATTCAGGACATAATCACAGAAAAACATTAAACAATCTAATATGCAAATTGAAGGGCGAGATTAAAAAAGTTAGGGAGAGTATACTCTCAGCCCTAATACCACTTTATGGCCATCTTCAGGCATTTTATCATAAATACATTTTCTTTTTAGTTGATTACCTTGACGCACAGTTTCACTCAACAAAGCCATGAACAATAAACATGGGTCCTCATTACGACCTTTGCGGAATGGGTTAACGGCCTCAGCTAATGGAAGCGGACCCGTTAAACCCATTCTGCAAGATTACGAGGTCCCCTCGCGGGACCCGGTAAGGATGCCTGGTAAAACCAGGCGTCTTTACCGGGTCCCGCGAGGAGACCAGGGAGCCAACAACGGGCCGGTCGTAATCGGCTCGTTGGTTAACTCCCGCTCCCATTCCCATTGAGCCCTATGGGGGCTCAAATGGGAATGGGGAAGGTCCGGGCCCGGGATTCCCTGAGGGAGAAATTACCGGGCCCTCCAAACTCGGAATAGCCCGGTAATTCCCCATTCAGGGAACCCGGACCCGATTTTGGAGGCAGCCATGGCGCTAATAGCTAATAGCGCCATGGCTGCCTCCAAAGTCGTAATGAGGCCCATAGTCATACATTGGGCCTCATTGTGAGACCGGAGGGCGGTATTATTTTTTTTTCACCTAGAAATGGGCAATTACCGGGTCATTACGGCCCCGCCAGACCTGGTAATTGCCCATTCCCGGGCGCCAGAAAAAAATGCTCCCCATTCCCATTCAGCCCATTATGGCTGAATGGGAATGGGGAGGCCGGATGCACCGGCACCATTCAGAATGGTGCAGGTGCATCCGACATGTCTGCTTGCAGGTGCCGGTCCGCCCGCCCGCCATGTCAGACCTGGTGGGCGAAAAGGCACCCGCAAGCAGACCTCATAGTTTGCCAGTACGGTAACAACGGTACTGGCAAGCTTACCGGTACCTTTGTTACTGTACCGGCAAACACATAATGAGGTTCATTTAGTAGTAATGCTGAGACAAATCAGTTTATATGACATGGGATGTTAAAATAAAGCAAAGGAGAGTATACTCGCAGCCCATTATATCATTCTTTGTGCATCGTCAACTACTAGGTTTGGCTATGGCACAACGACTGATCTAGCACACAATTGTATTCAGCAAGCCCAAGCCATTTAAACATATTTAGCTACACACAATTTTACTGGTGAGCAGTACTTTTACAGAAGTCAAATGCAGCTTGTGAGGTGCGAGTACCAGCATCCCTCAGTAGAGTTCGCAAATAGTATACTTGGACAGGTTTCAACACGTTGCATACCAGTATAAAGTGTACAGGTGTCCCCTTACTCGTACCACAGAGAGGGCACACACTTGACCCCTCCACGGAATAGGAATTTGTAACACTTGCAACATGTAAAGTGCCCATTCTAAAACTGATGTACAGGGTTTTTGCGTACAGTGAGCTGATGTAGTCCATGCACTCCTCAGGCCCGAAGTTTCATTTGCATGCCAGATAACCTGGACCTGATTTCAGCATGCTTGCCACCTCTAGCATTCTACTCCTGGAAGCAATAATAGATTTGCTCTTCAATCTTTGAGAATCTGTGCCCACAATGTTTTCAGGGTTCTCCCATAAATCTACTTCACCCATATTGTACAGCATTCCTTTCACATGGGCAAACCAAGGTACACTTCTCCCCTCTTGCAAACTCAAGCATCCCGGTATTTGCCCAATCCTTCAGTATACCACACACACACCCAGGATAGAACTGGGAGCAGAGTGACTCGATCCCTGATTGGGCAGATATCGAGTTCAAGATGGAGAAGTGAGTTAAGTGAGCGAGTGGGAACTTGGATCAAACCTTTTTGATGTTTATTTTCTACATTTCCCAGGTTGGTAACATTTGCATAACCCCAGAGTTCTACACCATATAGTGAGGCAGGGGTAGCATGGTGCCTCTACCATGTCTACAGAAGAAATTCCTGTGTGCGCCGCTACATTTCGCTAAGGCAGTGCAAGCCCTAACCAGGTGCGTGACACATGACCCATTCTGATTAAACCACAAAATATCATAAAATTGCACTTGTTCCAGGAGGCAATCACCCACAGATATGTGTACTTTAGAATAGTTAGAGAATAAAGCCCTAAAAACAAGCACCTTTATTTTACCTATATTCAGTTAAAGTTTGAGTTCCTCACATTTCTTTTACAAAGAGGCCTATGTTGTGTTTTAAACCTTGCAGAGAAGTGGACAAAATAACTGCGCCGTCAGCATAAAACAACGCAGGATATTTATTCCTTCCCATGTTGGGACAGTCTAAACAGTCTCTCATCAGTGCTGCAATGATCTCTTCTACATAAATACAAAACAAGTGGCGGCAAGAACACATCCTTGCCCAACACCCTTTAACACGTCAAAGGTGTCTGTTATCTTGCCCCTAAACCATATCTTACTGCAGCTTTATTATTATGATGCAGGGCCTTTTTTATAGTGATCAAATGCCCTAGGATCTGGGGCATTCTTCTTCCTCAGGACTTGCCCAAGCATTTCCCTCGAGACACCATAAAAGGCTGTCTTGAGGACAACAAAAACAGCATACAGTTCATCTCCTTGATTGAGACACATATCTGAATCATTAAAAACAGTCTAAAACCTTGGCCCATGGTGCCTTTTTTCTTTTCTGGAAACCAGTCTGGAGATCGCTCTGAAACCCCCGAACATTCTGCTAGATTTGTTGATTTTTCTATGTTCCTGGGTGAGTGGGAATGTTTTACCCACTCACCATGTCTTTTACACTTTTTATGGGTGACGTTTTCATGTCTCGCCATAATTTATCTTTGGATTTATAGTTCCATATAACTTTTGGGCTTAATGCATTTTCCCATGGCAGCATACAGCACTTTGTATGCAGTGTTGCTGGGTTGCCCGTTGGGCTTTCCGTTGTATTTTCTCTTGATGTACATTGGGGGAACTACTGTTCCCAGGGGTAGAGAGGGATTTCCATCCCCTTTACATTTTATATGTGATACCAGCACACCCCACCTTATGTTACATGGTATCCCCTTTCTCACGGACCCTGTAACATTTCTGTTACTGTACCTTGCTAACTCTTATGACTGGTGGCAGCGGATCTACGTGTATGCCTTTTGTTTTAAAAACACCTGTAGGCTGTCAAATCAGCTGCGGTAATGCACAGAAGGGTCACCATTCTGCTAAAATGGTGGCTTCCTTCTTTTTTCGCCATTTGTAGTGTTCTTGTCCTTTCTAGGGTCTTCTTCTGTGGTCCTAGGTGGGTGAGGTCCTAGTTGAAGGATTGTCTTCAGCGGGAACCTTTAGTGTTTCCCACCGAGGCTCCAGAGTGTCTGTGTAGGCAGAAGTGAGGGAGGAGTCTGAAACTCTGCAGCCATTTGTCATCTGGTGCGCCTGAAAAGAACCAGTTCCGTTTGGGGAGCAACCCGCTCCGTTCTGTAAACTGCAGGGAGACTTTGCAGAAGTTGTGTATGGGTTGCTGTATAAATGTCTGATTCTGGAAGCTGAACGTTTAGACAGTTGGTTCGCAATAGGATATAAAGGCCACGTGCGTGCCCTGATCTGATTACTTCCAAATAAGCCTCATAGCCTGGAGCTGGTTTTGTACTTAAGTACCAATAACCCGTGCTAAGTTTCATGCATACCAACTGCATTGACCTCGTGGCTCACTTGCTTCACTAAATCTTTGGTACAGATGCTCATAGACTCTGAACAACTCCAAAGCTGTATCAAATGTAGTCTCGAATTTCGTTTTTTTTTTCGTTTTTACCTTTAACCATAACGTCCCTATAGCAACGGTTGTCCATTCAATTGCATAGGTTTTTGCTTGTGCAACTTAAACATAACGTTCCTTTTACAAAGTTGCCAGTGATCTAAATAAATTTGGATTTGCTCAAATGCGTATCCAATACAGCAATGGTTTTTATTAGATGGTTGCAGCAACGGGCTGCATGTTGCATTCCCATTTTATTGAAGCCATGGGCACACCTGGAGGAAGCATTAAAAGGGCCCTTAAAAAGTTGTTTTCAGCCAAACCCAAGGTGACGACCTCGTATGTCTCCACAGCTCACTGACATATAAAGCCACTGATGTTGCTTGTGCGCTCTAGAGATGCAAGGTGGGGAAGATTGCTCCTCTACCATGGGAATTCAAAAACCTCTTGATGCCGCCACACTATTTATCCAGGGTTACTGCTGCTTGACGATGGTGGCTAGTCCAGCCCAGGCACCCCGTGAATTTTTGTTCCCAAATAATCATATGGTTACCTGCTCCAGAAGGAGGCCGTCAACTTCGATGTTCAATTTAGGGCGTTTCCAAAGGCTGTGCCTGAGGACCATAGATTTCGTCTTACCAATATTTAAATTGTGGCGCATCTATTTGCATTACCGGATAAAGATAGCCAAATTAGGTCTAAGACCCATGGGAGAGGTAGACAGGATCACTACGTCATCCGCAAAGAACACAGGGAACCTGTCTTATCCCAATTTTGGGGATTAGAGCACTCAACTATTTAACCATTAACACTTCAATAAGCTTGTTGATATGAAGGGAAAATAAGGCCCCTTATTAATGTTTGTGGGACACAGTCAAAAGCTGTCCGTAGGTCAACGAATATGGCATAAACTTTGACCCAGCTGAGAGTGACATATTTAGCAAGGATTAGAGCAAGCCTGTAGCACTGATCTACTGGGTTCACTCCACACTGGAATCCAGCCTGTAGATGAATAATGGCATCACTATCACTAGCCCATTGCTGTAAATACACAAGCAACACGTTTGCAAATACTTTCCACGCAGAATCTAGCAGGGAGATAGGTCTATAATTCCCAGGGTGGGTCCTGTCACCTTTTTTTATAAATATGGACAATTTCTGCCTCTAGCCACATTGTGGGGATCTCGCCGGCTTCAAGAATCAAATGATAAACATGGCAAAGAGCTGGTGCCCAGATTGAAATCTCGTCCTTGTAGATAGAGGTCGATAGGGATTTTGTCAGGGGCTTTTCCAGCACCCAGTTCCCAGATTGCATCCTCGACCTTTCTAAGCATACATCTCACTAAAATGTGACCGCCATGTATTTGATAGGAGCTTTCATTTAGCAAATAATGAATGTCCATTCTGACTAGGCACAGCTGTCACAGGAAGAAACACAACTGTGGGAACCCGTAAAAAAAGCGCAATTAATCGCAGTGTTGTGCGTTTCACCAACGGTGGGGTGTAGAGTGTGGGATTGTCCATTTAGATCAATTGTACTTACTTTTGAAGGATTTGAGACCTCTGAACTCTGAAATCAAGAAAATATATACAAAGTCAGTGAAATGATGGACAGCAACGAGAAAAACTAATCAGTCAAATTAAAACGTATATTACCAATTTCCAGGAACTTACCCAGTTCTGCTGTCATCTTTTCTGCATTGAAAAAACAAATTGGTTATTAGAACCACAAAAGTTGCTTTTGTAAATACATTGCTGTAACTACCCAAGTTATACTGATAAAGTCATGCTAATTACAACCCCACCCCCGTTTATTTTGTCCACAAGTGCATTGAATGTATCACATTGTCCCATCTTGTTTTTATTCTTTTCATGCTATTTGCTATTAGGTGTTTGAAGGGTGTATAGAGGGGCCCCCCTATGTCCAGCCCCCATTTCATCCCATTCATTGGCTCTCAAGGGGTGGGAAGCTGTGACCCTCTGTTAAGCACCCTTTCCATTCTATTCTCTTTATATCCTCTGTTAGTACAAAGTACAAAGAAATTGTAGCACACATATGGTCCAAAGAAACTCTGAAACACTATAGATCTCATTACAAGGGTGGCGCTCCCGTAAGGAAGGGTGCCGGTACGGGACCGGCACCCTTCATTACGGGAGCGCCTATAACGAGGTTCCCTTTACGGGACCCGGAACAGATGTCTGGTGAAACCAGACATCCTTTCCGGGTCCCGCGAGGGGAAGAGGGAGCTAATAACGGGCCATTCGTAATGTGCCCATTATTACCTCCCTCTCCATTCCCATTGAACCCTATGTGGGCTCAAATGGGAATGGGGATGGGTTCCTGCAAGGAGGAATTACCGGGTCCTCGAATGTAGGAATGACCCGGTAATTCCTCATTGCAGGAACCCCGTATTGGAGTTCGGTATGGAGGCAGCCACGGCGCTAATAGCACTATGGCTACCTCCATATTCGTAATGAGGCCCTATGTATTGTAAAAATAAAGGGTTTATTTAAATACAAGTAGACCAAGGTAAATCTTGGGTAAATAAGTACTATCGCAGATCATATAAACGCATTATAAAAACACAAAACTATACTTTAAAGTTCACAGTCCAAAGCATAGACCTTATTCAGAAATCTAACAGCAATTCGAGGGAAGTCAGACCTTATCAAACGCATTTAGTATAGGTATGATATGATATTTTATTTCTATCGCGCTCGTACACGAAGTGTTTCAGAGCACGACAAGGCAAGGGAGGGAACAAGGTAGAACAAAACAATGTTCGAACTATGCCCAGTGATATTGAGAATGTGAAAGTGCATGGGAGAAGGGGAGGGGAAAAGTGCATGGAAGGGGGAGAAGTGGAAAGTGTGGAGCAGAAACAGAAAAATAATAAATAAATAATAAAGGCAACAAACAGTGTTAGTGCAGCCAGCAATTTGAAAGTGCTAGGTTTAAGGAAGCAGACAGGGTAGGACTGATAAGTGCAGGAAGAACAATGGGGGACTGTATGGGTACAGATACAGACCCCAGTGCAAGGGGTGGCCCGGAGGCAGTGCAGGTGCTAGGGCGAGCAGGTTCCTGAGCCCGGCTGACAGAGGGTGGCCAGGTCCACAGTGCCAGAAGAGAACAGATCAGCAGGGGAGAGGGTGGGCGAAGGAAGAAGCAAAGAGGAAGGTCTTGAGGTTTTTGCGGAACAGGAGATGGTTCTCCCCAAGTTATAGAGTGGCAGGGAGGCTGTTCCAGAGGGAGGCACCAGCCGAAGACAGAGAGCTACCCCCAGCTTGTTTCTATGAAAAACGACTGACCTGACTGACTGACTGACTGACTCACACCTATTCTTGGGGAGTAAAACCATAAGGTACTTTCAGATTACTTTTCAGTAATACAAGGGTAGCAGACCCAGTCAGTTATACCGTGATGCTCAGCAAGACATCACTTAGTAAATCAACTGGACAATATACTTTTCTGAATAGTGGAACACTTATTCTAGGAACAGTACAAATCTATAACTCTGATTCAGGATAACACAGTTATCCTAGGGGAGTTGGACTTTCAGGTGTAATATTCAATTATCCTAACAGGAATAATAAAGTGAAACCAACAGCATTACTTTTGAGAAGAGGGGAGCCCAATTCACAGGTGAGTAACTTAACTTATCTACTTTCTGTTAGAATGGCGAGACAGTTTCTAAGGAAAGTAAGACTTTGAGAATACTTATTTAAGAAAGCACACAGCTTATTCAAGCTAAGTAAATCCTATATATACTTTTCAGAATGGCAGTACATATGTAAGGTAAGTAATAACTTTGGGCCCCATTACGACCCTGGCGCTCCCGTAATGAAGGGTGCCTGTACGGGACCGGAACCCTTCATTACAGGAGCGCCTATTACGGGGTTCCCTTTGCGGGACCCGGGACAGACATCTGGTAAAACCAGACGTCCTTTCCGGGTCCCGCGAGGGAAAGAGGGAGCTAATAACTGGCCATTCGTAATGTGCCTGTTATTACATGGGGCTCAAATGGGAATGGGGATGGGTTCCTGCAAGGAGGAATTACCGGGTCCTCCAATGTCAGAATGACCCGGTAATTCCTCATTGCAGGAACCCGGTATTGGAGCCCGGTATGGAGGCAGCCATGGCGCTAATAGCACCATGGCTACCTCCATACTCGTAATGAGGCCCTTTGTGAGAGTTTAAAGTTACCAACTAACTAATTTACAAGTAAGTACACTTTTCAAAACTTGTTTTGCCTTTCAAGGCAGACCCCTCAAAGTATCCAGCCCTTCCCAATTCTAGTACATGAGTACTCTCAGAGGCAGAAGAGGGACCCTAGCGGTCTAGAGGCCAGCTGTAGGCAGGGTGAGATAGGGCTCAGTTGCATGCAAAGTCCAGAGTTCCAGAGGAAGACTGTTCAAACAAGTAAGTATCCTACTTTAGAGTTAGTTGAGGGTCCAGGGACCACAGAGAATACACCCTAGGTTGATTCCAGCAGTGGGCCTGGGTGAACTGGACAAGAGGTCTCCCAATTACAGAAAATACCCCAAAACTATACAGGAATCACAAGAGACTTAAGGTAAGTCAATACCCAAGCCAGCACAGAAGAAGATTGTGCATCAGGTGGACTTCAGGATCTGTAGCCAAAAAACCCAGGCACTGCATTCCTTGTCAGGAGGACAGAAGACAGGACCCTGGGTGGGCTTTTCGAGCAAAGATCTTCACAGAAGGATTCAGGCAAGGGTTTCTTCGTGGCTGGACTTGGCTCTGTGGATTTACCGCCTTTTCAGGAGCACAGAAGACAGAATATTGCTGGCTGGATTCTTGTCGTTTGCAAGGTCCAGCACTCTGGTGAGGGCACTCTTTGAACTCGATTCACGTTTCTGGAGGTCCAGCAGGTTGCCCACAAAGTATAAGCAAGATTCGGAATTCGGAATTCGGAAGACCGTGCCCCACAAAACGGCTGGAAGTCCCAGGGTTTTGTGGTATTGCAGCACCGCAAGGTCGCAGCACGGGGTGGGATGGCTCAAAATGCAGGTCTTCTTGAGTGTAGTGGGTGTCACCAGGCTCTGGGTCAGGGTCGTCTGTTTGGGGATACCGAGGTCGATTGGAAGGAAGGGCTACAGCAGGCTCTGGTTACACAGCAGGCTCTCCGGTAGCTGGACATCGTCTCAGCCGCGTTTCCTTCATCATCCTCTTTGTTTTGGTTCCAGTGGTTGACTTGAGTTTTTATCAGGAACTACAGCACAACCTCTGCATTCTCTCCCTGCATTTTACAGAAAGGGGCTGTCTCTTTATTACTACCTATTTAGGTGGATACATGTTAGTGTACATGGGACGGGAGGGACCCATACCAGGTTCCTTTTCTTCTCTTACATGTGTATATTGAGCCGTTGTGCCATGGCTTTATTTCCTCCCGTGCACCTCTATACCTTTAAACCAGCTATGCTGTCTCCTAATTCATTCTTTCAGTAAATCAGCAACCTTATGGTGTGCACCTAGTTCCCTATTTTCTTGTCTGTCCAATCAGGACAGCCAACCCCCCACTGGGTGGTGTTCCCTTTCAGGCAAGGCGGTAGACAAAGGGCTGCAGAGCTCTGGACTCTTCCCTTGCTTCCTGCCTTTCCAGACACTCTAGAACCTGGGAGGGAAATCAACACGATTCCCGCCAAAGATGAAGTTAACACAAAGGATTTTCGCACCCTGGATGTCAGAGGAAGGAATAAGAAAGGAAAAGGAACACTGAAATGGCGAAAAAAGAAGACAGGGGCCATTTTGGTAAAATGAGCACCCATGGGTGCCTTTACCGGGGCTGCACGGAATTAATAAAAAGGTTCACTGCGACCGGCCATTAAAGGTAAGTTTGTCTTTGTAACATAAATGTTACAGTTAAAAGGAGAAAGGGGAGACATTGCATCTCCCCAGCACTCTACATAAGGTGGGGTGTTGCTGGTTTCACCTAATCAAATGTGATAGGAATAAAAGATCCTTTGTAGCATAAGGAACTGTAGTTCTTACAAGGTAAGCCAGAGAAAGTTAAAAGGGGAGCCCCAAGGGCAACACAGCAACAATAGGCAATATGTGTCAAGAGTTGTCAAAAAGGATAACATTAAAAATACACTATGGTGAGTCTTAAAAATGACATCCATAAAAAGAGTAAAAGACTCTGGGTGTGGAAAAAAGTTCCCATTCACCGAGGTATATGTAAAAATAACCCACCAGCAAAGTTCTGGGGTTGACACAGGTCAGAAAGATGTATCATTGCTATGAACATCTTACATAAATGCCTCTTGTGTTTGAATGGATATATTTCACAGAATGGCCTTTACTCTCCACATGGCATTTGATAGTCAATGGTGTGACTATGTGTAAAGCTGTCCTATGCCTTTAGTCTTTTAAAAGTAACAAGGGCATCAAGCTCTGCCCAGATCTGCTTCTATTGTTAACCTGGTATATATGTTCTTTAGCTTTATGAGGGACTTACTCCCTTATCGGCAGCCCTCCATCCAGGTCACAATGAAGCACATTCATATATATAGATATCTACAGGCACCTATTAAATGAAGAGTCTCCAGCCTCGCTTTACATTGGTACATCCACCCTTCCATGTCATCATAACCAATATCGAAGAAATAGTCCTTATAATCTGCTCATACCTGTTCTCTCTCTTCTTTCACTCACTCTCCTCTGGGGCGGTCCCCAATTGCTTTAAAATCACAACTTCACACTACATAAGAAGCCAGCAGCTACCCCAAACAATCCTGCTAACAATCAACCTGTATCTCACCGCCACTACTCAAAAGCTATTGCACATGTGGTTTTCAATGGGAATACAATAATCTCACTCCTGTCAGTCAGGGTTTCACAGCCACCACTCATATGAAACCGCGCTTAACCATGTCTCCCAACTTCCCTCACATCTGCTCACCACACTAAATTCTCTAACATTGTCATTCTCCTCAACCAAACTTAGATGCTGAGAGCTACCCCTCTCTTGCCAGAATAACCGAGGAACGCAGGACACTGCTCACCTCTGGATTACTTCCTACTTCACTAAACTATCCATCTCCACATCTTGGAATGCACTCTTTGATAGCACTCCACTACCTGTTGTAGTAACTCAAGGCCCCCTTCTCTTCCCTCTCCAAACCTACATTTTAGGCAAACCCATTTCCTCCTTTGCTTTCTCCTTTTACCCTTTGGCAATGATCCCCACATCACCTTCTCATTCCGACCCGGGGGAGCCCAGGAGAATCAAAGTGAAAGCTGCCGCAGTCAGAAATACAACTTTGTTGTATTTGTAAATGCTGCGGTTTTCGTGCGGCATTTTCAAATATAAGAACATTGTATTTCTGACTGTGGCGGCTTTCACTTTGAGTCTCTTGGGTGCCTCGACCCGGGGGAGTCCAGGAGACTCACAGCAATGGCACGATGGGGGGTGGTTGACAGTGGGGTGAGCCTGAAATGAGGGAAGGCTGACGGCAACTTTTTCCACATGCTGTGGAGTTGTGAATCCATTCGGGACTTCTGAAAGAAATGCATGCGTAGGCTATCCGGGGGCTGGGGTCTCAAGTTCCACAAGATCCGGAACTGGTGCTATTGGGGATTTGGGGGAAGTGGAGTTCTCCAGACATGAAAGGACGTTCCTCGCCATAACTTTGGGGTTGAGGAAGAGGCTCATAGCAGCAATGTGGGGCTCTTCAGACAAAACAAGTCTGAGCCGCTGGGCTGCAGAGGTTGACAGATGTGCATCCCTGGAAAGACGAATTTACAACGCCAGAGGCTGCCTGCGGAAATTCCGCTAAGTGTGGGAGGGGGTGGGGGGTTGGAGACGAATAAGGGAGACAACGTGTGTTACCATTAGGTATTGCTGCCTTTCGACTTTGTGCTGGACAATGTGATATTCTTGACATTATGCAACCAAGTTTTGGCAATTTTGTTTGCTTTGTTTTGTGTTTAATTTGAAAACAATAAACGGGTATATTTAAAAAAAAAGTGCTAGAAGTTTCACTAGGAGAGGAGATGAAGCATAAAAATGATATATCTCGCTAACACTAACATGTGCTGGTCTTCACTTCATGCTTAGTACAGCCTTACAGCGCTTCTTAAGCTCTTTTAACAGAGTGGTTAAGCTCAACTGGGGTTGTGAAAACCTTGCTATCCCTAGAGTCACTTTTCCAAAGCCTACCACAGGTACTGACATTGAAAAACCCTTCTAACTCAAGGTAACAGAGATGAGCAGTAAGGCAGACTTTAGGATATATGGAGTGGTGTTTTTAATACAGTTACTGGCACAAGTGGCTAACAAATAAAATAAGCAACACAGGAGTACAAAAATATACAAACGTATTAGGCCTAATTAGTCAAGTAAAAGTAAAGCAGTTATCACCAAAACACACCTATAAACATAGACAGGTACACAGTTGGTGATCTAAAAATAATATCACCTATACATTACAATAAAAGCAGTTAAAATTAAGGAAACAAAGAAAACAGTAAGCAGTAAAGTGGAAAAACAATGCATTTAAATCCTAAACAATATAAAAAGTCTTATAATCATAGGGTCCCTGTAGCTAGAACAGTCCATCTCTACTAGGTAAGTAGGCCAACAGAGTAACATGTCTAGATATCTGAGCAAGTCTTGAAAGTATACCAGAACAAGCTTGGCAAAGCCAATAGCTTGTAACCATAACCCCAAAAACTATAAAAGAGTTTCAAGGGTAAGTGAAAAGCTTTTAGAGGTATCAATGTCATCCCACTAGGTGTTACCCTAGTAGGGATAATTGTTCAGAATTACACCAATTCCACCAGACAAAGGAGAGGACTTTACACCCATAGAATACCTATGGCAATGCAAAAACAGGAATACTGGCTTGCTCCCCAAAGTAGATTTTCTTAGTGACAACCCATAAGGTACTCAGAATTGCCCGGGCTACTTAATTCTGCCATTGGTTCAGTTGCATGGGTTCCAGGAGCCACTGAGGCTTTGGCTAAAGTCGGCATCACGTTTGGTTTGGCCTAGATTTTAATGTTAATGTGCGAATGTTAGATAATCTGGCCTAAATGTTCTCTTAAAAAGCAGTAGGAATTCACCCAACAATGTATACATCAAATATTCCACAAACTACAATCAATCTAAACATTAGTGTCCCTTAAAACAAACTTACATCACTGCCAAATCAATCTATTTATCCACAGTGGCGATGCTGCACCCTCATTTAATGAATGGAAAAATGCTGTAAACCATGTTCACGGTTTTAAAAACATAGACATGCTCAAATCAGGTGCATATTAATACACATGTAAAATGCTGCCAAAACGCACACTGGTCTCACATGCTTCCTTTTCTTCTGCCTATTAGCAGCTACAGAGGTTAATACACAGCTTCAGTCCCATCAATGTAGCCTGCACTTGATGTTAGTAAACACAATATCAGCTGCATCTTTGGAGTATGCACACAAAATGGTGCTTTGCAGCCTATAACTAACAGTGCTTCATCACATAGCTTCACCAGAGCGTGCATCGTGTGAGTGCTCTGTGAGTGCTGTTGCAGCTGGGGGAGGCTCCCGGGATACTCGACTGGATTTTGCTTATTGCAAAGCACTACCTGGACTACATCACGTTGTGGCATTACCTGTGCTATTTCCTTCAACATTGCGGTGGCAAAAGTGAGCCCCGCCCCCTTCCCAGTGTGCACTACATATACACGTGCGCGGGCGCATCGTGCGAGTGCTCTGGGAGTGCTGTTCGGCTCTTCAGCTGAGCAGCCGTGCAGCCTCCTCCTCACCCTGCCTGATTACACCTGCTGCCGGATCTCACTGTAAGTCTGCCTATACAAAAGTGTTGCTTCTACTTGCTCCTCGTGTTCATGGTGCCCTGCATTCCTATAGGCATCATACGCCCTTCTTGATAATGCCTTCCGTCATTCCATCTAATTATATGACCCCCGACGGCGTTAGTCACTGCGTTTGTATTGAAGCTAATAGGAAGTTAACTAGATCGAAATCACTGGGCTCTGACATCAGAGCCTATTATGCTCCTGTCATTCCGTCCTCCGCTCTGCAACCTTTAGAAGTCACAGTGAATTCGCAAATCCTGTCCTCTGACTTTGACACTGTTGCAGCAGCTTCTGCTTCACTTTCCGATGCAGTCTGGCTCGCCCAGCTGACTCAATCTGCAAACATAGACTGCATTGTGCCTATCAGAGCTGCTACCATTGAGCCTCTAAAATCGCTTGGCCCTCCTTTACGCCATCATGTCCAATTACACAAGAGGGATAGCCCCAATGTCCCATTGTTATATTTATAAGCTGTTAAGTCACTCAACTCCCCTTGGCTTGTGGCCACTGTACGGCCGAGTGATATAACCTGCAAAGAAAGACTAAACAAGGACACACCTGTTGGTCACATGAAGATAATATCTCCACGCAATCCTCCTGTAAGTCACCTGCCACAGTCACTGTGGACCAGTTGCTGAAGATATTCCTGGATCAGCGTATCCCTTGGATGTGAGGCGCGGAGCAGAACCCTCTGTCCATCGCGATCGGCCTCCTCACACTGTGGATCAAATGCTTCCTGAGACTCAATTGGGTGAACCTGCGTCTCCGCAGGTGTTTCATTCATCTCGCTCACCAATCTTATACCCTGATTCGCCAAGTTCTTCTGCTAACTCGTCTGTTGTTACCAGTTTGTCATTTGTGAAGCCTACTCTGCAACAATTCTTCGGGCTCAAACAACTCCAACCAACAAACAATTAATCTATATGAATTGCTCTCAACAACAGTGTTATACTTCAATCATATTATACGAGGCTCTGTGAAAAAAATCTGATAGCCAACAACATTTTTTTGTGAATATCGTTGGGAAATTGGATGCTCTAGCGGCATCCATCAAAGAGACGAAGAACTGTATGCCTGCAACTATTTTGAGTGTTCCTGTGTCTGAACTGCAATTTGATAGAATGGCTCAGATGGATGTTATTGAAATTAGTTTAGTAAATAACGCACCTCTGCATGAATCAAATAATGTCAACACTATGACTGAGTGTAATGTTCTACATCAGTTATTCGTGGTTAACATCTCCTATACACAAGATGCCATGTGTGAGCCTGTAGGTGCTCCACAAGAACAATTCTTCGAAGTTTTTAAACCACGCACACAAAAAAGAAGAGTAAGGTGAGGTTAAATCATGAGCTAAAACAACAAAAAACTCCACTAGGCAAAAGAAAAAAAGAAAAAAAATCAAGACCTTAGAGGGAAACTTCCTAAAACCCATATTAAAACATGCCTTAACAACTCCACCCAAATCAAATAAAAATAAAAACAAAAATAAATCTAAAAAAGACAAACGATTTGGGAAATGAACAACTTCAAAATATAGGGACAGATAAACCTGAAGATGCAAATGACCAACTAAATTGCTCAACATATTCCATCTCCACATTGCCCGATATTATTGAAGAAAACGAGCTTGGTGAGGCGGTAGAGCGGATGACATAAGTAGTAATGTATAGAGGCAAGTCACATTTATGTAAACATTCTTAACTATGGAGCGAAAGAGAATGGTCACATTTATTAATGGTAAATGGGGTCCTGCTGTCCCTATCAAATTAAATCCGGATATCGCTAACAAGCTTGACGGAGTGTTATCTATATGTTTACAAACCAGTCTAGATGTTAGAGCTAAAAGTCCGGAAATACCTGCAAAGATCGCATGGGTTGATCCTAAGTATAAATTAAAAAGTAAAAAAACTCACATATACCAATCAACAACAAATAGCACGAACTTAATTGAGGTACAAGACAACTTAACTCTCTTGATGAAGGATAGAAAACGTGTGGATCCATTCTCGAATAGGACCACTATTCTAACAGTATTTGAACAAATAACAAATCTTAGGACAGTGGAATCCCGAGACATTGCGGGTGTTCAATACTTAAGATCTCGCAAACTGGATACTGTATCTCTGAGGGTTCCCTCACAAATTGTGAGAGAATGTATCTGGAGTGAAAGCGACGCATTAGAAAAGAAAGCGGTTACACTGTCTCTTTCAAATATATAAAACAGCTCTCCAGATCACTAAATAAGGAGCTTGCTAGTTGTGTGGCTTGTGGTGCCACCAACAGAATTGTAAGCTTTAAGGAAGACCACCCTAAACACACAAATTAAAATTATGATTCTCACTCTGTTTATGATGACTCAAGTTTGCCAAGTTCACCAAATAAGGATTGTAAAAAAGATCAAGTATCGTGGGCTTGGCTTACAAATGCCCTTAAGGACAAAAAAAAATCGTGCCAAAACATTAATGCCAGGAAAAGTCTATATCGCAATATTCGATTGCAGTGTGGAATACCAGAGGGTTTGCTCATCTTGTCGATCTTAATGACTCACATCATCTAGTTGCATATGATATAATAATACTGTAGGAAACCTGGCTCTCTGTGTATCCAATATGGCCCAACTACGATATCTTCTGGATACCGGCAATCAAGTAAGCAAGAGGGAGACCTATGGCTTGGCTTTTGCTCGCCATTAAAAAATAACTAAAAGGGAACCTCACCCCTTGGTCCTCTCCTCACCCATGTTTACAGTTGGTCAAACCTAGCATTTATTATTTTATTTTTATTTATTACATTTGTTATACGGCCAAACCCAGAGGTATCAAGGCGTAGATTACAGGAAGCTTAATTATCTGGTTACAGGGTAGAAGTAGGGTACAATGCCAGTATATTACAGAATATTACAATATGTCCATTTTTCAGGACTCAGGTTACAATGCCAGGCCATTACAGGATATTACGGTATAAACATTTTTCAGGAGCATGGATGAGATCATATAATGAATACGTTGGTGAACTGTGAAGGAGGGGTTGCGTGGACAGGTGAATGATTACAATTTATTGAAAAGACATGTTTTGATCGATTTCCTAAAACGCTGAAGTGATGGTTAATTTTTCATGAGCATGGGTGATGAATGCAACTCGATAGTCTCACAAATCACTATATTGAATGTTTATTGGAATCCTGCACTCTTGGATGATGATGAATTTTTGTTAAGCACGTAACTCAACTATTAGATCAGGTAGCTTGCGATCGGGAGAACTATACACTCTTAATAGCAGGTGATTTTAAGCAAAAGAGAGCTTTGGCACCGCCAAAAACAAAATGATGGCTAAATCTAATAAAAGAGCGAAATCTAGCATTGCTCAATGGAAGCTTTAAAGATGATGATCCACCCAATTCAATGCGGCAAAGAGAAAAATCTACTGCCATACTTGATTATGCTTTCATCTCTGAGTTAGCCTTGTCTTATGTCCTTAATTTTAAAGTGATCAGATCTCGTCAAAGTGATCACAATATTCTAATCACCATGGTGAAAGCTTCTGTTGGAACAGGTCAGTACTATAAGCATCAACTTTCCTTATCGCAGGGCCAGAATAGAATCAGTTGGACAGCTCCAAAGCTGATTTGTCTTTTGGACAAGCTTAGAACTGAGGATGTTTGCTCTACTATTAAGATGGTCCCAGATTACACACATTCACTTATGTTATTTGTTGCAAATCAGAAAAAAAGGTATGCGCATATCTTACAAACACAAACATATGTGTGATCATCCCATACATAAGGCAAAAAGTGCTAAGACAACTAAATATAAGAGCGTTCTCTGAACACAAGAGAATATGTGCCCAAAATTCCGAAACTTTGCTGCCCAGTATAAGGCTAAGAAAAACAGGAAGAAAATGAACGCATATTGACAGCTTTAGCTGCTAAATCTAGCAAGTTATTTTAGAAGCTATTGAAAGATGACGCTAATAAGAGCAACGTGCCTTTGATGCTAAATTCACTATCTGAAGCTGCTTGGGTATCGTATTACAGAAACATTTATGCAGACTCTGATTATACAGCCAGTTCCACCTCTCTTCTAGCTGACTGGGGTTCATTAATGTTTGGCCAATTAGACATAAAACCGCACATTAAAAAAACTGAGTACGTCAAGAGCTCCTGGGGCCGATGGGTTATCAAATTCAGCATTAAAGGCTAATCCAGGCGAATGGTCCGCCATTTTATATTTAGTGTTCAATAGTATTTCCAAAACAGCTATGATTCCAGATACTTGGTAAAAATCAATTCTTGTACCAATATTTAAAAAAGGTGACAGGATTCTCCCATCAAATTAGGCCATTAGCCCTCCTGGACATACGGGGCAAACTATATGCAGATTAATCCTGAAGGATTTAAATAAGTGGCTAGTATCTTCAAACTTGATCGACCCTCATCAATTCGGGTTTGTGCCTGGTCTAGGCACTGCAATAAACCTTATAGTCTTGACCACATTAAAAAAACAAGCTCAAATTTATAATTATCTGGTTTACCTAGCGTTCATTGACTTTAGAGTCGCTTTTGACTCCATATCTTGGAAAATACTGTGGGAATGGTTATCTGAGGCAGGATGCCTTGATTACATCTTACACACACTGCAACAGTTTTATTCAGACACATCAATTCAGATTAAATTGACTGAACACAGGCTTTTATCGTAACCAATTTTCACCAACCGTGTCCTCAAGCAACTCTGTATATTGGCAGCTACGTTATTTACATTTTACATTAAAGATATGGGGCCTCATTCCGAGTTGGGCGGTAAGGGTTAACGGGCACCGGTAATGATGCCGGTGCCGGTAAACCCTTACCGCCCAATTCTGAGGTCCCTTAGCGGGACCTGCAAAGGACGTGTGGTCAGACCATACATCCTTAGTGGGTCCCGCTAAGGGACCTGGCGCTAATAATGGGCCCGCTATTTGCGGGCCCGTTATTAGCACCTTCCCCATTCCTATGGGGGCTCAAATGGGAAAGGGGAATGGTCTACTGAATGGGGATTTACCAGGTCCTCCAAGGTCGGAATGACCCAGTAAGTCCCCATTCAGCCAGACCGGACCCAGACCCGGATTTGGAGGCAGCCATGGCGCTAATAGCACCATGGCTACCTCCAAACTCGGAATGAGGCCCATGATTTCATTGTTTCATAATCCAAACACTTTTTCTCCAAAATTAGGATATCATTCAATTGCACATTTATTTTATGCAGATGATCTTGTTATTATTGATCGTACTCAGTTTGACCTACAAAGGCAGTTGTCAAATTTAACTAGGTATACTAAAGACAATATGCTTTCAATAAATCTAAGTCTAATATCATGAAATGGCAATGTTTAAACAAAAAACCCACACACTCTTTCAAGTGGACAGCTGGCGGGATGAGTATGGAAATAATACATGAGTACAAATATTTGGGTCAAGTGGTATGCAACACAAAAACTGAAGTTCCTTATAAAAATTACTTGCAGTACAAAATTCAGGCATTGGTATCGCAAGTACAAATGGTGCAAACAAGATAAAGGAAATTTTCCTACATCCCCATACTAAAATTTTATAAAGGCAAAGTGGTGCCGGTGGTGAAATATGGTGCCCATGCCAAGCAACCCAAGAGCCACCATTATTGGAACCTTCTTGAAGGCTACTTTTGGAAAGCATTACTTCCTATCCCCATCTCTTTTCTGAATCAATTATTTCATTATGAACTAGTTTTGACCTCACTAAAAGCAATAGTATCCCGGAATGCCTTAATGCTTTATGCTGTTACACAGCTGAACATAGAGAAACTTTGAAACATCTAATTGTTGAGTGTAATAGCTTGAAAGTTCTAAGACGTGAATGTTTTAATACATTTTTTTGTGATTTCCAAATATCTCAGCAAGATATGTGGGAAATTATTTTGAATGCGCAGAAGATATCGCTAAATTTAGCCCCAATAAGGTACTTAAAAAAACTAGATCTGCAGGTACCCAAAAAGTATAAATAAGTTATGAAGATGATGGTCAGGATAACAAACTATCTCTACTCTTTTAGCTAGAATGTTATTAGATTGCTATTATTTTGGTTAATTGAAAAATCAAGCTGATAGCTTTCTTATGTTACTTAAGAAATTGTTTACATATTTCAATGGTTTATTGTTCACATAATGTAATTGTAAAAGAAGTATTCTATTTTTTTGGAAAAAAAATAATAATAATAATATCAAGCTTTAACATATTCCTCCTCTGTCAAAGTCTTTCATCATAGTCCATAGTATTTGTCCTCGAAGCTCTTCACTTTCATCAAAGTCCTTCTCTTTTGCTCAGTCTTTCATGAGCTAATATGACAAAGAACAAAGCCGTTCGCCTGTTCCTAGTCATATTCCTTTTTCATCATCATAGTATTTCATCCTAGTTATTCTCATTCATAAAGATACTTTATTATTGTCCTTCTACTTCACCACAGTCCTTTGTCCTAGTTCAACACCTTTGACATAGACTTCCATCCTATTTGTTCATCATAGTCCTTCCTCAAAGCCCTTCTCTGTGGTCCTGATGCTTCTTGTCCTCAAATTTCTTCTTCAGAGTTAGTTTTCCTTGTCATAGTGTTCGGATGCACGTCCAGATCTAGGCCCTCCCAAATAATTCAGATTGCACAAAATCTATTAACACTTGGGAAATGCATAAAGGTGGGCACAGGAGGAGGCCGGATCCTTGTGTAAAGCCTCTACAATACACATGCCCCCATCCATTTACCCAGCAGTAAATGGATGGGGACATGTGTATTGTAGAGGCTCATACACATATATTCAATTGGAACTAACGATGCACTTTGAGTAGTGCTAGGTAGAATATATTGCATACACATGACACCCATAACATGAACTAACACCGTATTTGGGAGTAGGCCTGAAGACTTGCAGGCCTAGAACAACATGGCCTTCTCTTCGGTTTGATCACACAATCACACACCCACGATCACACACACACACGATCACACACAGACACACACACAATCACACACAATCACACACACAGAAAGTGAGTGGCCAAATGCGAGTTGGGCTGTGGCTCAGTGTGAAGGCCATACCTATGAGAGCCAGTGCAGAGGTCCTGGGCTACCAAAACACGAGCTGAGATTTAGGGCACCAATGCTCCCAGAATAGTGATCATTTTATTTGAACTACCAGACACCCAGGGATGAGGCTCCTAAAACCTTCATGAATTAGATGGATTAGTGGGACTTGTAGGAACTCCAGGCCTGCCCCTTGGGAAGGGTAGCTGATAGAGTGGGGAACAGAGGATAACAAGGCCTATGATTTGTACCAGGGAGAGCAAAGGACGATGCCAACGTTTATAATATTGCGCAGGAAGGCATGAGGGGGGAGCCTGTGTGTCTGAGATGAGAAAATAGTTGCTTTGTTTGCAAGGACCAGGTTGACCTCAAAGTTGTCCACTGAGCTCATGTCGATAGCCAGGCGCACATCACATGTTTAAATTTAAGGCAGGTTGATGTTTTTAGAAGACCAACCAAAAATGTTACAGTAACCCAAGGTGAAGAGACCGTCACCCACGTGTGAAGAAACTGGAGGAGAAGACAAGGCGGCCATGAGCAAGGGGGTCTATATGTGATTATTAGCGTGTAAATAGGCGGCAGACAATGAGGGTAGAGGATGAACACTGTATATGGAATGCGTCATTCATGAGGATTTTCACGATTATAACGTGCGGTTTGTTTTGATTAAGACAGAGAGCTCTGTGGCAGTGGCCATATAATACCCAGTCACCATTTTCCTTTTTGTCTACAAAATAAAGCTCTTGTTCTTCTCTAAAAAGGGTGCACTGGACCTTTTTCCCTAGAGGGTTACTCTTTTTCTGTCTGGTCTTTGCCTTTATCATAGTCCTTCGCGATAATCCTTCTCCTTTATCATAGTCCTTTGTCCAAGGACCTTCTTTGTTATTGTTCTTCAATCTTTATCGTATTCTGTCCTCACTCATTCTGTTGCTTCATCCTAGTCCTTTGCCATATTACTTATGGTAGTACTTCTCCTTCATCATAGTACTTCTCGTTCAAAAGAGTCCTTCTCCTTCAACTTAGTCTTTTGTAACAAGCCTCCTTCTTTACGTAGCCCTTTGTACTATTCCCCCTCTTTTATCATAGTCCATCATATTAGTCATCATCCTTTTGTCATTGCCATTCGTTATTCTCCTTCCCCAGAAACAGTCTTTCATCCCAGTGCTTCTCCTTCATCCTAGTACTTTGTCCTGGTTCTACCCCTTCATCATTGCCCTCCATTCTAGTCCTTCTCCTTCATCCTGGACCTAGTGCTTTGTCAATGTCCTTCGTCATAGCCCTTGTACTTTGTCCTGGTCTTTCACCTTTATCATTGACATTATAATTATAATTGTTATTTTAATAATGCGCTTAATTCTGGGGACCAGTTTCTAAGCGCAAGCCTGGGATTCAAACCTGTGTTGCTACGTGTTGTCTTGCTTCCAAGACAAGCGTGTTTCCCCTGAGCTATCCTCCCGAGATTGTGCTTCATCATAGCACTTCTCCTCCATCCTAGCCCTTCTCCTTTGTCATAGTTTTTTGTGATAGTCCGTCTCCATCAAAGTTCTTCATCATAGTCTTTCACCGTGTACACTGTATAACATTGTAGTCTTACCTTTTAATTGACTGTTCCCAGCCCTTCTTCATCATAAAGCTTTGTCCAAGTCATCTTCTCTATCGAAGTCCTTTGTCAGTGATTTTCTTTCAGCACAGCCCTTCATAACAGCCCTTCATCATAACCCTTCTCCTCAATCCTTTGCCCTCGTCCAGTATAATAGTGATTCATCATAGTTCTTTTCCTTCATCACAGTCCTTCTACTTCACCATGAACATTTACGAAAGTTAATTTCCTTCATTATATAGATTCACAGTTATTCTTCATGATAGTCCATCATCATAGTTCTTCTCCTTCATCACAGTCATTCAACAAGTCAATCTACTTCATGGTATTCCTTTGTGCTAGCCCTTCTTCATCTAAACCTTAATCATAGTCCTCTGTCACAGTTCCTCTCCTTTGTCATAATTCTTTTTTCATATTCTTTTCTCACAATCTTACGAATTGGTCTTTTCTCCTTTCGTCATAGTTCTTCGAGTAGTCCCTTATAATCATTTTTCTTTTTCTTCCTTCATCTTTCATCATTGTTCTTTGTCTGCACTCTGTGTCCTAGTCCTTCTATGTTATAGTCATTCTTCCCAATCCTTCTGTGTCATAGTCCTTCAATGTACTCCTTATCTGTCATCATTGGCCTTATACGTAGTCCTTACCGAGCAACGTCCTTCATCCTAATCATTCACCTTTGTCATAGTCCTTCATCATAGCACCTGTTCTTCATCAAACCCCTTTGGTCTAATGCTTCTACCTCACAATAGTCCTAAACTCAGCATTTCACCTTCATCCTTGCCCTCCTTTATCCTAGTCTTTATCTTCCATCGTAGTCCATTGTTACAGTCCTCATTTGTCCTGGTCATCCTTCATCATAGTCCTTCATTACAGTAATTGTCATTTGTCAAAGTCCTACATCCTAGTCCTACATCACCATCCTTCATCCTAGTCGTTCTCCTTCATCATAGTCCTTCATCCGACTATTTCACCCTTATTATATCTTAGATCTCTTTTGTAATAGTCCTTCTTCATCATAGACCAACAGGTTTTTCTCCTTTGCCTTAGCCCTTTACCATTATCATAGTACTTTTAATAGTCCCTCTCCTTCATCATAGTCCATAGTCATCATAGTCCTTTGTCCTAATCCTTCTTCATCACAGTACTTCCTAATGGGCCTTCTCCTTCATTATATTCCATCCACATAGGACTTCTCCTTCAACCTAGTCCTTTATCAAAATCCTTCTGCCGAGTCCTTCCCTTTCCTCATAGTCCTACAAGAATAAAGTCCTTCATCCTGGTTAATTTCTTTCATAACAGTCCTTCTCTGACTTCTTAGTCCTAATCCTACTCATTTGTCATAGTACTTCTCCTTCATCATAGTCCCTTGTACTATTCCTCTTCCTTCATCATAATCCATCATACTCATCGACGTCCTTTCAACATAGTCTTTCATCCTAGCCATTTTCTTTTGTCACGGTCCTTCATCACAGTCCTTCCCCAGTAACAGTCATTTGTACTACTAATGCTCCTTCATCATAGTACTTTATGACAAAGTAGAAAGCCTATGACAGTATTTTCCATTGTCCTTCTCCACCATCATTGCCCTTCATTCTAGTCCTTCTCCTTCATCCTAGTCCTAATCCTTCATCACAGTCCTTCTGCTTTGTCCTGGTCTTTCATCTTCATTACAATCCATTTGCTTCCTTATAGACCCTGTGCTTCTCGATGGCCATTCTCCTTCATCTTAATCCTTCACCTATGTCAAAGTCCTCCATCCTAGTCCTTCTACTCAGTCACAGTTTGTTTGTTTGTTTGTTTAATCATTTATAATGCACACCAGACCCGGAGGTATCAGGGCGCAGCAGTTACAGGAATATGCAAGAGTTAGGTACAAAGATTACAGTCCGTCGCTAGATTCCTTAGCCTTTGTCATTTCCCTTCTCCAGTAACACAATCCTTCAAAGCAGTACTCCGCCTTCATAATAGTCCTTTTTCATAATCCTTTACCTTCAACATAATCATTTGTCCTAGTCCTACTCCATCATGGTCCTTTGTCATAGCCCTCTCATTTGTAATATTCCTTTTCTTAGTGCTTCTCCTTCATCATTGAACCTAATGTTAGTCCATCTGTTTTGTCCTAGGTTCTATACTGTGTGCTTCATCATGGCTTTTCTCTTTCATCCTAGCCCTTCTCATTTGTCATAGTACGTAGTTATGGTCCTTCTCCCTTCTCATAGTTTACGTTGTAGTCTTTCTCATTGTACATAACATGACATTGTAGTCCTTCATTCCAGCCCATCAACATAGTTCTTTTCCTTCATCCTAGACATTCTTCATCATAGTCTTTTGCCCTTGCTAGAGTCCTAGTCATTTGTCATATTCCCTTTTCTTCATCACATTCCTCTGTATTGGCTTTAAATGCATCTATGGCCTAGCTCCTCCATATCTCTCGCTGCTTCTTTTTTCTATTCCCCTACACGCTCCCTCCGCTTGCAATCCCTCTTTCTTTTAACAGTTCGACGCCCTCCTTGTGCCTCATCCCATTTCTGCATTTTTTCTTTGCTTGCACCGAAGCACTGGAATTCTCTTCCCCTTTCCTAGTGCTGTCCTTTCATCTCTTCAAAATCCACCTTAAACATTACCTTCTTTCTATTCGGTCTTTTGGTTAGATTGCTAATTTCTCATCCTATTGTACTGTTGGCTATGTTTTGTGAAACGCCTATGCATTAAGCATTACAGTAATAAAATGAAAATTCATAATACAAAATGGTGCCTTAGTGACTCAGAGCACGGCGGCCTAGTTAACATACCTGTTTATACACCTCCCCCCACCTCGATAAGATTTAACGGGTGTAAAGTCCTAACACAATGCACTCTTGATAAGACAAGCATAATGTATACAAATACAATCATATTTATTTAGGCCTTGGACAACTCTCATCAATCATCATAAATAACATACAGTACAAATATATACACATGCACAACTCTCACGCTCTCCTACGCCTAAGCCTTACTGCTCAGTCACACCACATTAATAGAGTTTGACTAGACATTAGTGTCTTTCTCAGCTCACTAGAATAGGATGGCCTCACAGAATCTGTCCACATGGCTGATACATAAAATCCATCTTAAAACGTCTTTCTACATAGTACCTCATGTGAAGAATCCTGCGGATCCCTCACTGAAACTCTGCCAAATGACTAAACCCAGGTGGCCAGGGGAACGTAGACGCTTCCTGATCCCAACACTGGGGGTAGTATACTGCAGGAGGATGCCCTGGGTGGAGACAGGGCCCAGGATAGTGAGGAGCTTCCATGGGATGAGAGAGTATTTTTCCTCTGATGGGGAGAGTGTTACCATTGTGTCAAAAGAGGTTATGGCTTATTGTCATTTTAATGTCTCTGAACCTTCTATTAAATCTAAGGTTGTGAACCCTAAGGCTGTAATCTCAAAGCACACTTTACCAAAAGAAAGACTCTTGTTTGGTTTCTAAAAATAAATGCCCTCTTCAATTGTAAGTGTACACAACAAATGGTTGTGGAAATGTTGTCTTGTCTAAACCATCTTCATCTATAACAGTTCAAACTCGCAGCCTCTCTGTTAACATTATTAAGGGAATTAAATCTACCCTTATAAATAATCAAGAAGTAGAAAAATCTAATGTTGATGAAACAAACTACATGTCCCAGAATCCAAGTGAGACTGAGACGAGGGAGAGGACTGAAGAGGCATGTAGATGTAGTAGTCAGGCAATTAAGCCTAATCGCCATTGCGGGAGTCAGGCATTTGAAACTAATAGTTCACACCTGAAGCAAGTGGCTAAATCTGTGAGGCTTAAAAGGCCCCAGCAGAAAGGAGCAGGAGCTGGAAGGCTGGCAGTAGTTGTAGCAGAGGAGAAGCACACGGCTGGCAATTCACAACGAAATGGGAGCATACAAGGGAAGCCGGAATGTGGAAACAACAGATTTCACCTGCAAGTTGGGAGAGGGTCCTGTGTTCTCACCACCTGCAGAGGAAGGCATGCTGGGAATGAAGTTTTCTAAATGTGAGCTGAGCTGCTGTGAATGTAGAGCAATGACTGTGCACAAGTCCAAGGCCAGAAGGCAAGCTGAGGGTCTCTGGAGTGAAAGTCTCCCAACCAGAGTGGCCTGACCGGAGACACCCATGCTGGAAAAAGGTGTGGGTCCCAGGTAAGCCTGAAATAGTAGCAGAGGTCATGGAAGTCGGGAAACAAAGCAACCCACAACCGCAGTGTCCTTGAAGCCGGAAAGTAAAGCACAGTGTTCACATTCACTTAACAAGCCTTGCCAATAACTGTAACAAGCAGGTAGAAGTTGTTTGTTTTTCCTAAACAGACTTTTGACAATGGAAATTTAACACATGTGGTAAATCTGGAAGGTGTCCTGTTTGCGTGAATAATAAAGACCTTTACTTCCATTGATGAACTCTTCCATACTACCAGAATGGTTGCGTGTTCTTAATTGTACAAAAGGAACACGTACTAAATCCATTCTGAAAAACGAATCAAAGCATTTTACAAGAGTTACAAAAGATACAAGTGAAAACTGCATCAAATGAAGGTCACGTGTGACCAATTGAGTTTCCCGAGGAAAGTCAGAAGTTGCCTCCTTGATATTACACAGGAATACAATTACAAGCAACACTTTAAGTTTAAAAATGTACCTTAAGAGTGGTCACGGGTGCCTAATTATGTTTTCACTTTGAAGACTGATCCTTGTATTATCCAGAATGTACATTATTTATTAAGCGAAATACACTGTACAGAAGAGAACAATCATTACCCAAGCCAAGAGACAAACCCTTTCCATAGTGAAACATGTCTGGTTTAACCCCATCAACCTATTCTACAAAGTTATCAACAGTCCAGTAGCCTCATAGAGAAACGTGGCATTGTTAACTGAAGCTGACAGAGTGTCACTACAGGTTCTGGGTTATTAATTGGACAGAAAAGGTGTGAGTGAAGCTGGGGAAGGGGAGCTGGGTGCTTGTAAAGAAATTAACCTGTAATGCTAAAGACTGCTGAAGCTGAAAGAGGGTCAGTCTTGAGGGCAGAGGCAGGTTATGCTTGTGGCAGTGAGACGGACGGAAGAGGCAAAGATGCTGCCCTTTTCTTGGAACTCATAAAAAGGGAAGAGTGCCTTGCCTACCTGCAGAGGTCGAAGTGTCTTGTCATTACATGCTGGAGACATCGAAGTGTCACTTTGCCTGATAATTCAAAAATACAAAGCATTGGTAGGAGTATTCTGAACTGTGATGGTGCATAAGGTTGTCAGCGGATGTCACATTAGAGTGGTTTGAAGTAGTGGCATATTGTGAGACAAAGGATTCTATTCCCATAATAACAACAGTAGAAGGGAGGTTGCTAAGCGGGAAGCAGCAGCCCAATGAGAAGCATCCTGACAAATGTACCAAAAGCACTGCAAATGTTTTAACCAATTGTAAAGTTGTAGATGAAGAAGACCTATACGTATTCTTTGAACTGTTGCAAACAATCTTAAAGAGAAGATATCCAAGATTACCATTGGTGCTATTTTCTTGGCTGGAATTGGAAGGTGATCCTTTCAACCAAAACCAGAGAATTGTTACCAGTGGATTTATGTTTGTTGAACTTTTGTTTTTACTTGGAACTGATAAGAGCTGGTTCAAGACTTTTCTTTTCCTTTGAACATTTTGAATCTTACTTTAAAACCAGGGGAAAGGATTTTACCTACTACAAGTGAAGGTCATCCATATATTGTTCAATTATTGTTTAATATCTCATGTTGCGTTATCAGTTTCTTAAAATGTGTATTGTTTAGAGTGTGAGCCAGTTTACCCATTCTAGAGATAGTTCCCTTAACCGTTACACTAAGTAGGGAATTCCTCCGTAGAATAGGGCAAGCAAGGCTTTATTTGCAAACCTTTTCTTTATTAAAATGTTTAACTTTGAGAAAACTTTGAGCATCACTGACCTCTCACACTCATCAGTCATTCATCCTAGTCCTTCTCCTTTGTCATATTTCTTTGTCCTTGACCTTATCCATAAGACTCCTTCATCCTAACCCCTTTCCTTCATCATAGTCCTTCAGAAAAGTCCTCCATCTTCATCATAGTCCATCATAGAAATTCTACTTATTCAGTTCATCTCCTTCATCAGTCCTTCACCCTACCCCTTCTACTTCATCATAGTCTATTGTTCTAGTCATTATCCTTAGGCATAGTCCTTTAACTCAGTCCTTCTACTTTGGTATAGCCATTCGCCCTAATCTCAAGATCACTGTGATTCTTTGGCTGAATACTTTATTTGTAAGAGAAGACAAGCTTAGGGATCTTATCTCGACTGGTTGCTATCTCTCGATTGGCAGTCCCGTCTTCCATGTTGCGGCCCCTCCTGTGACTATGGCCTCTCCGGGGACTATGGCTGCTGTGTGGGACTCGTTTCCGCCCTTTACAGACACTGATGTCAATGTTGCGGTCATGAATATGGGAATCTGCTTCCCCTGCAGATGCTCTTCCTCCCCCACATCTTGCCTCACCTGACATCTGCAGTGAATCTCTCGTGCTGGTCAGGGTCTATCCCTTCTGAACTTAAATGCGCGACCGTGATCCCTCTTTTGAACAAGCCGGCGCTTGGCCCTCTTGTTATTGCTGATTTGCACCCCATTTCTCTTTTGCCCTTTGGTATGAAGCTACTTTATTCTTTGGTTTCCCCACTGTTGGTGAGGTTCTATGAGATCTTTGCTTGACGATTTCCAGTCAGGTTTTAGACCTGGCCACAGCACCGATCATTGCTGATCAGGGTGGAGTAGCGGCGCTGATTTTGTTAGATCTGTCAGCCGCCTTCGATTCTATCGATCATTCCATCCTGATCAGTCGTTTAGCTGCTGCTGGCATGGCAGGCCCGGTCCTTGCCTGGTTTCATACTTCTATGTTTGATCGTTCACAGCGTCTTTTGGTTCAACCTTTTCTTTCTGCAGTCTCGGCTCTGTTGTGTGGGATTCTGCAAGGGCTCTGCCCTGTCTCCCACTCTTTTCAATATTTATATTCAGCATCTAATCGCTCTCATATGTGCCTACTGCTTTAGATGCTACTCATATGCTGATGATACGCAGATCTTGGTTAGGCTGGATCTCCTTTATCCAGCCCATGCCACTCAGCTGCGAGATTGCTTAACGGCCACGTGTTGCTGGATGGCCAAAAATCTGCTCAAAATGGACGTGACTAGACCGAGGTTCAGGCTGTTGGTTATTCATCTGCTTCTTCTTCTTGGACCCCTGATTTCTGGCCTCCTTCTTTGGCTCTTTCCCTGTTGCTGCCTCAGTGGTCAAGAACTTAGGTGTTAAACTCTCCGCCTTTGTCTATGGGCCCTCAGGTTGGCGCGGTCTGCCAAGCAGGCCATTTTCTATTGAAAATTCTTCGGAAGGTTTTCCAATTCATTCCTGTCCATCTGCAAGCCCCAGTGCTCTCTGCTTTAGTCCTCACCAAGACTACTGCAACTCTTTTTATCTGCATCACCTAGATTATCTGATGAAGCGCCTGCAGATTCTCCAGAACTCGGCTCCTCGCCTGGCCACTGGCACCCTCTTTCGGGAACATATCTCCCCAATTCTGAGATCTCTTCATTGGCTGCCAGTGGCCAGACGTGTTCATTTTAAGTCTCTATGCCTGGTGCATAGGGTGTTTTATGGTGTCGACCCGGAGTACCTGCAGCAAAAATTCCAACCGTACGTTCCTGCTCGCATATTACGATCTCTGGGCCGCTCTCTTGTGGCTGTTCCTAGGGTCCATCGTGCCAGAACGGGAGGAGGTTCTTTCTCGGTCAGAGCTGCCGTTCTTTGGAATGCTCTTCCTGCCTCCGTGCGTATGGTATCTGTGCATCTGCAATTTAGGAAAGGCTCTTAAAACTCTACTGTTCTAGTTCTTCTCTTTTTCCTTTTCTCGTGATCTTTGGTTTCAGCTTTTAGCGCCAGGTTGCCTTTTTGGTGTTGGTTGCGCTGCAGCTTTTGGGGTGTGAAATACTATAACATAATTTAACAATCCTAGTCCTTCATCCTAGTCCTATTCCTTCTCCTTCAACGCCCTTCTCTTTTATCATAGACATTTATCCTAGTCCTTCTCCATCACAGTCATTTGTCCTACTCCTTCTCCTTCATCATTGGCCCTTGACCTGGTCCTTCTCCATCGTAGTCCTCCATCGTAGTCCTCCATTGTAGCCTGTTTCCTTTATCATAGTACTTCATCATAATCCTAGATATTTAATGAAGCCTTCTTTGCAAAGAGTTGTAGTAAAATACTCAGGCTAATTTGGGCAAGAAACAATCTTGGTTTATCTAGCAAACTCTTACACTGGCATGTGCCACAGGAGGTCTGGCTTTACTACTCCTGATAAATGCTACCAGGTTGGACAGATTCTCTTCATCCTTTTTTTGTATTCTCAGCCACCTAAATGCCCACACGTCAACGCTGAAAGAAACATAGCAACCCTTGCAGTGCTTCTGTCACTTGTGCTGAGAGGACCTCAAGCCAGTAGAAAGGAGAACCATGAAGTAAACTTTACCTATCACACATGGTGTACACTGGTGAAAGTTGGATGTATGGCTTTACTTCCACTGCATTCACTTTGCCATAGATTCACTTAGTCACATTTACTTCTTCATACCTTTACTACCCCTACTTTTCATCTCCCTTAGCATTCTCTTCGTCATTACAGGGGTAGACCCCTTCACCCCTAATTTTTCTCCATATTCTAATCCTCTGACAGCTCTTGACCCAAACCTTAATCTTTAGCTAACATTAAGCACATGTATTACCACCTCTCGAATGTAAAGATGCAGATGAGGTAAAGGCATGAAGAAATACATGTATGACAAATGAAATGTCTGGCAAAAAGAAGGTAGACTCAGTCATTGTAGGGGAAGTTTTCTAGGTGAAGTAAAGGGGGATGCAGTGAATGTCAGGGATTGGAGATGCCTTACTCTCGGCACATACTGTTAAGGCAATTATCGGGTCTTTCCATTGCCTTGAAACCATTCTTTAACAAGATAATTCCTTAGATGGGGTTTCTGCTCCTTTGGTAACCTGTTCTCCGATGCTGTACTAATTTTTCTAGGGGTATTTAAACAGAAGGGGTGCACATTTCCCCTCTAGATTTGCTGGATTTCAGACTCAGAACTTTCTTCCCTGATTTCCCTAGCCAATCCGGAGCATTCCAAATTTAGAGTACAGGAGTATGGTGAATCTAGAAGGTAAACTGGTTTCTAGATTGGATGCAGAGACTAATAAAGATGATATTACCCAGTGAGCATGTGTGAGAGAGAGGTGGGAACTTGACATTGGAGTAAAGATTAAAGACGTTCAGAGGTTTTGCATGTGCTAGAAAAGTAAAAGTGTGTCTTTGAGTTATATGTTTAAATTGATGCATTTAATTGTATGCTTATTAACAAAGCTCAACAAAGTCTACCCAAAGATCCTATTCTATGCAGTAGATATAAAACAGAAACAGACCGCATGCACTTAGCTGGGAAGTTATGGAAGGTCATCTTTGAAACCATAGCCAAGATGTTTGGTGAGCCAACAGCGTTCTCTCGAATGGTTGGCTTATTAGGGTTTTATGAGAAGGTCTCAAGAGGGTATTGGAGATTAGATGGTTTGCTAATAGTGCTGGCTGAGTATGCAGGGATGGCAGCAGCATATTGCAGTGAGCCCATAAGAACACACAGTGAACTAAAGATCACCCCCCGTAAGTCGCTGGACATATGGATATTCTACAAGTACAACCTGCTATAAAGGCGGACAGAACCAGCTACCAGTGGTGGATGTACAAGTAGACGGAAACGTCCAAAAATCCCGAAAACATAAGCCTGAATGGGAGATTTGGCTGAATTGTGGCAGTTCGAAAATTCTGAACGGCTGAAAATGTTCAACCAAAACACCCCTATTCAGGGGCAAGTGCATCAGGGGTGTTCCCCACAGCCGAACCTGTAAAAAAGAAAAAAAACAGTAATGGACCCGGCGGCTCCGTTTCCCGATCACGGAAGTGAAAGGGAACAGGCGTTGCAGGGACACAGCGAGTCTGTGGCACACAGCGATGTGTGCCGCCGCAAGGTAAGTCGGGTAGTGGGGGTGTGGGTGGGGTTGGAAGCCCATGGCTGCAATGTGCAGGGGAGAAAAGACCAAACATTTCCGTCACGCAGGAGTTTGGTATGTGACTGCGGCCATACCAAAGCGATATCTAACTGTTATGGTACCACTTTATTATTTCCTGATGCGCGTCAATGGATTTTCTAGTTGTGTAATGAATTTGCCCTAATCTGATGCACTATTTACAATTTACTATTTGCTATTATATTTGATTAAATGTATTGCTAAGAGTTACATAAAACAGCAAAAAGCAATGTGATGCACATTTACCTTTAAATTCCATAAATGATTCTTTCAGGTAGGCATGTTGACAACTAAAGTACTGCAAACTCTTCTCCATTATGGCATAGTCATTACTTAGTTTTGAAACCTTCATAATTTCAGACCTGTTAAGGAGACAAGAATTCACTGTACATCACGTTTCAACCCCAAGTGATATGTATATGCCGTTAACACTACTATGACAGAAGTCAGCAATGAGAAACGTCCTGGGGTCATGAATGGAACTAAGACAGTAATATGAATATGGGGTTATAAATGGGAGGATAGATCAGGGGCAACGTGCTCGCCTTGGAAGCAAGACGTCACGGAGCACCACAGGTTCGATCCCCGGGTCTGCACTTAGTAACCTTTGGGTATTAAGTGCCTTATAAATAACATTAAATCATATCATACTGATCTCCTACCTTGAGATCATTTTGTGACTTGAGAGATGTTACAGAGTGTTAAAGTGAGGGAAGCACACTAATATGAATCAAATTAATGGGGCTGAGAACTCTCTAGGCCCTAACCAGGGAGGGAATCTCTGCTCAGAGATATGAAGAATAAAAAAATGGTAAACAGAAAAGCTGTCTCAGAGAGAAACAAACTAGTGCTGCTATGGTGGGCCTGGGACTAAGAGCACATACAATACCATCATATATGTGCAGGGTCCATAAGCAATGTACTTAGGATTCCAGGCTCCTACCTGTTGCTTGGACATACATCAACGTAGAACAGTACCTGTTCAAGACTGTCTGTGCACCCTAGATAGAAAGAGTGAGGGAAATGGAGAAAGAGATAGACATAATAAGAGAGAGAAACCAGATAAATCAGCATTTCATACCATTCTAGTCTACAGTGCAGTGTGGATATAGATGTAGGTATACTCAACATGGCAGGACATGGATTCTAGAGAATTCATTAAGATGATCCAGGTCTGCAGGTGACATTATACTCCCATTGCACGCCGACACTGTATCATATAGGACAACATTATCTATTAAATTCAGGAGACACTAGTCCAGTCCTCGTTCTAGCTTTGCATAGGGAATGTGTACTCCTGAATGTCCCCAATATAAACCCAGGACTACAGGTCCCAGAGTTCAAAGTTCAAACCCGTTAGGGTCTCCCAAATTGAATGGATAATGTTGGCATGTGTGCTGTGCGAATCTAGCTTGATGAACGGTTGAATTAACGGCATCCTATATAATCCACTCAACTGATATTCCATTTGAACAAATGTATGGAAGCTAGTATTCAAAGTCTCTAATCATTATGAAATAATGCTCTTAATATAAACAGCAGTATTTTTTATTGTTGTTTTTAGCTTGATTTACAAACCTTTACAACATTCCTTTGGATCATTACATTTGTTACATAAAGGCAGAATAAGAACAGAACAAACCAAAATAATACTCAGGCATATAGCAATTTACCACAATAAGGTTTTGTCTTAATTTCATAAGGGTGTATATTCATATTAAGAGTTACACATTTCTAAAAATATAAAATGTTTTAAGAATGATACTTAGATTGAGAAAAGTCTGAGCAAATAATTGCATGTGCAAATATATGCATTAGTATGCCTATGACAGAGATATTTAAAAGTCATATTGGCAGATCAGTTCATCCCAGCCACAAGTCTCTATAGCAATCAAAGCATATAATTAAATGTCATGTGCAAATTTGCAATTGTTAATATTTCTAATTCCAAAAAAATTTACAGATTACTGCATCCTAGCCCCGAGTTTCTATTAATTAAATCCCTATCAATGCATAAATCAGTGCAAATGGTTGCATGTGCAAATAAGCGGTCATTTCTATTTCTAAGACAAGAATATATAATAAATGTATGGGCATGGGTATTCATAAGCAACACCTTTTCGTGTTCCTGGTACCATATACAAGGTACAGTGGTCGAAGCACAGTTCATATTTCAACACTGTGGGATACCTCCCTTCCCTGGATAGTATAACATCTTTTTTTATTTTATTAAATGTTGTAGTTTTATTCAAAACTTTTCATTAATCCATACAATCATACAATTCCAAAATGTAGAAAAGAGAAAAGAAAAAAAGAAAAAACACATTCTTTCATTGACTGTACTTTCCAAGCTATCTCATTTCATTTCCCTTACAACTTTGGATACTACTATAAGTCCATAATAACAATTTATGTGCTTTTCATCATAGTAATATGATTCCAAAATTGAATTATGACAGTAGTGAGCTGTTATTTCCTGACAGTATTAGATTCCATCTGTCCTGGCTATTGAGTTCGTTTCCAGATGTAGATATCATTTCCCAAAACCAGTTTCTTTTTTCAGCCAACGCAGGGCAAATCATGATGATATGATGTATAGTTTCAGTCGTTTGTTTGTTCTCACAGAATTGACAGAATGCTGCCTCTTTCAAGATGTGCCTGCTATTTGCCATAAGTTCCCGTGTTGGTAGTTGATTCAATCGAAATCTAATGAATTGACCCCTAATCTTTCTATCCGGAAATTGCTTCAGATACGCCGGTAAGTCATTGAGTGCACGGTTGTCCAGTTCACAGTTCAAGTTCATCTGATATAGTGCTTTGTCTGTTAGGGTAGAAATCCAATCATTTCGCTGCAGTCTTTGTTTAGGGCATTGAGGGCGGTTCACAAGCATCTCTGTTGTTATACTGTTTGCTGCCATCACGTCAATCATGACGTTCTTCCATGTCGCTAATGCCGCGTTAGCCACTGTAACAGATCTCTGTTCAAATAGTTTGTATGCTGGTATTTTGTCCTCATTAATCATCTTTCTATACAAGTCAATCTTTTTCCACTCGACTATTGATCTTAATGATTGGGTCGCAATCTCATGTCTGATTCTTTTGATTGGAAATGAGCTCGATAACCCAAGGATTTTCCTGCAAAACATGCCTTCTAAGATATCCCATATTGATTGGTCGAAATTTATCATAGCCTCACCCCCGTAACTCCAAATTGCGGTTACTTTTTGTCGGTAGAATATGAGGATCGGTTGTAAGGAGTATTTTCCGAATTTTCTGTGTATAAATAACCCTTGTCTCGCCAGTGAGGATGTTTTTGTTCTTAATTGTTTTATCCATGGTGTCTCAACTTCTGATTGATTCACTAGAACTCCCAGGTATTTGATTTCTGTTACCTTTGTCAATTTTTGTTTGTTCATGTAAAATTGAAAAGACTGTTGCTTTCTTTTTTGTCCTTTTTTTACTGAAAGTGGCATGATTCTTGTTTTGGCGGTGTTAATCTCTAAGCCATTTTCCACCATATAAGTTTCCAACTCCCAAAGGCTTCTTTGTAGCCCTAATTCTGTTTTGTCTAAGATGACAATGTCATCTGCATACATCAAGTGCTTAATCTGCTGGTTATTCAATTTTGGTGGATTTGCCTTCTGAAAACGAGGAGGATCAGGGAGATCCATAGTATACAGCTTAAACAGTGTTGCTGCAAGAGGGCAGCCCTGTTTTAGACCAGTTTCCGCTTCAATAGGAGCTGATAATTGACCCTGTTGTGAAAGTCTAATTCTTAAGGTGGTATTGCTATATAGTTGCTTGATGGGTTCCACTATTGTTGATGGACACTTCCACTTCATTAGTTTTTCTCACAATGTTCTCCTATTTACCAAATCAAAGGCCATATGCAGGTCTATGAATGGTGCATATGTGGTATGCTTGTTGACCAATGCCTCCTGTTTCAATAGATTCAAGATCATTAGATTTACATGAGTACCCGTGCTCTTTGTGAATCCAGTCTGCCTGATGTCAAATTGCTTATTTTCCTTAATCCATATATTAAGTTTGTTTAGTAGAAGCATTGCAAAAATCTTGCCAATCGGGTCCAAAAGTGCGATTGGTCTGTAGTTTGTAGGTAGTTGCCTATCACCTGCTTTATATATTGGTATCAGGATTGCAGTTGTCCAGGTATCGGGTATTTGTTTCCCTTTTTCAATTGCAGAGAATAGATTAACGCAGAATTTTGCCCAATCCTCTGGGTGTTTCTTTATAAGCATGTTACTTAGACCATCTGGGCCAGGGGCCCTTGATGAGTTGAGCTTCTTTATGATTGTCAAGATATTCTCCTCTGTCCAGGAGTTTGTCCAAACAGACATTTCATTCTGCTCCATACTGGTAGAATGAATTCTCACTGTAGATTTGTAGATTGCCTTGAAGTGATTAGTCCATGTAGATTCTGATATCCATTGAATTGTTTTATGGTGCCTGTCCATTTGCGGATTCAATAGGTTCCATAATCCTCGCGTATTATTCGTTTTCACGAGGGCTAAGATTGCTTCTGCATCTTGTTGTAAGAGCAATGCTTTTGCATTCTTTGTCCAATTTCTGTAACTTTGTTTTGCTTGTCTAATTGCGATCCATGAGTTGGCCTCTTTCGTTCTTTTTATTTCCGTGATCGATTTGCGCAATTCTTTTTTTTTGTTTACTACTTGTAGGTTATAAGCATGGGTGTGGCACTTCTTTGAGGACTCTTGGTTATGGTTCTTTTGTAAGAATGGCGAGAGTATCCATTCATAATTTATTTTTTCCATGCCAGATACCACAGAGCTGGTGTAAGTACTTACTAATTTCTTCATTTGATTATCATTGATGCGCAGTCGGCTGACTGATGGGTTTCTTTCCATGGGTGGTAGATGAATTGTATTACTTTCACAATATGGTGCTTTCCATGTTATGCTGACAATGTGATGATCACTATTATCTGAGGTTATATTGTCTTGAGCCGTTACTTTGGACATTAGATTTGGTGACATATAAATGTAATCCAAAGTGGCTGACACTTTTCCATTTGACCATGTTGCACTTTTTGGATTGTAGTTCAGTTGATTGGTGCAGTAGAGCTGTCGCCGTGTGGTTTCTTTGCTCCATATTTTTGCTCTTGCTGAGAGTTGTGTTTTCTCAATCGCTAACCCTTGTAGGTCAGATAAATGTATATTGAGGTCTCCACATTAGATCATCTCAGTATCGTGTTATTCCAGCATAACTTTATCTACGGCGGAGAATAGCGTATCAATGAATTCTTCCATTTGAATTGCCGCCTGATTCCAATATATATTGAATATTGCTAATCTCTGCGCCGCACTTGCACCAAGTTTTCATGTTTCTTCTTGCCACTCGAGATTTCTACCATCGTTAGTTGGATCCACGGTGAGATGTTTATAGAATCTGTTACTAGGATATTTTCTTCCATTTTTATTAAAGTTAAGAGTCCAGCTGATGGACGTCCTTTTTTACGGGATATGGCAGGATTCATGATCACTGTGTACCCGTCACATCCTGGCATAATGTCAATCCATGTTTCTTGTAAACATATGAAGGTATATTTACATAGATCATCCGTATTTAGGCGAAAGAGATGAGAAAATCCTCTGGTATTCCAAGTACACAGAGTCAGAGTAGTGTTAGGTCTGTTAATTGATGGTTATGAATAGTTTTTTATCATTGCTGTCATCGTTTTATGTGGGGTTTCCTCCTCTCTCCAGAATGGCATGTTACTAACATTTACTCTAGTATATTTATTTATCACTCTTTCTGCTGAGTGTACAATTCTGCTTTTTGTAAAGATCCCCGGGGAGTGTGAACCATCATTTTCCCCTCTCTCCTGTTTTATCGATCTCTTCATGTAATGATGAGGTTCCCGTGTTGGTTTCCTCATACTTGCTGTTTCAGCTGTACATGAGAACCCCAATTTCAAAAAGAGATGTGCCTCTTTCATGATCTTTTCACTATCTTCTGTATTATGCAAATGTACGAGAATCACATCTGAATTCTTTTCATCCATGAATTCCACCACTTTTAAGTGTCCAGTGTTGACCCATCTATGTGCGGGAATTGCATGTATCAGTCTCAAAGTATTTGTTCTGTTTAGGATCAGATCTTGTTGGTAATTATCATTTTCCACTTGCTTGATTTTTAATTTTATGGTTTGAGGAGTATCCATAGGATTAATAAGGAACAAGTTACTTACCTGTAACTGTTGTTCTCCAGCATGGGTCTGGCATGGATTCACATGCTCATGAATATTCCCCGTCGTCAGGCTGGGAATCCTCGGTAAAGAAAAAACCAGTATCAGTTTCGTTTCTGATCTGTCTTTCGTAGTAATAACCAATCACAGGTCTCTGCGTCATACTGACCACAGCCAATGACTACCCTCTACCTAAGCACCGCCTCTGGCAGCCATCTTCAGATTTGGAAGCACGTGAAGTGGCAGTATGACCAAGTGAAGAGCCGCAGAGGGGTAGGCGGGAGGGTTCGCATGTGAATCCATGCCAGACCCATGCTGGAGAACAACAGTTACAGGTAAGTAACTTGTTCCTTCTCCAGCATGGGGTCTGGCATGGATTCACATGCTCATGAATAAAGAATACATAGCAGTACACACATGCACAACCACGGGAGGTGGCAAAGGCTCAACATTAAGCATTACATCAAACTCAACATTAAGCATCTTACCTCCTCACCAGGCTCACCTCAGGCGAACAGGTTGCGCAGCACTGCTTGGCCGACCCTGGACTCCTCCCTGGAATCCCGATCCACGCAGTAGAATTTCGTGAAGGTGTGCGTCGACCTCCACGTAGCAGCCCTGCATATGTCCAGCAGGGGCACACCAGAAAGGAACGCCGTGGTAGCTGCGATCGCTCTGGTGGAATGGGCTCTCGGACGGCCAGGCAGCGGTCGGTTTGCCAACCGATGACAGGACATGATACAGCCGGAGAGCCATCTGGAAATGGAAGCCTTCGAGAGAGCCTTCCCCTCTTCCGAAAACACTTTGTGCGGTCCACGTAGAACTTCAGCGCTCTAGCCACATCCAGCGAGTGCAAAGTCCTCTCAGCCGGCGACGAAGGCGACGGGAAGAACACAGGCAACACCAAGGGTTCGTTGAGATGGAAGTCCGACGGTACCTTGGGCATGAAGGAGGGGTGCGTCCTGAGCACTACCCTCGTGTCGTGAAAAGTCAAGTACGGGGCCTTGCAGGAAAGGGCCTGGATCTCTCCCACCCATCGTGCGGAGGTGATGGCCACAAGAAACGCTGTTTTCCACGACAGAAACTTCAACGGGCCCGAGTGCAGAGGCTCGAACGGAGGTCCCATGAGCTTGGTCAGCACCACGTTGAACTCCCACGCCGGGGCCGGCGCCTTCACCGGCGGGAACGATCTGAACAGTCCCTTCATGAACTCTTTCACCAGACGATGAGACCACAGGGACGTCCGGCCCGTGGTTCTGGTGTATCGGGAGATCGCAGCAAGATGAATCTTGATGGACGCGTGTGCCAGTCCAGCTTTGGCCAGCGTCAGCAGGTACGGCAGTACCTGGGGAGCCGTAATCCGTAGAGGGTTAATCTTCTGTGCGTGGCACCAGACAGAGAACCTCTTCCATTTGTGTCCGTAGCATTTAAGAGTCGAGGACGCCCTGGCCTTTGCAAGAACCTCTCTGCAGTCGGCCGGTATGTCGTATCCTCCAAACTCTAGTGCTGCAGGAGCCAGGCCTGCAAGTTCAGCGATTTCGGGTCGTGGTGGAGGATGGCGCCTCCTTCCCTGGAGAGTAGATCCGCGTCCACCGGCAGCTTGATTGGCGGGGACGCTGACAAGTCCAGAAGGTCCGGGAACCATATCTGCCTCGGCCATCCTGCACCGTGACCTCTTGAGCTGGTTGACGAGCCGGATTAGCAGTGGCAAAGGAGGGAACGCGTAGAGGAACAGGCCCTCCCAGGGGAACGAGAAAGCATCGCCCATGCTCCTCGCCTGGGGAAACCTGCTGGCTAACCTCCGACACTTGGAGTTCGTCGCGAACAGGTCGATCTGGGGTGTGCCCCACCGTCGGAAGAGGCGATCCACTAGATCCTGCCGTAGTTCCCACTCGTGGCACGAGCGCAGCTCCCTGCTGAGTGAGTCGGCGATTGTGTTTTTTATCCCTGCCAGATGAAACGGCACCAGAAACATCCTTTGGGCGACTGCCCAATGCCACAGGTCCTGCGCCTCCTTGGACAGTGCTGGGGACCTGGTTCCGCCCTGTTTCCTGATGTAAAACATGGTGGTGGTGTTGTCGGTGAAGATCCTCACCACCTTGCCCTTGAGGGACGGAAGGAAGGACCTGAGGGCCCAGAACACTGCACGGAGCTCCAGGACGTTGTTATGGAGGGACTTCTCCGTCGGGAGCCAGAGGCCTCTCGCGTGCAGATTTTCGGTGTGCGCTCCCCACCCTTCCAGGGAGGCATCCGTGGTCACTGTCTCCTGGTGGTCTGGGGTCTGGAAGTCCATGCCCGCCGTCAGATGCGCGCGGGTGCCCCACCACCAGACCGCTCGGCGGAAACTCTCGTCGAGTGTGATCCTCTCCTCGAAGCCGCCGTCGTTTGGATCCAGCGTGCGTCCAGGAACTCCTGCAACGGGCGCATCCGGAGCCTGCACATGGGAATGAGGTAGATGCAAGAGGACATCATTCCGAGGAGGGACTTGATGGACCTCACCTTGGCCGCATCGGAAACCAACATCCGCTGTACCTTGCCCAGGATGGACCTGGTCCTTTCCTCCGACGGGGAGGCCAGAAGGGACACTGTGTCGAGCTTCGCTCCCAGAAACAGTGTGTTTTGCGCGGGTACCAGGTGGGACTTGGCGTAGTTCACGGAGAATCCCAGGTCCGTGAGAAGTTGGACGGTCCTTGCCGTGTGCTCCACGGCGAGCTCCCTCGTCTTGGCTCGGATGAGCCAGTCGTCCAGGTAGGGGTAGACGTGGATCCCCTCGCGGCGCAGCTGCGCCGCCACCGGTGCAAGGCACTTGGTAAATACCCTGGGTGCCGACCGTAGTCCGAAGGGGAGGGCTTTGAACTGGTAGTGACGCCCTTGGACCACAAACCTGAGGAATTTTCCGTGCCCCTTTAGGATGGGAATATGGAAGTAGGCATCCTCCAAATCCAACGACGACAGGAAGTCTCCTTCCTCCAGCTGACCCAGGACGTGCTGGAGGGTGACCATCCGGAACTTCTGCGCCTTGATGAACTTGTTCAGACGTCGCAGGTCTAGGATGGGGCGCCATCCTCCCGTCTTCTTCTTCACGAGGAAGTATCTCGAGTAAACTCCGGAGCCCCGAAGCCTCTTTGGGACGAGTTCGATGGCGCCCTTCCTGAGCAACGCCTTTACCTCCAGGAGAAGCTGAGGGACGTGAAGCTCTCTCCTGGCTACGGGGGGACGCGCGGGCACCTTCTTTGAAACTCAAGCGCGTGGCCCCGGGCCAAGGCGTCCAGCACCCAACGGTCGGTGGAGATGGACTCCCACACGCTGACGAAGCTCGCCAGCCGGCCTCCCACCGGGGTGCTTCGGTGGGGGCCCGACCCCACGGCCGGTTCAATCCTGTTTCGACGAGGCTTTGCCGCCTTGACCTCCTTGGCGACGACGGCGGGGTCCTCCAGACTTGCCTCGTCCTCTGTAGGCCTCTTGAGACGACGAGCGGGCCGCTTGACGGTAGGTAGAGAAACCGCCGCCGGAACCTTTGGAGGCGCCCTTGCCTCTGCTGCTCCGAAAGGGCGTCCGTCGTTGCTGTAGAACCCCAAGGGCCCGGGCCGTCTCAGTGTCCGCTTTAATGGCCTGAAGGGAATCGTCCACTGTTTTCCCAAACAGGTTGTTCCCATCGAACGGCATGTCCAGGACTCTGGTCTGTACGTCTTGACGGAAGTCCGTAGCCTTGAGCCATCCACGCCGCCTAAGGCACACGCCGTTGCCCAACTGGCGAAACCCAGTGTCGGCGATGTCCGTCGCAATAGTGATGGCGTGGTCCGACGCCACCTCACCTTCCTGTAGGATCTCCAGGGCATCCGCCCTCTTGTCGTCCGGTAGGAAGTCCAGCAGGGGAGCCAGTTTGTACCATAGCTCCCTGTCGTAGCGGGCCACGATAGCCAAGGCGTTGGCCGCTTTAATCATCGTCGCTGCAGACGAGATGACCCTGCGTCCCATAGCGTCCAATTTCTTTCCCTCGCCGTCCGGTGGGGAAGTCGATGTGGAGGCCGCACCCCCCCGCTTTCTTCCTGGCCGCCGCGGAGACGACGGAGTCCGGGTTAGGCTGCGCCCGGAGGCACAGGGGGGCCGCGTCCGGGACCCGGTACTTCTTTTCGTACCGGTCTCTTCTAGCTGGCGTCGTGGAAGGGTTCTTGAGGAGGGCGAGGCCCTCATCCCAAATGTCGTCCAGTAGAGGCACCGCGAGGACCATCTTCCTCTTGGCCTCACGCCGTTGATAAAGGAATCCTTCCTTTTTCTTCTCCTCAGGGCAGAGTTGGAAAAGCTCGGATGCCCTGGCGATCATGGAGTGGAACGATCCAATCTCGTCGGGCGGAGAGGCCCTGGTGGGAGGTGACGACGGGAGATCCTCGTCGTATACCTCGTCGTCCGTACCCGTCGCTGCCGTGTCAGTCCCCGTGTCATCCCCTCGGGTGGACGGGGAGGAGGGCTGGACGGGTCGCGATGGCTGAAAAGGAGGTGGAGGGTGAATCCTTCTTTTCTTGGGAGGGGGAACACCCGAAGGTCCCGGTTCTGGATCCCCCGACGGGAGAGGCTCCTCCGTCGGCAACGGTAGTCTCGTCCTTATCTCTGAGCATAAGGACTGTATAGCCAACAAAATGGCCGCCGAGTTGTCTTGCGGCGCTGGCAGAGGGGAATCCGACGGGCGATCAGGGGCCCTGTCGGCACCCTCGACGCTGTCGTCGTCACCTGCGTCGGGCTCCATCCCGACGGGCCGGTCTTCATCCACGCCAAGGCCGTGGCTTAAGACCTCGATCAGCTCTTCCTCTGAAGCCGAATCTACGACGACGCCCTGCCCCCCCTTTTTCTTCCCCGCCGGGGATTTCACGGGGGTCCTATCGATGGGCACAAAAGAGGACTCCCTCCGAGGTGGCAGGGAGACTCTGAGCCCCGAGGTCGCCACCACTGGTGTAGCCTCCACAGACTGAGCCAGGGCCGCCGCGACAGTATCGATAGAGGGCTTGGCCGGATGGATTAAGGCCTTCACCACCTTAGGTGCGCTCACCGCCTTATCCTTGAGGGGGGGGGACACTGCCTCGCTCCCCCTCCGATGGGGCCTTCGAGCTCGACCGGGGCCTCTCCAGGAGCTTCGCCGGGTGCTCGCCCTTCCTCTTACCCGACCCAGAGCGTTGGCTCGTGGCTGAAGGTGCCAGGGAGGGTGCGCCCTGCCTGGCGCCCGTAGAGCCCGACCGTTCGGCGTTCCCGGTGCCAGCGGACTCGCGGTGCTTGGCCTTGTGTTGGACCCCCGTCGCCGGGGCGTCCTCAAAGGTCTTAGAAGACCGCTCGGATTTCTTCCTCTTCTTCTCGCCTGACGGGCTCTTCCCTTCCAGCCAGTTGGCGAGGCGTTGGTGGCGGTCCTTCATGGTCCGCTCCGACATATTGCCGCAAAGCGCACAGTCCTTCTCCACGTGCGTCTTGTCCTCATGTAAGCAGTAGAGACAAAAGGAGTGTTCGTCCTCCTTAAAGACGTTCTGCAGCTGGCATCCAGGGCAGACCCTGAACAGCTTTCCGGGCGTCGAGCTTCCCTTCTCCTGGGCCATGTCCGGGCCTGAGAAGCTTCTGGAGTCCTCCAAAACGTAGCTCGACGAAATCTTCACCCTTGAGGGGCGCAGACGAATCCGACACGGGTCCCCGTTGATCGGATGGAGAGTCGGTGGAGCTTGAGGCTCTTTTGACCGGAAAAAACAAAGTTTTGAGAAAAAAACGTGAAAAATTAGCACTAACGCTCGAGAGAAATAGCATGAGGATCCCAACACATGAACGTGCGGTAAAAATCTGAAGATGGCTGCCAGAGGCGGTGCTTAGGTAGAGGGCAGTCATTGGCTGTGGTCAGTATGACGCAGAGACCAGTGATTGGTTATTACTACGAAAGACAGATCAGAAACGAAACTGATACTGTTTTTTTTCTTTACCGAGGATTCCCAGCCTGACGACGGGGAATATTCATGAGCATGTGAATCCATGCCAGACCCCATGCTGGAGAAATAAAGGTTGCCGCAGTTTTGATCTATTACCTGTGTCTACACTATTTTCTAATTCGTTGTTTCTTTGGCTCCTCTCCGAGTAATGTGATGTAGAATCTTCACTGTCTGAAATTGATTCCACACTATGTCTAGACGTCTCCAGATCTAGATCAGAAATGTCTTCACAGCTGAGGTCAGTGTAGCTGGACTCTATGGTGTAACCTTCTTCATAACAGTCAACAATGATTAGAGAATGATCATTGGTAGAAATTTGCGAATCCCAGTTACTCTCTTGCTCTTCTTTGGAGTAAGTAGATAGGTTCAACAAACCATCTTTACTATGTGCATCTCTTCGTTGTCGCTCTTTGTTTGTTTCAGTCATCACATCATCCATCCTAGTGATATCTGTTTGGATATTTTCGGTCGTATTGGGTTTTTGTGGCTTCACTGTCCTACTTAGTGTTGCCTCTTTTTTTTCTCTCCTTGTTGTATGTTTTTGTTCGCTTTAGGGGTTGTCAAATTACATAAGAAGGCTCTAGACCCTTTTGTTTTCTTTTTCTTTGTTGATTTGGTAGTTTTTTTCTGTGATGGTTGTGGGATATTTGCAATGTTCTTATTGTTGTCAAAAATAGGAACATTTTCCATTGGCTTCTCAGGTAAGGAGGTCAGTGCCTCAGTGGTTTCAATCGCGTTCTCACCTTGTTGGATAGAGTCCAATGTCAAAATGTCGGTACTACCCTGCACATATTCAGATTGTGCTTGCACAAATTGATGTGGCACGGGTTCCTTTTGTCCAGTTTCATTTTGCGGTCTTACACTAGGCGGCAGGTGCCCTTTTGCTAAGATTTCCATCATACCTGCTGTCAGTGTTGCCTTCTTTTCATGTTCTCTTCTTGCTATTTCAAATAGCCTGGACTGCCATTGGGCACTTGTTTCAGGCTCTTGATTCAATCGATTATTTATCGTGTTTAGAAAGGACTCCACATAAATCTGCTTTGAATGGATGAGAGCCAGCAGGGTAGCTTGATCTTTTTGCACATCGCAATTACTTTCTAGTAACTTCATGAATGGTATCATCGCCTGTGAGGTTACAGCTAACAGCAAATTTTGTAAATCTAGCATAGTTGTGGGTATTGATTCTGGTGTGTTTGTCGGTAATGCATTTGGTTGACATTGACAGAAGTTCTTATTATTCGATGTATGCTCTGTTGTTGGGGATCTATCTCCAGGTTGTCTGATATTATGTAATATAGTAGATGTGTGATACTCCTCTGTCATCACATCAGGCATTAAGATTCGTGGTGTTGATACGAACCATGGCGGCTCTCCCTTTATGCTTTTCTGCATGTTAAAAACTTCATTTCTTTTAGCCTGATTCATCATCAAATCCTCAATTTCTGTAATGTCCATCGATAATCGAGCTTGCCTGGTATTTTTTCGCTGGAAGCTTCTTTGTCCGATATCTTCTTCCAACTTGGCCTTTGTGTATGCCAGCTCCCAATTTTTTTTTGCCGCAATCGCTTTTTCCTTTTGTGATAATTGCGGCTCGCGAGTTTCTGTCTGGATCTTGTATACATGATTTGGGGGCTGGCTTGGCACTGTTGAATCTTTGTTTGGATTGAACATGTCCTTACTAATCTCAGGGTTAATGTTGCTTATCTGAATATTGTCCTCCAATGTGTTTACTAGTGTTACAATATCTCCTTTTGTGTTCAATGCTTGTGAAATGTCACCTAGTGTGGTTTCATCGGAATGATTGGTTCCAAGGGGCCTCAGTTCAACCGTAGTACCAAGTGTGCTCTTGGATTCGGTTGCAAGTCTTGTTCCAGCCGCCATTAGTAGTAGTGTTTGCAGGCAAATAGTGCTAAATTCAAATGAGACTTTTCCGCTCAGTTTGTTTGCCTCCAAATTTGGTTGATGAGGTGAGCTTCACTATGCGCTGTTCATAAACATACTCTGCAGATAGTTAGTTGCACACAGCAGCAGAGTGGCTTTTATGATAAACTGAGGCCCAACTCACCAGCAGGATCAAAGGCCGTAGGCCCGCAGTCTCCTGTTGTAGTGGCACACAACCACAGAGTGCCTGTTGTAATATGGGGTGGGCCAACTCACCAGCAGGATCAAAGGACGAAGTCCCGCAGTCTCCTGCTTCTGCTGACCCACTCCTGCCACTCAATTACTCCTCTAAGTTTACTCACTTAGGTACCGGTAGTGTTAGAGGTACCACACCCCCAGATTGCTCCTTTCTTTGCTGGGGATACAAGGTTACAGCTATTTACCTTGGCTCATATTCCGGTTTGAAAGAAGGAGAAAGAGAAAAAAAAAAAGGGGTTATTTGAGAGTCTAACAGTTTTCTACCTGATCGCTCTGTGAGATAGCTCACAAACTCCCACAGGCAGCAGCAGGCAGCAGCAGGGGGAACACCGCAAGCGCTCGCAAGTTAGCAGCGCTCACAGACGCGGATCGCTGCTTCCGTGTCTCTTTGGCGTGACCAACCCACAGCTGCACTCCGCGTGGGACCCGAACCAGCAAGGAGGTAGGAGTGGGGAGCGGGGATCGCTGCTTCCGTGTCTCCTTGGTGTGCCCAACCCACAGCTGCCCTCCGCGTGGGACCCGAACCAGCAAGAAGGTAGGAGCGGGGAGCAGGCAGGGAGTGGGAAGGGAGATGGAAGATGGGAGGGGGGTGGATCCACAGCGGCCTGACGGCGAGAGTCGCAGCAATTTTTCTGAGTGGCAATGCCCGAGGCAAGTTTAGTGTTTTGACACCAGGTAGGCGGTTTCTCTTGGGCTTCCAGAGGAATCGTGCCTCAGACGGGCAGAGTTAGGCGTAAAACTTTACGATGTCGACGCCCCAACTTGTTCCCGCTCAACCAAATGTAACAGTTTACAATTGCTCACTACTCGTTGCTGCGGACGTAAGTGGAGGGCAATGATAGGTTTACCTGGGATCCACAAATCAGTACTGTTTGCAAAGTTTTACGGGGCGTCTTACTGTCTCTCATCAGCCCAGCTCAGCCCAACAGTCCCAGCAGACCAGAGACAAGAGACTCTGCATCCCGACTCCGCGGCCCGCTCCGCGGCCAGGTCAGGGTTTTAATGAGTCAGCTGGTGGTGTAGCACCAATAGTGGACAGACTGCAGCTCCTCTGTGAAAAATCAGACTCCAATGCAGACAAGAGACTCTGCAACCCGACTCCGCGGCCCGCTCCGCGGCCAGGTCAGGGTTTTAATGAGTCAGCTGGTGGTGTAGCAGCAATAGTGGACAGACTGCAGCTCCTCTGTGAAAAATCAGACTCCAATGCAGACAAGAGACTCTGCAACCCGACTCCGTATAGTATAACATCATACTGATTGTTTTTCATTTCCCGGTCAATCTGTATGAGTCACTGCATATGCATATGTGCAATCATTAATATTTCTAGAGCCAGAATATTTAATTAGCATATAGGCAAAGGCTTTACATATCCATAGCATCATATACAGGATACATGATTAAAAGTACAATTCATATTTCAGTAGAGTGGCATGTCTCAATTCCCGAAATGATGGTGCCATTCATATTGCAGAACTGCATCTTACCAACATGTGATTGTCATTGATGTTACGTTTCCACAATACTGAGCTTAACTAAATTGTCACAGTGGTAAGAGAGGGCGGTACCATCTAGAGGCCGGCATGTTTGACTCTGCTACTCTTAGTTTGTTTTGCCCTTAATCTCTTTGTTAATTATGTCGAAAAAGCATGTCAATGAGATACACCAGAGTTGTATTTGTCCCCCACATACAGCGGGTCCACAGCCAATCTCTTCCACAGATTGTAGTGCCCAAATCTTCTTTACCAAAGATATTATCTCTGTGCATATCAAAGTAATTGCAGTACATGGTCAAATGTTTTAAGGTTTCATTTTGGGTGTCATCCCCGCAAAAACAACACACTCCCTTGGCGCGTCCCGTGTTACATTCGACCAATGCTGGATTTTCTCGGTATGGAACTGGTTCAATTTAAAACATAGGTATAGATCTCGAGCCCCATTGCATGGAAAACCTATGATATACACTTGGCGTGGAACTCTTTTGGTGGGGAAGCATGCTATTTCCTTGTAATGTTTATATTTTGTTAGGGACTCTATGGTCAGCAGCCAATCATGTTTGATTAACCTTTTTTTTTTACATTAGTGAGTCTTTCCGGCAGATAATAAGCTTTTAGATCAATGCTGTTTAGCAAAGCATTCATCTTGTCGTGGTATCTTTAATGAGCATGGATTACCCTCTGCTATCATATTAGCGATACTTTCATATAATGAGTTCTTGGGTGGAGATAACATTTTAGCAAAGTTATTTAATAATTCAAATTGTATCTCGCTGACAAGGATGTAATCCCCAACTCATGTCGTAGTATTTCATGACGTAGTGCATTGGCTAGCCTAAGGGTTTGTTTCCATTGCTTTTCTTGTGTCTGATTTAAGATAGTTTCAAGATTTGCCAAGCACATATCCAATCCGTATAAGATTACCGCATCTACTTTGAAAGTATAGTGATCAAATAGAGGAGACATGGAAAATGTACAATATCTGCTATATATTATTTTCATTTCGAAAGGAGAGGCTTCACTTTGTCTCTGAGCGCTTTTTTCCACATTAATGGCTGATATGTTGCAAAGGTTGGAACCTAGATATTTTACTGATAGTGCACGTTCAATATTAAGGCCATCAATGGACCACTTAAATACCACAATATTCTTTTTACGATTATTTTAGATGACAATATTGGTAGCGTTCGATTGCAAATTAAGTTGTTGCGCATAGAGAGCAAAGAGCTCTAATTTAGCCTGCAGTCCAAACTGAGTCTTATCGAAGAGCAGGAGATCATCTGCAAAGGCTAGCCAATGGATGTTTAACTTGCCAAGCCTAGCCGGAAAAGTTGACTTCTGAGACCATAGGGTATCCATATCGGACAGGTACAGATTAAATAATGTAGTGGCCAGGGTGCCTCCCTGTTTTACTCTGATGTAAATCGGGATTAGCTTCAGTCAGTGCTCCCTGTTGGGTAATTCTCATTTGGTAGGTCGTATTCTCGTGAAGCTTGGCCAGTACAGAAATCCTGTTTTCCGGGAAGCCCATTTGCTTCATCTTACTCCAGAGCGCATTGCGGATGACGCAATCAAAGGCCGCAGTTAGATCGAGGGACACCATAGGTGAGGCAACTTAGGTGAGGCAAATGGTATTAATCTATAAGCACTAATATCTCAGATCACACACTATGGTCCCTATTCACAGAATGTTTTCCAATGGGGTTTTGCCATTATAAAACGCTTCCATGAATTAGGCCCTAAATGTGGCAACACAAGTATTTCTATTCCGGTTTCTGATGTTACAGTGATGTTTAATAAGTTGGTCACACTGTGGTTTGCAGCCTAAATCAGCAGGCACATCGAGCTCCATCTCTTGGACACAGGTCTCTCAGAGAAGTTTGTACATACCAAATTGCAAGAAATATTTATTGATACAAAAAGTATTGGTTTTGTGCGTTTTGTTTCTGTTTCGTAAACAAGTGCCATATAAGGTGCCATTTAAACATGCAGTGTAAAGACATGAATATATATCTATATATATTCACTGACAATAACTTTAGTTAAGGCATACTTAAGGTGATCTGATTTAACACAGTGTGATGAATCTGATGATGTCTGATGATTACCCCTTTCCCAGGGATATCCTCTCCTCATGGTGCCAGGGGATGGCAGCCGCTACTGGATCATGACCCTGGAGGTGGATATGCGAGGAAGGATCAAGTGGGGGAGCCGGCTCTCAGGTGGGAGAGTGAGACATTGTCAGAGGAGACATAGTATCCCCCTTTCACCTTTAGGCATATCCCCTATATTCCTCACCCATTGATGACATATTGTGATAGTCCCCTTCAATAACCCACAAAGTCTGCCAACAGTATCCTTGAATAGTCTGCAACCAGCCTAATGAAAAAACTGACACGAGGAAGAAGGCAACCAGAATGAAGATTGCAAAACTATCAGTCTAGTAGCTGGAGAAATCCGATTGCCTCTGAACAACTCCCTTCCTCGGAACAGGAGTTTAATGATGGAACAGCTGACCAGCACAGTGAGATCGGACCGGCTTGCTATTGCCAGGGAAGCCAAGCAGTCAGGTGGGCAGGTGAAAATGAATATGTGGGAGAACCGTGAAAGATATTCCCCAGTACGGGCTGGGCATCCAGAAGGTTACAAACTGGTTTACATAGTCCAAGCATTTGGGGAGATACAAATACTCCATTGATAAGAAAAACTTGGGGAAGACCCATTACTCCTTGTACTGAATGAAAGAGAAAAAATGGTAATGTAAAGTTATGGCACAAGAGTATACCAGGTGAAGAGAGGATCAGGGATCCAAACCCATAAAGAGTTATGTTGTCAAAAGACCCGGCAGGAGAGTATACTGGGCATTTGCGAGTCTGGGGCCTGCACCCAAGTTGTGCAAAGGAACTGTACAAAGGTACCTGGCACGGAATTACACCAGGATTTGTATGAGTCTGGAATGATCACCCAAGTAGTGGGACTGTGAAAAGAGAATCCCAAGGGAGATTCATGCCCTTAGGATTTGGAACTGCATTGCAAGTGGAAAAGACCTGGGGAAGGGAGGCATTCATCCGGGAGTGAATTGCAACACCAAGAGGAGAGAGTTATCCTTTTGGATTACAAAGAACTTAGTTATTCTTTTGAACTTCTGCTTTTGTGGAGGGAAACCTGGGGAAGGGAGCCATTCCCTGGAACTGTGAACACTATCCAATGGAAACCTTAGTTGGATTTATACTTTTTCGTTGAACTTGAACATTAGTGCACTTTCCAAAACAAAGACATTACCCTTAGCACCTTATAGTTACTTTTAGAATGAGAGTGCTAGATAGGATTTCGGACACAGGACATTTTCGGTTTTCTAAATCTTGACACAGGACAGACCCTTCAATTTTGGTTGATGTAGTGAAATACTTCCTAGATTAGTGACAGTGAGGCCTTTTCCAAACCCCTTTATTATTTTAATAAAAATGCGTAGCAACGAACATGAGTCCTCTGTGTCTCCATCTCATTCCTGGTTCCTCACAGCAAAAAAAACCCTTGAAATGCAGTCGATGTGGGAATTGATGATCATCTTAACTCGGTGTCGCCTCATTATTAACATACAATATCAACCAACCAGAGTTGGTACTCTTTTATCGACCACAGAAGGATGAAAGGCTGCATTTGCCTGGCTGACAATCGAACCTGCGAATTGCAGATCACTCACAGACCACAGCAGCAACCTCACAACCTACTGAACTATAGTGCCACCCTCTAATTGTGTATGTCATTGTGAATTCCATCTGTTATATATGTGCTCATGGGTTTTGCAACAGGGGCAATGCTGAGTTAAGATGATCATCACTTCCCACATCTGCTGACTATCAAGGGGTTTTGTTGTATTAAATCTGATCACATTAACTGACCATTAACTAAAGATTTTTCAGTGAATTTCAAGGGTTCTGTTATGCCATAGTCTATTCAAGGGCCACTAGCCATGGCCTTCGGCGGTGGCCACTGTACGTGTTGCACCAATAGGTTTCTTTAGGACCCACTGCCATGGTCTGCAGCTGTGGCCAGCAGCCACGACCGTACATATTCCACCTATCGTTTTCCTTGGGGCCCACTAGCCATGGCCTTTGGCTCAGGCCAGTGAGCATGGCCTTTAGCCATGCCCACTGTATATTTAAAAATACTAGGTTTCTTTAAAGCCCACTAGTCATGGCCTTCAGCCGTGGAGACGGCACATGTTGCACCAATATGTTTCTTTAGGACGCACTATCCATTGTCTTCGCCCGTGGCCAGTGGCCATGGCCGTACATGTTCCACCTATAGGTTTGCTTGGGGCCCATTAGCCATGGCATTCCGCTCTGGCCAATGAGCACGGCCTTTGGGATCTTTCTTTGGGACCTACTAGTCATGGCCTTTGGCCATGGCGACTACATGTTACATCAATAGGTTTCTTTGTGCCCACTAGGTATAAACAAAATATTTTTGTTCCACTCTCTTCCGATTCCTGCGGGATTCCCCCAATATACCACCATTATTCCCTCGATGGCAATAAACTACAGATAAAGTGGCAATGAACTACTCATGACCGCAGTATTCCCCCGTTATTGCTGAGATATTACTGAGATAATGTTAAACCGCTCGAAAAAATATAAAATAAACAATCGTACCTGCCCTCACAGGCACTCACCAAGTGCTCCCCTCTTCTTTCCATGGTCCCCCCACTGTCCTCAGCTGCTTATTCTCTCCCTGGCCCTCTCCCATTACCACCTTTCACTCTTTGCTACGTGTGACGCATTTTCTTTTCCAAGTGTGTCTTGCATTATTACACAAGATTTCCCCAGTATTGCCCAATAATCCGTAAACCACCAAACCACCCCCAACTCTCCAATTTCACATGGTATCCTCTTATCCCCTCCCCTCTTCTAGCCGGATGCAATTTTCTCCTATTTCCTCCTACAAATAGCTTTTTTTGTACTTTTCGTTTTTGCACTCTGTTGGGTTTTACTTATTCTGGTCTTTCCCTGATATGTGTGATTGAGATTGGAGTGTTCAGTATGGAGTGTTGGCTGTGGAATGTTATTGGGTGAAGCTGCTCTCATTCCATAAGAGATCAGTTGTAACTGAAACCTAAGAGCAGGGGGACCGGTGGATGTCTCTCTTACTAAGAACTTGTCCTTATTATATGATATATGTTCCTGTTGTGCTCCCTGTCCCCTCGAACCCAGTAAAGCAGTCTGTGTACCTGAGGCTCCTGTGTAAACCTCCAAACTCTAAACCTAACATTGGCGACGAGGATCTGGAAGACGGTTGAGAAAAGAATGCACAGGAAAGGAGCAGGACCAAAGTATTGAGCAAGCTGGAACGAAAGGACAATAGGTGGAAAGGAAATAGGCCCCAGGAAAAGCAGAAGAAATCTGAGGCATCCCCCGGCCCCCCCCGGCCCCTAAGGTAAGGGTAAGCGCGCCCAGTTGCCTGCTTGAAAAGAGGCAGGCTCATCCGTTCTGCCAGGGGCTGCGCTGCGCGGCTGTGATGGTTTTGGAACTGTAGTTAATCATCATTTACAGCGTGCTAAAGGGGCTGGGTAACTAGATAAGGAAGATATATTTGCACCTCGTATTAGCAGCTTTGTTAGCGCTCCTGCAGACACCAAACATATGAACTGTGCCCTGAAATGATTACCGTCATGATAGTTAGTTGAGGTGCAGCAGCGCTGGCATTTTAATGCTGTGACCCTTCAAGTTGAGCATCAGTCCTCTGTGCGACGGTTGGCCTGGAGAGCTCCGTTCGTGGCTCCACTCATCTTTGTTCTGGTGACGTCACTGAGTGGCTGGAGGGATTGGTGACCATTACGAACACAGAATGTGTATTCCAGCGTTCCGAGTGCTCACAACGTAGAGCATTTCGTAACAAGAAACTCATGGGAGTTTTGAAAAGCGCACCTTTCAACGTGCCAGTAACGTGTTTTACTTCCGGGTCTGCTGCATCTGTTCTTCTGTGTAGCATGGATGATTCATCGAGGAAAAGGACGGCAACAAAAGCTAGATGCTGTCCAGCGTGCATTACACTTCTATGGAGTAGAAACAACATTTGGATCAAAGCGCTCGTTTTATGGCACCAGTAAAAAAAAAAGAAAAGGAAAGGGAGTTTGTGCAAGTTTACAAGGGGCATGGGGCATGAGTGGGGGTGGGGGGGGTATAGGAGGGAGACACAGGGCATGAGCAGGGGGTGGGGGGAACGAGAAAGAGACATGGGCCATGAGCGGGGGTTGGGGGGAACAGTAGGGAGACACAGGGCATGAGCGGGGGGTGGAGGGGAACAGGGGAGACAAGGGGCATGAGCGGGGGGTGGGGGGAAAAAGAGGGAGACACGGGGCATGAGCAGGGGGTGGGGGGAACAAGAGAGAGACACGGGCCATGAGCAGGGGGTGGGGGGAACAGTAGGGAGACACGGGGCATGAGTGGGGGGTGGAGGGGAACAGGGGAGACACATGGGCATGTGCGAGGGGTGGGGGGAACGGGAGGGAGACATGGGGCATGAGTGGGGGGTGGGGGGAACAGGGCACACACGGGGTATGAGCAGGGGGTGGGGGGAATGGGGAGACACGGGGCTGAGTGGGGGGTGGGGGGAACACGAGGGAGACACGGGGCATGAGCGGGGGGTGGGTGAACAGGGCAGACAGGGGGCATGAGCGGGGGGTGGGGGGTACAGGAGGGAGAAATGGGGCATGAGCAGGGGGTGGGGGGAACAAGAGAGAGACACGGACCATGAGCGGGGGTTGGGGGTACAGTAGGGTGACACAGGGCATGAGCGGGGGGTGGGGGGAACAGTGGAGACACGGGGCATGAGCGAGGGGTGGGGGGAACAGTGGAGACACGAGGCATGAGCGGGGGATGGAGGGAACAGTGGAGAAACGGGGCATGAGCGGGGGTGGGGGGAACAGGGGAGACACGGGGCATGAGCGGGGGGTAACAGAAGGGAGACACGGGGCATGATCGGGGGGTGGGGGGAACAGGGCTGATACTGGGCATGAGCGGGGGGTGGGGGTACAGGAGGGAGACACGGGGCATGAGCGGGGGAGGGAGACACGGGGCATGAGCGGGTGTGGGGGGCAACAGGAGACACATGGGGCATGAGCAGGGGGTGGGGGGTACATGAGGAAGACATGGGGCATGAGCGGGGGGTGGGGAGAACACGAGAGAGACACGGGGCATGAGCAGGGGGTGGGGGGAACAGGGGGGAGACACGGGGCAAGAGCGGGGGGGTGGGGGGTAACACGAGGGAAACACAGGGCATGAGCGGGGGGAACACGAGGGAGACACGGGGCGTGAGCGGGGGGTGGGGGAACACGAGCGAGAAACAGAGCATGAGCGGGGGTGGGGGGAACAGGGCATACACGGGGCATGAGCGGGGGGTGGGGGAGAAGGAAGGAGACACGGGACATGAGCGGGGGTGGGGGGGAACAGGGGAGACACGGGGCATGAGTGGGGGTGGGGGGAACAGGGCACACACGGGGCATGAGCGGGGGATGGGGGGGAACAGGGGAGACACGGGGCATGAGCGGGGGTGGGGGGGAACAGGGGAGACATGGGGCATGAACGGGGGGTGGGGGGAATGGGAGGGAGACACGAGGCATGAGCGGGGGGTGGGAGGGAACAGAGGAGACACGAGGCATGATCGGGGGTGGGGGGGAACGGGAGGGAGACACGGGTCATGAGCGGGGCTGGGGGGAACAGGGGAGACACAGGGCATGAGCAGGGGGTGGGGGAACGGGAGAGAGACACGGGCCATGAGCGGGGGTGGGGGGACGGGAGGGAGACACGGAGCATGAGCGGGGGTGGGGGGGAACAAGAGAGAGACATGGGCCATGAGTAGGGGTGGGGGGAACAGTAGGGAGACACAGGGCATGAGCGGGGGGTGGGGGGGAACAGGGGAGACACATAGGCATGAGCGAGGGGTGGGGGGAACAGGGGAGACATGTGGGCATGGGTGGGGGGTGGGGGGGACAGGGCACACATGGGGCATGAGCAGGGGGTGGGGGGAACAGGGGAGACAAGGGGCCATGAGCGGGGGTTGGAGGGGAAAAGGAGGGAGACACGGGGCATGAGCGGGGGTGGGGTTAACAGGGGAGACACGTGGGCATGAGTAGGGGGGACAGGGCACACACGGGGCATGAGCAGGGAGTGGGGGAACAGGGGAGACAAGGGGCATGAGCGGGGGGTGGGGGGGAAAAGGAGGGACAAGGGGCATGAACGGGGGGTGGGGGGGAAAAGGAGGGAGACACAGGGCATGAGCAGGGGGTGGGGGGGGACAAGAAAGAGACATGGGCCATGAAGGGGGTTGGGGGGAACAGTAGGGAGACACAGGGCATGAGCGGGGGGTGGAGGGGAACAGGGGAGACAAGGGGCATGAGCGGGGGTGGGGGGAAAAGGAGGGAGACACGGGGCATGAGCAGGGGGTGGGGGGGACAAGAGAGAGACACGGGCCATGAGCAGGGGGTGGGGGGAACAGTAGGGAGACACGGGGCATGAGTGGGGGGTGGGGGGGAACAGGGGAGACACATGGGCATGAGCGAGGGGTGGGGGAACAGGGGAGACACGTGGGCATGAGCGGGGGGTTGGGGGTAACAGGGCACACACGGGGCATGAGCAGGGGGTGGGAGGGAACAGGGGAGACACGAGGCATGATCGAGGGGTGGGGGGAACAGGAGGGAGACACGGGCCATGAGCGGGGGTGGGGGGAACAGGGGAGACACATGGGCATGAGCGGGGGTTGGAGGGGAAAAGGAGGGAGACACTGGGCATGTGCGGGGGTTGGGGAGAACAGGGGAGACACATGGGCATGAGCGGGGGTTGGAGGGGAAAAGGAGGGAGACACGGGGCATGAGCGGGGGTTGGAGGGGAAAAGGAGGGAGACACGGGCATGAGCGGGGGGTGGGGGGGAAAACGAGGGAGACACGGGGCAGGAGCGGGGGGTGGGGGGAACATGGGAGACATGTGGGCATGAGCGAGGGGTGGGGGGAACAGGGCACACACGGGGCATGAGCGGGGGTTGGGGTGGAACAGGGGAGACACGGGGCATGAGCGGGGGGTGGGGGAACAGGGGAAACACAGGGCATGAGCAGGGGGTGGGGGGAACAGGACACACACGGGGCATGAGCGGGGGGTGGGGGGAAAGGAGGGAGACACGGGACATGAGCGGGGGGTGGGGGGAACTGGGGAGACACGGGGCATGAGTGGGGGTGGGGGGGAAAGGAGGGAGACACGGGACATGAGCGGGGGTGGGGGAGAACGGGAAGGAGAAACGGGGCATGAGCGGGGGATGGGGAAAAGGAGGGAGACACGGCGCATGAGCGGGGGATGGGGGGAACAGGGGAGACACGGGGCATGAGCGGGGTGGGGGGGAACAGGGGAGACATGGGGCATGAACGGGGGTGGGGGGAACGGGAGGGAGACACGAGGCATGAGCGGGGGGTGGGAGGGAACAGGGGAGACACGAGGCATGATCGGGGGGTGAGGGGAACAGGAGGGAGACACGGGCCATGAGCGGGGGTGGGGGGAACAGGGGAGACACAGGGCATGAGCGGGGGGTGGGGGAACGGGAGAGAGACACGGGCCATGAGCGGGGGTGGGGGGAACGGGAGGGAGACACGGAGCATGAGCGGGGGTGGGGGGGAACAAGAGAGAGACATGGGCCATGAGTAGGGGTGGGGGGAACAGTAGGGAGACACAGGGCATGAGCGGGGGTGGGGGGGAACAGGGGAGACACATGGGCATGAGCGAGGGGTGGGGGGAACAGGGGAGACATGTGGGCATGGGTGGGGGGTGGGGGGACAGGGCACACATGGGGCATGAGCAGGGGGTGGGGGGAACAGGGGAGACAAGGGGCCATGAGCGGGGGTTGGAGGGGAAAAGGAGGGAGACACGGGGCATGAGCGGGGGTGGGGTTAACAGGGGAGACACATGGGCATGAGTAGGGGGGACAGGGCACACACGGGGCATGAGCAGGGAGTGGGGGAACAGGGGAGACAAGGGGCATGAGCAGGGGGTGGGGGGGAAAAGGAGGGACAAGGGGCATAAACGGGGGGTGGGGGAAAAGGTGGGAGACACAGGGCATGAGCAGGGGGTGGGGGGGGACAAGAAAGAGACATGGGCCATGAAGGGGGTTGGGGGGAACAGTAGGGAGACACAGGGCATGAGCGGGGGGTGGAGGGGAACAGGGGAGACAAGGGGCATGAGCGGGGGTGGGGGGAAAAGGAGGGAGACACGGGGCATGAGCAGGGGGTGGGGGGAACAAGAGAGAGACAAGGGCCATGAGCAGGGGGTGGGGGGAACAGTAGGGAGACACGGGGCATGAGTGGGGGGTGGGGGGGAACAGGGGAGACACATGGGCATGAGCGAGGGGTGGGGGAACAGGGGAGACACGTGGGCATGAGCGGGGGTTGGGGGTAACAGGGCACACACGGGGCATGAGCAGGGGGTGGGGGAACAGGGGAGACAAGGGGCCTTGAGCGGGGGGTGGGAGGAAAAGGAGGGAGACACAGGGCATGAGCAGGGGGTGGGGAGAACAGGGGAGACACATGGGCATGAGCGGGGGTTGGAGGGGAAAAGGAGGGAGACACTGGGCATGTGCGGGGGTTGGGGAGAACAGGGGAGACACATGGGCATGAGCGGGGGTTGGAGGGGAAAAGGAGGGAGACACGGGGCATGAGCGGGTGTTGGAGGGGAAAAGGAGGGAGACACGGGCATGAGCGGGGGGTGGGGGGGAAAACGAGGGAGACACGGGGCAGGAGCGGAGGGTGGGGGGAACAGGGGAGACATGTGGGCATGAGCGAGGGGTGGGGGGGAACAGGGCACACACGAGGCATGAGCGGGGGGTGGGGGGAACAGGGGAGACACGGGGCATGAGCCGGGGGTGGGGGGAACAGGGGAGACAAGGGGCATGAGCGGGGGGTGGGGGGAAAAGGAGGGACAAGGGGCATGAGCGGGGGGTGGGAGGGAGACACAGGGCATGAGCAGGGGGTGGGGGGAACAAGAAAGAGACACGGGCCATGAGCGGGGGGTGGGCGGAACAGGGAAGACACGTGGGCATGAGCGGGGGGTGGGGGAACAGGGGTGACACGTGGGCATGAGCGGGGGGTGTGGGGAACAGGGCAGACACGGGGCATGAGCGGGGGGTGGGGGGAACAGGGGAGACACGGGGCATAAGTGGGGGGTAACACAAGGGAGACACAGGGCATGATGGGGGTGGGGGGAACAGGGCAGATACTTGGCCTGAGCGGGGGCTGGGGGGTACAGGAGGGAGACGCGGGGGTGGACGGAGACACGGGGCATGAGCGGGGAGGGGCAACAGGAGACACACGGGGCATGAGCGGGGGGTGGGGGGGTACACGGGGCATCAGCAGGGGGTGGGGAGAACACGAGGGAGATACGGGGCATGAGCGGGGGGTGGGGGGTAATACAAGGGAAACACGGGGCATGGGCGGGGGGTGGGGGAACATGAGGGAGACACGGGGCATGAGCGGGAGGTGGGGGGAATATGAGGGAGACACGGGACATGAGCGGGGGGTGGGGGCTAACACGAGGGAGACACGGGGCATGAGCGGGGGTTGGGGTGGAACAGGGGAGACACGGGGCATGAGCGGGGGGTGGGGGAACAGGGGAAACACAGGGCATGAGCAGGGGGTGGGGGGAACAGGACACACACGGGGCATGAGCGGGGGGTGGGGGGGAAAGGAGGGAGACACGGGACATGAGCGGGGGGTTGGGGGGAACTGGGGAGACACGGGGCATGAGTGGGGGTGGGGGGAAAAGGAGGGAGACACGGGGCATGAGCAGGGGGTGGGGGGAACAAGAGAGAGACAAGGGCCATGAGCAGGGGGTGGGGGGAACAGGACACACACGGGGCATGAGCGGGGGGTGGGGGGAAAGGAGGGAGACACGGGACATGAGCGGGGGGTGGGGGGAACTGGGGAGACACGGGGCATGAGTGGGGGTGGGGGGGAAAGGAGGGAGACACGGGACATGAGCGGGGGGTGGGGGAGAACGGGAAGGAGAAACGGGGCATGAGCGGGGGATGGGGAAAAGGAGGGAGACACGGCGCATGAGCGGGGGATGGGGGGGAACAGGGGAGACACGGGGCATGAGCGGGGGTGGGGGGGAACAGGGGAGACATGGGGCATGAACGGGGGTGGGGGGAACGGGAGGGATGAGCGGGGGTGGGAGGGAACAGGGGAGACACGAGGCATGATCGGGGGGTGAGGGGAACAGGAGGAGACACGGGCCATGAGCGGGGGTGGGGGGAACAGGGGAGACACAGGGCATGAGCGGGGGGTGGGGGAACGGAGAGAGACACGGGCCATGAGCGGGGGTGGGGGAACGGGAGGGAGACCCGGAGCATGAGCGGGGGTGGGGGGGAACAAGAGAGAGACATGGGCCATGAGTAGGGGTGGGGGGAACAGTAGGGAGACACAGGGCATGAGCGGGGGTGGGGGGGAACAGGGGAGACACATGGGCATGAGCGAGGGGTGGGGGGAACAGGGGAGACATGTGGGCATGGGTGGGGGGTGGGGGGGACAGGGCACACATGGGGCATGAGCAGGGGGTGGGGGGAACAGGGGAGACAAGGGGCCATGAGCGGGGGTTGGAGGGGAAAAGGAGGGAGACACGGGGCATGAGCGGGGGTGGGGTTAACAGGGGAGACACGTGGGCATGAGTAGGGGGGACAGGGCACACACGGGGCATGAGCAGGGAGTGGGGGAACAGGGGAGACAAGGGGCATGAGCAGGGGGTGGGGGGAAAAGGAGGGACAAGGGGCATAAACGGGGGGTGGGGGGAAAAGGTGGGAGACACAGGGCATGAGCAGGGGGTGGGGGGGACAAGAAAGAGACATGGGCCATGAAGGGGGTTGGGGGGAACAGTAGGGAGACACAGGGCATGAGCGGGGGGTGGAGGGGAACAGGGAGACAAGGGGCATGAGCGGGGGTGGGGGGAAAGGAGGGAGACACGGGGCATGAGCAGGGGGTGGGGGGAACAAGAGAGAGACAAGGGCCATGAGCAGGGGGTGGGGGGAACAGTAGGGAGACACGGGGCATGAGTGGGGGGTGGGGGGGAACAGGGGAGACACATGGGCATGAGCGAGGGGTGGGGGAACAGGGGAGACACGTGGGCATGAGCGGGGGGTTGGGGGTAACAGGGCACACATGGGGCATGAGCAGGGGGTGGGGGAACAGGGGAGACAAGGGGCCTTGAGCGGGGGGTGGGAGGAAAAGGAGGGAGACACAGGGCATGAGCAGGGGGTGGGGAGAACAGGGGAGACACATGGGCATGAGCGGGGGTTGGAGGGGAAAAGGAGGGAGACACTGGGCATGTGCGGGGGTTGGGGAGAACAGGGGAGACACATGGGCATGAGCGGGGGTTGGAGGGGAAAAGGAGGGAGACACGTGGGCATGAGCGGGGGTTGGAGGGGAAAAGGAGGGAGACACGGGCATGAGCGGGGGGTGGGGGGGAAAACGAGGGAGACACGGGGCAGGAGCGGAGGGTGGGGGGAACAGGGGAGACATGTGGGCATGAGCGAGGGGTGGGGGGGAACAGGGCACACACGAGGCATGAGCGGGGGGTGGGGGGAACAGGGGAGACACGGGGCATGAGCCGGGGGTGGGGGGAACAGGGGAGACAAGGGGCATGAGCGGGGGGTGGGGGGGAAAAGGAGGGACAAGGGGCATGAGCGGGGGGTGGGAGGGAAAAGGAGGGAGACACAGGGCATGAGCAGGGGGTGGGGGGAACAAGAAAGAGACACGGGCCATGAGCGGGGGGTGGGCGGAACAGGGAAGACACGTGGGCATGAGCGGGGGGTGGGGGAACAGGGGTGACACGTGGGCATGAGCGGGGGGTGTGGGGAACAGGGCAGACACGGGGCATGAGCGGGGGGTGGGGGGAACAGGGGCGACACGGGGCATAAGTGGGGGTAACACAAGGGAGACACAGGGCATGATGGGGGTGGGGGGAACAGGGCAGATACTTGGCCTGAGCGGGGGGTGGGGGGTACAGGAGGGAGACGCGGGGGGTGGACGGAGACACGGGGCATGAGCGGGGAGGGGCAACAGGAGAAACACGGGGCATGAGCGGGGGGTGGGTGGGTACACGGGGCATCAGCAGGGGGTGGGGAGAACACGAGGGAGATACGGGGCATGAGCGGGGGGTGGGGGGTAATACAAGGGAAACACGGGGCATGGGCGGGGGGTGGGGGAACATGAGGGAGACACGGGGCATGAGCGGGAGGTGGGGGGAATATGAGGGAGACACGGGACATGAGCGGGGGGTGGGGGCTAACACGAGGGAGACACGGGGCATGAGCGGGGGTTGGGGTGGAACAGGGGAGACACGGGGCATGAGCGGGGGGTGGGGGAACAGGGGAAACACAGGGCATGAGCAGGGGGTGGGGGGAACAGGACACACACGGGGCATGAGCGGGGGGTGGGGGGGAAAGGAGGGAGACACGGGACATGAGCGGGGGGTTGGGGGGAACTGGGGAGACACGGGGCATGAGTGGGGGTGGGGGGAAAGGAGGGAGACACGGGACATGAGTGGGGGGGTGGGGGAGAACGGGAAGGAGAAACGGGGCATGAGCGGGGGATGGGGAAAAGGAGGGAGACACGGCGCATGAGCGGGGGATGGGGGGAACAGGGGAGACACGGGGCATGAGCGGGGGGTGGGGGGAACAGGGGAGACATGGGGCATGAACAGGGGGTGGGGGGAACGGGAGGGAGACACGAGGCATGAGCGGGGGGTGGGGGGAACAGGGCAGACATGGGGCATGAGCGGGGGGTGGGGGGAACAGGGGAGACACGGGGCATGAGTGGGGGTAACACAAGGGAGACACAGGGCATGATGGGGGGTGGGGGGAACAGGGCAGATACTGGGCATGAGCGTGGGGTGGGGGGTACAGGAGGGAGACACGGGGCATGAGCGGGGGGTGGACAGAGACACGGGGCAGGAGCGGGGAGGGGCAACAGGAGACACACGGGGCATGAGCGGGGGGTGGGGGGGTACACGGGGCATGAGCAGGGGGTGGGGAGAACACGAGGGAGATACGGGGCATGAGCGGGGGGTGGGGGGTAACACAAGGGAAACACGGGGCATGAGCGGGGGGTGGGGGGAACACGAGGGAGACACGGGGCATGAGCGGGAGGTGGGGGGAATATGAGGGAGACACGGGACATGAGCGGGGGGTGGGGGCTAACACGAGGGAGACACGGGGCATGAGCGGGGGTTGGGGTGGAACAGGGGAGACACGGGGCATGAGCGGGGGGTGGGGGAACAGGGGAAACACAGGGCATGAGCAGGGGGTGGGGGGAACAGGACACACACGGGGCATGAGCGGGGGGTGGGGGGGAAAGGAGGGAGACACGGGACATGAGCGGGGGGTTGGGGGGAACTGGGGAGACACGGGGCATGAGTGGGGGTGGGGGGAAAGGAGGGAGACACGGGACATGAGCGGGGGGGTGGGGGAGAACGGGAAGGAGAAACGGGGCATGAGCGGGTGATGGGGAAAAGGAGGGAGACACGGCGCATGAGCGGGGGATGGGGGAACAGGGGAGACACGGGGCATGAGCGGGGGGTGGGGGGAACAGGGGAGACATGGGGCATGAACAGGGGGTGGGGGGAACGGGAGGGAGACACGAGGCATGAGCGGGGGGTGGGGGGAACAGGGCAGACATGGGGCATGAGCGGGGGGTGGGGGGAACAGGGGAGACACGGGGCATGAGTGGGGGTAACACAAGGGAGACACAGGGCATGATGGGGGGTGGGGGGAACAGGGCAGATACTGGGCATGAGCGTGGGGTGGGGGGTACAGGAGGGAGACACGGGGCATGAGCGGGGGGTGGACAGAGACACGGGGCAGGAGCGGGGAGGGGCAACAGGAGACACACGGGGCATGAGCGGGGGGTGGGGGGGTACACGGGGCATGAGCAGGGGGTGGGGAGAACACGAGGGAGATACGGGGCATGAGCGGGGGGTGGGGGGTAACACAAGGGAAACACGGGGCATGAGCGGGGGGTGGGGGGAACACGAGGGAGACACGGGGCATGAGCGGGAGGTGGGGGAATATGAGGGAGACACGGGACATGAGCGGGGGTGGGGGGCTGACACGAGGGAGACACAGGGCATGAGCGGGGGTTGGGGTGGAACAGGGGAGACACGGGGCATGAGCGGGGGGTGGGGGAACAGGGGAAACACAGGGTATGAGCAGGGGGTGGGGGGAACAGGGCACACACGGGGCATGAGCGGGGGGTGGGGGGAAAGGAGGGAGACACTGGACATGAGCAGGGGGTGGGGGGAACGGGAGGGAGACACGAGGCATGAGCGGGGGGTGGGGGGAACAGGGCAGACACGGGGCATGAGCGGGGGGTGGGGGGAACAGGGGAGACACGGGGCATGAGTGGGGGTAACACAAGTGAGACACAGGGCATGATGGGGGGTGGGGGGAACAGGGCAGATACTGGGCATGAGCGTGGGGTGGGGGGTACAGGAGGGAGACACGGGGCATGAGCGGGGGGTGGACAGAGACACGAGGCATGAGCGGGGAGGGGCAACAGGAGACACACGGGGCATGAGCGGGGGGTGTGGGGGTACACGGGGCATGAGCAGGGGGTGGGGAGAACACGAGGGAGATACGGGGCATGAGCGGGGGGTGGGGGTAACACAAGGGAAACACGGGGCATGAGCGGGGGGTGGGGGGAACACGAGGGAGACACGGGGCATGAGCGGGAGGTGGGGGAATATGAGGGAGACACGGGACATGAGCGGGGGTGGGGGGCTGACACGAGGGAGACACAGGGCATGAGCGGGGGTTGGGGTGGAACAGGGGAGACACGGGGCATGAGCGGGGGGTGGGGGAACAGGGGAAACACAGGGCATGAGCAGGGGGTGGGGGGAACAGGGCACACACGGGGCATGAGCGGGGGGTGGGGGGGAAAGGAGGGAGACAGTGGACATGAGCAGGGGGTGGGGGGACTGGGGAGACACAGGGCATGATGGGGGGTGGGGGGAACAGGGCAGATACTGGGCATGAGCGTGGGGTGGGGGGTACAGGAGGGAGACACGGGGCATGAGAGGGGGGTGGACGGAGACACGGGGCATGAGCGGGGAGGGGCAACAGGAGACACACGGGGCATGAGCAGGGGGTGGGGGGGGTACACGGGGCATGAGCAGGGGGTGGGGAGAACACGAGGGAGATACGGGGCATGAGCGGGGGGTAACACAAGGGAAACACGGGGCATGAGCGGGGGGTGGGGGAACAATAGGGAGACACGGGGCATGAGCGGGAGGTGGGGGAATATGAGGGAGACACGGGACATGAGCGGGGTGGGGGGCTAACACGAGGGAGACATGGGGCATGAACGGGGGTGGGGGGAACGGGAGGGAGACACGAAGCATGAGCGGGGGGTGGGGGAACAGGGGAAACACAGGGCATGAGCAGGGGGTGGGTGGAACAGGGCAAGGAGGGAGACATAGGACATGAGCAGGGGGGGGGGGAACTGGGGAGACACGGGGCATGAGTGGGGGGTTGGGGGGGAAGGAGGGAGACACGGGACATGAGCGGGGGCTGGGGGAGAACGGGAAGGAGAAACGGGGCATGAGCGGGGGATGGGGGAAAAGGAGGGAGACACGGCGCATGAGCAGGGGATGGGGGGAACAGGGGAGACACGGGGCATGAGCGGGGGTGGGGGGAACAGGGGAGACATGGGGCATGAACGGGGGGTGGGGGGAACGGGAGGGAGACACGAGGCATGAGCGGGGGGTGGGAGGGAACAGGGGAGACACGAGGCATGATCGAGGGGTGGGGGGGAACAGGAGGGAGACACGGGCCATGAGCGGGGGTGGGGGGAACAGGGGAGACACAGGGCATGAGCGGGGGGTGGGGGAACGGGAGAGAGACACGGGCCATGAGCGGGGGTGGGGGGAACGGGAGGGAGACACGGAGCATGAGCGGGGGTGGGGGGGAACAAGAGAGACACATGGGCATGAGCGAGGGGTGGGGGGAACAGGGGAGACATGTGGGCATGGGTGGGGGTGGGGGGGACAGGGCACACACAGGGCATGAGCAGGGGGTGGGGGGAACAGGGTAGACAAGGGGCCATGAGCGGGGGTTGGAGGGGAAAAGGAGGGAGACACGGGGCATGAGCGGGGTGGGGTTAACAGGGGAGACATGTGGGCATGAGTAGGGGGGACAGGGCACACATGGGGAATGAGCAGGGAGTGGGGGAACAGGGGAGACAAGGGGCATGAGCGGGGGGTGGGGGGGGAAAGGAGGGACAAGGGGCATGAACAGGGGGTGGGGGGGAAAAGGAGGGAGACACAGGGCATGAGCAGGAGGTGGGGGGAACAGGAAAGAGACATGGGCCATGAAGGGGGTTGGGGGGAACAGTAGGGAGACACAGGGCATGAGCGGGGGGTGGAGGGGAACAGGGGAGACAAGGGGCATGAGCGGGGGTGGGGGAAAAGGAGGGAGACACGGGGCATGAGCAGGGGGTGGGGGGAACAAGAGAGAGACACGGGCCATGAGCAGGGGGTGGGGGAACAGTAGGGAGACACGGGGCATGAGTGGGGGGTGGGGGGGAACAGGGGAGACAAGGGGCTTTGAGCGGGGGGTGGGAGAAAAAGGAGGGAGACACAGGGCATGAGCAGGGGGTGGGGAGAACAGGGGAGACACATGGGCATGAGCAGGGGTTGGAGGGGAAAAGGAGGGAGACACTGGGCATGAGCGGGGGTTGGAGGGGAAAAGGAGGGAGACACGGGCATGAGCGGGGGGTGGGGGGGAAACGAGGGAGACACGGGGCAAGAGTGGGAGGTGGGGGGAACAGGGGAGACATGTGGGCATGAGCGGGGGGTGGGGGGGAACAGGGCACACACGAGGCATGAGCGGGGGGTGGGGGGAACAGGGGAGACAAGGGGACATGAGCGGGGGTTGGAGGGGAAAAGGAGGGAGACACGGGGCATGAGCGGGGGTGGGGTTAACAGGGGAGACACGTGGGCATGAGTAGGGGGGACAGGGCACACACGGGGCATGAGCAGGGAGTGGGGGAACAGGGGAGACAAGGGGCATGAGCGGGGGTGGGGGAAAAGGAGGGACAAGGGGCATGAACGGGGATGGGGGGGAAAAGGAGGGAGACACAGGGCATGAGCAGGGGGTGGGGAGGAACAAGAAAGAGACATGGGCCATGAAGGGGGTTGGGGGGAACAGTAGGGAGACACAGAGCAGAAGCGGGGGGTGGAGGGGAACAGGGGAGACAAGGGGCATGAGCGGGTGTGGGGGGAAAAGGAGGGAGACACGGGGCATGAGCAGGGGGTGGGGGGAACAAGAGAGAGACACGGGCCATGAGCAGGGGGTGGGGGGAACAGTAGGGAGACACGGGGCATGAGTGGGGGGTGGGGGGGAACAGGGGAGACACATGGGCATGAGCGAGGAGTGGGGGGAACAGGGGAGACACGTGGGCATGAGCGGGGGGTTGGGGGTAACAGGGCACACACGGGGCATGAGCAGGGGGTGGGGGAACAGGGGAGACAAGGGGCCTTGAGCGGGGGGTGAGAGGAAAAGGAGGGAGACACAAGGCATGAGCAGGGGGTGGGGAGAACAGGGGAGACACATGGGCATGAGCGGGGGTTGGAGGGGAAAAGGAGGGAGACACTGGGCATGAGCGGGGGTTGGAGGGGAAAAGGAGGGAGACACGGGCATGAGCGGGGGGTGGGGGGGAAAATGAGGGAGACACGGGGCAAGAGCGGGAGGTGGGGGGAACAGGGGAGACATGTGGGCATGAGCGGGGGGTGGGGGGAAACAGGGCACACACGAGGCATGAGCGGGGGGTGGGGGGAACAGGGGAGACACAGGGCATGAGCAGGGGGTGGGGGGAACAGGGGAGACAAGGGGCAGGAGCGGGGGTGGGGGGAAAAGGAGGGACAAGGGGCATGAGCGGGGGGTGGGAGGGAAAAGGAGGGAGACACAGGGCATGAGCAGGGGGTGGGGGAACAAGAAAGAGACACGGGCCATGAGCGGGGGGTGGGGGGAACAGGGGAGACATGTGGGCATGAGCGGGGGGTGGGGGGAACAGGGGAGACACGTGGGCATGAGCGGGGGGTGGGGGAACAGGAAAGACATGTGGGCATGAGCGGGGGGTGGGGGAACAGGGCACACACGGGGCATGAGCGGGGGGTGGGGGGGAAAGGAGGGAGACGCGGGACATGAGCGGGGGGTGGGGGGGAACTGGGGAGACAGGGGGCATGAGTGGGGGGTGGGGGGGAAAGGAGGGAGACACGGGACATGAGCGGGGGGTGGGGGAGAACGGGAAGGAGAAAAGGGGCATGAGCGGGGGGTGGGGGAAAAGGAGGGAGACACAGCGCATGAGCGGGGGATGGGGAGAACAGGGGAGACACGGCGCATGAGCGGGGGGTGGGGGGAACAGGGGAGACATGGGGCATGAACGGGGGGTGGGGGGAACAGGAGGGAGACACGAGGCATGAGCGGGGGGTGGGAGGGAACAGGGGAGACACGAGGCATGATCGGGGGTGGGGGGGAACGGGAGGGAGACACGGGCCATGAGCGGGGGTGGGGGGAACAGGGGAGACACAGGGCATGAGCGGGGGGGTGGGGGAACGGGAGAGAAACACAGGGCATGAGCAGGGGGTGGGTGGAACAGGGCACACACGGGGCATGAGCGGGGGGTGGGAAAAAGAGGGAGACACGGCGCACGAGGAGGGGATGGGGGAACAGGGGAGACACGGGGCATGAGCGGGGGGTGGGGGGTAACAGGGGAGACATGGGGCATGAACGGGGGTGGGGGGAACGGGAGGGAGACACGAGGCATGAGCGGGGGGTGTGAGGGAACAGGGGAGACACGAGGCATGATCGGGGGGTGGGGGGGGAACAGGAGAGAGACACGGGCCATGAGCGGGGGTGGGGGGAACAGGGGAGACACAGGGCATGAGCGGGGGTGGGGGAACGGGAGAGAGACACGGGCCATGAGCGGGGGTGGGGGGAACGGGAGGGAGACACGGAGCATGAGCGGGGGTGGGGGGGAACAAGAGAGAGACATGGGCCATGAGTAGGGGTGGGGGGAACAGTAGGGAGACACAGGGCATGAGCGGGGGGTGGAGGGGAACAGGGGAGACAAGGGGCATGAGCGGGGGGTGGGGGGAAAAGGAGGGAGACACGGGGCATGAGCAGGGGGTGGGGGGAACAAGAGAGAGACACGGGCCATGAGCAGGGGGTGGGGGGAACAGTAGGGAGACACGGGGCATGAGTGGGGGGTGGAGGGGAACAGGGGAGACACATGGGCATGTGCGAGGGGTGGGGGGAACGGGAGGGAGACATGGGGCATGAGTGGGGGGTGGGGGGAACAGGGCACACACGGGGTATGAGCAGGGGGTGGGGGGAATGGGGAGACACGGGGCTGAGTGGGGGGTGGGGGGAACACGAGGGAGACACGGGGCATGAGCGGGGGGTGGGTGAACAGGGCAGACAGGGGGCATGAGCGGGGGGTGGGGGTACAGGAGGGAGAAACGGGGCATGAGCAGGGGGTGGGGGGAACAAGAGAGAGACACGGACCATGAGCGGGGGTTGGGGGTACAGTAGGGTGACACAGGGCATGAGCGGGGGGTGGGGGGAACAGTGGAGACACGGGGCATGAGCGAGGGGTGGGGGGAACAGTGGAGACACGAGGCATGAGCGGGGGATGGAGGGAACAGTGGAGACACGGGGCATGAGCGGGGGTGGGGGGAACAGGGGAGACACGGGGCATGAGCGGGGGGTAACAGAAGGGAGACACGGGGCATGATCGGGGGGTGGGGGGAACAGGGCTGATACTGGGCATGAGCGGGGGGTGGGGGTACAGGAGGGAGACACGGGGCATGAGCGGGGGAGGGAGACACGGGGCATGAGCGGGGGTGGGGGGCAACAGGAGACACATGGGGCATGAGCAGGGGGTGGGGGGTACATGAGGAAGACACGGGGCATGAGCGGGGGGTGGGGAGAACACGAGAGAGACACGGGGCATGAGCAGGGGGTGGGGGGAACAGGGGGGAGACACGGGGCAAGAGCGGGGGGGTGGGGGGTAACATGAGGGAAACACAGGGCATGAGCGGGGGGAACACGAGGGAGACACGGGGCGTGAGCGGGGGGTGGGGGAACACGAGGGAGAAACGGAGCATGAGCTGGGGTGGGGGGAACAGGGCATACACGGGGCATGAGCGGGGGGTGGGGGAGAAAGAAGGAGACACGGGACATGAGCGGGGGGTGGGGGAGAACAGGGGAGACACGGGGCATGAGTGGGGGTGGTGGGAACAGGGCACACACGGGGCATGAGCGGGGGATGGGGGGAACAGGGGAGACACGGGGCATGAGCGGGGGGTGGGGGGAACAGGGGAGACATGGGGCATGAACGGGGGGTGGGGGGAATGGGAGGGAGACATCAAGGCATGAGCGGGGGGTGGGAGGGAACAGGGGAGACACGAGGCATGATCGGGGGTGGGGGGGAACGGGAGGGAGACACGGGTCATGAGCGGGGCTGGGGGGGAACAGGGGAGACACAGGGCATGAGCGGGGGGTGGGGGAACGGGAGAGAGACACGGGCCATGAGTGGGGGTGGGGGGAACGGGAGAGAGACACGGAGCATGAGCGGGGGTGGGGGGGAACAAGAGAGAGACATGGGCCATGAGTAGGGGGTGGGGGGAACAGTAGGGAGACACAGGGCATGAGCGGGGGTTGGGGGGGAACAGGGGAGACACATGGGCATGAGCGAGGGGTGGGGGGAAAAAGGGGAGACATGTGGGCATGGGGGGGTTGGGGGGGACAGGGCACACACGGGGCATGAGTAGGGGTGGGGGGAATAGGGGAGACAAGGGGCCATGAGCGGGGGATGGGGGGAACAGGGGAGACACGTGGCATGAGTGGGGGGTAACACAAGGGAGACACGGGGCATGATGGGGGGTGGGGGAACAGGGCAGATACTGGGCATGAGCGGGGGGTGGGGGGTACAGGAGGGAGAAACTGGGCATGAGCGGGGGTGGACGGAGACACGGGGCATGAGCGGGGGCAACAGGAGACACACGGGGCATGAGCGGGGGGTGTGGGGGTACACGAGGAAGACACGGGGCATGAGCGGGGGGTGGGGAAAACACGAGGGAGATACGGGGCATGAGCGGGGGGTGGGGGTAACACAAGGGAAACATGGGACATGAGCAGGGGGGTGGGGGGAACACGAGGGAGACACGGGGCATGAGCGGGAGGTGGGGGGAATATGAGGGAGACACGGTTTATGAGCAGGGGTGGGGGGCTAACACGAGGGAGACACGGGGCATGACCGGGGGGTGGGGGAACAGGGAATACACAGGGCATGAGCAGGGGGTGGGTGGAACAGGGCACACACGGGGCATGAGCGGGGGGTGGGGGTTAAAGGAGGGAGACATAGGACATGAGCGGGGGGTGGGGGGAACTGGGGAGACACGGGGCATGAGTGGGGGTGGGGGGAAAGGAGGGAGACACGGGACATGAGCGGGGGCTGGGGGAGAACGGGAAGGAGAAACGGGGCATGAGCGGGGGATGGGGGGAACAGGGGAGACACGGGGCATGAGCGGGGGGTGGGGGGGAACAGGGGAGACATGGGGCATGAACGGGAGGGAGACACGAGGCATGAGCGGGGGGTGGGAGGGAACAGGGGAGACACGAGGCATGATCGGGGGGTGGGGGGGAACAGGAGGGAGACACGGGCCATGAGCGGGGGTGGGGGGAACAGGGGAGACACGGGGCATGAGTGGGGGTGGGGGGAAAGGAGGGAGACACGGGACATGAGCGGGGGCTGGGGGAGAACGGGAAGGAGAAACGGGGCATGAGCGGGGGATGGGGGGAACAGGGGAGACACGGAGCATGAGCGGGGGTGGGGGGAACAAGAGAGAGACATGGGCCATGAGAAGGGGGTGGGGGGAACAGTAGGGAGACACAGGGCATGAGCGGGGGGTGGGGTGGACAGGGGAGACACATGGGCATGAGCGAGGGGTGGGGGGAACAGGGGAGACATGTGGGCATGGGCGGGGGGTGGGGGGGACAGGGCACACACGGGGCATGAGCAGGGGGTGGGGCGAACAGGGGAGACAAGGGGCCATGAGCGGGTGGTGGAGGGAAAAGGAGGGAGACACAGGGCATGAGCGGGGGGTGGGGGCTACAGGGGAGACACGTGGGGCATGAGCGGGGGTTGGAGGGGAAAAGGAGGGAGACACGGGGCATGAGCGGGGGGTGGGGGGAACAGGGGAGACACGTGGGCATGAGTGGGGGGTTGGGGGGACAGGGAACACACGGGGCATGAGCAGGGGGTGGGGGAACATGGGAGACAAGGGGCCATGAGCAGGGGGTGGGGGGGGAAAGGAGGGAGACACAGGGCATGAGCGGGGGGTGGGGGAACGGGAGAGAGACACGGGCCATGAGCGGGGGTGGGGGGAACGGGAGGGAGACACGGAGCATGAGCGGGGGTGGGGGGGAACAAGAGAGAGACATGGGCCATGAGTAGGGGGTGGGGGGAACAGTAGGGAGACAAGGGGCCATGAGCGGGGGGTGGGGGGGAAAGGAGGAAGACACAGGGCATGAGCAGGGGGTGGGGGAAAAGAAGGGAGACATGGGGCATGAGCAGGCTGTGGGGGGAACAAGAGAGAGACACGGGCCATGGGCAGGGGGTGGGGGGAACAGTAGGGAGACACAGGGCATGAGTGGGGGGTGGGGGGAACAGGGGACACACATGGGCATGAGCGAGGGGTGGGGGGAACAGGGGAGACACGTGGGCATGAGCGGGGGGTTGGGGGTAACAGGGCACACACGGGGCATGAGCAGGGGGTGGGGGAACAGGGGAGACAAGGGGCCATGAGCGGGGGGTGGGGGGAAAAGGAGGGAGACACAGGGCATGTGCGGGGGTTGGGGAGAACAGGGGAGACACATGGGCATGAGCGGGGGTTGGAGGGGAAAAGGAGGGAGACACGGGGCATGAGCGGGGGTTGGAGGGGAAAAAGAGGGAGACACGGGCATGAGCGGGGGGTGGGGGGGAAAACGAGGGAGACATGGGGCAGGAGCGGGGGGTGGGGGGAACAGGGGAGACATGTGGGCATGAGCGAGGGGTGGGGGGAACAGGGCACACACGAGGCATGAGCGGGGGGTGGGGGGAACAGGGGAGACACGGGGATGAGCCGGGGGTGGGGGGAACAGGGGAGACAAGGGGCATGAGCGGGGGGGTGGGGGGAAAAGGAGGGACAAGGGGCATGAGCGGGGGGTGGGAGGAAAAAGGAGGGAGACACAGGGCATGAGCAGGGGGTGGGGGGAACAAGAAAGAGACACGGGCCATGAGCGGGGGTGGGAGGAACAGGGAAGACACGTGGGCATGAGCGGGGGGTGGGGGGAACAGGGGTGACACGTGGGCATGAGCGGGGGGTGTGGGGAACAGGGCAGACACGGGGCATGAGCAGGGGGTGGGGGGAACAGGGAAGACACGGGGCATAAGTGGGGGGTAACACAAGGGAGACACAGGGCATGATGGGGTGGGGGGAACAGGGCAGATACTGGGCCTGAGCGGGGGTGGGGGGTACAGGAGGGAGACACGGGGCATGAGCGGGGGGTGGACGGAGACACGGGGCATGAGCGGGGAGGGGCAACAGGAGACACACGGGGCATGAGCGGGGGGTGGGGGGGTACACGGGGCATGAGCAGGGGGTGGGGAGAACACGAGGGAGATACGGGGCATGAGCGGGGGGTGGGGGGTAACACAAGGGAAACACGGGGCATGAGCGGGGGGTGGGGGAACATGAGGGAGACACGGGGCATGAGCGGGAGGTGGGGGGAATATGACGGAGACACGGGGCATGAGCGGGGAGGGGCAACAGGAGACACACGGGGCATGAGCGGGGGGTGGGGGGGGTACACGGGGCATGAGCAGGGGGTGGGGAGAACACGAGGGAGATACGGGGCATGAGCGGGGGGTGGGGGGAACACGGGGGAGACACGGGGCATGAGCGGGAGGTGGGGGAATATGAGGGAGACACGGGACATGAGCGGGGGTGGGGGGCTAACACGAGGGAGACACAGGGCATGAGCGGGGGTTGGGGTGGAACAGGGGAGACACGGGGCATGAGCGGGGGGTGGGGGAACAGGGGAAACACAGGGCATGAGCAGGGGGTGGGGGGAACAGGGCACACACGGGGCATGAGCGGGGGGTGGGGGGGAAAGGAGGGAGACACTGGACATGAGCGGGGGGTGGGGGGAACTGGGGAGACACGGGGCATGAGTGGGGGGTGGGGGGGAAGGAGGGAGACACGGGACATGAGCGGGGGGTGGGGGAGAACGGGAAGGAGAAACGGGGCATGAGCGGGGGATGGGGAAAAGGAGGGAGGCAAGGCGCATGAGCGGGGTATGGGGGGAACAGGGGAGACACGGGGCATGAGCGGGGGGTGGGGGGAACAGGGGAGACATCGGGCATGAACGGGGGGTCGGGGGAACGGGAGGGAGACACGAGGCATGAGCGGAGGGTGGGGGAACAGGGGAAACACAGGGCATGAGCAGGGGGTGGGTGGAACAGGGCACACACGGGGTATGAGCGGGGGGGTGGGGGGGAAAGGAGGGAGACATAGGACATGAGCAGGGGGTGGAGGGGAACTGGGGAGACACGGGGCATGAGTGGGGGGTGGGGGGGAAGGAGGGAGACACGGGACATGAGCGGGGGCTGGGGGAGAAAGGGAAGGAGAAACGGGGTATGAGCGGGGGATGGGGGAAAAGGTGGGAGACACGGCGCATGAGCAGGGGATGGGGGAACAGGGGAGACACGGGGCATGAGCGGGGGTGGGGGGGGAACAGGGGAGACATGGGGCATGAACGGGGGGTGGGGGGAACGGGAGGGAGACACGAGGCATGAGCGGGGGGTGGGAGGGAACAGGGGAGACACGAGGCATGATCGGGGGGTGGGGGGAACAGGAGGGAGACACGGGCCATGAGCGGGGGTGGGGGGGAACAGGGGAGACACAGGGCATGAGCGGGGGGGTGGGGGAACGGGAGAGAGACACGGGCCATGAGCGGGGGTGGGGGGAACGGGAGGGAGACACGGAGCATGAGCGGGGGTGGGGGGAACAAGAGAGAGACATGGGCCATGAGTAGGGGTGGGGGGAACAGTAGGGAGACACAGGGCATGAGCGGGGGGTGGGGGGGAACAGGGGAGACACATGGGCATGAGCGAGGGGTGGGGGGAACAGGGGAGACATGTGGGCATGGGTGGGGGGTGGGGGGGACAGGGCACACATGGGGCATGAGCAGGGGGTGGGGGGAACAGGGGAGACAAGGGGCCATGAGCGGGGGTTGGAGGGGAAAAGGAGGGAGACACGGGGCATGAGCGGGGGTGGGGTTAACAGGGGAGACACGTGGGCATGAGTAGGGGGGACAGGGCACACACGGGGCATGAGCAGGGAGTGGGGGAACAGGGGAGACAAGGGGCATGAGCGGGGGGTGGGGGGGAAAAGGAGGGACAAGGGGCATGAACGGGGGGTGGGGGGAAAACGAGGGAGACACAGGGCATGAGCAGGGGGTGGGGGGGAACAAGAAAGAGACATGGGCCATGAAGGGGGTTGGGGGGAACAGTAGGGAGACACAGGGCATGAGCGGGGGGTGGAGGGGAACAGGGGAGACAAGGGGCATGAGCGGGGGGGGAAAAGGAGGGAGACACGGGGCATGAGCAGGGGGTGGGGGGAACAAGAGAGAGACACGGGCCATGAGCAGGGGGTGGGGGGAACAGTAGGGAGACACGTGGGCATGAGTGGGGGGTGGGGGGGAACAGGGGAGACACATGGGCATGAGCGAGGGGTGGGGGAACAGGGGAGACACATGGGCATGAGCGGGGGGTTGGGGGTAACAGGGCACACACGGGGTATGAGCAGGGGGTAGGAGGGAACAGGGGAGACACGAGGCATGATCGAGGGGTGGGGGGAACAGGAGGGAGACACGGGCCATGAGCGGGGGTGGGGGGAACAGGGGAGACACATGGGCATGAGCGGGGGTTGGAGGGGAAAAGGAGGGAGACACTGGGCATGTGCGGGGGTTGGGGAGAACAGGGGAGACACATGGGCATGAGCGGGGGTTGGAGGGGAAAAGGAGGGAGACACGGGGCATGAGCGGGGGTTGGAGGGGAAAAGGAGGGAGACACGGGCATGAGCGGGGGGTGGGGGGGAAAACGAGGGAGACACGGGGCAGGAGCGGGGGGTGGGGGGAACAGGGGAGACATGGGGGCATGAGCGAGGGGTGGGGGGAACAGGGCACACACGGGGCATGAGCGGGGGTTGGGGTGGAACAGGGGAGACACGGGGCATGAGCGGGGGGTGGGGGAACAGGGGAAACACAGGGCATGAGCAGGGGGTGGGGGGAACAGGACACACACGGGGCATGAGCGGGGGGTGGGGGGAAAGGAGGGAGACACGGGACATGAGCGGGGGGTTGGGGGGAACTGGGGAGACACGGGGCATGAGTGGGGATGGGGGGGAAAGGAGGGAGACACGGGACATGAGCGGGGGGTGGGGGAGAACGGGAAGGAGAAACGGGGCATGAGCGGGGAATGGGGAAAAGGAGGGAGACACAGCGCATGAGCGGGGGATGGGGGGGAACAGGGGAGACACAGGGCATGAGCGGGGGTGGGGGGGAACAGGGGAGACATGGGGCATGAACGGGGGGTGGGGGGAACGGGAGGGAGACACGAGGCATGAGCGGGGGGTGGGAGGGAACAGGGGAGACACGAGGCATGATCGGGGGGTGAGGGGAACAGGAGGGAGACACGGGCCATGAGCGGGGGTGGGGGGAACAGGGGAGACACAGGGCATGAGCGGGGGGTGGGGGAACGGGAGAGAGACACGGGCCATGAGCGGGGGTGGGGGGAACGGGAGGGAGACACGGAGCATGAGCGGGGGTGGGGGGGAACAAGAGAGAGACATGGGCCATGAGTAGGGGTGGGGGGAACAGTAGGGAGACACAGGGCATGAGCGGGGGGTGGGGGGGAACAGGGGAGACACATGGGCATGAGCGAGGGGTGGGGGGAACAGGGGAGACATGTGGGCATGGGTGGGGGGTGGGGGGGACAGGGCACACATGGGGCATGAGCAGGGGGTGGGGGGAACAGGGGAGACAAGGGGCCATGAGCGGGGGTTGGAGGGGAAAAGGAGGGAGACACGGGGCATGAGCGGGGGTGGGGTTAACAGGGGAGACACGTGGGCATGAGTAGGGGGGACAGGGCACACACGGGGCATGAGCAGGGAGTGGGGGAACAGGGGAGACAAGGGGCATGAGCAGGGGGTGGGGGGGAAAAGGAGGGACAAGGGGCATGAACGGGGGGTGGGGGGGAAAAGGTGGGAGACACAGGGCATGAGCAGGGGGTGGGGGGGACAAGAAAGAGACATGGGCCATGAAGGGGGTTGGGGGGAACAGTAGGGAGACACAGGGCATGAGCGGGGGGTGGAGGGGAACAGGGGAGACAAGGGGCATGAGCGGGGGTGGGGGGAAAAGGAGGGAGACACGGGGCATGAGCAGGGGGTGGGGGGAACAAGAGAGAGACAAGGGCCATGAGCAGGGGGTGGGGGGAACAGTAGGGAGACACGGGGCATGAGTGGGGGGTGGGGGGAACAGGGGAGACACATGGGCATGAGCGAGGGGTGGGGGAACAGGGGAGACACGTGGGCATGAGCGGGGGGTTGGGGGTAACAGGGCACACATGGGGCATGAGCAGGGGGTGGGGGAACAGGGGAGACAAGGGGCCTTGAGCGGGGGGTGGGAGGAAAAGGAGGGAGACACAGGGCATGAGCAGGGGGTGGGGAGAACAGGGGAGACACATGGGCTTGAGCGGGCGTTGGAGGGGAAAAGGAGGGAGACACTGGGCATGTGCGGGGGTTGGGGAGAACAGGGGAGACACATGGGCATGAGCAGGGGTTGGAGGGGAAAAGGAGGGAGACACGGGGCATGAGCGGGGGTTGGAGGGGAAAAGGAGGGAGACACGGGCATGAGCGGGGGGTGGGGGGGAAAACGAGGGAGACACGGGGTAGGAGCGGGGGGTGGGGGGAACAGGGGAGACATGTGGGCATGAGCGAGGGGTGGGGGGGAACAGGGCACACACGAGGCATGAGCGGGGGGTGGGGGGAACAGGGGAGACACGGGGCATGAGCCGGGGGTGGGGGGAACAGGGGAGACAAGGGGCATGAGCGGGGGGGTGGGGGGAAAAGAAGGGACAAGGGGCATGAGCGGGGGGTGGGAGGGAAAAGGAGGGAGACACAGGGCATGAGCAGGGGGTGGGGGGAACAAGAAAGAGACACGGGCCATGAGCGGGGGGTGGGGGGAACAGGGAAGACACGTGGGCATGAGCGGGGGGTGGGGGAACAGGGGTGACACGTGGGCATGAGCGGGGGGTGTGGGGAACAGGGCAGACACGGGGCATGAGCGGGGGGTGGGGGGAACAGGGGAGACACGGGGCATAAGTGGGGGGTAACACAAGGGAGACACAGGGCATGATGGGGGTGGGGGGAACAGGGCAGATACTTGGCCTGAGCTGGGGGTGGGGGGTACAGGAGGGAGACACGGGGCATGAGCGGGGGGTGGATGGAGACACGGGGCATGAGCGGGGAGGGGCAACAGGAGACACACGGGGCATGAGCGGGGGGTGGGGGGGTACACGGGGCATGAGCAGGGGGTGGGGAGAACACGAGGGAGATACGGGGCATGAGCGGGGGGTGGGGGGTAACACAAGGGAAACACGGGGCATGAGCGGGGGGTGGGGAACATGAGGGAGACACGGGGCATGAGCGGGAGGTGGGGGGAATATGAGGGAGACACGGGACATGAGCGGGGGGCTAACACGAGGGAAACACGGGGCATGAGCGGGGGTTGGGGTGGAACAGGGGAGACACGGGGCATGAGCGGGGGGTGGGGGAACAGGGGAAACACAGGGCATGAGCAGGGGGTGGGGGGAACAGGACACACACGGGGCATGAGCGGGGGGTGGGGGGGAAAGGAGGGAGACACGGGACATGAGCGGGGGGTTGGGGGGAACTGGGGAGACACGGGGCATGAGTGGGGGTGGGGGGAAAGGAGGGAGACACGGGACATGAGCGGGGGGGGTGGGGGAGAACGGGAAGGAGAAACGGGGCATGAGCGGGGGATGGGGAAAAGGAGGGAGACACGGCACATGAGCGGGGGATGGGGGGGAACAGGGGAGACACGGGGCATGAGCGGGGGGTGGGGGGAACAGGGGAGACATGGGGCATGAACAGGGGGTGGGGGAACGGGAGGGAGACACGAGGCATGAGCGGGGGGTGGGGGAACAGGGCAGACACGGGGCATGAGCGGGGGGTGGGGGGAACAGGGGAGACACGGGGCATGAGTGGGGGTAACACAAGGGAGACACAGGGCATGATGGGGGGTGGGGGGAACAGGGCAGATACTGGGCATGAGCGTGGGGTGGGGGGTACAGGAGGGAGACACGGGGCATGAGCGGGGGTGGACAGAGACACGGGGCATGAGCGGGGAGGGGCAACAGGAGACACACGGGGCATGAGCGGGGGATGGGGGGTACACGGGGCATGAGCAGGGGGTGGGGAGAACACGAGGGAGATACGGGGCATGAGCGGGGGGTGGGGGGTAACACAAGGGAAACACGGGGCATGAGCGGGGGGTGGGGGGCACACGAGGGAGGCACGGGGCATGAGCGGGAGGTGGGGGAATATGAGGGAGACACGGGACATGAGCGGGGGTGGGGGGCTGACACGAGGGAGACACAGGGCATGAGCAGGGGTTTGGGTGGAACAGGGGAGACACGGGGCATGAGCGGGGGGTGGGGGAACAGGGGAAACACAGGGCATGAACAGGGGGTGGGGGGAACAGGGCACACACGTGGCATGAGCGGGGGGTGGGGGGGAAAGGAGGGAGACACTGGACATGAGCAGGGGGTGGGGGGAACGGGAGGGAGACACGAGGCATGATCGGGGGGTGGTGGGAACAGGGCAGACACGGGGCATGAGCAGGGGGTGGGGGGAACAGGGGAGACACGGGGCATGAGTGGGGGTAACACAAGGGAGACACAGGGCATGATGGGGGGTGGGGGGAACAGGGCAGATACTGGGCATGAGCGTGGGGTGGGGGGTACAGGAGGGAGACACGGGGCATGAGCGGTGGGTGGACAGAGACACGGGGCATGAGCGGGGAGGGGCAACAGGAGACACACGGGGCATGAGCGGGGGGTGGGGGGGTACACGGGGCATGAGCAGGGGGTGGGGAGAACACGAGGGAGATACGGGGCATGAGCGGGGGGTGGGGGGTAACACAAGGGAAACACGGGGCATGAGCGGGGGGTGGGGGGAACACGAGGGAGACACGGGGCATGAGCGGAAGGTGGGGGAATATGAGGGAGACACGGGACATGAGCGGGGGTGGGGGGCTGACACGAGGGAGACACAGGGCATGAGCGGGGGTTGGGGTGGAACAGGGGAGACACGGGGCATGAGCGGGGGGTGGGGGAACAGGGGAAACACGGCATGAGCAGGGGGTGGGGGGAACAGGGCACACACGGGGCATGAGCGGGGGGTGGGGGGGAAAGGAGGGAGACACTGGACATGAGCAGGGGGTGGGGGGACTGCGGAGACACAGGGCATGATGGGGGGTGGGGGGAACAGGGCAGATACTGGGCATGAGCGTGGGGTGGGGGGTACAGGAGGGAGACACGGGGCATGAGAGGGGGGTTGACGGAGACACGGGGCATGAGCGGGGAGGGGCAACAGGAGACACACGGGGCATGAGCAGGGGGTGGGGGGGTACACGGGGCATGAGCAGGGGGTGGGGAGAACACGAGGGAGATACGGGGCATGAGCGGGGGTGGGGGGTAACACAAGGGAAACACGGGGCATGAGCGGGGGGTGGGGGGAACACGAGGGAGACACGGGGCATGAGCGGGAGGTGGGGGAATATGAGGGAGACACGGGACATGAGCGGGGTGGGGGGCTAACACGAGGGAGACATGGGGCATGAACGGGGGGTGGGGGGAACGGGAGGGAGACACAAGGCATGAGCGGGGGTGGGGGAACAGGGGAAACACAGGGCATGAGCAGGGGGTGGGTGGAACAGGGCACACACGGGGCATGAGCGGGGGGTGGGGGGGAAAGGAGGGAGACATAGGACATGAGCAGGGGGTGGGGGGGAACTGGGGAGACACGGGGCATGAGTGGGGGGTTGGGGGGGGAAGGAGGGAGACACGGGACATGAGCGGGGGCTGGGGGAGAACGGGAAGGAGAAACGGGGCATGAGCGGGGGATGGGGGAAAAGGAGGGAGACACGGTGCATGAGCAGGGGATGGGGGGAACAGGGGAGACACGGGGCATGAGCGGGGGTGGGGGGGAACAGGGGAGACATGGGGCATGAACGGGGGGTGGGGGGAACGGGAGGGAGACACGAGGCATGAGCGGGGGGTGGGAGGGAACAGGGGAGACACGAGGCATGATCGAGGGGTGGGGGGGAAGAGGAGGGAGACACGGGCCATGAGCGGGGGTGGGGGGAACAGGGGAGACACAGGGCATGAACGGGGGGTGGGGGAACGGGAGAGAGACACGGGCCATGAGCGGGGGTGGGGGGAACGGGAGGGAGACACGGAGCATGAGCGGGGGTGGGGGGGAACGAGAGAGACACATGGGCATGAGCGAGGGGTGGGGGGAACAGGGGAGACATGTGGGCATGGGTGGGGGTGGGGGGGACAGGGCACACACGGGGCATGAGCAGGGGGTGGGGGGAACAGGGGAGACAAGGGGCCATGAGCGGGGGTTGGAGGGGAAAAGGAGGGAGACACGGGGCATGAGCGGGGTGGGGTTAACAGGGAAGACATGTGGGCATGAGTAGGGGGGACAGGGCACACACGGGGCATGAGCAGGGAGTGGGGGAACAGGGGAGACAAGGGGCATGAGCGGGGGGTGGGGGGGAAAAGGAGGGACAAGGGGCATGAACGGGGGGTGGGGGGGAAAAGGAGGGAGACACAGGGCATGAGCAGGAGGTGGTGGGGAACAGGAAAGAGACATGGGCCATGAAGGGGGTTGGGGGGAACAGTAGGGAGACACAGGGCATGAGCGGGGGGTGGAGGGGAACAGGGGAGACAAGGGGCATGAGCGGGGGTGGGGGAAAAGGAGGGAGACACGGGGCATGAGCAGGGGGTGGGGGGAACAAGAGAGAGACACGGGCCTGAGCAGGGGGTGGGGGAACAGTAGGGAGACACGGGGGATGAGTGGGGGGTGGGGGGGAACAGGGGAGACACATGGGCATGAGCGAGGGGTGGGGGGAACAGGGGAGACACGTGGGCATGAGCGGGGGGTTGGGGGTAACAGGGCACACACGGGGCATGAGCAGGGGGTGGGGGAACAGGGGAGACACAGGGCATGAGCAGGGGGTGGGGAGAACAGGGGAGACACATGGGCATGAGCGGGGGTTGGAGGGAAAAAGGAGGGAGACACTGGGCATGAGCGGGGGTTGGAGGGGAAAAGGAGGGAGACACGGGCATGAGCGGGGGGTGGGGGGGAAACGAGGGAGACACGGGGCAAGAGCGGGAGGTGGGGGGAACAGGGGAGACATGTGGGCATGAGCGGGGGGTGGGGGGGAACAGGGCACACACGAGGCATGAGCGGGGGGTGGGGGGAACAGGGGAGACAAGGGGCCATGAGCGGGGGTTGGAGGGGAAAAGGAGGGAGACACGGGGCATGAGCGGGGGTGGGGTTAACAGGGGAGACACGTGGGCATGAGTAGGGGGGACAGGGCACACACGGGGCATGAGCAGGGAGTGGGGGAACAGGGGAGACAAGGGGCATGAGCGGGGGGTGGGGGAAAAGGAGGGACAAGGGGCATGAACGGGGGTGGGGGGGAAAAGGAGGGAGACACAGGGCATGAGCAGGGGGTGGGGAGGAACAAGAAAGAGACATGGGCCATGAAGGGGGTTGGGGGGAACAGTAGGGAGACACAGAGCAGGAGCGGGGGGTGGAGGGGAACAGGGGAGACAAGGGGCATGAGCGGGGGTGGGGGGAAAAGGAGGGAGACACGGGGCATGAGCAGGGGGTGGGGGGAACAAGAGAGAGACACGGGCCATGAGCAGGGGGTGGGGGGAACAGTAGGGAGACACGGGGCATGAGTGGGGGGTGGGGGGGAACAGGGGAGACACCTGGGCATGAGCGAAGGGTGGGGGGAACAGGGGAGACACGTGGGCATGAGCGGGGGGTTGGGGGTAACAGGGCACACACGGGGCATGAGCAGGGGGTGGGGGAACAGGGGAGACAAGGGGCCTTGAGCGGGGGGTGAGAGGAAAAGGAGGGAGACACAAGGCATGAGCAGGGGGTGGGGAGAACAGGGGAGACACATGGGCATGAGCGGGGGTTGGAGGGGAAAAGGAGGGAGACACTGGGCATGAGCGGGGGTTGGAGGGGAAAAGGAGGGAGACACGGGCATGAGCGGGGGGTGGGGGGAAAACGAGGGAGACACGGGGCAAGAGCGGGAGGTGGGGGGAACAGGGGAGACATGTGGGCATGAGCGGGGGGTGGGGGGAAACAGGGCACACACGAGGCATGAGCGGGGGGTGGGGGGAACAGGGGAGACACAGGGCATGAGCAGGGGGTGGGGGGGAACAGGGGAGACAAGGGGCAGGAGCGGGGGTGGGGGGGAAAAGGAGGGACAAGGGGCATGAGCGGGGGGTGGGAGGGAAAAGGAGGGAGACACAGGGCATGAGCAGGGGGTGGGGGAACAAGAAAGAGACACGGGCCATGAGCGGGGGGTGGGGGGAATAGGGGAGACATGTGGGCATGAGCGGGGCGTGGGGGGAACAGGGGAGACACGTGGGCATGAGCGGGGGGTGGGGGGAACAGGAAAGACACGTGGGCATGAGCGGGGGGTGGGGGAACAGGGCACACACGGGGCATGAGCGGGGGGTGGGGAGGAAAGGAGTGAGACGCGGGACATGAGCGGGGGGTGGGGGGGAACTGGGGAGACAGGGGGCATGAGTGGGGGTGGGGGGGAAAGGAGGGAGACACGGGACATGAGCGGGGGGTGGGGGAGAACGGGAAGGAGAAACGGGGCATGAGCAGGGGGTGGGGGAAAAGGAGGGAGACACGGCGCATGAGCGGGGGATGGGGAGAACAGGGGAGACACGGCGCATGAGCGGGGGGTGGGGGGAACAGGGGAGACATGGGGCATGAACGGGGGGTGGGGGGAACAGGAGGGAGACACGAGGCATGAGCGGGGGGTGGGAGGGAACAGGGGAGACACGAGGCATGATCGGGGTGGGGGGGAACGGGAGGGAGACACGGGCCATGAGCGGGGGTGGGGGGAACAGGGGAGACACAGGGCATGAGCGGGGGGTGGGGGAACTGGAGAGAAACACAGGGCATGAGCAGGGGGTGGGTGGAACAGGGCACACACGGGGCATGAGCGGGGGGTGGGGGAAAAAGAGGGAGACACGGCGCATGAGGAGGGGTTGGGGGGAACAGGGGAGACACGGGGCATGAGCGGGGGGTGGGGGGTAACAGGGGAGACATGGGGCATGAACGGGGGTGGGGGGAACGGGAGGGAGACACGAGGCATGAGCGGGGGGTGTGAGGGAACAGGGGAGACACGAGGCATGATCGGGGGGTGGGGGGGAACAGGAGGGAGACACGGGCCATGAGCGGGGGTGGGGGGAACAGGGGAGACACAGGGCATGAGCGGGGGTGGGGGAACGGGAGAGAGACACGGGCCATGAGCGTGGGTGGGGGGAACGGGAGGGAGACACGGAGCATGAGCGGGGGTGGGGGGGAACAAGAGAGAGACATGGGCCATGAGTAGGGGTGGGGGGAACAGTAGGGAGACACAGGGCATCAGCGGGGAGTGGGGGAGAACAGGGGAGACACATGGGCATGAGCGAGGGGTGGGGGGAACAGGGGAGACATGTGGGCATGGGTGGGGGGTGGGGGGACAGGGCACACACGGGGCATGAGCAGGGGGTGGGGGAACAGGGGAGACAAGGGGCCATGAGCGGGTGGTGGAGGGAAAAGGAGGGAGACACAGGGCATGAGCGGGGGTGGGGGGACAGGGGAGACACGTGTGCATGAGCGGGGGTTGGAGGGGAAAAGGAGGGAGACACGGGGCATGAGCGGGGGGTGGGGTTAACAGGGGAGACACGTGGGCATGAGTGGAGGGTGGGGGGGACAGGGCACACACGGGGCATGAGCAGGGAGTGGGGGAACAGGGGAGACGAAGGGCATGAGCGGGGGATGGGGGGAAAGGAGGGACAAGGGGCATGAGCGGGGGGTGGGGAGGGAAAGGAGGGAGACACAGGGCATGAGCAGGGGGTGGGGGGGAACGAGAAAGAGACATTTGCCATGAGCGGGGGTTGGGGGGAACAGTAGGGAGACACAGGGCATGAGCGGGGGGTGGAGGGGAACAGGGGAGACAAGGGGCAGGAGCGGGGGTGGGGGGAAAAGGATGGAGACACGGGGCATGAGCATGGGGTGGGGGGAACAAGAGAGAGACACGGGCCATGAGCAGGGGGTGGGGGAACAGTAGGGAGACACGGGGCATGAGTGGGGGGTGGGGGGAACAGGGGAGACACATGGGCATGAGCGAGGGGTGGGGGGAACAGGGGAGACACGTGGGCATGAGCGGGGGGTTGGGGGTAACAGGGCACACACGGGGCATGAGCAGGGGGTGGGGGAACAGAGGAGACAAGGGGCCATGAGCGGGGGGTGGGAGGAAAAGGAGGGAGACACAGGGCATGAGCGGGGGGGTGGGGAGAACAGGGGAGACACATGGGCATGAGCGGGGGTTGGAGGGGAAAAGGAGGGAGACACGGGGCATGAGCGGGGGTTGGAGGGGAAAAGGAGGGAGACACCGGCATAAGCGGGGGGTGGGGGTGAAAACGAGGGAGACACGGGGCAGGAGCGGGGGGTGGGGGGATCAGGGGAGACATGTGGGCATGAGCGGGGGATGGGAGGGAACAGGGCACACACGAGGCATGAGCGGGGGGTGGGGGGAACAGGGGAGACATGGGGCATGAGCAGGGGGTGGGGGAAACAGGGGAGACAAGGGGCATGAGCGGGGGTGGGGGAAAAGGAGGGACAACGGGCATGAGCGGGGGGTGGGAGGGAGACACAGGGCATGAGCAGGGGGTGGGGGAACAAGAAAGAGACACGGGCAATGAGCGGGGGGTGGGGGGAACATGGGAGACACGTGGGCATGAGCGGGGGGTGGGGGGAACAGGGGAGACACGTGGGCATGAGCGGGGGTGGGGGGTACAGGGAAGAAACGTGGGCATGAGCGGGGGGTGGGAGGAACAGGGCACACATGGGGCATGAGCGGGGGGGTGGGGGGAAAGGAGGGAGACGCGGGACATGAGCAGGGGGTGGGGGGAAGTGGGGAGACACAGGGCATGAGTGGGGGGTGGGGGGGAAAGGAGGGAGACACGGGACATGAGCGGGGGGTGGGGGAGAACAGGAAGGAGAAACGGGGCATGAGCGGGGGTGGGGGAAAAGGAGGGAGACACGGCGCATGACGGGAGGGAGACACGGGCCATGAGCGGGGGTGGGGGGAACAGGGGAGACACAGGGCATGAGCGGGAGGTGGGGGAACGGGAGAGAGACACGGGCCATGAGCGGGGGTGGGGGAAACGGGAGGGAGACACGGAGCATGAGCGGGGGTGGGGGGGAACAAGAGAGAGACATGGGCCATGAGTAGGGGCTGGGGGGAACAGTAGGGAGACACAGGGCATGAGCGGGGGGTGGGGGGTAACAGGGGAGACAAGGGGCCATGAGCGGGTGTTGGAGGGAACAGTAGGGAGATACAGGGCATGAGCGGGGGGTGGAGGGGAACAGGGGAGACAAGGGGCATGAGTGGGGGGTGGGGGGAAAAGGTGGGAGACACGGGGCATGAGCAGGGGGTGGGGGGAACAAGAGAGAGACACGGGCCATGAGCAGGGGGTGGGGCGAACAGGGGAGACACATGGGCATGAGCGAGGGGTGGGGGGAACAGGGGCGACACGTGGGCATGATCGGGGGGTTGGGGGTAACAGGGCACACACGGGGCATGAGCAGGGGGTGGGGGAACAGGGGAGACAAGAGGCCATGAGCGGGGGGTGGGGGGAAAAGGAGGGAGACACAGGGCATGAGCGGGGGTGAGGAGAACATGGGAGACACATGGGCATGAGCGGGGGTTGGAGGGGAAAAGGAGGGAGACACTGGGCATGAGCGGGGGTTGGAGGGAAAAAGGAGGGAGACACGGGCATGAGCGGGGGGTGAGGGGGAAAACGAGGGAGACACGGGGCATGAGCGGGGGATGGGGGAAAAGGAGGGAGACACGGCGCATGAGCAGGGAATGGGGGGAACAGGGGAGACACGGGGCATGAGCGGGGGCGGGGGGGAACAGGGGAGACATGGGGCATGAACGGGGGGTGGGGGGAACGGGAGGGAGACACGAGGCATGAGCGGGGGGTGGGAGGGAACAGGGGAGACACGAGGCATGATCGAGGGGTGGGGGGGAACAGGAGGGAGACACGGGCCATGAGCGGGGGTGGGGGGAACAGGGGAGACACAGGGCAGGAGCGGGGGGTGGGGGAACGGGAGAGAGACACGAGCCATGAGCGGGGGTGGGGGGAACGGGAGGGAGACACGGAGCATGAGCGGGGGTGGGGGGTAACAAGAGAGAGACATGGGCCATGAGTAGGGGTGGGGGGAACAGTAGGGAGAAACACGGCATGAGCGGGGGGGTGGGGGGGAACAGGGGAGACACATGGGCATGAGCGAGGGGTGGGGGGAACAGGGGAGACATGTGGGCATGGGTGGGGGGTGGGGGGGACAGGGCACACACGGGGCATGAGCAGGGGGTGGGGGGAACAGGGGAGACAAGGGGCCATGAGCGGGGGTTGGAGGGGAAAAGGAGGGAGACACGGGGCATGAGCGGGGTGGGGTTAACAGGGGAGACATGTGGGCATGAGTAGGGGGGACAGGGCACACACGGGGCATGAGCAGGGAGTGGGGGAACAGGGGAGACAAGGGGCATGAGCGGGGGGTGGGGGGGAAAGGAGGGACAAGGGGCATGAACGGGGGGTGGGGGGGAAAAGGAGGGAGACACAGGGCATGAGCAGGAGGTGGGGGGGAACAGGAAAGAGACATGGGCCATGAAGGGGGTTGGGGGGGAACAGTAGGGAGACACAGGGCATGACCGGGGGGTGGAGGGGAACAGGGGAGATAAGGGGCATGAGCGGGGGTGGGGGGAAAAGGAGGGAGACACGGGGCATGAGCAGGGGGTGGGGGGAACAAGAGAGAGACACGGGCCATGAGCAGGGGGTGGGGGGAACAGTAGGGAGACACGGGGCATGAGTGGGGGGTGGGGGGGAACAGGGGAGACACATGGGCATGAGCGAGGGGTGGGGGGAACAGGGGAGACACGTGGGCATGAGCGGGGGGTTGGGGGTAACAGGGCACACACGGGGCATGAGCAGGGGGTGGGGGAACAGGGGAGACAAGGGGCCTTGAGCGGGGGGTGGGAGAAAAAGGAGGGAGACACAGGGCATGAGCAGGGGGTGGGGAGAACAGGGGAGACACATGGGCATGAGCGGGGGTTGGAGGGGAAAAGGAGGGAGACACTGGGCATGAGCGGGGGTTGGAGGGGAAAAGGAGGGAGACACGGGCATGAGCGGGGGGTGGGGGGGAACGAGGGAGACACGGGGCAAGAGCGGGAGGTGGGGGGAACAGGGGAGACATGTGGGCATGAGCGGGGGGTGGGGGGGGAACAGGGCACACACGAGGCATGAGCGGGGGGTGGGGGGAACAGGGGAGACAAGGGGCCATGAGCGGGGGTTGGAGGGGAAAAGGAGGGAGACACGGGGCATGAGCGGGGGTGGGGTTAACAGGGGAGACACGTGGGCATGAGTAGGGGGGACAGGGCACACACGGGGCATGAGCAGGGAGTGGGGGAACAGGGGAGACAAGGGGCATGAGCGGGGGGTGGGGGGAAAAGGAGGGACAAGGGGCATGAACGGGGGGTGGGGGGGAAGGGAGGGAGACACAGGGCATGAGCAGGGGGTGGGGAGGAACAAGAAAGAGACATGGGCCATGAAGGGGGTTGGGGGGAACAGTAGGGAGACACAGAGCAGGAGCTGGGGGAGGAGGGGAACAGGGGAGACAAGTGGCATGAGCGGGGGTGGGGGGAAAAGGAGGGAGACACGGGGCATGAGCAGGGGGTGGGGGGAACAAGAGAGAGACACGGGCCATGAGCAGGGGGTGGGGGGAACAGTAGGGAGACACGGGGCATGAGTGGGGGGTGGGGGGGAACAGGGGAGACACATGGGCATGAGCGAGGGGTGGGGGGAACAGGGGAGACACGTGGGCATGAGCGGGGGGTTGGGGGTAACAGGGCACACACGGGGCATGAGCAGGGGGTGGGGGAACAGGGGAGACAAGGGGCCTTGAGCGGGGGGTGAGAGGAAAAGGAGGGAGACACAAGGCATAAGCAGGGGGTGGGGAGAACAGGGGAGACACATGGGCACGAGCGGGGGTTGGAGGGGAAAAGGAGGGAGACACTGGGCATGAGCGGGGGTTGGAGGGGAAAAGGAGGGAGACACGGGCATGAGCGGGGTGTGGGGGGAAAACGAGGGAGAAACGGGGCAAGAGCAGGAGGTGGGGGGAACAGGGGAGACATGTGGGCATGAGCGGGGGGTGGGGGGAAACAGGGCACACACGAGGCATGAGCGGGGGGTGGGGGGAACAGGGGAGACACAGGGCATGAGCAGGGGGTGGGGGGGAACAGGAGAGACAAGGGGCAGGAGCGGGGGTGGGGGGGAAAAGGAGGGACAAGGGGCATGAGCGGGAGGTGGGAGGGAAAAGGAGGGAGACACAGGGCATGAGCAGGGGGTGGGGGAACAAGAAAGAGACACGGGCCATGAGCGGGGGGTGGGGGGAACAGGGGAGACATGTGGGCATGAGCGGGGGGTGGGGGAACAGGAAAGACACGTGGGCATGAGCGGGGGGTGGGGGGAACAGGAAAGACACGGGGGCATGAGCGGGGGGTGGGGGAACAGGGCACACACGGGGCATGAGCGGGGGGTGGGGGGGAAAGGAGGGAGACGCGGGACATGAGCGGGGGGTGGGGGGGAACTGGGGAGACAGGGAGCATGAGTGGGGGGTGGGGGGGAAAGGAGGGAGACACGGGACATGAGCGGGGGGTGGGGGAGAACAGGAAGGAGAAACGGGGCATGAGCGGGGGGTGGGGGAAAAGGAGGGAGACACGGCGCATGAGCGGGGGATGGGGAGAACAGGGGAGACACGGCGCATGAGCGGGGGGTGGGGGAACAGGGGAGACATGGGGCATGAACGGGGGGTGGGGGGAACAGGAGGGAGACACGAGGCATGAGCGGGGGGTGGGAGGGAACAGGGGAGACACGAGGCATGATCGGGGGTGGGGGGGAACGGGAGGGAGACACGGGCCATGAGCGGGGGTGGGGGGAACAGGGGAGACACAGGGCATGAGCAGGGGGTGGGTGGAACAGGGCACACACGGGGCATGAGCGGGGGGTGGGGGGAAAAAGAGGGAGACACGGCGCATGAGCAGGGGATGGGGGAACAGGGGAGACACGGGGCATGAGCGGGGGGTGGGGGGTAACAGGGGAGACATGGGGCATGAACGGGGGTGGGGGGAACGGGAGGGAGACACGAGGCATGAGCGGGGGGTGTGAGGGAACAGGGGAGACACGAGGCATGATCGGGGGGTGGGGGGAACAGGAGGGAGACACGGGCCATGTGCCGGGGTGGGGGGAACAGGGGAGACACGGCATGAGCGGGGGTGGGGGAACGGGAGAGAGACACGGGCCATGAGCGGGGGTGGGGGGAACAGGAGGGAGACACGGAGCATGAGCGGGGGTGGGGGGGAACAAGAGAGAGACATGGGCCATGAGTAGGGGTGGGGGGAACAGTAGGGAGACACAGGGCATGAGCGGGGAGTGGGGGAGAACAGGGGAGACACATGGGCATGAGCGAAGGGTGGGGGAACAGGGGAGACATGTGGGCATGGGTGGGGGGAACAGGGCACACACGGGGCATGAGCAGGGGGTGGGGGAACAGGGGAGACAAGGGGCCATGAGCGGGTGGTGGAGGGAAAAGGAGGGAGACACAGGGCATGAGCGGGGGGTGGGGGGGACAGGGGAGACACGTGTGCATGAGCGGGGGTTGGAGGGGAAAAGGAGGGAGACACGGGGCATGAGCGGGGGGTGGGGTTAACAGGGGAGACACGTGGGCATGAGTGGAGGGTGGGGGGACAGGGCACACACGGGGCATGAGCAGGGAGTGGGGGAACAGGGGAGACGAAGGGCATGAGCGGGGGGTGGGGAGGAAAGGAGGGACAAGGGGCATGAGCGGGGGGTGGGGAGGGAAAGGAGGGAGACACAGGGCATGAGCAGGGGGTGGGGGGGAACGAGAAAGAGACATTTGCCATGAGCGGGGGTTGGGGGGAACAGTAGGGAGACACAGGGCATGAGCGGGGGGTGGAGGGGAACAGGGGAGACACGGGGCATGAGCATGGGGTGGGGGGAACAAGAGAGAGACACGGGCCATGAGCAGGGGGTGGGGGAACAGTAGGGAGACACGGGGCATGAGTGGGGGGTGGGGGGAACAGGGGAGACACATGGGCATGAGCGAGGGGTGGGGGGAACAGGGGAGACACGTGGGCATGAGCGGTGGGTTGGGGGTAACAGGGCACACACGGGGCATGAGCAGGGGGTGGGGGAACAGAGGAGACAAGGGGCCATGAGCGGGGGGTGAGAGGAAAAGGAGGGAGACACAGGGCATGAGCGGGGGGTGGGGAGAACAGGGGAGACACATGGGCATGAGCGGGTGTTGGAGGGGAAAAGGAGGGAGACACGGGGCATGAGCGGGGGTTGGAGGGGAAAAGGAGGGAGACACCGGCATAAGCGGGGGTGGGGGTGAAAACGAGGGAGACACGGGGCAGGAGCGGGGGGTGGGGGGATCAGGGGAGACATGTGGGCATGAGCGGGGGATGGGAGGGAACAGGGCACACACGAGGCATGAGCGGGGGGGGAACAGGGGAGACATGGGGCATGAGCAGGGGGTGGGGGAAACAGGGGAGACAAGGGGCATGAGCGGGGGTGGGGGAAAAGGAGGGACAACGGGCATGAGCGGGGGGTGGGAGGGAAAAGGAGGGAGACACAGGGCATGAGCAGGGGGTGGGGGAACAAGAAAGAGACACGGGCAATGAGCGGGGGGTGGGGGGAACATGGGAGACACGTGGGCATGAGCGGGGGGCGGGGGGAACAGGGGAGACACGTGGGCATGAGCAGGGGTGGGAGGTACAGGGAAGAAACGTGGGCATGAGCGGGGGTGGGGGGAACAGGGCACACATGGGGCATGAGCGGGGGGTGGGGGGAAAGGAGGGAGACGCGGGACATGAGCAGGGGGTGGGGGGAAGTGGGGAGACACAGGGCATGAGTGGGGGAAAGGAGGGAGACACGGGACATGAGCGGGGGGTGGGGGAGAACAGGAAGGAGAAACGGGGCATGAGCGGGGGTGGGGGAAAAGGAGGGGGACACGGCGCATGACGGGAGGGAGACACGGGCCATGAGCGGGGGTGGGGGGAACAGGGGAGACACAGGGCATGAGCGGGAGGTGGGGGAACGGGAGAGAGACACGGGCCATGAGCGGGGGTGGGGGAAACGGGAGGGAGACACGGAGCATGAGCGGGGGTGGGGGGGAACAAGAGAGAGACATGGGCCATGAGTAGGGGGTGGGGGGAACAGTAGGGAGACACAGGGCATGAGCGGGGGGTGGGGGGTAACAGGGGAGACAAGGGGCCATGAGCGGGTGTTGGAGGGAACAGTAGGGAGATACAGGGCATGAGCGGGGGGTGGAGGGGAACAGGGGAGACAAGGGGCATGAGCGGGGGGTGGGGGGAAAAGGTGGGAGACACGGGGCATGAGCAGGGGGTGGGGGGAACAAGAGAGAGACACGGGCCATGAGCAGGGGGTGGGGGGAACAGTAGGGAGACACGGGGCATGAGTGGGGGGTGGGGGGGAACAGGGGAGACACATGGGCATGAGCGAGGGGTGGGGGAACAGGGGAGACACGTGGGCATGAGCGGGGGGTTGGGGGTAACAGGGCACACATGGGGCATGAGCAGGGGGTGGGGGAACAGGGGAGACAAGGGGCCTTGAGCGGGGGGTGGGAGGAAAAGGAGGGAGACACAGGGCATGAGCAGGGGGTGGGGAGAACAGGGGAGACACATGGGCATGAGCGGGGGTTGGAGGGGAAAAGGAGGGAGACACTGGGCATGTGCGGGGGTTGGGGAGAACAGGGGAGACACATGGGCATGAGCGGGGGTTGGAGGGGAAAAGGAGGGAGACACGTGGGCATGAGCGGGGGTTGGAGGGGAAAAGGAGGGAGACACGGGCATGAGCGGGGGGTGGGGGGGAAAACGAGGGAGACACGGGGCAGGAGCGGAGGGTGGGGGGAACAGGGGAGACATGTGGGCATGAGCGAGGGGTGGGGGGGAACAGGGCACACACGAGGCATGAGCGGGGGGTGGGGGGAACAGGGGAGACACGGGGCATGAGCCGGGGGTGGGGGGAACAGGGGAGACAAGGGGCATGAGCGGGGGGTGGGGGGAAAAGGAGGGACAAGGGGCATGAGCGGGGGGTGGGAGGGAAAAGGAGGGAGACACAGGGCATGAGCAGGGGGTGGGGGGAACAAGAAAGAGACACGGGCCATGAGCGGGGGGTGGGCGGAACAGGGAAGACACGTGGGCATGAGCGGGGGGTGGGGGAACAGGGGTGACACGTGGGCATGAGCGGGGGGTGTGGGGAACAGGGCAGACACGGGGCATGAGCGGGGGGTGGGGGGAACAGGGGCGACACGGGGCATAAGTGGGGGGTAACACAAGGGAGACACAGGGCATGATGGGGGTGGGGGGAACAGGGCAGATACTTGGCCTGAGCGGGGGGTGGGGGGTACAGGAGGGAGACGCGGGGGGTGGACGGAGACACGGGGCATGAGCGGGGAGGGGCAACAGGAGAAACACGGGGCATGAGCGGGGGGTGGGTGGGTACACGGGGCATCAGCAGGGGGTGGGGAGAACACGAGGGAGATACGGGGCATGAGCGGGGGGTGGGGGGTAATACAAGGGAAACACGGGGCATGGGCGGGGGGTGGGGGAACATGAGGGAGACACGGGGCATGAGCGGGAGGTGGGGGGAATATGAGGGAGACACGGGACATGAGCGGGGGGTGGGGGCTAACACGAGGGAGACACGGGGCATGAGCGGGGGTTGGGGTGGAACAGGGGAGACACGGGGCATGAGCGGGGGGTGGGGGAACAGGGGAAACACAGGGCATGAGCAGGGGGTGGGGGGAACAGGACACACACGGGGCATGAGCGGGGGGTGGGGGGGAAAGGAGGGAGACACGGGACATGAGCGGGGGGTTGGGGGGAACTGGGGAGACACGGGGCATGAGTGGGGGTGGGGGGAAAGGAGGGAGACACGGGACATGAGTGGGGGGGTGGGGGAGAACGGGAAGGAGAAACGGGGCATGAGCGGGGGATGGGGAAAAGGAGGGAGACACGGCGCATGAGCGGGGGATGGGGGGAACAGGGGAGACACGGGGCATGAGCGGGGGGTGGGGGGAACAGGGGAGACATGGGGCATGAACAGGGGGTGGGGGGAACGGGAGGGAGACACGAGGCATGAGCGGGGGGTGGGGGGAACAGGGCAGACATGGGGCATGAGCGGGGGGTGGGGGGAACAGGGGAGACACGGGGCATGAGTGGGGGTAACACAAGGGAGACACAGGGCATGATGGGGGGTGGGGGGAACAGGGCAGATACTGGGCATGAGCGTGGGGTGGGGGGTACAGGAGGGAGACACGGGGCATGAGCGGGGGGTGGACAGAGACACGGGGCAGGAGCGGGGAGGGGCAACAGGAGACACACGGGGCATGAGCGGGGGGTGGGGGGGTACACGGGGCATGAGCAGGGGGTGGGGAGAACACGAGGGAGATACGGGGCATGAGCGGGGGGTGGGGGGTAACACAAGGGAAACACGGGGCATGAGCGGGGGGTGGGGGGAACACGAGGGAGACACGGGGCATGAGCGGGAGGTGGGGGGAATATGAGGGAGACACGGGACATGAGCGGGGGGTGGGGGCTAACACGAGGGAGACACGGGGCATGAGCGGGGGTTGGGGTGGAACAGGGGAGACACGGGGCATGAGCGGGGGGTGGGGGAACAGGGGAAACACAGGGCATGAGCAGGGGGTGGGGGGAACAGGACACACACGGGGCATGAGCGGGGGGTGGGGGGGAAAGGAGGGAGACACGGGACATGAGCGGGGGGTTGGGGGGAACTGGGGAGACACGGGGCATGAGTGGGGGTGGGGGGAAAGGAGGGAGACACGGGACATGAGCGGGGGGGTGGGGGAGAACGGGAAGGAGAAACGGGGCATGAGCGGGTGATGGGGAAAAGGAGGGAGACACGGCGCATGAGCGGGGGATGGGGGAACAGGGGAGACACGGGGCATGAGCGGGGGGTGGGGGGAACAGGGGAGACATGGGGCATGAACAGGGGGTGGGGGGAACGGGAGGGAGACACGAGGCATGAGCGGGGGGTGGGGGGAACAGGGCAGACATGGGGCATGAGCGGGGGGTGGGGGGAACAGGGGAGACACGGGGCATGAGTGGGGGTAACACAAGGGAGACACAGGGCATGATGGGGGGTGGGGGGAACAGGGCAGATACTGGGCATGAGCGTGGGGTGGGGGGTACAGGAGGGAGACACGGGGCATGAGCGGGGGGTGGACAGAGACACGGGGCAGGAGCGGGGAGGGGCAACAGGAGACACACGGGGCATGAGCGGGGGGTGGGGGGGTACACGGGGCATGAGCAGGGGGTGGGGAGAACACGAGGGAGATACGGGGCATGAGCGGGGGGTGGGGGGTAACACAAGGGAAACACGGGGCATGAGCGGGGGGTGGGGGGAACACGAGGGAGACACGGGGCATGAGCGGGAGGTGGGGGAATATGAGGGAGACACGGGACATGAGCGGGGGTGGGGGGCTGACACGAGGGAGACACAGGGCATGAGCGGGGGTTGGGGTGGAACAGGGGAGACACGGGGCATGAGCGGGGGGTGGGGGAACAGGGGAAACACAGGGTATGAGCAGGGGGTGGGGGGAACAGGGCACACACGGGGCATGAGCGGGGGGTGGGGGGAAAGGAGGGAGACACTGGACATGAGCAGGGGGTGGGGGGAACGGGAGGGAGACACGAGGCATGAGCGGGGGGTGGGGGGAACAGGGCAGACACGGGGCATGAGCGGGGGGTGGGGGGAACAGGGGAGACACGGGGCATGAGTGGGGGTAACACAAGTGAGACACAGGGCATGATGGGGGGTGGGGGGAACAGGGCAGATACTGGGCATGAGCGTGGGGTGGGGGGTACAGGAGGGAGACACGGGGCATGAGCGGGGGGTGGACAGAGACACGAGGCATGAGCGGGGAGGGGCAACAGGAGACACACGGGGCATGAGCGGGGGGTGTGGGGGTACACGGGGCATGAGCAGGGGGTGGGGAGAACACGAGGGAGATACGGGGCATGAGCGGGGGGTGGGGGTAACACAAGGGAAACACGGGGCATCAGCGGGGGGTGGGGGGAACACGAGGGAGACACGGGGCATGAGCGGGAGGTGGGGGAATATGAGGGAGACACGGGACATGAGCGGGGGTGGGGGGCTGACACGAGGGAGACACAGGGCATGAGCGGGGGTTGGGGTGGAACAGGGGAGACACGGGGCATGAGCGGGGGGTGGGGGAACAGGGGAAACACAGGGCATGAGCAGGGGGTGGGGGGAACAGGGCACACACGGGGCATGAGCGGGGGGTGGGGGGGAAAGGAGGGAGACAGTGGACATGAGCAGGGGGTGGGGGGGACTGGGGAGACACAGGGCATGATGGGGGGTGGGGGGAACAGGGCAGATACTGGGCATGAGCGTGGGGTGGGGGGTACAGGAGGGAGACACGGGGCATGAGAGGGGGGTGGACGGAGACACGGGGCATGAGCGGGGAGGGGCAACAGGAGACACACGGGGCATGAGCAGGGGGTGGGGGGGGTACACGGGGCATGAGCAGGGGGTGGGGAGAACACGAGGGAGATACGGGGCATGAGCGGGGGGTAACACAAGGGAAACACGGGGCATGAGCGGGGGGTGGGGGAACAATAGGGAGACACGGGGCATGAGCGGGAGGTGGGGGAATATGAGGGAGACACGGGACATGAGCGGGGTGGGGGGCTAACACGAGGGAGACATGGGGCATGAACGGGGGTGGGGGGAACGGGAGGGAGACACGAAGCATGAGCGGGGGGTGGGGGAACAGGGGAAACACAGGGCATGAGCAGGGGGTGGGTGGAACAGGGCAAGGAGGGAGACATAGGACATGAGCAGGGGGGGGGGGAACTGGGGAGACACGGGGCATGAGTGGGGGGTTGGGGGGGAAGGAGGGAGACACGGGACATGAGCGGGGGCTGGGGGAGAACGGGAAGGAGAAACGGGGCATGAGCGGGGGATGGGGGAAAAGGAGGGAGACACGGCGCATGAGCAGGGGATGGGGGGAACAGGGGAGACACGGGGCATGAGCGGGGGTGGGGGGAACAGGGGAGACATGGGGCATGAACGGGGGGTGGGGGGAACGGGAGGGAGACACGAGGCATGAGCGGGGGGTGGGAGGGAACAGGGGAGACACGAGGCATGATCGAGGGGTGGGGGGGAACAGGAGGGAGACACGGGCCATGAGCGGGGGTGGGGGGAACAGGGGAGACACAGGGCATGAGCGGGGGGTGGGGGAACGGGAGAGAGACACGGGCCATGAGCGGGGGTGGGGGGAACGGGAGGGAGACACGGAGCATGAGCGGGGGTGGGGGGGAACAAGAGAGACACATGGGCATGAGCGAGGGGTGGGGGGAACAGGGGAGACATGTGGGCATGGGTGGGGGTGGGGGGGACAGGGCACACACAGGGCATGAGCAGGGGGTGGGGGGAACAGGGTAGACAAGGGGCCATGAGCGGGGGTTGGAGGGGAAAAGGAGGGAGACACGGGGCATGAGCGGGGTGGGGTTAACAGGGGAGACATGTGGGCATGAGTAGGGGGGACAGGGCACACATGGGGAATGAGCAGGGAGTGGGGGAACAGGGGAGACAAGGGGCATGAGCGGGGGGTGGGGGGGGAAAGGAGGGACAAGGGGCATGAACAGGGGGTGGGGGGGAAAAGGAGGGAGACACAGGGCATGAGCAGGAGGTGGGGGGAACAGGAAAGAGACATGGGCCATGAAGGGGGTTGGGGGGAACAGTAGGGAGACACAGGGCATGAGCGGGGGGTGGAGGGGAACAGGGGAGACAAGGGGCATGAGCGGGGGTGGGGGAAAAGGAGGGAGACACGGGGCATGAGCAGGGGGTGGGGGGAACAAGAGAGAGACACGGGCCATGAGCAGGGGGTGGGGGAACAGTAGGGAGACACGGGGCATGAGTGGGGGGTGGGGGGGAACAGGGGAGACAAGGGGCTTTGAGCGGGGGGTGGGAGAAAAAGGAGGGAGACACAGGGCATGAGCAGGGGGTGGGGAGAACAGGGGAGACACATGGGCATGAGCAGGGGTTGGAGGGGAAAAGGAGGGAGACACTGGGCATGAGCGGGGGTTGGAGGGGAAAAGGAGGGAGACACGGGCATGAGCGGGGGGTGGGGGGGAAACGAGGGAGACACGGGGCAAGAGTGGGAGGTGGGGGGAACAGGGGAGACATGTGGGCATGAGCGGGGGGTGGGGGGGAACAGGGCACACACGAGGCATGAGCGGGGGGTGGGGGGAACAGGGGAGACAAGGGGACATGAGCGGGGGTTGGAGGGGAAAAGGAGGGAGACACGGGGCATGAGCGGGGGTGGGGTTAACAGGGGAGACACGTGGGCATGAGTAGGGGGGACAGGGCACACACGGGGCATGAGCAGGGAGTGGGGGAACAGGGGAGACAAGGGGCATGAGCGGGGGTGGGGGAAAAGGAGGGACAAGGGGCATGAACGGGGATGGGGGGGAAAAGGAGGGAGACACAGGGCATGAGCAGGGGGTGGGGAGGAACAAGAAAGAGACATGGGCCATGAAGGGGGTTGGGGGGAACAGTAGGGAGACACAGAGCAGAAGCGGGGGGTGGAGGGGAACAGGGGAGACAAGGGGCATGAGCGGGTGTGGGGGGAAAAGGAGGGAGACACGGGGCATGAGCAGGGGGTGGGGGGAACAAGAGAGAGACACGGGCCATGAGCAGGGGGTGGGGGGAACAGTAGGGAGACACGGGGCATGAGTGGGGGGTGGGGGGGAACAGGGGAGACACATGGGCATGAGCGAGGAGTGGGGGGAACAGGGGAGACACGTGGGCATGAGCGGGGGGTTGGGGGTAACAGGGCACACACGGGGCATGAGCAGGGGGTGGGGGAACAGGGGAGACAAGGGGCCTTGAGCGGGGGGTGAGAGGAAAAGGAGGGAGACACAAGGCATGAGCAGGGGGTGGGGAGAACAGGGGAGACACATGGGCATGAGCGGGGGTTGGAGGGGAAAAGGAGGGAGACACTGGGCATGAGCGGGGGTTGGAGGGGAAAAGGAGGGAGACACGGGCATGAGCGGGGGGTGGGGGGGAAAATGAGGGAGACACGGGGCAAGAGCGGGAGGTGGGGGGAACAGGGGAGACATGTGGGCATGAGCGGGGGGTGGGGGGAAACAGGGCACACACGAGGCATGAGCGGGGGGTGGGGGGAACAGGGGAGACACAGGGCATGAGCAGGGGGTGGGGGGAACAGGGGAGACAAGGGGCAGGAGCGGGGGTGGGGGGAAAAGGAGGGACAAGGGGCATGAGCGGGGGGTGGGAGGGAAAAGGAGGGAGACACAGGGCATGAGCAGGGGGTGGGGGAACAAGAAAGAGACACGGGCCATGAGCGGGGGGTGGGGGGAACAGGGGAGACATGTGGGCATGAGCGGGGGGTGGGGGGAACAGGGGAGACACGTGGGCATGAGCGGGGGGTGGGGGAACAGGAAAGACATGTGGGCATGAGCGGGGGGTGGGGGAACAGGGCACACACGGGGCATGAGCGGGGGGTGGGGGGGAAAGGAGGGAGACGCGGGACATGAGCGGGGGGTGGGGGGGAACTGGGGAGACAGGGGGCATGAGTGGGGGGTGGGGGGGAAAGGAGGGAGACACGGGACATGAGCGGGGGGTGGGGGAGAACGGGAAGGAGAAAAGGGGCATGAGCGGGGGGTGGGGGAAAAGGAGGGAGACACAGCGCATGAGCGGGGGATGGGGAGAACAGGGGAGACACGGCGCATGAGCGGGGGGTGGGGGGAACAGGGGAGACATGGGGCATGAACGGGGGGTGGGGGGAACAGGAGGGAGACACGAGGCATGAGCGGGGGGTGGGAGGGAACAGGGGAGACACGAGGCATGATCGGGGGTGGGGGGGAACGGGAGGGAGACACGGGCCATGAGCGGGGGTGGGGGGAACAGGGGAGACACAGGGCATGAGCGGGGGGGTGGGGGAACGGGAGAGAAACACAGGGCATGAGCAGGGGGTGGGTGGAACAGGGCACACACGGGGCATGAGCGGGGGGTGGGAAAAAGAGGGAGACACGGCGCACGAGGAGGGGATGGGGGAACAGGGGAGACACGGGGCATGAGCGGGGGGTGGGGGGTAACAGGGGAGACATGGGGCATGAACGGGGGTGGGGGAACGGGAGGGAGACACGAGGCATGAGCGGGGGGTGTGAGGGAACAGGGGAGACACGAGGCATGATCGGGGGGTGGGGGGGGAACAGGAGAGAGACACGGGCCATGAGCGGGGGTGGGGGGAACAGGGGAGACACAGGGCATGAGCGGGGGTGGGGGAACGGGAGAGAGACACGGGCCATGAGCGGGGGTGGGGGGAACGGGAGGGAGACACGGAGCATGAGCGGGGGTGGGGGGGAACAAGAGAGAGACATGGGCCATGAGTAGGGGTGGGGGGAACAGTAGGGAGACACAGGGCATGAGCGGGGGGTGGAGGGGAACAGGGGAGACAAGGGGCATGAGCGGGGGGTGGGGGGAAAAGGAGGGAGACACGGGGCATGAGCAGGGGGTGGGGGGAACAAGAGAGAGACACGGGCCATGAGCAGGGGGTGGGGGGAACAGTAGGGAGACACGGGGCATGAGTGGGGGGTGGAGGGGAACAGGGGAGACACATGGGCATGTGCGAGGGGTGGGGGGAACGGGAGGGAGACATGGGGCATGAGTGGGGGGTGGGGGGAACAGGGCACACACGGGGTATGAGCAGGGGGTGGGGGGAATGGGGAGACACGGGGCTGAGTGGGGGGTGGGGGGAACACGAGGGAGACACGGGGCATGAGCGGGGGGTGGGTGAACAGGGCAGACAGGGGGCATGAGCGGGGGGTGGGGGTACAGGAGGGAGAAACGGGGCATGAGCAGGGGGTGGGGGGAACAAGAGAGAGACACGGACCATGAGCGGGGGTTGGGGGTACAGTAGGGTGACACAGGGCATGAGCGGGGGGTGGGGGGAACAGTGGAGACACGGGGCATGAGCGAGGGGTGGGGGGAACAGTGGAGACACGAGGCATGAGCGGGGGATGGAGGGAACAGTGGAGACACGGGGCATGAGCGGGGGTGGGGGGAACAGGGGAGACACGGGGCATGAGCGGGGGGTAACAGAAGGGAGACACGGGGCATGATCGGGGGGTGGGGGGAACAGGGCTGATACTGGGCATGAGCGGGGGGTGGGGGTACAGGAGGGAGACACGGGGCATGAGCGGGGGAGGGAGACACGGGGCATGAGCGGGGGTGGGGGGCAACAGGAGACACATGGGGCATGAGCAGGGGGTGGGGGGTACATGAGGAAGACACGGGGCATGAGCGGGGGGTGGGGAGAACACGAGAGAGACACGGGGCATGAGCAGGGGGTGGGGGGAACAGGGGGGAGACACGGGGCAAGAGCGGGGGGGTGGGGGGTAACATGAGGGAAACACAGGGCATGAGCGGGGGGAACACGAGGGAGACACGGGGCGTGAGCGGGGGTGGGGGAACACGAGGGAGAAACGGAGCATGAGCTGGGGTGGGGGGAACAGGGCATACACGGGGCATGAGCGGGGGGTGGGGGAGAAAGAAGGAGACACGGGACATGAGCGGGGGGTGGGGGAGAACAGGGGAGACACGGGGCATGAGTGGGGGTGGTGGGAACAGGGCACACACGGGGCATGAGCGGGGGATGGGGGGAACAGGGGAGACACGGGGCATGAGCGGGGGGTGGGGGGAACAGGGGAGACATGGGGCATGAACGGGGGGTGGGGGGAATGGGAGGGAGACATCAAGGCATGAGCGGGGGGTGGGAGGGAACAGGGGAGACACGAGGCATGATCGGGGGTGGGGGGGAACGGGAGGGAGACACGGGTCATGAGCGGGGCTGGGGGGGAACAGGGGAGACACAGGGCATGAGCGGGGGGTGGGGGGAACGGGAGAGAGACACGGGCCATGAGTGGGGGTGGGGGGAACGGGAGAGAGACACGGAGCATGAGCGGGGGTGGGGGGGAACAAGAGAGAGACATGGGCCATGAGTAGGGGGTGGGGGGAACAGTAGGGAGACACAGGGCATGAGCGGGGGTTGGGGGGGAACAGGGGAGACACATGGGCATGAGCGAGGGGTGGGGGGAAAAAGGGGAGACATGTGGGCATGGGGGGGTTGGGGGGGACAGGGCACACACGGGGCATGAGTAGGGGTGGGGGGAATAGGGGAGACAAGGGGCCATGAGCGGGGGATGGGGGGAACAGGGGAGACACGTGGCATGAGTGGGGGGTAACACAAGGGAGACACGGGGCATGATGGGGGGTGGGGGAACAGGGCAGATACTGGGCATGAGCGGGGGGTGGGGGGTACAGGAGGGAGAAACTGGGCATGAGCGGGGGTGGACGGAGACACGGGGCATGAGCGGGGGCAACAGGAGACACACGGGGCATGAGCGGGGGGTGTGGGGGTACACGAGGAAGACACGGGGCATGAGCGGGGGGTGGGGAAAACACGAGGGAGATACGGGGCATGAGCGGGGGGTGGGGGTAACACAAGGGAAACATGGGACATGAGCAGGGGGGTGGGGGGAACACGAGGGAGACACGGGGCATGAGCGGGAGGTGGGGGGAATATGAGGGAGACACGGTTTATGAGCAGGGGTGGGGGGCTAACACGAGGGAGACACGGGGCATGACCGGGGGGTGGGGAACAGGGAATACACAGGGCATGAGCAGGGGGTGGGTGGAACAGGGCACACACGGGGCATGAGCGGGGGGTGGGGGTTAAAGGAGGGAGACATAGGACATGAGCGGGGGGTGGGGGGGAACTGGGGAGACACGGGGCATGAGTGGGGGTGGGGGGAAAGGAGGAGACACGGGACATGAGCGGGGGCTGGGGGAGAACGGGAAGGAGAAACGGGGCATGAGCGGGGGATGGGGGGAACAGGGGAGACACGGGGCATGAGCGGGGGGTGGGGGGGAACAGGGGAGACATGGGGCATGAACGGGAGGGAGACACGAGGCATGAGCGGGGGGTGGGAGGGAACAGGGGAGACACGAGGCATGATCGGGGGGTGGGGGGGAACAGGAGGGAGACACGGGCCATGAGCGGGGGTGGGGGGAACAGGGGAGACACGGGGCATGAGTGGGGGTGGGGGGAAAGGAGGGAGACACGGGACATGAGCGGGGGCTGGGGGAGAACGGGAAGGAGAAACGGGGCATGAGCGGGGGATGGGGGGAACAGGGGAGACACGGAGCATGAGCGGGGGTGGGGGGAACAAGAGAGAGACATGGGCCATGAGAAGGGGGTGGGGGGAACAGTAGGGAGACACAGGGCATGAGCGGGGGGTGGGGTGGACAGGGGAGACACATGGGCATGAGCGAGGGGTGGGGGGAACAGGGGAGACATGTGGGCATGGGCGGGGGGTGGGGGGGACAGGGCACACACGGGGCATGAGCAGGGGGTGGGGCGAACAGGGGAGACAAGGGGCCATGAGCGGGTGGTGGAGGGAAAAGGAGGGAGACACAGGGCATGAGCGGGGGTGGGGGCTACAGGGGAGACACGTGGGGCATGAGCGGGGGTTGGAGGGGAAAAGGAGGGAGACACGGGGCATGAGCGGGGGGTGGGGGGAACAGGGGAGACACGTGGGCATGAGTGGGGGGTTGGGGGGACAGGGAACACACGGGGCATGAGCAGGGGGTGGGGGAACATGGGAGACAAGGGGCCATGAGCAGGGGGTGGGGGGGGAAAGGAGGGAGACACAGGGCATGAGCGGGGGGTGGGGGAACGGGAGAGAGACACGGGCCATGAGCGGGGGTGGGGGGAACGGGAGGGAGACACGGAGCATGAGCGGGGGTGGGGGGGAACAAGAGAGAGACATGGGCCATGAGTAGGGGGTGGGGGGAACAGTAGGGAGACAAGGGGCCATGAGCGGGGGGTGGGGGGAAAGGAGGAAGACACAGGGCATGAGCAGGGGGTGGGGGGGAAAAGAAGGGAGACATGGGGCATGAGCAGGCTGTGGGGGGAACAAGAGAGAGACACGGGCCATGGGTGGGGGGAACAGTAGGGAGACACAGGGCATGAGTGGGGGGTGGGGGGAACAGGGGACACACATGGGCATGAGCGAGGGGTGGGGGGAACAGGGGAGACACGTGGGCATGAGCGGGGGGTTGGGGGTAACAGGGCACACACGGGGCATGAGCAGGGGGTGGGGGAACAGGGGAGACAAGGGGCCATGAGCGGGGGGTGGGGGGAAAAGGAGGGAGACACAGGGCATGTGCGGGGGTTGGGGAGAACAGGGGAGACACATGGGCATGAGCGGGGGTTGGAGGGGAAAAGGAGGGAGACACGGGGCATGAGCGGGGGTTGGAGGGGAAAAAGAGGGAGACACGGGCATGAGCGGGGGGTGGGGGGAAAACGAGGGAGACAGGGGGCAGGAGCGGGGGGTGGGGGGAACAGGGGAGACATGTGGGCATGAGCGAGGGGTGGGGGGAACAGGGCACACACGAGGCATGAGCGGGGGGTGGGGGGAACAGGGGAGACACGGGGATGAGCCGGGGGTGGGGGGAACAGGGGAGACCAAGGGGCATGAGCGGGGGGGTGGGGGGAAAGGAGGGACAAGGGGCATGAGCGGGGGGTGGGAGGAAAAAGGAGGGAGACACAGGGCATGAGCAGGGGGTGGGGGGAACAAGAAAGAGACACGGGCCATGAGGCGGGGGTGGGGAGGAAACAGGGAAGACACGTGGGCATGAGCGGGGGGTGGGGGGAACAGGGGTGACACGTGGGCATGAGCGGGGGGTGTGGGGAACAGGGCAGACACGGGGCATGAGCAGGGGGTGGGGGAACAGGGAAGACACGGGGCATAAGTGGGGGGTAACACAAGGGAGACACAGGGCATGATGGGGTGGGGGGAACAGGGCAGATACTGGGCCTGAGCGGGGGTGGGGGTAACAGGAGGGAGACACGGGGCATGAGCGGGGGGTGGACGGAGACACGGGGCATGAGCGGGGAGGGGCAACAGGAAGACACACGGGGCATGAGCGGGGGGTGGGGGGGGTACACGGGGCATGAGCAGGGGGTGGGGAGAAACACGAGGGAGATACGGGGCATGAGCGGGGGTGGGGGGTAACACAAGGGAAACACGGGGCATGAGCGGGGGGTGGGGGAACAAGAGGGAGACACGGGGCATGAGCGGAGGTGGGGGGGAATATGACGGAGACACGGGGCATGAGCGGGGAGGGGCAACAGGAGACACACGGGGCATGAGCGGGGGTTGGGGGGGTACACGGGGCATGAGCAGGGGGTGGGGAGAACACGAGGGAGATACGGGGCATGAGCGGGGGGTGGGGGGAACACGGGGGAGACACGGGGCATGAGCGGGAGGTGGGGGAATATGAGGGAGACACGGGACATGAGCGGGGGTGGGGGGCTAACACGAGGGAGACACAGGGCATGAGCGGGGGTTGGGGTGGAACAGGGGAGACACGGGGCATGAGCGGGGGTGGGGGAACAGGGGAAACACAGGGCATGAGCAGGGGGTGGGGGAACAGGGCACACACGGGGCCATGAGCGGGGGGTGGGGGGAAAGGAGGGAGACACTGGACATGAGCGGGGGGTGGGGGGGAACTGGGGAGACACGGGGCATGAGTGGGGGGTGGGGGGGAAGGAGGGAGACACGGGACATGAGCGGGGGGTGGGGGAGAACGGAAGGAGAAACGGGGCATGAGCGGGGGATGGGGAAAAGGAGGGAGGCAAGGCGCATGAGCGGGGTATGGGGGGAACAGGGGAGACACGGGGCATGAGCGGGGGGTGGGGGGAACAGGGGAGACATCGGGCATGAACGGGGGGTCGGGGGAACGGGAGGGAGACACGAGGCATGAGCGGAGGGTGGGGGAACAGGGGAAACACAGGGCATGAGCAGGGGGTGGGTGGAACAGGGCACACACGGGGTATGAGCGGGGGGGTGGGAGGGAAAGGAGGGAGACATAGGACATGAGCAGGGGGTGGAGGGGGAACTGGGGAGACACGGGGCATGAGTGGGGGGTGGGGGGGAAGGAGGGAGACACGGGACATGAGCGGGGGCTGGGGGAGAAAGGGAAGGAGAAACGGGGTATGAGCGGGGGATGGGGGAAAAGGTGGGAGACACGGCGCATGAGCAGGGGATGGGGGAACAGGGGAGACACGGGCATGAGCGGGGGTGGGGGGAACAGGGGAGACATGGGGCATGAACGGGGGTGGGGGGAACGGGAGGGAGACACGAGGCATGAGCGGGGGGTGGGAGGGAACAGGGGAGACACGAGGCATGATCGGGGGGTGGGGGGAACAGGAGGGAGACACGGGCCATGAGCGGGGGTGGGGGGAACAGGGGAGACACAGGGCATGAGCGGGGGGGTGGGGGAACGGGAGAGAGACACGGGCCATGAGCGGGGGTGGGGGGAACGGGAGGGAGACACGGAGCATGAGCGGGGGTGGGGGGGAACAAGAGAGAGACATGGGCCATGAGTAGGGGTGGGGGGAACAGTAGGGAGACACAGGGCATGAGCGGGGGGTGGGGGGGAACAGGGGAGACACATGGGCATGAGCGAGGGGTGGGGGGAACAGGGGAGACATGTGGGCATGGGTGGGGGGTGGGGGGGACAGGGCACACATGGGGCATGAGCAGGGGGTGGGGGGAACAGGGGAGACAAGGGGCCATGAGCGGGGGTTGGAGGGGAAAAGGAGGGAGACACGGGGCATGAGCGGGGGTGGGGTTAACAAGGGGAGACACGTGGGCATGAGTAGGGGGGACAGGGCACACACGGGGCATGAGCAGGGAGTGGGGGAACAGGGGAGACAAGGGGCATGAGCGGGGGGTGGGGGGAAAAGGAGGGACAAGGGGCATGAACGGGGGGTGGGGGGAAAACGAGGGAGACACAGGGCATGAGCAGGGGGTGGGGGGGGAACAAGAAAGAGACATGGGCCATGAAGGGGGTTGGGGGGAACAGTAGGGGAGACACAGGGCATGAGCGGGGGGTGGAGGGGAACAGGGGAGACAAGGGGCATGAGCGGGGGGGGAAAAGGAGGGAGACACGGGCATGAGCAGGGGGTGGGGGGAACAAGAGAGAGACACGGGCATGAGCAGGGGGTGGGGGGAACAGTAGGGAGACACGTGGGCATGAGTGGGGGGTGGGGGGGAACAGGGGAGACACATGGGCATGAGCGAGGGGTGGGGGGAACAGGGGAGACACATGGGCATGAGCGGGGGGTTGGGGGTAACAGGGCACACACGGGGTATGAGCAGGGGGTAGGAGGGAACAGGGGAGACACGAGGCATGATCGAGGGGTGGGGGGAACAGGAGGGAGACACGGGCCATGAGCGGGGGTGGGGGGAACAGGGGAGACACATGGGCATGAGCGGGGGTTGGAGGGGAAAAGGAGGGAGACACTGGGCATGTGCGGGGGTTGGGGAGAACAGGGGAGACACATGGGCATGAGCGGGGGTTGGAGGGGAAAAGGAGGGAGACACGGGGCATGAGCGGGGGTTGGAGGGGAAAAGGAGGGAGACACGGGCATGAGCGGGGGGTGGGGGGGAAAACGAGGGAGACACGGGGCAGGAGCGGGGGTGGGGGGAACAGGGGAGACATGGGGGCATGAGCGAGGGGTGGGGGGGAACAGGGCACACACGGGGCATGAGCGGGGGTTGGGGTGGAACAGGGGAGACACGGGGCATGAGCGGGGGGTGGGGGAACAGGGGAAACACAGGGCATGAGCAGGGGGTGGGGGGAACAGGACACACACGGGGCATGAGCGGGGGGTGGGGGGAAAGGAGGGAGACACGGGACATGAGCGGGGGGTTGGGGGGAACTGGGGAGACCACGGGGCATGAGTGGGGATGGGGGGGAAAGGAGGGAGACACGGGACATGAGCGGGGGGTGGGGGAGAACGGGAAGGAGAAACGGGGCATGAGCGGGGAATGGGGAAAAGGAGGGAGACACAGCGCATGAGCGGGGGATGGGGGGGAACAGGGGAGACACAGGGCATGAGCGGGGGTGGGGGGGAACAGGGGAGACATGGGGCATGAACGGGGGGTGGGGGGAACGGGAGGGAGACACGAGGCATGAGCGGGGGGTGGGAGGGAACAGGGGAGACACGAGGCATGATCGGGGGGTGAGGGGAACAGGAGGGAGACACGGGCCATGAGCGGGGGTGGGGGGAACAGGGGAGACACAGGGCATGAGCGGGGGGTGGGGGAACGGGAGAGAGACACGGGCCATGAGCGGGGGTGGGGGAACGGGAGGGAGACACGGAGCATGAGCGGGGGTGGGGGGAACAAGAGAGAGACATGGGCCATGAGTAGGGGTGGGGGGAACAGTAGGGAGACACAGGGCATGAGCGGGGGGTGGGGGGGAACAGGGGAGACACATGGGCATGAGCGAGGGGTGGGGGGAACAGGGGAGACATGTGGGCATGGGTGGGGGGTGGGGGGGACAGGGCACACATGGGGCATGAGCAGGGGGTGGGGGGAACAGGGGAGACAAGGGGCCATGAGCGGGGGTTGGAGGGGAAAAGGAGGGAGACACGGGGCATGAGCGGGGGTGGGGTTAACAGGGGAGACACGTGGGCATGAGTAGGGGGGACAGGGCACACACGGGGCATGAGCAGGGAGTGGGGGAACAGGGGAGACAAGGGGCATGAGCAGGGGGTGGGGGGGAAAAGGAGGGACAAGGGGCATGAACGGGGGGTGGGGGGGAAAAGGTGGGAGACACAGGGCATGAGCAGGGGGTGGGGGGGACAAGAAAGAGACATGGGCCATGAAGGGGGTTGGGGGGAACAGTAGGGAGACACAGGGCATGAGCGGGGGGTGGAGGGGAACAGGGGAGACAAGGGGCATGAGCGGGGGTGGGGGGAAAAGGAGGGAGACACGGGGCATGAGCAGGGGGTGGGGGGAACAAGAGAGAGACAAGGGCCATGAGCAGGGGGTGGGGGGAACAGTAGGGAGACACGGGGCATGAGTGGGGGGTGGGGGGAACAGGGGAGACACATGGGCATGAGCGAGGGGTGGGGGAACAGGGGAGACACGTGGGCATGAGCGGGGGGTTGGGGGTAACAGGGCACACATGGGGCATGAGCAGGGGGTGGGGGAACAGGGGAGACAAGGGGCCTTGAGCGGGGGGTGGGAGGAAAAGGAGGGAGACACAGGGCATGAGCAGGGGGTGGGGAGAACAGGGGAGACACATGGGCTTGAGCGGGCGTTGGAGGGGAAAAGGAGGGAGACACTGGGCATGTGCGGGGGTTGGGGAGAACAGGGGAGACACATGGGCATGAGCAGGGGTTGGAGGGGAAAAGGAGGGAGACACGGGGCATGAGCGGGGGTTGGAGGGGAAAAGGAGGGAGACACGGGCATGAGCGGGGGGTGGGGGGGAAAACGAGGGAGACACGGGGTAGGAGCGGGGGGTGGGGGGAACAGGGGAGACACGGGGCATGAGCCGGGGGTGGGGGGAACAGGGGAGACAAGGGGCATGAGCGGGGGGGTGGGGGGAAAAGAAGGGACAAGGGGCATGAGCGGGGGGTGGGAGGGAAAAGGAGGGAGACACAGGGCATGAGCAGGGGGTGGGGGGAACAAGAAAGAGACACGGGCCATGAGCGGGGGGTGGGGGGAACAGGGAAGACACGTGGGCATGAGCGGGGGGTGGGGGAACAGGGGTGACACGTGGGCATGAGCGGGGGGTGTGGGGAACAGGGCAGACACGGGGCATGAGCGGGGGGTGGGGGGAACAGGGGAGACACGGGGCATAAGTGGGGGGTAACACAAGGGAGACACAGGGCATGATGGGGGTGGGGGGAACAGGGCAGATACTTGGCCTGAGCTGGGGGTGGGGGGTACAGGAGGGAGACACGGGGCATGAGCGGGGGGTGGATGGAGACACGGGGCATGAGCGGGGAGGGGCAACAGGAGACACACGGGGCATGAGCGGGGGGTGGGGGGGTACACGGGGCATGAGCAGGGGGTGGGGAGAACACGAGGGAGATACGGGGCATGAGCGGGGGGTGGGGGGTAACACAAGGGAAACACGGGGCATGAGCGGGGGGTGGGGAACATGAGGGAGACACGGGGCATGAGCGGGAGGTGGGGGGAATATGAGGGAGACACGGGACATGAGCGGGGGGCTAACACGAGGGAAACACGGGGCATGAGCGGGGGTTGGGGTGGAACAGGGGAGACACGGGGCATGAGCGGGGGGTGGGGGAACAGGGGAAACACAGGGCATGAGCAGGGGGTGGGGGGAACAGGACACACACGGGGCATGAGCGGGGGGTGGGGGGGAAAGGAGGGAGACACGGGACATGAGCGGGGGGTTGGGGGGAACTGGGGAGACACGGGGCATGAGTGGGGGTGGGGGGAAAGGAGGGAGACACGGGACATGAGCGGGGGGGGTGGGGGAGAACGGGAAGGAGAAACGGGGCATGAGCGGGGGATGGGGAAAAGGAGGGAGACACGGCACATGAGCGGGGGATGGGGGGGAACAGGGGAGACACGGGGCATGAGCGGGGGGTGGGGGGAACAGGGGAGACATGGGGCATGAACAGGGGGTGGGGGAACGGGAGGGAGACACGAGGCATGAGCGGGGGGTGGGGGAACAGGGCAGACACGGGGCATGAGCGGGGGGTGGGGGGAACAGGGGAGACACGGGGCATGAGTGGGGGTAACACAAGGGAGACACAGGGCATGATGGGGGGTGGGGGGAACAGGGCAGATACTGGGCATGAGCGTGGGGTGGGGGGTACAGGAGGGAGACACGGGGCATGAGCGGGGGTGGACAGAGACACGGGGCATGAGCGGGGAGGGGCAACAGGAGACACACGGGGCATGAGCGGGGGATGGGGGGTACACGGGGCATGAGCAGGGGGTGGGGAGAACACGAGGGAGATACGGGGCATGAGCGGGGGGTGGGGGGTAACACAAGGGAAACACGGGGCATGAGCGGGGGGTGGGGGGCACACGAGGGAGGCACGGGGCATGAGCGGGAGGTGGGGGAATATGAGGGAGACACGGGACATGAGCGGGGGTGGGGGGCTGACACGAGGGAGACACAGGGCATGAGCAGGGGTTTGGGTGGAACAGGGGAGACACGGGGCATGAGCGGGGGGTGGGGGAACAGGGGAAACACAGGGCATGAACAGGGGGTGGGGGGAACAGGGCACACACGTGGCATGAGCGGGGGGTGGGGGGGAAAAGGAGGGAGACACTGGACATGAGCAGGGGGTGGGGGGAACGGGAGGGAGACACGAGGCATGATCGGGGGGTGGTGGGAACAGGGCAGACACGGGGCATGAGCAGGGGGTGGGGGGAACAGGGGAGACACGGGGCATGAGTGGGGGTAACACAAGGGAGACACAGGGCATGATGGGGGGTGGGGGGAACAGGGCAGATACTGGGCATGAGCGTGGGGTGGGGGGTACAGGAGGGAGACACGGGGCATGAGCGGTGGGTGGACAGAGACACGGGGCATGAGCGGGGAGGGGCAACAGGAGACACACGGGGCATGAGCGGGGGGTGGGGGGGTACACGGGGCATGAGCAGGGGGTGGGGAGAACACGAGGGAGATACGGGGCATGAGCGGGGGGTGGGGGGTAACACAAGGGAAACACGGGGCATGAGCGGGGGGTGGGGGGAACACGAGGGAGACACGGGGCATGAGCGGAAGGTGGGGGAATATGAGGGAGACACGGGACATGAGCGGGGGTGGGGGGCTGACACGAGGGAGACACAGGGCATGAGCGGGGGTTGGGGTGGAACAGGGGAGACACGGGGCATGAGCGGGGGGTGGGGGAACAGGGGAAACACGGCATGAGCAGGGGGTGGGGGGAACAGGGCACACACGGGGCATGAGCGGGGGGTGGGGGGAAAGGAGGGAGACACTGGACATGAGCAGGGGGTGGGGGGACTGCGGAGACACAGGGCATGATGGGGGGTGGGGGGAACAGGGCAGATACTGGGCATGAGCGTGGGGTGGGGGGTACAGGAGGGAGACACGGGGCATGAGAGGGGGGTTGACGGAGACACGGGGCATGAGCGGGGAGGGGCAACAGGAGACACACGGGGCATGAGCAGGGGGTGGGGGGGTACACGGGGCATGAGCAGGGGGTGGGGAGAACACGAGGGAGATACGGGGCATGAGCGGGGGTGGGGGGTAACACAAGGGAAACACGGGGCATGAGCGGGGGGTGGGGGGAACACGAGGGAGACACGGGGCATGAGCGGGAGGTGGGGGAATATGAGGGAGACACGGGACATGAGCGGGGTGGGGGGCTAACACGAGGGAGACATGGGGCATGAACGGGGGGTGGGGGGAACGGGAGGGAGACACAAGGCATGAGCGGGGGTGGGGGAACAGGGGAAACACAGGGCATGAGCAGGGGGTGGGTGGAACAGGGCACACACGGGGCATGAGCGGGGGGTGGGGGGGAAAGGAGGGAGACATAGGACATGAGCAGGGGGTGGGGGGGAACTGGGGAGACACGGGGCATGAGTGGGGGGTTGGGGGGGGAAGGAGGGAGACACGGGACATGAGCGGGGGCTGGGGGAGAACGGGAAGGAGAAACGGGGCATGAGCGGGGGATGGGGGAAAAGGAGGGAGACACGGTGCATGAGCAGGGGATGGGGGGAACAGGGGAGACACGGGGCATGAGCGGGGGTGGGGGGGAACAGGGGAGACATGGGGCATGAACGGGGGGTGGGGGGAACGGGAGGGAGACACGAGGCATGAGCGGGGGGTGGGAGGGAACAGGGGAGACACGAGGCATGATCGAGGGGTGGGGGGGAAGAGGAGGGAGACACGGGCCATGAGCGGGGGTGGGGGGAACAGGGGAGACACAGGGCATGAACGGGGGGTGGGGGAACGGGAGAGAGACACGGGCCATGAGCGGGGGTGGGGGGAACGGGAGGGAGACACGGAGCATGAGCGGGGGTGGGGGGGAACGAGAGAGACACATGGGCATGAGCGAGGGGTGGGGGGAACAGGGGAGACATGTGGGCATGGGTGGGGGTGGGGGGGACAGGGCACACACGGGGCATGAGCAGGGGGTGGGGGGAACAGGGGAGACAAGGGGCCATGAGCGGGGGTTGGAGGGGAAAAGGAGGGAGACACGGGGCATGAGCGGGGTGGGGTTAACAGGGAAGACATGTGGGCATGAGTAGGGGGGACAGGGCACACACGGGGCATGAGCAGGGAGTGGGGGAACAGGGGAGACAAGGGGCATGAGCGGGGGGTGGGGGGGAAAAGGAGGGACAAGGGGCATGAACGGGGGGTGGGGGGGAAAAGGAGGGAGACACAGGGCATGAGCAGGAGGTGGGGGGGAACAGGAAAGAGACATGGGCCATGAAGGGGGTTGGGGGGAACAGTAGGGAGACACAGGGCATGAGCGGGGGGTGGAGGGGAACAGGGGAGACAAGGGGCATGAGCGGGGGTGGGGGAAAAGGAGGGAGACACGGGGCATGAGCAGGGGGTGGGGGGAACAAGAGAGAGACACGGGCCTGAGCAGGGGGTGGGGGGAACAGTAGGGAGACACGGGGGATGAGTGGGGGGTGGGGGGGAACAGGGGAGACACATGGGCATGAGCGAGGGGTGGGGGGAACAGGGGAGACACGTGGGCATGAGCGGGGGGTTGGGGGTAACAGGGCACACACGGGGCATGAGCAGGGGGTGGGGGAACAGGGGAGACACAGGGCATGAGCAGGGGGTGGGGAGAACAGGGGAGACACATGGGCATGAGCGGGGGTTGGAGGGAAAAAGGAGGGAGACACTGGGCATGAGCGGGGGTTGGAGGGGAAAAGGAGGGAGACACGGGCATGAGCGGGGGGTGGGGGGGAAACGAGGGAGACACGGGGCAAGAGCGGGAGGTGGGGGGAACAGGGGAGACATGTGGGCATGAGCGGGGGGTGGGGGGGAACAGGGCACACACGAGGCATGAGCGGGGGGTGGGGGGAACAGGGGAGACAAGGGGCCATGAGCGGGGGTTGGAGGGGAAAAGGAGGGAGACACGGGGCATGAGCGGGGGTGGGGTTAACAGGGGAGACACGTGGGCATGAGTAGGGGGGACAGGGCACACACGGGGCATGAGCAGGGAGTGGGGGAACAGGGGAGACAAGGGGCATGAGCGGGGGGTGGGGGAAAAGGAGGGACAAGGGGCATGAACGGGGGTGGGGGGGAAAAGGAGGGAGACACAGGGCATGAGCAGGGGGTGGGGAGGAACAAGAAAGAGACATGGGCCATGAAGGGGGTTGGGGGGAACAGTAGGGAGACACAGAGCAGGAGCGGGGGGTGGAGGGGAACAGGGGAGACAAGGGGCATGAGCGGGGGTGGGGGGAAAAGGAGGGAGACACGGGGCATGAGCAGGGGGTGGGGGGAACAAGAGAGAGACACGGGCCATGAGCAGGGGGTGGGGGGAACAGTAGGGAGACACGGGGCATGAGTGGGGGGTGGGGGGGAACAGGGGAGACACCTGGGCATGAGCGAAGGGTGGGGGGAACAGGGGAGACACGTGGGCATGAGCGGGGGGTTGGGGGTAACAGGGCACACACGGGGCATGAGCAGGGGGTGGGGGAACAGGGGAGACAAGGGGCCTTGAGCGGGGGGTGAGAGGAAAAGGAGGGAGACACAAGGCATGAGCAGGGGGTGGGGAGAACAGGGGAGACACATGGGCATGAGCGGGGGTTGGAGGGGAAAAGGAGGGAGACACTGGGCATGAGCGGGGGTTGGAGGGGAAAAGGAGGGAGACACGGGCATGAGCGGGGGGTGGGGGGAAAACGAGGGAGACACGGGGCAAGAGCGGGAGGTGGGGGGAACAGGGGAGACATGTGGGCATGAGCGGGGGGTGGGGGGAAACAGGGCACACACGAGGCATGAGCGGGGGGTGGGGGGAACAGGGGAGACACAGGGCATGAGCAGGGGGTGGGGGGGAACAGGGGAGACAAGGGGCAGGAGCGGGGGTGGGGGGGAAAAGGAGGGACAAGGGGCATGAGCGGGGGGTGGGAGGGAAAAGGAGGGAGACACAGGGCATGAGCAGGGGGTGGGGGAACAAGAAAGAGACACGGGCCATGAGCGGGGGGTGGGGGGAATAGGGGAGACATGTGGGCATGAGCGGGGCGTGGGGGGAACAGGGGAGACACGTGGGCATGAGCGGGGGGTGGGGGGAACAGGAAAGACACGTGGGCATGAGCGGGGGGTGGGGGAACAGGGCACACACGGGGCATGAGCGGGGGGTGGGGAGGAAAGGAGTGAGACGCGGGACATGAGCGGGGGGTGGGGGGGAACTGGGGAGACAGGGGGCATGAGTGGGGGTGGGGGGGAAAGGAGGGAGACACGGGACATGAGCGGGGGGTGGGGGAGAACGGGAAGGAGAAACGGGGCATGAGCAGGGGGTGGGGGAAAAGGAGGGAGACACGGCGCATGAGCGGGGGATGGGGAGAACAGGGGAGACACGGCGCATGAGCGGGGGGTGGGGGGAACAGGGGAGACATGGGGCATGAACGGGGGGTGGGGGGAACAGGAGGGAGACACGAGGCATGAGCGGGGGGTGGGAGGGAACAGGGGAGACACGAGGCATGATCGGGGTGGGGGGGAACGGGAGGGAGACACGGGCCATGAGCGGGGGTGGGGGGAACAGGGGAGACACAGGGCATGAGCGGGGGGTGGGGGAACTGGAGAGAAACACAGGGCATGAGCAGGGGGTGGGTGGAACAGGGCACACACGGGGCATGAGCGGGGGGTGGGGGAAAAAGAGGGAGACACGGCGCATGAGGAGGGGTTGGGGGGAACAGGGGAGACACGGGGCATGAGCGGGGGGTGGGGGGTAACAGGGGAGACATGGGGCATGAACGGGGGTGGGGGGAACGGGAGGGAGACACGAGGCATGAGCGGGGGGTGTGAGGGAACAGGGGAGACACGAGGCATGATCGGGGGGTGGGGGGGAACAGGAGGGAGACACGGGCCATGAGCGGGGGTGGGGGGAACAGGGGAGACACAGGGCATGAGCGGGGGTGGGGGAACGGGAGAGAGACACGGGCCATGAGCGTGGGTGGGGGGAACGGGAGGGAGACACGGAGCATGAGCGGGGGTGGGGGGGAACAAGAGAGAGACATGGGCCATGAGTAGGGGTGGGGGGAACAGTAGGGAGACACAGGGCATCAGCGGGGAGTGGGGGAGAACAGGGGAGACACATGGGCATGAGCGAGGGGTGGGGGGAACAGGGGAGACATGTGGGCATGGGTGGGGGGTGGGGGGACAGGGCACACACGGGGCATGAGCAGGGGGTGGGGGAACAGGGGAGACAAGGGGCCATGAGCGGGTGGTGGAGGGAAAAGGAGGGAGACACAGGGCATGAGCGGGGGTGGGGGGACAGGGGAGACACGTGTGCATGAGCGGGGGTTGGAGGGGAAAAGGAGGGAGACACGGGGCATGAGCGGGGGGTGGGGTTAACAGGGGAGACACGTGGGCATGAGTGGAGGGTGGGGGGGACAGGGCACACACGGGGCATGAGCAGGGAGTGGGGGAACAGGGGAGACGAAGGGCATGAGCGGGGGATGGGGGGAAAGGAGGGACAAGGGGCATGAGCGGGGGGTGGGGAGGGAAAGGAGGGAGACACAGGGCATGAGCAGGGGGTGGGGGGGAACGAGAAAGAGACATTTGCCATGAGCGGGGGTTGGGGGGAACAGTAGGGAGACACAGGGCATGAGCGGGGGGTGGAGGGGAACAGGGGAGACAAGGGGCAGGAGCGGGGGTGGGGGGAAAAGGATGGAGACACGGGGCATGAGCATGGGGTGGGGGGAACAAGAGAGAGACACGGGCCATGAGCAGGGGGTGGGGGAACAGTAGGGAGACACGGGGCATGAGTGGGGGGTGGGGGGAACAGGGGAGACACATGGGCATGAGCGAGGGGTGGGGGGAACAGGGGAGACACGTGGGCATGAGCGGGGGGTTGGGGGTAACAGGGCACACACGGGGCATGAGCAGGGGGTGGGGGAACAGAGGAGACAAGGGGCCATGAGCGGGGGGTGGGAGGAAAAGGAGGGAGACACAGGGCATGAGCGGGGGGGTGGGGAGAACAGGGGAGACACATGGGCATGAGCGGGGGTTGGAGGGGAAAAGGAGGGAGACACGGGGCATGAGCGGGGGTTGGAGGGGAAAAGGAGGGAGACACCGGCATAAGCGGGGGGTGGGGGTGAAAACGAGGGAGACACGGGGCAGGAGCGGGGGGTGGGGGGATCAGGGGAGACATGTGGGCATGAGCGGGGGATGGGAGGGAACAGGGCACACACGAGGCATGAGCGGGGGGTGGGGGGAACAGGGGAGACATGGGGCATGAGCAGGGGGTGGGGGAAACAGGGGAGACAAGGGGCATGAGCGGGGGTGGGGGAAAAGGAGGGACAACGGGCATGAGCGGGGGGTGGGAGGGAGACACAGGGCATGAGCAGGGGGTGGGGGAACAAGAAAGAGACACGGGCAATGAGCGGGGGGTGGGGGGAACATGGGAGACACGTGGGCATGAGCGGGGGGTGGGGGGAACAGGGGAGACACGTGGGCATGAGCGGGGGTGGGGGGTACAGGGAAGAAACGTGGGCATGAGCGGGGGGTGGGAGGAACAGGGCACACATGGGGCATGAGCGGGGGGGTGGGGGGAAAGGAGGGAGACGCGGGACATGAGCAGGGGGTGGGGGGAAGTGGGGAGACACAGGGCATGAGTGGGGGGTGGGGGGGAAAGGAGGGAGACACGGGACATGAGCGGGGGGTGGGGGAGAACAGGAAGGAGAAACGGGGCATGAGCGGGGGTGGGGGAAAAGGAGGGAGACACGGCGCATGACGGGAGGGAGACACGGGCCATGAGCGGGGGTGGGGGGAACAGGGGAGACACAGGGCATGAGCGGGAGGTGGGGGAACGGGAGAGAGACACGGGCCATGAGCGGGGGTGGGGGAAACGGGAGGGAGACACGGAGCATGAGCGGGGGTGGGGGGGAACAAGAGAGAGACATGGGCCATGAGTAGGGGCTGGGGGGAACAGTAGGGAGACACAGGGCATGAGCGGGGGGTGGGGGGTAACAGGGGAGACAAGGGGCCATGAGCGGGTGTTGGAGGGAACAGTAGGGAGATACAGGGCATGAGCGGGGGGTGGAGGGGAACAGGGGAGACAAGGGGCATGAGTGGGGGGTGGGGGGAAAAGGTGGGAGACACGGGGCATGAGCAGGGGGTGGGGGGAACAAGAGAGAGACACGGGCCATGAGCAGGGGGTGGGGCGAACAGGGGAGACACATGGGCATGAGCGAGGGGTGGGGGGAACAGGGGCGACACGTGGGCATGATCGGGGGGTTGGGGGTAACAGGGCACACACGGGGCATGAGCAGGGGGTGGGGGAACAGGGGAGACAAGAGGCCATGAGCGGGGGGTGGGGGGAAAAGGAGGGAGACACAGGGCATGAGCGGGGGTGAGGAGAACATGGGAGACACATGGGCATGAGCGGGGGTTGGAGGGGAAAAGGAGGGAGACACTGGGCATGAGCGGGGGTTGGAGGGAAAAAGGAGGGAGACACGGGCATGAGCGGGGGGTGAGGGGGAAAACGAGGGAGACACGGGGCATGAGCGGGGGATGGGGGAAAAGGAGGGAGACACGGCGCATGAGCAGGGAATGGGGGGAACAGGGGAGACACGGGGCATGAGCGGGGGCGGGGGGGAACAGGGGAGACATGGGGCATGAACGGGGGGTGGGGGGAACGGGAGGGAGACACGAGGCATGAGCGGGGGGTGGGAGGGAACAGGGGAGACACGAGGCATGATCGAGGGGTGGGGGGGAACAGGAGGGAGACACGGGCCATGAGCGGGGGTGGGGGGAACAGGGGAGACACAGGGCAGGAGCGGGGGGTGGGGGAACGGGAGAGAGACACGAGCCATGAGCGGGGGTGGGGGGAACGGGAGGGAGACACGGAGCATGAGCGGGGGTGGGGGGTAACAAGAGAGAGACATGGGCCATGAGTAGGGGTGGGGGGAACAGTAGGGAGAAACACGGCATGAGCGGGGGGGTGGGGGGGAACAGGGGAGACACATGGGCATGAGCGAGGGGTGGGGGGAACAGGGGAGACATGTGGGCATGGGTGGGGGGTGGGGGGGACAGGGCACACACGGGGCATGAGCAGGGGGTGGGGGGAACAGGGGAGACAAGGGGCCATGAGCGGGGGTTGGAGGGGAAAAGGAGGGAGACACGGGGCATGAGCGGGGTGGGGTTAACAGGGGAGACATGTGGGCATGAGTAGGGGGGACAGGGCACACACGGGGCATGAGCAGGGAGTGGGGGAACAGGGGAGACAAGGGGCATGAGCGGGGGGTGGGGGGAAAGGAGGGACAAGGGGCATGAACGGGGGGTGGGGGGGAAAAGGAGGGAGACACAGGGCATGAGCAGGAGGTGGGGGGGAACAGGAAAGAGACATGGGCCATGAAGGGGGTTGGGGGGGAACAGTAGGGAGACACAGGGCATGACCGGGGGGTGGAGGGGAACAGGGGAGATAAGGGGCATGAGCGGGGGTGGGGGGAAAAGGAGGGAGACACGGGGCATGAGCAGGGGGTGGGGGGAACAAGAGAGAGACACGGGCCATGAGCAGGGGGTGGGGGGAACAGTAGGGAGACACGGGGCATGAGTGGGGGGTGGGGGGGAACAGGGGAGACACATGGGCATGAGCGAGGGGTGGGGGGAACAGGGGAGACACGTGGGCATGAGCGGGGGGTTGGGGGTAACAGGGCACACACGGGGCATGAGCAGGGGGTGGGGGAACAGGGGAGACAAGGGGCCTTGAGCGGGGGGTGGGAGAAAAAGGAGGGAGACACAGGGCATGAGCAGGGGGTGGGGAGAACAGGGGAGACACATGGGCATGAGCGGGGGTTGGAGGGGAAAAGGAGGGAGACACTGGGCATGAGCGGGGGTTGGAGGGGAAAAGGAGGGAGACACGGGCATGAGCGGGGGGTGGGGGGGAACGAGGGAGACACGGGGCAAGAGCGGGAGGTGGGGGGAACAGGGGAGACATGTGGGCATGAGCGGGGGGTGGGGGGGGAACAGGGCACACACGAGGCATGAGCGGGGGGTGGGGGGAACAGGGGAGACAAGGGGCCATGAGCGGGGGTTGGAGGGGAAAAGGAGGGAGACACGGGGCATGAGCGGGGGTGGGGTTAACAGGGGAGACACGTGGGCATGAGTAGGGGGGACAGGGCACACACGGGGCATGAGCAGGGAGTGGGGGAACAGGGGAGACAAGGGGCATGAGCGGGGGGTGGGGGGAAAAGGAGGGACAAGGGGCATGAACGGGGGGTGGGGGGGAAGGGAGGGAGACACAGGGCATGAGCAGGGGGTGGGGAGGAACAAGAAAGAGACATGGGCCATGAAGGGGGTTGGGGGGAACAGTAGGGAGACACAGAGCAGGAGCTGGGGGAGGAGGGGAACAGGGGAGACAAGTGGCATGAGCGGGGGTGGGGGGAAAAGGAGGGAGACACGGGGCATGAGCAGGGGGTGGGGGGAACAAGAGAGAGACACGGGCCATGAGCAGGGGGTGGGGGGAACAGTAGGGAGACACGGGGCATGAGTGGGGGGTGGGGGGGAACAGGGGAGACACATGGGCATGAGCGAGGGGTGGGGGGAACAGGGGAGACACGTGGGCATGAGCGGGGGGTTGGGGGTAACAGGGCACACACGGGGCATGAGCAGGGGGTGGGGGAACAGGGGAGACAAGGGGCCTTGAGCGGGGGGTGAGAGGAAAAGGAGGGAGACACAAGGCATAAGCAGGGGGTGGGGAGAACAGGGGAGACACATGGGCACGAGCGGGGGTTGGAGGGGAAAAGGAGGGAGACACTGGGCATGAGCGGGGGTTGGAGGGGAAAAGGAGGGAGACACGGGCATGAGCGGGGTGTGGGGGGAAAACGAGGGAGAAACGGGGCAAGAGCAGGAGGTGGGGGGAACAGGGGAGACATGTGGGCATGAGCGGGGGGTGGGGGGAAACAGGGCACACACGAGGCATGAGCGGGGGGTGGGGGGAACAGGGGAGACACAGGGCATGAGCAGGGGGTGGGGGGGAACAGGAGAGACAAGGGGCAGGAGCGGGGGTGGGGGGGAAAAGGAGGGACAAGGGGCATGAGCGGGAGGTGGGAGGGAAAAGGAGGGAGACACAGGGCATGAGCAGGGGGTGGGGGAACAAGAAAGAGACACGGGCCATGAGCGGGGGGTGGGGGGAACAGGGGAGACATGTGGGCATGAGCGGGGGGTGGGGGAACAGGAAAGACACGTGGGCATGAGCGGGGGGTGGGGGGAACAGGAAAGACACGGGGGCATGAGCGGGGGGTGGGGGAACAGGGCACACACGGGGCATGAGCGGGGGGTGGGGGGGAAAGGAGGGAGACGCGGGACATGAGCGGGGGGTGGGGGGGAACTGGGGAGACAGGGAGCATGAGTGGGGGGTGGGGGGGAAAGGAGGGAGACACGGGACATGAGCGGGGGGTGGGGGAGAACAGGAAGGAGAAACGGGGCATGAGCGGGGGGTGGGGGAAAAGGAGGGAGACACGGCGCATGAGCGGGGGATGGGGAGAACAGGGGAGACACGGCGCATGAGCGGGGGGTGGGGGAACAGGGGAGACATGGGGCATGAACGGGGGGTGGGGGGAACAGGAGGGAGACACGAGGCATGAGCGGGGGGTGGGAGGGAACAGGGGAGACACGAGGCATGATCGGGGGTGGGGGGGAACGGGAGGGAGACACGGGCCATGAGCGGGGGTGGGGGGAACAGGGGAGACACAGGGCATGAGCAGGGGGTGGGTGGAACAGGGCACACACGGGGCATGAGCGGGGGGTGGGGGGAAAAAGAGGGAGACACGGCGCATGAGCAGGGGATGGGGGAACAGGGGAGACACGGGGCATGAGCGGGGGGTGGGGGGTAACAGGGGAGACATGGGGCATGAACGGGGGTGGGGGGAACGGGAGGGAGACACGAGGCATGAGCGGGGGGTGTGAGGGAACAGGGGAGACACGAGGCATGATCGGGGGGTGGGGGGAACAGGAGGGAGACACGGGCCATGTGCCGGGGTGGGGGGAACAGGGGAGACACGGCATGAGCGGGGGTGGGGGAACGGGAGAGAGACACGGGCCATGAGCGGGGGTGGGGGGAACAGGAGGGAGACACGGAGCATGAGCGGGGGTGGGGGGGAACAAGAGAGAGACATGGGCCATGAGTAGGGGTGGGGGGAACAGTAGGGAGACACAGGGCATGAGCGGGGAGTGGGGGAGAACAGGGGAGACACATGGGCATGAGCGAAGGGTGGGGGAACAGGGGAGACATGTGGGCATGGGTGGGGGGAACAGGGCACACACGGGGCATGAGCAGGGGGTGGGGGAACAGGGGAGACAAGGGGCCATGAGCGGGTGGTGGAGGGAAAAGGAGGGAGACACAGGGCATGAGCGGGGGGTGGGGGGGACAGGGGAGACACGTGTGCATGAGCGGGGGTTGGAGGGGAAAAGGAGGGAGACACGGGGCATGAGCGGGGGGTGGGGTTAACAGGGGAGACACGTGGGCATGAGTGGAGGGTGGGGGGACAGGGCACACACGGGGCATGAGCAGGGAGTGGGGGAACAGGGGAGACGAAGGGCATGAGCGGGGGGTGGGGAGGAAAGGAGGGACAAGGGGCATGAGCGGGGGGTGGGGAGGGAAAGGAGGGAGACACAGGGCATGAGCAGGGGGTGGGGGGGAACGAGAAAGAGACATTTGCCATGAGCGGGGGTTGGGGGGAACAGTAGGGAGACACAGGGCATGAGCGGGGGGTGGAGGGGAACAGGGGAGACACGGGGCATGAGCATGGGGTGGGGGGAACAAGAGAGAGACACGGGCCATGAGCAGGGGGTGGGGGAACAGTAGGGAGACACGGGGCATGAGTGGGGGGTGGGGGGAACAGGGGAGACACATGGGCATGAGCGAGGGGTGGGGGGAACAGGGGAGACACGTGGGCATGAGCGGTGGGTTGGGGGTAACAGGGCACACACGGGGCATGAGCAGGGGGTGGGGGAACAGAGGAGACAAGGGGCCATGAGCGGGGGGTGAGAGGAAAAGGAGGGAGACACAGGGCATGAGCGGGGGGTGGGGAGAACAGGGGAGACACATGGGCATGAGCGGGTGTTGGAGGGGAAAAGGAGGGAGACACGGGGCATGAGCGGGGGTTGGAGGGGAAAAGGAGGGAGACACCGGCATAAGCGGGGGGTGGGGGTGAAAACGAGGGAGACACGGGGCAGGAGCGGGGGGTGGGGGGATCAGGGGAGACATGTGGGCATGAGCGGGGGATGGGAGGGAACAGGGCACACACGAGGCATGAGCGGGGGGGGAACAGGGGAGACATGGGGCATGAGCAGGGGGTGGGGGAAACAGGGGAGACAAGGGGCATGAGCGGGGGTGGGGGAAAAGGAGGGACAACGGGCATGAGCGGGGGGTGGGAGGGAAAAGGAGGGAGACACAGGGCATGAGCAGGGGGTGGGGGAACAAGAAAGAGACACGGGCAATGAGCGGGGGGTGGGGGGAACATGGGAGACACGTGGGCATGAGCGGGGGGCGGGGGGAACAGGGGAGACACGTGGGCATGAGCAGGGGTGGGAGGTACAGGGAAGAAACGTGGGCATGAGCGGGGGTGGGGGGAACAGGGCACACATGGGGCATGAGCGGGGGGTGGGGGGAAAGGAGGGAGACGCGGGACATGAGCAGGGGGTGGGGGGAAGTGGGGAGACACAGGGCATGAGTGGGGGAAAGGAGGGAGACACGGGACATGAGCGGGGGGTGGGGGAGAACAGGAAGGAGAAACGGGGCATGAGCGGGGGTGGGGGAAAAGGAGGGGGACACGGCGCATGACGGGAGGGAGACACGGGCCATGAGCGGGGGTGGGGGGAACAGGGGAGACACAGGGCATGAGCGGGAGGTGGGGGAACGGGAGAGAGACACGGGCCATGAGCGGGGGTGGGGGAAACGGGAGGGAGACACGGAGCATGAGCGGGGGTGGGGGGGAACAAGAGAGAGACATGGGCCATGAGTAGGGGGTGGGGGGAACAGTAGGGAGACACAGGGCATGAGCGGGGGGTGGGGGGTAACAGGGGAGACAAGGGGCCATGAGCGGGTGTTGGAGGGAACAGTAGGGAGATACAGGGCATGAGCGGGGGGTGGAGGGGAACAGGGGAGACAAGGGGCATGAGCGGGGGGTGGGGGGAAAAGGTGGGAGACACGGGGCATGAGCAGGGGGTGGGGGGAACAAGAGAGAGACACGGGCCATGAGCAGGGGGTGGGGGGAACAGTAGGGAGACACGGGGCATGAGTGGGGGTTGGGGGGAACAGGGGAGACACATGGGCATGAGCGAGGGGTGGGGGGAACAGGGGCGACACGTGGGCATGATCGGGGGGTTGGGGGTAACAGGGCACACACGGGGCATGAGCAGGAGGTGGGGGAACAGGGGAGACAAGAGGCCATGAGCGGGGGGTGGGGGGAAAAGGAGGGAGACACAGGGCATGAGCAGTGGTGAGGGGAACATGGGAGACACATGGGCATGAGCGGGGGTTGGAGGGGAAAAGGAGGGAGACACGGGGCATGAGCGGGGGTTGGAGGGGAAAAGGAGGGAGACACGGGCATGAGCGGGGGGTGAGGGGGAAAACGAGGGAGACACGGGGCAGGAGCGGGGGGTGGGGGGAACAGGGGAGACATGTGGGCATGAGCGGTGGGTGGTGGGGAACAGGGCACACACGAGGCATGAGCGGGGGGTGGGGGGAACAGGGGAGACACGGGGCATGAGCAGGGGGTGGGGGAAACAGGGGAGACAAGGGGCATGAGCAGGGGGCTGGGGGGGAAAAGGAGGGACAAGGGGCATCATTGGGGGGTGGGAGGGGAAAGGAGGGAGACACAGGGCATGAGCAGGGGTGGGGGAAAAAGAAAGAGACACGGGCCATGAGCGGGGGGTGGAGGGAACAGGGGAGACACGTGGGCATGAGCGGGGGGTGGTGGGAACAAGGGAGACACGTGGGCATGAGCGGGGGGTGGGGGGAATAGGGAAGACACGTGGGCAAGAGAGGGGGGTGGGGGGAACAGGGGAGACACGTGGGCATGAGCGGGGGGTGGGGGGAACAGGGGAGACACGGGGCATGAGTTGGGGGTGGGGGGTAACACAAGGGAGACACAGGGCATGATGGGGGGTGGGGGGAACAGGGCAGAAACTGGGCATGAGCGGGGGGTGGGGGGTACAGGAGGGAGACACGGGGCATGAGCGGGGGGTGGGGGGGTACGCGGGGGGTGGGGAGAACACGAGGGAAATACGGGGCATGAGCGGGGGGTGGGGGGTAACACAAGGGAAACACGGGGCATGAGCGGGGGGTGGGGGGAACACGAGGGAGACACGGGGCATGAGCGGGAGGTGGGGGGAATATGAGGGAGACACGGGACATGAGCGGGGGGTGGGGGGCTAGCACGATGGAGACACGGGGCATGAGCGGGGGTTGGGGTGGAACAGGGGAGACACGGGGCATGAGCGGGGGTGGGGGAACAGGGGAAACACAGGGCATGAGCAGGGGTTGGGGGAACAGGGCACACACGGGGCATGAGTGGGGGGTGGGGAGGAAAGGAGGGAGACATGGGACATGAGCGGGGGGTGGGGGAGAACGGGAAGGAGAAACGGGCATGAGCGGGGGATGGGGGAAAAGGAGGGAGACACTGCGCATGAGCGGGGGATGAGGGGGAACAGGGGAGACACGGGGCATGAGCGGGGGGTGGGGGGAACAGGGGAGACATGGGGCATGAACGGGGGGTGGGGGGAATGGGAGGGAGACACGAGGCATGAGCGGGGGGTGGGAGGGAACAGGGGAGACACGAGGCATGATCGGGGGGTGGGGGGGAACGGGAGGGAGACACGGGCCATGAGTGGGGGCGGGGGGGAACAGGGGAGACACAGGGCATGAGCGGGGGGTGGGGGAATGGGAGAGAGACACGGGCCATGAGCGGGGGAACGGGAGAGAGACACAGAGCATGAGCGGGGGTGGGGGGGAACAAGAGAGAGACATGGGCCATGAGTAGGGGGTGGGGGAACAGTAGGGAGACACAGGGCACGAGCGGGGGTGGGGGGAACAGGGGAGACACGGTGCATGAGCGGGGGCTGGCGGGGAACATGAGGTAGACACGGGGCATGAGCGGGGGAGACATGGGGGGAACAGGGCAGACACGGGGCATGCGCGGGGGGTGGGGGATTCAGGAGGGAGACACGGGGCATGAGAGGGGAGTGGGGGGAACAAGAGAGGCACGGACCATGAGCCGGAGGTGGGGGGAACAGTAGGGAGACACGGGGCATGAGCGGGGGTGGGGTGGAACAGGGGAGATACGGGGCATGAGCGGGGGTGGGGGGAACTGGGAAGACACAGGGCACACACGGGGCATGAGTGGGGGTGGGGGGAAAAGGAGGAAGACACGGGGCATGAGCAGGGGGTGGGGTGGAACAGGAGAGACATGGGGCATGAGCAGGGGGTGGGGGGGAACAGGGCACACACGGGGCATGAGCAGGGGGTGGAGGGGAACAGGGGAGACACGGGGCATGAGCGGGGGGTGGGGAGGAACACGAGGGAGACACGGGGCATGAGTGGGGGGTGGGGGGAACAGGGCAGACACGGGGCATGAGGGGGGGTAGGGGGAACAGGGCAGACACGGGGCATGAGGGGGGGTAGGGGGTACAGGAGGGAGACATGGGGCATGAGCAGGGGGTGGGGGAACAAGAGAGAGACACAGACCATGAGCGGGGGGTGGGGGGAACAGTAGGGAGACACGGGGCATGAGCGGGGGGTGGGGGGAACAGTGGAGACACGGGGCAAGAGTGGGGGGTGGGGGAACAGTGGACACACAGGGCATGAGTGGGGGGTGGGGGGAACAGGAGAGCCACAGGGCATGAGCAGGGGGGTCGGGGCTAACACAAGGGAGACACGGGGCATGAGTGGGGGTTGGGGGGTTTAGGAGGGAGACACGGGGCGTGAGCGGGGGTGGGAGGAACAAGAGAGAGGCACGGGGCATGAGCGGGGGGTGGGGGGAACAGGGAAAACACGGGGCATGAGCAGGGGGTGGGGGGAACACGAGGGAGACACGGGCATGAGCGGGGGGTGGGTGGAACAGGGGAGACAAGGGGCATGAGCAGGGGGTGGGGGGGAAAGGAGGGAGATGCGGGGCATGAGCGGGGGGTGGGGGGAAAAGAGGGAGACACGGGGCATGAGCAGGGGGTGGGGTGGAACAGGGGAGACACGGGGCATGAGCGGGGGGTGGGGGGAACAGGGAAAACACGGGGCATGAGCAGGGGGTGGGGGGAACACTAGGGAGACACGGAATGAGCGCGGGGTGGGGGAGTAACACGAGAGAGACACAGGGCATGAGCGGGGGGTGGGGTGGAACAGGGGAGACAGGGCATGAGCGGGGGGTGGGGGGAACAGGGGAAACACAGGGCATGAGCAGGGGGGGACAGAAGGGAGACACGGGGCATGAGCGGGGGGGAAAAGGAGGGAGACACGGGGCATGAGCAGGGGGTGGGGTAGAAACCGGGGAGACACGGGGCATGAGCGGGGGGTGGGGGAACAGGGAAAACACAGGGCATGAGCAGGGGTGGGGGGAAACGGGAGGTAGACAAAGGGCATGAGCCGGGGATGGAGGGGAACAGGGCACACAGGGGGCATGAGCGGGGGGTGGGAGGGAACAGGGCACAAAGGGGGCATGAGCGGGGGGTGGGGGGGAACAGGGCACACATGGGCCATGAGCAGGGGTGGCGGGAAAAGGGGAGGCATGGGGCTGAGCAGGGGGTTGGGGGTAACATGAGGGAGACACGGGCATGAGCGGGGGGTGGGGGGTAACACAAGGGAGACACAGGGCATGAGCGGCGGGTGGGGGGAAAGGAGGGAGACACAGGGAATGAGCAGGGGGTGGGGGGAATGGGAGGGAGACACGGGGCATGAGCGGGGGTGGGGGGGAACAGGGCACACATGGGGCATGAGCGGGGGATGGGGGCACAGGGTACACAAGGGGCATGAGCGGGGGGTGGGGGGGACAGGGCACACACGGGGCAAGAGCAGGGGGTGGGGGGGAACAGGGGAGACACGGGGCATGAGCGGGGGGGGGGGGAACAGGGGAGACACGGGGCATGAGCGGGGGGTGGGGGAACAGGTCAGACACAGGGCACGAGCGGGCGGTGGGGGGTACTGGAGGGAGACACAGGGCATGAGCGGGGGTGGGGGGGACAGTAGGGAGACACGGGCATGAGCGGGGGTGGGGGGAACAGTGGAGACACGGGGCATGAGCGAGGGGTGGGGGGAACAGTGGAGACACGAGGCATAAGCGGGGGAACCGTGGAGACACAGGGCATGAGCGGGGGGTGGGGGGAACAGGGGAGACACGGGGCATGAGCAGGGGTAACACAAGGGAGACACAGGGCATGATCGGGGGGTGGAGGGAGATACGGAACATTAGCGGGGGTGGGGGGCAACAGGAGACACAGGGCCTGAGCGGCGGGTGGGGGGATCTTGGGAGACAAGGGGCATGAGCGGGGGGTGGGAGGGAAAGGAGGGAGACACAGGGCATGAGCAGGGGGTGGGGGGAACGGGAGGGAGACACGGGGCATGAGCGGGGGGTGGGGGGGAACAGGGCACACATGGGGCATGAGCGGGGGATGGGGGCACAGGGCACACACGGGGCATGAGCAGGGGGTGGGGGGGACAGGGCACACACGGGGCAAGAGCAGGGGGTGGGGGGAACAGGGGAGACACGGGGCATGAGTACAGGTCAGACATGGGGCATGAGCGGGGGTGTGGGGGGTAACACGAGGGAAACATGGGGCATGAGCGGGGGGTGGGGGGAACACGAGGGAGACACGGGGCATGAGCGGGGGGTGGGGGGAATATGAGGGAGACACAGGGCATGAGCGTGGGTGGGGGGGTAACACGAGGGAGAAACGGGGCATGAGCGGGTGGTGGGGAGAACACAAGGTAGACACGGGGCATGAGCGGGGGGTGGGGGGAACACGAGGGTGACACAGGGCATGAGCGGGGGGGTGGGGAAACAGGGGAAACAAGGGCATGAGCGGGGGATGGGGGAACAGGGCACACACGGGGCATGAGCGGGGGGTGGGGGGGAAGGAGGGAGACACAGGACATGAGCGGGGGTGGGGAGAACAGGGGAAACACGGGGAATGAGCAGGGGGTGGGGGGGAAAGGAGAGACACACGGGACATGAGCGGGGGGTGGGGGGGAACGGGAAGGAGAAACGGGGCATGAGCGGGGGTGTGGGGGGAAACAGGGCACACATGGGGCATGAGCGGGGGATGGGGGGAACTGGGGAGACACGAGGCATGAGCAGGGGGTGGGGGGAACAGTGGAGACACGGGGCATGAGCGGGGGGTGGGGGGAACAGGGGAGACACAGGGCATGATGGGGGGAAACAGGGCAAATACTGGGCAGGGGTGGGGGGTACAGGGAGACATGGGGCATGAGCGGGGGGTGGAGGGAGACACGGGGCATGAGCGGGGGGTGGGGGGGTACACGAGGAAGACACGGGGCATGAGCGGGGGTGGGGAGAACACGAGGGAGACATGGGGCATGAGCGGGGTGTGGGGGGAACACGAGGGAGACACGGGGCATGAGGGGGGGTGGGGGGAACAGGGAAAACACGGGGCATGAGCGGGAGGAACGGTAGGGTGACACGGGGCATGAGCAGGTGGTGGGGGGGGAACAGGGCACACACGGGGCATGAGCAGGGGGTGGGGGGAACAGGGGAGACATGGGGCATGAGCGGGGATAGGGAGGAACACGAGGAAGACACAGGGCATGAGTGGGGGGTGGGGGGAACAGGGAAAACACTGGGCATGAGCGGGGGGTAGGGGGTACAGTAAGGAGACATGGGGCATGAGCAGGGGGTGGGGGGAACAAGAGAGAGACACAGACCACTAGCGGGGGGTGGGGGGAACAGTATGGAGACACGGGGCATGAGCGGGGGTGGGGGGAACAGTGGAGACACGGGGCATGAGCGGGGGGGTGGGGGAACAGTGGAGACACGGGGCATGAGTGGGGGTGGGGGGGACAGGGAAGGCACAGGGCATGGTGGGGGGTAACACAAGGGAGACACCGGGCATGAGTGGGGGGTGGGGGATCAGGAGGGAGACACGGGGCATGAGCGTGGGGTGGGGGGAACAGGAGGGAGACGCGGGGCATGAGTGCGGGGTAACACCGGGGAAACACGGGGCATGAGTAGGGGGTGGGGGGCAACAGGAGACACACAGGGCATGAGCGGGGGTTGGGGGGCACACGAGGAAGACACGGGGCATGAGCGGGGGGTGGGGGGTAACACAAGGGAAACACAGGGCATGAGCGGGGGGTGGGGGAACACGAAGGAGACACGGGGCATGAGCGGGAGGTGGGGGCAATATGAGGGAGACACGGGGTATGAGCGGGGGGTGGGGGGCTAACACGAGGGAGACACGGGGCATGAGCGGGGGTTGGGGTGGAACAGGGCACACATGGGGCATGAGCGGGAGATGGGGGCACAGGGCACACACGGGGCATGAGCGGGGGGTGGGGGGACAGGGCACACATGGGGCAAGAGCAGGGGGTGGGGGGGAACAGGGGAGTCACAGGGCATGAGCGGGGGTGGGGGAACAGGTCTGACACAGGGCATGAGCGGGGTGTGGGGGGTACAGGAGGGAGACACGGGGCATGAGCGGGGGTGGGGGGAACAGTAGGGAGACACGGGGCATGAGCGGGGGGTGGGGGGAACAGTGGAGACACGGGGCATGAGCGAGGGGTGGGGGGAACAGTGGAGACACAAGGCATAAGCGGGGGGAACCGTGGAGACACGGGGCATGAGCAGGGGGTGGGGGGAACAGGGGAGACACGGGGCATGAGCGGGGGTAACACAAGGGAGACACAGGGCATGATCGGGGGTGGGGGGAACAGGGCAGATACTGGGCATGAGCGGGGGGTGGGGGTACAGGGAGGCGACACGGGGCATGAGCGGGGGGTGGAGGGAGACACGGGACATGAGCGGGGGTGGGGGGCAACAGGAGACACAGGGCATGAGCGGCGGGTGGGGGAACAGGGGAGACAAGGGGCATGAGCGGGGGGTGGGGGGAAAGGAGGGAGACACAGGGCATGAGCAGGGGGTGGGGGGAACGGGAGGGAGACACGGGGCATGAGCGGGGGTGGGGTGGAACAGGGCACACATGGGGCATGAGCGGGGATGGGGGCACAGGGCACACACGGGGCATGAGCGTGGGGTGGGGGGACAGGGCACACATGGGGCAAGAGCAGGGGGTGGGGGGGAACAGGGGAGACACAGGGCATGAGCGGGGGGTGGGGGAACAGGTCAGACACGGGGCATGAGCGGGGGTGTGGGGGGTAACACGAGGGAAACACGGGGCATGAGCGGGGGGTGGGGGGAACACGAGGGAGACACAGGGCATGAGCGGGGGTGGAGGGGAACATGAGGGAGACACGGGGCATGAGCGGGGGTGGGGGGTAACACGAGGGAGAAACGGGGCATGAGGGGGTGGTGGGGAGAACACAAGGTAGACACGGGGCATGAGCGGGGGGTGGGGGAACACGAGGGAGACACAGGGCATGAGCGGGGGTGTGGGGAAACAGGGGAAACACGGGCATGAGTGGGCGGTGGGGGAACAGGGCACACACGGGGCATGAGCGGGGGGTGGGGGGGAAGGAGGGAGACACGGGACATAAGCGGGGGGTGGGGGGAACAGGGGAAACACGGGGAATGAGCAGGGGGTGGGGGAAAGGAGGGAGACACGGGACATGAGCGGGGTGTGGGGGGGACGGGAAGGAGAAACGGGGCATGAGCAGGGGTGTGGGGGGGGAACAGGGCACACATGGGGCATGAGCGGGGGAACAGTGGAGACACGGGGCATGAGCGGGGGGTGGGGGGTACAGGGAGACATGGGGCATGAGCGGGGGGTGGAGGGAGACACGGGGCATGAGCGGGGTGTGGGGGGAACGAGAGGGAGACACGGGGCATGAGCGGGGGGTGGGGGTGAACAGGGAACACACGGGGCATGAGCAGGGGGTGGAGGGGAACAGGGGAGACACGGTGCATGAGCGGGGGGTGGGGAGGAACACGAGGGAGACACAGGGCATGAGTGGGAGGTGGGGGGAACAGGGCAAACACCGGGCATCAGCGGGGGTAGGGGGTACAGGAGGGAGACATGGGGCATGAGCGGGGGGTGGGGGAAAAAGAGAGAGACACAGACCATTAGCGGGGGGTGGGGGGAACAGTAGGAAGACACGGGGTATGAGCGGGGGTGGGGGTAACAGTGGAGACACGGGGCATGAGCAGGGGGGTGGGGGAACAGTGGAGACACGGGGCATGAGTGGGGGGTGGGGGGAACAGGGGAGACACAGGGCATGAGCAGGGGGTGGGGGGTAACACAAGGGAGACACCGGGCATGAGTGGGGGGTGGGGGGTTCAGGAGGGAGACACGGGGCATGAGCGGGGGTGGGGGGAACAAGAGAGAGACACGGGGCATTAGCGGGGGGTGGGGGACCAGGAGGGAGACACGGGGCATGAGTGGGGGGTACACGAGGAAGACACGGTGCATGAGCGGGGGTGGGGAGAACACGAGGGAGACACGGGGCATGAGCGGGGGGTGGGGGATCACGAGGGAGACACGGGGAATGAGCGGGGGGGTGGGGCAACACGAGGGAAACACGGGGCATGAGCGGGGGTGGGGGGAACACGAGGGAGACACGGGGCATGAGCGGGGTTGGGGTACACGAGGAAGATAGGGGGCATGAGCAGAGGGTGGGGGGAACATGAGGGAGACACGGGGCATGAGCAGGGGGTGGGGGGAACACGAGGGAGACACGGGGCATGAGCAGGGGGTGGGGGTGAACACGAGGGAGACACGGAGCATGAGCGGGGGGTGGGGTGGAACAGGGGAGACACGGGGCATGAGCGGGAGGTGGGGGGAACAGGGGAACCACAGGGCATGAGCAGGGTGTGGGGGGAACGGGAGGGAGACACAGGGCATGAGCGGGGGGTGGGGGGGAAAAGAGGGAGACACGGGGCATGAGCAGGGGGTGGGGTGGAACAGTGGAGACACGGGGCATGAGCGGGGGGTGGGGGGAACAGGGAAAACACGGAGCATGAGCAGGGGGTGGGGGGAACACGAGGGAGACACGGGACATGAGCGCGGGGTGGGGGAGTAACACGCGGGAGACACGGGGCATGAGCGGGGGGTGGGGTGGAACAGGGGAGACACGGGGCATGAGCGGGGAGTGGGGGTAACAGGGGAAACACAGGGCATGAGCAGGGGTTGGGGGGACGGAAGGGAGACACGGGGCAATAAGCGGGGGGTGGGGGGGAAAAGGAGGGAGACACGGGGGTTGAGCGGGGGGTGGGGGGAACAGGGAAAACACAGGGCATGAGCGGGGGTAGGGGGGAACGAGAGGGAGACACAGGGCATAAGCACGGGGTGGGGGGATCAGGGCACAAAAGGGGCATGAGCGGGGGTGGGGGGAACGGGAGGGAGAAACGGGGCATGAGCGGGGGTGGGGGTGAACAGGGCACACACGGAGCATGAGCAGGGGGTGGCGGGAACAGGGGAGGCATGGGGCTGAGCTGGGGGTAACACGAGGGAGACACGGGGGGTGAGCGGGGCGTGGGGGGTAACATAAGGGAGACACAGGGCATGAGCGGCGGGTGGGGGGAACAGAGGAGACAAGGGGCATGAGCGGGGGGTGGAGGGGGAAAAGGAGGGAGACACAGGGCATGAGCAGTGGGTGGGGGGAACGGGAGGGAGACACAGGGCCTGAGCGGGTGGTGGGGGAAACAGGGCACACATGGGGCATGAGCGGGGGATGGGGGCACAGGGCACACACGGGGCAAGAGCAGGGGGTGGGGGGCAACAGGGGAGACACGGGGCATCAGCGGGGGGGAACAGGGCAGACACGGGGCATGAGCGGGGGGTGGGGGGGAAGAGGAGGGAGACACGGGGCATGAGCGGGGGTGGCGGGAACAGTAGGGAGACACGGGGCATGAGCGGGGGGTGGGGGGAACAGTGGAGACACGGGGCATGAGCGAGGGGTGGGGGGAATAGTGGAGACACGAGGCATAAGGGGGGGGAACAGTGGAGACACGGGGCATGAGCAGGGGGTGGGGTGAACAGGAGAGACACGGGGCATGAGCGGGGTAACACAAGGGAGACACAGGGCATGATCGGGGTGGGGGGAACAGGGCAGATACTGGGCATGAGCGGGGGTGGGGGGTACAGGAGGGAGACACGAGGCATGAGCGGGGGTGGAGGGAGACACGGGGCATGAGCGGGGGTGGGGGGCAACAGGAGACACATGGGGCATGAACGGGGGAGTGGGGGGTAACATGAGGGAAACACGGGGCATGAGCGGGGGGTGGGGGGAACACGAGGGAGACACGGGGCATGAGCGGGGGTTGGGGGGAACACGAGGGAGACACGGGGCATGAGCGGGGGTGGAGGGGAACATGAGGGAGACACGGGGCATGAGCGGGGGTGGGGGGGTAACACAAGGGAGAAACGGGGCATGAGCGGGTGGTGGGGAGAACACAAGGTAGACACGGGGCATGAGCGGGGGGTGGGGGGAACACGAGGGAGACACAGGGCATGAACGGGGGTGTGGGGAAACAGGGGAAACACGGGCATGAGTGGGAGGTGGGGGGAACAGGGCACACACGGGGCATGTGCAGGGGGTGGGGGGGAAGGAGGGAGACACGGGACATAAGCGGGGGGTGGGAGGGAACAGGGGAAACACGGGGAATGAGCAGGGGGTGGGGGGAAAGGAGGGAGACACGGGACATGAGCGGGGTGTGGGGGGGACGGGAAGGAGAAACGGGGCATGAGCAGGGGTGTGGGGGGAACAGGGCACACATGGGGCATGAGCGGGGGATGGGGGAACTGGGGAGACACGAGGCATGAGCGGGGGGTGGGGGGAACAGTGGAGACACGGGGCATGAGCGGGGGGTGGGGGGAACAGGGGAGACACGGGGCATGATGGGGGGGAACAGGGCAAATACTGGGCATGAGCGGGGGTGGGGGTACAGGGAGACATGGGGCATGAGCGGGGGGTGGAGGGAGACACGGGGCATGAGCGGGGGGTGGGGGGCAAGAGGAGACACACGGGCCATGAGCGGGGGTGGGGGGTACACGAGGTAGACACGGGGCATGAGCAGGGGGTGGGGAGAACACGAGGGAGACACGGGGCATGAGCAGGGTGTGGGGGGAACGGGAGGGAGACACGGGGCATGAGCGGGGGTGGGGGTGAACAGGGCACACACGGGGCATGAGCAGGGGGTGGAGGGGAACAGGGTAGACACGGTGCATGAGCGGGGGGTGGGGAGGAACACGAGGGAGACACGGGGCATGAGTAGGGGGTGTGGGGACCAGGGCAAACACCGGGCATGAGCGGGGGGTAGGGGGTACAGGAGGGAGACATGGGGCATGAGCGGGGGTGGGGGGAACAAGAGAGAGACACAGACCATTAGCGGGGGGTGGGGGGAACAGTAGGAAGACACGGGGTATGAGCGGGGGTGGGGGGAACAGTGGAGACACGGGGCATGAGCGGGGGGGTGGGGGAACAGTGGAGACACGGGGCATGAGTGGGGGGTGGGGGGAACAGGGGAGACACAGGGCATGAGCAGGGGGTGGGTGGTAACACAAGGGAGACACCGGGCATGAGTGGGGGGAGGGGGGTTCAGGAGAGAGACACGGGGCATGAGCGGGGGTGGGGTGAACAAGAGAGAGACACAGGGCATTAGCGGGGGGTGGGGGACCAGGAGGGAGACACGGGCATGAGTGGGGGGTACACGAGGAAGACACGGTGCATGAGCGGGGGGTGGGGAGAACACGAGGGAGACAAGGGGCATGAGCGGGAGGGGTGTGGGGTAACACGAGGGAAACACGGGGCATTAGCGGGGGGTGGGGGGAACACGAGGGAGACACTGGGCATGAGCGGGGTGGGGGTACACGAGGAAGATACGGGGCATGAGCAGAGGGTGGGGGAACATGAGGGAGACACAGGGCATGAGCAGGGGGTGGGGGGAACACGAGGGAGACAAGGAGCATGAGCGGGGGGTGGGGTGGAACAGGGGAGACACGGGGCATGAGCGGGAGGTGGGGGGAACAGGGGAACCACAGGGCATGAGCAGGGTGTGGGGGGAACGGGAGGGAGACACGGGGCATGAGCGGGGGGTGGGGGGGAAAAAGAGGGAGACACGGGGCATGAGCAGGGGGTGGGGTGGAACAGGGGAGACACGGGGCATGAGCGGGGGGTGGGGGGAACAGGGAAAACACGGGGCATGAGCAGGGGGTGGGGGGAACACGAGGGAGACACGGGACATGAGCGTGGGGTGGGGGAGTAACACAAGGGAGACACGGGGCATGAGCAGGGGGTGGGGTGGAACAGGGGAGACACGGGGCATGAGCGGGGAGTGGGGGGAACAGGGGAAACACAGGGCATGAGCAGGGGTTGGGGGGGACGGAAGGGAGACACGGGGCAATAAGCGGGGAGTGGGGGGGAAAAGGAGGGAGACACGGGGCATGATCAGGGGGTGGGGTGGAACAGGGGAGACACGGGGCATGAGCGGGGAGTGGGGGGAACAGGGGAAACACAGGGCATGAGCAGGGGTTGGGGGGACAGAAGGGAGGCACGGGGCAATAAGCGGGGGGTGGGGGGGAAAAGGAGGGAGACACAGGGCATGAGCCGGGGGTGGGGGGAACAGGGAAAACACAGGGCATGAGCGGGGGTAGGGGGGACAGAAGGGAGACACGGGGCAATAAGCGGGGAGTGGGGGGGAAAAGGAGGGAGACACAGGGCATGAGGCGGGGGTGGGGGGAACAGGGAAAACACAGGGCATGAGCGGGGGTAGGGGGGAACGGGAGGGAGACACAGGGCATAAGCACGGGGTGGGGTGATCAGGGCACACACGGGGCATGAGCGGGGGTGGGGGGGAACGGGAGGGAGAAACAGGGCATGAGCGGGGTGGGGGGGAACAGGGCACACACAGGGCATGAGCAGGGGGTGGCGGGAACAGGGGAGGCATGGGGCTGAGCGGGGGGTGGGGGTTAACACGAGGGAGACACGGGGCATGAGCGGGGCGTGGGGGGTAACACAAGGGAGACACAGGGCATGAACTGGGGGTGGGGGGAACGGGAGGGAGACACGAGGCATGAGCGGGGGGTGGGGGAACAGGGGAAACACAGGGCATGAGCAGGGGGTGGGTGGAACAGGGCACACACGGGGCATGAGCGGGGGGTGGGGGAAAGGAGGGAGACATAGGACATGAGCAGGGGGTGGGGGGGAACTGGGGAGACACGGGGCATGAGTGGGGGGTGGGGGGGAAGGAGGGAGACACGGGACATGAGCGGGGGCTGGGGGAGAACGGGAAGGAGAAACGGGGCATGAGCGGGGGATGGGGGAAAAGGAGGGAGACACGGCGCATGAGCAGGGGATGGGGGGAACAGGGAAGACACGGGGCATGAGCGGGGATGGGGGGGAACAGGGGAGACATGGGGCATGAACGGGGGGTGGGGGGAACGGGAGGGAGACACGAGGCATGAGCGGGGGTGGGAGGGAACAGGGGAGACACGAGGCATGATCGGGGGGTGGGGGGAACAGGAGGGAGACACGGGCCATGAGCGGGGGTGGGGGGAACAGGGGAGACACAGGACATGAGCGGGGGGTGGGGGAACGGGAGAGAGACACGGGCCATGAGCGGGGGTGCGGGTAACGGGAGGGAGACACGGAGCAGGAGCGGGGGTGGGGGGGAACAAGAGAGAGACATGGGCCATGAGTAGGGGTGGGGGGAACAGTAGGGAGACATAGGGCATGAGCGGGGGGTGGGGGGAACAGGGGAGACACATGGGCATGAGCGAAGGGTGGGGGGAACAGGGGAGACATGTGGGCATGGGTGGGGGGTGGGGGTTACAGGTCACACATGGGGCATGAGCAGGGGGTGGGGGGAACAGGGGAGACAAGGGGCCATGAGCGGGGGTTGGTGGGGAAAAGGAGGGAGACACGGGGCATGAGCGGGGGTGGGGTTAACAGGGGAGACACGTGGGCATGAGTAGGGGGGACAGGGCACACACGGGGCATGAGCAGGGAGTGGGGGAACAGGGGAGACAAGGGGCATGAGCGGGGGTGGGGGGGAAAAGGAGGGACAAGGGGCATGAACGGGGGGTGGGGGGGAAAAGGAGGGAGACACAGGGCATGAGCAGGGGGTGGGGGGGACAAGAAAGAGACATGGGCCATGAAGGGGGTTGGGGGGAACAGTAGGGCGACACAGGGCATGAGCGGGGGATGGGGAAAAGGAGGGAGACACGGCGCATGAGCGGGGGATGGGGGGGAACAGGGGAGACACGGGGCATGAGCGGGGGGTGGGGGTAAAAGGAGGGAGACACGGGGCATGAGCAGGGGGTGGGGGGAACAAGAGAGAGACACGGGCCATGAGCAGGGGGTGGGGGGAACAGTAGGGAGACACGGGGCATGAGTGGGGGGTGGGGGGGAACAGGGGAGACACATGGGCATGAGCGAGGGGTGGGGGAACAGGGGAGACACGTGGGCATGAGTAGGGGGGACAGGGCACACACGGGGCATGAGCAGGGAGTGGGGGAACAGGGGAGACAAGGGGCATGAGCGGGGGGTGGGGGGGAAAAGGAGGGACAAGGGGCATGAACGGGGGGTGGGGGGGAAAAGGAGGGAGACACAGGGTGTGGGGGGGACAAGAAAGAGACATGGGCCATGAAGGGGGTTGGGGGGAACAGTAGGGAGACACAGGGCATGAGCGGGGGATGGGGAAAAGGAGGGAGACACGGCGCATGAGCGGGGGATGGGGGGAACAGGGGAGACACGGGGCATGAGCGGGGGGTGGGGGTAAAAGGAGGGAGACACGGGGCATGAGCAGGGGGTGGGGGGAACAAGAGAGAGACACGGGCCATGAGCAGGGGGTGGGGGGAACAGTAGGGAGACACGGGGCATGAGTGGGGGGTGGGGGGGAACAGGGGAGACACATGGGCATGAGCGAGGGGTGGGGGAACAGGGGAGACACGTGGGCATGAGCGGGGGGTTGGGGGTAACAGGGCACACACGGGGCATGAGCAGGGGGTGGGGGAACAGGGGAGACAAGGGGCCTTGAGCGGGGGGTGGGAGGAAAAGGAGGGAGACACAGGGCATGAGCAGGGGGTGGGGAGAACAGGGGAGACACATGGGCATGAGCGGGGGTTGGAGGGGAAAAGGAGGGAGACACTGGGCATGTGCGGGGGTTGGGGAGAACAGGGGAGACACATGGGCATGAGCGGGGGTTGGAGGGGAAAAGGAGGGAGACACGGGGCATGAGCGGGGGTTGGAGGGGAAAAGGAGGGAGACATGGGCATGAGCGGGGGGTGGGGGGGGAAACGAGGGAGACACGGGGCAGGAGTGGGGGGTGGGGGGAACAGGGGAGACATGTGGGCATGAGCGAGGGGTGGGGGGGAACAGGGCACACACGAGGCATGAGCGGGGGGTGGGGGGAACAGGGGAGACACGGGGCATGAGCCGGGGTGGGGGGAACAGGGGAGACAAGGGGCATGAGCGGGGGTGTGGGGGGAAAAGGAGGGACAAGGGGCATGAGCGGGGGGTGGGAGGGAAAAAGGAAGGGGACACGGGGCATGAGCGGGGGTTGGAGGGGAAAAGGAGGGAGACATGGGCATGAGCGGGGGGTGGGGGGGGAAACGAGGGAGACACGGGGCAGGAGTGGGGGGTGGGGGGAACAGGGGAGACATGTGGGCATGAGCGAGGGGTGGGGGGGAACAGGGCACACACGAGGCATGAGCGGGGGGTGGGGGGAACAGGGAAGACACGTGGGCATGAGCGGGGGGTGGGGGAACAGGGGTGACAGGTGGGCATGAGCGGGGGGTGTGGGGAACAGGGCAGACACGGGGCATGAGCGGGGGGTGGGGGGAACAGGGGAGACACGGGGCATAAGTGGGGGGTAACACAAGGGAGACACAGGGCATGCTGGGGGTGGGGGGAACAGGGCAGATACTTGGCCTGAGCGGGGGGTGGGGGGTACAGGAGGGAGACACGGGGCATGAGCGGGGGGTGGACGGAGACACGGGGCATGAGCGGGGAGGGGCAACAGGAGACACACGGGGCATGAGCGGGGGGTGGGGGGGTACACGGGGCATGAGCAGGGGGTGGGGAGAACACGAGGAAGATACGGGGCATGAGCGGGGGGTGGGGGGTAACACAAGGGAAACACGGGGCATGAGCGGGGGGTGGGGGAACATGAGGGAGACACGGGGCATGAGCGGGAGGTGGGGGGAATATGAGGGAGACACGGGACATGAGCGGGGGGTGGGGGGCTAACACGAGGGAGACACGGGGCATGAGCGGGGGTGGGGGGAACAGGGGAGACACGGGGCATGAGTGGGGGTGGGGGGGAAAGGAGGGAGACACGGGACATGAGCGGGGGGGGGTGGGGGAGAACGGGAAGGAGAAACGGGGCATGAGCGGGGGATGGGGAAAAGGAGCGAGACACGGCGCATGAGCGGGGGATGGGGGGGAACAGGGGAGACACGGGGCATGAGCGGGGGGTGGGGGGAACAGGGGAGACATGGGGCATGAACAGGGGGTGGGGGGAACGGGAGGGAGACACGAGGCATGAGCAGGGGGTGGGGGGAACAGGGCAGACACGGGGCATGAGCGGGGGGTGGGGGGAACAGGGGAGACACGGGGCATGAGTGGGGGTAACACAAGGGAGACACAGGGCATGATGAGGGGTGGGGGGAACAGGGCAGATACTGGGCATGAGCGTGGGGTGGGGGGTACAGGAGGGAGACACGGGGCATGAGCGGGGGTGGACAGAGACACGGGGCATGAGCGGGGAGGGGCAACAGGAGACACACGGGGCATGAGCGGGGGGTGGGGGGGTACATGGGGCATGAGCAGGGGGTGGGGAGAACACGAGGGAGATACGGGACATGAGCGGGGGGTGGGGGGTAACACAAGGGAAACACGGGGCATGAGCGGGGGGTGGGGGGAACACGAGGGAGACACGGGGCATGAGCGGGAGGTGGGGGAATATGAGGGAGACACCGGACATGAGCGGGGGTGGGGGGCTGACACGAGGGAGACACAGGGCATGAGCGGGGGTGGAACAGGGGAGACACGGGGCATGAGCGGGGGGTGGGGGAACAGGGGAAACACGGCATGAGCAGGGGGTGGGGGGAACAGGGCACACACGGGGCATGAGCGGGGGGTGGGGGGAAAGGAGGGAGACACTGGACATGAGCAGGGGGTGGGGGGACTGGGGAGACACAGGGCATGATGGGGGGTGGGGGGAACAGGGCAGATACTGGGCATGAGCGTGGGGTGGGGGGTACAGGAGGGAGACGAGGGGCATGAGAGGGGGGTGGGGGGAACAGGGGAGACATGTGGGCATGAGCGAGGGGTGGGGGGGAACAGGGCACACACGAGGCATGAGCGGGGGGTGGGGGGAACAGGGAAGACACGTGGGCATGAGCGGGGGGTGGGGGAACAGGGCTGACAGGTGGGCATGAGCGGGGGGTGTCGGGAACAGGGCAGACACGGGGCATGAGCGGGGGGTGGGGGGAACAGGGGAGACACGGGGCATAAGTGGGGGGTAACACAAGGGAGACACAGGGCATGCTGGGGGTGGGGGGAACAGGGCAGATACTTGGCCTGAGCGGGGGGTGGGGGGTACAGGAGGGAGACACGGGGCATGAGCGGGGGGTGGACGGAGACACGGGGCATGAGCGGGGAGGGGCAACAGGAGACACACAGGGCATGAGCGGGGGGTGGGGGGGTACACGGGGCATGAGCAGGGGGTGGGGAGAACACGAGGAAGATACGGGGCATGAGCGGGGGGTGGGGGGTAACACAAGGGAAACACGGGGCATGAGCGGGGGGTGGGGGAACATGAGGGAGACACGGGGCATGAGCGGGAGGTGGGGGGAATATGAGGGAGACACGGGACATGAGCGGGGGGTGGGGGGCTAACACGAGGGAGACACGGGGCATGAGCGGGGTGGGGGGAACAGGGGAGACACGGGGCATGAGTGGGGGTGGGGGGGAAAGGAGGGAGACACGGGACATGAGCGGGGGGGTGGGGGAGAACGGGAAGGAGAAACGGGGCATGAGCGGGGGATGGGGAAAAGGAGCGAGACACGGCGCATGAGCGGGGGATGGGGGGGAACAGGGGAGACACGGGGCATGAGCGGGGGGTGGGGGGAACAGGGGAGACATGGGGCATGAACAGGGGGTGGGGGGAACGGGAGGGAGACACGAGGCATGAGCAGGGGGTGGGGGGAACAGGGCAGACACGGGGCATGAGCGGGGGGTGGGGGGAACAGGGGAGACACGGGGCATGAGTGGGGGTAACACAAGGGAGACACAGGGCATGATGAGGGGTGGGGGGAACAGGGCAGATACTGGGCATGAGCGTGGGGTGGGGGGTACAGGAGGGAGACACGGGGCATGAGCGGGGGTGGACAGAGACACGGGGCATGAGCGGGGAGGGGCAACAGGAGACACACGGGGCATGAGCGGGGGGTGGGGGGGTACATGGGGCATGAGCAGGGGGTGGGGAGAACACGAGGGAGATACGGGACATGAGCGGGGGGTGGGGGGTAACACAAGGGAAACACGGGGCATGAGCGGGGGGTGGGGGGAACACGAGGGAGACACGGGGCATGAGCGGGAGGTGGGGGAATATGAGGGAGACACCGGACATGAGCGGGGGTGGGGGGCTGACACGAGGGAGACACAGGGCATGAGCGGGGGTTGGGGTGGAACAGGGGAGACACGGGGCATGAGCGGGGGGTGGGGGAACAGGGGAAACACGGCATGAGCAGGGGGTGGGGGGAACAGGGCACACACGGGGCATGAGCGGGGGGTGGGGGGAAAGGAGGGAGACACGACATGAGCAGGGGGTGGGGGGACTGGGGAGACACAGGGCATGATGGGGGGTGGGGGGAACAGGGCAGATACTGGGCATGAGCGTGGGGTGGGGGGTACAGGAGGGAGACGAGGGGCATGAGAGGGGGGTGGACGGAGACACAGGGCATGAGCGGGAGGGGCAACAGGAGACACACGGGGCATGAGCAGGGGGTGGGGGGGTACACGGGGCATGAGCAGGGGGTGGGGAGAACACGAGGGAGATACGGGGCATGAGCGGGGGTGGGGGGTAACACAAGGGAAACACGGGGCATGAGCGGGGGGAGGGGGAACACGAGGGAGACACGGGGCATGAGCGGGAGGTGGGGGAATATGAGGGAGACACGGGACATGAGCAGGGTGGGGGGCTAACACGAGGGAGACATGGGGCATGAACGGGGGGTGGGGGGAACGGGAGGGAGACACGAGGCATGAGCGGGGGTGGGGGAACAGGGGAAACACAGGGCATGAGCAGGGGGTGGGTGGAACAGGGCACACACGGGGCATGAGCGGGGGGTGGGGGGGAAAGGAGGGAGACATAGGACATGAGCAGGGGGTGGGGGGGAACTGGGGAGACACGGGGCATGAGTGGGGGGTTGGGGGGGAAGGAGGGAGACACGGGACATGAGCGGGGGCTGGGGGAGAACGGGAAGGAGAAACGGGGCATGAGCGGGGGATGGGGGAAAAGGAGGGAGACACGGCGCATGAGCAGGCGATGGGGGGAACAGGGGAGATACGGGGCATGAGCGGGGGTGGGGGGGAACAGGGGAGACATGGGGCATGAACGGGGGGTGGGGGGAACGGGAGGGAGACACGAGGCATGAGCGGGGGGTGGGAGGGAACAGGGGCGACACGAGGCATGAGTAGGGGTGGGGGGAACAGTAGGGAGACACAGGGCATGAGCGGGGGGTGGGGGGGAACAGGGGAGACACATGGGCATGAGCGAGGGGTGGGGGAACAGGGGAGACATGTGGGCATGGGTGGGGGGTGGGGGGGACAGGGCACACACGGGGCATGAGCAGGGGGTGGGGGGAACAGGGGAGACAAGGGGCCATGAGCGGGGGTTGGAGGGGAAAAGGAGGGAGACACGGGACATGAGCGGGGTGGGGTTAACAGGGGAGACACGTGGGCATGAGTAGGGGGGACAGGGCACACACGGGGCATGATCAGGGAGTGGGGGAACAGGGGAGACAAGGGGCATGAGCGGGGGGTGGGGGGGAAAAGGAGGGACAAGGGGCATGAACGGGGGGTGGGGGGGAAAAGGAGGGAGACACAGGGCATGAGCAGGAGGTGGGGGGGAACAGGAAAGAGACATGGGCCATGAAGGGGGTTGGGGGAACAGTAGGGAGACACAGGGCATGAGCGGGGGGTGGAGGGGAACAGGGGAGACAAGGGGCATGAGCGGGGGTGGGGGGAAAAGGAGGGAGACACGGGGCATGAGCAGGGGGTGGGGGGATCAAGAGAGAGACACGGGCCATGAGCAGGGGGTGGGGGGAACAGTAGGGAGACACGGGGCATGAGTGGGGGGTGGGGGGGAACAGGGGAGACACATGGGCATGAACGAGGGGTGGGGGGAACAGGGGAGACACGTGGGCATGAGCGGGGGGTTGGGGGTAACAGGGCACACACGGGGCATGAGCAGGGGGTGGGGGAACAGGGGAGACAAGGGGCCTTGAGCGGGGGGTGGGAGAAAAAGGAGGGAGACACAGGTCATGAGCAGGGGGTGGGGAGAACAGGGGAGACACATGGGCATGAGCGTTTGTTGGAGGGGGAAAGGAGGGAGACACTGGGCATGAGCGGGGGTTGGAGGGGAAAAGGAGGGAGACACGGGCATGAGCGGGGGGTGGGGGGGAAACGAGGGAGACACGGGGCAAGAGCGGGAGGTGGGGGGAACAGGGGAGACATGTGGGCATGAGCGGGGGGTGGGGGGGAACAGGGCACACACGAGGCATGAGCGGGGGGTGGGGGGAACAGGGGAGACAAGGGGCCATGAGCGGGGGTTGGAGGGGAAAAGGAGGGAGACACGGGGCATGAGCGGGGGTGGGGTTAACAGGGGAGACACGTGGGCATGAGTAGGGGGGACAGGGCACACACGGGGCATGAGCAGGGAGTGGGGGAACAGGGGAGACAAGGGGCATGAGCGGGGGGTGGGGGGAAAAGGAGGGACAAGGGGCATTAACGGGGGTGGGGGGGAAAAGGAGGGAGACACAGGGCATGAGCAGGGGGTGGGGGGGAACAAGAAAGAGACATGGGCCATGAAGGGGGTTGGGGGGAACAGTAGGGAGACACAGAGCAGGAGCGGGGGGTGGAGGGGAACAGGGGAGACAAGGGGCATGAGCGGGGGTGGGGGAAAAGGAGGGAGACACGGGGCATGAGCAGGGGGTGGGGGGAACAAGAGAGAGACACGGGCCATGAGCAGGGGGTGGGGGGAACAGTAGGGAGACACGGGGCATGAGTGGGGGGTGGGGGAGAACAGGGGAGACACATGGGCATGAGCGAGGGGTGGGGGGAACAGGGGAGACACGTGGGCATGAGCGGGGGGTTGGGGGTAACAGGGCACACACGGGGCATGAGCAGGGGGTGGGGGAACAGGGGAGACAAGGGGCCATGAGCGGGGGGTGAGAGGAAAAGGAGGGAGACACAGGGCATGAGCAGGGGTGGGGAGAACAGGGGAGACACATGGGCATGAGCGGGGGTTGGAGGGGAAAAGGAGGGAGACACTGGGCATGAGCGAGGGGTGGGGGGGAAAACGAGGGAGACACGGGGCAAGAGCGGGAGGTGGGGGGAACAGGGGAGACATGTGGGCATGAGCGGGGGGTGGGGGGAAACAGGGCACACACGAGGCATGAGCGGGGGGTGGGGGGAACAGGGGAGACACAGGGCATGAGCAGGCGGTGGGGGGGAACAGGGGAGACAAGGGGCAGGAACGGGGGTGGGGGGGAAAAGGAGGGACAAGGGGCATGAGCGGGGGGTGGGAGGGAAAAGGAGGGAGACACAGGGCATGAGCAGGGGGTGGGGGAACAAGAAAGAGACACGGGCCATGAGCGGGGGGTGGAGGGAACAGGGGAGACATGTGGGCATGAGCGGGGGGTGGGGGGAACAGGGGAGACACGTGGGCATGAGCGGGGGGTGGGGGGAACAGGAAAGACACGTGGGCATGAGCGGGGGGTGGGGGAACAGGGCACACACGGGGCATGAGCGGGGGGTGGGGGGGAAAGGAGGGAGATGCGGGACATGAGCGGGGGGTGGGGGGGAACTGGGGAGACAGGGGGCATGAGTGGGGGGTGGGGGGTGAGGGGGAAGGAGGGAGACACGGGACATGAGCGGGGGGTGGGGGAGAACGGGAAGGAGAAACGGGGCATGAGCGGGGGGTGGGGGAAAAGGAGGGAGACACGGCGCATGAGCGGGGGATGGGGAGAACAGGGGAGACACGGCGCATGAGCGGGGGGTGGGGGGTTAACAGGGGAGACATGGGGCATGAACGGGGGGTGGGGGGGGAAACGAGGGAGACACGGGGCATGAGCGGGGGATGGGGGAAAAGGAGGGAGACACGGCGCATGAGCAGGGAATGGGGGGAACAGGGGAGACACGGGGCATGAGCGGGGGTGGGGGGGAACAGGGGAGACATGGGGCATGAACGGGGGGTGGGGGGAACGAGAGGGAGACACGAGGCATGAGCGGGGGGTGGGAGGGAACAGGGGAGACACGAGGCATGATCGGGGGTGGGGGGGAACGGGAGGGAGACACGGGCCATGAGCGGGGGTGGGGGGAACAGGGGAGACACAGGGCATGAGCGGGGGGTAGGGGAACGGGAGAGAAACACAGGGCATGAGCAGGGGGTGGGTGGAACAGGGCACACACGGGGCATGAGCGGGGGGTGAGGGGGAAAACGAGGGAGACACGGGGCATTAGCGGGGGATGGGGGAAAAGGAGGGAGACACGGCGCATGAGCAGGGAATGGGGGGAACAGGGAGACACGGGGCATGAGCGGGGGTGGGGGGGAACAGGGGAGACATGGGGCATGAACAGGGGGTGGGGGGAACGGGAGGGAGACACGAGTCATGAGCGGGGGGTGGGAGGGAACAGGGGAGACACGAGGCATGATCGGGGGTGGGGGGGAACGGGAGGGAGACACGGGCCATGAGCGGGGGTGGGGGGAACAGGGGAGACACAGGGCATGAGCGGGGGGTGGGGGAACGGGAGAGAAACACAGGGCATGAGCAGGGGGTGGGTGGAACAGGGCACACACGGGGCATGAGCGGGGGGTGGGGGGAAAAAGAGGGAGACACGGCGCATGAGCAGGGGATGGGGGAACAGGGGAGACACGGGGCATGAGCAGGGGGTGGGGGGTAACAGGGGAGACATGGATGGGGCATGAACGGGGGTGGGGGGAACGGGAGGGAGACACGAGGCATGAGCGGGGGGTGTGAGGGAACAGGGGAGACACGAGGCATGATCGGGGGGTGGGGGGAACAGGAGGGAGACACGGGCCATGAGCGGGGGTGGGGGGAACAGGGGAGACACAGAGCATGAGCGGGGGTGGGGGGAACAAGAGAGAGACATGGGCCATGAGTAGAGGTGGGGGGAACAGTAAGGAGACACAGGGCATGAGCGGGGAGTGGGGGAGAACAGGGGAGACACATGGGCATGAGCGGGGGTTGGAGGGGAAAAGGAGGGAGACACGGGGCATGAGCGGGGGTTGGAGGGGAAAAGGAGGGAGACACGGGCATGAGCGGGGGGCGGGGGGAAAACGAGGGAGACACGGGGCAGGAGTAGGGGGTGGGGGGAACAGGGGAGACATGTGGGCATGAGCGAGGGGTGGGGGGGAACAGGGCACACACGAGGCATGAGCGGGGGGTGGGGGGAACAGGGGAGACACGGGGCATGAGCCGGGGTGGGGGGAACAGGGGAGACAAAGGGCATGAGCGGGGGGGTGGGGGGAAAAGGAGGGACAAGGGGCATGAGCGGGGGGTGGGGAGGGAAAGGAGGGAGACACAAGTCATGAGCATGGGGTGGGGGGAAACGAGAAAGAGACATTTGCCATGAGCGGGGGTTGGGGGGAACAGTAGGGAGACACAGGGCATGAGCGGGGGGTGGAGGGGAACAGGGGAGACAAGGGGCATGAGCGGGGATGGGGGGAAAAGGATGGAGACACGGGGCATGAGCATGGGGTGGGGGGAACAAGAGAGAGACACGGGCCATGAGCAGGGGGTGGGGGAACAGTAGGGAGACACGGGGCATGAGTGGGGGGTGGGGGGGAACAGGGGAGACACATGGGCATGAGCGAGGGGTGGGGGGAACAGGGGACACACGTGGGCATGAGCGGGGGGTGGGGGGAACAGGGGAAACACAGGGCATGAGCAGGGGGTGGGGGGACGGAAGGGAGACACGGGGCATGAGCAGGGGGTGGGAGGAAAAGGAGACACATGGGCATGAGCGGGGGTTGGAGGGGAAACGGAGGGAGACACGGGGCATGAGCGGGGGTTGAAGGGGAAAAGGAGGGAGACACCGGCATAAGCGGGGGGAGGGGGGGAAAACGAGGGAGACACGGGGCAGGAGCGGGGGGTGGGGGGATCAGGGGAGACATGTGGGCATGAGCGGGGGATGGGAGAGAACAGGGCACACACGAGGCATGAGCGGGGGGTGGGGGGAACAGGGGAGACATGGGGCATGAGCAGGGGGTGGGGGAAACAGGGGAGACAAGGGGCATGAGCGGGGGTGGGGGGGAAAAGGAGGGACAACGGGCATGAGCGGGGGTGGGAGGGAAAAGGAGGGAGACACAGGGAATGAGCAGGGGGTGGGGGAACAAGAAAGAGACACGGGCAATGAGCGGGGGGTGGGGGGAACATGGGAGACACGTGGGCATGAGCGGGGGGTGGGGGGAACAGGGGAGACACGTGGGCATGAGCGGGGGTGGGGGGTACAGGGAAGAAACGTGGGCATGAGCGGGGGGTGGGGGGAACAGGGCACACATGGGGCATGAGCGGGGGGTGGGGGGAAAGGAGGGAGACGCGGGACATGAGCAGGGGGTGGGGGGGAAGTGGGGAGACACAGGGCATGAGTGGGGGGTGGGGGGGAAAGGAGGGAGACATGGGACATGACGGGAGGGAGACACGGGCCATGAGCGGGGGTGGGGGGAACAGGGGAGACACAGGGCATGAGCGGGAGGTGGGGGAACGGGAGAGAGACACGGGCCATGAGCGGGGGTGGGGGAAACGGGAGGGAGACACGGAGCATGAGCGGGGGTGGGGGGGAACAAGAGAGAGACATGGGCCATGAGTAGGGGGTGGGGGAACAGTAGGGAGACACAGGGCATGAGCGGGGGGTGGGGGGTAACAGGGGAGACAAGGGGCCATGAGCGGGTGTTGGAGGGAACAGTAGGGAGACACAGGGCATGAGCGGGGGGTGGAGGGGAACAGGGGAGACAAGGGGCATGAGCGGGGGGTGGGGGGAAAAGGTGGGAGACACGGGGCATGAGCAGGGGGTGGGGGGAACAAGAGAGAGACACGGGCCATGAGCAGGGGGTGGGGGAACAGTAGGGAGACATGGGGCATGAGTGGGGGGTGGGGGGAACAGGGGAGACACATGGGCATGAGCGAGGGGTGGGGGAACAGGGGAGACACGTGGGCATGATCGGGGGTTGGGGGTAACAGGGCACACACGGGGCATGAGCAGGGGGTGGGGGAACAGGGGAGACAAGAGGCCATGAGCGGGGGGTGGGGGGAAAAGGAGGGAGACACAGGGCATGAGCGGGGGTGGGGAGAACATGGGAGACACATGGGCATGAGCGGGGGGTGGAGGGAACAGTAGGGAGACACAGGGCATGAGCGGGGGTTGGAGGGGAACAGGGGAGACACATGGGCATGAGCGAGGGGTGGGGGGAAAAAGGGGAGATATGTGAGCATGGGCGGGGGGTGGGGGGGACAGGGCACACACGGGGCATGAGCAGGAGTGGGGGGAACAGGGGAGACAAGGGGCCATGAGCGGGGGGTGGAGGGAAAAGGAGGGAGACACAGGCATGAGCGGGGGTGGGGGGGACAGGGGAGACACGTGGGCATGAGCGGGGGTTGCAGGGGAAAAGGAGGGAGACACGGGGCATGAGCGGGGGGTGGGGGGAACAGGGGAGACACGTGGGCATGAGTGGGGGGGACAGGGCACACACGGGGCATGAGCAGGGAGTGGGGAACAGGGGAGACAAGGGGCATGAGCGGGGGGTGGGGGGGAAAAGGAGGCACAAGGGGCATGAGTGGGGGGTGGGGGGGAAAGGAGGGAGAACAGGGCATGAGCAGGGGGTGGGGGGAACGAGAAAGAGACACGGGCCATGAGCGGGGGTTGGGGGGAAAAGGAGGGAGACACGGGGCATGAGCAGGGGGTGGGGGGAACAAGAGAGAGACACGGGCCATGAGCAGGGGGTGGGGGGAACAGTAGGGAGAAACGGGGCATGAGTGGGGGGGAACAGGGGAGACACATGTGCATGAGCGAGGGGTGGGGAGAACAGGGGAGACACGTGGGCAGGAGCGGGGGGTTGGGGGAATAGGGCACACACGGGGCATGAGTAGGGGGTGGGGGGAAAACGAGGGAGACACGGGGCAGGAGCAGGGTGTGGGGGGAACAGGGGAGACATGTGGGCATGAGCAGGGGTTGGGGGGGAACAGGGCACACACGAGGCATGAGCGGGGGGTGGGGGGAACAGGGGAGACACGGGGCATGAGCAGGGGGTGGGGGAACAGGGGAGACAAGGGGCATGAGCGGGGGGGTGGGGGGGAAAAGGAGGGACAAGGGGCATGAGCAGGGGGTGGGAGGGAAAAGGAGGAAGACACAGGGCATGAGCAGAGGGTGGGGGAACAAGAGACACGGGCCATGAGCGGGGGGTGGGGGGAACAGGGGAGACACGTGGGCATGAGCGGGGGGTGGGGGGAACAGGGGAGACACGTGGGTATGAGCGGGGGGTGGGGGGAACAGGGGAGACATGTGGGCATGAGCGGGGGTGGGGGGAACAGGGGAGACACGTGGACATGAGCGGGGGGTGGCGGGGAACGGAGGTAGACACGGGGCATGAGCAGGGGGTGGGGGAAAGGAAGGCAACACAGAGCATGAGCGGGGGGTGGGGGCAACAGGAGTGACACGGGGCATTAGCGGGGGGTGGGGGGGAACACGAGGAAGACACGGGGCATGAGCGGGGGGTGGGGGGAACAGGGAAAACACAGGGCACACACGGGGCATGAGCGAGGGGTGGGGGGAAAAGGAGGGAGACACAGGGCATGAGCAGATGATGGGGTGGAACAGGGGAGACACGGGGCATGAGCTGGGAGTGGGGGGAACAGGGAAAACACGGGCATGAGCGGGGGGTGGGAGGAACGGGAGGGAGACACGGGGCATGAGCAGGGGGTGGGGGGAACAGGGCCACACGGGGCATGAGCGGGGGGTGGGGGGAACAGGGGAGACACGGTACATGAGCGGGGGCTGGCGGGGAACATGAGGTAGACACGGGGCATGAGCGGGGGAGACATGGGGGGAACAGGGCAGACACGGGGCATGCGCGGGGGGTGGGGGATTCAGGAGGGAGACACGGGGCATGAGAGGGGAGTGGGGGGAACAAGAGAGGCACGGACCATGAGCAGGGGGTGGGGGGAACAGTAGGGAGACACGGGGCATGAGCGGGGGTGGGGTGGAACAGGGGAGACACGGGGCATGAGCGGGGGTGGGGGGAACTGGGAAAACACAGGGCACACACGGGGCATGAGTGGGGGGTGGGGGGAAAAGGAGGGAGACACGGGGCATGAGCAGGGGGTGGGGTGGAACAGGAGAGACATGGGGCATGAGCGGGGGGTGGGGGGAACAGGGAAATCACGGGGCATGAGCGGGGGTGGGGGGAACAGGAGGGAGACACGGGGCATGAGCGGGGGGGTGGGGGGGAACAGGGCACACACGGGGCATGAGCAGGGGGTGGAGGGGAATAGGGGAGACACGGGGCATGAGCGGGGGGTGGGGAGGAACACGAGGGAGACACGGGGCATGAGTGGGGGGTGGGGGGAACAGGGCAGACACGGGGCATGAGGGGGGGTAGGGGGAACAAGAGAGAGACACAGACCATGAGCGGGGGGTGGGGGGAACAGTAGGGAGACACGGGGCAAGAGCGGGGGGTGGGGGAACAGTGGACACACGGGGTATGAGTGGGGGGTGGGGGGAACAGGGGAGCCACAGGGCATGAGCGGGGGGTCGGGGGTAACACAAGGGAGACACGGGGCATGAGTGGGGGTTGGGGGGTTTAGGAGGGAGACACGGGGCATGAGCGGGGGTGGGAGGAACAAGAGAGAGGCACGGGGCATGAGCGGGGGGTGGGGGGAACAGGGAAAACACGGGGCATGAGCAGGGGGTGGGGGGAACACGAGGGAGACACGGGGCATGAGCACGGGGTGGGGGAGTAACACGAGAAAGACACGGGGCATGTGCGGGGGTGGGGTGTAACAGGGGAGACACGGGGCATTAGCGTGGGGTGCGGGGAACAGGGGAAACACAGGGCATGAGCAGGGGGTGGGGGGGACGGAAGGGAGACACGGGCATGAGCAGGGGTGGAGGGGTACAGGGGAGACACGGGGCATGAGCGGGGGTTGGGGAGGAACACGAGGGAGACACGGGGCATGAGTGGGGGGTGGGGGGAACAGGGCAGACACTGGGCGGGGCGTAGGGGGTACAGGAGGGAGACATGGGGCATGAGCGGGGGGTGGGGGAACAAGAGAGAGACACAGACCATGAGCGGGGGGTGGGGGAACAGTAGGGAGACACGGGGCATGAGCGGGGGGTGGGGGGAACAGTGGAGACACGGGGCAAGAGTGGGGGGGTGGGGGAACAGTGGAGACACGGGGCATGAGCGGGGGGTGGGGGGAACAGTGGAGACACGGGGCAAGAGTGGGGGGGTGGGGGAACAGTGGAGACACGGGGCATGAGTGGGGGGTGGAGGGAACAGGGGACACAGGGCATGAGCGGGGGTGGTGGGTAACACAAGGGAGACACGGGGCATGAGTGGGGGTTGGGGGGTTCAGGAGGGAGACACGGGGCATGAGCGGGGGGTGGGGGAACAGGAGGGAGACACGGGGCATGAGTGGGGGGTAACACGAGGGAAACACGGGGCATGAGCTGGGGGACAACAGGAGACACACTGTGCATGAGCGGGGGTGGGGAGAACACGAGGAAGACACGGGGCATGAGCGGGGTCGGGGGGAACACGAGGGAGACACAGGGAATGAGCGGGGGAGTGGGGGGTAACACGAGGGAAACACTGGGCATGAGTGGGGGTGGGGGGAACACGAGGGAGACACGGGGCATGAGCAGGAGGTGGGGGTACACGAGGAAGACACGGGGCATGAGAGGAGGGTGGCAGGAACATGAGGGAGACACGGGGCATGAGCAGGGGGTGGGGGGAAACATGAGGGAGACACGAGGCATGAGCGGGGGGTGGGGTGGAACAGGGGAGACATGGGGCATGAGCGGGAGGTGGGGGGAACAGGGGAAACACGGGGCATGAGCAGTGGGTGGGGGGAACGGGAGGGAGACACGGGGCATGAGCGGGGGGTGGGGGGAAAATGAGGGAGACACGGGGCATGATCAGGGGTTGGGGGAACACGAGGGAGACACGGGGCATGAGCAGGGGGTGGGGTGGAACAGGGGAGACACGGGGCATGAGCGGGAGGTGGGGGGAACAGGGGAAACACAGGGCATGAGCAGGGGGTGGGGGGAACGGGAGGGAGACACGGGGCATGAGCAGGGAGTGAGGTGGAACAGGGGAGACACGGGGCATGAGCCGGGGGTGGGGGGAACAGGGAAAACACGGGGCATGAGCAGGGGGTGGGGGGAACACGAGGGAGACACGGGGCATGAGCGCAGGGTGGGGGAGTAACACGAGAGAGACACGGGGCATGAGCGGGGGTGGGGTGTAACAGGGGAGACACGGGGCATGAGCGGGGGGTGGGGGGAACAGGGGAAACACAGGGCATGAGCAGGGGGTGGGGGGGACGGAAGGGAGACACGGGCATGAGCAGGGGGTGGAGGGGTATAGGGGAGACAGGGGGCATAAGCGGGGGTTGGGGAGGAACACGAGGGAGACACGGGGCATGAGTGGGGGGTGGGGGAACAGGGCAGACACGGGGCATGAGCGGGGGGTAGGGGGTACAGGAGGGAGACATGGGGCATGAGCGGGGGGTGGGGGAACAAGAGAGAGACACAGACCATGAGCCGGGGGTGGGGGAACAGTAGGGAGACACGTGGCATGAGCGGGGGGTGGGGTGAACAGTGGAGACACGTGGCAAGAGCAGGGGGTTGGGGGAACAGTGGAGACACGGGGCATGAGTGGGGGGTGGGGGGAACAGGGGAGACACAGGGCATGAGCGGGGGGTGGGGGGTAACACAAGGGAGACACGGAGCATGAGTGGGGGTTGGGAGGTTCAGGAGGGAGACACGGGGCATGAGCGGGGGGTGGGGGGACCAGGAGAGAGGCATGGGGCATGAGCGGGGGGTGGGGGAACAGGAGGGAGACACGGGGCATGAGTGGGGGGTAACACGAGGGAAACACGGGGCATGAGCTGGGGGTGGGGGACAACAGGAGACACACGGGGCATGAGCGGGGGTTGGGGGGGTACACGAGGAAGACACTCTGCATGAGCGGGGGGTGGGGAGAACACGAGGGAGACACGGGGCATGAGCGGGGGTGGGGGGAACACGAGGGAGACACGGGGAATGAGCGGGGGGGTGGGGGGTAACACGAGGGAAACACGGGGCATGAGCGCGGGGTGGGGGGAACACGAGGGAGACACGGCATGAGCAGGAGGTGGGGGTACACGAGGAAGACACGGGGCATGAGAGGAGGTTGGCGGGAACATGAGGGAGACACGGGGCATGAGCAGGGGGTGGGGGAACACGAGGGAGACACGGGGCATAAGCGGGGGGTGGGGTGGAACAGGGGAGACACGGGGCATGAGCGGGAGGTGGGGGGAACAGGGGAAACACGGGGCATGAGCAGGGGGTGGGGTAACGGGAGGGAGACACGGGGCATGAGCGGGGGGGAAAAGAGGGAGACACGGGGCATGAGCAGGGGGTGGGGTGGAACAGGGGAGACATGGGGCATGAGCGGGGGGGTGAATAGGGAAAACACGGGCATGATCAGGGGGTGGGGGAACACGTGGGAGACACGGGGCATGAGCGCGGGGTGGGGGAGTAACACGAGAGAGACACAGGGCATGAGCGGGGGGTGGGGTGGAACAGGGGAGACACGGGGCATGAGCAGGGGGTGGGGGGAACAGGGGAAACACAGGGCATGAGCAGGGGGTGGGGGGAAATTGAGGGAGACACGGGCATGAGCGGGGGTGGGGGGAAAACGAGGGAGACACGGGGCATGAGCAGGGGGTGGGGGAACAGGGGAGACAAGGGGCATGAGCGGGGGGGTGGGGGGGAAAAGGAGGGACAAGGGGCATGAGCAGGGGGTGGGAGGGAAAAGGAGGGAGACACAGGGCATGAGCAGAGGGTGGGGGAACAAGAGACACGGGCCATGAGCGGGGGGTGGGGGGAACAGGGGAGACACGTGGGCATGAGCGGGGGGTGGGGGGAACAGGGGAGACACGTGGGTATGAGCGGGGGGTGGGGGGAACAGGGGAGACATGTGGGCATGAGCGGGGGTGGGGGAACAGGGGAGACACGTGGACATGAGCGGGGGGTGGCGGGGAACGGAGGTAGACACGGGGCATGAGCAGGGGGTGGGGGAAAGGAAGGAAACACAGAGCATGAGCGGGGGGTGGGGGCAACAGGAGTGACACGGGGCATTAGCGGGGGGTGGGGGGGAACACGAGGAAGACACGGGGCATGAGCGGGGGGTGGGGGGAACAGGGAAAACACAGGGCACACACGGGGCATGAGCGAGGGGTGGGGGGAAAAGGAGGGAGACACAGGGCATGAGCAGATGATGGGGTGGAACAGGGGAGACACGGGGCATGAGCTGGGAGTGGGGGGAACAGGGAAAACACGGGCATGAGCGGGGGGTGGGAGGAACGGGAGGGAGACACGGGGCATGAGCAGGGGGTGGGGGGAACAGGGCCACACGGGGCATGAGCGGGGGGTGGGGGGAACAGGGGAGACACGGTACATGAGCGGGGGCTGGCGGGGAACATGAGGTAGACACGGGGCATGAGCGGGGGAGACATGGGGGGAACAGGGCAGACACAGGGCATGCGCGGGGGGTGGGGGATTCAGGAGGGAGACACGGGGCCTGAGAGGGGAGTGGGGGGAACAAGAGAGGCACGGACCATGAGCAGGGGGTGGGGGGAACAGTAGGGAGACACGGGGCATGAGCGGGGGTGGGGTGGAACAGGGGAGACACGGGGCATGAGCGGGGGTGGGGGGAACTGGGAAAACACAGGGCACACACGGGGCATGAGTGGGGGGTGGGGGGAAAAGGAGGGAGACACGGGGCATGAGCAGGGGGTGGGGTGGAACAGGAGAGACATGGGGCATGAGCGGGGGGTGGGGGGAACAGGGAAATCACGGGGCATGAGCGGGGGTGGGGGGAACGGGAGGGAGACACGGGGCATGAGCGGGGGGGTGGGGGGGAACAGGGCACACACGGGGCATGAGCAGGGGGTGGAGGGGAATAGGGGAGACACGGGGCATGAGCGGGGGGTGGGGAGGAACACGAGGGAGACACGGGGCATGAGTGGGGGGTGGGGGGAACAGGGCAGACACGGGGCATGAGGGGGGTAGGGGGAACAAGAGAGAGACACAGACCATGAGCGGGGGGTGGGGGGAACAGTAGGGAGACACGGGGCAAGAGCGGGGGGTGGGGGAACAGTGGACACACGGGGTATGAGTAGGGGGTGGGGGGAACAGGGGAGCCACAGGGCATGAGCGGGGGGTCGGGGGTAACACAAGGGAGACACGGGGCATGAGTGGGGGTTGGGGGGTTTAGGAGGGAGACACGGGGCATGAGCGGGGGTGGGAGGAACAAGAGAGAGGCACGGGGCATGAGCGGGGGGTGGGGGGAACAGGGAAAACACGGGGCATGAGCAGGGGGTGGGGGGAACACGAGGGAGACACGGGGCATGAGCACGGGGTGGGGGAGTAACACGAGAAAGACACGGGGCATGTGCGGGGGTGGGGTGTAACAGGGGAGACACGGGGCATTAGCGTGGGGTGCGGGGAACAGGGGAAACACAGGGCATGAGCAGGGGGTGGGGGGGACGGAAGGGAGACACGGGCATGAGCAGGGGTGGAGGGGTACAGGGGAGACACGGGGCATGAGCGGGGGTTGGGGAGGAACACAAGGGAGACACGGGGCATGAGTGGGGGGTGGGGGGAACAGGGCAGACACTGGGCGGGGCGTAGGGGGTACAGGAGGGAGACATGGGGCATGAGCGGGGGGTGGGGGAACAAGAGAGAGACACAGACCATGAGCGGGGGGTGGGGGAACAGTAGGGAGACACGGGGCATGAGCGGGGGGTGGGGGGAACAGTGGAGACACGGGGCAAGAGTGGGGGGGTGGGGGAACAGTGGAGACACGGGGCATGAGCGGGGGGTGGGGGGAACAGTGGAGACACGGGGCAAGAGTGGGGGGGTGGGGGAACAGTGGAGACACGGGGCATGAGTGGGGGTGGAGGGAACAGGGGACACAGGGCATGAGCGGGGGTGGTGGGTAACACAAGGGAGACACGGGGCATGAGTGGGGGTTGGGGGGTTCAGGAGGGAGACACGGGGCATGAGCGGGGGGTGGGGGAACAGGAGGGAGACACGGGGCATGAGTGGGGGGTAACGCGAGGGAAACACGGGGCATGAGCTGGGGGACAACAGGAGACACACTGTGCATGAGCGGGGGTGGGGAGAACACGAGGAAGACACGGGGCATGAGCGGGGGTGGGGGGAACACGAGGGAGACACAGGGAATGAGCGGGGGGGTGGGGGGTAACACGAGGGAAACACTGGGCATGAGTGGGGGTGGGGGGAACACGAGGGAGACACGGGGCATGAGCAGGAGGTGGGGGTACACGAGGAAGACACGGGGCATGAGAGGAGGGTGGCAGGAACATGAGGGAGACACGGGGCATGAGCAGGGGGTGGGGGGAAACATGAGGGAGACACGGGGCATGAGCGGGGGGTGGGGTGGAACAGGGGAGACACGGGGCATGAGCGAGAGGTGGGGGGAACAGGGGAAACACGGGGCATGAGCAGTGGGTGGGGGGAACGGGAGGGAGACACGGGGCATGAGCGGGGGGTGGGGGGAAAATGAGGGAGACACGGGGCATGATCAGGGGTTGGGGGGAACACGAGGGAGACACGGGGCATGAGCAGGGGGTGGGGTGGAACAGGGGAGACACGGGGCATGAGCGGGAGGTGGGGGGAACAGGGGAAACACAGGGCATGAGCAGGGGGTGGGGGGAACGGGAGGGAGACACGGGGCATGAGCAGGGAGTGAGGTGGAACAGGGGAGACACGGGGCATGAGCGGGGGGTGGGGGGAACAGGGAAAACACGGGGCATGAGCAGGGGGTGGGGGGAACACGAGGGAGACACGGGGCATGAGCGCAGGGTGGGGGAGTAACACGAGAGAGACACGGGGCATGAGCGGGGGTGGGGTGTAACAGGGGAGACACGGGGCATGAGCGGGGGGTGGGGGGAACAGGGGAAACACAGGGCATGAGCAGGGGGTGGGGGGGACGGAAGGGAGACACGGGCATGAGCAGGGGGTGGAGGGGTATAGGGGAGACAGGGGGCATAAGCGGGGGTTGGGGAGGAACACGAGGGAGACACGGGGCATGAGTGGGGGGTGGGGGAACAGGGCAGACACGGGGCATGAGCGGGGGGTAGGGGGTACAGGAGGGAGACATGGGGCATGAGCGGGGGGTGGGGGAACAAGAGAGAGACACAGACCATGAGCCGGGGGTGGGGGAACAGTAGGGAGACACGTGGCATGAGCGGGGGGTGGGGTGAACAGTGGAGACACGTGGCAAGAGCAGGGGGTTGGGGGAACAGTGGAGACACGGGGCATGAGTGGGGGGTGGGGGGAACAGGGGAGACACAGGGCATGAGCGGGGGGTGGGGGGTAACACAAGGGAGACACGGAGCATGAGTGGGGGTTGGGAGGTTCAGGAGGGAGACACGGGCATGAGCGGGGGGTGGGGGGACCAGGAGAGAGGCATGGGGCATGAGCGGGGGGTGGGGGAACAGGAGGGAGACACGGGGCATGAGTGGGGGGTAACACGAGGGAAACACGGGGCATGAGCTGGGGGTGGGGGACAACAGGAGACACACGGGGCATGAGCGGGGGTTGAGGGGGTACACGAGGAAGACACTCTGCATGAGCGGGGGGTGGGGAGAACACGAGGGAGACACGGGGCATGAGCGGGGGTGGGGGGAACACGAGGGAGACACGGGGAATGAGCGGGGGGGTGGGGGGTAACACGAGGGAAACACGGGGCATGAGCGCGGGGTGGGGGGAACACGAGGGAGACACGGCATGAGCAGGAGGTGGGGGTACACGAGGAAGACACGGGGCATGAGAGGAGGGTGGCGGGAACATGAGGGAGACACGGGGCATGAGCAGGGGGTGGGGGAACACGAGGGAGACACGGGGCATAAGCGGGGGGTGGGGTGGAACAGGGGAGACACGGGGCATGAGCGGGAGGTGGGGGGAACAGGGGAAACACGGGGCATGAGCAGGGGGTGGGGTAACGGGAGGGAGACACGGGGCATGAGCGGGGGGGAAAAGAGGGAGACACGGGGCATGAGCAGGGGGTGGGGTGGAACAGGGGAGACATGGGGCATGAGCGGGGGGGTGAATAGGGAAAACACGGGCATGATCAGGGGGTGGGGGAACACGTGGGAGACACGGGGCATGAGCGCGGGGTGGGGGAGTAACACGAGAGAGACACAGGGCATGAGCGGGGGATGGGGTGGAACAGGGGAGACACGGGGCATGAGCAGGGGGTGGGGGGAACAGGGGAAACACAGGGCATGAGCAGGGGGTGGGGGGGACGGAAGGGAGACACGGGGCATGAGCAGGGGGTAGGGGGGAAAAAGAGGGAGACACGGGGCATGAGCAGGGGGTGGGGTGGAACACGGGGCATGAGCGGGGGGGTGGGGGGAACAGGGAAAACACAGGGCATGAGCGGGGGTGGGGGGGAACGGGAGGGAGACACGGGGCATGAGCGGGGGGTGGAGGGAACAGGGCACACAGGGGGCATGAGCGGGGGGTGGGAGGGAACAGGACACACAGGGGGCATGAGCAGGGGGTGGGGGGGAACAGGGCACACACGGGCCATGAGCAGGGGGTGGCGGGAACAGGGGAGGCATGGGGCTGAGCAGGGGGTTGGGGGTAACATGAGGGAGACACGGGCATGAGCGGGGGGTGGGGGGAACAGGGGAGACAAGGGGCATGAGCAGGGGGTGGGGGGGAAAGGAGGGAGACGCGGGGCATGAGCGGGGGGTGGGGGTAAAGAGGGAGACACAGGGCATGAGCAGGGGGTGGGGTGGAACAGGGGAGACACGGGGCATGAGCGGGGGGTGGGGGGAACAGTAGGGAGACACGGGGCAAGAGCGGGGGGTGGGGGAACAGTGGACACACGGGGTATGAGTAGGGGGTGGGGGGAACAGGGGAGCCACAGGGCATGAGTGGGGGGTCGGGGGTAACGGGGCATGAGCGGGGGGTGGGGGGAACAGGGAAAACACGGGGCATGAGCAGGGGGTGGGGGGAACACGAGGGAGACACGGGGCATGAGCGCAGGGTGGGGGAGTAACACGAGAGAGACACGGGGCATGAGCGGGGGTGGGGTGTAACAGGGGAGACACGGGGCATGAGCGGGGGGTGGGGGGAACAGGGGAAACACAGGGCATGAGCAGGGGGTGGGGGGGACGGAAGGGAGACACGGGCATGAGCAGGGGGTGGAGGGGTATAGGGGAGACAGGGGGCATAAGCGGGGGTTGGGGAGGAACACGAGGGAGACACGGGGCATGAGTGGGGGGTGGGGGAACAGGGCAGACACGGGGCATGAGCGGGGGGTAGGGGGTACAGGAGGGAGACATGGGGCATGAGCGGGGGGTGGGGGAACAAGAGAGAGACACAGACCATGAGCCGGGGGTGGGGGAACAGTAGGGAGACACGTGGCATGAGCGGGGGGTGGGGTGAACAGTGGAGACACGTGGCAAGAGCAGGGGGTTGGGGGAACAGTGGAGACACGGGGCATGAGTGGGGGGTGGGGGGAACAGGGGAGACACAGGGCATGAGCGGGGGGTGGGGGGTAACACAAGGGAGACACGGAGCATGAGTGGGGGTTGGGAGGTTCAGGAGGGAGACACGGGCATGAGCGGGGGGTGGGGGGACCAGGAGAGAGGCATGGGGCATGAGCGGGGGGTGGGGGAACAGGAGGGAGACACGGGGCATGAGTGGGGGGTAACACGAGGGAAACACGGGGCATGAGCTGGGGGTGGGGGACAACAGGAGACACACGGGGCATGAGCGGGGGTTGAGGGGGTACACGAGGAAGACACTCTGCATGAGCGGGGGGTGGGGAGAACACGAGGGAGACACGGGGCATGAGCGGGGGTGGGGGGAACACGAGGGAGACACGGGGAATGAGCGGGGGGGTGGGGGGTAACACGAGGGAAACACGGGGCATGAGCGCGGGGTGGGGGGAACACGAGGGAGACACGGCATGAGCAGGAGGTGGGGGTACACGAGGAAGACACGGGGCATGAGAGGAGGGTGGCGGGAACATGAGGGAGACACGGGGCATGAGCAGGGGGTGGGGGAACACGAGGGAGACACGGGGCATAAGCGGGGGGTGGGGTGGAACAGGGGAGACACGGGGCATGAGCGGGAGGTGGGGGGAACAGGGGAAACACGGGGCATGAGCAGGGGGTGGGGTAACGGGAGGGAGACACGGGGCATGAGCGGGGGGGAAAAGAGGGAGACACGGGGCATGAGCAGGGGGTGGGTGGAACAGGGGAGACATGGGGCATGAGCGGGGGGGGGTGAATAGGGAAAACACGGGCATGATCAGGGGGTGGGGGAACACGTGGGAGACACGGGGCATGAGCGCGGGGTGGGGGAGTAACACGAGAGAGACACAGGGCATGAGCGGGGGATGGGGTGGAACAGGGGAGACACGGGGCATGAGCAGGGGGTGGGGGGAACAGGGGAAACACAGGGCATGAGCAGGGGGTGGGGGGGACGGAAGGGAGACACGGGGCATGAGCAGGGGGTAGGGGGGAAAAAGAGGGAGACACGGGGCATGAGCAGGGGGTGGGGTGGAACACGGGGCATGAGCGGGGGGTGGGGGGAACAGGGAAAACACAGGGCATGAGCGGGGGTGGGGGGAGCGGGAGGGAGACACGGGGCATGAGCGGGGGGTGGAGGGAACAGGGCACACAGGGGGCATGAGCGGGGGGTGGGAGGGAACAGGACACACAGGGGGCATGAGCAGGGGGTGGGGGGGAACAGGGCACACACGGGCCATGAGCAGGGGGTGGCGGGAACAGGGGAGGCATGGGGCTGAGCAGGGGGTTGGGGGTAACATGAGGGAGACACGGGCATGAGCGGGGGGGTGGGGGGAACAGGGGAGACAAGGGGCATGAGCAGGGGGTGGGGGGGAAAGGAGGGAGACGCGGGGCATGAGCGGGGGGTGGGGGTAAAGAGGGAGACACAGGGCATGAGCAGGGGGTGGGGTGGAACAGGGGAGACACGGGGCATGAGCGGGGGTGGGGGGAACAGGGAAAACACAGGGCATGAGCAGGGGGTGGGGGGAACACTAGGGAGACACGGCATGAGCGCGGGGTGGGGGAGTAACACGAGACAGACACGGGGCATGAGCGGGGGGTGGGGTGGAACAGGGGAAACACAGGGCATGAGCAGGGGGGGACGGAAGGGAGACACGGGGCATGAGCGGGGGGTGGGGGAGTAACACGAGAGAGACACGGGGCATGAGCGGGGGGTGGGGTGGAACAGGGGAGACACGGGGCATGAGCAGGGGGTGGGGGGAACAGGGGAAACACATGGCATGAGCAGGGGGTGGGGGGGACGGAAGGGAGACACGGGGCATGAGCAGGGGGTAGGGGGGAAAAGGAGGGAGACACGGGGCATGAGCAGGGGGTGGGGTAGAACAGGGGAGACACGGGGCATGAGCGGGGGGTGGGGGGAACAGGGAAAACACAGGGCATGAGCAGGGGTGGGGGGAAACGGGAGGTAGACACAGGGCATGAGCCGGGGGTGGAGGAGAACAGGGCACACAGGGGGCATGAGCGGGGGGTGGGAGGGAACAGGGCACAAAGGGGGCATGAGCGGGGGGTGGGGGGGAACAGGGCACACACGGGCCATGAGCAGGGGTGGCGGGAAAAGGGGAGGCATGGGGCTGAGCAGGGGGTTGGGGGTAACATGAGGGAGACACGGGCATGAGCGGGGGGTGGGGGGTAACACAAGGGAGACACAGGGCATGAGCGGCGGGTGGGGGGAAAGGAGGGAGACACAGGGCATGAGCAGGGGGTGGGGGGAACGGGAGGGAGACACGGGGCATGAGCGGGGGTGGGGGGGAACAGGCCACACATGGGGCATGAGCGGGGGATGGGGGCACAGGGTACACAAGGGGCATGAGCGGGGGGTGGGGGGGACAGGGCACACACGGGGCAAGAGCAGGGGGTGGGGGGGAACAGGGGAGACACGGGGCATGAGCGGGGGGTGGGGGGGACAGGGAGACACGGGGCATGAGCGGGGGGTGGGGGAACAGGTCAGACACAGGGCATGAGCGGGCGGTGGGGGGTACAGGAGGGGGACACAGGGCATGAGCGGGGGTGGGGGGGACAGTAGGGAGACACGGGGCATGAGCGGGGGTGGGGGGAACAGTGGAGACACGGGGCATGAGCGAGGGGTGGGGGGAACAGTGGAGACACGAGGCATAAGCGGGGGAACCGTGGAGACACGGGGCATGAGCGGGGGGTGGGGGGAACAGGGGAGACACGGGGCATGAGCAGGGGTAAAACAAGGGAGACACAGGGCATGATCGGGGGTGGGGGGAACAGGGCAGATACTGGGCATGAGCGGGGGTGGGGGTACAGGGAGGAGACACAGGGCATGAGCGGGGGGTGGAGGGAGATACGGAACATTAGCGGGGGTGGGGGGCAACAGGAGACACAGGGCATGAGCGGCGGGTGGGGGGAACTTGGGAGACAAGGGGCATGAGCGGGGGGTGGGAGGGAAAGGAGGGAGACACAGGGCATGAGCAGGGGGTGGGTGGAACGGGAGGGAGACACGGGGCATGAGCGGGGGGTGGGGGGGAACAGGGCACACATGGGGCATGAGCGGGGGATGGGGGCACAGGGCACACACGGGGCATGAGCAGGGGGTGGGGGGGACAGGGCACACACGGGGCAAGAGCAGGGGGTGGGGGGAACAGGGGAGACACGGGGCATGAGCGGGGGGTGGGGGTACAGGTCAGACATGGGGCATGAGCGGGGGTGTGGGGGGTAACACGAGGGAAACACGGGGCATGAGCGGGGGGTGGGGGGAACACGAGGGAGACACGGGGCATGAGCGGGGGGTGGGGGGGAATATGAGGGAGACACGGGGCATGAGCGTGGGTGGGGGGTAACACGAGGGAGAAACAAGGGCATGAGCGGGGGATGGGGGAACAGGGCACACACGGGGCATGAGCGGGGGGTGGGGGGGAAGGAGGGAGACACAGGACATGAGCGGGGGGTGGGGGAACTGGGGAGACATGAGGCATGAGCGGGGGTGGGGGGAACAGTGGAGACACGGGGCATGAGCGGGGGGTGGGGGGAACAGGGGAGACACGGGGCATGATGGGGGGGAAACAGGGCAAATACTGGGCAGGGGTGGGGGTACAGGGAGACATGGGGCATGAGCGGGGGTGGAGGGAGACACGGGGCATGAGCGGGGGGTGGGGGGGTACACGAGGAAGACACGGGGCATGAGCGGGGGTGGGGAGAACACGAGGGAGACACGGGGCATGAGCGGGGTGTGGGGGGAACACGAGGGAGACACGGGGCATGAGAGGGGGTGGGGGGAACAGGGAAAACACGGGGCATGAGCGGGAGGAACGGTAGGGAGACACGGGGCATGAGCAGGTGGTGGGGGGGAACAGGGCACACACGGGGCATGAGCAGGGGGTGGAGGGGAACAGGGGAGACATGGGGCATGAGCGGGGGTAGGGAGGAACACGAGGAAGACACGGGGCATGAGTGGGGGGAACAGGGCAAACACTGGGCATGAGCGGGGGGTAGGGGGTACAGTAAGGAGACATGGGGCATGAGCAGGGGGTGGGGGGAACAGTGGAGACACGGGGCATGAGCGGGGGGAGTGGGGGAACAGTGGAGACACGGGGCATGAGCGGGGGTGGGGGGAACAGTGGAGACACGGGGCATGAGCGGGGGGGTGGGGGAACAGTGGAGACACGGGGCATGAGTGGGGGGTGGGGGGGACAGGGAAGGCACAGGGCATGGTGGGGGGTAACACAAGGGAGACACCGGGCATGAGTGGGGGGTGGGGGGATCAGGAGGGAGACACGGGGCATTAGCGGGGGTGGGGGGAACAGGAGGGAGACGCGGGGCATGAGTGGGGGGTAACACCGGGGAAACACGGGGCATGAATAGGGGGTGGGGGGCAACAGGAGACACACAGGGCATGAGCGGGGGTTGGGGGGCACACGAGGAAGACACGGGGCATAAGCGGGGGGTGGAGGGTAACACAAGGGAAACACAGGGCATGAGCTGGGGGTGGGGGGAACACGAGGGAGACACGGGGCATGAGCGGGAGGTGGGGGCAATATGAGGGAGACACGGGGTATGAGCGGGGGGTGGGGGGCTAACACAAGGGAGACACGGGGCATGAGCGGGGGTTGGGGTGGAACAGGGCACACATGGGGCATGAGCGGGAGATGGGGGCACAGGGCACACACGGGGCATGAGCGGGGGTGGGGGGGACAGGGCACACATGGGGCAAGAGCAGGGGGTGGGGGGAACAGGGGAGTCACAGGGCATGAGCGGGGGTGGGGGAACAGGTCTGACACAGGGCATGAGCGGGGTGTGGGGGGTACAGGAGGGAGACACGGGGCATGAGCGGGGGTGGGGGGAACAGTAGGGAGACACGGGGCATGAGCGGGGGGTGGGGGGAACAGTGGAGACACGGGGCATGAGCGAGGGGTGAGGGGAACAGTGGAGACACAAGGCATAAGCGGGGGGAACCGTGGAGACACGGGGCATGAGCAGGGGGTGGGGGGAACAGGGGAGACACGGGGCATGAGCGGGGGTAACACAAGGGAGACACAGGGCATGATCGGGGGTGGGGGGAACAGGGCAGATACTGGGCATGAGCGGGGGGGTGGGGGGTACAGGGAGGAGACACGGGGCATGAGCGGGGGGTGGAGGGAGACACGGGACATGAGCGGGGGTGGGGGGCAACAGGAGACACAGGGCATGAGCGGCGGGTGGGGGGAACAGGGGAGACAAGGGGCATGAGCGGGGGGTGGGGGGAAAGGAGGGAGACACAGGGCATGAGCAGGGGGTGGGGGGAACGGGAGGGAGACACGGGGCATGAGCGGGGGGTGGGGTGGAACAGGGCACACATGGGGCATGAGCGGGGATGGGGGCACAGGGCACACACGGGGCATGAGCGGGGGGTGGGGGGACAGGGCACACACGGGGCAAGAGCAGGGGGTGGGGGGGAACAGGGGAGACACAGGGCATGAGCGGGGGGTGGGGGAACAGGTCAGACACGGGGCATGAGCGGGGGTGTGGGGGGTAACACGAGGAAGACACGGGGCATGAGTGGGGGGAACAGGGCAAACACTGGGCATGAGCGGGGGGTAGGGGGTACAGTAAGGAGACATGGGGCATGAGCAGGGGGTGGGGGGAACAAGAGAGAGACACAGACCACTAGCAGGGGGTGGGGGAACAGTATGGAGACACGGGGCATGAGCGGGGGTGGGGGGAACAGTGGAGACACGGGGCATGAGCGGGGGGGTGGGGGAACAGTGGAGACACGGGGCATGAGTGGGGGGTGGGGGGGACAGGGAAGGCACAGGGCATGGTGGGGGGTAACACAAGGGAGACACCGGGCATGAGTGGGGGGTGGGGGGATCAGGAGGGAGACACGGGGCATTAGCGGGGGTGGGGGGAACAGGAGGGAGACGCGGGGCATGAGTGGGGGGTAACACCGGGGAAACACGGGGCATGAATAGGGGGTGGGGGGCAACAGGAGACACACATGGCATGAGCGGGGGTTGGGGGGCACACGAGGAAGACACGGGGCATGAGCGGGGGGTGGGGGGTAACACAAGGGAAACACAGGGCATGAGCTGGGGGTGGGGGGAACACGAGGGAGACACGGGGCATGAGCGGGAGGTGGGGGCAATATGAGGGAGACACGGGGTATGAGCGGGGGGTGGGGGGCTAACACGAGGGAGACACGGGGCATGAGCGGGGGTTGGGGTGGAACAGGGCACACATGGGGCATGAGCGGGAGATGGGGGCACAGGGCACACACGGGGCATGAGTGGGGGTGGGGGGGACAGGGCACACATGGGGCAAGAGCAGGGGGTGGGGGGAACAGGGGAGTCACAGGGCATGAGCGGGGGTGGGGGAACAGGTCTGACACAGGGCATGAGCGGGGTGTGGAGGGTACAGGAGGGAGACACGGGGCATTAGCGGGGGTGGGGGGAACAGTAGGGAGACACGGGGCATGAGCGGGGGGTGGGGGGAACAGTGGAGACACGGGGCATGAGCGAGGGGTGGGGGGAACAGTGGAGACACAAGGCATAAGCGGGGGGAACCGTGGAGACACGGGGCATGAGCAGGGGGTGGGGGGAACAGGGGAGACACGGGGCATGAGCGGGGGTAACACAAGGTAGACACTGGGCATGATCGGGGGTGGGGGGAACAGGGCAGATACTGGGCATGAGCGGGGGGGTGGGGGGTACAGGGAGGAGACACGGGGCATGAGCGGGGGGTGGAGGGAGACACGGGACATGAGCGGGGGTGGGGGGCAACAGGAGACACAGGGCATGAGCGGCGGGTGGGGGGAGCAGGGGAGACAAGGGGCATGAGCGGGGGGTGGGGGGAAAGGAGGGAGACACAGGGCATGAGCAGGGGGTGGGGGGAACGGGAGGGAGACACGGGGCATGAGCGGGGGGTGGGGTTGAACAGGGCACACATGGGGCATGAGCGGGGATGGGGGCACAGGGCACACACGGGGCATGAGCGGGGGGTGGGGGGACAGGGCACACACGGGGCAAGAGCAGGGGGTGGGGGGGAACAGGGGAGACACAGGGCATGAGCGGGGGGTGGGGGAACAGGTCAGACACGGGGCATGAGCGGGGGTGTGGGGGGTAACACGAGGGAAACACGGGGCATGAGCGGGGGGTGGGGGAACACGAGGGAGACACGGGGCATGAGCGGGGGTGGAGGGGAACATGAGGGAGACACGGGGCATGAGCGGGGGTGGGGGGGTAACACGAGGGAGAAACGGGGCATGAGGGGGTGGTGGGGAGAACACAAGGTAGACACGGGGCATGAGCGGGGGGTGGGGGGAACACGAGGGAGACACAGGGCATGAGCGGGGGTGTGGGGAAACAGGGGAAACACGGGCATGAGTGGGGGGTGGGGGGAACAGGGCACACACGGGGCATGAGCGGGGGGTGGGGGGAAGGAGGGAGACACGGGACATAAGCGGGGGGTGGGGGGAACAGGGGAAACACGGGGAATGAGCAGGGGGTGGGGGGGAAAGGAGGGAGACACGGGACATGAGCGGGGTGTGGGGGGGACGGGAAGGAGAAACGGGGCATGAGCAGGGGTGTGGGGGGGAACAGGGCACACATGGGGCATGAGCGGGGGGAACAGTGGAGACACGGGGCATGAGTGGGGGGTGGGGGGTACAGGGAGACATGGGGCATGAGGGGGGGTGGAGGGAGACACGGGGCATGAGTGGGGTGTGGGGGGAACGAGAGGGAGACACGGGGCATGAGCGGGGGGTGGGGGTGAACAGGGAACACACGGGGCATGAGCAGGGGGTGGAGGGGAACAGGGGAGACACGGTGCATAAGCGGGGGGTGGGGAGGAACACGAGGGAGACACGGGGCATGAGTGGGAGGTGGGGGGAATATGAGGGAGACACGGGGTATGAGCGGGGGGTGGGGGGCTAACACGAGGGAGACACGGGGCATGAGCGGGGGTTGGGGTGGAACAGGACACACATGGGGCATGAGCGGGAGATCGGGGCACAGGGCACACACGGGGCATGAGCGGGGGTGGGGGGGACAGGGCACACATGGGGCAAGAGCAGGGGGTGGGGGGAACAGGGGAGTCACAGGGCATGAGCGGGGGTGGGGGAACAGGTCTGACACAGGGCATGAGCGGGGTGTGGGGGGTACAGGAGGGAGACACGGGGCATGAGCGGGGGTGGGGGGAACAGTAGGGAGACACGGGGCATGAGCGGGGGGTGGGGGGAACAGTGGAGACACGGGGCATGAGCGAGGGGTGGGGGGAACAGTGGAGACACAAGGCATAAGCGGGGGGAACCGTGGAGACACGGGGCATGAGCAGGGGGTGGGGGGAACAGGGGAGACACGGGGCATGAGCGGGGGTAACACAAGGGAGACACAGGGCATGATCGGGGGTGGGGGGGAACAGGGCAGATACTGGGCATGAGAGGGGGGGTGGGGGGTACAGGGAGGAGACACGGGGCATGAGCGGGGGGTGGAGGGAGACACGGGACATGAGCGGGGGTGGGGGGCAACAGGAGACACAGGGCATGAGCGGCGGGTGGGGGAACAGGGGAGACAAGGGGCATGAGCGGGGGGTGGGGGAAAGGAGGGAGACACAGGGCATGAGCAGGGGGTGGGGGGAACGGGAGGGAGACACGGGGCATGAGCGGGGGGGTGGGGTGGAACAGGGCACACATGGGGCATGAGCGGGGATGGGGGCACAGGGCACACACGGGGCATGAGCGGGGGGTGGGGGGACAGGGCACACACACGGGGCATGAGCAGGGGGTGGGGGGGAACAGGGGAGACACAGGGCATGAGCGGGGGGTGGGGGAACAGGTCAGACACGGGGCATGAGCGGGGGTGTGGGGGGTAACACGAGGAAGACACGGGGCATGAGTGGGGGAACAGGGCAACACTGGGCATGAGCGGGGGGTAGGGGGTACAGTAAGGAGACATGGGGCATGAGCAGGGGGTGGGGGAACAAGAGAGAGACACAGACCACTAGCGGGGGGTGGGGGGAACAGTATGGAGACACGGGGCATGAGCGGGGGTGGGGGGAACAGTGGAGACACGGGGCATGAGCGGGGGGGTGGGGGAACAGTGGAGACACTGGGCATGAGTGGGGGTGGGGGGGACAGGGAAGGCACAGGGCATGGTGGGGGGTAACACAAGGGAGACACCGGGCATGAGTGGGGGGTGGGGGGATCAGGAGGGAGACACGGGGCATTAGCGGGGGTGGGGGGAACAGGAGGGAGACGCGGGGCATGAGTGGGGGGTAACACCGGGGAAACACGGGGCATGAATAGGGGGTGGGGGGCAACAGGAGACACACATGGCATGAGCGGGGGTTGGGGGGCACACGAGGAAGACACGGGGCATGAGCGGGGGGTGGGGGGTAACACAAGGGAAACACAGGGCATGAGCTGGGGTGGGGGGAACACGAGGGAGACACGGGGCATGAGCGGGAGGTGGGGGCAATATGAGGGAGACACGGGGTATGAGCGGGGGGTGGGGGGCTAACACGAGGGAGACACGGGGCATGAGCGGGGGTTGGGGTGGAACAGGGCACACATGGGGCATGAGCGGGAGATGGGGGCACAGGGCACACACGGGGCATGAGCGGGGGTGTGGGGGGACAGGGCACACATGGGGCAAGAGCAGGGGGTGGGGGGAACAGGGGAGTCACAGGGCATGAGCGGGGGTGGGGGAACAGGTCTGACACAGGGCATGAGCGGGTGTGGGGGTACAGGAGGGAGACACGGGGCATGAGCGGGGGTGGGGGGAACAGTAGGGAGACACGGGGCATGAGCAGGGGGTGGGGGGAACAGTGGAGACACGGGGCATGAGCGAGGGGTGGGGGGAACAGTGGAGACACAAGGCATAAGCGGGGGGAACCGTGGAGACACGGGGCATGAGCAGGGGGTGGGGGGAACAGGGGAGACACGGGCATGAGCGGGGGTAACACAAGGGAGACACAGGGCATGATCGGGGGTGGGGGGAACAGGGCAGATACTGGGCATGAGCGGGGGGTGGGGGGTACAGGGAGGAGACACGGGGCATGAGCGGGGGGTGGAGGGAGACACGGGACATGAGCGGGGGTGGGGGGCAACAGGAGACACAGGGCATGAGCGGCGGGTGGGGGGAACAAGGGGAGACAAGGGGCATGAGCGGGGGGTGGGGGGAAAGGAGGGAGACACAGGGCATGAGCAGGGGGTGGGGGGAACGGGAGGGAGACACGGGGCATGAGCGGGGGGTGGGGGTGGAACAGGGCACACATGGGGCATGAGCGGGGATGGGGGCACAGGGCACACACGGGGCATGAGCGGGGGGTGGGGGGACAGGGCACACACGGGGCAAGAGCAGGGGGTGGGGGGGAACAGGGGAGACACAGGGCATGAGCGGGGGGTGGGGGAACAGGTCAGACACGGGGCATGAGCGGGGGTGTGGGGGGTAACACGAGGGAAACACGGGGCATGAGCTGGGGGTGGGGAACACGAGGGAGACACGGGGCATGAGCGGGGGTGGAGGGGAACATGAGGGAGACACGGGGCATGAGCGGGGGGTGGGGGGTAACACGAGGGAGAAACGGGGCATGAGGGGGTGGTGGGGAGAACACAAGGTAGACACGGGGCATGAGCGGGGGGTGGGGGGAACACGAGGGAGACACAGGGCATGAGCGGGGGTGTGGGGGAAACAAGGGAAACACAGGCATGAGTGGGGGGTGGGGGGAACCAGGGCACACACGGGCCATGAGCGGGGGGTGGGGGGAAGGAGGGAGACACGGGACATAAGCGGGGGGTGGGGGGAACAGGGGAAACAGGGGGAATGAGCAGGGGGTGGGGGGGAAAGGAGGGAGACACGGGACATGAGCGGGGTGTGGGGGGGAGGGGAAGGAGAAACGGGGCATGAGCAGGGGTGTGGGGGGGAACAGGGCACACATGGGGCATGAGCGGGGGAACAGTGGAGACACGGGGCATGAGCGGGGGGTGGGGGGTACAGGGAGACATGGGGCATGAGGGGGGGGTGGAGGGAGACACGGGGCATGAGTGGGGTGTGGGGGGAACGAGAGGGAGACATGGGGCATGAGCGGGGGGTGGGGGTGAACAGGGAACACACGGGGCATGAGCAGGGGGTGGAGGGGAACAGGGGAGACACGGTGCATAAGCGGGGGGTGGGGAGGAACACGAGGGAGACACGGGGCATGAGTGGGAGGTGGGGGGAACAGGGCAAACACCGGGCATCAGCGGGGGGTAGGGGGTACAGGAGGGAGACATGGGGCATGAGCGGGGGGTGGGGGGAAAAAGAGAGAGACACAGACCATTAGCGGGGGGTGGGGGGAACAGTAGGGAGACACAGGGTATGAGCGGGGTGGGGGTAACAGTGGAGACACGGGGCATGAGCGGGGGGGTGGGGGAACAGTGGAGACACGGGGCATGAGTGGGGGGTGGGGGGAACAGGGGAGACACAGGCATGAGCAGGGGGTGGGGGGTAACACAAGGGAGACACCGGGCATGAGTGGGGGTGGGGGGTTCAGGAGGGAGACACGGGGCATGAGCGGGGGTGGGGGGGAACAAGAGAGAGACACGGGGCATTAGCGGGGGGTGGGGGACCAGGAGGGAGACACGGGGCATGAGTGGGGGGTACACGAGGAAGACACGGTGCATGAGCGGGGGTTGGGAGAACACGAGGGAGACACGGGGCATGAGCGGGGGGTGGGGGATCACGAGGGAGACACGGGGAATGAGCGGGGGGGGTGGGGCAACACGAGGGAAACACGGGGCATGAGCGGGGGGTGGGGGGAACACGAGGGAGACACGGGGCATGAGCAGGGTGGGGGTACACGAGGAAGATAGGGGGCATGAGCAGAGGGTGGGGGAACATGAGGGAGACACGGGGCATGAGCAGGGGGTGGGGGGAACACGAGGGAGACACGGGGCATGAGCAGGGGGTGGGGGTGAACACGAGGGAGACACGGAGCATGAGCGGGGGGTGGGGTGGAACAGGGGGAGACACGGGGCATGAGCGGGAGGTGGGGGGAACAGGGGAACCACAGGGCATGAGCAGGGTGTGGGGGGAACGGGAGGGAGACACGGGGCATGAGCGGGGGGTGGGGGGGAAAAGAGGGAGACACGGGGCATGAGCAGGGGGTGGGGTGGAACAGGGGAGACACGGGGCATGAGCGGGGGGTGGGGGGAACAGGGAAAACACGGGGCATGAGCAGGGGGTGGGGGGAACACGAGGGAGACACGGGACATGAGCGCGGGGTGGGGGAGTAACACGCGGAAGACACAGGGCATGAGCGGGGGGTGGGGTGGAACAGGGGAGACACGGGGCATGAGCGGGGAGTGGGGGTAACAGGGAAACACAGGGCATGAGCAGGGGTTGGGGGGATGGAAGGGAGACACGGGGCAATAAGCGGGGGGGTGGGGGGTAAAAGGAGGGAGACACGGGGCATGAGCAGGGGGTGGGGTGGAACAGGGGAGACACGGGGCATGAGCGGGGAGTGGGGGGAACACGGGAAACACAGGGCATGAGCAGGGGTTGGGGGGACGGAAGGGACTCACGGGGCAATAAGCGGGGGGTGGGGGAGAAAAGGAGGGAGATACAGGGCATGAGCGGGGGGTGGGGGAACAGGGAAAACACAGGGCATGAGCGGGGGTAGGGGGGAACGAGAGGGAGACACAGGGCATAAGCACGGGGTGGGGGGATCAGGGCACAAAAGGGGCATGAGCGGGGGTGGGGGGAACGGGAGGGAGAAACGGGGCATGAGCGGGGGTGGGGGGAACAGGGCACACACGGGGCATGAGCAGGGGGTGGCGGGAACAGGGGAGGCATGGGGCTGAGCTGGGGGTGGGGGTAACATGAGGGAGACAAGGGGCATGAGCGGGGCGTGGGGGGTAACATAAGGGAGACACAGGGCATGAGCGGCGGGTGGGGGGAACAGAGGAGACAAGGGGCATGAGCGGGGGGTGGAGGGGGAAAAGGAGGGAGACACAGGGCATGAGCAGTGGGTGGGGGGAACGGGAGGGAGACACAGGGCCTGAGCGGGTGGTGGGGGGAAACAGGGCACACATGGGGCATGAGCGGGGGATGGGGGCACAGGGCACACACGGGGCAAGAGCAGGGGGTGGGGGGCAACAGGGGAGACACGGGCCATCAGCGGGGGGGAACAGGGCAGACACGGGGCATGAGCGGGGGGTGGGGGGTAGAGGAGGGAGACACGGGGCATGAGCGGGGTGGCGGGAACAGTAGGGAGACACGGGCATGAGCGGGGGTGGGGGGAACAGTGGAGACACGAGGCATAAGGGGGGGAACAGTGGAGACACGGGGCATGAGCAGGGGGTGGGGTGAACAGGAGAGACACGGGGCATGAGCGGGGTAACACAAGGGAGACACAGGGCATGATCGGGGGGTGGGGGGAACAGGGCAGATACTGGGCATGAGCGGGGGTGGGGGTACAGGAGGGAGACACGAGGCATGAGCGGGGGTGGAGGGAGACACGGGGCATGAGCGGGGGTGGGGGGTAACAGGAGACACATGGGGCATGAACGGGGGAGTGGGGGGTAACATGAGGGAAACACGGGGCATGAGCGGGGGTGGGGGGAACACGAGGGAGACACGGGGCATGAGCGGGGGTTGGGGGGAACACGAGGGAGACACGGGGCATGAGCGGGGGTGGAGGCGAACATGAGGGGAGACACGGGGCATGAGCGGGGGGTGGGGGGTAACACGAGGGAGAAACGGGGCATGAGCGGGTGGTGGGGAGAACACAAGGTAGACACGGGGCATGAGCGGGGGGTGGGGCGAACACGAGGGAGACACAGGGCATGAGCGGGGGTGTGGGGAAACAGGGGAAACACGGGCATGAGTGGGAGGTGGGGGGAACAGGGCACACACGGGGCATGTGCAGGGGGTGGGGGGGAAGGAGGGAGACACGGGACATAAGCGGGGGGTGGGGGGAACAGGGGAAACACAGGGAATGAGCAGGGGGTGGGGGAAAGGAGGGAGACACGGGACATGAGCGGGGTGTGGGGGGGGACGGGAAGGAGAAACGGGGCAGGGGCGTGGGGGGAACAGGGCACACATGGGGCATGAGCGGGGGATGGGGGAACTGGGGAGACATGAGGCATGAGCGGGAGGGTGGGGGGAACAGTGGAGACACGGGGCATGAGCGGGAGGTGGGGGGGAACAGGGGAGACACGGGGCATGATGGGGGGAACAGGGCAAATACTGGGCATGAGCGGGGGGTGGGCGTACAGGGAGACATGGGGCATGAGCGGGGGGTGGAGGGAGACACGGGGCATGAGCTGGGGGTGGGGGGCAAGAGGAGACACACGGGCCATGAGCGGGGGTGGGGGTACACGAGGAAGACACGGGGCATGAGCAGGGGGTGGGGAGAACACGAGGGAGACACGGGGCATGAGCAGGGTGTGGGGGGAACGGGAGGGAGACACGGGGCATGAGCGGGGGGTGGGGGTGAACAGGGCACACACGGGGCATGAGCAGGGGGGTGGAGGGGAACAGGGTAGACACGGTGCATGAGCAGGGGGTGGGGAGGAACACGAGGGAGACACAGGGCATGAGTAGGGGGTGTGGGGACCAGGGCAAACACCGGGCATGAGCGGGGGGTAGGGGGTACAGGAGGGGAGACATGGGGCATGAGCGGGGGTGGGGGGAACAAGAGAGAGAACAGACCATTAGCGGGGGATGGGGGGAACAGTAGGGAGACACGGGGTATGAGCGGGGGTGGGGGGAACAGTGGAGACACGGGGCATGAGCGGGGGGGTGGGGGAACAGTGGAGACACGGGGCATGAGTGGGGGATGGGGGGAACAGGGGAGACACAGGGCATGAGCAGGGGGTGGGTGGTAACACAAGGGAGACACCGGGCATGAGTGGGGGGAGGGGGGTTCAGGAGGGAGACACGGGGCATGAGCGGGGGTGGGGTGAACAAGAGAGAGACACAGGGCATTAGCGGGGGGTGGGGGATCAGGAGGGAGACACGGGCATGAGTGGGGGGTACACGAGGAAGACACGGTGCATGAGCGGGGGGTGGGGAGAACACGAGGGAGACAAGGGGCATGAGCGGGAGGGGTGTGGGGTAACACGAGGGAAACACGGGGCATTAGCGGGGGGTGGGGGGAACACGAGGGAGACACGGGGCATGAGCGGGGGTGGGGGTACACGAGGAAGATACGGGGCATGAGCAGAGGGTGGGGGGAACATGAGGGAGACACGGGGCATGAGCAGGGGGTGGGGGGAACACGAGGGAGACAAGGAGCATGAGCGGGGGGTGGGGTGGAACAGGGGAGACACGGGGCATGAGCGGGAGGTGGGGGGAACAGGGGGAACCACAGGGCATGAGCAGGGTGTGGGGGGAACGGGAGGGAGACACGGGGCATGAGCGGGGGGTGGGGGGGAAAAAGAGGGAGACACGGGGCATGAGCAGGGGGTGGGGTGGAACAGGGGAGACACGGGCATGAGCGGGGGGTGGGGGGAACAGGGAAAACACGGGGCATGAGCAGGGGGTGAGGGGAACACGAGGGAGACACGGGACATGAGCGTGGGGTGGGGGAGTAACACAAGGGAGACACGGGGCATGAGCAGGGGGTGGGGTGGAACAGGGGAGACACGGGGCATGAGCGGGGAGTGGGGGGAACAGGGGAAACAGGGCATGAGCAGGGGTTGGGGGGACGGAAGGGAGACACGGGGCAATAAGCGGGGAGTGGGGGGGAAAGGAGGGAGACATGGGGCATGAGCAGGGGGGTGGGGTGGAACAGGGGAGACACGGGGCATGAGCGGGGAGTGGGGGGAACAGGGGAAAACCAGGGCATGAGCAGGGGTTGGGGGGGACGGAAGGGAGACACGGGGCAATAAGCGGGGGGTGGGTGGGGAAAGGAGGGAGACACAGGGCATGAGCCGGGGGTGGGGGGAACAGGGAAAACACAGGGCATGCGCGGGGGTAGGGGGGAACGGGAGGGAGACACAGGGCATAAGCACGGGGTGGGGGGATCAGGGCACACACGGGGCATGAGCGGGGGTGGGGGGGAACGGGAGGGAGAAACGGGGCATGAGCGGGGGTGGGGGGGAACAGGGCACACAGGGGGTATGAGCGGGGGGTAGGGGGGAACAGGGCACACACGGGGCATGAGCAGGGGGGTGGCGGGAACAGGGGAGGCATGGGGCTGAGCGGGGGGTGGGGTTTAACACGAGGGAGACACGGGGCATGAGCGGGGCGTGGGGGGTAACACAAGGGAGACACAGGGCATGAACGGGGGGTGGGGGGAACGGGAGGGAGACACGAGGCATGAGCGGGGGGTGGGGGAACAGGGGAAACACAGGGCATGAGCAGGGGGTGGGTGGAACAGGCACACACCGGGGCATGAGCGGGGGGTGGGGGGAAAGGAGGGAGACATAGGACATGAGCAGGGGGTGGGGGGGAACTGGGGAGACACGGGGCATGAGTGGGGGGTGGGGGGAAGGAGGGAGACACGGACATGAGCGGGGGCTGGGGGAGAACGGGAAGGAGAAACGGGGCATGAGCGGGGGATGGGGGAAAAGGAGGGAGACACGGCGCATGAGCAGGGGATGGGGGAACAGGGAAGACACGGGGCATGAGCGGGGGTGGGGGGAAACAGGGGAGACATGGGGCATGAACGGGGGGTGGGGGGAACGGGAGGGAGACACGAGGCATGAGCGGGGGTGGGAGGGAACAGGGGAGACACGAGGCATGATCGGGGGGTGGGGAACAGGAGGGAGACACGGGCCATGAGCGGGGGTGGGGGGAACAGGGGAGACACAGGGCATGAGCGGGGGGTGGGGGAACGGGAGAGAGACACGGGCCATGAGCGGGGGTGGGGGTAACGGGAGGGTGACACGGAGCATGAGGCCGGGGGTGGGGGGAACAAGAGAGAGGACATGGGCCATGAGTAGGGGTGGGGGGAACAGTAGGGAGACACAGGGCATGAGCGGGGGGTGGGGGGAACAGGGGAGACACATGGGCATGAGCGAAGGGTGGGGGGAACAGGGGAGACATGTGGGCATGGGTGGGGGGTGGGGGGACAGGGCACACATGGGGCATGAGCAGGGGGTGGGGGAACAGGGAAGACAAGGGGCCATGAGCGGGGGTTGGAGGGGAAAAGGAGGGAGACACGGGGCATGAGCGGGGGTGGGGTTAACAGGGGACACACGTGGGCATGAGTAGGGGGGACAGGGCACACACGGGGCATGAGCAGGGAGTGGGGGAACAGGGGAGACAAGGGGCATGAGCGGGGGGTGGGGGGGAAAAGGAGGGACAAGGGGCATGAACGGGGGGTGGGGGGGAAAAGGAGGGGAGACACAGGGCATGAGCAGGGGGTGGGGGGGACAAGAAAGAGACATGGGCCATGAAGGGGGTTGGGGGGAACAGTAGGGAGACACAGGGCATGAGCGGGGGATGGGGAAAAGGAGGGAGACACGGCGCATGAGCGGGGGATGGGGGGAACAGGGGAGACACGGGGCATGAGCGGGGGGTGGGGGTAAAAGGAGGGAGACACGGGGCATGAGCAGGGGGTGGGGGGAACAAGAGAGAGACACGGGCCATGAGCAGGGGGTGGGGGGAACAGTAGGGGAGACACGGGGCATGAGTGGGGGGTGGGGGGGAACAGGGGAGACACATGGGCATGAGCGAGGGGTGGGGGAACAGGGGAGACACGTGGGCATGAGTAGGGGGGACAGGGCACACACGGGGCATGAGCAGGGAGTGGGGGAACAGGGGAGACAAGGGGCATGAGCGGGGGGTGGGGGGGAAAAGGAGGGACAAGGGGCATGAACGGGGGGTGGGGGGGAAAAGGAGGGAGACACAGGGCATGAGCAGGGGGTGGGGGGGGACAAGAAAGAGACATGGGCCATGAAGGGGGTTGGGGGGAACAGTAGGGAGACACAGGGCATGAGCGGGGGATGGGGAAAAGGAGGGAGACACGGCGCATGAGCGGGGGATGGGGGGGAACAGGGGAGACACGGGGCATGAGCGGGGGGTGGGGGTAAAAGGAGGGAGACACGGGGCATGAGCAGGGGGTGGGGGGAACAAGAGAGAGACACGGGCCATGAGCAGGGGGTGGGGGGAACAGTAGGGAGACACGGGGCATGAGTGGGGGTGGGGGGGAACAGGGGAGACACATGGGCATGAGCGAGGGGTGGGGGAACAGGGGAGACACGTGGGCATGAGCGGGGGGTTGGGGGTAACAGGGCACACACGGGGCATGAGCAGGGGGTGGGGGAACAGGGGAGACAAGGGGCCTTGAGCGGGGGGGTGGGAGGAAAAGGAGGGAGACACAGGGCATGAGCAGGGGGTGGGGAGAACAGGGGAGACACATGGGCATGAGCGGGGGTTGGAGGGGAAAAGGAGGGAGACACTGGGCATGTACGGGGGTTGGGGAGAACAGGGGAGACACATGGGCATGAGCGGGGGTTGGAGGGGAAAAGGAGGGAGACACGGGGCATGAGCGGGGGTTGGAGGGGAAAAGGAGGGAGACATGGGCATGAGCGGGGGGTGGGGGTGGAAACGAGGGAGACACGGGGCAGGAGTGGGGGGTGGGGGGAACAGGGGAGACATGTGGGCATGAGCGAGGGGTGGGGGGGAACAGGGCACACACGAGGCATGAGCGGGGGGTGGGGGGAACAGGGGAGACACGGGGCATGAGCCGGGGGTGGGGGGAACAGGGGAGACAAGGGGCATGAGCGGGGGGGTGGGGGGAAAAGGAGGGACAAGGGGCATGAGCGGGGGGTGGGAGGGAAAAGGAGGGAGACACAGGGCATGAGCAGGGGGTGGGGGGAACAAGAAAGAGACACGGGCCATGAGCGGGGGGTGGGGGAACAGGGAAGACACGTGGGCATGAGCGGGGGGTGGGGGAACAGGGGTGACACGTGGGCATGAGCGGGGGGTGTGGGGAACAGGGCAGACACGGGGCATGAGCAGGGGGTGGGGGGAACAGGGGAGACACGGGGCATAAGTGGGGGGTAACACAAGGGAGACACAGGGCATGATGGGGGTGGGGGGAACAGGGCAGATACTTGGCCTGAGCGGGGGGTGGGGGGTACAGGAGGGAGACACGGGGCATGAGCGGGGGGTGGACGGAGACACGGGGCATGAGCGGGGAGGGGCAACAGGAGACACACGGGGCATGAGCGGGGGGTGGGGGGTACACGGGGCATGAGCAGGGGGTGGGGAGAACACGAGGAAGATACGGGGCATGAGCGGGGGGTGGGGGGTAACACAAGGGAAACACGGGGCATGAGCGGGGGGTGGGGGAACATGAGGGAGACACGGGGCATGAGCGGGAGGTGGGGGGAATATGAGGGAGACACGGAACATGAGCGGGGGTGGGGGGCTAACACGAGGGAGACACGGGGCATGAGCGGGGGTTGGGGTGGAACAGGGGAGACACGGGGCATGAGCGGGGGGTGGGGGGACAGGGGAAACACAGGGCATGAGCAGGGGGTGGGGGGAACAGGACACACACGGGGCATGAGCGGGGGCGTGGGGGGGAAAGGAGGGAGACACGGGACATGAGCGGGGGGTTGGGGGGAACTGGGGAGACACGGGGCATGAGTGGGGGTGGGGGGGAAAGGAGGGAGACACGGGACATGAGCGGGGGGTGGGGGAGAACGGGAAGGAGAAACGGGGCATGAGCGGGGGATGGGGAAAAGGAGGGAGACACGGCGCATGAGCGGGGGATGGGGGGAACAGGGGAGACACGGGGCGTGAGCGGGGGGTGGGGGGAACAGGGGAGACATGGGGCATGAACAGAGGGTGGGGGGAACGGGAGGGAGACATGAGGCATGAGCGGGGGGTGTGGGGAACAGGGCAGACACGGGGCATGAGCGGGGGGTGGGGGGAACAGGGGAGACACGGGGCATGAGTGGGGGTAACACAAGGGAGACACAGGGCATGATGAGGGGTGGGGGGAACAGGGCAGATACTGGGCATGAGCGTGGGGTGGGGGGTACAGGAGGGAGACACGGGGCATGAGCGGGGGGTGGACAGAGACACGGGGCATGAGCGGGGAGGGGCAACAGGAGACACACGGGCATGAGCAGGGGGTGGGGGGTACACGGGGCATGAGCAGGGGGTGGGGAGAACACGAGGGAGATACGGGGCATGAGCGGGGGGTGGGGGGTAACACAAGGGAAACACGGGGCATGAGCGGGGGGTGGGGGGAACACGAGGGAGACACGGGGCATGAGCGGGAGGTGGGGGAATATGAGGGAGACACCGGACATGAGCGGGGGTGGGGGGCTGACACGAGGGAGACACAGGGCATGAGCGGGGGTTGGGGTGGAACAGGGGAGACACGGGGCATGAGCGGGGGGTGGGGGAACAGGGGAAACACAGGGCATGAGCAGGGGGTGGGGGGAACAGGGCACACACGGGGCATGAGCGGGGGGTGGGGGGGAAAGGAGGGAGACACTGGACATGAGCAGGGGGTGGGGGGGACTGGGGAGACACAGGGCATGATGGGGGGTGGGGGGAACAGGGCAGATACTGGGCATGAGCGTGGGGTGGGGGGTACAGGAGGGAGACGAGGGGCATGAGAGGGGGGTGGACGGAGACATGGGGCATGAGCGGGGAGGGGCAACAGGAGACACACGGGGCATGAGCAGGGGGTGGGGGGGTACACGGGGCATGAGCAGGGGGTGGGGAGAACACGAGGGAGATACGGGGCATGAGCAGGGGGTGGGGGGTAACACAAGGGAAACACGGGGCATGAGCGGGGGGTGGGGGAACACGAGGGAGACACGGGGCATGAGCGGGAGGTGGGGGAATATGAGGGAGACACGGGACATGAGCGGGGTGGGGGGCTAACACGAGGGAGACATGGGGCATGAACGGGGGTGGGGGGAACGGGAGGGAGACACGAGGCATGAGCGGGGGGTGGGGGAACAGGGGAAACACAGGGCATGAGCAGGGGGTGGGTGGAACAGGGCACACACGGGGCATGAGCGGGGGGTGGGGGGGAAAGGAGGGAGACATAGGACATGAGCAGGGGGTGGGGGGGAACTGGGGAGACACGGGGCATGAGTGGGGGGTTGGGGGGGAAGGAGGGAGACACGGGACATGAGCGGGGGCTGGGGGAGAACGGGAAGGAGAAACGGGGCATGAGCGGGGGATGGGGGAAAAGGAGGGAGACACGGCGCATGAGCAGGGGATGGGGGGAACAGGGGAGACACGGGGCATGAGCGGGGGTGGGGGGGAACAGGGGAGACATGGGGCATGAACGGGGGGGTGGGGGGAACGGGAGGGAGACACGAGGCATGAGCGGGGGGTGGGAGGGAACAGGGGAGACACGAGGCATGAGTAGGGGTGGGGGGAACAGTAGGGAGACACAGGGCATGAGCGGGGGGTGGGGGGGAACAGGGGAGACACATGGGCATGAGCGAGGGGTGGGGGGAACAGGGGAGACACGTGGGCATGAGTAGGGGGGACAGGGCACACACGGGGCATGAGCAGGGAGTGGGGGAACAGGGGAGACAAGGGGCATGAGCGGGGGGTGGGGGGGAAAAGGAGGGACAAGGGGCATGAACGGGGGTGGGGGGGAAAAGGAGGGAGACACAGGGCATGAGCAGGAGGTGGGGGGAACAGGAAAGAGACATGGGCCATGAAGGGGGTTGGGGGGAACAGTAGGGAGACACAGGGCATGAGCGGGGGGTGGAGGGGAACAGGGGAGACAAGGGGCATGAGCGGGGGTGGGGGGAAAAGCAGGGAGACACGGGGCATGAGCAGGGGGTGGGGGGATCAAGAGAGAGACACGGGCCATGAGCAGGGGGTGGGGGGAACAGTAGGGAGACACGGGGCATGAGTGGGGGGTGGGGGGGAACAGGGGAGACACATGGGCATGAGCGAGGGGTGGGGGGAACAGGGGAGACACGTGGGCATGAGCGGGGGGTTGGGGGTAACAGGGCACACACGGGGCATGAGCAGGGGGTGGGGGAACAGGGGAGACAAGGGGCCTTGAGCGGGGGGTGGGAGAAAAAGGAGGGAGACACAGGTCATGAGCAGGGGGTGGGGAGAACAGGGGAGACACATGGGCATGAGCGGGGGTTGGAGGGGAAAAGGAGGGAGACACTGGGCATGAGCGGGGGTTGGAGGGGAAAAGGAGGGAGACACGGGCATGAGCGGGGGGTGGCGGGGGAAACGAGGGAGACACGGGGCAAGAGCGGGAGGTGGGGGGAACAGGGGAGACATGTGGGCATGAGCAGGGGTGGGGGGCAACAGGGCACACACGAGGCATGAGCGGGGGGTGGGCGGAACAGGGGAGACAAGGGGCCATGAGCGGGGGTTGGAGGGGAAAAGGAGGGAGACACGGGGCATGAGCGGGGGTGGGGTTAACAGGGGAGACACGTGGGCATGAGTAGGGGGGACAGGGCACACACGGGGCATGAGCAGGGAGTGGGGGAACAGGGGAGACAAGGGGCATGAGCGGGGGTGGGGGGAAAAGGAGGGACAAGGGGCATGAACGGGGGTGGGGGGGAAAAGGAGGGAGACACAGGGCATGAGCAGGGGGTGGGGGGGAACAAGAAAGAGACATGGGCCATGAAGGGGGTTGGGGGGAACAATAGGGAGACACAGAGCAGGAGCGGGGGGTGGAGGGGAACAGGGGAGACAAGGGGCATGAGCGGGGGTGGGGGAAAAGGAGGGAGACACGGGGCATGAGCAGGGGGTGGGGGGAACAAGAGAGAGACACGGGCCATGAGCAGGGGGTGGGGGGAACAGTAGGGAGACACGGGGCATGAGTGGGGGGTGGGGGGGAACAGGGCAGACACATGGGCATGAGCGAGGGGTGGGGGAACAGGGGAGACACGTGGGCATGAGCGGGGGGTTGGGGGTAACAGGGCACACACGGGGCATGAGCAGGGGGTGGGGGAACAGGGGAGACAAGGGGCCATGAGCGGGGGGTGAGAGGAAAAGGAGGGAGACACAGGGCATGAGCAGGGGGTGGGGAGAACAGGGGAGACACATGGGCATGAGCGGGGGTTGGAGGGGAAAAGGAGGGAGACACTGGGCATGAGCGAGGGTTGGAGGGGAAAAGGAGGGAGACACGGGCATGAGCGGGGGTGGGGGGGAAAACGAGGGAGACACGGGGCAAGAGCGGGAGGTGGGGGGAACATGGGAGACATGTGGGCATGAGCGGGGGGTGGGGGGAAACAGGGCACACACGAGGCATGAGCGGGGGGTGGGGGGAACAGGGGAGACACAGAGCAGGAGCGGGGGGTGGAGGGGAACAGGGGAGACAAGGGGCATGAGCGGGGGTGGGGGAAAAGGAGGGAGACACGGGGCATGAGCAGGGGGTGGGGGGAACAAGAGAGAGACACGGGCCATGAGCAGGGGGTGGGGGGAACAGTAGGGAGACACGGGGCATGAGTGGGGGGTGGGGGGGAACAGGGGAGACACATGGGCATGAGCGAGGGGTGGGGGAACAGGGGAGACACGTGGGCATGAGCGGGGGGTTGGGGGTAACAGGGCACACACGGGGCATGAGCAGGGGGTGGGGGAACAGGGGAGACACATGGGCATGAGCGGGGGTTGGAGGGGAAAAGGAGGGAGACACTGGGCATGAGCGAGGGTTGGAGGGGAAAAGGAGGGAGACACGGGCATGAGCGGGGGGTGGGGGGGAAAACGAGGGAGACACGGGGCAAGAGCGGGAGGTGGGGGGAACAGGGGAGACATGTGGGCATGAGCGGGGGGTGGGGGGAAACAGGGCACACACGAGGCATGAGCGGGGGGTGGGGGGAACAGGGGAGACACAGGGCATGAGCAGGGGGTGGGGGGGGAACAGGGGAGACAAGGGGCAGGAGCGGGGGTGGGGGGGAAAAGGAGGGACAAGAGGCATGAGCGGGGGGTGGGAGGGAAAAGGAGGGAGACACAGGGCATGAGCAGGGGGTGGGGGAACAAGAAAGAGACACGGGCCATGAGCGGGGGGTGGGGGGAACAGGGGAGACATGTGGGCATGAGCGGGGGGTGGGGGGAACAGGGGAGACACGTGGGCATGAGCGGGGGGTGGGGGGAACAGGAAAGACACGTGGGCATGAGCGGGGGGTGGGGGAACAGGGCACACACGGGGCATGAGCAGGGGGTGGGGGGAAAGGAGGGAGATGCGGGACATGAGCGGGGGGTGGGGGGGAACTGGGGAGACAGGGGGCATGAGTGGGGGGTGGGGGGTGAGGGAGACACGGGACATGAGCGGGGGGTGGGGGAGAACGGGAAGGAGAAACGGGGCATGAGCGGGGGGTGGGGGAAAAGGAGGGAGACACGGCGCATGAGCGGGGGATGGGGAGAACAGGGGAGACACGGCGCATGAGCGGGGGGTGGGGGGGAACAAGGGAGACATGGGGCATGAACGGGGGTGGGGGGGAAAACGAGGGAGACACGGGGCATGAGCGGGGGATGGGGGAAAAGGAGGGAGACACGGCGCATGAGCAGGGAATGGGGGGAACAGGGGAGACACGGGGAATGAGCGGGGGTGGGGGGGAACAGGGGAGACATGGGGCATGAACGGGGGGTGGGGGGAACGGGAGGGAGATACGAGGCATGAGCGGGGGGTGGGAGGGAACAGGGGAGACACGAGGCATGATCGGGGGTGGGGGGGAACGGGAGGGAGACACGGGCCATGAGCGGGGGTGGGGGGAACAGGGGAGACACAGGGCATGAGCGGGGGGTGGGGGAACGGGAGAGAAACACAGGGCATGAGCAGGGGGTGGGTGGAACAGGGCACACACGGGGCATGAGCGGGGGGTGAGGGGGAAAACGAGGGAGACACGGGGCATGAGCGGGGGATGGGGGAAAAGGAGGGAGACACGGCGCATGAGCAGGGAATGGGGGGAACAGGGGAGACACGGGGCATGAGCGGGGGTGGGGGGAACAGGGGAGACATGGGGCATGAACGGGGGGTGGGGGGAACGGGAGGGAGACACGAGGCGTGAGTGGGGGGTGGGAGGGAACAGGGGAGACACGAGGCATGATCGGGGGTGGGGAGGAACGGGAGGGAGACACGGGCCATGAGCGGGGGTGGGGGGAACAGGGGAGACACAGGGCATGAGCGGGGGGTGGGGGAACGGGAGAGAAACACAGGGCATGAGCAGGGGGTGGGTGGAACAGGGCACACACGGGGCATGAGCGGGGGGTGGGGGGAAAAAGAGGGAGACACGGCGCATGAGCAGGGGATGGGGGAACAGGGGAGACACGGGGCATGAGCGGGGGGTGGGGGGTAACAGGGGAGACATGGATGGGGCATGAACGGGGGTGGGGGAACGGGAGGGAGACACGAGGCATGAGCGGGGGGTGTGAGGGAACAGGGGAGACACGAGGCATGATCGGGGGGTGGGGGGGAACAGGAGGGAGACACGGGCCATGAGCGGGGGTGGGGGGAACAGGGGAGACACAGAGCATGAGCGGGGGGTGGGGGAACGGGAGAGAGACACGGGCCATGAGCGGGGGTGGGGGGAACGGGAGGGAGACACGGAGCATGAGCGGGGGTGGGGGGGGAACAAGAGAGAGACATGGGCCATGAGTAGGGGTGGGGGGAACAGTAAGGAGACACAGGGCATGAGCGAGGAGTGGGGGAGAACAGGGGAGACACATGGGCATGAGCGGGGGTTGGAGGGGAAAAGGAGGGAGACACGGGGCATGAGCGGGGGTTGGAGGGGAAAAGGAGGGAGACACGGGCATGAGCGGGGGGTGGAGGGGAAAACGAGGGAGACACGGGGCAGGAGTGGGGGGTGGGGGGAACAGGGGAGACATGTGGGCATGAGCGAGGGGTGGGGGGAACAGGGCACACACGAGGCATGAGCAGGGGGTGGGGGGAACAGGGGAGACACGGGGCATGAGCCGGGGTGGGGGGAACAGGGGAGACAAGGGGCATGAGCGGGGGGGTGGGGGGAAAAGGAGGGACAAGGGGCATGAGCGGGGGGTGGGGAGGGAAAGGAGGGAGACACAGGGCATGAGCAGGGGGTGGGGGGAACGAGAAAGAGACATTTGCCATGAGCGGGGGTTGGGGGGAACAGTAGGGAGACACAGGGCATGAGCGGGGGGTGGAGGGGAACAGGGGAGACAAGGGGCATGAGCGGGGGTGGGGGGAGAAGGATGGAGACACGGGGCATGAGCATGGGGTGGGGGGAACAAGAGAGAGACACGGGCCATGAGCAGGGGGTGGGGGAACAGTAGGGAGACATGGGGCATGAGTGGGGGGTGGGGGGGAACAGGGGAGACACATGGGCATGAGCGAGGGGTGGGGGGAACAGGGGACACACGTGGGCATGAGCGGGGGGTTGGGGGTAACAGGGCACACACGGGGCATGAGCAGGGGGTGTGGGAACAGAGGAGACAAGGGGCCATGAGCGGGGGGTGGGAGGAAAAGGAGGGAGACACAGGGCATGAGCGGGGGGTGGGGAGAACAGGGGAGACACATGGGCATGAGCGGGGGTTGGAGGGGAAAAGGAGGGAGACACGGGGCATGAGCGGGGGTTGGAGGGGAAAAGGAGGGAGACACCGGCATAAGCGGGGGATGGGGGGGAAAACGAGGGAGACACGGGGCAGGAGCGGGGGGTGGGGGGATCAGGGGAGACATGTGGGCATGAGCGGGGGATGGGAGGGAACAGGGCACACACGAGGCATGAGCGGGGGGTGGGGGGAACAGGGGAGACATGGGGCATGAGCAGGGGGTGGGGGAAACAGGGGAGACAAGGGGCATGAGCGGGGGTGGGGGGGAAAAGGAGGGACAACGGGCATGAGCGGGGGGTGGGAGGGAAAAGGAGGGAGACACAGGGAATGAGCAGGGGGTGGGGGAACAAGAAAGAGACACGGGCAATGAGCGGGGGGTGGGGAGAACATGGGAGACACGTGGGCATGAGCGGGGGGTGGGGGGAACAGGGGAGACACGTGGGCATGAGCGGGGGTGGGGGGTACAGGGAAGAAACGTGGGCATGAGCGGGGGGTGGGGGGAACAGGGCACACATGGGGCATGAGCGGGGGGTGGGGGGAAAGGAGGGAGACGTGGGACATGAGCAGGGGGTGGGGGGGAAGTGGGGAGACACAGGGCATGAGTGGGGGGTGGGGGGGAAAGGAGGGAGACACGGGACATGAGCGGGGGGTGGGGGAGAACAGGAAGGAGAAACGGGGCATGAGCGGGGGTGGGGGAAAAGGAGGGAGACACGGCGCATGACGGGAGGGAGACACGGGCCATGAGCGGGGGGGGGGAACAGGGGAGACACAGGGCATGAGTGAGAGGTGGGGGAACGGGAGAGAGACACGGGCCATGAGCGGGGGTGGGGGAAACGGGAGGGAGACACGGAGCATGAGCGGGGGTGGGGGGGAACAAGAGAGAGACATGGGCCATGAGTAGGGGGTGGGGGGAACAGTAGGGAGACACAGGGCATGAGCGGGGGGTGGGGGGTAACAGGGGAGACAAGGGGCCATGAGCGGGTGTTGGAGGGAACAGTAGGGAGACACAGGGCATGAGCGGGGGTGGAGGGGAACAGGGGAGACAAGGGGCATGAGCGGGGGGTGGGGGGAAAAGGTGGGAGACACGGGGCATGAGCAGGGGGTGGGGGGAACAAGAGAGAGACACGGGCCATGAGCAGGGGGTGGGGGGAACAGTAGGGCGACACGGGGCATGAGTGGGGGGTGGGGGGAACAGGGGAGACACATGGGCATGAGCGAGGGGTGGGGGGAACAGGGGAGACACGTGGGCATGATCGGGGGTTGGGGGTAACAGGGCACACACGGGGCATGAGCAGGGGGTGGGGGAACAGGGGAGACAAGAGGCCATGAGCGGGGGGTGGGGGGAAAAGGAGGGAGACACAGGGCATGAGCGGGGGTGGGGAGAACATGGGAGACACATGGGCATGAGCGGGGGTTGGAGGGGAAAAGGAGGGAGACACGGGGCATGAGCGGGGGTTGGAGGGGAAAAGGAGGGAGACACGGGCATGAGCGGGGGATGGGGGGGAAAACGAGGGAGACACGGGGCAGGAGCGGGGGGTGGGGGGAACAGGGGAGACATGTGGGCATGAGCGGTGGGTGGTGGGGAACAGGGCACACACGAGGCATGAGCGGGGGGTGGGGGGAACAGGGGAGACACGGGGCATGAGCAGGGGGTGGGGGGAACAGGGGAGACAAGGGGCATGAGCAGGGGGCTGGGGGGGAAAAGGAGGGACAAGGGGCATCATTGGGGGGTGGGAGGGAAAAGGAGGGAGACACAGGGCATGAGCAGGGGTGGGGGAAAAAGAAAGAGACACGTGCCATGAGCGGGGGGTGGAGGGAACAGGGGAGACACGTGGGCATGAGCGGGGGGTGGTGGAAACAGGGGAGACACGTGGGCATGAGCGGGGGGTGGGGGGAACAGGGAAGACACGTGGGCAAGAGAGGGGGGTGGGGGGAGCAGGGGAGACACGTGGGCATGAGCGGGGGGTGGGGGGAACAGGGCAGACACGGGGCATGAGCGGGGGGTGGGGGGAACAGGGGAGACACGGGGCATGAGTTGGGGGTGGGGGGTAACACAAGGGAGACACAGGGCATGATGGGGGGTGGGGGGAACAGGGCAGAAACTGGGCATGAGCGGGGGGTGGGGGGTACAGGAGGGAGACACGGGGCATGAGCGGGGGATGGGGGGGTACGCGGGGGTGGGGAGAACACGAGGGAGATACGGGGCATGAGCGGGGGGTGGGGGGTAACACAAGGGAAACACGGGGCATGAGCGGGGGGTGGGGGGAACACGAGGGAGACACGGGGCATGAGCGGGAGGTGGGGGGAATATATGGGAGACACGGGACATGAGCGGGGGGTGGGGGGCTAACACGATGGAGACACGGGGCATGAGCGGGGGTTGGGGTGGAACAGGGGAGACACGGGGCATGAGCGGGGGTGGGGGAACAGGGGAAACACAGGGCATGAGCAGGGGTTGGGGGGAACAGGGCACACACGGGGCATGAGCGGGGGGTGGGGGGGAAAGGAGGGAGACACGGGACATGAGCGGGGGGTGGGGGGGAACTGGGGAGACACGGGGCATGAGTGGGGGTTGGGGAGGAAAGGAGGGAGACATGGGACATGAGCGGGGGGTGGGGGAGAACGGGAAGGAGAAACGGGCATGAGCGGGGGATGGGGGAAAAGGAGGGAGACACGGCGCATGAGCGGGGGATGAGGGGGAACAGGGGAGACACGGGGCATGAGCGGGGGGTGGGGGGAACAGGGGAGACATGGGGCATGAACGGGGGGTGGGGGGAATGGGAGGGAGACACGAGGCATGAGCGGGGGGTGGGAGGGAACAGGGGAGACACGAGGCATGATCGGGGGGTGGGGGGGAACGGGAGGGAGACACGGGCCATGAGTGGGGGTGGGGGGGAACAGGGGAGACACAGGGCATGAGCGGGGGGTGGGGGAACGGGAGAGAGACACGGGCCATGAGCGGGGGTGGGGGAACGGGAGAGAGACACAGAGCATGAGCGGGGGTGGGGGGGAACAAGAGAGAGACATGGGCCATGAGTAGGGGGTGGGGGGAACAGTAGGGAGACACAGGGCATGAGCGGGGGTTGGAGGGGAACAGGGGAGACACATGGGCATGAGCGAGGGGTGGGGGGAAAAAGGGGAGACATGTGGGCATGGGCGGGGGGTGGGAGGGACAGGGCACACACGGGGCATGAGCAGGAGTGGGGGGAACAGGGGAGACAAGGGGCCATGAGCGGGGGGTGGAGGGAAAAGGAGGGAGACACAGGCATGAGCGGGGGGTGGGGGGGACAGGGGAGACACGTGGGCATGAGCGGGGGTTGCAGGTGAAAAGGAGGGAGACACAGGGCATGAGCGGGGGGTGGGGGGAACAGGGGAGACACGTGGGCATGAGCGGGGGTTGCAGGTGAAAAGGAGGGAGACACGGGGCATGAGCAGGGAGTGGGGGAACAGGGGAGACAAGGGGCATGAGCGGGGGGTGGGGGGGAAAAGGAGGGACAAGGGACATGAGTGGGGGGGAAAGGAGGGAGAACAGGGCATGAGCAGGGGGTGGGGGGAACGAGAACGAGACACGGGCCATGAGCGGGGGTTGGGGGGAGCAGTAGGGAGACACAGGGCATGAGCGGGGGGTGGAGGGGAACAGGGGAGACAAGGGGCATGAGCGGGGGGTGGGGGGAAAAGGAGGGAGACATGGGGCATGAGCAGGGGGTGGGGGGAACAAGAGAGAGACACGGGCCATGAGCAGGGGGTGGGGGGAACAGTAGGGAGAAACGGGGCATGAGTGGGGGGGAACAGGGGAGACACATGTGCATGAGCGAGGGGTGGGGGGAACAGGGGAGACACGTGGGCATGAGCGGGGGGTTGGGGGAATAGGGCACACACGGGGCATGAGTAGGGGGTGGGGGAACAGGGGAGACAAGGGGCCATGAGCGGGGGGCGGGGGGAAAAGGAGGGAGACACAGGGCATGAGCGGGGGTGGGGAGAACAGGGGAGACACATGGGCATGAGCGGGGGTTGGAGGGGAAAAGGAGGGAGACACGGGCATGAGCGGGGGGGGGGAAACGAGGGAGACACAGGACAGGAGCAGGGTGTGGGGGGAACAGGGGAGACCTGTGGGCATGAGCAGGGGTTGGGGGGGAACAGGGCACACACAAGGCATGAGCGGGGGGTGGGGGGAACAGGGGAGACACGGGGCATGAGCAGGGGGTGGGGGAACAGGGGAGACAAGGGGCATGAGCGGGGGGTGGGGGGGAAAAGGAGGGACAAGGGGCATGAGCAGGGGGTGGGAGGGAAAAGGAGGGAGACACAGGGCATGAGCAGAGGGTGGGGGAACAAGAGACACGGGCCATGAGCGGGGGGTGGGGGGAACAGGGGAGACACGTGGGCATGAGCGGGGGGTGGGGGGTAAAGGGGAGACACGTGGGTATGAGCGGGGGGTGGGGGGAACAGGGGAGACATGTGGGCATGAGCGGGGGTGGGGGGAACAGGGGAGACACGTGGACATGAGCGGGGGTGGCGGGGAACGGAGGTAGACACGGGGCATGAGCAGGGGGTGGGGGGAAAGGAAGGAAACACAGAGCATGCGCGGGGGGTGGGGGCAACAGGAGTGACACGGGGCATTAGCGGGGGGTGGGGGGGAACACGAGGAAGACACGGGGCATGAGCGGGGGGTGGGGGGAACAGGGAAAACACAGGGTACACACGGGGCATGAGCGAGGGGTGGGGGGAAAAGGAGGGAGACACAGGGCATGAGCAGATGATGGGGTGGAACAGGGGAGACACGGGGCATGAGCTGGGAGTGGGGGGAACAGGGAAAACACGGGCATGAGCGGGGGGTGGGAGGAACGGGAGGGAGACACGGGGCATGAGCAGGGGGTGGGGGGAACAGGGCCACACGGGGCATGAGCGGGGGTGGGGGGAACAGGGGAGACACGGTACATGAGCGGGGGCTGGCGGGGAACATGAGGTAGACACGGGGCATGAGCGGGGGAGACATGGGGGGAACAGGGCAGACACGGGGAATGCGCGGGGGGTGGGGGATTCAGGAGGGAGACACGGGGCATGAGAGGGGAGTGGGGGGAACGAGAGAGGCACGGACCATGAGCAGGGGGTGGGGGGAACAGTAGGGAGACACGGGGCATGAGCGGGGGTGGGGTGGAACAGGGGAGACACGGGGCATGAGCGGGGGTGGGGAGAACTGGGAAAACACAGGACACACACGGGGCATGAGTGGGGGGTGGGGGGAAAAGGAGGGAGACACGGGGCATGAGCAGGGGGTGGGGTGGAACAGGAGAGACATGGGGCATGAGCGGGGGGTGGGGGGAACAGGGAAATCACGGGGCATGAGCGGGGGTGGGGGGAACGGGAGGGAGACACGGGGCATGAGCGGGGGGGTGGGGGGGAACAGGGCACACACGGGGCATGAGCAGGGGGTGTAGGGGAACAGGGGAGACACGGGGCATGAGCGGGGGGTGGGGAGGAACACGAGGGAGACACGGGGCATGAGTGGGGGGTGGGGGGAACAGGGCAGACACGGGGCATGAGGGGGGGTAGGGGGTACAGGAGGGAGACATGGGGCATGAGCAGGGGGTGGGGGGAACAAGAGAGAGACACAGACCATGAGCGGGGGGTGGGGGGAACAGTAGGGAGACACGGGGCAAGAGCGGGGGGTGGGGGAACAGTGGACACACGGGGTATGAGTGGGGGGTGGGGGGAACAGGGGAGCCACAGGGCATGAGCGGGGGGTCGGGGGTAACACAAGGGAGACACGGGGCATGAGTGGGGGTTGGGGGGTTTAGGAGGGAGACACGGGGCATGAGCGGGGGTGGGAGGAACAAGAGAGAGGCACGGGGCATGAGCGGGGGGTGGGGGGAACAGGGAAAACACGGGGCATGAGCAGGGGGTGGGGGGAACACGAGGGAGACACGGGGCATGAGCACGGGGTGGGGGAGTAACACGAGAAAGACATGGGGCATGTGCGGGGGTGGGGTGTAACAGGGGAGACACGGGGCATTAGCGTGGGGTGCGGGGAACAGGGGAAACACAGGGCATGAGCAGGGGGTGGGGGGACGGAAGGGAGACACGGGCATGAGCAGGGGGTGGAGGGGTACAGGGGAGACACGGGGCATGAGCGGGGGTTGGGGAGGAACACGAGGGAGACACGGGGCATGAGTGGGGGGTGGGGGGAACAGGGCAGACACGGGGCGGGGAGTAGGGGGTACAGGAGGGAGACATGGGGCATGAGCGGGGGGTGGGGGAACAAGAGAGAGACACAGACCATGAGCGGGGGGTGGGGGAACAGTAGGGAGACACGGGGCATGAGCGGGGGGTGGGGGGAACAGTGGAGACATGGGGCAAGAGTGGGGGGGTGGGGGAACAGTGGAGACACGGGGAATGAGTGGGGGGTGGAGGGAACAGTGGAGACACAGGGCATGAGCGGGGGTGGGGGGTAACACAAGGGAGACACGGGGCATGAGTGGGGGTTGGGGGGTTCAGGAGGGAGACACGGGGCATGAGCGGGGGGTGATGGGAACAAGAAAGAGGCATGGGGCATGAGCGGGGGGTGGGGGAACAGGAGGGAGACACGGGGCATGAGTGGGGGGTAACACAAGGGAAACACGGGGCATGAGCTGGGGGACAACAGGAGACACACTGTGCATGAGCGGGGGTGGGGAGAACACGAGGAAGACACGGGGCATGAGCGGGGGTGGGGGGAACACGAGGGAGACACAGGGAATGAGCGGGGGGGTGGGGGGTAACACGAGGGAAACACTGGGCATGAGCGGGGGTGGGGGGAACACGAGGGAGACACGGGGCATGAGCAGGAGGTGGGGGTACACGAGGAAGACACGGGGCATGAGAGGAGGGTGGCAGGAACATGAGGGAGACACGGGGCATGAGCAGGGGGTGGGGGGAAACATGAGGGAGACACGGGGCATGAGCGGGGGGTGGGGTGGAACAGGGGAGACACGGGGCATGAGCGGGAGGTGGGGGAACAGGGGAAACACGGGGCATGAGCAGTGGGTGGGGGGAACGGGAGGGAGACACGGGGCATGAGCGGGGGGTGGGGGGAAAATGAGGGAGACACGGGGCATGATCAGGGGTTGGGGGGAACACGAGGGAGACACGGGGCATGAGCAGGGGGTGGGGTGGAACAGGGGAGACACGGGGCATGAGCGGGAGGTGGGGGGAACAGGGGAAACACAGGGCATGAGCAGGGGGTGGGGGGAACGGGAGGGAGACACGGGGCATGAGCAGGGAGTGAGGTGGAACAGGGGAGACACGGGGCATGAGCGGGGGGTGGGGGGAACAGGGAAAACACGGGGCATGAGCAGGGGGTGGGGGGAACACGAGGGAGACACGGGGCATGAGCGCAGGGTGAGGGAGTAACACGAGAGAGACACGGGGCATGAGCGGGGGGTGGGGGGAACAGGGGAAACACAGGGCATGAGCGGGGGGTGGGGGGAACAGGGGAAACACAGGGCATGAGCAGGGGGTAGGGGGTACAGGAGGGAGACACGGGCATGAGCAGGGGGTGGAGGGGTATAGGGGAGACAGGGGGCATAAGCGGGGGTTGGGGAGGAACACGAGGGAGACACGGGGCATGAGTGGGGGGTGGGGGAACAGGGCAGACACGGGGCATGAGCGGGGGGTAGGGGGTACAGGAGGGAGACATGGGGCATGAGCGGGGGGTGGGGGAACAAGAGAGAGACACAGACCATGAGCCGGGGGTGGGGGAACAGTACGGAGACACGTGGCATGAGCGGGGGGTGGGGTGAACAGTGGAGACACGTGGCAAGAGCAGGGGGTTGGGGGAACAGTGGAGACACGGGGCATGAGTGGGGGGTGGGGGGAACAGGGGAGACACAGGGCATGAGCGGGGGGTGGGGGGTAACACAAGGGAGACACAGGGCATGAGTGGGGGTTGGGAGGTTCAGGAGGGAGACACGGGGCATGAGCGTGGGGTGGGGGGACCAGGAGAGAGGCATGGGGCATGAGCGGGGGGTGGGGGAACAGGAGGGAGACACGGGGCATGAGTGGGGGGTAACACGAGGGAAACACGGGGCATGAGCTGGGGGTGGGGGACAACAGGAGACACACGGGGCATGAGCGGGGGTTGGGGGGGTACACGAGGAAGACACTCTGCATGAGCGGGGGGTGGGGAGAACACGAGGGTGACACGGGGCATGAGCGGGGGTGGGGGGAACACGAGGGAGACACGGGGAATGAGCGGGGGGGTGGGGGGTAACACGAGGGAAACACGGGGCATGAGCGCGGGGTGGGGGGAACACGAGGGAGACACAGGGCATGAGCAGGAGGTGGGGGTACACGAGGAAGACACGGGGCATGAGAGGAGGGTGGCGGGAACATGAGGGAGACACGGGGCATGAGCAGGGGGTGGGGGGAACACGAGGGAGACACGGGGCATAAGCGGGGGGTGGGGTGGAACAGGGGAGACACGGGGCATGAGCGGGAGGTGGGGGGAACAGGGGAAACACGGGACATGAGCAGGGGGTGGGGTAACGGGAGGGAGACACGGGGCATGAGCGGGGGGAAAAAGAGGGAGACACGGGGCATGAGCAGGGGGTGGGGTGGAACAGGGGAGACATGGGGCATGAGCGGGGGGGTGAATAGGGAAAACAGGGCATGATCAGGGGGTGGGGGAACACGTGGGAGACACGGGGCATGAGCGCGGGGTGGGGAGTAACACGAGAGAGACATGGGGCATGAGCGGGGGGTGGGGTGGAACAGGGGAGACACGGGGCATGAGCAGGGGGTGGGGGGAACAGGGGAAACACAGGGCATGAGCAGGGGGTGGGGGGGACGGAAGGGAGACACGGGGCATGAGCAGGGGGTAGGGGGGAAAAAGAGGGAGACACGGGGCATGAGCGCGGGGTGGCGGAGTAACACGAGAGAGACACGGGGCATGAGCGGGGGGTGGGGTGGAACAGGGGAGACACGGGGCATGAGCGGGGGGTGGGAGGGAACAGGGCACACAGGGGGCATGAGCGGGGGGTGGGGGGGAACAGGGCACACACGGGCCATGAGCAGGGGGTGGCGGGAACAGGGGAGGCATGGGGCTGAGCAGGGGGTTGGGGGTAACATGAGGGAGACACGGGCATGAGCGGGGGGTGGGGGGAACAGGGGAGACAAGGGGCATGAGCAGGGGGTGGGGGGGAAAGGAGGGAGACGCGGGGCATGAGCGGGGGGTGGGGGGAAAAGAGGGAGACACGGGGCATGAGCAGGGGGTGGGGTGGAACAGGGGAGACACGGGGCATGAGCGGGGGGTGGGGGGAACAGGGAAAACACAGGGCATGAGCAGGGGGTGGGGGGAACACTAGGGAGACACGGCATGAGCGCGGGGTGGGGGAGTAACACGAGAGAGACACGGGGCATGAGCGGGGGGTGGGGTGGAACAGGGGAACCACAGGGCATGAGCAGGGGGGGGACGGAAGGGAGACACGGGGCATGAGCGGGGGGCGGGGGAGTAACACGAGAGAGACACGGGGCATGAGCGGGGGGTGGGGTGGAACAGGGGAGACACGGGGCATGAGCAGGGGGTGGGGGGAACAGGGGAAACACAGGGCATGAGCAGGGGGTGGGGGGGACGGAAGGGAGACACGGGGCATGAGCAGGGGGTAGGGGGGAAAAGGAGGGAGACACGGGGCATGAGCAGGGGGTGGGGTAGAACAGGGGAGACACGGGGCATGAGCGGGGGGTTGGGGGAACAGGGAAAACACAGGGCATGAGCAGGGGTGGGGGGAAACGGGAGGTAGACACAGGGCATGAGCCGGGGGTGGAGGAGAACAGGGCACACAGGGGGCATGAGCGGGGGGTGGGAGGGAACAGGGCACAAAGGGGGCATGAGCGGGGGGTGGGGGGGAACAGGGCACACACGGGCCATGAGCAGGGGTGGCGGGAAAAGGGGAGGCATGGGGCTGAGCAGGGGGTTGGGGGTAACATGAGGGAGACACGGGCATGAGCGGGGGGTGGGGGGTAACACAAGGGAGACACAGGGCATGAGCGGCGGGTGGGGGGAAAGGAGGGAGACACAGGGCATGAGCAGGGGGTGGGGGAAACGGGAGGGAGACACGGGGCATGAGCGGGGGTGGGGGGGAACAGGCCACACATGGGGCATGAGCGGGGGATGGGGGCACAGGGTACACAAGGGGCATGAGCAGGGGGTGGGGGGGACAGGGCACACACGGGGCAAGAGCAGGGGGTGGGGGAAACAGGGGAGACACGGGGCATGAGCGGGGGGTGGGGGGGGACAGGGGAGACACGGGGCATGAGCGGGGGGTGGGGGAACAGGTCAGACACAGGGCATGAGCGGGCGGTGGGGGGCACAGGAGGGAGACACAGGGCATGAGCGGGGGTGGGGGGGACAGTAGGGAGACACGGGGCATGAGCGGGGGTGGGGGGAACAGTGGAGACACGGGGCATGAGCGAGGGGTGGGGGGAACAGTGGAGACACGAGGCATAAGCGGGGGAACCGTGGAGACACGGGGCATGAGCGGGGGGTGGGGGGAACAGGGGAGACACGGGGCATGAGCAGGGGTAACACAAGGGAGACACAGGGCATGATCGGGGGTGGGGGGAACAGGGCAGATACTGGGCATGAGCGGGGGTGGGGGTACAGGGAGGAGACACAGGGCATGAGCGGGGGGTGGAGGGAGATACAGAACATTAGCGGGGGTGGGGGGCAACAGGAGACACAGGGCATGAGCGGCGGGTGGGGGGAACTTGGGAGACAAGGGGCATGAGCGGGGGGTGGGAGGGAAAGGAGGGAGACACAGGGCATGAGCAGGGGGTGGGGGGAACGGGAGGGAGACACGGGGCATGAGCGGGGGGTGGGGGGGAACAGGGCACACATGGGGCATGAGCGGGGGATGGGGGCACAGGGCACACACGGGGCATGAGCAGGGGGTGGGGGGGACAGGGCACACACGGGGCAAGAGCAGGGGGTGGGGGGAACAGGGGAGACACGGGGCATGAGCGGGGGGTGGGGGTACAGGTCAGACATGGGGCATGAGCGGGGGTGTGGGGGGTAACACGAGGGAAACACGGGGCATGAGCGGGGGGTGGGGGGAACACGAGGGAGACACGGGGCATGAGCGGGGGGTGGGGGGGAATATGAGGGAGACACGGGGCATGAGCGTGGGTGGGGGGGTAACACGAGGGAGAAACGGGGCATGAGCGGGTGGTGGGGAGAACACAAGGTAGACACGGGGCATGAGCGGGGGGTGGGGGGAACACGAGGGAGACACAGGGCATGAGCGGGGGGGTGGGGAAACAGGGGAAACAAGGGCATGAGCGGGGGATGGGGGGAACAGGGCACACACGGGGCATGAGCGGGGGGTGGGGGGGAAGGAGGGAGACACAGGACATGAGCGGGGGTGGGGAGAACAGGGGAAACACGGGGAATGAGCAGGGGGTGGGGGGGAAAGGAGAGACACACGGGACATGAGCGGGGGGTGGGGGGGAACGGGAAGGATAAACGGGGCATGAGCGGGGGTGTGGGGGGGGTGTGGGGGAAACAGGGCACACATGGGGCATGAGCGGGGGATGGGGGAACTGGGGAGACACGAGGCATGAGCGGGGGTGGGGGGAACAGTGGAGACACGGGGCATGAGCGGGGGGTGGGGGGAACAGGGGAGACACGGGGCATGATGGGGGGGAAACAGGGCAAATACTGGGCAGGGGTCTGGGGTACAGGGAGACATGGGGCATGAGCGGGGGGTGGAGGGAGACACGGGGCATGAGCGGGGGGTGGGGGGGTACACGAGGAAGACACGGGGCATGAGCGGGGGTGGGGAGAACACGAGGGAGACACGGGGCATGAGCGGGGTGTGGGGGGAACACGAGGGAGACACGGGGCATGAGAGGGGGTGGGGGGAACAGGGAAAACACGGGGCATGAGCGGGAGGAATGGTAGGGAGACACGGGGCATGAGCGGGTGGTGGGGGGGAACAGGGGAGACATGGGGCATGAGCGGGGGTAGGGAGGAACACGAGGAAGACACGGGGCATGAGTGGGGGGTGGGGGGAACAGGGCAAACACTGGGCATGAGCGGGGGGTAGGGGGTACAGTAAGGAGACATGGGGCATGAGCAGGGGGTGGGGGGAACAAGAGAGAGACACAGACCACTAGCGGGGGGTGGGGGGAACAGTATGGAGACACGGGGCATGAGCGGGGGTGGGGGGAACAGTGGAGACACGGGGCATGAGCGGGGGGGTGGGGGAACAGTGGAGACACGGGGCATGAGTGGGGGGTGGGGGGGACAAGGAAGGCACAGGGCATGGTGGGGGGTAACACAAGGGAGACACCGGGCATGAGTGGGGGGTGGGGGGATCAGGAGGGAGACACGGGGCATTAGCGGGGGTGGGGGGAACAGGAGGGAGACGCGGGGCATGAGTGGGGGGTAACACCGGGGAAACACGGGGCATGAGTAGGGGGTGGGGGGCAACAGGAGACACACAGGGCATGAGCGGGGGTTGGGGGGCTCACGAGGAATACACGGGGCATGAGCGGGGGGTGGGGGGTAACACAAGGGAAACACAGGGCATGAGCTGGGGGTGGGGGGAACACGAGGGAGACACGGGGCATGAGCGGGAGGTGGGGGCAATATGAGGGAAACACGGGGTATGAGCGGGGGTGGGGGGCTAACACGAGGGAGACACGGGGCATGAGCGGGGGTTGGGGTGGAACAGGGCACACATGGGGCATGAGCGGGAGATGGGGGCACAGGGCACACACGGGGCATGAGCGGGGGTGGGAGGGACAGGGCACACATGGGGCAAGAGCAGGGGGTGGGGGGAACAGGGGAGTCACAGGGCATGAGCGGGGGTGGGGGAACAGGTCTGACACAGGGCATGAGCGGGGTGTGGGGGTACAGGAGGGAGACACGGGGCATGAGCGGGGGTGGGGGGAACAGTAGGGAGACACGGGGCATGAGCGGGGGGTGGGGGGAACAGTGGAGACACGGGGCATGAGCGAGGGGTGGGGGGAACAGTGGAGACACAAGGCATAAGCGGGGGGAACTGTGGAGACACGGGGCATGAGCAGGGGGTGGGGGGAACAGGGGAGACACGGGGCATGAGCGGGGGTAACACAAGGGAGACACAGGGCATGATCGGGGGTGGGGGGAACAGGGCAGATACTGGGCATGAGCGGGTGGGTGGGGGGTACAGGGAGGAGACACGGGGCATGAGCGGGGGTGGGGGGAACAGTGGAGACACGGGGCATGAGCGGGGGGGTGGGGGAACAGTGGAGACACGGGGCATGAGTGGGGGGTGGGGGGGACAAGGAAGGCACAGGGCATGGTGGGGGGTAACACAAGGGAGACACCGGGCATGAGTGGGGGGTGGGGGGATCAGGAGGGAGACACGGGGCATTAGCGGGGGTGGGGGGAACAGGAGGGAGACGCGGGGCATGAGTGGGGGGTAACACCGGGGAAACACGGGGCATGAGTAGGGGGTGGGGGGCAACAGGAGACACACAGGGCATGAGCGGGGGTTGGGGGCTCACGAGGAATACACGGGGCATGAGCGGGGGGTGGGGGGTAACACAAGGGAAACACAGGGCATGAGCTGGGGGTGGGGGAACACGAGGGAGACACGGGGCATGAGCGGGAGGTGGGGGCAATATGAGGGAAACACGGGGTATGAGCGGGGGTGGGGGGCTAACACGAGGGAGACACGGGGCATGAGCGGGGGTTGGGGTGGAACAGGGCACACATGGGGCATGAGCGGGAGATGGGGGCACAGGGCACACACGGGGCATGAGCGGGGGTGGGAGGGACAGGGCACACATGGGGCAAGAGCAGGGGGTGGGGGGAACAGGGGAGTCACAGGGCATGAGCGGGGGTGGGGGAACAGGTCTGACACAGGGCATGAGCGGGGTGTGGGGGTACAGGAGGGAGACACGGGGCATGAGCGGGGGTGGGGGGAACAGTAGGGAGACACGGGGCATGAGCGGGGGGTGGGGGGAACAGTGGAGACACGGGGCATGAGCGAGGGGTGGGGGGAACAGTGGAGACACAAGGCATAAGCGGGGGGAACCGTGGAGACACGGGGCATGAGCAGGGGGTGGGGGGAACAGGGGAGACACGGGGCATGAGCGGGGGTAACACAAGGGAGACACAGGGCATGATCGGGGGTGGGGGGAACAGGGCAGATACTGGGCATGAGCGGGGGGGTGGGGGGTACAGGGAGGAGACACGGGGCATGAGCGGGGGGTGGAGGGAGACACGGGACATGAGCGGGGGTGGGGGGCAACAGGAGACACAGGGCATGAGCGGCGGGTGGGGGGAACAGGGGAGACAAGGGGCATGAGCGGGGGTGGGGGGAAAGGTGGGAGACACAGGGCATGAGCAGGGGGTGGGGGGAACGGGAGGGAGACACGGGGCATGAGCGGGGGGTGGGGTGGAACAGGGCACACATGGGGCATGAGCGGGGATGGGGGCACAGGGCACACACGGGGCATGAGCGGGGGTGGGGGGACAGGGCACACACGGGGCAAGAGCAGGGGGTGGGGGGGAACAGGGGAGACACAGGGCATGAGCGGGGGGTGGGGGAACAGGTCAGACAAGGGGCATGAGCGGGGGTGTGGGGGGTAACACGAGGGAAACACGGGGCATGAGCCGGGGGTGGGGGAACACGAGGGAGACACGGGGCATGAGCGGGGGTGGAGGGGAACATGAGGGAGACACGGGGCATGAGCGGGGGTGGGGGGGTAACACGAGGGAGAAACGGGGCATGAGGGGGTGGTGGGGAGAACACAAGGTAGACACGGGGCATGAGCGGGGGGTGGGGGGAACACGAGGGAGACACAGGGCATGAGCGGGGGTGCGGGAAACAGGGGAAACACGGGCATGAGTGGGGGGTGGGGGGAACAGGGCACACACGGGGCATGAGCGGGGGGTGGGGGGAAGGAGGGAGACACGGGACATAAGCGGGGGGTGGGGGGAACAGGGGAAACACGGGGAATGGGCAGGGGGTGGGGGGGAAAGGAGGGAGACACGGGACATGAGCGGGGTGTGGGGGGGACGGGAAGGAGAAACGGGGCATGAGCAGGGGTGTGGGGGGGAACAGGGCACACATGGGGCATGAGCGGGGGGAACAGTGGAGACACGGGGAATGAGCGGGGGGTGGGGGGTACAGGGAGACATGGGGCATGAGGGGGGGGTGGAGGGAGACACGGGGCATGAGTGGGGTGTGGGGGGAACGAGAGGGAGACACGGGGCATGTGCGGGGGTGGGGGTGAACAGGGAACACACGGGGCATGAGCAGGGGGTGGAGGGGAACAGGGGAGACACGGTGCATAAGCGGGGGGTGGGGAGGAACACGAGGGAGACACGGGGCATGAGTGGGAGGTGGGGGGAACAGGGCAAACACCAGGCATCAGCGGGGGGTAGGGGGTACAGGAGGGAGACATGGGGCATGAGCGGGGGGTGGGGGGAAAAAGAGAGAGACACAGACCATTAGCGGGGGGGTGGGGGGAACAGTAGGGAGACACAGGGTATGAGCGGGGGTGGGGGTAACAGTGGAGACACGGGGCATGAGCGGGGGGTGGGGGAACAGTGGAGACACGGGGCATGAGTGGGGGGTGGGGGAAACAGGGGAGACACAGGGCATGAGCAGGGGGTGGGGGGTAACACAAGGGAGACACCGGGCATGAGTGGGGGGTGGGGGGTTCAGGAGGGAGACAGGGGGCATGAGCGGGGGTGGGGGGAACAAGAGAGAGACACGGGGCATTAGCGGGGGGTGGGGGACCAGGAGGGAGACACGGGGCATGAGTGGGGGGTACACGAGGAAGACACGGTGCATGAGCGGGGGTGGGGAGAACACGAGGGAGACACGGGGCATGAGCGGGGGGTGGGGGATCACGAGGGAGACACATGGAATGAGCGGGGGGGTGGGGCAACACGAGGGAAACACGGGGCATGAGCGGGGGGTGGGGGGAACACGAGGGAGACACGGGGCATGAGCGGGGTGGGGGTACACGAGGAAGATAGGGGGCATGAGCAGAGGGTGGGGGGAACATGAGGGAGACACGGGGCATGAGCAGGGGGTGGGGGGAACACGAGGGAGACACGGGGCATGAGCAGGGGGTGGGGGTGAACACGAGGGAGACACGGAGCATGAGCGGGGGGTGGGGTGGAACAGGGGAGACACGGGGCATGGGCGGGAGGTGGGGGGGAAAAGAGGGAGACACGGGGCATGAGCAGGGGGTGGGGTGGAACAGGGGAGACACGGGGCATGAGCGGGGGGTGGGGGGAACAGGGAAAACACGGGGCATGAGCAGGGGGTGGGGGGAACACGAGGGAGACACGGGACATGAGCGCGGGGTGGGGGAGTAACACGCGGAAGACACGGGGCATGAGCGGGGGGTGGGGTGGAACAGGGGAGACACGGGGCATGAGCGGGGAGTGGGGGTAACAGGGGAAACACAGGGCATGAGCAGGGGTTGGGGGGACGGAAGGGAGACACGGGGCAATAAGCGGGGGGTGGGGGGGAAAAGGAGGGAGACACGGGGCATGAGCAGGGGGTGGGGTGGAACAGCGGAGACACAGGGCATGAGCGGGGAGTGGGGGGAACAGGGGAAACACAGGGCATGAGCAGGGGTTGGGGGGGATGGAAGGGAGACACGGGGCAATAAGCGGGGGGTGGGGGAGAAAAGGAGGGAGATACAGGGCATGAGCGGGGGGTGGGGGGAACAGGGAAAACACAGGGCATGAGCGGGGGTAGGGGGGAACGAGAGGGAGACACAGGGCATAAGCACGGGGTGGGGGGATCAGGGCACAAACGGGGCATGAGCGGGGGTGGGGGGAACGGGAGGGAGAAACGGGGCATGAGCGGGGGTTGGGGGGAACAGGGCACACACGGGGCATGAGCAGGGGGTGGTGGGAACAGGGGAGGCATGGGGCTGAGCGGGGGGTGGGGGTAACACGAGGGAGACACGGGGCATGAGCGGGGCGTGGAGGGTAACATAAGGGAGACACAGGGCATGAGTGGCGGGTGGGGGGAACAGAGGAGACAAGGGGCATGAGCGGGGGGTGGAGGGGGAAAAGGAGGGAGACACAGGGCATGAGCAGGGGGTGGGGGGAACGGGAGGGAGACACAGGGCCTGAGCGGGGGGTGGGGGAAACAGGGCACACATGGGGCATGAGCGGGGGATGGGGGCACAGGGCACACACGGGGCAAGAGCAGGGGGTGGGGGGCAACAGGGGAGACACGGGGCATCAGCGGGGGGAACAGGGCAGACACGGGGCATGAGCGGGGGGTGGGGGTAGAGGAGGGAGACACGGGGCATGACCGGGGGTGGCGGGAACAGTAGGGAGACACGGGGCATGAGCGGGGGGTGGGGGGAACAGTGGAGACACGGGGCATGAGCGAGGGGTGGGGGGAACAGTGGAGACACGAGGCATAAGGGGGGGGAACAGTGGAGACACGGGGCATGAGCAGGGGGTGGGGTGAACAGGAGAGACACGGGGCATGAGCGGGGTAACACAAGCGAGACACAGGGCATGATCGGGGGTGGGGGGAACAGGGCAGATACTGGGCATGAGCGGGGGTAGGGGGTACAGGAGGGAGACACGAGGCATGAGCGGGGGTGGAGGGAGACACGGGGCATGAGCGGGGGTGGGGGGCAACAGGAGACACACGGGCCATGAGCGGGGGTGGGGGGTACACGAGGAAGACACGGGGCATGAGCAGGGGGTGGGGAGAACACGAGGGAGACACGGGGCATGAGCGGGGTGTGGGGGGAATGGGAGGGAGACACGGGGCATGAGCGGGGGGTGGGGGTGAACAGGGCACACACGGGGCATGAGCAGGGGGTGGAGGGGAACAGGGTAGACACGGTGCATGAGCAGGGGGTGGGGAGGAAAACGAGGGAGACACGGGGCATGAGTAGGGGGTGTGGGGACCAGGGCAAACACCGGGCATGAGCAGGGGTAGGGGGTACAGGAGGGAGACATGGGGCATGAGCGGGGGTGGGGGGAACAAGAGAGAGACACAGACCATTAGCGGGGGGTGGGGGGAACAGTAGGGAGACACGGGGTGGGGGTGGGGGGAACAGTGGAGACACGGGGCATGAGCGGGGGGGTGGGGGAACAGTGGAGACACGGGGCATGAGTGGGGGGTGGGGGGAACAGGGGAGATACAGGGCATGAGCAGGGGGTGGGTGGTAACACAAGGGAGACACCGGGCATGAGTGGGGGGAGGGGGGTTCAGGAGGGAGACACGGGGCATGAGCGGGGGTGGGGTGAACAAGAGAGAGACACAGGGCATTAGCAGGGGGTGGGGGACCAGGAGGGAGACACGGGCATGAGTGGGGGGTACACGAGGAAGACACGGTGAATGAGCGGGGGGTGGTGAGAACACGAGGGAGACAAGGGGCATGAGCGGGAGGGGTGTGGGGTAACACGAGGGAAACACGGGGCATTCGCGGGGGTGGGGGGAACACGAGAGAGACACGGGGCATGAGCGGGGTGGGGGTACACGAGGAAGATACGGGGCATGAGCAGAGGGTGGGGGGAACATGAGGGAGACACGGGGCATGAGCAGGGGGTGGGGGGAACACAAGGTAGACACGGGGCATGAGCGGGGGGTGGGGGGAACACGAGGGAGACACAGGGCATGAGCGGGGGTGTGGGGAAACAGGGGAAACACGGGCATGAGTGGGGGGAGGGGGGAACAGGGCACACACGGGGCATGAGCGGGGGGTGGGGGGAAGGAGGGAGACACGGGACATAAGCGGGGGGTGGGGGAACAGGGGAAACACGGGGAATGAGCAGGGGGTGGGGGGAAAGGAGGGAGACACGGGACATGAGCGGGGTGTGGGGGGGACGGGAAGGAGAAACGGGGCATGAGCAGGGGTGTGGGGGGGAACAGGGCACACATGGGGCATGAGCGGGGGGAACAGTGGAGACACGGGGCATGAGCGGGGGGTGGGGGGTACAGGGAGACATGGGCATGAGGGGGGGTGGAGGGAGACACGGGGCATGAGTGGGGTGTGGGGGGAACGAGAGGGAGACACGGGGCATGAGCGGGGGGTGGGGGTGAACAGGGAACACACGGGGCATGAACGGGGGAGTGGGGGGTAACATGAGGGAAACACGGGGCATGAGCGGGGGGTGGGGGGAACACGAGGGAGACACGGGGCATGAGCGGGGGTTGGGGGGAACACGAGGGAGACACGGGGCATGAGCGGGGGTGGAGGGGAACATGAGGGAGACACGGGGCATGAGCGGGGGGGGGTAACACGAGGGAGAAACGGGGCATGAGCGGGTGGTGGGGAGAACACAAGGTAGACACGGGGCATGAGCGGGGGGTGGGGGGAACACGAGGGAGACACAGGGCATGAGCGGGGGTGTTGGGAAACAGGGGAAACACGGGCATGAGTGGGAGGTGGGGGGAACAGGGCACACACGGGGCATGTGCAGGGGGTGGGGGGGAAGGAGGGAGACACAGGACATAAGCGGGGGGTGGGGGGGAACAGGGGAAACACGGGGAATGAGCAGGGGGTGGGGGGGAAAGGAGGGAGACACGGGACATGAGCGGGGTGTGGGGGGGACGGGAAGGAGAAACGGGGCATGAGCAGGGGTGTGGGGGGAACAGGGCACACATGGGGCATGAGCGGGGGATGGGGGAACTGGGGAGACACGAGGCATGAGCGGGGGGGTGGGGGGAACAGTGGAGACACGGGGCATGAGCGGGGGGTGGGGGGAACAGGGGAGACACGGGGCATGATGGGGGGGAACAGGGCAAATACTGGGCATGAGCGGGGGTGGGGGTACAGGGAGACATGGGGCATGAGCGGGGGGTGAAGGGAGACACGGGGCATGAGCGGGGGGTGGGGGGCAAGAGGAGACACACGGGCCATGAGCGGGGGTGGGTGGTACACGAGGAAGACACGGGGCATGAGCAGGGGGTGGGGAGAACACGAGGGAGACACGGGGCATGAGCAGGGTGTGGGGGGAACGGGAGGGAGACACGGGGCATGAGCGGGGGTGGGGGTGAACAGGGCACACACGGGGCATGAGCAGGGGGTGGAGGGGAACAGGGTAGACACGGTGCATGAGCGGGGGGTGGGGAGAAACACGAGGGAGACACGGGGCATGAGTAGGGGGTGTGGGGACCAGGGCAAACTCCGGGCATGAGCGGGGGGTAGGGGGTACAGGAGGGAGACATGGGGCATGAGCGGGGGTGGGGGGAACAAGAGAGAGACACAGACCATTAGCGGGGGGTGGGGGGAACAGTAGGGAGACACGGGGTATGAGTGGGGGTGGGGGGAACAGTGGAGACACGGGGCATGAGCGGGGGGGGTGGGGGAACAGTGGAGACACGGGGCATGAGTGGGGGGTGGGGGGAACAGGGGAGATACAGGGCATGAGCAGGGGGTGGGTGGTAACACAAGGGAGACACCGGGCATGAGTGGGGGGAGGGGGGTTCAGGAGGGAGACACGGGGCATGAGCGGGGGTGGGGTGAACAAGAGAGAGACACAGGGCATTAGCGGGGGGTGGGGGACCAGGAGGGAGACACGGGCATGAGTGGGGGGTACACGGTGCATGAGCGGGGGGTGGGGAGAACACGAGGGAGACAAGGGTCATTAGCGGGAGGGGTGTGGGGTAACACGAGGGAAACACGGGGCATTAGCGGGGGTGGGGGGAACACGAGCGAGACACGGGGCATGAGCGGGGTGGGGGTACACGAGGAAGATACGGGGCATGAGCAGAGGGTGGGGGGAACATGAGGGAGACACGGGGCATGAGCAGGGGGTGGGGGGAACACAAGGTAGACACGGGGCATGAGCGGGGGGTGGGGGGAACACGAGGGAGACACAGGGAATGAGCGGGGGTGTGGGGAAACATGGGAAACACGGGCATGAGTGGGGGGTGGGGGGAACAGGGCACACACGGGGCATGAGCGGGGGGTGGGGGGAAGGAGGGAGACACGGGACATAAGCGGGGGGTGGGGGAACAGGGGAAACACGGGGAATGAGCAGGGGGTGGGGGGGAAAGGAGGGAGACACGGGACATGAGCGGGGTGTGGGGGGGACGGGAAGGAGAAACGGGGCATGAGCAGGGGTGTGGGGGGGAACAGGGCACACATGGGGCATGAGCGGGGGGAACAGTGAGGACACGGGGCATGAGCGGGGGGTGGGGGGTACAGGGAGACATGGGGCATGAGGGGGGGGTGGAGGGAGACACGGGGCATGAGTGGGGTGTGGGGGGAACGAGAGGGAGACACGGGGCATGAGCAGGGGGTGGGGGGAACACGAGGGAGACACAGGGCATGAGCGGGGGTGTGGGGAAACAGGGGAAACACGGGCATGAGCGGGGGGTGGGGGTGAACAGGGAACACACGGGGCATGAGCAGGGGGTGGAGGGGAACAGGGGAGACACGGTGCATAAGCGGGGGGTGGGGAGGAACACGAGGGAGACACGGGGCATGAGTAGGAGGTGGGGGGAACAGGGCAAACACCGGGCATCAGCGGGGGGTACAGGAGGGAGACATGGGGCATGAGCGGGGGGTGGGGGGAAAAAGAGAGAGACACAGACCATTAGCGGGGGTGGGGGGAACTGTAGGGAGACACGGGGTATGAGCGGGGGTGGGGGTAACAGTGGAGACACGGGGTATGAGCGGGGGGGTGGGGGAACAGTGGAGACACGGGGCATGAGTGGGGGGTGGGGGGAACAGGGGAGACACAGGGCATGAGCAGGGGGTGGGGGGTAACACAAGGGAGACACCGGGCATGAGTGGGGGGTGGGGGGTTCAGGAGGGAGACACGGGGCATGAGCGGGGGTGGGGGGAACAAGAGAGAGACACGGGGCATTAGCGGGGGGTGGGGGACCAGGAGGGAGACACGGGGCATGAGTGGGGGGTACACGAGGAAGACACGGTGCATGAGCGGGGGTGGGGAGAACACGAGGGAGATATGGGGCATGAGCGGGGGGTGGGGGATCACGAGGGAGACACGGGGAATGAGCGGGGGGGGGTGGGGCAACACGAGGGAAACACGGGGCATGAGCGGGGGGTGGGGGGAACGCGAGGGAGACACGGGGCATGAGCGGGGTGGGGGTACACGAGGAAGATAGGGGGCATGAGCAGAGGGTGGGGGGAACATGAGGGAGACACGGGGCATGAGCAGGGGGTGGGGGGAACACGAGGGCGACACGGGGCATGAGCAGGGGGTGGGGGTGAACACGAGGGAGACACGGAGCGGGGGTGGGGTGGAACAGGGGAGACACGGGGCATGAGCGGGAGGTGGGGGGAACAGGGGAACCACAGGGCATGACCAGGGTGTGGGGGGAACGGGAGGGAGACACGGGGCATGAGCGGGGGGTGGGGGGGAAAAGAGGGAGACACGGGGCACGAGCAGGGGGTGGGGTGGAACAGGGGAGACACGGGGCATGAGCGGGGGGTGGGGGGAACAGGGAAAACACGGGGCATGAGCAGGGGGTGGGGGGAACACGAGGGAGACACGGGACATGAGCGCGGGGTGGGGGAGTAACACGCGGAAGACACGGGGCATGAGCGGGGGGTGGGGTGGAACAGGGGAGACACGGGGCATGAGCGGGGAGTGGGGGTAACAGGGGAAACACAGGGCATGAGCAGGGGTTGGGGGGACGGAAGGGAGACACGGGGCAATAAGCGGGGGGTGGGGGGGAAAAGGAGGGAGACACGGGGCATGAGCAGGGGGTGGGGTGGAACAGGGGAGACACGGGGCATGAGCGGGGAGTGGGGGGAACAGGGGAAACACAGGGCATGAGCAGGGGATGGGGGGACGGAAGGGAGACACGGGGCAATAAGCGGGGGGTGGGGGAGAAAAGGAGGGAGATACAGGGCATGAGCGGGGGGTGGGGGGAACAGGGAAAACACAGGGCATGAGCGGGGCTAGGGGGGAACGAGAGGGAGACACAGGGCATAAGCACGGGGTGGGGGGATCAGGGCACAAACGGGGCATGAGCGGGGGTGGGGGGAACGGGAGGGAGAAACGGGGCATGAGCGGGGGTGGGGGGGAACAGGGCACACACGGGGCATGAGCAGGGGGTGGCGGGAACAGGGGAGGCATGGGGCTGAGCAGGGGGTGGGGGTAACACGAGGGAGACACGGGGCATGAGCGGGGCGTGGGGGGTAACATAAGGGAGACACGGGGCATGAGCGGCGGGTGGGGGGAACAGAGGAGACAAGGGGCATGAGCGGGGGGTGGAGGGGGAAAAGGAGGGAGACACAGGGCATGAGCAGGGGGTGGGGGGAACGGGAGGGAGACACAGGGCCTGAGCGGGGGTTGGGGGGAAACAGGGCACACATGGGGCATGAGCGGGGGATGGGGGCACAGGGCACACACGGGGCAAGAGCAGGGGGTGGGGGGCAACAGGGGAGACACGGGGCATCAGCGGGGGGGGAACAGGGCAGACACGGGGCATGAGCGGGGGGTGGGGGGTAGAGGAGGGAGACACGGGGCATGAGCGGGGGTGGCGGGAACAGTAGGGAGACACGGGGCATGAGCAGGGGGTGGGGGGAACAGTGGAGACACGGGGCATGAGCGAGGGGTGGGGGGAACAGTGGAGACACGAGGCATAAGGGGGGGAACAGTGGAGACACGGGGCATGAGCAGGGGGTGGGGTGAACAGGAGAGACACGGGGCATGAGCGGGGTAACACAAGGGAGACACAGGGCATGATCGGGGGTGGGGGGAACAGGGCAGATACTGGGCATGAGCGGGGGGTACAGGAGGGAGACACGAGGCATGAGCGGGGGTGGGGGGAGACACGGGGCATGAGCGGGGGTGGGGGGCAACAGGAGACACATGGGGCATGAACGGGGGAGTGGGGGGTAACATGAGGGAAACACGGGGCATGAGCGGGGGGTGGGGGGAACACGAGGGAGACACGGGGCATGAGCGGGGGTTGGGGGGAACACAAGGGAGACATGGGGCATGAGCGGGGGTGGAGGGGAACATGAGGGAGACACGGGGCATGAGCGGGGGTGGGGGGTAACACGAGGGAGAAACGGGGCATAAGCGGGTGGTGGGGAGAACACAAGGTAGACACGGGGCATGAGCGGGGGGTGGGGGGAACACGAGGGAGACACAGGGCATGAGCGGGGGTGTTGGGAAACAGGGGAAACACGGGCATGAGTGGGAGGTGGGGGGAACAGGGCACACACGGGGCATGTGCAGGGGGTGGGGGGAAGGAGGGAGACACGGGACATAAGCGGGGGGTGGGGGGAACAGGGGAAACACGGGGAATGAGCAGGGGGTGGGGGGGAAAGGAGGGAGACACGGGACATGAGCGGGGTGTGGGGGGGACGGGAAGGAGAAACGGGGCATGAGCAGGGGTGTGGGGGGAACAGGGCACACATGGGGCATGAGCGGGGGATGGGGGAACTGGGGAGACACGAGGCATGAGCGGGGGGTGGGGGGAACAGTGGAGACACGGGGCATGAGCGGGGGGTGGGGGGAACAGGGGAGACACGGGGCATGATGGGGGAACAGGGCAAATACTGGGCATGAGCGGGGGGTGGGGGTACAGGGAGACATGGGGCATGAGCGGGGGGTGGAGGGAGACACGGGGCATGAGCAGGGGGTGGGGGGCAAGAGGAGACACACGGGCCATGAGCGGGGGTGGGGGGTATACGAGGAAGACACGGGGCATGAGCAGGGGGTGGGGAGAACACGAGGGAGACACGGGGCATGAGCGGGGTGTGGGGGGAACGGGAGGGAGACACGGGGCATGAGCGGGGGGTGGGGGTGAACAGGGCACACACGGGGCATGAGCAGGGGGTGGAGGGGAACAGGGTAGACACGGTGCATGAGCGGGGGGTGGGGAGGAACACGAGGGAGACACGGGGCATGAGTGGGGGTGTGGGGACCAGGGCAAACACCGGGCATGAGCGGGGGGTAGGGGGTACAGGAGGGAGACATGGGGCATGAGCGGGGGTGGGGGGAACAAGAGAGAGACACAGACCATTAGCAGGGGGTGGGGGGAACAGTAGGGAGACACGGGGTATGAGCGGGGGTGGGGGGAACAGTGGAGACACGGGGCATGAGCGGGGGGGTGGGGGAACAGTGGAGACACGGGGCATGAGTGGGGGGTGGGGGGAACAGGGGAGATACAGGGCATGAGCAGGGGGTGGGTGGTAACACAAGGGAGACACCGGGCATGAGTGGAGGGAGGGGGGTTCAGGAGGGAGACACGGGGCATGAGCGGGGGTGGGGTGAACAAGAGAGAGACACAGGGCATTAGCGGGGGGTGGGGGACCAGGAGGGAGACACGGGCATGAGTGGGGGGTACACGAGGAAGACACGGTGCATGAGCGGGGGGTGGGGAGAACACGAGGGAGACAAGGGGCATGAGCGGGAGGGGTGTGGGGTAACACGAGGGAAACACGGGACATTAGCGGGGGTGGGGGGAACACGAGGGAGACACGGGGCATGAGCGGGGTGGGGGTACACGAGGAAGATACGGGGCATGAGCAGAGGGTGGGGGGAACATGAGGGAGACACGGGGCATGAGCAGGGGGTGGGGGGAACACGAGGGAGACAAGGAGCATGAGCGGGGGGTGGGGTGGAACAGGGGAGACACGGGGCATGAGCGGGAGGTGGGGGGAACAGGGGAACCACAGGGCATGAGCAGGGTGTGGGGGGAACGGGAGGGAGACATGGGGCATGAGCGGGGGGTGGGGGGGAAAAAGAGGGAGACACAGGGCATGAGCAGGGGGTGGGGTGGAACAGGGGAGACACGGGGCATGAGCGGGGGGTGGGGGGAACAGGGAAAACACGGGGCATGAGCAGGGGGTGGGGGGAACACGAGGGAGACACGGGACATGAGCGTGGGGTGGGGGAGTAACACAAGGGAGACACGGGGCATGAGCAGGGGGTGGGGTGGAACAGGGGAGACACGGGGCATGAGCGGGGAGTGGGGGAAACAGGGGAAACACAGGGCATGAGCAGGGGTTGTGGGGGACGGAAGGGAGACACGGGGCAATAAGCGGGGAGTGGGGGGGAAAAGGAGGGAGACACGGGGCATGAGCAGGGGGTGGGGTGGAACAGGGGAGACACGGGGCATGAGCGGGGAGTGGGGGGAACAGGGGAAACACAGGGCATGAGCAGGGGTTGGGGGGACGGAAGGGAGACACGGGGCAATAAGCAGGGGGTGGGGGGGAAAAGGAGGGAGACACAGGGCATGAGCCGGGGGTGGGGGGAACAGGGAAAACACAGGGCATGAGCGGGGGTAGGGGGAACGGGAGGGAGACACAGGGCATAAGCACGGGGGGGGATCAGGGCACACACGGGGCATGAGCGGGGGTGGGGGGGAACGGGAGGGAGAAACGGGGCATGAGCGGGGGTGGGGGGGGAACAGGGCACACAGGGGGTATGAGCGGGGGGTAGGGGGGAACAGGGCACACACGGGGCATGAGCAGGGGGTGGCGGGAACAGGGGAGGCATGGGGCTGAGCGGGGGTGGGGGTTAACACGAGGGAGACACGGGGCATGAGCAGGGCGTGGGGGGTAACACAAGGGAGACACAGGGCATGAGCGGCGGGTGGGGGGAACAGGGGAGACAAGGGGCATGAGCGGGGGGGTGGAGGGGGAAAAGGAGGGACACACAGGGCATGAGCAGGGGGTGGGGGGAACGGGAGGGAGACACGGGGCCTGAGCGGGAGGTGGGGGGGAACAGGGCACACATGGGGCATGAGCGGGGGATGGGGGCAACAGGGGAGACACGGGGCATGAGCGGGGGGTGGGGGAACAGGGCAGACACGGGGCATGAGCAGCGGGTGGGGGATACAGGAGGGAGACACGGGGCATGAGCGGGGGTGGGGGGAACAGTAGGGAGACACGGGGCATGAGCGGGGGTGGGGGGAACAGTGGAGACACGGGGCATAAGGGGGGGAACAGTGGAGACACGGGGCATGAGCAGGGGGTGGGGTGAACAGGAGAGACACGGGGCATGAGCGGGGTGTGGGGGGAACGGGAGGGAGACACGGGGCATGAGCGGGGGGTGGGGGTGAACAGGGCACACACGGGGCATGAGCAGGGGGTGGAGGGGAACAGGGTAGACACGGTGCATGAGCGAGGGGTGGGGAGGAACACGAGGGAGACACGGGGCATGAGTAGGGGGTGGGGGGAACAGGGCAAACACCGGGCATGAGCGGGGGGTAGGGGGTACAGGAGGGAGACATGGGGCATGAGCGGGGGTGGGGGGAACAAGAGAGAGACACAGACCATTAGCGGGGGGTGGGGGGAACAGTAGGGAGACAAGGAGCATGAGCGGGGGGTGGGGTGGAACAGGGGAGACACGGGGCATGAGCGGGAGGTGGGGGGAACAGGGGAACCACAGGGCATGAGCAGGGTGTGGGGGAACGTGAGGGAGACACGGGGCATGAGCGGGGGGTGGGGGGAAAAAGAGGGAGACACGGGGCATGAGCAGGGGGTGGGGTGGAACAGGGGAGACACGGGGCATGAGCGGGGGGTGGGGGGAACAGGGAAAACATGGGGCATGAGCAGGGGGTGGGGGAACACGAGGGAGACACGGGACATGAGCGTGGGGTGGGGGAGTAACACAAGGGAGACACGGGGCATGAGCGGGAGGTGGGGTGGAACAGGGGAGACACGGGGCATGAGCGGGGAGTGGGGGGAACAGGGGAAACACAGGGCATGAGCAGGGGTTGGGGGGGACGGAAGGGAGACACGGGGCAATAAGCGGGGAGTGGGGGGGAAAAGGAGGGAGACACGGGGCATGAGCAGGGGGCGCGGTGGAACAGGGGAGACACGGGGCATGAGCGGGGAGTGGGGGGAACAGGGGAAACACAGGGTATGAGCAGGGGTTGGGGGGACGGAAGGGAGACACGGGGCAATAACGACACCTAGTAGCCATCGCTGAAAGTTCACCTCCAGTTCTGATTGTGGGTATGCATATTAGCTTAAATGCAAACCTTTCTCCTCAGGAAATTGCCTTTGTCTAAGAGGGCAGTGCTACTTTATACATAGCTTAATCAACCCAATAACGACGTTTGCAACGCTGTTAGGACAACTAACCTAGTTTCACCCTTATTAGGAATCATCAGTGCAGTATAGCCCGACAGCCTTGTGGTTGGAGCATTTCACCACGTTTTCACAACACCAAGGAAGTTATGGTGGGTTAAAAAAACTTACACCTGAAATGTGAAAATAGGAAAATCCATTTGAGGCAACTCTCAGACTCCACAGCGCCCATAGTAACCATTGCTACAAGATGCAAATATATATTTAGTGAAAAAAACGTGTAGCTAATAACTAATAAAGAGTTAAGATGAACTGATTTTTCGCAACAAAGCCAATATACTCGTAACTAATAACTAATACAGAGTAAAGATTAACCGATTTTTCGCAACCAAGCCAATAAACTTGCAACTAAAAACTAATAAAGAGTTAAGATGAACCGATTTTTCGTAACAATGCCAATATAATTCTGTGGTTGTGGAAAGTGACGAACATCTTAACTTGGGAGTACCCCCTCAGGTAGATTTACCCTATGATGTCATTTTTTATCTCATTGGTAATCCCTGATGTGATGTCATTTTTGTGCTCATGGGATGAGTAATGGGGGTGCTCCAATTTAAGATCGTCGCCACTTTCCACACCCGCTGATTTTCATGGGTTTTGTTGCAATAAATCGGATCATCTTAGCTCTGAATTAACTACAATTTTTTCACCGAATTTCAATGGTTTTGTTATGCTATATTTTACCCATAGTCCAAAAGCCATGTCTTTTGGTCATAGCCAATGTCCTTTTAGCAGCAATTATTATAAAAGACTGATGAATCAAGGTTGCTCACTCCTGCCTTGCCTCCTGGCTGTCCCTTTGCATCGAAGTTCATTTTGTGGGATTCAGGTGGTTAAAAAGCCATGTCAAGGGACAGGAAAACCTCTAGTAAGTTTCAACCTGTGAAAAGTTGTTTTCTCTTTGGGAAAGGGGAATACGGTATTTCTCTTCTTATACGCTTTCTTAAATGCTCCAGTACTCGTTTAACTTTATTGCTAGTAGGGGGGTCGGCATAAAATAGGTTTTGCCCTTTGAGAATCCACACCTGTTGACTAAGAGGTCTCTCTGGATGTACTAGTGTTTCCACTTGGTGTACGTTTTCCTGATTCCCTGAAAGACACCCCGGAATCTGCACCGAGTTTTGGATCTCTACATCTGATGCATCTTGTGAGATGCAGTTCCCTACCCTGTGCATTTGTGACCAGGTAGTGTCTGACTAGTTATTCGCTCAGGGAGCGTAGGAAACTTTCAGGCCTGGTCCTGTCAGTCCTACTCTCAGATACACCGGGAACTGTATGTGATGTTAGCACTGCGACTTTGTCACATATCCCCACCATTTCTCTCTGGCTACTCCTAGCTTTTCCCAGTTTAGATGATTAGCTATATGGGCCAGACTTTTCTTTGATTATCCTGTTCTACCTGCATGGGAGGTTTTCCCTGATTGACTGGGTTTGTTTTTACTCAGGCCTTCTCCTTATCCAAGGATTCCTCTGGTATGCATGACACAACCACCGGTTGAATTCAGGGAAGTTTGTTCCCAGGAGCAGGACCTCTGGTATTTATTTATTTATTTAAATTTTTGAGTAGTGCGCTACATGCCCGAAGGCCTCAGAGCGCAGCAAGGCAGAGGAGAGTAAAGCAACTAGAACGAGAGATCAAACAGCAGAAGAAATTAGTCAGCCACATTAAAAAGACGAGTTTTAAGACTCTTCTTAAAAATGGTTAAAGAGTGACCTATTTTAATGGTGGGTGGGAAAGCGTTCCCTTCCCGCGGGGCATGAAAGTCAAAATTAGTTTCTCCACATTTTTCAGGCGAAAGTGCGGTTGAGTTAGTTGAGGGACATCAGAGGAATGCAGTTCTTGACGGGTAGATTTTCGATGATAGTCTCCTAGAAAGGCAGGTGCACACTTATTCTGGCATTTAACGGCAAGAGACAATACCTTATGCCTTATTCTCTGTCTGACCGGAAGCCAGTGCAGTTTCCTCCTGAAGGCAGTTACATGGTCACGCCTGGAGAGCCCAAAAACTGTTTCACAACACCCATTTTGAGTGGTATGGAGGCCAGAAGATTGCCTTGTGAAGTGCTAAATAGTAGACTGTTATGATTGTCTAACCTTGAGTTCAAAAGAGATGATCGCAGGAGCGCTCTATTGGCAATAGATAAATAGGGCCTAATCCGATGAAGCAACTTAATTACGTGACCGCAGGATGATCGTCGTTGTGATACCTGTTTCTTCGGTTGTATACGAATTGTTCGTTTTACAACTGTTCGAATTACAATTGACCTTTTCACAATTGACCGAATTGTGAAGGTCAATTGTAACATATATGTGGAGGGAAACTCCCCACAACCCCGCACCCAACGCCAAACCCCCCAAAACCCATATATATATATATATATATATACGGTCAATTGTGAAAAGGTCTATTGTGACCCTTTAAATTCGGTCAATTGTTCATTCGAACAATTGTAAACGAACAATTTGTGTAATACCGTTTCTTCATAGATAATTCTGCGTCAAGACACACCCCAAGAGTTTTTACTGAATTACAGACAGTACTACTGGTGCCCGCAATTTCGAAGTGTGAATATTGAGAATGAAGTTTCTTCAGACGAGGACCAAATGCCAGAATAAGAAGCTCAGTCTTAGAATCGTTAAGGGGGAGATAATTTTCTGCCATCCAGATCTGTATTTTATTGTAGACTAGATTTATTTTATCCGAATCCTTGGAGTACTCTCCAGAGAGTTCAAAGAGGATCTGGGATCTGTCATCAGCATAATTTGCAAATTGGACCCCCAGATTGTCCAGAAGATCAATGAAGGGTCTTATGTAAATATTGAATGGCAGGGGTGAGAGACATGATCCCTGCGGAACACCACAGGACAAAACTATGGGATTAGCTTGGGCTCCAGGCACAGCCACTCTTGAAATCCTAGGACCAAGAAAGGAGGCCAACCAATTGGCAGCAGTATCCGAGCAGTTTGCCACAGTTAACAATCTGCTATGTATGAGTTTGTGGTGAATAATGTCAAAAGCTGACGAAAGATCTAACAATAAGATAAGCGCTGGGTGACTTTTTTCAATGATTTTGGTAATATATGATTTGAGATCTTAAAGAGCGGTCTCCGTGCCATGTTAGGCTCTGAAACCTGACTGGTGGCTGTTTAATGGATTATTTTGCGCTATGAAGTTCTGGAGATGTAAGTATGCAACTCTATCCAAAATCTTCAGCAGATAGGGAACATTGGTGATAGGTCTGTAGTTCTTTGGAGCTGCAGGATCAATGGGTGGCCTTTATTAAAAGAGGAGTGACCCAGACATCCTTAAGGATGTCGGGTACAGTGCCATTTTCAAAGGATAGGTTAATCATTTTTGTGATCCATGGTATCAATGCAACTAGAGAGTATTTCAGGATGCCAGCCGGGCAAGAGTCTCCCAGACATGAGGTAGACTTCATGTTCTTAACAATTTGCATAACTTCATCTTCAGTACAGCTATGAAATGTAAACTTGGGGGTCGTTCTATGTAGATTTAAGTGTGCATAATTTGTTATAGTAGGCTAATTTTTAGAAACAAGTCTGGTCAGAGATAGACAGATGGTGACCTGCAATTTTATTGGCAAACTCATCCTGAATGGATTCACACCATAAGGAATCTTTAGTGGTAGGTGGAAAAGTTGATAAATGACTTTCAAATTTCTTCAAGATTTTAAAGGGTTCTTTGGAGTTCAAGTGTGCATTATTGATGCGTAAATTGTAGGTTGACTTTTTTGCTTCAATAATGATATTTTTGTATAGTTTAACACTTCTCTTATAACTCTCAAGAGTAGCAGAGCAAGGATTCTTTCTCCATTTACGTTCTACCAATCTTTTTGTCCTTCTTGCTTCCACAATCTCATCTTTAAACCATGTTTTCTTTGTAGTTTCTGTTTTAAATATTTTTACTTTTTCAGGAGCACAAATGTCAATAGTCTCCCTAATAGCAGAGGATAAATGAGAGACCAGGTCAGAAGGGTTAGTACTAGCATCAATATGCCCGAGCTTCGATGTAACAAGAGCAGAAATGTTCTTGGTATCACACAATGTTATTTTAACTCTTGGATTAGCATCCAGTCTAGGAGGGGAGGTAGGGAGAATAATGGAAGTATTAACAAAAAAATGATCTGACCAAGGACATGGTGAAATAATAATAGGAGTATTCTGAACATTATGTGACAGAATCCAATCCAATGCGTGGCCTGCCTAATGAGCTGGAGCCTTTGCCAACTGTACAAAACCTGCTACTTCCAGGGAGGAGAGCAGAGATGCAGCAGCAGAATCTGCTGGATCATCAGCCCATAAGTTAAAATCACCCATCAGGAGTACTGGGGATTTAGCTTTAATATTACTGTTTAATAGCTCCAGTAATTGTACTTTGAAGAGCATTAGGGCTTGAGGAGGTTTAGAGATAGTGAAAATAGTAAGAGATTTGTTGGGGTTCATTTTCATTTTAATAACAAGAAGTTCACAACCCTCCAAGAGCAGGTTATTGGATGAATAGCAATCAAAATGATCTTTTCACAATAAGTGCAACACCACCATCCCGTTGATCATTACGATCAGCACAATAGATTTTATATTCTACTGTCAGGGAATTCTCGATGGCAGTCTGAGCTGGTTTATGTATCCACGTTTCCGATAATGCAAGGATGTCAAGATGGTGAGTAAAAATATAGTTTTCAATCTCAAAAGTGTGCTTTACCAAGGACCGGGTATTGAGAAACGAGATATGTAGTTGACTGTATCTTTTTTGAACAAGACAGAAAAAACTCTTTGGGGAAATTTGCTCCAAAAGACACGGATATCTTGTAATCTTCTCTATGGGACAGTTGTATGTATGGGGGGAGCATGGTACCTGTCATCTCGTTAATACGTCTGCTGGGTAAGATCGAAACTGCTCTGGAAAGTGTAAATGTTAACTCAACCACTCCTAGCTAAACGTATGGCTTTCAAAGTGATGTCTATTGAATTTTTTGGTATGTTTGGGGTAGACTAAACATGTTGTTGGTTATGAAAAGCATGTCCAAAGAAACAAATTATAAAGATAACTATGTACATTTTCTTCATTAGCAATGTTAAATTTTAATCTCTACAAAGGAATGGTTGATGAATTTAATTTTATAACTATCCCCTTGTCAATTGTAATTTTAATGACTATGTCTGAAACCTTGAAAGTATGTTCTAAAAATCATGTTTTGTAAAAGTTTTCTTTTGTAAAACTTAATATAAAATGATATTCTTTTTAAATAAAAAAAAAGATAGGTAGTTGATTTTTTGTATGTTCTTGCAGCTTACAGCGTGTGATACTATCCTCATCAGAACTGTATTCCATCTGACTAGTTACCAGCGGTTCTGTGGTAAAGGGATGGTTTGTTGACAGAGGGGCACAACCAAGGTCCAAATAGAGCAGCCCCTTGACTGAGGGGGGGAGTTAGTAACCTGACATGCATTGGTGGGCATTAATGGAGATTTTTGGGGAGATACCACAGCAATGTTATCCTGAGCAGTGATATTCTTCATTTGCACGCACGTTCTGGGCTTAACAACCATATTCTAGAAATTCAAACAAGATAAAACTATTACAAAGTTACCCTCAAAGCTTACAGAGAGCTAAGGTGCGTCCCCAGGGGCTTTCAGCTACGAACTCTACGCACTGCTCTCACCTTGCACGAACCGTCACATACCGGCCCGTTCACGTCAGGCGTGGTCATGCCTGAGAACTAAATAAGAACAGGAATGAACTACAGGGTAAGTAGGGAACTGCAGTTCCTTATTGCCAGTGCGTGCACATTCTCAATTAAGCTCTGCTTTAAATCACACACGTTGCACTACAAAAAGACTAAGGTAGAACACAAGGATAAACAGAAGGAGATTCCTGGTAACCCGGGATTCCTCTAGTTTCTACCTCCCATGATCTTTTTCCCTTCCCCTCTAACACCTTAGCTGTGGAATAATATTCCCTACAACCATTAATGCAGACAGTCAGTACTTTGGTTTTCCCAGCTGGTTTCCAGATTCAGGATTTTTGGGTGCACAGCATTCTCTTTTCTTCCGAGTTTAGCTTGGAGATTATGTCCCATCCAATTACGTTCAATGGTACCTGAAATCTTCTTCAAGACTTTTCAGAGAGCCCGTATAAATACCTGGATGGCTTTTCTTATGAGACTTCTTTTTCTTGTGGATTTTACTTGGGTCTCATATCATTTAGTCAGGGTTACGGCTTCCACCTTCCTGGCATCTCTGATGGTCTTGAAAGATTCCCTACTGTTCTACGGGTGGTATGCCTTCATAACCTTTCACCCTCATCTGAGAGTTATCTCCTTCTGACATAAAGGATAGTAGAGAATGGAAAAGGATATCTAGGGGGGCATGGCTAACTGGCATGCAGAGAAGACGTGCCTCACAGAAGCTCCTGCTAGATCCTACATTGATCCGGTTAAATGGCAAGAAATGAGGGACAATTTATACTAAAAACATGTACAACAATAAGAAACTGCACCAGAGTGGAAAAGCTGTGCACTGGACGCCCTGCATCTGCAGAAGAACGTGTTGCTCTAACTGTGTAGGACCGCTGTGGCAGCCAAGATGGCGATCGGAAGAGCATAACAGCGCTGACAAGCTCCCGAGAATAGAAAGTGAGATGTTGGGGACTGGCGTAGAAAGCGAAGGAGCGGAGCAGTACAGAGCAGTCTGCTCGACAAGAACAACAAGAGGACCACAGACGTTTGCGGTCATGGGCGGATTCATACGGCCTCGCGTACCCAAGAGACCGGAGCAGAGAAGTGATCGACAGCAGCAGGGATCCCCCTTGAGGCTTTGATTGGGAGCGTAGGCCTGCAGAACACAGCAGAGACAAGCTGTAATGTGCGCAGGGGGGAGCGTACTAAAGAGGGCGAGCGGGTGACCGCATTACATTTAACACAGCGCAGATTTAAAAAAGGAACCCCCAGAATCAGCCCAACCTTCGCACACAACATCCTGGTAGATAACACAATAAGTTAATAGGAAGGTGCGAAGGTGACATGTGAGACGGGCGAAGCAAGTAGAGAAATACAGGTGGAAGACAACACCATGGAAGTGCATCAAGCAACAGCGGAAGTTGATATGTTGAAGCAAAAAGTAAAATTGCTCAAAGACAGCGCTGAGGACGCAGAAGGGTGTACTAGAAGGAGTAACATTAGAATCCTAGGACTGCCTGAAGGAATGGAAGGTACCAACCCCACCAATTATGTCAAATATGTGCTATTACAAGAACTGGGACCAGGGAATCTCATCCAAGGATTCACGGTGGAACGCGCACACCATTCCTTAATTAGGAAAGCACCACTGGGGGGCACCTCCCAGGCCTATAACTGCCAAAATACTAAACTATAAGGACAGGAGAAGATCTTGGCATTCACGAGGACGGGAGGAACAATACAAAGAGCCTCGGCTAAATTGGCAATATACTCGGACTATACCTTCCAAGTGCAGAAACGTTGAGCCCAATTTATAGCAATAAATGAAAGACTGAGGAAGGCAGAGCTAAAATATATGTTAATCTACCCGGCCATGCTGAAGATAATACTCAATGGATGCGCATTGTTCTTCGACACTCCTAAAGAAGCACAGGACTGGTTGGACAGCGTGAAAATGCCAGCATCATGTAGAGACTGACAAAACAATTTTGGATATAAAAAGCCATAGCATAAGACCATTTGAAGAAATTGGGAGCCCTGGAAAACACAAGCGAAGGCCTCAAGGGCCCGACCATAGGGTGACACTTGGTGGTAGCTGCTGTATCTCAATAATGTCTACAGAGCAGGAGAGTACGAAGCGAGGGCACAGTCTTCAAGGGAAGGGTGTCACAGGACGGTGAAACACCCCAACGTCCCCATACATTTCTGTTAGGGTATGCTATAAGTACCCACCCGTTGGGCTCCAAGCACCTGGTTGGACGACCAGGAGGGAGGGAGCGGAAGCGGGTTTGTCAGAGCATGTGCTGCATAGCTGGGCGATTTAAGTTTGGGATGGAACAGTTAAGCCGGGGGGTGGGAGAAGTTGCTAATGGAAACAAAGAGGAAGCCAGACAATGTATCTCTATTCATGGTCACGTATGGAGGCATAACCTCTAGGAACAAAGCATTAATAATGAGACAACAATACATCGGATAATAGAATAAATAACAAAGTAAACTATGGCCAGCAGGTGGCAAGTGCAAGGGAGAAGGGTAAGTGCAGGCATTAGGTGTCAAGTGCTAGTGGTAGGACTGTAGGGATACAGAGAACAGTCCCCAAGTGCGGGGGTTTCCAGGAGGGCAGTGCAGGTGTGCGACTGGCGGAGTGTGGGGGCCTTGGCCCGAGATCAGAGGGTGGCCAGGTAAACCAGTGCAGTTTCAGTATAAGCCAGGAAATCATCAGGGGAGAGGAGGAGAAAAAGCAGAAGCAAAGAGAAAGGTTTTGAAGTGCCTCCAGAACCGGAGATGGTTCTCCTCAAGTTTCAGGGGGGCAGGGAGGCTGTTCCAGAGGGAGGACCCAGCCGATGAAAGTGATCTACCACCAACTTGTTGCTTAGAGAAGCGACTGACCCATGGACCCAGAAGGCCTTGTGGATGCTGCAGAGGGTTTTGAACTTATTCCTTGCAGCCACTGGGAGCCAGTGCAGAGATTTCAGTCTGTCAAGTGATACGATCCCTGTGCTTGAGGCCAAGGACAAGTCTTGCAGTCCGGTTCTGGATGAGATGCAGGGGGCGGAGGGTAGAAGCAGACAGATCTAGAAAGAGGCTGTTGCTATAGTCCAGCTTAGAGAGAACCAGGGCTCTGGAGACAGTGAGCTTCTGGGGGAAGGATAGGAAAGGTAGAATACCTCTGAGGAGGTGTAGCTTGTAGTGCGACTTCTTAGAGATATCAGAGATGTGAGGAGAGAAGGAGAGTGTGGAGTCGAAGATGACCCTGAGGTTTTTAGCCTCACAGGTGGGAACAGGGAGAGGGCCAAGAGAGGCCAGCCAGAGAGTGTCAGGAAAGGAGGGTGTGGGTGTGCCGATGAGGAGAATCTCAGTCTTGCTGGCATTTAGGCAGGGATCATTGGCGGCACACCACTCCTGGATGGCGGACAGGCAGTCAGAGATGAGAGAGATTGTGAATACCAATGCACCAAACCACGACGCTATGACATTTTTCCGTTCCCTATATGCAAGATTAAGTCTGTACAGAAACAGAGTACTGCTTTGGGGAGGAGACTTTAATTGCACACTAAACCCTAAAATGGACTGGTTCGATGACAAGTTCAGAAGGCCCGCATCTCCAGCAAACATTTTAAATACCCTACTGCGGTCATTTAGCCTGTTAGACATTTGGGGGACACTCCACCCATCACTGAGAGATTACTTACACCACTCTGCCTCACACAAAGTTTACACAAGATTAGATTATCTATTCACAGGTGAGGAACAAATGAGGGAATTTGAGGAGCCAGAGTATTGTCAGGTCATGCTCCATTAGAACTTAAGTGGGTAATAATGGCACCCAGGCCGGTTATACCAACCTGGAGGCTTCGAAGTGAAACCCTATTGGACACAGCATTCAAAGAGCATGTCTGGAAACATACAGAGGAATTCTTTAAGATTAACAAAGGCAGCATTGAATCAATGGGAACAGAATGGGAGGAATTTAAAGTAGTGAGTAGGGGGGAGATGACAGCTCAAGCTCAGGTGGGTGGGGCACGCAAAGCCATCACTACAGAACTAAACAGAATAGAACTAGAATTAGCCATGTTAGAGAGAAGGAATAGCGCAGGAGAGGAGAATTTGGATGAAGTAAGAGTGCCTAACATAATGGAATAAATTGGGCAAATTCAGCTATGAGAAACATTTAGAAAAAACACATACGGAAGGGGATAAACCAGACAGACTACTTGCGTGGCTATACAAGAAAGATAGTAAGGAAGCACGTATACACTCTGTCCAGAATAAAGAGGCTACTGTGTACAACACACAGGTGGGAGTAAACGACACATTTTAAGAATATTACAGCGAGCTGTAAGAAGTTGCCAGTGAGGAGCATTAAGAGGAACTACAGGAAGCATTAGACCTCATAGTCTTGCCGCAATTAGAAATAGAGAAAGTACAGATGTTAGAAGAAAATATATCGTCAGAGGAGATCCTGTCCATAATTAGAAAATTGCCCTCAGGTAAACACCGGGTATGGATGGGATACCGGGGGAATTCTATAAAGAATACACAGGCAGCCTGTATACATGGAAGTGTTCGAAGTAGGAACGCTCCCAGGAAGCATGAGAGAAGCTGTGATAATTCCACATCCCAAGCCTAATAAAAAAACAATACATTGTAGCTCCTTACAGGCACTTATCCTTATTGAATCAGGATAACAAGATTCTAACAGCACTATTATCGAATAGGCTCAAGAGAGTAATAACAGAATTAATACACCCCGACCAAACGGGATATGTGCCAGGAAGGAATATTTCCTGGAATTTACGTAGATTACATCATGTTATTAGCAGTACAAATGATACCGACGAGTGCTGTGCGGTGGCTTCCCTAGACGCAATGAAAGCGTTTGACTAAGTCCAGTGGGATTGGCTCTATGTGACTATGAGGAAATTAGGCTTCGGGCGGATGTATATGCAGTGGATACAATGGATTTATACTGAACCCATGGCTAGGGTCAAAAGGGCGGGCATTTTCTCTGAGAGATGGGAGTTGAGGATAGGAATCAGACAAGGCTGCCCATTATCCCTGATGCTCTATATCATAGCAACCAACAGCAGCATTCCTGTGGCAAGAATACCAGGATGAGGGAATCAGGATAGATGGCGTGAGGCACGTAGTATCTATATATGCAGACAACGCGCTACTTACTATATATACACAAGACCCTAAGGAGAATCTGCAACACATATTAGATGTAATGGACAACTTTAGTGCGTTGTCTGGAATTACGATTAATAAGAGCAAATTCTGTCTATTCCCGCTAGCCAAGTTTGCTTCGGGAAACAAGGCGGAGATTCCAGTACTATCACAACGGTGGGAATAAGATACCTTTGGATATCTTGTGCTGGATCTATACCATCCCCCCGAACAGGAGCATGCACACAACATGGTAAAAGCGCTAGAGGGACTAGTGAATTCAATGACATTTTGGGGGAAGTTGCCATTGTCGGTAATGGGAAGAGCAGCGTTATTGAAGATGGTGGCACTATCCAGAATCCTAAATTGATTTGGGAATATCCCCTACAATATACCCAAAACATTCTTTGCCAGACTAGAAAAAGAGTGCAAAAGGTTCCTATGGCAAAGAGGTAGACATAACTCTACAGAGACCCTATGATAAAGGGGGGCTGAGAATTCTGAATTTTGAACTATATAACCAAGCAGGCCATATGCAGTATGTGTTTGGTTGGCTTGCAGGCTGTTAGGCAGGATTGTATGTAGTAACCCTGTGTGAGACTACACCAGCCTTGTTCTCTTGGCAATAGGTAACCCAACCTTTGGTATAGGCCTGTACTAAACAAGTTGGTAGTGTGACTGAGCAGCCAGGCTCATCTCAAGAGGGCTCAATGTGAGCCGTAGGGTTGCAACATAGAGTTTCACAGTGCCAAGTATTCAAATAACACTTATACTCAAGGTTTCTTGATTCAAAAATTATTTATTAATTCATCAGTCAGTTTTAAAATAAGCCTTCTTTAGAAAGGAGCAATTGGCAACAATAAAAATACACTCCATCAGTTCAATAAAGTAAGTAGATACCCTTTTGAGATTGCACACAGAATTCCTACACCCAAAGGTGACTTCAATAGCTAGGACACTATGGACATGAATATATCACTTTTCACACGCAAATGGTAATACTGAAGTTGTGGGGAAAAAGGAAAAGGTTAGGAAAGGAAATAATGGTTAACAGGTTTCTCAAACAGGTAAGCACTTTTAAACCCCCCAATGCAATGTAGATTACCCCTTTCCCAGCTATGCAAGTAAAGTATGTATGCCTTTTTGGAGGGATAGTTAAACACAAAGTCAGAGGTTAGGAGAGTCTTCAGGGAGCCAGGACAACCAATGTCAATTAAGCAAAGTCTAGGGAAGCTGAGGCAGTTCTTGAAGGTAGGTAAAAAGTCTTGCACAATGTTAAAGGGAGTTGAAATCACTGTTGGGCCACAAACTGGGAGGCTTGTCAAGGGCAAAGCTTGAAGCAACTCTGCAAAAGGCAGCAAATGCAAGTCTCCACTGGGAGCAAGCAAGCTACACAAACAAGAGGTAAGTACGCCTTAGTTCACAGTACCTTAGGTGTGAAGAAATGGTTCCAGCTGGCTTCTGTTTCTGTTGTAGTTCCTGCGGATCCTGTTGTTCCTGGGCCTCAGTCGTGGGGACAAGACAGGGGCCGTCTGGGGAACCCCGCACTACGATTCGAAGGTCGGCAGCAGCAATGGGCAGTTCAGATCAGCGGCACTTCGCTGTTTCAGCTACTCGCAAATAGCACCACCGCGGTTCTTGGACACCTTGTGGACTTTCCTTGCTTCTGGGGTCCAGCACTCTGTTGAGGTGGCTCAGGCTTGGTCAGCCCTGCTGCGAGGGAGTCTGTAGGATCTTCCTGGAGCTTGGGTCTGGCTTAAAAACAATGCCGTCGATTCTGGTGTTCCTGTCCCCTGGCACTTGGTTCCTGCAGCAGCAATGGAAGTACAGCCAGCAGAGAGAGGGGTTTCAGTCGAGTTCGTCTTGGGGGTCAATTGGTCCCACCAACCCAGGGGGAGAAGTCATCCTTTCTGGGCTTCTCTAGTTCATGTCGAAATAGGAGCTTCAGCACTGCAGCATGGCTTCACCGGGCAAACCAACGGTCCAGGAGGTGCAGCAAGCTTCTCTTCCAGTTTCTTTCTTCGGTTCCTTTGTCCAGTGGTCGACTCTGGCTTCCTTGCAAAAGACCTCGTCTTTTATGCAAGTCGTGCCCATTCGTTTGCAGCCTAGCTGTCACTCACACAACAGGGCGGCTGTCCTCAAGGTCAGCCAGCTGGCCAATCACCTTTGGGTGCATTCCTGTCACCAAGAAGACTAAGCACAGGGAGTTTCAGGAACCTCCCTTGTTTCCTGCCCTGCTAGACACGCTGGAGTCAGAGGCAAGCTTCACCAGTGAACCCTGCCAAAGACAAAATGAACAAAGGCACCAAACCTGGTTTGGCACGCAGAGTAAATCTCCAAAAGGTCCTTTCCAAAACGAAATTTTGAAAAAAGAAGACCGGAGCCATTTTGACAAAATGGTCACCCATGGATGCTGTACTGCAGCTACAAACGCATCCCGCGGTAAAAACACACAATGGTAGGAAAAAGTAGACCACTGCCACCAGTCATTAATTGTAGAAAGGGTAACATAAAAATGTTACACCAGAAGTTAGACAAAGGGAATACTAAGTAACCTCTCCAGCACCTATTGTTAGATAGTGTGTGCTGGGTCTATAAAGAGGAAAATATAAGTAAAGTCAATTTCACTTTACTACTCTTGAAAACAGTAGTTATCCAAGAGAAGGTATTTAAACCTTAGCAGAAATCCAAAGGATTTCTCGACACTGCACTGAGGGTTCTGTCTGTCACAATGTAAAACGATGATGTCTATAGAGTTTGTCAGACTCCAAAACCAAAAGAAACACGAGTTCAAATCAAATAATGATGCTTGAGAGAGTGGGAAAAAGTCCTAAAGTCCAGAAAAACAGCTGGGGGTCTCTAAGGTAGATCGGAATAAGCACATTTCTGAGAATTCTCCCTTACACAGACGATCCCACAATGGACACAGCTCTCTTACAACCGGCAATACAACACCTTGCTATGACAGTTTTTCTAAAGTCCAACTAAGGGTTTAGTAAAACCATTCAACTGAGCCCCTACAAGACTCCACTCTTACTATAAGGCTGTGCCACCTGAGTTTGTTGGTAGTGTAAACAGAGCAGCCAGGCTTATCTTAGGAGGGAGAGAGGGCTGTAGAATCAGTACAAATTAAATTGTAATACAAATGGTCCAAAGAAACCCTGAAACACTATGTATTGTAAAAATAAATGGTTTATTTAAATACAAGTAGACGCAGATAAATCTTGGGGGAAATAAGAACTATCACATTATATGTAATCACAATTATAAAAACACAACGCTATGCTTGAAGGTACACAGACCAAAGCATAAACCTTATTTGAAACACCTAACAGTATTTCTAGGGAAGTCAAATCTTGTCATACACATTCAGTATAGGTCACAACTGTTCTTGGGGAGTAAAAACCAATGGTTACATTCAGATTACATTTAGTAATTCAAGGGTAGTAGACCCTACCAGTTGTACCGTGATGCTCAGTAACAAATCACACAATCAGTTAACTGGACAATATACATTTTGTGAATAGTGGAACACTTATCCTAGGTACAGTAAAAAGCTATAACTACTTTTGTGATAACACACAGTTATACTAGGTAAGTAAGACCTAAGGATGTAATATTCAATTACAGGTGCTTTTGAGATCAGTGAAACACAGATTGAGATAAGCAGTAACTCTTGTAACTTATTTTAGGATGGCACACAGCTAACTCAAGGTAAGGAAAACCCATATACTTTTTTTAAGGAGCTATCAGCAACTTGGGGCAGGTATAAACCTAAGACTGTTTTTGTGTCTGTCTAAAACAGACCAGGGAAAGCAAAACCGAATGTTACACTTTATGAATGACTCAGCTATTCTAGGTAGGTAAAACCTAATGCAGACTTATTCTGGACAGGCTAACAGCAAGTCAGGGGAAGAAAGACCCAGTTTTGGGACACTATTACAATTATCCTAACAGGAATAATAAAGTGAAACCAACAGCATTACTTTTGGGAAGAGGCACAACCAAATCACAGGTGAGTAATATACCCTTACATCTACTTTCTATTAGAATGGCAAAACAGTTTCTAAGGAAAGAAAGATGTTACCTATAAGAACTTTTGTAACTGTTCACTCTCAGAGTTACAGTTACCGACCAACTCTTTACAACTAAGTAACGTTTAAACACTTATTCTCTTTTCTAGGCAAAAGGCCCAATCCCTTAAAAGTATATCCCTTATTCTTGGAGTTTGAGTGTTCTCAGTGGCAGAAGGGGAGTCACTAGGGTCTAGTGTCCAACAGGCATTGTCAAGATAGGTTCTTAAGTAGCAAAAGTCAGAGTTCCTCAGGAAGACGGTTCAAACAGGTGAGTATTTTACTTTAGAGTTAGTTGAGGGTCCAGGGATCACAGAAGACACACTAGGAGGATTCCAGAAGTGGGACTGGGTGAACTGGACGAGAGGCCTCCCAATCACAGAAAACACCCCACAACTACACAGGAACCACAAGAGACTTAAGGTAAGTACATATCCAAGTCAGCACAATACCTCAGCATAGAAGAAGATTTTGCAGCAGGAGAACTTCAGGATCTGTAGTGATCCAGTCAGTGGATTCCTTGTCGTGGTGAGTGGAGACAGGAACTTGGAAGGCACTTTACAGCAGGGATCAACGGGGAATGCTCTAGGCAAGGTTTTCCTCATGAGTGGATATGGCTCTGACTGGAGATGGCTCTGTAGCGCCTTGAAACACTTGTGTATAGGCGCGTTATAAATTCCATCTCATATCATATCATATGATGCATTTTACAGGAGCACAGAAGAAGACAGAATTTCGCTTGTCGGATTCTCGTCATTACAAAGGTTCAGCACTCTGGTGAGGGGACTTTTCGGACTTGATTCATGTCTCTGGAGATCCAGCAGGATGCCCACGAAGTTTCAGCGAGATTCGGAAGATCGTGCACCGCACAATGGCTCAAGGGTCCAGTGTATTGGGGTATTGCAGCCCAGCAAGGTCGCAGCATGGCGTGGGATGGCTGAAAATGCAGATCTTCTTGAGTCTAGTGTGTCTCACCAGGGTCTGGTTCGGGGTCGATGTTTTCAGAGTCCTCAGGTCAATTGGAAGGAAGGGCTACCGCAGGCTCAGGTTACATAGCAGGCTCTCTGGTCGCTGGAAATCGTCTCAGCCACTTTTCCTTCATCATCCTCTTCGGTTTTGATTCCAGTGGTCGACTTTTCCTCAGCTTCCAGGTTCGAAGTATTTAATAGGAACTGCAGCACAACTTCTGCATTCTCTCCCTGCATTTTACAACAAGGGTGGTCTGGTTGTTTACACTTGTGAATAGGCGCGTTATAAATGCCATATCATATCATATCATATATCAATCAGGACAGCCAGCCCCCCACTGGGATTTGTCCCATTCTGGCAAGGAGGAAGACAAAGGGCTGTGGGGTTTTGGACTCCTCCCTCGCTTCCCACCTTCACAGACAGACTGGAGCCTGGGCACGGAGTCCAGGGGACTCCCACCAAAGATAAATCACACAAAGGAATTTCCCGCCCTGGATATCAGGGGAAGGAAGAAGGAAAGACAGGAAACACTAAAATGGGGGAAAAAACAAGACAGGCACCATTTTGGTAAAATGAGCACCCTTGGGTGCCTTTACTGCAGCTGTGAACACAGCCCGTGGTAAAGGTGCACTGATTTAGTAAAAGGTATCACTGCCACCAGCCATTAAAGGTAAGATTTAGTGTGAAAGGGGATACATTGTATCTCCCCAGCACTCCACATAAGGTGGGTGTTCCTGATTCACCAAATAACATGTAAAAGGGATCCATGGATCCTTTCTACCCTTGGGAACTGTAGTTCTCTCAAGGTTAGCCAGAGAAAGTTAAAAGGGGAGCCCCTAGGTCAACCCAGCAACAACAGGCACTTATTGCCATAAAGATGTAAAAGCGGATAAATTTAAAAAGACACTATGGAGAGGCTAAAAAATGACACCCATAAAAAAGAGTAAAAGATTCTGTGAGTGATGAAAAAGGTTCCCGCTTTTCACTCACAGAGGTATAAGGAAAAATAAATAATCCACCAGTAAAGCAAAAGGTTCTGGGGTTGACATAGGTCAGGAAGATTAAACATTACTATGAAAATCTTACCTAACACACCTACACTTAAAAGAGATATTATGGGTGCACCCAACAGTACCACAAGAATACTCACATTTGGTGAAATTGTGCCTACAGATATGGCGTAGAACCTGTAAAAATCTTAAGATCGGAGCCCCGATATCGCCACATATACCCTTGGCTGCGGAGATGACAGACAACAGAGGTCTGAAGGCTAATGTGAGGCTTCATTGGGAGACATGTGCGATCATAACAATAGGTGATATGCAGAGTGAGTGTTCCCTATTAAGTTTTTTTATTTTTTTTATTAAAAGTTGTTTATTAGTTTGATAAACAAACTGTTACAACGTATACATCATCATTGTTACAAAATCTAAAAAACACTTCAAATCATATAAAATTTCATTTAGTATCACAATAATTTCACAAAAGGATATTTTACTCAGCATCTTCAATTGATCCAAAATTTCCCACAACGTAACCAACAATATACTGTTTTCATACATTTCTTGTACTTAGGTAAAGAAAATCCAATGTCTTTATGCAAAGTTGATGAAACGGTCTTATCGAAACAGTATTAGGTTTCACATTAATTAACAACATGCATAGATAAGATAGTAGCTCACCAAATTGAATCTGACTTATTTCTCAATAGTTGCATGCTTAGAGTTTAGTAAGGAATTTAGTAAGTGCCAGATTCGATTTAAGTGAATAACACCACATGACCATCTTCCAACACCATTCACTAGAATTCTGTGATCACCCAAGGAGTTCAGTTCCAATTATTAAGGAGCGCCATGCTTCAAAGTGATTACACTCCAATGTTAAGTGCTTCGGAGTTTCGTTCTGTGTACCATCACCACAGAAGCGACATAGCGTAGTGCTATTTAAGCAACTGCCCCTGTTCCATGCAACTGTTTTCTCTAAAGTATTGGTTGAGCTTAAATCTCAAATATAGGTCTCGTAATTAGGTAGACTGGAATTTGAGCAAATGTGCTCTTCGCGGAGTCCTTGCCGCCACAAAGGTTGCTGCTTCTGAGTACAGTTTTTTAGTATGCATTTCATTCAAAGTTTTTGCCCAATCAAGCTCAAAGAGTCATTTTTTTACATGTGCATAACGAAATTCAAGATCAGTAGGTTTTAGTGCAATTTGATCAAGTAAACTAGTCATATGTTTAAAAAAGGTTCCCACAGATAACGGAATTCCCGTTTGAAGCATGATACAAAATTCTTCATAAAGTGAATTTGCTAGTGGGAACAACATTTTTGCCAGATTAGATAATTGTCTCCAATGATATCTGGCTGATAAAGCAGTTAAACCAAGCTCTTGTCTCAGTACACAATTCGGAAGTGAATTAGGCATTCTAAGAGTGGTTTTCCATAAGTAACCCAGAATCTGGTCAAGTATGGAATCAATATCCACCAGACATAATACTTAGCCCCAGCATCAATGAGTGCAATAGGACAGAAACTATCAGGATCATTCTTAGCCCCCTTTTTGTAAATGGGTACAATGATTGATTTCAACCATGAGGAAGGCATTTTCGCAGACTCACAGATCTCGTTGAATTGGATTTTTAACAGAGTCCACCACAGTTCTGTGTTGTGTTTTAGGGCACATGGCGGAATACAATAATGTCCCAGAGCTTTTGAGTTGTTTAATTTTCCAATTCCCCATAGTATATTCTCCAACGACCAACCCTTGAAGCCTTCCAGACACAAATTTAGATGATCACAGGAAGCGCAAATTTAGTCTTAAAGTACGTAGTCCAGACTTCTTCGGAAATGTTACAGGATTGTTCACACTTTGCTGTAGCGTCATCCCCCCTTAGTAAAGCCCAAGTTGTTTGTCTGTCGTTACGACATAGACTAGTGATCATTGCCTGATTAATAGTGTGATGAAGATAGGTTCTGTAATTCCTAATTCTATTATGACATTTATTAAGAATCCTTTTTTTAGAATTAGAAATTCCGTATCATTGTGAGACAGCCGTTTTAAGTGCCTAATCTCAGCGTTTTTAGACTTTCTAAGATTTCTGATGACATTGCTAGATACATAAAACAGATTATCCAATTTGTTGTATTGCTTATGCTTCCGTTCCAGAAGTTGCGTTTCGCCGCGACTTCAAACGCCTGTGCTTCCTCTTCAGCATACAGGCATGCAAGGGTTTAAAAGCTTCTAACGCAGTCCAAACACAATGGGCAGAGAAGCAAGAAAGTGTCTCCGGCACAGTGTCTCCAGCACAACAGCACGGCACTTCCGTGCACTTCCCGGATGAGCGCGCTGATGCGCGTACACATGGGTGATGTAGCGTGCTTGTGGGTAGGGGGCGTGGCTATTGTTGCAAAGCGTTGTTGTTAGTGTATTTTTGTTCCAGAAGTTGCGTTTCGCCGTGACTTCAAACGCCTGTGCTTCCTCTTCAGCATACAGGCATGCAAGGGTTTAGAAGCTTCTAACGCAGTCCAAACACAATGGTCAGAGAAGCAAGAAAGTGTCTCCAGCACAGTGTCTCCAGCACAACAGCACGGCACTTCTGTGCACTTCCCGGATTCCCTATTAAGTTTTCAAGAATTGCAGGAAATAACAGGAATATTCAGAGCACAATACCTTCTACAACAATGTATTTTGAATACGGTTAAGGGGAGATGGCCAGAAATAGGGGGAGCCACGATAGAATGTAAGGAAGTGGAAACAATAATAAATATCACAGAAGGCGGGCATGCCATTTCTAGAGTGTACGAAGTGTTTAGAAAACCACTCCAGAGGAGAACTGCAAATCAGAATGAAATGGGAAACAGAACTAGATAAGACCTTCGCGTATAAAGAGTGTCAGAAGGTGTCTAATTATCACAAGAGGGTCTCCAGAAATGCTATACTGCAGCTACTACAAATGTACGTAACACAGAGAGCGTACCTAACACAGAGAACAATAGCTGGATTCAAGGGGGCGGGAAGGCAAGTCTGCCTGAAATGTAAGGAAGAGAATGCTGGAATCCTACATATGTTTTGGGGATGTGTTGCCATAGGAAAGTGTTGGATGGTGGTTGCACAAAAACTGTCCAAAGGGGAAATAGAACTAGATGTCCAATCACTGGAAGCATGTGTACTTGGGCTATTCCCGAGGAGCAAGAAAGTGAAACGCGCTGGGGAAACTAAAAGACCTAACATATGTACTGGCTAATCGCTGAATAGCAATGGAATGGAAGTCAGAGAAGGGCCCGCTTGCAGACAGGTGGTGGAGGGACTTGCAAAAATGGACAACGGCAGAGTTGGGGGTGTGGAAACAGGCGTGCAGTGAGCAAAATCAGGACTTGGAGGAAGATATGCTACGTTGGACAGAATTCACACTAATCCTAGTCAAGGCAGGTACTGGAACAGACGATGAAGAATTGCACGGAGAGAATTAGATGATAATATGAGGTGTACAAGACAAGAGAGGTAAATGAAGATGAGATACCACAATCTGGCTAGTTAGGTGTGGGTGGGGGAATGGGGAAGTTCATGTTTAGCGATAGGTGGTACATGGAATGGACAGTGACAATAAAATGAGGTCCTTTATCCCACGGTCAAATGTACACACCTATGCATTGTTGTTATAAAAGAAATAAAAAATACATTTAAACAAACAAATAAAAAATAGGATATCTAGAAGGTGATATGGAGCAAACTCCACTGCTTGTTCAAGGATTTCCATCAGGTCTTCTGGGTTTGGATACCTTTCATACTCGTAATCACTTTCCGCATTGGTAGACCACATCTCTGCATGTTCTTTAGAACCCTGTCTAGTCTGAATCATCAGAACAAGAAAACCTTTGGGTAAGTGATTAATGTCATAAATTGCTGTTCTCTGTCCAACACCTTCGGGCAGCATTTTGTCCAGCATCACTGCTAGGTGAGTTCTCTTGTGCTGGTGGTCTGATGTTTCCTGGGTTAGATGGTTCTTGTTCCTTATCGTTCGTAATACGTTTAATCTGCTCTAGAAAATCGAATTTTTGTGCTTGTTCATCCAAGTGCAAAGATATTTTCATATCCTTTTCAATCATCTGGATAATGTTGGCCGGGTTCACAGGATAGATGCCGTTCTGTAATCGTGGTGTATGTTAGGAACTTTTTGCATTTATTCTCTTCTCTGGGGAGTTGCCCAGACTCTTCCTTGTGCTTTACCATCAGCTGGACATATGGACTACACTGGCTCTCTTCTTGTTTAGAGACACTTCTGACCAACGACTAGGTCACTCCCCTATCTGCCAACCTTGTACACACAGTGCGCCTCAAAAATATTAAGAAGGACGCACTAGTGATTATTCTTGAACTTGATCATTAGAGCTTGATCCTGATTGATACTGTACTGTTTGTTGGTTGCCTTCTGATATATCTAACGTAAAGAAATGTTCTGTATGTTGAGGCTAACCACAATTGCTTTTACTGCCCTGTAATTGATCTGCACGTGTGTATATATATTTATATGTCACTGCTCACTTGTTTGTGTTTTTGATTATATTTGTGCTCTTTTGTATACAATTTGAATACAAGTGAAATATAGAACTTGTGGATTCCCTGTAAAAGAACCCCTTATTCAGGGGAATATAAACAAAATGTGGAACTGAGTCTGCATCTTTAAACACTGGCTAAAAAAACAATAAAAAGCTTAGTGTACTCAACACGTGTTTTCGCTCCCCTATCTTAACTGAAAGTACGCTAAATATACAGTTCTTCATATACTAAGCATGTTAAATGGTTAAATCTTTACAGAAAATGTGTATGTAAAGTAGTAAAATGTATGTGGCAGGACGCCATCTCCCTTGTTTCCACAGTTAACAGCTCCTCCCACATTTTTGAGCAGTCCGTTCTGTTACCTAGACTTCTGAAGGGAAGCATTTTCTTCTTTCAGTTCACCTCTTCTTTTCTTTTCCTTCAACTATTGGGAGGGTTTTGTTTACCAGGCTGTGGCCCTCATTATGAGATTGGCGGTAAAACACGCCGGTAGGCAGCAGGCTACCGCTGACCCTATAACACTGTTCCCACCGCCTGATATCCTGGTGCTACTAGGATATCATCAGTGGCGGCAGAACGGTAAATCACCATTCCTGTGGAGTCCAATAGGACTCCACAGGAATGGGGACACTGTAGAACCGGCACTGTTGTTAACAGTTCCGGTGCTTCAGTGACAACCATGCTGGTAGGGGCTTGAAAACTCGGCAGGTTAGGCCTGCTGGGAGATCTGTGACCCCTACCGGCATTGTTGTACTTTGTCGTTCTGGAAAGGGTGCCGGCACATTACTAGCAACATTCCGGACCGCCAAACTTATAACGAGGCCATGAACCATAGTGGAATTTGACGATGGTATCTCCCTACCAAATTGTCTGTTGGGTGGAGGAAAAATGGACAGCGAGAACAGCTAAATTGCTTGGATGGTTTGTAGACACAAATATAGTAGACACATTGCAACCTCTATCATTAATGGCAGTATTTGAAGGCATGAGGTAAACACAGCTGTTGGTGGGGGCAGCTCTGCCTTGAGGTCAGTTTCCATTAAACCCTTCTTTGTCCATGGTGTCCAAACTTCGTAAGCACTGCCTATGTCATAATAGTATTTCCAGGGTAAACTCGGGCTGGGATGTGGGGCTGAGGATTCACAGTTTGGGCTACAATTCGATTTTATGGTAATAGTTATGGGTTCACTCTCAGGACACTGCACAATCTTTAAGTGATGTAAAAAGTTCCAATAATACGCATGCACTATAAACAAATCTATTGTCGACCGAAACCTGGTGTTTCGGAATGTGTATTGACCTGAAATGTCCGAGGGTAACCTCTCATTAACTGTACAGAGACCCCTTTCCAGTAATGTCATTAAAAACCGTTCACCCGCCCTAGATGTTGGCCCGTCACTCATACTTGACAATGGTATATTAAGGGTAGGGTCTACTTACTAAGTGACACCTGCCCCCAGGGAACAGTCACAAAGCCTTATATTAAAATCACCCTAAATTATTAACAATGAAGTCCCACTGCAATTCCATGGGTGATTGATGTCAGGCCCATCGAGGGACTTCAGTATGGCCCGTGTCAGGACTAAGGGTTGTTCTTTGCGATGCAATGTAAAAATGTATAATTGCCAGCGATTTTCCTATGCCATTGCTAACGTGAACCCTAAACACTGTATTGCAGATAGTTTCTGAATTGCAATTAATGCCCACATTAGCATTAACGTAAGTTGCAAGGGCACCTTTATCCCTCCCTCTGTTACTCTTTGTAGCAGGAATATGAAACCCATGAAAGTTGTATTAATTCCCAGGTCCTCTAAAATAATAGTATGTCGAAAAGGTATATAAAATGCAATGAACTCAGGATCCCCAAGCATGATTTCGAGGCCAGCTATATTCCAGGAGACTATTATTAAGCACCATGGTGAGGGTATAGCCAGTAATAATACGCCCCCACCCCGCCTCTGTTGGGTGGAGCTGTTTGCATTTCATTTTTATAGACCGGATCCCTTGCTTTGCTCAGATAATTCAAATCTCACCTGAGCCACTCTGGACCCTTTCCATGGCCAAGTGATTCATTCTAAACCTTCCAGCCATCACCTCTTAGTTTTTGCTTTGTCACCCTGAGTGGGACGGGTATGCCCAGACGTGGGTCCCATGCCTGCTGGGCCTAGAGACCCAAGCTACTCCTCAACGATGAGGCCCAACAAGGCCAAAACATGTTTGGGGACGCTTGTGGTCTCGTGCAGAAGGGATGTGACCTAGCAATTCGGGATAGGCTGTCCCTTTTGGGGTGGGACCAAGCCTGATTTGCATATGGTCTTTCCCCTTCTGTAATGGCTTGGCAGGCGAAGAATAATGGTCTGAGGTGTTGCCATGAGCAATGCCAGTGGTTAAGATTCATTATAAACCTTCTGGCCATCACCCCTTTGATTTTGCGGTTCATATCCATTATTTCCACAGAGCCCAATGGGCCTACATGGCCCATATTTTCAGTGGGCACCTTGAAGGCACTTTTACACAAGGTATTAACCGCCTTAATTTTTTGTGCAAGAGCTGGTTGGTACCAATGCCCAATGAAACACTTGTGTATAAGCGCATAATAAATAAACAATCAATCAATCATTGCTTAGCTCCTGTATCAAGGTAAACCTCTATACCTGGAGTTAGTGAAAAGAGGGAGGTAAACTAACTAAGCAAAGTCTTAACCTCTACATGTTCCTGCAGGGTCAACTGAGGGGACAATTTGATTACCTCAATGGAACCATCTGAAGGGCTACTTTGGAACAGACCAGGGAGAGGCTAAGACTCCTCTACTTCCCTATCTGAAAATAGGATACCCATTTCAATCCTTGGAATGAAAGCTGTTAAGATGGATTTCAAAAATCAACCCTCGGGTGGATTCAGGGAGGCCAACCTATTATGGTGGACAGGAAAGACACTGAAGAGTAGACAAACCGAATCAAGGTGGTGTGACGATTCCAAGGTTATCATCACTCCCTTTCGGGCAGTGACCTCCGCCCATGTGGCCAGGGAAGGGCAGCTGCTACCGGATCCTGACCCTGGGAGGCAGCTATATGAGGGAGGATCATATGGGGGGAATGATGGCATCAGCGGGTGAGACATGGTATCTGCCTTTACCCTTGCATTATGAACCTCCCATTTGTAACACTCTAATGGCCTACTGTAGTTCCTCCCCTGCTCCCTCTATGGAGAGTGTTGAATCCCTCTTGTTCCAACCTGGGAACCAACTCAAACACAGACTCGTCTTGTAAATCTAATAAAGTCCTGTGCTATAACTCCCCATATCAATCCTCTATGACTGCCTTCTCATCAAAACCTTTTAGAAACATTCATAAAACTTTTTCCTGCAAGTTACAACAAAGGGACTACTTTTCCCAGAAACACCTTAACACTGCGACGAAAAAGAGGCGTGGAGGAATGCAGGGCAATAGAAGTCCCAAGCACAGGCAGTGCTCTAGTGGCTGGGAGCATGCACCTGTGCCCAGGACATTTAAATCAGGACCACCAGAAACTGAGAGACTGCTAGTGGGAGCGGGCTGCTCCTCTCTGTGCAACCGACAGGCTGGAAGAAGGCTGGTGGAGCCAACCAGCTTAGGTGATGAGAAACAGAAGGCTCTGCGAAGAAGACTGCACACGTTCGCCGGTGTCAGAAAGCAGCATTACACCTACCGGGGACCTGTGAAAAGCAGCGAAGCCCAGCTGGAGCCACGGGAAGCAGGGACAGGGAAAGCCGGTGGTTGCGAGAAAGAAAGCACCCAAAGATGGTTACCAGCAAGCTGCGAAAGAAAAAAGAACGCCTTAAAGAGCCGGTAAGTACACGTTCGGATGAAGGGAACACCAGGGTGTATTGGCGAGCACCCCAAACCCACTAAATCCAATGTTGAATATTACAAAACGGATTGAGAAAGAGAACCATTTTCAAAGCTCAAGAAAATGAAAGTGCATCTCCTAAAGAAGGGAGTCTTTGAAGTTTGCAAGTATGTGCCCCATATTCATATAAGTAATCCTCACAAGGCAGTACATAATGGACAGAATGAATCAACCAATAAGGCTAATGTCAAGAATTCTCATGAGGGGAGGTGTGGATAAAAGAAAACAAATGGAAAGCGCTGGCAGGAGAGTATACCAGACAATCACAAGTGTATGTTTGCAAGAAGCCATGCAGGAACGTGTACCAGGCAATTACAAGTGAGTGAAAAAAAGAAGCCCTGGCAGGAAAGTATACTAGGCAATTACAACTGTGTGAATACAAGAAGGCCGAGCAGTAGCGTAGTATACCAGGCAATTAAAAATGTGTGAATACAAGAAGCCCTGGCAAGAGAGTATACCAGGCCATGAAAACTGTGAATACAAGAGAGCAGAACACCCCTGGTAGGAGAGTAGAACAGGCATCCTGACAATACAAAGAGAAAACACATTTGTGTATGATTTTGGTATTGATCAAGAAGAATGATAAGAACTATTATTGTAAGAAAACGTGAAGAAGAATCCAGTGGAAGAGAGACACCCTCTGGAGTAAGGAGTAATATCCTTGAGGGACTTTTTGTTGGAGTTAACAATTTCTTTGCCCATTTGAACATTTCTAGAACACTGAAGGCCAAAGACATCCTTTTCACTTTAAAATTCATTTCTTTAGAATGTGAGGGTCAGAATAGTACTTTGGACAGGTTTACGTTCAGGTAGGGAAACCTCTAGTGCAGGGACATGGAGGCATTTTCCCAACCCCTTTTTAATAATACATAAAAGTCTTTAGACATAACCATGTCTAACTTGTGCCAGAGTTTAATTCCTGACTCCTCACAGTGGGTGATACTCAGGAGGGGTGTAAGACTGGTCTAAGACTACAATGAGACACACAGAGAGGACAACCAATAATCCCAGTTAGGTAGATACGTTCAAAAATATATATGATTTATTGGTCCTTTAATATACATACTAAGCAATTAAGCCTACAGGTATTACCACACAACTACTATCAAATACATATACATTGTCACAATAGGGGCTTCTAAATAGAGTCTCTATACTTTACTTTGAAGATAGTTAAGCAATTGTAAGCATAATCATAAGCAGTACTTTCAATAACTGTGTGTGTAAAAGTAGTTATTAGTAGACAAACTGATGATGAAAATACAGTATCAAAATAAAACAATAAAGTTAAAGTGCTTATGAGCAGGCCTCCAGTTAAGCATCGTACCAGGCCTTTTTACACATTAAAATCTTCCAAATATGTCTGCTTTTATCTTTCTGTGCGTATTTATTTAGGCACTATTGGAGAGAAGCAGAGGGAAGGTGACTTAATAGAAACCAGAAAATCTTGAATGTTATTTGCTTGGATGAAATTGCAGGCCTGTAGTGAAGCAGTGTGAAAACAAGACATTTGCTCTCTTAACTGTGTGCAACAAGCTTTTTGTTCAGGTTCTGCTGTGTTTTGTGTCTAGATGATTGTGGAGAGAAACATGCATGCATATTTATTTTGCTTGCCTGGTAGGTTCCTATCAGTAATAAGATTGAAAACGTATTAGCAGATGCGCCTTTACCATGGTGATTGTCCCCGTGCCGAGGGAAACGCTGGTGTGTGTTACATCATTTACACGCTTACGCGCTAAGGGCCTTTCCGCGGATTTCATGCAAACGTGCTGTTTTTCACGTGCCGATTCACTCTGCATCAAGCTGGCCACGCGACAGTACACGGAAGATCACACTCCTCCCCAGAAGGCCATTTTCCTGCCTCCCAGAGCCCTGAGCAGCCTCCGACGAGCCATCTGCTTCTGCCTTCCTGCTGCCCACGTTCCCTGCTATTTGGTGCCTGCACATCAGCCATTTGCAGGGGTCCAGTTGCTGTGACCACCCCTGCTGGAACAGAAGACTCCCGACTGGTGTTCCATTGCTCCACAGCCCAGCCCCAGGACCCAGTTGCCCACCCACACTTGCCTCGGGGCAAACACCATCTGAGACCACTGGCAACCCCCAGCCAGAGAGGCAGAGGGCTGACAGCTTCTCAGCCAGAGAAGTTGGCATCCTGGTGGAGCAAGTCCTGGGGCATTATGATGCCTTCTTCAGACGACCGCGTGCCAACAATGAACGACGGAAGAGGATCTGGTCGGACATCGTGGTTGCCATCAACATGGAGGGGTGGCAACCCGCGACTTGAGACACATCCAGAAGCGATGGGAGGACTTCAAGTCCAGGACCCTCAAGAAGGCCCAACGCTTCCTGAGTGAAGTGGATGCAGGAAGGGTGCCGGGTCCAACTCACCATCGACCAGATGAGGGTCCTGGAACGCATTTGCCCAATGCTTCACCACCAGGTCCTCATGGTGCAGACCCATCTGGAGTCGAGCGGTAAGTATCCGTGTGTTCTCATTCCACGCAGTGCATGTTGCGGTGTGGCAGAGGTGTGCAGTTTGGACATGTGTGTGATATGGCCCATTCATTGATGTGTGTGTGCAAGGGCATGGATGTGCTGCATGTGTGCACAGTCATGTGTGGTGCACATCAGTGGTGTATGTGTTCTGATGGATGATGCTGAACTGCATGTGTAGATGCACACATGTTTGCATGTCTGTGTATGTACTATGCCATGTTTGTGGTGTGACACATGGATGCCCTTCCCACCTTCAGCCACGTGCATGGTGTGCATGTGCGTGTGTCTGTTTGGTATGTGTGTGACTGTGAGACACCATGGATGCATGTGACACGGACATCAGAGTGCCCGATTGGCAGATGTGACACAGTTGGTGATGAATGCACTGTGACAGGAGGCAGAGATGGCCAGAGGCATGTCCGTCTGGTGGCATGTGTGCATGTGTTTGGCATACTCCATGATGCTTGCAACGTCCTGCCACCCTTAGGATGTAAATGCACGTTCATGTGAATGGATGCAGATGCCTGTTGCACGATCCCAGTTTATTTGTACATGTGTGTGGGTTCATTTGACCGCAGTGTTGGGGAGTGTGATGCCTTCTGTGATGTCTGACAATGCCACTCATGTGCAACTGTTATGTGTGTAGCAGACCATTGCACGGTGCCCTGATGCCTGTGTTCTGTCTCTCCCTGTCTGCAGCGTCGACTGATGAAGAGGGCGGAGACGGTGCTGTGGAGCCCAGCGGCAGGGATGACACCGCCAGCCGGAGACGCAAGGCCCAGCTCCCACCCCAGGTAATAATAACTTCTAGGAGTGAGGAGTCTGGTGCGGCATCCATGGTCGCAGCTGCCGAGGGAAGGTCCAAGAGGCCAAGGTTGGAGGGGGAAGAAAGGGGCAGGTGAGCCCCCAGAGGGGCGTTCTAAGGAAGACGGCACAGAGTCATCCAGGTTGGTGGGTGGGGTGGTTGAGGAGGAGGCCATATCATCCCCATGCACAGGGCCTGGAGGGGGTGGTTCCACTGGTGCAAGTGGTGCAGTCCAGGGGCAGGGAGGCAGCAAAGGCCACAGTGAAGGTGCCTGTGTGTAATCCTGTCCCTGATCCTGTGACTGCATCATCCTGCACCAGCAGGGATGCCATCGTCCAGATCCGTTCGCAGGGAGGGGATGCGCCTTCAACAACTGGCCTTCCTCTCCCTGTGGAGGTGGCAATCCGTGACCATATTGAGACTGTCCTAGCCAGTGTCGCGTTGCGCACACGTGGTATTCGGGATGAGGTGCAGGGTTCTAGGCACGACAATGCACGTCATTTCGAATACCTGTGTGCCCGCGTCGATTTACTAGCACAGGTCGTCGGCACAGGGTTCCTCCGTGTGCTGGACGCTCTTGCGACCCCCTCCTCAACTGCACAACCTATGTGCCAGTCGTCCTCCTTGCTGTCTTCCGGCCCATGTATCACCTGGGCACCCTGTGGACCTGCCACTCAGCCCACGGCAAGGCTGGTGGAGATACCCTCCCTGCCACAGTCGGGAGTCGGAGGTCCAGCAGGGGTGGTCACACCACCAACTGGATCCCAGCCAATGGAGGATGTGTAGGCATCATCGAGCAGGGCACGTGCACGACGGCGCCGGGGGATACTCACTGGGAGGCGTCATCACTCGGGGCCAACGACATCCCGGGGGCAGGCATCGGCCGACGGGCAGGTGGACCCAAGACTGGGAGTGTCTTCCATGTGGCAGCGGTTGGGCCTGCGCATTGATGCAGAGCGGCGGTGGACGGAGAGGGCGCGGATCACGATGGTCAGGGCGGAGAACTCCATGCACCGGGCATTGAGGCGGGCTGAGTGCCTCGTGGTAACTCGCAGGGAGTTGGAGGAGTCCATGGCAGCATCCCTGCGAGCCCACCAGGCAAGGGAACAGGCCCGCCTCCGGGGCATCGACATGGAGTTCGATGATGCCCTGGCCCGGAACATCAAGAAGTGAGCCGTCGGACTAGCCTGCCACCTTTGTATATAGTTATTTAGGGTTAGGTTTCATTTAGTTTTTTTTATGATTTGGAGTCCACGTACTTTGCTCCACTTTTTGGATATAGTTGTGTTTTTTATAGGGTTTTCTGTAGGTTTCATTTTGGTTTGAGATCATGGACCCTTCAGACTTTCAGTGTAAATAGTTCAGGACCTGACCATACTTTTTTTTTATCCCATGAAGGAATGGTTTTTTATGCTTTTCATTTTGGATTTCGTTTATTGAACTTTGGAGATGGACCACTTTGCAGTTTGCATCTTTTTGGATTTACATTTTTAAAGGAATTTGCATCATTTTTTATTGGTACTTTCATGACTTTTTCAGTTTCATGTTTTGTTTTCATGTTGTCATTTCTTATTTCTTTTAATACATTTCACTACTGTTCATTATTGGTGTGGTCTACTCTCATTAGTTTTGTGCATGTGTCAGTCAGCATTGGCTCAGTCATGTGTCACTGCTTTGTGGCTCTGTTGGACATGTCTTTGGGTGCATTTGTGTGCTTTTGTGAATGTCATGGCATGGGGCATTTACTGGGGAGTGGGTACAATGGATGGTTGTGTGTTTGGACTGGGGTGGTGCGGCGTGGGGTGGGATTTGGGTTGGCATTTGTAACATGGGCCTGTATTGTGACGACGTGTTTGTTGGGGGGACATGAGTCGGGCCTGCTGGCAGGTTGCCGTCACTGGGGGTGTGGTGGGGGGGGGGGCATGGGTTTGGGCCTGCTGGCAGGTTGCCGTCACTGGTGGTGGGGTGGGGGGGACAAGAGTCGGGGGCTGCTGGCACGTTATCATATCATATCATATGATATGATATGATATTTTATTTGTATCGCGTTCGTACACAAGTGTTTCAGAGCGTGACTAGGCAAGGGAGGGGAACAGGGGCGAACACAAAAACAACAACGATCTTACTAGGCCCTGTGACATTGAGAACGTGCAAGTGCATGGGAAAGGAAAGAAGGGAAAAGTGCGTGGAAGGGGGAGAGTGGAAGTGCAGAGTAGATAAATAATAAATAAAAATAAATAGAAAGGCAATAAACAGTGATAGTGCAGCAGCAAGTGGCAAGTGCTGTGTTTATGGCAGCAGACTGGGTGAGTCTGACAAGTGCAGAAAAAGAGAAAACGGGGGGCTGTATGGGTACAGATACAGTCCACCAGTGCAAGGGTCGGCCAGGAGGCAATGCAGGAGGGCGGCAGGGTGAGCAGGTACCTGGGCCCAGGGGAAAGAGGGTGGCCAGGTGCACAGTGACAAGAGAGAGCCGGTCAGCAGGGGAGAGGGGGAGAGAAGGCAGAAGCAAAGAGGAAGGTCTTGAGGTGCTTCCGGAACCGGAGATGGTTCTCCTCAAGTTTTAGAGTGACAGGGAGGCTGTTCCAGAGGGAGGCCCCAGCTGAAGATAGCGATCTACCCCCAGCTTGTTTCTTTGAAAAACGATTGACCCGTAGGGAGTTAGAGGTAGAGGAGCGAAGAGCTCGAGAGGGGAGGTATTTGCAGAGGGATAGCTGTAGGTATGTAGGACCCAGGCCCCAGAAAGCCTTGTGGACGATGCAGAGGGTTTTGAATTTAATCCTTGCATCCACTGGGAGCCAATGGAGAGATTTCAGGACTGGAGAAATACAATCCCAGGGCTTGAGGCCAAGGACAAGTCTCGCATTCCTGTTCTGGATAAGTTGCAGAGGGCAGAGAGTAGAGGCAGGTAGATTTAGAAAGAGGCTGTTACAATAGTCCAACCTAGAGAGAACCAGAGCTTGGGAGACAGTGAGCTTCTGAGGGAAGGAGAGGAAAGGCAGAGTACCATTGAGGAGATGCAGTAGGAAGTTTGACTTTTTAGAGACTTCTAGATATGGGCGGAGAAGGAAAGTGTGGAGTCAAAGATGACCCCGAGGTTCTTAGACACGCAGGTAGTGGTAGGAGGGGGACCAGGGAGGCTGGCCAGATAGTGAGGGAAAAGGATGGAGATGGTGTGCCGATGAGTAGGATCTCAGTCTTGCTGGCATTCAGACAAAGATCAATGGCGGCACACCAATCTTGAATGGCAGTTAGGCAGTCAGAGATGAGAGAGGGAGAGGAGGTGGCCGAGGGCAGCCGGAAAATGAGTTGAGTGTCATCAGCATAGCACTGGAAATTTGAGCAGAAAATGGCAATGCAGTGGGCAAGAGTTGCCAGGTATTGGTTAAAAAGCCAAAATGAAAGTTTAGACCCCTGGGGGATCCCACAGGTAGAGAGGAAGGACGGCAGTTGGACCTGGGAGGGTCGATCAGAGAGGAAGGAGGTCAGCCAGGCCAGAGCCTGATTAGTGATACCCAGGTTATCATGGAGACGGTTGAGCAAGATGGTGTGGTTGACCGTGTCGAAGGCAGAAGAGAGATCCAGAAGGATGAGACTAGAGGGAATGTTAGAGTCCAGGTTGGAGAGCAGATCTTCACGGATGTTCAGGAGAGCAGTTTCCATGCTTCTGGCCACTCTGAAGCCAGACTGGTGATCATGGAGACAGCCAACAGAATCTAAATGAAGGTTAAGCTGAGAGATGGCCAGCTTTTCAAGGAGTTTGCCCAGAAAGAGGGTAATGGAAATTGGGCGATAGTTAGCCGGACTGGAAGGATCAGCTGTGGGTTTCTTGAGAAGAGGATGCACAAGGGAGTGCTTCAGAGGGGAGGGAACTGATCCTGAGGTAAAGGAGTGGTTGCAGAAATCGGCAAGGGCTGGAACGAGGGTGTTAATGTAGTCCTTGATGGTTTTAGAGGAACAGGGATGAACCTGTTTTGACAAGGCTTTCAGAGATCGGACTTGTCTAGCGACCTCGTCCGGGGAAAAAAAAGGAAAGGAAGAGAAGGACGGTGGAGGGGGGTTAAATGGGGGTCTGCAAGCACAGACTGAGAGGGAATAGGAGGGGCAGGGGAGGAGAGGGTGGACAGGATGTCCTGGGTCTTTGAGATAAAGTGCGAGGCAAGGGCATTACAAAGAGCCTGGGCGGCAAGAGGAGGGGAGGAGACTGCCGCTGGGTTGGCAAGCTCCTTGCAGATTTTAAATAGTTCAACCGAGTTGTTAGAAGCTGCAGAGACACGTTGCCGTCACTGGGGTGGGGTGGGGGTGCATGAGTCGGGATCTGCTGGCAGGTTGCCGTCACTGGGGGTGGGGTGTGGGGGGACATGTGTCGGGGTCTGCTGGCAGGTTGCCGTCACTGGGGGTTGGGCGGGGGGGGAACATGAGTCGGGGCCTGCTTGCAAGTTGCCGTCACTAGGGGTGGGGTTGGGGGGGACATGAGTCGGGGCTTGCTGGCAGGTTGCTGTCACTGGGGGTGGGGTGGGGGGCATGAGTCGGGACCAGCTGGCAGTTTGGCGTCACTGGGGGTGGGGTTGGGGTGACATGAGTCGGGGCATGCTGGCAGGTTGCCGTCACTGGCGGTGGGGTGGGGGGGACATGAGGCAGGGCCTGCTGGCAGGTTGCTGTCATTGGGGGTGGGGTGGGGGGACACGAGTCGGGGCATGCCTGCTGGCATGCTCACAGGTGATGGGGAGGCTCCGTAGTGGTGTGGGCTGCCGGCTGGCATGCTCACAGGTGATGGGGGGCTCCGTTGTGTTGTGGGCTGCATGCTGGCATGCTCACGGGTGATGGGTGGTTTGGTTGTGGTGTGGGCTGCCTGCTGGCATGCTCACGGGTGATGGGGGGCTACGTAGTGGTGTGGGCTGCCGGCTGGCATGCTCACAGGTGATGGGGGCTCCGTTGTGTTGTGGGCTGCATGCTGGCATGCTCACGGGTGATGGGGGTTTGGTTGTGGTGTGGGCTGCCTGCTGGCATGCTCACGGGTGATGGGGGCTCCGTTGTGGTGTGGGCTGCCTGCTGGCATGCTCACAGGTGATGGGGGGCTCCGTTGTGGAGTGGGCTGCCTGCTGGCATGCTCACAGGTGATGGGGGGCTCCGTTGTGGTGTGGGCTGCCTGCTGGCATGCTCACGGGTGTTGGGGGGGCTCCGTTGTGGTGTGGGCTGCCTGCTGGCATGCTCACGGGTGATGGGGGTCGTTGTGGTGTGGGCTGCCTGCTGGCATGCTCACGGGTGATGGGAGACTCCGTTGTGGTATGGGCTGCCTGCTGGCAGGCTCACAGGTTATGGGGGTCTCTGTTGTGGTGTCGGCTGCCTGCTGGCATGCTCACGGATGATGGGGGGCTCCGTTGTGGTGTGGGCTGCCTGCTGGCATGCTCACGGGTGATAGGTGGCTCCCTTGTTGTGTGGGCTGCCTGCTGGCATACTCATAGGGGGCTCCGTTGTTGTGTTGGCTGCCTGCTGGCATGCTCACAGGTGATGGGGGCCTCCGTTGTTGTGTGGGCTGCCTGCTGGCATACTCATCGGTGATGGGGGGCTCCGTTGTTGTGTGGGCTGCTTGCGAGATGCCTTCGCGGATGTTCCGAACATGCGCGGAGTACACGTATTCTGAGGGGTGCGTGAGGAGTTGTACACGCGATTGTGCTGGCGCGAGCAGGGTACGCATATTCCGAGGGGTGCGCAGGAGGTTTTACACGCGATAGGGCTGGCGCGAGCGCGTTACGTGTATTCAGAGGGGTGCGCGAGGAGTTTTACACATGATTGTGCTGGCATAAGTGGGCTACGTGTATTCCGAAGGGTGCGCGGGTTGTTTTACACGCGATTGGGCTGGCGCGAGTGGGGTATGCATATTCTGAGGGGTGCGTGAGGAGTTTTACACGCGATTCGGCTGGCGCGAGCGCGATACACATATTCCGAGGGGTGCGCAAGGAGTTTTACACGCAATTGTGCTGGCGCGAGCGGGGTACGCATATTCCGAGGGGTGCGCGGGAAGTTTTCCACGTGATTTGGCTGGTGTGAGCGGGGTACGCGTATTCCGAGGGGTGCACAAGGCGTTTTACACTCTATTGTGCTGGCACGAGCAGGGTACGCGTATTCCGAGGGGTGCGCGGGAAGTTTTCCACGCGATTTGGCTGGTGTGAGCGGGGTACGCGTATTCCGAGGGGTGCGCAAGGAGTTTTCACGCGATTGTGCTGTCGCATGAGGAGTGAGTGGCGTTTTTAGCACAATTTCTTTGTTGGGGGGCTGTATGCTGGTCCACTGGCCTTTGTGCCATGTAGGGGTTTTGTGCTGCTGTTTTTTGCGCAAGGGGCGGGGTTGTGGGCGTAACTGGTGCTGCCGCTGGGTCGCTGCGCCGCGGCTGGTTTGGGTTTTAGCGCACGTGGCTGGCACACGCTGGCGCACGTTCCTTCTGTGCGCCAGCCGTGTGCGCCACTTCTGCGCTAAATTCTATGAATTACCCCATTAGTGTGTTAGTTAATACTTCCAAACAAAGATTTTAAATACAACTCAGTGCAACTATGTGTGTAAACAGATCAAATAAAGTGTCTCAGTATGCAAAGAATGCATGTCAACAATTTCAATAACATGCTTCCAATATATGTATATTGTATGTTAACAATTTTTGAAGTGTCTAGTGCTGCATATATGCAGTCATGTCCATTCCTCATAGATAACAATTTGCACGTAGCTAGACCATACAAATGCTAAATGCACAGCTTAGTTTGTGGGCTACTAAGCAAAGATTTTAAATGCAACACTGTGCAAATATGCATGTAAACAGTTCAATTAAAATATCTAAGTACTGTGCAATAGAATATATGTAGTGTGGCGAGTCATTAGGAGGACACATACTCACTGAGAACATGATGTTGAGTATTTTAAGGTGTTCCCTGTCTATATTATTAACTAAGGTGCTTGTCAGTCAGTTGTGAATGTCCAAATGAATATGTCCATTGTCCAAAGCTATCTTTACTGACCCTACCACTATGAAAAACTAACTTAGATCAGGAGAAGGACTCTCTTCTCCTGAGGGTAATGCTGGTAGCAGTCCTTTTGGTAATAATGGAGACATCTTGGGCTAAAACTCCTCAATTCCTTAGTTGAGGTTATTGGGCTTTCTTTAGTACATAATTAGCAAATAGTCTCTCAGGACTTCTTGGATCAAGCTCTTTTGTTCCTTAATTAGGTTATTGGGCTTCCTCTCTTCTTGTGGTATCCTTCTTTGGGATATCTTATTAGTTTTCCCTTCTTGGTTGTAGGTTTCCGAACTTTGTTGTTCTTCACTTGTACTTTCTCTAGGCTCTCTGCCATCTCTGGATGTCTCTTCAACGCTAGGCTTTGGACAATGTGTTGAATTACTTCTCCCTATACATTTTACTCTTCTCTCATTCTTTATTTGTTCAACAGTTCTCTATCTAGAGTGACAACACTTATATCTCCTTTTTTTCACGTTAGATTTTGTTTCATATTTTCTACTTGGATGAGTTAACTGTGTCATATGATTCCCTGGGTTCTTCCCAGGGTTCCCCTGTTACCTTTATTTTGACAGGGGAAATCTTTTGAGAGTCTTCTTCCTCAGAGGTCCTCTTCTGTCTCTTGGACCGATGACGCACTCGCTTTCCTTGTGTCTCTCATTATAGTTTCTCGTGCCTTCATTTCGGTGTCCCGGTTCACTGTAGTGTATCCGCACATCTTGTAGGTTTCTCACACAGGTGCCATCAGTGAAGTTGGTTCGCCTCTCAGTCCACCACGGACACCTTCCTGTGGTCTCGCCACCACCTCTTATTGGGCTCCTGCCCTTGTACTTTCTCTGTTCTTTACGTGGTTATGTTCTTTAGTTTCATGATTGGACAGCCAGCCACCTACCCTGGCTGATGGTATCAGCAAGGTTCTTTGGAGCCGGGGTCGAGCACGGACTCCCTATTGGAACCTTGTCACCACCTTTGATTGTCCTCTTGCCCCTCCGCTCTCTTGCGCTTTAGTTCCACCACAGCTCTAGTGTAGCTTTCTGTGATCCCAGGCCAGCTCGAAACTTGCAGGTTTCCGGACTTCCTTCTGCGTCTGGACTAACGTAGCTTGGGGCCTCGCCCAGTTTGCATACATGATTCTCCATCTCTCCTCTCCGTCTCGTTCTCCTGTGTCTCTCTTTGAGTATCATTTTATCCACGCTTCTCAGTGGATGGAACATTCTGATTCAAAGAGACATAAGATTACCATATCTATTATGGGTTTCTCTGTCTGAGTCTTGATACTCTGTTATTGCTATTTCTTCGTCCCAGTCTTGATAATTTACAGGATTTAGTACATTAACACATTGCATGTATGCAACAGTCTGTGCCGCTTGAGGGAGTTCCTCACGGGAACGGGAGTCTTTGTCCCCAAAAGGGGAGGTTCTCCCAGCCAGTGAGGTCCCACTTGCCGCTACTCCTAAGGAGGGTTTTGCAAAGAAGGCTCCCCTCCCCAGTCTAACAGTAAGAGGCTCCGCCTGGGGAAAAGGGACAAATTCCCTCGATTCATCACAATATATATATGTTATATAGTCGCTGTTATGACTGTACAGATAAGGTTACATCAAAATGGTTTTGAAGAGAGCCAGGTGTCAAAGGGCCATGGCCAACATCTAGGACAAGACCCAGAGGCCTGAAATGCAGAAAGGAAAGCAAGTTTACTTTTATGATGTACCTTAACGCGCAACTTATTTATCAATGTGTTGTCTATTCCCATACCTGTATTTATTTGACACATACACCCCCCTAGCATATTATATGCAAACTCTGCAATCTGCTCCTCTCTCTGAATCTGTATGTAATTATGTAACTTCTCCCGTACATCTCTTGCCTGCTATGTAACCATGTAACCTAAACTGAAAGCCTTCTTGTATCTGCCGCGCACTGATACCCCCAGGTCTCGTGCGCATTACAAATAAATAAACTAAAAAAAAAATATGTACGTGATACTGTCCAGATGCGCACAACATTCGACTGCTTATAACTGCGTCTATGTACTTTGAAGAATAAGCCAGCACAGAGGATTCTTGCCAGAAGCTCAGAGCTTTGACTCCTGATCCTCCTGCTTCTTCTCGACCAGAGGAAATGTTACTTATATAGAGAGTTCACCAAACACACTACATTTCTATATACAATTATTATTACCCAACCACAGACATTCATATAATGACCTTGGAAAGATGAAATGCTGATTTCCTGGTTTTGTATCTCCCTATTCCAGAAGTTTATGCTTTTGCTTTTTATAGAGAACAGCATATGACAAAATAAGGCATCATAGCGCCATAGAAACACATAATCGGGGGTTGTTCAGCAGGGCGAATTAACAGCCCATAAGACGAACAGACTGGTTTATGGCATGTCATTGTTAAATGCATTTCCAAAATAGATGATTTTTGTTTAGATGCCTTCTAAAATGAAGCACTGCACTTTTTGGCTGTAAGATGGAGAAAAGAGCAGCCACTACTTTTTGATTTTCGGGACTGTTAGTAAACTGCTAGGTTTATATGTTAAGTGGTTGGAGGTGTATGCTTTCTAAGGAGTCTGTAAGCATCACCAGAGGTCCAGTTGGACTTTGTGTTCTGCCTTCACAATTTATGATCCTGTGAGATCACCACTTTTGTTTTCATTACTATTCTGAAAATATGATTGCCTGCAATTATTTGAAGATATTACTTTGCACAACTTTACCATACAAAGAATATATTTTTGCAGACATTCCCGTATAGTGCATTTATCAAAAGTGTTTACAGCACCTATAAAACAACTTCCCCCTTCTGAAGAATTGCTCTGGCTGCTCAGGCCATACCATCCCTTAGGGAGTCAGACCAATTCGCATCAACATCCTGAAAAATCAGGCAGGTTGACATATCTGGACCTAGCAAAGTGGCCTAGTAAGTGGCCTAGCAAGTGGCCTAGCAAGTATGAAACGCAGTACCGACAAGAATCAGGTTATTCTTGCGTTCCTTTCAGTAATGAAAGTATGGCAAGACACATTTCTTCCATCTGGAATTTGCATGTCAAGACCAACATACTTCAGAGATTTGTATTGTTTCGTAAACCATTACCTTTCAAGGGCGCATGTCCTGAAAGAAAAGTGGGGGGAGGGAACTCTGTTGAGCATTGGCAAGTGATGTCACAGGACGTTAATGTGAACTAGGCAAATTTCATTCATGCTTGTCTTCCAAGATTTAAAAAAAAAAACAGACACAACAAAAAGCATTTGCCAAGGGAACAGATTTGAAAACCAGTACCCAAACATGTCCGTATAGAAACATGTCAATAGGAGTTATTTCGCAGTTCTACAAGCAATGATTGCTTTGGTCTTGCACTTAAGTGTCCCATTTCAGACTTAGGAGGCCAAGGTTCAATTCCGGTCCAGGGTTCAAAACCTGTGCGATGGTACAGTAGCTTGCTATTTTATGTTTAGGTTGCTGGGGGGAAAGAATACTGTTCATATGTTCTAGATTGCTAAAGCCCTCTCACCTTCAGTAAGTCCACATCTTGCTGCTGGAACTTCCCCTCTATCAGCACGATCAGGTTTCTGTGGGACTGCTGCTGCTTGTCCAACTCGGTCACCTTCCCCCGGATCTTCTTCATGTTCTCCTCTTGTTCCTTCTCCAGGTTGCTGAGGAGACTTTGCAACTCCTTTTCCAGAAACTGTTTCAGGTCCTCAAATACACAAATGATGTTCTCCCTCTGGCCATGGAATTTCACCTTGAAATAGAATAATTAAAACGGCTTTGTTTATGTTGTACTTCTTATTCATAATCAATGCTATTAATAGTATTATGAGTACTATCATTACTATCACAACACCCCCTACCTAATGACTTAAGCTTTTGCCACCTTAACTACTTAATGTCTCACTAAAATTACAAATCTGATCTAAGATGACATCGCACAGCTGAATGTACAGTAATTTGAAGAATATCTCAGTCAATTGCAACAATGCATCAGACGACCACCATTTACAGCCCATCACCCTCACCACGCAACTAACCACCTCTCGAATCAGTCTTTGCTTTATAGCTCCCTCTGTGTTAACTCCCAATTGTATGTATCCTGTGCACCGCAAATCCCTATGTGTAGGACTCATGTTCTGTGTTATGATCTTCTATCTTCTTTGCATTCCCTCATACAACCCACCACATATTTGGTTCAAATGTCCTACTGGATTCACTCTGCATAAACTATAGTTGGATGGCAGGTTCAAACCACTGCCAGACATCCTCATTCTTCTTCCTCTGACACCACAGTGCACCCTTGTAGAATCTCAACAGAAAGCCGAAGCAGCAAGGTCAGCCGGCCTCCCAGTTTGAACTGGGTTCTTACAGGCAGGTTTGGAAGACAAAGGGCTGCAGAGCTTTGGACTCCACTCTCGCTTCCTGCCTTCACAGACACTATGGAGCCTGGGCGGGCCTGAACTAGGTCACCCGCCGAAAATAAAAATCACACAAATGATTTTCCAACCCTGGAAGGCAGGGGAAAGATCAAGAAGGGACAAGAAGTGCAGAAATGGCAAACAAAAGAAGACGGGGACCATTTTGGTAAAAGGGGCACCCATGGGTGCCTTTACCGCAGCTATGAAAACAGCCTGCGGTAAAGGTGCGCCGATTTTGTAAAAAGGTGCACGGCCACCAGCCATTTAATGACTACCTAGTGCTCACACTGGGTAAAGACCCAACTTACTGTTGGAGTTATCATCCTATATCCCTCCTTAAGGGGGGTTCCAAGATTTATGCCAAAATACTGGCCACCCGCCTGATGATGGTTCTAACTAAAATAATACACCAGGGCCAAACAAGTTTTAAAAGTGGGCTAGAACACCTGTGACAACATTATGAGGGCGGTTAATGTAATTGAATGGGAGGAAATATTGGGACAGAAAATGGTGGTAGTGGGACATATCTGATGCATGCTCGGTCACTTTCTCTCATCTCTTAATTAATCTGTCTCCTCCGCGCCCTGATGTTTACGGGCTACGGCGCATAAGAAAAAAGTAAATAAATTGCACGGAAGGACCACAGATCTCTGGAGGATGTAGACGGAGTCCTCTAGCACAAAAACATCTTGGATTGAGCTAAAATTGCCTACAATTACAAGTAAAACAAAAGGTATAACATAGGGTAATTAGTGAGACAGGGGAGTAGCCATGGGAGTTGATTTCAAACCTCTCCACGCGTTTTTTCCAACACTGCAGATTCCATGTCTTTCGTGGTGTGTTATTTATTCATTTTAATACTTGTGCAGCGCTGGCACTACCCAGAGGGCCTCTAAATGCCTTAAAAGTTCAAAGGTTCAAGAGGTAGGGGTGAAACAGAAGTTACAAAATGTTTTCAGGATAAGATAGGAAGAATATGACAGACAGCGATAGCAGAGGAGGTGGTGGTACTGGATTGCGTGTGGGAAAACAGGTATGTTGGCATGATATGTTAATTTACAGTGATGTCTTTCTTGCATGCTTTTATAATGCTGACTGAAGTCTGGAGTGGCCAGCATGTACCTCCCACAAAGTTCATGGTACTGCATTTAGGATGTGTGGTCTATGGGCAATTATACGGTTACCTCTTGGAAAGTCCTTCACATGGCCTGCAATGTCCTACAACACCGATCTCGAGTCTCCTGGGATTATAAATGTCCAGGTTGACTGAAGGGGGACTTTAACCTGAGGGGGAAACTTAAGTTTCTGAGCAGTGTTTATGTGCAGTGTCTATGTACAGTACAGTAAGGGTTTGCTTTTGGGATGCTGTGGGCTTTTAATGATGGTCTATGTCATGAACAAGGCGAAGTGGGTGATGCACACAAAAGACTGAATCAAGACTGGTGAGGATTTTCTTCACCTTCAACAGGATAGTCTTTTGGAAGAGAGGTCGAGTGTCTATCAACCTGCAACTGAAACATCTGGGGAACGTGCATGTCTGGGCGGCATCTCCAAGCATCGCCAAGGACTGATAGAAATCTCTGAAGGGGAAGTGGATGAAGCCTCATTCAAGGAGACCATTGTGATGCACTGGTCTTTCATGTGTAAATATGTTATGCCCGGTTCCATGTCCCGCTGCCGACAGTTGTTTCAATGCAATGTCATTATGAGAAAATAACATCGAAAAAACTAATTGAATACATTTTTTATTATTTGAGGGGGTTCTCCCCAACCCCGGCCCTTCCCTATATAAATATCCCTACACCAACTCACTCCCTACCCCTTTTATCCCCTTACCCACCTATGTCTGCAAAACATCACGATTAAGTTATACCCAGGACTCCCGAAACTATGCATAATTATGTGCAATGATTACAAACAATCCTCAGTGGGGCATTCACGGGTAGACAGGTCATTTGTTGGGTAAGTACTACACCTGAGTCACCTGACTTAAATAAGATTCAAATGACCTGGCACAGGTCAAGGATTATTTGGAGTGCATTCCCAAGCCAATGATGAAGGAAAACATGCTGGATGTCATCAACATGTTTTGGTCATATGTGCCTTTCATACACTTTTGCTGCAGGACAATGGGCTATGTAAAACAGCTACAAAGAATATGTGATTTGATCCCACTCACACCCATGACAACCTCTCATCTCTTTGAGGTGCTACACACACCCATTTAAAACCCTCTACTGTTTTCAGTGCAGCATGCACTGGCTTTGCTGTAGCTGGACTCCATACAGTGCTGTGTTTTCTCTGCAGTATCCATGACACAGGACAGGAGCCCTCATCACCTAATATGAAGGACTGTTCTGTCTAGAATAGATGCCCACTTGGGCCCTAACCTACGGTTCTGGGAAAAACTCATGACACCGGGGGCATATGAGTGGATACAGGATATAAAAGAATGCTAGCACTCTGTGGCATGTGAGCGAGATAAGAAACAATGATAAAACACAGGGCATTTGAGATGGCGCAGAGCTTAAATGATGCTGGGACTCTGGGGCTTCTGAGTGGGTACTGCACATGAAATGATGCTAACATTCATAGAAATAGGAGTGGATAATAAACATGAAAGGAGAAGAATGTGTATGGAGCATGAAATGAGAATAATACTCTGGGAATATTGGCCAGTATTGAACATGAAACTTGTAACCCCATCTCTCCTTCATGTGTCTCTAAGGGACTCCCATGTTTGATTTGTAGCTCTACTTCATGTGCCTCTTGGTCATCTCCGTGTCGTTTCTAGTAGCTCGGCTTAGGCTCCTGGTGACTCTGTGTGTCATTACTAGCTCTGCTTCGCACGACTATGGGGAGCACTCCCTGCTGGTAGCACGGTACTCTGTGGGAAACCCCCCCCCCCCCTTAGTTTGTTCCTACCTCTATTTCATGAGAATCATTAGGGGTGGTGCTATGTTGAATGGCATGGTCTGCTTGGTGCAGATTTCCAGGAACTAGTGATCGACTGCATAGTCTACTTGGAGTGACCCCAACATACCCCTGGGGATTCTCTTATATGAATGCTAGTGCCCCCATTGGTGCCCTTACCTTCCAGTGCTGATACTGTTGACACATTTTGTCAGGGAGAATCCTCCAGAATGGATAATTTCCTTTACCTTTTGAGTCCCTCAGCAGCTTTGCTGGATTTCTGGGGTTCAGTTTTTTTTTACCTGGTAAGAGTGTGAGCCTTTTTTCCCACTCTTACATGTGTTTTCTTTGTGATACATTTTTGTGCTCATTGACTATGGAGTCTCACCCACTCCATAGGCATCATCTTTTTACTGTGTGTCACACAGCACCTAGTGCAGTGACACAGGGTTGTCTTTTTAGACTTCCCACTTTAAACTCCATTTTCTGGGACTGACCACTGTCTCCCAGAACATGTAAAGTTGCCATTGACTTTACTGGTCTTTTTAAATCTACAGACCCAGTACACCCTATCTTCCCATAGAGTACTGGAAGGGTTAATAGTTATCCCTTTTTGTCTGATTCTCATGGAACATTATTTTGTTCCACTTTCTCTACGATTTGGCTGGTGGCAGTGGTATCTACCATTTTTTTATTTTACTGCGGACTATGAAAATAGCCTCAGTACCATTAGAGGCTATGGTGGTAGCCTCGAACTCTAACCCGCTGGACCCCTTTTATTTTATTTTGGTTCCGGTCGTGGTTATTCGCCATTTCTTAGTAGAAAGGTCCTTCTTGTGTTTTACTCTGCGCGCAAAACCAGGTTTGGTTCCTATGTTCGCCGTCCTTTGGCAGGCTCCTGTACAGAAGCCCTCCTTAGGCGCCTGAGTGTCTGGGGTGGACACGATGTGAGGGAGGGGTTTGAGGCCCCCTGCACAGGGTCTCCTTGGAGACCCAAGTCGCACTCTTAGTTGATTGGCCAGGTGGCTGTCCCTCCACAACAGCCATCCTGCTGTGTGATTGACAGCAAGGCTGTGTGAATGGGGGATTCAGTGCATAAAAAGCCTTTCTCTGGGACTGGAAGGCAGAGTCGCCACTGGAACAAGAGGACCAAAGAGAAGCTGAAGGAGGACGACTGCTGCAACTACTGGACACCACGATGAAGCCCTGCTGCAGGTCCAAATTGCCCGAACTTCGACGACAGAGAAGATCTGGAAGGAATCTTCTTCCCTTGAGCTTGGTGGGACCAACCAGCTCGCCAAACATCAAACGCCGGCCTCCCTCTCCTGGTCGAAATTGCTGCTCATCTCTGCAGTGGTTCGGATAGCCAGGAGGAACGAAGCCTATTTGGGTTTTAAGGAGATCACCTTTTATTCGACGCTTTGCTCTGCTGCTGGCTTAATCCCTGGGCAGTGCAGGACCCTTCAGACGTATTCCTTGTCACCACGACTGAAGCTTCAGGAACCGTGAGCCTGCTGGAACTGCCAGGAACGACTGCCTCAGCTACAGCATTCTTCTTCATTTAAAGGTACTGTGCAAATCCGGTCGTTCTCTCAGTCCGACGGCAGTGAAAGTGTTTAAAGTCTTTTGCCTATCTGAGGGCTTGTCCTCTTCTCCTTTAAGTAACTTTTCTTCCGACCAACTTCGTTTTGTACTCTTGGCAAAGACTTAACCGCGAACTACTCTGAACTGTGTGATCCTCTGTAAAGACTCTGAACCACTAACATTGGCCCAGGCCTATTGACTTGAATCCTCATTGTATTAGCCTTTACTAGATTGCCCTGCCTAAAAACTTATTGGTGCTGCTTGATTGTTGATAACCTTGTCTTTTCTCCCTTTTAAATTACTGGAGTGTCATTTTGCTCACACTGCATATTTGCGCTTAACTTGTCCAGAATTGATTGGGTGTTTTTAGTAGTATATTAAGATTGGGATTTTCTGCTGCTTTATAATAGTGAATTGTTTTATAACTGATGGTGTAAATAAATGTATATTCTTTTACTCAGAAATCTTGAATCAGTGTTTGCTTGAACCATAGTGATTGCTGTCCTTTGTGTAATCTCTTGTACTGCTCACTTTACTCTTGAGATAAGTCTGGCTGCTCAGCCACCGCTACCAAATTCTGTGGAGTACAGGCTTGTACCAAAGGTGAATTTGTATTTGCACTTGTAGTCTTAATTGTGTGTGGTGTTCCCAAAGGGTACTGCATATGATTCTGCCTAACACATTTTAAAAGAGAGTTTCTCTCACCTCCAGTTCTGCTGCAAGTTTCTCCTGTTCAGTTTTCCACTCCTGTAGGTCCTCCAGCTCTTTCCTCAGCTTTTTAAGACAGAGCTGGAAGTGTCTCTTAAAGGAAGAAGAAATCATGTTATGGAATCACTTCCATCCTCCAACATTGTGTTTGCTTATTCACAAAAAATGAGAGTGCATGGATAAACATAATCGGGGAATCTGCACCCCAAAATATGATCCTCACAGCTTCCTCCGATCTGGGCAGAAGGACCCTCCTCCAGTAAGATGATGGCAGGGTAAAGTTGTGGGGTGTAATACTTGAAAGGGACCCTCCTCTTCAGAAAAACACACACATCTTGAAGGTATATGCGAATGCACACACAGACACACATACACAGACAAAATAATTCAAAAAGAGGGTAAGAAGTGATGTTAGTAATTGTACCTTAAAGGCAAATAACCGACACATTTATTTTGAAAGCCTATCAAAGAGAAATCTATATATATATATATTTGTGAAAGTGTGTTTGTATGTTCGGGGTTGGCTCCATCCCCATAACAGTTGGTGGGCTGCAATGTTGGCCAGAGGTCGGCATACCAGTCTGGGGTATACTGGCGATAGTGAAATCTGACCAAAACCACCCATTTGCCCTGCACAGGGCGGGGTCCGGCCCAGTGCTATCAGTAAAGGCGATTTCAGGAGTTCGACGATTTTGTGACTTTTCCAAAAATAGGAAGTTAGGCCACAAGGTACCTGCAAGAGTGAAATTTGCCCAACCCCAGCCATTCGCCCTGCACAGGTGCGGAGCGGGGTCTGGGCCTTTGTTATCAGTATAGGCGAGTTAGTGAAATTGCTGATTTTGCGAATTTTCGAAAACAGGATGTTATGACACAATACAACATTCACAAGGATATAGCAGACCCCCATGGGCATGTCAGCTACAGACCCAAGCAACGCCGGGTGGTACCGCTAGTATGAGATATTAGAAAAGTGGCGAGAAGACTCTGAGATTATTGTAGATTCAGAAGTCTGGCATAGCTTGTAAGCTGTGTCACAGAGTTCTTTAAGGAGCAAAGGTAAGAATGGATGAACTATTTTGCAATACAACGGTTATCAAGTTAATAGAAAATAACTTAATTTTGGATAGAACCCTTAAAAACCTTCACCAAAATATATATTTACATGAATAATATAAAAACAGTGGATATAATTATATTAATAAAATGCAATATTGATCCCATTTTAGTCTTGCTAAAACCATGATGAAAATTCGACATCGCAAACATGCTATTATGTAATGTCCTCAGCTGAAAGTGCAATAAAGCATGAAAGTGCAGAGTACTTCCAAGTCTCTGACATCCATTATTGCCCTAACTTCCCCAGCTTAGGTGACAGGGTTTATGTTGTGTTAACAAGAGTTCAGAACTTCATGGACTGGACATATTCCCTGCTTCTTGGTCCAGGAAATCAGATCAATTTCCTTTTGTTTCTCAATCATTATTTTAGTTAGCTTTTGATCATCCATTTATTAACACATCAATTAAAATGACTATAAAATAGAAACGCTATTCAAACCTTACTTTGTTTTTATCCAGGCTCTCTGAATAAAAGTGGCCACACTGCAGACAACATCTGGATATTCAGTCGAACTACAACAATCATATCATGCTCTCGATCCACAGGCCCAGCAGTGGTCCATCTGGACTGCTATTCCTTCCTTCATACCTGGTACATCAAAACCTCTGTCACACTTGGGGTTTTCTCCAACTTGATTGTGCCATTGTTTCTGACGCATGTCAAGTCATGTCAATAATCTTATCATTTTGGGCCACTGTTCTTTGCATTCTATTTCTGCATTTGCCACAACTACTTCCCATTGTCCTGTTAATGCCATTGCTTTGCAAACAACCAAACCATTCACCCATCCTTCAGGCGCGAGCACAGTTCCTTTAATTTGGAGTTGCCCTCTTTTCCAGCATTCTCGTATTTCCTCCTCTTTTTGCCTTCGCATTGTAATATCTTATTTTCTTCGATCTTGTTTCCTGCTCCATTTTTTTCCAGGCTATTCGTAGCTTATTATTCAATGCATGGTTTCTTGCTTTTCTCTTGATTTTGTATCTTGCACATAATTGTCTTCCCTTTGGGATTTTCTTTTATCATTCACACTATGGATGATGTTCTCCCTTGGAATTGTCCGCTGGTTAGGCAAAGTGCATAGTGTGTCAGGCAGTGTGTCTTATTCACTGATACCTCTGTTGCTATGAATATTTTAGAGGTTCGTAAAGCATAAGGTATGAGGGAACATACATAGCAGCTTTTATCTGGCAATCTTCTCCCCACGTTTTTCATGTGCTGATCCCATAGGTTATTCTTTAAATGAGCCGAATTATCGAGATATGTAGTTATATTTTCATGGTTTTCTTCAACATCCCTTTTACCCCAACCCCACCCACAGGTATTTAGTAATATTATAGAACAGGCTGTGTGCAGTTCTAGCGGGGACGATAGTACATGTCTCATTGACACCCTCTACGTCTGTATTATCCTTTGTAACATGTCTAATTGTCATAATAATGATAAAAATACAAATCATAACACAGAATGACATCATAATTAATATTCCATGAAAACGTATTGGCTTTCTTGATGGCAAAGCATATTTTATATTCTGAAACCTCCCCATTTTTTTTCACTTTAATATGTAAATCTGTTATTCTTTAAAGATTACACTTTTATATCAGAAACTGCAAGATTATTGCTATTATGACTCTAAAAATAATGTAATTGTTCTTTGGAGTTCTGGAAAACGTGACAGTATTAACATATCTTCTTATTAGAGCTGGATAATATGTAGGAAAAAACAGCATACAAGAATAAAGATGTTTCTTTTTTTCAAGCTCTGGATTTTCTTCTCATTGTACCTTTAACCTATCTAATAAAGTTCCAGGATGACTGCAAATCTATGTATTCCTTATCAAATTTGGAAAATATTGATCCTTAGTCTAAAGTGCTTGCGTGCTCTTCATTTTCTTTATCCTTGCTTTAGGCGATCAAACGAGTCAGCATGCGCAGAACTTCTTCTTTTGCTTCAATGTGGGCAGCTGCAGGAGGGGTTGGTGCTTCGCCTTTATACGGTTTGATGTCGTACATGTGCAACCAGGCTCTTCTACCTTTTAATTTCACTGCAGTGGGACTAACTTTCTCCACTTCATACAGACCTTCAAAGCGGGGTGTACTCCAAGTGCGTACGAATTTGCACACCGGCACCCATTCCCCTAGATACAGACTGGGTGGTTTTAACAAATCTTCTGCTTCAATGGATTGTCTTTATCGCTTCTTTTTGACCACTCCCTTTGATTTGGACCTTTTGAGACAAGAAAGAAATGCTTGCATTCATTGTTGTTAGGCAATCATGCATCTCGTCACCTAATGCCTCCACTACGCTATGGCCATCAGTTCTTACTCTAGTTGGAGGAACAAGGGGGGTTCTCATACAGTGTCTAGTCACCAACTCATGAGGAGTTAGATGCTGATCTGAGCCAGGCTGATTTCTCAAATCAGATAGGGCAAGGGGTAGTCAATGTAGCTATCCCTTCTTTAAGGTCATCTTTAATTTTGCAATCCTTTCCTTCAGTAATCCGTATAATCTTTGACAGACTCTATTCGCTTGTCGGTGATAAGCAGAAGAAAACGTATTTATACAAACTCATTTATAAAATGCGGTCTATTATCAGAAAGGAAGACCTCGTACACACCCACATGGACACACCACGACCAGCATATATCTGTAGCCGTTGCTTGCCTGCAGCATATCCACATTATCTATATTTAGATGCTGAAAGGGGCCATTGGGTCTAGGAATTGCTCCTCTCACTGTTCGCAAAGTGCTAGGCATAAATTAGTTTAAGAAAATTGATTAGCAGAGTTTGCTAATTAAAATGATCTTGATTAGCAAACAAACCCATTTGATTAGCAAAGAACAGTACTAATATTTCTAATATCACCAGAAGTCATTTGTACCCAATCCATAAAATGAGCAACAGTACAGCATTATTGGCTACCATTGAAGTAAGACATTTGTGAGATGAGTCAGGCCTTGCAAATCCTTCACAATTCTGCTATACCTGGCAACTGGAGTAACTCTGTTTACCTACTCTACCTCAGAGAAATGCACTCAACCCATGGCAACGGATGAAACAAAATGTAAATGTGGTTTCTGTAAAATAGTGCATGTCATCACAAACCCACTTTATGTTTGGCACACTGCTGCCACCCCGAGGCCAGCCATGCACAGTGAAACCTTTATTTAACATTTACTGAAAACAAAGTAAATGTTAGATAAACGTTTCAAACATCTGCTGTAAATGGTACTCACCCTGCATAAAATCTACAAGAATATGCGAGTGGGTGAGTAGACTTTGCAAGCGCTGGATGAGAGTCTGGAAAATGTAAAAGGACACATGCATGAATGGACACAAATAGATATGATAAAACTGCTCTGGAAACATACCCTACAGAGCCTACATCGCTCCAACTTCAGCATATGGTATTGCAGTATATGTAGAGAGTGTATGGAACTATTGATCCCTAGTTTGCTAAACATCTAGTTAGCTGTGAGTATTCATTATATAAGAGAAAGAATGCAGGCAGAGAACTGGGCACAGTAGGCAACTATTGTAGTGATCAGCCATATCACTTTCAGGATAGCTGGTATAAAGCAGCAGGGTGAGAAAATAGAATGTCAGGGAGAATAGGATCAGCTCATGGGTTGAGCACCAGTTGCATAGATGAATGCAACCAGCAGGTTATAGAACTAGGGTTGCCAGCAAAAGCATGTTGTAATGTGATCATGTAGGTTTTCAAAACTGTTCACTTGTCAATATGATGCATCTTCCCCAACAAAATGAAATCTGGTTTGACACTATGAGATTTAGACAGACTAACCTAAACTTTACTGTAAAGCGTACGAGATAATGCACTGTTTTAAAGCAGCAATACTGTAATTATGCATTATGTAAATTCGAATTTTAGGCATTTGCATGACTGTTTAAAAATACAAAGTTAGCACATACTGTGTTTATGCCGGACAGGATATAGTTGGCCTGATAAAATGATCATCCCGATTTACTTCTAGTACTCCCATACAGGCCTTTGGCACTTAAAAGTTGAGGAGATGATTACAGCTGCACTCCTCTCCAGTAGCCCCTTTGAATTTGCAGTGCCCAAAGAAAAGAGGTTTCAGAGACACCGAGGGCAAGAGAGGAATGCAGGGTGAGCTTTGCTTTAATTGAACAGGGTAACTTAAATAGCTAGCCTTGCTACACAAGTGTCACTTTAATTAGCAAACCTACAGAATTGCATAGCAATCTGCTATGCGTCACTGCTTATATTATGCCTTGAAGTGGGCCCTGCAATACATTTCTGGCACACAATGCAATTTACAATTAACTGTGCCATAGGTTGCAACAAATTTGGTTAAAACCCTTCTCCTGAAATTGTAGAAGCAAGATTCTCTCGAGTTGTATGCGCGGAGTAGAGTAGTTTCTCCAGCACTACCCATAATAATGCTAGAGGCATAACTGGCTTTCCACTACTATCCTGTCTCCATATATACTCAGTGGGGGATAAAGAACACCAGGGTTTCTTCCATAAATCCTTCTCTTCTTGTGGTGCTCGCCACTGTATCTCAATTAACTGGACAATAGACAACGTGCCTCATTACGACCCAGGCGGTAAGTTACCGCCTGGGTCGTACCTTTACCGCCATGGCGTAAACTATGTTTACGCCATGGTGGTTGGCGGATTTACCGCCCCATTCCAAGGTGAGTGGGGCGGTAAATCCCCAATCACCATTTACCCTTCCCCATTCCCATTTTTGCCCCATAGGGCATAATGGGAGTGGGGAAGGAGATAATTACGCCACCGTAAATTACGGTGCCGTAATTATCTCCAAGGTCCCTTAGCGCCATGGATTTTAACGCCTGCAAAAAGCAGGCGTTAAAATCACCATGGCGCTAAGGGACCTCGGAATCAGGCGTTAAGGGTCGGCGCCGTTTACGGCGCCGTTAACCCCTTAACGCCTGACTCGTAATGAGGCCCAACATGTTAAAACCCTCCTTTACCAACATGCATTGTCCTGTCATTTGTTTAACACCTTATATTTCGAAATTAGAAATGGCTGGCAAATAGGCTGCCTTTTTGGCTTCTAAATCTGCGGTTTTGTTTCTGCCAGAAAATCTGTCCATTTTTGACTGTGCTGCACATTTTACAACTCCTTTGGTCAATGGTAGACAATGCTTCAACAAGCCTATCCAATAAGGCTGCATGTTGCACCGGAGTGCTGTCTGCATGGAGGAAGACCCTCCTTTTCCAATGTGACAAACCTGCGTGTGCTGTTGACGTCACATAGCCGGAGTCAGAGTGCACTGTCACTTCCTCATCTTCAAATCTTTGAAGTGCGGCGATAAGCGGCATTAATTCTGCAGCATGTGCTGAGTAATTCAAGGAAATATTGTGTTTGTCAACCCTCAAATTCACCCTCTCGGTTCAACTTCAATATCGGTGATCCAGTATGCCTTTCGCCATTTTTTTATCAATTCTGGATTAACTACAAATAAAGAGAAATTACCCCCTCCCAGGAGCATTTTCTTGGGCTTGGGGAATAGCATAACATTCAGTATACGTTGAGAAATCATGTACAAAATCAGCCACTGCTACTGGTTCAGACATGAGCATTGCTGGGTTTACTGTCATACATCTGACAATTTTGGGTTAATCTAAAATTGAAAATAATGCATTATTCACAAACAATGTTACTGGGCACCCCATTGTTATACTTGAAGCTTTTTCAATCGCGAATGCAGCAGCAGCTAAAGATTGCTCACAGGGATAATGTCCTTTCATAACTGGATTTAGAATCCCATTATAAGCTAATGGTTTGCGTCCTGTCCAAATGTTGATTTCTGTGTGAGGACTTCTGTCATAAATTCTTCATTTGAATGGGAGAATAGATACAATTCTTCATGATACTCTGGAATTCCTGACATAGGGGCTGTACTGATTGCCTTTTTTAATTCTTCAAATCCTTCAGTCATCTAATCTGTCCAAGTTATTTTACTCTTGTCCAACTGTGCTTTTTAAGTCTTTTTAAAAGTGGTCAAATATATGTACTGTAATCGAACACCCAGGCACTATAATAATTACATAAACCTAGAAATTGTTGCATTTCCCTCAATGTTGTAGGTTCTGGAGTTCTCATAATCGCTTCTGCTCTCTTAGGTGTCACTTTTCTCCCTTTATGGGAGATCAACTGTCCTACATACAAGACCTCTTCTTGACAGTATTGTAGCTTCTCTTTGTCTACTTTAGACCCTTTTTCTGAGAGTATCATCATAAGCTTAACAGAGTCTTCTCTGCATCTGTCTTCTGTCTCACTGCACACCAGAATGTCATCCACGTACTGGAGTATCACACTTTCGAGTTGGACATGTCCGACATCCATCTGGAGGACCCTGTTAAAGATTGAAGGGGACTCACAGTAGCCCTGGGGCAAACAAGTGTGTTTCAGGAAAGTATTTCTATATGAGAAGGAAGTCAAATCTTGTGAGTCTTCGTGAAGGGGAATTGAAAAGAACACATTCTTTAAATCTATGACTGTAAAATATTTGGATGTGATGTTTAGGGATGTAACGGCATAACGGTATACCGTTAAAGATACCGTGAACCACTTAATTGAATAATAATAACCGTCACATTGTTTATACCGTTATACCGTTCATACCGTAAAGTGTGCTTTTCAATCTGATTTGGAAAGGCTGCAGTAAGCAAGTGCTGCGCAGTCTTGGTCTTGCACTGTTGGATGTGCCGTCTACCAAGTAGTTTCAGTTGGAGCAGTTTTTAATGCCATTCCATAAACCACACGTGCCTGACACAAAATCAATATGTTAGCAATAGGAAGAATAGATACAGTGCCAAGAAGGAAAAGGGTTTACTTTGGGTTGGCGGCTATGGGGTTTATATATTTATAATGGATAATGTTCTCTAAACATATGGCAATGGGGGATTTCCCTGGTTCTATCATTGAATTTACATATAATATGTCACACTGCGAAATTCACTCTGTGGGTATTCCCTGCTGCCATACCAAAGGGTAACATGTCCGTGATTACTGAACACCTTTTGGCCCGCAAGTAAACTAAAGGCTGTAACGTAAAGAGGGTGCGTGTGTGTGTGTGTGTCTGTGTGTGTATATGCGCACAAGCGTATACTACCATCAGCCTCCATTGATCAGTGGCATGCAGGTTATCAAGATGGCAACATGTTCATCTTCACCAGTAGCCAGTGGGGGAGCATAAAGCCTAAATGACCACTTAAGAAAAGCTATTCAGTTTGCTTTGCCAGTTGCAGCAGGGCTCCCCCCCTCCTCCCCTCCACACGTGTGTTTGTGTTTGGTGGAAGCAAGGCATTCCAGTTGAAAAGCCCAATTCTGGCCCTGGGTGCCTGGTTTTGTTTGTGATGATAAATCTGTCAATTTATGACCTTTTAGAAAATATTTGTTAAGATTGGTTAACTCCACCTGCTATACTGCGATAACCATGATATACCGTCATTTGGCAAGAAGTTTATCGTACCGTCATAAAACTAATACCGTGACACCTCTAGTGATGTTACATAATATTGTTGCTGATTTTTGAACTAAATGAAACTCAGCTTCGACTATATTGTTTAGGAGGCAAAGTTCCTGTATAAATCTCCACAACCCCCCCTTTGATTTCTTCACAGGATAAATAGCCGTGTTACATGGAGAGTCAGATGGCACCAATATACGTTGCTTCATTAAAGCGGAAATAGTCTCCAATATGCCCTCATCTGCTTTTCTGGACATGGGGTATTGCTTTACTCGTGGATCAAGTGCTGCTGGTTTAAGTTTGATTATAACTGCTCCTTTTCCTTTTAATAGACCAACATCATATGGACTTTTGGTCGATAAAATATTTGCCACTTTTTCTAAGTCTTCCTGAAAGAATGACGGTTTCTTTTTTACCAGCACCATTCTCTGTGGTATTTCTACATTCTCTACTTTATTTCAATAAGTGAGACATATAAAAAACACAAATTTATCGTCTTAGCAATCATCCCTAAACAGCTCTTTATCTGTCAAATCCGTCAGAATGTACCCTTCAATGTCCCGTGAAGCATCACTGTTTCCTCTCTAACCACTGCTGCTTCTAGCTGTAAGGGAATAATCTGCCCTTCTTCATCATCCATTGGGATCTCTGGTCTAAACAAAAATTCATCAGGTATTCTCAATGATTTACCTACCAATCTGGGTAGCCATAATAGAATAAACACTCCATACACAAATACTTCTGGATCTAAAGGAACTCCTCTTAATGCCATATGACCTGTGAAAGCCAATATAAACTCTCTTCCATTCATATAATGTATCCATGGAGTAGAACACACTATCCCGTTGTCAGTAAAAGATATTGTCATATTAAGTTTCGTCATCAAGTCACGCCCCAATATATTTACTGTGGTCTGCCTAGAAAACAATAATGGCATTGACATATGATGTTCTCTAATAGAAATTGGCAATTCGTCTGTAAAAGGAACTAAACCCATCTCCCCAGAAAATGCCTGTGCATTCATGGCAATACCTGACATCAGGTATTTCCCCTCATGAACACAGGAACGAGACGCCCCAGTGTCTACAAGAAATGAAAATGTCTTGCCTCGTATCGTCACCTTGACTTTGGTTCCTCTTGGGCATCTGGTGTCACTGAACACATCGGGTCGCTCTGTGGGTTGTCCTATTGTGGATATAAATTAATCCCTGTACCTGTGAAAGGATTTCCTCCTATCACAGTCACACTCCCCAATTTGGGTGCGGGTGCTTGCTGGGATACTGTAGTCATATTCCATTGTGGTACCATAGCTTGTTGTGTCTACGCTTGCTGAGTTTGTACCTGATGTGTTTGCATGGGAGTTTGCTGCGGTTGCCCTTGCAGCGCTTGCATTTGAACTGGCGCTTGCTGTGTCTGCTGAGTTTGTGGCACATATGTCTGAGACTCTGTGTGATCTTGAGCATAATACTCCATTTGTTCTGTATTATATTGTGGAACATAGCCCATCCCCCCTCTTGTAGTCTGCCAATTCTGGTGCATGCCTCCTCTGCTTTTACATGTTCTAGCCATGCGTCCCATTCTTCTGCAATTCCAATATTTTTACGGCTGTCCGCCATGAAATCCTCCTCTTCTCGGAGGGTTCTGAAATCCACCTCGTCCTCCTCCTCTCAGCCCATTCCCTCTTCCTCTTGGGAAAAAATGTTACCCACTCTGATTCACAGGATACACTGCGTTGCTTTTCTGCGCTGGTCGCATCTCTTGTGTCGCTACACTTTTACTACTCATCAATACTGCTCCCTCTATGGCGAGTTTTGGTAACATTTTCTGAACTAACTTTGCCTCTTCCTGCTTTCTGCTCTCTGCTTTATTCTTATTCTTTTCCTGCACCAACTGGCATTAATGCATGCTCGTCAATTGTATTTCTGGCCATGGCTTCGTTTCCATTGCCACCTGCTTCTTCATTTGTCATTCTTCTAATTCGTAAATCCATTTTCCTCTACTGGAATTTAAACTCTGTAATTTATACCTCAAATTGTCTTTATCCATTTGCTGCGATGGAATATACTGTGGTCGTCCTCCCTGTTTCTATAATAATGGGAATTGTGAAAATCCTGGTCAATAATACATACCTGCCTACACTCTTTGTCTTCCAGGTGGGGCTAGTCTTGCCCATATGTCTCCGTAGTGCCCTTAATCTGCTTACATAGGGTGGGGATACATCCCCAGCACTGTGTGATCGTGCTTGTGGTCGATCAGTGTATGGTGTCGATTCTGGTGTTCTCTCTTTGGAGTCCTCTAGATCTGATCATTTTACAATCAATTCTTTTGAAAATCCGTCTGCGCCTTACCTTTGCGCTCAATCATTTTCTTCCCTTTCTTCGTCCGACATTATTATACCCCAACTTCTATGACTATTATCCTGTTCTGCAACATCAAGATCTAATCTGCTTAAAGACATTCATCCCATTTTCCTTGACTAGGGGTGTACTGAATAGCACATTTACTATTCGGCCGAATACCGAATAGTTGACCTAAGTATAGTAGATTACTCCTGGAAATGTGTAAAGATATGCATAACAAGCCAACACTGTTGACTTTGCCAATGCTTGCTTTAACAGGACTTCAGTCAAGGACATGCTTATGAATAGATCATAGCTCTAACTAAGCTTTAGAAGGGGAGTTTTATTATTGCTTCCTTTCGTGGCATAATAAGAAATTCAGTAGGGAACTGGGGCTTTGTGGGAGTTTTTATTCAAAAAGGTTCCATCACAACTCCAATTACTTAAATATTTGCATATTAGAATAGACGAAGAAACAACTTAATAAAGTAATTTCCCAGGCTTTCTAAATCAATCCCACTTAACGAAATAGTGTTCTGTGCCTAGTTTGCTGAAAGCACAGTAGATGCATTTTTGTCTCTCCTTGCATTTTTGTCTCTCCTTTTGTTCTGCAGGGTGGGCCCTGAAGGAGACATTATGGGCACTGCTGGTGGTGGAGAGAGGAGGAGGGAGAGAGCGCTGCTTCAGTGCTCTGCCAGTGCTCTGCCAGCCCCTTCTAGCTGTTCATATGCGAACACGTGAATCCTTTGCAGGCAGTTAATTGGCCTGCCTTGCATGTAACGCAGAAGCTGCTCTGGCTGATGTGGCTCACTTAAAATGCACGGCAGCAAAAGTGGGAACTGGTCCAGAATTAATTTCCTTGTTTTGCATAATGTATGCATTACTCCATGCTGCTCAGAATTTTGGTTTGCCTTGTATATGATGCCTGCTCTCCTTCAAGGCCCATTGGGCTGTTTGGAGCCTTAGGGCCCTTGGTCCTCGTCCTCCAGTCTCCATGACCAGAGACTACCCTGCACGTGTGCTGCGACACTGTCAACGGTTCTAAGAATCTTGGGGGAAGAATCTTGGAATTTGATGGGGCCAAGCTTTGGAATTAGCTCCCGCCTTCTCTTAGGGTTGCTCATTTCAGGAAAGGCTTAACATCTCTCCTCCTCTGCAAAGCCTTAGCTGAGTGGGAATCCACCAGTCTTCGTGGACAGTGGTGAATATTTTCAGCAGCGTCAGAACCCCTACCTTGGTTGAACACTCCCTCCTTGCCTTGATGCCCTGACAATGTTCTCGTGTAGGTTTTGTACTTGTTTTGTTTTGCCGCACACTTGCCCCTTGCACTTACCTTTCCTTCACTCCTCAGGAAAGGCTTAACATCTCTCCTCCTCTGCAAAGCCTTTGCTGAGTGGGAATCCACCAGTCTTCGTGGACAGTGGTGAATATTTTCAGCAGCGTCAGAACCCCTACCTTGGTTGAACACTCCCTCCTTGCCTTGATGCCCTGACAATGTTCTCGTGTAGGTTTTGTACTTGTTTTGCCGCCCACTTGCCCCTTGCACTTACCTTTCCTTCACTCCTCCTTGCACAGCTGATGTGAGAAACCTAAGGAGTTTCTCCTGAGTAGACCTCGACAATCCCTTATTCAGGTGGCCAGGGAAGGGCTGACGCTCTCAGATCCCAACCCTGGGGGTGGACGAGCGAGGGAGGATCACCTGGGTAGGGGAACCCGGGGTTATGCTCAGGGAATTGCCCCAGGTGAAATGCAGTATTGTACCCGGGAAGAAGGAGAGGAGTACAATATACCTAAGGCCTTTGTAGGCTATAATACATTTAGCCACCTTCCTCCCATGGAATGTAGTTTACCCAAAATTACCATCCCCTCCGCATGTAAAAAATCCCCTAGGATCCCACACCCCGTTGCATTCCGAAACTCTCTCTCTCAGAATCCCTACTTTCCAGTTCCCTATCCAACTACTCCCAATCATTTTTCTTCACGTCCCTCTGGTTATTCTGTCTGGAATACCCAGTATACAGCATTGACAAAACACTACCATTCCCACAATCCCCCTTGTTTATTTCAAGATAGAAAACCGGGTCACTCCCGTTTGTCTCACAAATCCTATCAGTTTCACCCTTTGTAGTTTATCAAACCCCCTGGTACAAAACACTATAATTTCATATAACACATCTTCCCCTGTCTGTCCCGCAAGATTTTCGAAACACTCTAATACTCCCCTTTCCGACACGAACACTTTCGCATGACACACCAGAGAATGGACTAAGACCAGAGCCGTTTACCTGACAAGTCCCAATACAAGGGTCAGGCAAAGTCACTAACTGATCAGAATCACACACACACATAATATCCCTTTCCCTTCCCCACAGGGATAAAAGGTGGAGCAAGAGAGCACCGTACAAGCAAGGCAGACCACACAAGGAGACAGCTATCCAGACCCAGCAGTTCAAGAGGAGGAGAAAGGCGGCAAATATCAAAAGACTGACAAAGAGAGACATGACCTTGCACTTTTCGACAAAACCATGTGAACCCTCAGCTGAAAGAAATGTTAGACCGAGGACAACATCCCAAGTGTGCTGCAGCAGATGTCAACAGTACACGGAGCATATCTACGCCGATAAGCCGAAGCGAGGGACACCCCTGCTTCCTTGGTACCGGCCATGACTCCAGTAAAGAGGAAAGCCAAGCGGTTCATCACAGCCAGTGAGTCGAGATTAGAGCCGATAATAACCAGGCTGTGGTAAATTAAAGTCTCAAAGTGGCAAAGTGAGAAAGTTCAAAGAGCTGTAAAATTGTAAAAGGGAGAGCAGCTGCAGAAGGGGACCGGCACCATGTGGGTGCTGCTCCGAGAACCTCTGGTTGATCGTCATCTGCGAAAAACTACAGAAACCAGAAGACCATAGGAGAGCCGCCAAGATAGGTCAAAGTGGTCATACAGGAGGTCAAGCAAAATTCCTGTACAGTCGAAAGCCTTTAACCTACGAACTTCAAAGAAAGCAAGGGAAGTGAATCCCGCAACCTTAGAAAGCAAGTGAAGTGAATCCTTTAAACCTCTAAAGCATAAGTGAATGTGAAGGTGAAGTTGGCAAGTGTGAACTCTGAAGAGGGATGCTGACGAGAAGGGGGCAAAGTCTAAAGTCCCAAGAAACAGTGTGTTGACAAAGGTGAAGCCGGCTGCGGGATGTCCACTGGAACTGTTTAAAAAAAGACATTAGGACAAGCGAATGCTCGAAGAGCCATAGTGAACCCGGTGGAGGGAGGCTAGTAGTCAAGAGGTGTCCAAGCCGGAACGAGGGAGATCCAGGGGTGAAGCCATCACCCAAAGTCCATTAAGAGAAGGAACTATTATTTGATTTGTGGAATACAAATTCTGAAGGGTCAGCGTCCGGAAGAGGTGGACCCAGGGGTGAATTCATCACCCGAGAAATACATAGACCACAACTTTGTGGTTGTTTGTTGTTTTTCTTGATGATACTATCGGGTCGTTGGGACCAGGAAACAACCCCAAAGGTTTTGATATCGATAGGAACTGTTTTAGAATCCAAGCCCGGAAGAGGGAGATCTGACGGGTGAAAACCGATCACCCAAGACACCAAGAATAAGGGTCAGCACCCAGAAGAGGAGGACCCAGGGGTGGAAAATCCTCACCCTAAGTAAAACCATTTTGTTGAAGGAACTTTTGTTTTGTTATTGAATATGTCAGGCCCTCGAAGGCAAGAGACCTTCAAGAGAAACGAGACTTGGCCATCGACGGTCCTGATAGCTGCAAGTGAAACTGTCGACTCAGAGAGCTTGAGTGTGAGAGCTTGAGTGTGGGAGAGCTTGAGTGTGAGCTTCAGTGTGTGCTGTGCTCCAAGCTACCACCTTACCCTGTGCTCAAAACTTAGGGAAGGGAGACCCAAGCTACCGCATTGTGACATATTATTTGTGAACACTTCTTTCTTTTCTTGAAAACCATCCCACACCCTTTTTGAAATTGGTATTATTGGGGACACAACCAGACACCATCAGGTATGTCTGTACCAATACAGATATCAGGGTCATTAACACCTACACACGGTGTATATATTCACATACATTTTATTATGCTTTGAGAGAGTAACAGGCTCTTCCAGACCAATTCATTTAACACAAGCTATTTGGATCGATGAATGCTTAAATGAATTGCCATCTTTGGGTGATTATGAAAGGATTTCCTAAAATATTCAACTATCAGTTTATGCACAATGACACATTGGTTTGATCAGTGCTTAGCACCTCTGTAATTAATTATAGCATTGGTGGTTGGAAGGTGTTGATCACAGCTGGCACAAATTACTAAGCATGTACTAAGAGTCTGACTATCATTTGCAACTTCAGATTCTGACTTAATTGCCCTGTGGGATGTATTTACCCATGCATCCGAGCCATACCTCAAAACTGTGCAGTACTGACATGGAAAACATCATGATGGCCAGAGCTTCCCAGAAAATGCACAGGGAAATGCATGAAGAATAGGCTGCCACTCATTTTTGCCGATGTTATGGGCACAGTAGGACACTGCCTAAAACCACCATTGGACTATCCGCACAGTAGTCTGAAACCATTGGGAGTGGCAATGCTGATTGCCAAAAGCAAACCCATAACTGTTGGGAATTCATTTTCTTAAATCCCAAAAAGGGGTGCAGTACCAGTACTCACCACTATCAGAAAGCCGGCGTTTTAAAACCACCAGATTTTACTTTTTGTCGAAAACTGAATAAATGAACCCAAAGCAAGCCAAAGAAAGACTTACTGAGAAGTGGATCCAATGTAAAGTTATATTCTGAAGTGACTTGAAGGTTTATAGCAAGACTGGCTGAGCTGTGGATTTCAGCAGTTTAAGTAAATTTGGACTGAAAGACACTAAAAAATCTAAATGTTTAAAAGAAATGAGTGACCTACTTTGAGTGTCACATAGGTTGCAATTGTTTAAATGTCATAGTTTTAAACTTAGAATCAGCATCCTATCTGCATATGTAAAGAAATTGTCTTGACTTAAACTGGGAAACAAAAAGTGACATTTTATCTGAAACCTGGATTAAGGAACTGAATTCTGCCTGGCAACTACCCCCATCAGGAGTGAAACTTGAGTCACAGCTGTGTTCCCAGGCCTAGCTGCCCTTTTGCTGCTCACACCAAAAGGGATATGACACTTCCCTGATTGAATTACCTGGGCTCTGCAGGAAATTGAACAAAGCCCTGTCCTGACTCAGGCAAATGTTTTATTGGCGGGAGTCGTAAATGGAGCTTCCTCTTGGCAGAAGCTGGGAGGGGCAGGGTCTCTGAGCTTGCCAGAAACTGGAAAGACTGGTTTCTGTACCATGTGACATGAAAAGACACACCTCTATAGCCAGAATATGGTTTTAGAAAAAGATGAATAACTCATAGAGCGGACTTGTGAAAATTATTTAAATGACACCATAATTCTTGTGATTTTTCTGCCCACATTTTAAGAGGTTTTTAGAACCGGTGGCATGTTCAGGGGAGTTTTAGCGGAAAAGAGGATATTACTCAAAATGTGTGCATGTGAAAAATCTGACACTTCATCAATTAATGTCCATACTCCTTGCGCACATGTGTGTAAATTTGGGGTAATGTCCGGAATTGCAAAATCAGTTAAAAAGTGAAATATGTGCCATTTCTGAATGCAAGCCCCCAGGAAGAGCAAAGTTTGGACAGGGTATATCTCCTGTGATATGTGATGTGTGCATGTAATTTTAAACCAATGTTTACCTGTGCAAATATGTCTTTTGTTATCAAATATAGAATGTGTGCAAGTTGACAGGAGGAGTGGACTTTCTGCAGGCTGTAAAATGACATCACTCTGACACAACTTAGCTCCCCCAATCAAGTGAGAAATGGAAGTTTGACCAATTAGAAGCTGAGAGAGAGGTAGGGTCAGTGATGCTAGAACACACCCACATTCTAAACACATAAAAGCAGACAGACAGGACAGATAGGGACCTTCAAATCCATTTGCAGCTGGAAGCTCTGCCGGGAAAATCCATACTTTACCTCCATCAATCTCCAGAGAAAGCTGTGCAGAAAGATCCAGACTTTAAATCCCTCAATCTTCAGAATCCAGAGAGAGAGCAGACCCAGATCACTGTGAAGTGCAGAGACCAGAGTCCCGTCTAAAACCTGACCAGATCCATGGCGAGGCCCATTTCACTCAAGAATATAGTGTGAGTACCTAGAAAACTGTGCAGAACCAATCTCCTAGTTAAAATAATATAATTCAATCTAGCTTAATCTAAGTAGAACTGCCTCCTAACTGTCACCTGTCATTTGTAAAGCTGTCACTTGTCATTTTCTAGTTGCAAGCTGCACTTGTCTTTTTGAACTTTAAAATTTCAAATCTGAAAATGACCTTTATTTAATCGCTCATATCTCCGTGACCGTTTGTGCTAGAGACTTGCAGTAACTTTCATCTGGAAGCTGAGATCCTAGGCTTTCCTACGACCCCAAAACGATAGTGATAGTCCTTGTAGTTCTTCTGTAATAGCGCCCGGCGCATTTGCGAATTTTGCCGCAATTTGAAAATTTCTCCACTTGCAAAAAGATAGCTGCTTTTGCTTTCCTCTGAAAAAAAATCGTTTGCCTCATAAAAACTATCCCTGCAGCACTGCTAGAGTGAGCCTGAGCTAATATTAACTAGATACCACTCACCCTGAACCTCTGGAGGGAATTAAAAGCATTTTAACATATTTTCACTCCATTGCCAGCACATATCAAAGCATTTTGCCTGTGTTTTCAACTTCTGTAGTCTAAGTTGCTGGGTGAACTGAATTACATTTGAATTGCATTTCTGAGAATTGTGTGCCTTCCCTCCATTTCCTTACATTGCATAAAAGGGGGGGGGGTGAATTGTCCAAGAAAGTGATTACATTGTCTTTTGCTGAAATCCTATCAAGGTATTTTCTGTATTGCATTTTCATTCCACATTGCATCCATTGAAACCATAAAAGTATTGTTGCTATCTTATCCATCCTATAACCACTCATCATTGATTATAAAGAAGTGTGCTAGTGCCAGATTCTCCGTTGTTAATCTTTATCATACCAGATTAAGTGTGATATCCAATTATTAATTTATTATAAAGCGTGATATAATATATATTGTTTAAGTTATCAAATAAACCTTTAAACTTGCAAAACAGAACTACTTCTTGGCTCAGTGGGGTCAGGAGGATTCCAAGAGAGGGGTGTTATATAGGGGTAGTCATCCAGAACGCATGAACTGGACATAAAGTTATATCAATAAGGGTTTTCATTCAGTATTATAGACTAGGCGTTGACTTAGCTATAGTGTTGAATTGAATCCTCTTACAAATTGGGGGCTCGTGCCGGACGTTTGGGTTAGATCTACCATTTGTGCAGATTAATACAGCGTGCCAGCTGACCAGATACACATATCCGGTCGGATCACCACGCTGTGTTACGCTGTAAAGCATTCCTCAAAAGGGACACTCCAAGAAAAGTTCTGTTCTGCAAAAATAAAATACAAACGTCTGTAAGTCAGGACAGAGACCAATCTCTAGAATGACGACCTTAGTAGACATGAAAATAGCCAGAGAGCACTTCTTACATAAGGTATTTGTGAGAGGTGAGTGGACTCACCAGGACCAAACAGTCTGGTTGCAGGCCATCACACCCCAAATCACGGAAACAGGGTCAGATATATGGAGAGACCAGGGTCCCTTACATGTGGCCCTGAGTGAACTATATATGTCCTCTAAGGCCAAGGATGAGCACAACAAGATTGCCAGGGTAGCGGCATATTTATATTTACATATGGGAGCCATGCAGGACAAATGTGCTGAAGGCCAAGATCTGGCGAGTAGGCAACTGCTGGCATTACAGAAGGCCCAATCTGAGCTGGACTCTTCTGAGCAGAGGCTGCTCAGGAGCCAGGAGTCAGAAAATGACAGTAGGCAGTATATCATTAAAATAAAAGAGGACATGGATATACTGCAACAGGAAAAGGCTGACCAGGATACTAGATTTCTGGCCCTGCAGAAGGAGCACCAAGACAGTTTGGACTCCTTACTGCAGAGCCAGAAAAAGCTGGAGCAACAATTAGACTTTAACAGGGCATGCACGGAGCAGGTAGCCACCCTGCAAAGTCATCTAGATAGAGTGAAGGTAGAGAGCAACAAACTGATTTTGAAAGACCTGGATACCCAGGCAGAGTTTGATGAAGAACGCCAGAAAGCTGGTGCCTTTCAAAGGCAGAGGGACGACCTGGCGGCACAAATGCAGGCTCCTAGTCAGGAAAGAGACTCCTTAGGCCAGGAAGTCTGCCATTTAAAAAGAAAAACAGAAGAAAATCACTTGGCCCTCCAGGGGCTGGGTGACCTCCAAAAAGAACGCCAGAACTTGTTAGAACACACCAGGAGGGTGGAGGATGCTCTGGCAAGAAAGGAGCAGGCCAATAGGGACACAGCTCAGGAGGTAACCCTCCTGCAGCAAAGACTGGCCCAGTGCTCCAGGACCAATCAGGAAACACAGAGAGAGAATGAGGCTCTCTGCCAGCACAATGATAGGCTCCAGCAACAGGTAGCGATGCAGGAGAGACTGATAGAGTCTAGTAAGGCCTTAACTGAGGAACTGAAGGCACAAATGCAGGCTCTTGCATTGCAACAGGGAGCAGGGGCGGATAGAGATGAGGTTCGCTGGGAAATGGAAACTCCGGAGCATAACCTCAGGAGCCCTAGTACTAGAGGCCCTCATACCTCTCAGTCCCTGGACTCTGCCACCCCCATGTCCCCTGGCGCACATGAGCACAGGGCCACAGGGATGGCAGATTACTATCCAGCCAGAAGCATGGGGCTCATAGGCCAGTACCACCCAGGAATGGAGGGGCGGGCATCCGGGTATGGGCACCCCAGCACAGTGCAATTTAATGGGGAACCCCAGGAGAGTAGGCCCATTAAGGGCATCCTGAAAACCTCTGCCCAGTTAGGTCAGTGGGGGGGGGTACCCATCAAATCCTGGCAGCAAGGAGGAATCTGAAGACTCCTCTGAACTGCGCAGGACACAGGAGACCAGGTCCCCACATTCTGCCAGCCATTCCCAGGCTCGCAGAATCCGGGAAAACCTGGAAGAGCAGACAGGAACCACTGGGAGCAGTGCCTCTGAGTCAGAGGATGAATGGACAAGGGTTACCCGAACCAAAAAGGCCAATAAGGCAAAAAGGGCCTTGCTTAAGGACCCCTTAAAGCAGATTAAGGCGATCAGGAGCGTCATCACGCCTTACCATAAGAACGCTAAGTATTCTGTTTGGGAGCACTTAGAGCTGTTTGAGCAAATGATGGAGACTTTCCATTTGAAGGACAGCCAAAGCTGTATTCAATATGTAAAGTGGACCTTCTCCCCGGAATACTCCAGTTTCTTTGCGGGGCTGGAGGACCAAAATCATTTAAGATGGTCCACCTATAAGGCGGCCATCTTGAAACATTTTTCTGTTCACAGAAATCCTCAAGAGGCTCGCAAGGCAGCCTACAATTTGCAATGTGGGGAGGATCAGGCCCCACAAGAATTTGTGCAAGAACTGAAAAGTGCTTTTGCGCAGACCACCAGAAGGGTGCGCACAGACAGTAGAGAATTCATTAATACATTTTTTCATGCCTTGCCCAAATACATAATGACCCAGCTCGTGAGGGATTTTCACGAGAAAAGATCTTTAGACTGGGTCATCGAACAGGCGACCCGGATCTATGAGGTGCAGAAGCCAATAGAAAATAAAAATAATGCGCCCAAAAACCCCAAAGCCAACAACACCCCTGCTGCTGCCAAGGTGGCAGAGGTAAAGGTCACCCCCGTTTTAGAGTTGGAGATGGGGGGGCCTAAAAACCTACTTGCACCTAATAATGCTAGGCCCAGAAGGTCCTCGGGCCAATCACAGGCAGGGAGCCAGGGAGGCAGCCCCACAAATGGGGTCCCTCGCTCTCCTGACTATGTAAGTCCCCGTTACAAGGGAAACAGCCCATCCTGGGTTATGTGTGGACTCCTCCAGCCCAAGGGGGGGGATCCAGCCAAGCACCTAACCCAGGGAACTTCCCTCCTAACTTCCCACCGGAGGGCAGAAACTCACCAAACCCTGGGCAGAACTTCTTCCCCAGGTATCCACCCAATTTCCAGCCCCAAAATCCTCCACCCTTCTTTCCCCAATTCCCTGAGCCCAGACAACCAAATCCAGGAGAGGGGAGGCCAAGGGCGGAGGGGTATCCAAATCTTCCCAACCCGGGGTATTACCAGAGGAGGGACAGCTACCCTTCCCGGGATCAGCCCAGGGGAGAAAACAGGGCCCCGTATCAGCCTGAGCGGGTTTCCCAGTTAGAGCGCCAGGTTCAAAACATGGCGCGGGATCTGGGTCACATACTGAGGGCTCAGCAGAACCCTCAGATCGGCATGCCGGCGCAGAACGCACCCAACTCTGGACCTGGTGCCCCAGAACAATGACGGGGGCAGCACCCCGATAACACACCGGTTCCCAGGGAGGAGGCACAAGGGGAAGGGGGGTGTAAAGCCTTGGAGGAAGCTTCCTTCCTCACTTGTAAACAGCCCCTGGAAACCCAGGAACCGGAAACAAAATCTCTTGCCCCTGAAAGTCTGCCTCCTAAGGAGCAGAGGGGGGGTAGGAGAAACAAAAGACCCAAACAGACACAGTTTGAGGAGGAGGTACAGATCTTCCAATTTGAGGGAGAGGGATCCTCAGAGGATCCTGGGAAAAGGATCTTCTCCTTCAGAGAGGGGGGAACTCCTCCCAAAGAAAAATGGGTCCCTAGGGATGCAAATCCAGACTGGGGAGATGTGGAGACTGAGCTACCGCCGCCCACCATCTCATCCCAGAACCAACAGCAAGAAGATCCCCTGGTTCAAACCCATCCTGGTGACTGCCTCCAAAAAGGGGGGGGGGCGGCCCGGAACCGGAGCCAGGGGAACCCACAATGGCTCTGATCTCCAGTTGCCAACTTTTTCTTTCAGATTCCCAAGGCTCTCCACAGAATTCTGCCCAAATCTCTTCGCTAGCGATGTCCAAAACCAGAAAGTTAGCCCACCAGTTGTCCAAAAATGTGCATTATCTGTGCCCCCTTGAGGAGAAGGAGGGAAGATACTATGCCCCGGTACAAGTACAGGGGCAGGGTACAATTTTGGCACTGGTGGACACTGGATCTCAAGCCACCCTTCTGTCCAGAAGGGCCTTTGATGAACTGAATGCAGGAAGGGGAGAGAATTACCAAATTCCTCTCACCTCTCTTCCTGGACAACTGCAGAACTTTGACGGGAAGGAAATTCCCGTTGAGGGGACTGCAGACTTGGACATTAAGATCGGGCGACACAAGGTGAAACACCCGGTCATAGTAGTGACTCCAGAGGGCACCCCTTGTTTACTGGGGAATGACCTCCTGAGGAGGTTGTCACCCTTAATAGATTGCGTAAACAAGGTCCTCTGGACCCAGACTAGCCGACCCATAAAATTAAAACAGAGTGTCAACCATGTTAGTTTAAACGGCACCTGCCACATGGTTGAACAAAAGTCTGACCAAGTAGAATTTCACTTCCAGAATAACCAAATTCCAGACGTGACAGTAATAGCAGTAGGACAACAGACTGGTGATGGGGGGTCCTCTCTATTTCTGAAAATCAACCTTCCTTCCAGTCTAAAGTGGTACTCCACGCTGGAAGGAAACACTCTGAGATTCTATACTAATCCACAATCAGAAACTCCCACTCCTATAGTCCAGAAAGATGTGAAATCAGCTCAGAGCCTGGCTGATATTCAGCAAATTGGAGAGCAGTTGTTCATCCCTGTCCAATTAAATGATGGGAAGGACTCTGTTCTCGCTCGAGTGTGTGTGAACAACGGTAAGAGCTTCATCAGCGAAGCCATGTTCCGCCAACTCCCAAAAGATCCAGCCATTCCCACATTCAAACTGATAGACAAATGGGAAATGGACCTGGAAGCACCTAATTCCAAACATCTCCTGTCAAGCAGGTGTATGCTCAAAATCTCCATTGGCAACAAGAGCATAGTCCATAATTGTTGGGTTGTGCGAGACGTTACTGCCGCCTTTTACTTAGGCAGTGACATTCTCAATCGCTTTGCCATTAGTTTGGACCTAATAAACTTCAAAGCTTGGTCCCGATTAGCGGATAATCCCATGGGCTTTGATGATCCAGAAAAAGCATTTAGGTCAGCTCAATTGCTACCTTATGCAGTTGAAATTCAGATCAAAGAGGAAGTCACCATCCCAGAAAGGACTCAACAATTCTCCCTGGAAGTGAAAGTTAAAAGAGGACAATATTTGCAAAACCCCGATGCTTACATACATCTAAATGCTTCTCTCCAACAGCAAGGGTTAGGGGTAAACCCAACACCATTAGTCAACATAGAACATGACACCATTCCAATAGAGGTGGATAACAGCGACTTAAAGAGTATTACTCTAGCCGCAGGCACCATTATTGGAATGGCGGTTGATGACTGACATTTCTCCATTGATCTTGGAAATGAACTCTTAGGGCCAATCCCCAAGGACTGCTTTGACAGTGACAGTGATGACAACACAACACCAGACAGGATTTTTACCCGGCATGGGGGGAACTTCCTGGTGTACACTTCCTGCCCCTATGGTAAGGAAGATGTGACTTGTGACTTCAGGAGGGATGAGGTGATTTTCCAGGTCCATGAGGGCTGCCTTTCCCACCTGAAGCCTCTAGTCCAAATCAGCACTCTGACCAGGGACTTCTCCACCCAGCTGGAGGAGGCCGCTGAGATAGCCAAACCAGAAGTCTTTCCAGGCTTCAGGCAGATGGTGGAAGAGAGAGTCAACCTAGCTGATGCCTGTGTGACTCTGGAACAAAAGCAAAAGTTGAAACAAGTTTTCTTGGATTTCCAAGATCTCTTTGCGGTAGACTCATATGACTGTGGTCGCACTGACATCCACACAACAACAATCCCCACAGACCCTGGCATGACTCCTGTGTTTGTGAAGCAATATCGCTTGCCTCTCGCATCAATGGAGTCCCTTACTGAAATAATTAAGAACCTTGAGTCCCGGGGAATAATTCGTCCAGTCCACAGCACCTTCAATAATCCGGTGCTGGGAATATTGAAGCCAAACGGCCAGTGGAGACTCTGCGCCGACTTCAGGGAGCTCAACAAACGGGTCCATACTTCCCGATGGCCTCTGCCCTACATTGACCAAGGGCTGGCCCAGATCCAGGGGTCACAGGTATTCACTGCAATAGACCTGACCAATGGATACTGGACCGTGCCTGTCAGTAGGGAGGACTAATACAAGCTGGCTTTTACCTTTGGGGGCCAGCAGTATACATGGACCCGGACTCCTTTCGGATACCTTAACTCCGGTAATGAGTTCAACATTTTCCTACATAAGGCCATGCCCGACCTGGGTGCGAGGGGTAACCTGGCTTATGTAGATGATGTCCTCATCAAAAGTTCATCTGTGGAGGAACACATAGCGGAGATCCGTTATGTTCTGACCCAGTTGAGGGCCGCCGGAGCAAAACTTTCCTTTCAGAAAGCACAGTGGTGTAGAACCCGTGTTAATTTCTTGGGGCATGAGATTACTCCTCAGGGTCTCTGTCCCCAGGAAAAGAAAGTGGAAGCACTTCAGAAACTGAAAGACCCCACAACTCTGCGGGAACTAAGGAGCCTCCTTGGACTGACTAATTACAGCAGAAAGTTCATTGAGGGCTACGCAGAGATCACCAGACCCCTGATTCATCTCCTGAAGGGGGGTGTCAAGTGGGAATGGGGTCCAGAACAAGCCGAGGCAGTAAAACAACTCAAAAGAAGCCTCTCACAAGCGCCTTGCCTAGCTTACCCTGTCAGAAACAAGGAGTTCTTCCTGGAGACGGGGTTCTCTAATACGTGCTTGACGGCAGTATTATACCAAAAGCATGACAAGGTCAATAAAGTAATCTCCTATGCGAGCAAAACTTTATCCTCTGTGGAGGAAAAATTCAACGATTGTGAGAAGGCACTCCTGGCAATGGTGTGGGCATTGAAGAATTACCGCCCGTTTATCCAGGGGGAACACATCATAGTGGAGACTCCACACCAGCCTCTGCAATATCTCCAAAGTGACAGAATCCGGGCCGGAAATGTGAGTAATTCCCGAATTACTTCCTGGATTCTGTCAATGCAAGGCTTTCCTGTGGAGGTCAGATATGGCCAAAACAAGAAGAGTCCCCTCGCGCAAGGTCTGGCTGACTTGCATGATTGTGCCAGAGAAAACTGTCTCGAGGACGAAAGTCTAAAAATCAAGGACAACATGGAGGCATACCTTAATTCCCCACACAAAGTCTTTGAAGAAGACAAGTGTGAGGGAATGCCCACTGTCTATGTGGATGGATGCTCTTACCATGTTGACAACAACGGGGAGAAAGAACTGGTGGCCGGCGTAGGGAATGCATGGGTGAATGAGTCCCCAGAACCCTCCGCTGGATACAAAATTGGTCCCCGAAGTAGTCAGGTGGCAGAATTGATGGCTGTGCATCAGGCCATCCTCACTGCTGTCCAGCATCAACTCCACGAACTGGTCATAATCACAGATTCGGATTATGTACGGAACGGGTTCGTGGAGCACCTCGTTAATTGGAAAACCAGAGGCATGTTATGTGCTAACAACAAACCCTTGAAACATGGGAAGTTGATCCAAAACATTGATGATCTGGTCACCTCGAATGAGATGACCATCTATTGGAAAAAGATCAAGGGTCATTCCAAAGTAGAGGGACCAGACAAAACTGGAAACGACTTAGCTGATCAGCTGGCCAAAACCGGGGCCATCCAAGGGGATCTAATTGAGATTGAGTCCCTGTTGGGGGAAATCCAGGTCACTGCTATCACTAGGTCCGAGACAAATGCTCACAACGACCTTTCAATTGCACAATGGAGCAAGGAGACCCCTGATGCTGATTTGATTACCGCTCAGAAGGGGGATCCAATCATTGGTAAATTTTACCAGCACCTTGAGGACCCTGAGAACTTTCCCCTGACGGATACCGATTACATTGGGAAAGAGGACCTAAGAGTGTTGATGAAATGTCCAAAAATGTTCCGGATCCAAGACGGTTTGCTGGTAAGGAAATCCAAAGCTGGCCACGATCAGTGGGTGGTTCCTACCTCGTTCCGAAGCCTGATGTTAAGTCACGCCCATGATGCGGCCACCGCCGGTCATAGGGGGTTTCACACAACACTGGAAATCTTAAGAGAGGTTGCATACTGGCCACACATGGGGCAGGACCTCGACCAATATTTGAAGGGGTGTCTTGTGTGTGCACAATTTCAGCCATCATCCCTCACGCACCGCGCGCCTCTCCAAAAGCGGGGGATGACACTGCCATGGTCAGATTTACAAATCGACTTTGTAGGCCCTGTGATTCGCTCTGCTAAGGGGAATAAGTACATGTTGACTGTGACATGCTTGTTTACCAAGTGGGTGGAATGTCTCCCAGCCCCAAATTGCAAGGCAGAAACCGCAGCTGCCTTGATGATTAACCACGTCTTTTCCCGTTTTGGTCTACCTCAAAGGATTGAGTCAGACAGGGGTAGCCACTTCACCAGTGAAGTAATGACAAAGATGTGGGAGATACTGGGGGTCAAAAGGAAGTTGCATATTGCTTATAGACCAGCTTCTTCTGGGGCAGTAGAGAGATATAACCGGACAATTGTGAGCATATTAAAGAAGTTTGTGGCAGATTCTGGGCCAAGTTGGGATATCCGATTACCTCTGGTCCTAATGGCCATCAAATCTACCCCTTCATCTGCGACCAAAATGTCACCATTTGAGTTGATGACTGGACGCAAGATGGTGCTTCCGCAGCATTTGCTCTATAGGACCCAAGAGCAGACACTAATAAATGCCTCCACTACTCATGAGTATGTGGAGAATTTAAGGAAACACATCCAACATGCTATTGCTTACGCTCAGCGGAATCTAGAAAGATCGGCTGATAGCATGAAGACCCATTATGACCTGAAAACTTCCAGGAAGGAATATCAGGTGGGAGACCGGGTCTATCTATACAACTTCCAAAGGAACCAGGCCAAGCAGCGCAAATTTTTGCCTACATGGAAGGGACCCTTTGAGATCATCGACAAGATCTCTCCTGTGGCCTACAAAATCCACATCCCCAAAGGTCCTTTGGCAGCGGGGGAAGACAAGTGGGTCCACATAAACCAGTTGAAATGTTGCCATCCCAGGCACACTCTGCAACAACTGGAGGAATCCTCTGGAATCCTAGCGGGCACTGTCTCAGACTAATTCAGTTCCAACCATAAAACATACCACATCTAGTCTCTAAAATATTGTGATTTGCATGAAACTGTCTCTTAGTTATACTGTTTTTTTTTTCAAAATAAGAATGTAATGTTTTGTTATGATGAAATGCATATGCTGCCCCACTATCTCAACAGTGGTGGAAAAACGTCTATGAGTAGGTATTGCCGCTTTTGCTTTATCATCCTAGGAGAGATGAAACCATGGAGAATGACCAAGGAGGACGATCCGGAGACCGCGAGCAGAGACGCAACGGGCCCGGGGTACCGCCCAATCTTCCCACCAGGACCGGCGAGGAGAACCGATCGATCAGTACCGGATGGAGGAAAAGATGCTGAACTGTGCCATCTATTGGAAGAAGATGAGGAAACATCCCAGGTCTTGCGAGTCCCATTCGTGAAATAGAATGGCCATCGCAAGAGGGGGGCTTGTGGGATGTATTTACCCATGCATCCGAGCCATACCTCAAAACTGTGCAGTACTGACATGGAAAACATCATGATGGCCAGAGCTTCCCAGAAAATGCACAGGGAAATGCATGAAGAATAGGCTGCCACTCATTTTTGCCGATGTTATGGGCACAGAAGGACACTGCCTAAAACCACCATTGGACTATCCGCACAGTAGTCTGAAACCATTGGGAGTGGCAATGCTGATTGCCAAAAGCAAACCCATAACTGTTGGGAATTCATTTTCTTAAATCCCAAAAAGGGGTGCAGTACCAGTACTCACCACTATCAGAAAGCCGGCGTTTTAAAACCACCAGATTTTACTTTTTGTAGAAAACTGAATAAATGAACCCAAAGCAAGCCAAAGAAAGACTTACTGAGAAGTGGATCCAATGTAAAGTTATATTCTGAAGTGACTTGAAGGTTTATAACAAGACTGGCTGAGATGTGGATTTCAGCAGTTTAAGTAAATTTGGACTGAAAGACACTAAAAAATCTAAATGTTTAAAAGAAATGAGTGACCTACTTTGAGTGTCACATAGGTTGCAATTGTTTAAATGTCATAGTTTTAAACTTAGAATCAGCATCCTAGCTGCATATGTAAAAAAATTGTCTTGACTTAAACTGGGAAACAAAAAGTGACATTTTATCTGAAACCTGGATTAAGGAACTGAATTCTGCCTGGCAACTACCCCCATCAGGAGTGAAACTTGAGTCACAGCTGTGTTCCCAGGCCTAGCTGCCCTTTTGCTGCTCACACCAAAAGGGATATGACACTTCCCTGATTGAATTACCTGGGCTCTGCAGGAAATTGAACAAAGCCCTGTCCTGACTCAGGCAAATGTTTTATTGGCGGGAGTCGTAAATGGAGCTTCCTCTTGGCAGAAGCTGGGAGGGGCAGGGTCTCTGAGCTTGCCAGAAACTGGAAAGACTGGTTTCTGTACCATGTGACATGAAAAGACACACCTCTATAGCCAGAATATGGTTTTAGAAAAAGATGAATAACTCATAGAGCGGACTTGTGAAAATTATTTAAATGACACCATAATTCTTGTGATTTTTCTGCCCACATTTTAAGAGGTTTTTAGAACCGGTGGCATGTTCAGGGGAGTTTTAGCGGAAAAGAGGATATTACTCAAAATGTGTGCATGTGAAAAATCTGACACTTCATCAATTAATGTCCATACTCCTTGCGCACATGTGTGTAAATTTGGGGTAATGTCCGGAATTGCAAAATCAGTTAAAAAGTGAAATATGTGCCATTTCTGAATGCAAGCCCCCAGGAAGAGCAAAGTTTGGACAGGGTATATCTCCTGTGATATGAGATGTGTGCATGTAATTTTAAACCAATGTTTACCTGTGCAAATATGTCTTTTGTTATCAAATATAGAATGTGTGCAAGTTGACAGGAGGAGTGGACTTTCTGCAGGCTGTAAAATGACATCACTCTGACACAACTTAGCTCCCCCAATCAAGTGAGAAATGGAAGTTTGACCAATTAGAAGCTGAGAGAGAGGTAGGGTCAGTGATGCTAGAACACACCCACATTCTAAACACATAAAAGCAGACAGACAGGACAGATAGGGACCTTCAAATCCATTTGCAGCTGGAAGCTCTGCCGGGAAAATCCATACTTTACCTCCATCAATCTCCAGAGAAAGCTGTGCAGAAAGATCCAGACTTTAAATCCCTCAATCTTCAGAATCCAGAGAGAGAGCAGACCCAGATCACTGTGAAGTGCAGAGACCAGAGTCCCGTCTAAAACCTGACCAGATCCATGGCGAGGCCCATTTCACTCAAGAATATAGTGTGAGTACCTAGAAAACTGTGCAGAACCAATCTCCTAGTTAAAATAATATAATTCAATCTAGCTTAATCTAAGTAGAACTGCCTCCTAACTGTCACCTGTCATTTGTAAAGCTGTCACTTGTCATTTTCTAGTTGCAAGCTGCACTTGTCTTTTTGAACTTTAAAATTTCAAATCTGAAAAACAACCTTTATTTAATCGCTCATATCTCCGTGACCGTTTGTGCTAGAGACTTGCAGTAACTTTCATCTGGAAGCTGAGATCCTAGGCTTTCCTAGGACCCCGAAACGATAGTGATAGTCCTTGTAGTTCTTCTGTAATAGCGCCCGGCGCATTTGCGAATTTTGCCGCGATTTGAAAATTTCTCCACTTGCAAAAAGATAGCTGCTTTTGCTTTCCTCTGAAAAAAAATCGTTCGCCTCATAAAAACTATCCCTGCAGCACTGCTAGAGTGAGCCTGGGCTAATATTAACTAGATACCACTCACCCTGAACCTCTGGAGGGAATTAAAAGCATTTTAACATATTTTCACTCCATTGCCAGCACATATCAAAGCATTTTGCCTGTGTTTTCAACTTCTGTAGTCTAAGTTGCTGGGTGAACTGAATTACATTTGAATTGCATTTCTGAGAATTGTGTGCCTTCCCTCCATTTCCTTGCATTGCATAAAAGGGGGGGGGGGGGTGAATTGTCCAAGAAAGTGATTACATTGTCTTTTGCTGAAATCCTATCAAGGTATTTTCTGTATTGCATTTTCATTCCACATTGCATCCATTGAAACCATAAAAGTATTGTTGCTATCTTATCCATCCTATAACCACTCATCATTGATTATAAAGAAGTGTGCTAGTGCCAGATTCTCCGTTGTTAATCTTTATCATACCAGATTAAGTGTGATATCCAATTATTAATTTATTATAAAGCGTGATATAATATATATTGTTTAAGTTATCAAATAAACCTTTAAACTTGCAAAACAGAACTACTTCTTGGCTCAGTGGGGTCAGGAGGATTCCAAGAGAGGGGTGTTATATAGGGGTAGTCATCCAGAACGCATGAACTGGACATAAAGTTATATCAATAAGGGTTTTCATTCAGTATTATAGACTAGGCGTTGACTTAGCTATAGTGTTGAATTGAATCCTCTTACAGCCCCTTAGGGTGTGATTCCCTGCCCGCCCCCCTCGACCCGAGGTAGGGCTGTGTGGAATGGGCATAGAATCAAAAGTCTTAAGTTATGACGAGAGTCGCCTCAGGGGTTCGGCCTAGCGCTTTGACAATTCCCTGAGTGTTTGCACCACTTGTCATAATTGACAAAAATACAGCCAGAAAATATTGTGTAGTTCGTTTTGACTCAAAGAGACCTTATTATGAAGCATTAGTCAGAAATATGAAGCTGACACTTGAAGGTAGCAAGTCAATGGGCCTCATTACGGCCCAGGCGGTAAGGGGTTAACGGCAGCGTTAACAGCGCCGACCCTTACCGCCTGAGTACGAGGTCCCTTAGCGCCATGGAGCTTTTAACACCTGCTTTTAGCAGGTGTTAAAATCCATGGCGCTAAGGGACCATGGAGTTAATTACGCCACCGTAATTTACGGTGGCGTAATTAACGCCTTCCCCACTCCCATTATACCCTATGGGGCAAAAATGGGAATGGGGAAGGGTAAATGTGGATTGGGGACTTACCGCCCCACCAAGGTCGGAATGGGGCGGTAAGTCCGCCAACCACCATGGCGTAAACGTAGTTTACGCCATGGTGGTAAAGTCACGGCCCAGGCGGTAACTTACGGCCTGGGTCGTAATGAGGCCCAATATATTTAATGTCACTTCTGTTCTTTACTAACTTTGATCATCATTAAACCTGCTATAATAACTGCAACAAAAATGTAACATACTGTTATATATATATAAAGCGCATTATTGCATAACCTAAAAGCATGATTCCCGTTTAAAGCAGATCAAGTACAATTCATCATTTTAAAATACCAGCTTGAGCAACCATGGAGTTCATGTTATGTTTGTCTAAACTATGCTATGGTACGATCAGGAGTGGAGTGACATAATAAAAAACGCCTTCAGTCTCATATATACAAAACAGTTCAACCAGCACACTTAAACTCACATCTGTTATGCATTGCCGGGCGGCATGCAAAGTTACCACGACTGTCTGTCGAAGGGGCCTGCTGCTCTGGACCTGCTGTGGAATGCTCTCCCCAACCCCCCTCGATCTCGTGGTCTGCTCTCTGCAGCCTGCCGGGTGTTTTTGCCTTAGTCTGTTGTGCTTTTTATATTAACACGCGTGACTTAGTCTACATATACTATGTGCGACATTTCCTTGGCCTGGAAAAAACGTCTAGAGTCTGAACCTGCTTTTGTTCTTTGGTTCGCATTGTTAATATGTGGCATCTATGTAAAAATTCAAGTGACATGTGCTGCTATTTACCCTTGATTATTTCCATTCTAATGCATGGGCTTCCGCTTGACGAACAGGCAAGGCGCAGTGTTTTTTCCTGGCCTACTTCAACTGCCATTATATCAAATACATTTTCTGAAGGGGTTTAAGCGCGACAATAGCTTTGGACACTTTAACCACACATCATGCTTCCTGTCCATGGCTGCTTATCAGCGCAGAATCATCTCTTGACTCTGCTACAAGCTCATCTACAACAGGAAGCTGTCACTTGTGGTTGGCTTATAGGCAACCGTTTACTTCTATTTTGGTATGGTGTTCCCTGCCTTTGGCCTCCGATCTGATCTGCCAGGTGCGAAACTTAGCTGTTGAAGACAAGAAGCTGCTATCCTGTGGTTAGAAAGAAGAAATGAGCAAACTGTGTATAGAGCCAAGAGACAGATTATGCCCTTGCACTTTGCTGACTACACTTCAGTTTGGGTTCAATGGAGCTTCTGCTCTGTAGAGCATGTGTTGATGCGTGTTCTTTGAAAACAGCTCCTGTATTAGAAGTTAACGTGCGTTTACTACTCTCCAAACATTTATAGTCTTTTGCTTAAATTCGCCTGGTCTGAGCCAATTTGTCTTAATACGACCATTAATCCGACCATTTATCCATGACAATTCATTGCTCACAGTAGACTAATGAAATCTTTATATGTATTGTTTTCTGTTTTCTCCCTTCCCACTGTTCCCCTTCACCACGTTTGTTCTTTTCCCTCTCCAGTGTTATAACATATTGGGCCTCATTTCAACCCTGGCGTTAAGGGGTTAACGGCGCCGTAAAAGGCTGCGGCGCCGTTAAAACCTTAACGCCAGATTCACACTTTAACGCCTGCTTTTTGCAGGCGTTAAAGTCCATCCCGCTAAGGGACCTTGGTGCTAATTACGGCACCGTAATTTACGGTGCCATAATTAGCGCCTTCCCCATTTCCATTGAGCCCTATGGGCCAAAAATGGGAATGGGGAAGGGGCCATGGTGAATGGGGATTTACCGCCCCGCCAACCTTGGAATGGGGCGGTAAATCCGCCATCCACCATGGCGGAATCCGGCATGGACCATGGTGCTAATAGCACCATGGTCCAACGCCAGGGTTGTAATGAGGCCCATTGTGAAATTACATTGATATTCATTTATGGGTTTGCGTACTTTACATTTTGGTTTGATAAACAATGGATATGTAATTTCAGTGTTTGTTCTGTGTTGTGGGGAATGCCCATTATGTTGAAATAATAATGGGGCATTGCAATTCATAAACTATAGATCAAATATTAAGCCCTGATGAAAACCTTGTGAAGGTCAAAACATGTGAAGGCATTGTTTAATGATTATATAAAAAAAATCTTTTTATGTTGATTGAGCTACATTTGTTTGTTCTTATTTATATGTGGGGAGTTGGACTATTCTTGGAACTTACAATAAACAATTTGAATTTTGACTTTCAATTTACTTGGGAGTTAAGTTGTGCATGGATTAGAGCCTTACCTGTGTATTGTATATGTATGACCTAGGGCATAGGCCATTGGTTTCAACCATGCTAGCACCCTCCTAGTTATGTATGTATTACAAGTGGATTAATTGGTTCACCTACAAGATCGTGGGAGGTCGCTCGATATGATAACAGCCCACCCAGTTTGATACTTAGAAACATACGATAATATTGAATATGACATCTGTGATGAGATGAAAAGAAAACACTTTAGTGATACAGGTGGTGTGAGATACAAATTAATTACATTTTTGAAAATCAATGAAAACAACTTTAGTTGATGTAAAGTGAAGTTGATGGCCTAATGCAACAAAACCTTTGAATTGTGGAAGCTATGCCACCTTCACTCCATGCCCCCCGTTGCACAGCTCATGAGCACATTGATGACATTGCAGATTACATCATTGATGGTATAACTTATGACATCACATATTACACCACTGATGACATCACTGCAAAGAAGAGCCTACCAATGACATCACAGATGGCACCACTGCCTACATCATGGGAAACTAACTTTCAAGTTAAACACATTTGTGGTCTGCTTCAGGACATATGATAAACATATTGTATAGACGTAGTTGTGGTGCATAGTAACATATGTAATATACCTGTGAACCTGTAATAATGGTAAAGAGGCCACTGGGCCTGGCAACACCAGGACAAAGTGACTACTTTGGATTTGGTCATGCCCAAGCAGTGTGGCCGTGGCTACAGGACATGGCCAGTGGTCATGGACTCGCTTTGGGGGCAGAGTAGTCAATGGTCTGACTTCAGGCTAGGTCAGTGGCTACTTTGGGTGAATTGGCCGGCACTCAGGCTGCCAAAGGCCATACCCCAAGCAATGTGGCAACAGGAAATATCTGTCTGCTTTAGTTCCCAGAGATATCATCTGGGAGGTCATTAGTGTGCTCATGGGCTAGATATAAGGGTCTATGAGGCTGCCCTTGCCTTCTTCTGTCACTCCTTCTCCCTCTCCTTTCACTTCTCCACCACATCCAGTGGGAGTACCACACCGTTGTACCCACCCCTCGAAGAAACTTCAAAAGGTGGCAACCAGCTTCACTTAGCTACTCTGAAATCTTGTTCTGCATTCAAACACTCCTCTGACATCTGTCTCCTCGAAGACTTTGACCAAGAAGTCCTCGCTCTTACCGAGATGTGGTCCAGCTCTGTCACTGATGTTGACACTCTCCTTCCTGAGGGAAACAAGATCCTCTCCAAACCAAGAGCAAACAGACCTGGAGGTGGAGTGGCTCTGATCTTCCCTGAGTGGGTCCCTGCCTCCATCATTCCTACTCAATCCTACTCCGCTTTTGAATGGCTCGTCTGTAGGCTTGGGACCTCGCCTACTCTCTCTTTCACTTAGCCACTATCTATATACCCCCTGACGCCATCTCCCTCCTCCTTTCTGAATAGGCCGACCTCACCTCCTCCCGCTCAACCTCTTCTTCTAATTTCCTCCTCCATGGTGACTTCAACATCCACCTCGACTACCTTGAAGCATCCACCTCTCAGTTTGGTGTCCTCTGTGACTCCCTCTCTCTCTCCATTCTACCTTCCTACCGACCCACTCTGCTTTTCACACCCTTGATGCCCTCTTTTCTGGAGACATCCCTATCTCTAATCCGGTTCCCACCCCCTCTCCTGGTCTGACCACTCTCTCCTTTCCTCCTGCCTTGGGACCCTTGGCCCCCTATCTGAGCCACCACCAGCACTGCCAGCCTCCTACGCTGTCATCCGACATATGAAGAGAATGTCAGCCACTGCTTTCGCCTCTACCTTCATCCACCCCACCCCACTACTGACTCTTCCTCTGACTTTGTCCTGGCTAACCTGCACATTTCCATCTCTAACACCTGTGACATCCTTGCCGCTGTCATGAGGATCCACCTAAAACCTGCCTCCAAGAACAGCAGTTGGTACGATTCTGATCTAGCATTTCTGAAACACGTGCAGAGTTGCAGAATGGAAGTGGCAGACCTTGAGTTTACCCTCTGACAAACTAGCCTGCCACCTTCTCCAAAGGCAATATCGCTTCTCTATCCACTCCCAGAACCAGGCCCACATCCAAACCTGCATCTCTGGAGCCACTAACAACACAGTCAAACATTTCAAAATCTGCAAGAAACTCGCCAATCCAGCTGCAGTCTCCAACCCTCTCCTTCCCTCCCAGGACCTCTGCATCGTGTTTGCCTCTGACTTCACATCTAAAACCCAGGACATTGTGTCCTCCCTCTCCTCCACCCCTGTCTTCACTCCTGCGCCTGCTCCCCTGCCTCCCTTGGCCCCCCTCACTTCACCTCCCTCCCTTACCTCCCCCCTGCCCATATAACTGGCTGAGGTTGCTACAGTGGTCCGCTCTATGGAGGTCTCCTCCAGGTGCTCCCGAGCTCTTCCAGAACCATTAGGACAACATCTCCTCTCTCACCCCTGGTCTTTCTGACTTCTGTAACCACTCCTTTACGACTGGCTCTTTCACTCTATCCCTCAAGCACTCCTTTGTGCATGCTCTCTTTAAAAAGATGCCTGCTAACCCTTCCTGCCCGGCTAAGTATCGCTCTAGTTCCACTACCCCCTTCCTGGATAAACTCTGGAAGAAACTGGTCCTCCCACAAATGACCCTCCACACTGATCTTGTTGGTTGCCTTCATGACCATCAATCTGGATTCTATGCATCCAGAGACATGGAAACTTAACACCCGTTAAACCATGCTCGCAAATCTCGCCTCCAACTCTCCCTCTGTTCTCATTCACCTTGATCTCTCATCTGCCTGTGACACTGTCAACCATTATTCCTCATAAAATGACTCTGTGACATCCTATGCATCACTAACCAGGGACTGGATTGGCGGACCTCTTTCCTCACTAACCATCCAACCCAGCTGCAACTGAGTCCATTCTTCTCCACCACCTAACCTTCTACCGGTGACATCCCCCTGCGCTCTATCCTATCGCCATGGCTCTTCAATATCTATCTATCCTCTTTTGCTCACTTGATTTCCTCCTTCTCTCCTCATTTCCAGTGTTATGCCGATGACACAGAGCTTTCCTTCAAACTTCCCTCTACTACCGCCTCTCCATCCTCTCTGATCCCTGACTGTCTGTCCACCATTCAGGATTGCTGTCCAGCTAACGATCTCTGTCTCAATGCCAGTAAGACAGAGATCATTCTCACTGGGACACCTGCACCCTCTTTTCCCCCTACCCTTTAGACACCCTATTTGGGTCCTCTACCCCAACCATCCTGTGAGGCCAAAAACCTTGGGGTCTTCTTCTATTATGCTCTCTACTTCACCCCTCACATCATGGATCTTACTAAGAAGTCCAACTTCCAGTTCCACCTCATCAGAGGCATCCTTCCTTTCCTCACCTTCCCCGAGAAGCTCAATGTCTCCAGAGCTTTGGTCCTCTCCAGGCTGGACTACTGCAACAGTCCCTTTCTCAATCTCTCTCTTTCCGCCCTATGCCCTCTCCAGCTAATCCAGAACAGTGCTGCAAGATTTATCCTTGGCCTCAAGCCCTGGGACCGTATCTCTCTAGCCCAGGGGTCTGCAACCTTTGGCTCCCAGATGTGTTTGGACTACCATTCCCATCCGGCCTGTACAGCATAGTCAATGTCAGGAGATCATGGGAGTTGTAGTCCGAAACATCTGGAGAGCCACAGGTTGCAGACCCCTGCTCTAGCCCTAAAATCTCTTCACTGGCTCCCGGTGGCTGCAAGGATCAAATTCAAGACCCTCTGCATCATCCACAAGGCATTCTGATGCCTGGGACCAAGCTATCTCTAACTTTCCCATCCCAAATACTCCCCTGATGGAGCCCTATGCTCCTCCAACTCCTTGACTGTCAAATGCTTTTCCAAGCAGAGAGTGGGGCAGGTCTCTCTCCTCAGGTGGCGCCACCCTCTGGAACTGCATCCTTGCCCCTCTCAGACTTGAGCCGGAACTCCTTAAGTTACTTAAATTGCTCAAAACTCTGCTGAGCTCTAGCTCGTTCCCTTCCCTTTCCATCACCCCATTGCCTCATGAATCTCACAGGATTCCAGGCCCTTCTTCCCAGTCAACATCAGCCCCCACTGGCACTTTAAAACACAATTCTGCTATATAAAGCGCCTAACAAATGCACAATATAAGAAATAAGATAAAATAAGGTGAATAGCTCTTCCGACACTTGCTAATTGTTATGTGTTAAATGATCAACTTAATGCCACTTCAATTAATGTTGATTCACTGAACACATGTATATATTTTTGTTTATGAATGCCCTAAAACCTGGCAATACCAGAGATCTATGGTCCCTACTGTGGAAGGCCAAATGGAAAAAAAAGAAGGATCTTGAACCCCATTAACGAAGAAACATGGAGAGCACACCTCATGGACAGCCTAAGATCTATCCAGGCGGGAGGACATCTCGCTAATTTTAGCAGAAGGCTCCCCACTCATTGTAGAGGTGGAGCTATTGAAAACCAGGATCTCCAGATTGAAACCATCTCTGGAGCCTGGCCCGGATGTCCTCGCAAACAGTTTTAAAACAAGACATCGCTTTCTGGGCATCCCTGTTAAAAATTCTATTTGATAAAATCTTATTGGAGGGTTACATTCCTTCATCCTGGTGTGAGGCTTTTCTGATACAGGTGCTGAAGAGGGGCTCCCCCTAACCCTGTGCAACTAACGTATGCTATCCATGTTAGATAGTACAGGGAACATTTTCTCAACTTTCCTATTGAAGGGCTTGCAGACTTGGGTTGATAGGGCGGAAATTCTGGACAGGTTTCAATGTGGCTTCAGGCCCGGGTACTCAACATCCCATTGCCTCAAGTTAATGGATCATTTGACTGAAAGAACCTGGCCAAAAGGAGCCCCAAGCCTTTATCAATTGTTTGTGGACTTTAGTTCCGCGTTCGACTCAGTCGACAGGGGGAGACTCTGGACTAAACTGAAGCAAATGGGTTGTCCAAGAGATCTATTGTAAATACCTATTGTATTTTGTAAAACTGCTCCACACTAACAACACAGTAAGGGTAAGGTTGGATGGAAAAGGCACTATGGGCCTCATTACAACCTTGCCGGTATCCTGGCGGTAGAGCCTCCAGGATACCGGCAAAGGCTGTTACCGTTTCCGGAACCCAGTCCCAAATGAGCCCAAATGACTGCACCTATTCCACAAGTTAAAGGGGTCAAACAGGGTTGCTCCTTAGCTCTGCTACTCTTTAATCTTTACCTGGCTTATTTAGCATGGACTTTGGCTGGGATAGCAAGTTGTCTGCCTAAGCTCTGCAGTGAGCATTGTCAGGTTATTACTTACGCTGATGTCCTGGTCTTGTTAGACCATACATTTTTGGCCTGAGCCATATCATAAAGCTCGTTGGAAATACGCAGAGCTTAACTCTTTGGAAATAAAAACATGGCCAAAACGAAATAGATGCAATTCTCAGCTAAAAGCCCACCTTCGGCCATGTTTGATAATAAATGAGGAAGTTATTGGCTACGTGAATGAATATAAGTACCTAGGAGTCGAAACAAATATAACCTGATATTAAAATCCATGGAAATAATTTGAATACTAACCACTTATGTTACACCTCTAAGGTTGACGAAATTATGGACCTGGAACAATTAAATAAAGAATCCAAAATATTATTGAACATGGATAAAACAGGAGAAAATATGTAAAAAAAATACGGAAAAAAAATATATAAGAAAATAACAATAAAATTGACGCTCCAAGTAATAATGTAGCGATTGATCTCTCTTTACCATCTAGAATTGGTGATAATTGCAGTGCTGATTCAGCCTTGGTGCCTGCGGTATCTTTACCTCCGATACTTAAATCATTGCCCAGTGCAAACACCAATCAAAGCCAATTGTCACAATATTATCCGATAATATGCACTAAAAAAATTGGGCCACAAATAAAGGAGCCTTGAATCTAGCTGCAGTGATCAATACGACTCTGCATCAATCTTTAGAGCAACAGGTCCACCAAGTTAGCTCTAATAGTGGCCCCCATCAAGCCATTCAAACATCGCAGGAAGTTTCCACTAATAATGCCATGCAGATTGGTGACCTCTTGCCCGATCCTATAATGGAAAATAGTGCTCTTAACTGAGGTCTCTATGGACACTCCTAACATATTGGGATGAACAAGTGACCCTGGTAAAAATGGTCAACAAAGAATTAATCAATCTTTTATATTTAATACATTCAAACATAGTCTGCAATTGCAGACCTTGCATTCAGATGATATAGAGTGGATTTGTCTATCTAATCATAACAATTACCGGATAATATTATTATGAAATTACTGTGGAACCACAGAGCAGACATTGTACTGAGAGGACTATGGGCCTCATCACAAGTTGGATAGTAATGCAGCGGTTTTCCCGTCGAGCGTTATTAGCGATAACGCCAAGCCCCCCGGCGGATAGTCTGCCAGATCACGAGTTTGCGTGCACGCGCACAGGGACATGGCAGTAGCGCAAATAGCACTCGACGGGAAAAAGGCCCAAAAACCCATAAAACCAGCGCACCGTGCGCTACCGCCATACTGCGCTAATAGCGCGCTGGAAACACGTCACCGCCGGAACAGGAAATAAATCGGCGGCCATCTTGGAAATCACAATCCATCGGATATCACAGTCCCTGCAAGCCATCCACCCCTGGGAAGATTGAATTATGTCACAGGCGCGCACTAGGGGCAAGTCAGCCCTGGACAGGGTCAGAAAACCAAAATTTAGTGACCAGGACTGTACTGGTGGAGGAGGCAGAGATCCACCATGATGAACTGCAGCAGCGCAAGACAAGTGGGCAGCGTCGTGCACAGATCTGGCGGAACATCAGCCAAAGGGTGTCTGCAGTGGGACGCGTGCCCCGGGATGGCGAGGACTATCGTAAGTGCCTCAATGACTTGCGTGTGAGAGTCCGCGGCATACTCTCACAGCACAGGAGTGCAAGCAGGGGCACTGGAGGAGGGCCACCACCACGACCACCCAAACTCACACCCTGGGAGGAGAAGATGACTGCCCTAATCGTCATGGGCACCATAGAGGGAATAGGTGGAGCGGAGGCAGGCACTGGTATCGAGCCGACTGCAGGTGAGTCCCACCCCAAACACATGCATCTGAAAGGACCACACATGCAGACCCTGAGTGAATGAATGTGATGAAATGTGTGTGAGGCACTGCAGACACCCATAACTGAGCCCTTGAACCACTGAACCGTAGTGCCGCCTAGACTCCCATGCACGTGCAGTGCATCAATACAAGGGGCAGGGGACAGACATCCATAGCCATGGGACAGCTACGTAGAGTGCATGAATACACCCCCAGGACCTTGAGCATGGTGCATCCCAATCTCGCATGTGATGATGGCACACAAACATTTCCATGGAGTGTTCCTCCACACTCACACATTCCACCAATCACTACATGGGGATTGAACAAAATGCAAGTGCCATGCATAATTGCTACTGCCTACAATCCCACTTGATGGCATGAACTGCTTGATACTTATGTAGGTTGCCTTGAACTCAATCCACATCCTATGTACCCCACAGGCACACAGCGAACTTCACGGGATGACGGTGAGGAGGCCACTCCATCACAGCGCCCGAGTCAGCGTACCTCGACCAGCACCACCACCCCGCAAAGGGGCCGCGCGGAAGGGAACCGACGCCGGACCCATCCCACATCACCACACCGCAGCCCAACCAGACCGCTGCAGCACCCACATGGCCGCAGGTTGTCAGTGCCTAGCTCACCCCAAGCCACCATGCAGACTTCCGATGCAGAGGGAGTCACCTGTGGGTCAGAGCCCGATGTGGGACTGACATCTCCAGCTGCTCATCAGGCAGGACATTTGCATTCCCCCGGACGCAGCGACACCGAAGGGATGGGCACACCACAGGGGACCCCAGGGCCAGTCACACAGGGAGCACAAACCCCACGTGTGCATGTGCGTCGTGTCAGCACACCAGAGCCAGATGCAGACACACCATGATATGGCAGCCCTGAAGACCGCCACTCAGAGCCCGGCAGCCCCATCCAACCCGCTAACATGTCCCCATGCAGCCCCCCCCAACAGCGCACAAGTGGCAGGCCGGTACCTGCCACACCAGGGGTACCTTTCGTCACGGGAGCAGCTGTGTTGGGACGTCTGGACATAATTGAGGCCAAACAGGCAAAAGTGGAATCCATGGCCAAAGTGCACAGCCGGCACATCAAGGCCATCAGCGCGTCCATACGGCATGGCTGCAAGCACATTGCCCGAGACAACGCGCGCACACGGAGAGTGGTGGAGCAATGCACCTCAGCCCAGACAGGTTTTGGCCAAAGGGTACGGGAGTTGTGCGAGGCAGTATCTGCACTCGCTGAGCAGACAAGGGAAGCGAACAACCTTCTCCATCAGCATCTGCAGGCAACCGGGTCAGTCCCAACAACCTCCACTACACCCACAGAAGGATCCATTGAGCCTTCACCTAGGCGCCGTTCATTGCGCCACTTGAGATCCCGCACACCAGAGTGGCCAGATATGATCTGATATGATATGATAGTTTATTTATATAGCGCCTATACACAATGTGTTTCAAAGCGCTTCAAGGCAAGGGAGGGAACAAGGGAAAATACAATGACATTCTTACAGGCCATGAACAGTAAGGATGTGAAATTAACTATCGTACTCGGCCTGACAACATTTCAGATAGTACAAGAGCTAAGACATAGATAAGGAGGGAGGGGGAGAGTGGGAAGGAAATGGAAATAGACATGCGACTACCATGCTAGGCCTGACGACATTTCTCGTAGAGCCGCAGAAAACAAAAGGTGAGACAGAGGGGTGCAGGAAGGGAGGGGGGGAACAAAACAAGCTACTATCATACTAGGCCTGACGACATTTCAGATAGTGCTCGAGGGGGTGTGGGGAGGAAAAAAAACAGACGAGGTTCCAGGACATGGAAAGCGCCCGCTACCATCATAGTTGGACATGGCATTGTTGTGGGTGCCCTGAGAACATGCAGCTACCAGCACTGTTGTGGGGAGTTGACCGGGGAAGGGGGGATTGTGTGCTGGGAGTTCACTGGGGGAGGGGGGATTGTGTGCTGGGTGTTCACTGGGGGCAGGGGTGATTGTGTACTGGGTGTTCACTGGGGGGAGGGGGGATTGTGTGCTGGGTGTTCACGGGGGGGATTGTGTGCTGGGTGTTTACTGGGGGGAGGGGGGATTGTGTGCTGGGTATTCACTGGGGGGAGAGGGAGAGACAATTTTTGAATAAATCACGTTTAAAATTCATACAAAGCATGGACAGTTGTCATTGTGATTAAGTGCTCTTTAATGTTCAAGTGACATGTGCAAAATGTAGCCATCACCCGTATCAAAAGAAATTCTCTATCAAGCCCTGTCTGGCCAACCTCCCCTCCCTCAGCCCATTCCTGTGTGCACGTGCAACACCTTCTGGCACATCATCATCTTCACTCCCATCCTCAGGTGGCTGCACTTGAACATCGGGGGCAGTGGCACATTCCTGCGACAGCAAATGTGAAGCATGGCACTTGTAAGTACAATTTTTCCAACTTTTTCAGGTGCATACATCAATGCCCCTCCCGTATGGTCTAGGCACCGGAAGCGTGCCTTCAACAGTCCAAATGCCCTCTCCACGCAGATGCGTGTACGTCCATGGGCAATGTTGTATGCCCGCTCAGCTGCAGTGTGTGGGTGACGCACAGGGGTCATGAGCCATGTGTACTGGGGATATCCAGAATCACCTGCAGGGGAGAGAAAGCAGGTATGGGGACAAGGTAGGTTCAGTGGGTGCACAAGGCTCAGTCATCAGTGACATTGTCAGCAGGATCAAGTTTGTGTCGAGAAGGTCATGCCATCTCATCGCTATGTTGGCATCCAACCTTTGACTACCAGGACATGCATGGTGTGAGGTTGCCATACAAATGTGTATCTATGTATTTGTTATGTGCATCACACTCATGTATTACATGTGGCCTACTTATCATTTGATCACTTACATTGTGGAGTGTGCTGTGCTAGGAGCAGCATTGAATCAATGGAGTACTCACAACTTGCTATGCCTCTTTTTCTAAATGTAACAGTACTCTGTCCCTTGTCACTGGAGGAGGGGAACCTTCCATCTGCTTGTGCATGCGACATGTGGTTAGCCCATGTGTCATTGGCATTCCCTTTGGCTGCTGTTGCATTTGCTGGTTGCCACTATTATGTACTGTTCTCCAGGCATGTGATTGGCCAATCAGGGGTCAGTGTTTCAGGGATGTACATTGTCGTTAATCAGACTACTTTTGTGTAGTGCTTTTGTGGATGTGCCGACCTTTGAGTAACATTGACATGACTGTCGGGTGGCCAGGGTGGGATGTCTGTACTGTGTCAGGGTGGGAAGCTATACTGCAACACACACAGGAGGCTTTGTGGTAGTAGGCCTTCCATATGTGACTGTGCTGCCACATGCCTTTGACATCCTGACTGGGTGTGTTCTGCTGTGTTGGACATGTCCAAGGGTTCTCGTGCAAGGTACATGCATGGAAATGCTGCAGTGATGGTGCTGCCTATTGCCATGCAGGGATTTCACTGTGTATGACCAGCCCCATCAGATGTAATTCAACATGCATTACGGACTACATTTGTACTCACCCAGCATCCATGTGTTTTGGCCTCGGTGCCTTTCCATGTACGCTGGCAGGGTACTGTTGCGGAGGAGCATGGAGTCGTGGGTGGATCCTGGGTAGCGAGCACAGCAGTGGCTGAAGGTGAGGTCAGGGCTACATGTCATCTGCACATTCAGGGAATGGTAATTTTTCCGGTTTCTGCAGGCTGCCTCATGTGCCTGGGGTGGTACGAGTGCTACATGTGTGCAGTCCAGGGCTGCTATTACATTCAGAACTTGGGCAATGGCATGGAATTGACCCTTCTGCTGGTTCACCTGTGCCTGTGTGGCTGGCAATGCAATGTGCTCATTCACATGGATCAACAGTGCATCAAGCACCTGTCCCAGCATGGCACTGAAGGTGGACTGGGCCATGCCGTGCATCATGGCAACGGTGTGTTGGTAGCTGCCAGTCCCGAGGAATTGTAGCACGGACAAAAGCTTCACAAGCGGGGGTACTGCTGTGCTGATGGCTATACGGCTGCCGATGTCAGCCTGGATTGTGTCCAGCAACTGGGTGATGGTTGCCCTGTCCAGCCTATATTCGGTCACCAACTGGCCATCAGTCAGGGCCCAGGATGTTGGCCTGTGCCTGGGGATGGATGGCTGCCTTGCTGGTGCTGATCCCCTCCTCCTTCTCCTCATCCCCACCACCCCCTGCGCTCCCAGGGCTCTGGCCTGGTTGGCTGGCCTCTGTAGCTCCAGGCGCAGCAGGTAAATGTCCACATCAAGGCTCCCGGCTCCAAAAGGCAGCATGGTGTTTGGAAGTGTGTGTTGTGCATTTGTGGGTCTTTTCTAGGCCTCTGATTTGCATTGGTTTTACCTGGGCCCTTATTGCTGTCTCCTCCCTGCTCCTGCTAGTGTAATGGTGTTGGGGAGGGTGTGTTGCGCATGGGTGGGTCCTTTGTAGGCCTCTGATTTGCATTGGTTTCACCTGCTGTCTCCTCCCTGCTCCTGCTGGTGTAATGGTGTTGGGGAGGGTGTGTTGTGCATGGGTGGGTCCTTTGTAGGCCTCTGATTTGCATTGGTTTCACCTGGGCCCTTATTGCTGTCTCCTCCCTGCTCCAGCTGGTGTAATGGTGTTGGGGAGGGTGTGTTGTGCATGGGTGGGTCCTTTGTAGGCCTCTGATTTGCATTGGTTTTACCTGGGCCCTTATTGCTGTCTCCTCCCTGCTCCTGCTAGTGTAATGGTGTTGGGGAGGGTGTGTTGTGCATGGGTGGGTCCTTTGTAGGCCTCTGATTTGCATTGGTTTCACCTGCTGTCTCCTCCCTGCTCCTGCTGGTGTAATGGTGTTGGGGAGGGTGTGTTGTGCATGGGTGGGTCCTTTGTAGGCCTCTGATTTGCATTGGTTTCACCTGGGCCCTTATTGCTGTCTCCTCCCTGCTCCAGCTGGTGTAATGGTGTTGGGGAGGGTGTGTTGTGCATGGGTGGGTCCTTTGTAGGCCTCAGATTTGCATTGGTTTCACCTGGGCCCTTATTGCTGTCTCCTCCTTGCTCCTGCTGGTGTAATGGTGTTGGGGAGGGTGTGTTGTGCATGGGTGGGTCCTTTGTAGGCCTCTGATTTGCATTGGTTTCACCTGGGCCCTTATTGCTGTGCCCTGTGTTCTTTTACCTCCAGCATTTTGCTGGGGGTATTTTCTGCCGCTTTTATTGGCGCTAATAGCGCCTACGCCGGACTCGTGATTGCTATGTTTTAGCGCGAATAGATACTGGCGCTTTTACAGCTGGCGCTTTTACAGCCGGTGTACTTGCGCCGGCTGTAATGGCGCCGGCAGTATTTGTACTCGTGATCAGACGGACCCTTAAATTTGGCGCTGATAGCGTTACTGCCGATTTTAAGGGTTACCGCCAAACTCGTGATGAGGCCCTATCTCTTTGACTGTTTCATTCGGTGGAAGAAGCCAATGATTTCTTAGATGCAGAGCTCCCCATTTTGGCCCCAATCCCTGAAATTATTAATAATAATCTGAGGTGTCTCAACCAAACAGTGATGTTATACCTCAACTGACCGCATTGGTGGCAAATACCGCTAGTTTATATTGGCTTGCTCCTTTGCTAACCATGATATCTGAAATTGCGAAAACCTCCAAGCACGCGTAGCTGTCCACTAAAAATCCCTTCATGGAACTGCTGTGGTTGTGTTAATCTCACATTTTGGCTTGGCTCTCTTTCTAATGATGAGTTACCTTTAATACTTGTCATTCAAGAAACCATGTGCACCAAGTCCTTTGGTGTAGATGGTTTTACCACTTGTTGCCCCCCTGCCACGGTAGGAGCGTTCGGGAGGCCCTCTGGTGGACTGGCTGTTTTAGTGAATAACAAAGTGCACGCGCAATCCTTGTTGATATCTTGTGCGAACGAAATCTTGGCAATTGAGTACTTTCAGTATAATGCACCTGCATTGACATTTTTAATCATGTGCATTTATTTAAATCCCTTAAAATGTACTCTTGATGATTTCTTTGATAAACTTGACACAGTACTGGAAGCTGCTGTCCTCAACAACCCTGATTACTACATTATTCTTGGTGGGGACTTTAATTCTGTATGTAATAAGTCAACCTCCATAGCCCAGACTTACACTGTGGTGAGTCCATGCTCTAACCCCCGGTGTAGAGGTGAACTATGGGTCCAATAATTGGACCACTGGACTTCTAGTGTGGTTCCCCTAGTCAGACGTGTTTTTTGTCTCTGCTAATTTGCTTGGGATGGTCGAGCCCGCGCTTATCTGTGCAACCACGATCAGCGACCATTGCCCTATTACGTTACGAATTAATTTGGAAATTGAACTTCTTTCTTGTGATGCAAACTTGGCGCTCATCCAGACTGAGCGAAGGTTGCTCTCTGTGCAGTAACATCCTAGGCTATGCAGAGAGTTTACCTACTTAGTCAACAGAGATGTTTGCCGGGACCATGAACACCATTAGTTATGCTTAAATCCGGAAGAAAGAGAGCTGTAATACATATATAATTAAAACTCACTTATATGAGCTGAGCCGTGTAGCTTAGAACTCTTATATGACTCATAACCATCCTTATAATGCTACAATTGCTCATTATAAACATACTAGGAACTATGCTCTCAAAGCCTTACTCAAGTTGAACCTGACATATTCAAAATATATGCTGATGAAACACTGTATTGCTCAGACCTATAGCAAACATTTGAACATTTTTAAACATCAGATTCATTGGCTGAAAATCAAGAATGTTGACTTTAAAATGTAAGAGAGTTGTCCGCAACATATGGTCCATTTTAAGAGACACTGCACAAACTGATAGTTTCAACTTATCTTCTTCCATTTCTGCCAATGGATGGCACTCATACATTGAAGCTAAATGTTATTTACCTTCGTTATTTAAAGATTGTGATTCTGGGATATTACATTCTATGTATACAGACCACTTTTCATTTTCAATCGAAGATATCCTTTGGGCGATTGAAAACGTCCAAGGTGGGACCGGATGGAATTCCTCCCTGTATTATAAAATCTGACCCACAATTTTGGGCAGCCATCCTTTTTAGCAAATTTGATTATATTCTTTGTTCGAGTAATATTCCATCTTCTTGGCAGAATGGTATTATCATTCCAATCCATAAGAAGGGAGACCCACACAATCCGGGCAATTTCAGACTAATCGCCCTTATGGACTCGGCTGCAAAGGTTTTTGCCATTCTTCTTCTTAGACACCTTGAGAGCTTTATTGTCGAACATGATGTCTACTCAAAATTCCAAGTTGGCTTTCGAAAACATATGAGCACTTCTCTTAATGCTACGGTTGTAGCACACTTGTTCTCAATCTCTAAATCGACTAACTCAGGTCCATTAAATCTGGCCGCGTTAGATCTGTCATCTGAGTTTGACTCAGTGATTAGAGAATTACTGTGGACCAAGATGTTGAAGTTGAGCTTTCCTTGTAGACTAGAGCAGTTAGTGGCACTCCTTCATACGAATACATAATTTCAAGTGCGGGTAAATCAAGAGGGTGCGCTTACTTCTCTTATTCCAACTGCAACAGGGGTAAAGCAAGGCTGTAATCTCGCTGCGACATTGTTTAACCTTTACATATGTGATATGTATACACTATGGATGGATTCTGCAATGTATCCGGCGAGATTAGGAAAATTACATCTGCACTGGTTGTGCTTTGCCTATGATATTATCTTACTTGATAGGACCCCATTCGGTCTTCAGTTAAAGCTTAATGCATTTAATAATTTTGCTAACATTCACAACCTTCAAGCAAATTCTTTGAAGTCTAACATCATCATATTTACTAATAGAAAGCATATTAAATCATACCATTGGAACATAGCTGGCTTAAACATTCAACAAGTTAACTCTTTATGTTATCTGGGTTACTATATCTCTGACTCGAACTCTGTGAAATCTTGGAAAGTGGGACTAAAGGCAAAGGCTCGTCCTTTCCTCTCACAAATGAGAATCATATTTAAGAAACGTAGTACATTTTCTTGCAGGTGAAGCCCGCGTGGAGGAAAGGGCGCGCTGTTAACTGCTGTTGTGGCTGGAGTCCCCTTGGAGTCCCCCTTCTTACCTTTGTCTATTTTGAAATTGTTGCCGTTCCGCATCGCGTGAGTCTGCCTGCATCCATCAGCTGGCAGCAGTTGAAGAGAGCGGCCCGCAAAGCAGGTTGAACTTTGCTCTCACGTGACCCGTGTCACGTGACATCTTGAAGACACGCCCCCTGGACTATCCTATTTCAGCATAACAGCGCGACCCTTGCGGCGTGAAGCCCGCGTGGAGGAAAGGGCGCGCTGTTAACTGCTGCTGTGGCTGGAGACGGCGTTATCAACCGGTAAGCGTTCATCATTTGTACCCTAAAATTGATAGAGGTGTTATTTGACTTACTAGTTGTCTTCAATAACAGTTAAAGATGGAGTCTACTAAACCTCGTACGAGACTCCAAGAGAAAATTGAAGAATCTATAGCCTTAGCTCATGCCAGTATCAAATCTCCTACTGCCATTTTATCCATAGAGGAGAAGTCTAGATCAGCTAAAAGCAAAGTAAATCTTGTCCAGAAACGAGATATAAAACATACAACGATTGATCAAGCTCTGAAGACACAGAACCCTCTGACCAATAACATCGATGAACAGATTCATTCTATAACTGGAAATCCTGCGGAAATTATATCTATTCATCCTATCGAAATCACATCCAAAGAGAAGACCTTAGAAGTAGATTTTACAACGCGTACTTTGTCTCCAATCCAAAAGAAATCAGAAAACAATAAAACGCAAAAAAACAGATTTCAAGATTCCTGCTTTACACCATCTCTCAAAGAGCGAGCAAGGTTAGCAAAACAACAGTGGCAATCAACTTATTGTCCTACCAACTCTATCTGTGATAACAATATGCAGATCCTACCAATTAGGATTGCACGGCTGTCGCTTGATATCACTGAAATAGAAGCAATAATGGATTCACAAGTAAAGAGAAATGAAGTACCCAAGGGAATTTGTCCACCAGTACAAACGAATCAAATAAATACATCAACACCAATACTACACAGAGAAAGACAGAAGAAATCTAATTCATCCATGGAAAAATCGGCTGATCTTGCAAATAGACAAAGAACAGGGACCCTAGAATACTCTGAGCCAACGAGAGATTCATTTAAATCTCCACAAAGACTGCCCACCACAATGCTAGATTTACAAAACACCCTGGTCGCAGTATTATCTAATGCAATGATTCCATTCTTGAAAATACAGGAATCCATGGTTGATGCAACAAAAGATCAAGTGACACTTCTAGCAATGATTATGACGAAACAAACTCAGTTCGAATCTTTCACTAACGCTATACAAGAGCGAATAAAATATGAAGCTGAAACATCCAGAACTTGGCAAGCACGCCTAGCCGACATGGCAAGAGTAGACCGCATTGATAAACAGAACCTAATGGAAACTGTGTCAACTATAACTAAAAAACTAATAGATGAAAAAGGGAAGAAACAGCTCTATATGACACCACAAACGCAAGCAATAACAAAAGAAACACAAACTGATGAAGAAAATATCATCACCAGCGCAAACATTAACAAGTCAACACAATATGAAATGCAAACATATGCGGCTGAAACAAACAATACCGTACAGTCGATAGTTACAGCCACTAATGAACCATCGATGTGTCCACCTTTTGACATATTTGATCTATCTAAACGAGGAACGGTAGCACACGATGTTCCAAATAAGCCTTTACATAGAAAAGCGATTAAGAAATCGCAAACAGGATCACGTGCGTTCTTGAGGAAAATACAAACGATTCAAAAATCCTTAGGTGAAAAAACAAAGTCTACTGATCAACAAAAACTATCTAAGACCTTAGTGCACAAAGATTCTACTAACAAACCGGCAACGTCAAGTACACTGCAAATAATACCACAAATTGCCAAACAACCACTACCTGAACCATTGGATGACCTATTAGCAGAAATTAATCTTGATGTACCAAATTTGACCTCAGGCAGGAATTTACTGCCAGGGACTCTGATTAGTGAGGAATCGTCGATGGATAATTCAATTTACATGAATCAACAAGATGAGGATTTGATAGTGATTGATGAATGTGATGAAACAACCCTATCCTCCTCAACACTAACACAAAGGTCGGATGAACAAGACCACAACCTCAGCATCACCTACTCAATGATATCAGATGATGAAACTTGGTTATCTGTTGAAAGGCAGAAAAGTGCAAAAAACCACATTGTCAAACCAATTCCATCTGGGAGTCCTCTAATCACGAGACCCAAATTTCAAAACCCATTGAGTACTACGTATGCATATAGAGTAGCATTATTTCCATCGATGCAATCCGAAGAAGTGCCAGTGATGGTGAACAGAGCTAACATCTTACGCTTATTCAAAGTCATACCTGAACTTAAAACAATTGGATCGTCTGATATTGAAGTCATAATCTTCCCGAACAAAAACCATATGGAAGAAGCACACATAGACTTCTACACAGAAGACATTATGCAACGCGTTCTAGAGGCAAATTACCAGCTTGGAAAACTTGGATTTAAAACTGAAGAAATAATGGTAACGAGAATGATGGCCGAAAGAAAATCAAAGAACATTGCTCTGTTTGACCAAAATAAAAAAAAACATACAATGATTGAAACAACTAGAAATCCAATATGGAGAAATACCACACATTCTCCAAAACAAAGATATGAACGAGAAAGAGACACTCGATCTAAAATGACCAAAAAAACATACCTATAACAATCAAAGGTTAAAGAAGTTGCTATAAACAAAATATCCCTTACATCATGGAATACAAGGGGCCATAAACATCTTTTAGAAAATCCATCTACCACTCTTGTGGAATCAGAAATAATTTGTCTACAAGAGACTTGGTTGACTGAAGAGATAATTTGTGAGGGATATATAACTTGGTTGAACCCCGCAATACCCTCGATTTTAGGCAGACCAGCATCAGGACTACTAACCCTAATAAAAATCCATGCTACCTGGACAATAACGGCAAGAAAGAACATCAACCCGTGGGCACAATATATTACCATCTGTATGCCAGCCTTTAATTCTGTACCAAACGAAAACAAGGTGACCAAGCATTTGGAAAATTGTTGTATTTCAATCTTCAACATATACTGGAACCCTATGGCAATCAGCGATAATGCATTAATAGATGCTATTTGTGACGAAATTGATGCCATCGCACTTTTGAATAGCGACAATGAATTCATCATAGTAGGGGATCTCAATATCCATCTCTTCAAAAAAGGCCAGAAACTCACAGAACAACAAATGTCGCCACGTGCATGCAAATGGATGAACAAAATGAGAATTCGCAACATTACCTTAACAGAGCAACCTACAAATGAGGCAGCACTACCATACTCAACTTGGACTAGTGAAACCTCCAGCTCAATTATTGATTACATCTTTGCCTCGGAAATCTTACAAAATTCAATAATTGCAACTAAAAACATTCAACATAGTGCAAGTGATCACCATCAAGTTTCAATCTCATGGGCAGCTGAAAAGTCTATTGTGGAACAAATAATTTTACCAGACTTGGAAGTATCTAATGGGCTAAACAAACTAAGAATTCGAAACCATCAAGTACCAGAATTGCTTGCATCATTCCAAGAAGCCCCATTGAATGATCATGTAAAACTGAATTATGGATGGATACTTGAAAAATATAAACTGAAACAAACGAGATACATGTCTAATGTAAAGACCATCCATGATCATCAATATAACCCTGAAATTAAGAAAATGAAACAAGATCACCAGAAGAGGTTACGGCAATTGAAAAAAAACAAACAACCCGATTTTGAAATACAAATGAAAAAAGAAAAACAAAAATATTCGAATTTCCTAAAAGCAAACAAGGCGATGATAAAACAATGTGATGCTGAAGCAATTTTGAAGGCCCTACAAAAGACAAATACGAGAAATCTATGGTCAATGATGAATGCAAGTTCAAAACAACAAACACTTATACAGGAAGTGGAATCTCATAAATGGGTCGCACACTTCGCAGAAGTGTACAATAATAAAATATCAAATTATTCAAACAACAGAGGAAATGACAAATGCATCTGGAACTTTGAGTGGGACGTTGATGACATAACCAACCAAATCAAGGCCCTCAATTCATCTAGAGCACCAGGCCCGGATGGCCTGTCAAATGCAACCCTCAAAGAAAGACCAGAGGAATGGGCAAAATTCTTTTTCCATCTGTTACTTCTTATAGAAAAAAGAAGGGAAATTCCAACAACCTGGACAGTTGCAATTTTGGTACCAATATACAAAACAGGGGATCGAAAGAATCCTGGTAATTACAGACCTATAGCCTTGCTTGATCCGCTGGGCAAACTTTTCGCAAACTATCTGCAAAAACAACTCAACAACTGGGCAGCAATTAAAAAAAGACAAGCGAAAAGACAAACAGGTTTTGTGACCAAGATTGGAACCAACGTCAATCTATTGCTCCTGAACATGGTAAAAGCAGAAGCCATTGCAAAAAAACAACAAGTCTATGCCATTTTCATAGATCTTAAAATGGCGTTTGACTCCGTAAATAGGGGTAAACTTTGGACGAAATTAACATCATGGGGTTGCCCTTCTTGTATCTTGAATCCAATAATACAACTATATTCAAATACAACAGTTAGAGTTCGTCTAACAAAGGATGGTAGAGTGACAGAATCCATTCCAACCCAGAATGGGTTGAAACAAGGATGTCCTCTGGCCGCCTGCTTATACAATCTTTATACGAACGACTTTGAAGATAAAATACAAAATCCATCAGTAAATCCACCAAAGATTAACAGTGAGCCAATCCAAACATTAATCTATGCTGATTATATCATCGTACTTGACAAAACCATAAAAGGCTTACAAAAAACCCTGGACAAAACACAAATGTATATGTGTGAAAATGATCTACAAATCAACACTTCTAAAACAAAGGTATTGAAACTCTTGACGCAGAATAAGAAAACTCAACATCCTATAAAAATCTTGCTAGAAAGTCAAGAAATCACTTGTATAAAAACAATAAAATACCTGGGTGTTTTGATAAACGCTTCAAAAAATTAAAAAGAATGGTGTGATCATATAGAGAGCAAGATAAGATCATTGGCAAGACAAGACAGATTTTTTCACTTGAAATACGGAACCTACTCAGCAAAGGCAACTACTTTGTTATACAAACAAAAGGTAGTCCCAATAATAACGTATGCTTGCGAAACCTTAATAAACCAGAAAGTTGTTAATTGGCCTTATCTTGAAGGGCTATACTGGCGGAAAACATTAGCTCTTCCAAAATCATTCCCTATTGCAAGGATACGTTTTGAACTAGGACTACAGTCGATCCAATCAATAGTTACATGGAAGCAGATGGATCTCTATAGGAAAATAATCTCAGATGACAATATCCCATCACTGGAAATTCTAAAAAGAAAGGATCTGGATATGCATACTTCAGCTCTTTCTACATGGTCTACGAATATAAAAATAAACATGCAAATGGAAGAAATATCGGATGACATGCTGATTAAGAGACCACAGCAGGCAAAACGAAAATGAAAAAATAACGACTGGATAAAAACTGTAGAGATTCAAACAACCTACAAACGTTATCTCAAATGTGACATCGAGAAAAGAGCTCTTAACGAATTACCGCGTTATTTAATGCACTTTCCAGACAGAATGATCCGTGATTTGTTTCGACGATTCAGATTGAATATACTCCCAACCAGAGACTATTTAGCGATGATAAACAAAACAGATAATACATCCCCAATCTGTAGATTTTGTAAAGGAGATCAAACAATAGAAACATTATTTCACTTGATCATGGTGTGTCCTCTGCTAAAAGAAAAAAGAGATCTATTCAAAGACGCTTTCAAGATATCGAAAAAAGCAATGACAACTGAGGAAAGATGGGCTACCTTGTTACAAGGAAACGACCAGTGGCTTATTATCACAATAATAAAATTTTGGATGGAAATTATGAAAGAGACTTAATGAACTAAAAACTGTGAAATAAATATGAGTAAATGTAAGGGATTTTTAAATGAAAAGTTTGTAAAAATCAAACAAAACATTTTAATTAAAAAAAAAAAAAAAAGTACATTTTCTTTGTTAACTGTAATTGATTTTTATTTATTGAAGGTGGAGCCGACCTTATTGTTTGGACTGGATATATGTTTAGTGAACTTAGATGAAGGGCCTCATTACATGGTAGGCGGTAAGGGTTTACCGGTACCGGTATTTTACCGGTACCGGTAAACCCTTACCGCCTTACTACGAGGTCCCTTTGCGGGTTGGTGAATTTAACACCTGCTTTTTGCAGGCGTTAAAAACCAACCCGCAAAGGGACCAGGGAGCTAATTACAGTACCGCAATTTGCGGTACCGTAATTAGCGCCTTCCCCATTCCCATAGAGCCCTATGGGGCAAAAATGGGAATGGGGAAGGGCAATGGAGGAAAGGGGAATTACCGCCCCGCCAACCTTGGAATAGGGCGGTAATTCCCCTTTCCACCAAGGCGGTGCCAGTATTTTACCGGCATGGACCAAGGTGCTAATAGCACCTTGGTCCACCGCCATCCGTGTAATGAGGCCCTTGAACAGGATACAAGGTCAGCTATGGAAACTCACATTAGGGTTGGCGCTTGCAATACCCAACTCCATAATTCGGTATGAATTGGGGCTTTTATCTCTTTCAGTAAGACATGTATGGCGTAAGCTATCATCCTATGCCAAAATGCTAGTGCCACCTCGGAACTCATTGTATCAGGACCTCAAAGAGCTTCTGTCGGATGACAATGTCTCCTGAATGGCCACATTTAATGCTCAAATGAAGACTATTCTTGCGCAAATAAACACCACAGTTGAAGACCTAGCGTTAGGTCTTCCAAATGTAAAATTTACATTGTATGAGGACCATCAACGCCAATCATACATATACATATAAGACTTACATTGAATATGCTTCATTCGAAAGAAATAGGTTTGATCGCTCTATTTATATACTGAAGTTTCCATGTGCAAAAGCAAGGCAAATTTATAAGTGGTTTAAATTAAACCAATTTACAACCTTAGAGCGGGCTCACCTTAGATTCTCTTCTATGATATGTAATAATAACCTATCATGTCGATTTTGTCTCTCAACTACCCAACTAGAAACACTAAGGCCCTCATTACAACACCGGCGGTAACCAATGGCGCTATTAGCACCATGGTTGCTGCCGGTATTGTAACGAGTCCGCCAATGGTAAATGGGGAAATACCGCCCCATTTCAAGGTTGGCGGGGTGGTAATTCCCCATTTACCATTGGCCCTTCCCCATTCCCATTTTTGCCCCATAGGGCTCAATGGGACTGGGGAAGGCGGTAATTACGGTACTGCAAATTGCGGTACCGTAATTACCTCGGAAGTCCCTTTGCGGGTCCCTACTTTAACGGTTGGTCCAGACCAGTCGTTAAGGTCGGGAGCCGCAAAGGGACCTCGTAATCAGGCGTTAAGGGTTTAACGGCGCTGACATCTTTTACGGCGCTGTTAAACCCTTAACACCAGGGTCGTAATGACCCCCTAAAACTGTTCTTATGAGTTGCTGGGTTGCTATTATCCAGAGTTAACTCTTATAGCCCAACCCTCATTCTGAAAAAGACGTAGAAGAGGGGAAAACACACGGTTGTTATTGGCATTAAGTAGATTTTCTTTTAAAATTGAAGAATTGTTGATGAAAGTGAACCAGATTCTATGTGAATGATGGCTTTTTCAATGTGTTTTCTGGATAAAAGTCTGTTTAATACACACATGCCAGGGTATATTATACTTAGCTGGCCCTTCTGTGGTGTAACTTGTTTGGAAATAAGTGAGAGGTTGAGGTTTTGAGTAGCTTTTCAGCTGAACATAAAGGTGTCTATGTGTCCAAATGAGTGATTTAATCTTAAAATGTAAGCTGCAGTTTTAAAATAGCTTCTACGATGTGAACTTTTGCTTAACAAATGTGGTTCTATTAGAAATGTACAACTGCACAACAAATGCCCGTAGTTGAGGTATGTTTTCACGTAAGATGAAGAGTATGCTGATGGCCTGGAATCAATGATGCCATGCTTTGATATGCCAATTCTCTGTAGTGAATTGGCTTATGTTTTTATTCATATATAGGAATCTTTCAATGTATAATGTTTCCTTTTGTGTGTGTTTCATCATGTTTCTAGGTACATGTTTATTGCTGCTATGTGCATATGTATTTTAAGAATATCTGTTTTTCTTTTTTACTTTCTGTTTTTCTGTGTTGAAATAGTGATTGATGTTTGTAGAGGTTTCTTTGTAAACCATATACAAAGAATAATACAAAAAAAATGAATATAAAGCCTGGCTAAATTTCTTGTAAGGACGGCCGTATTAGGAAGGCCTCCCAATTGTCAACTGCAATTTGTAGTTTTATCAAAAAGACAGGGGGATACACACTTGAGGAGGTGAGAATTCTCTTTAAACAGTGTCTATATCCTGCTGTACTATATGGGCTGGAGAGTATGGTTCCTAGGCCACAGATTGGCTTCTTCAGATTGAAGGAAAGTTCTGGTGCAAGATACTGGGGCTACCCAGCTGTATTCAGATGGCGATAATTCGCCTAGAGCTGAGATTGCTTTCTCTACCTGCGACTGTTCTGAAAAAAACATCTACATCTCTACCTACAGAGTAAACTGGGTTTACGATTCGCATTTGTTGCACCTTACCTGTTCAGATGCTAGTCGAAAAGAAGGGAAGACCAAGTTTGAATTAAAAATACTTAGATACTTCGATGAACTTGGCTGGTACCCTAACTGGGACTATTATCTAGAAGATCAAATTCTAGAGGGATATAGGTAGCAAAATCGTCCTATGGTATCGGGGAAAGAACTAGTCACACTTATCCTCACTGAAGAGTTATAATTTTGTCACTGAAATTTCATATCGGTTCCTAAAGCCGCGGCCATATCTAACTATATGCCCTTCTAAAAACGTATTTCGTTTCATCTTGTTACTTTGGATCAATAGTCTGCCGGTGCTCTCGGTTGTGGGAAGTAGAACAGAAAGATTCTGTGGCATGTGCTGTAATCGCTGGGTGTTGGATGATCTAACTAATTGCCCCAAACTGGGTGCAACCTATACAGGGTTTCTCAGTGAATACGTGCACCATTTGGAAGACATCCCGACTAAGCAATTTTGTCTGAGAGGTCTTAATACAGATAGTAGATCACTGCACCTGAATCTATACCGAGTATGGCTGATTGCTGAGAAGCCTTTGGTAGCTAGCACAGAAAACTTTCAAACAGAAGTATAGATGTTGTACTTTCTTTGCTAACTAGAGAACAGGTTATGCTCCTGGTAAACTAATTTTACCCAAGCGAATCAGAGTGGAGTATCATGAAATATCACACTTTCCCTCTATCCTTTTTATGGTGGGGACCCAGGATCCTTGGTCCAAAGGATTCGGGCATGATGGGTTTAGCCGAGGTTGGGCTTTGCAGTCAGAAGGCAAATTGTGTGTGTGGGGGGGGCGAGGGGGTTAAGTGTTTGTTTGTTTGTTTGTATCTCTTAATTCTAGGGAAATGTAACTGCAAATGAATTCAAATTCTAAAGTTAGTATTTGATATTTTACCTTTCTTGCTATATAAATGTATTTCTGATTTGTTTGTTTTTAATTTACTGTTGAAAATGTGTGTAACATTTTATACTAAAACACAATAAATAAAATGAATTATTATATTGTTTATAGCTGCATGTGTGTGTGTAAAAAATGAAATTCTCAGGGGAAGGATGCTGCTTAACTCCCGACTTGCATGGGGAAATGCATCACCGCTTTACAAATTCGCCAGCCGCCACTGTCACTGGAAATAAAAACATTCACTTCGCACAAGCGCTTAGAAGCGAATCGTCCCGCACTGTGCACTACAAAGACCTCACTCCCCCAGCAGAGACATACCTTGCACCCTTGGGCAGCTTCCTCAATGGGGCTCACGCAGTGGGTTTTATGAAGCGTAGACTCTCTACACACCAGACATATAATTTCCTGGTCCTCTTCGCAGAACAGCTTGAGTTTTTCCTCGTGTTTCACACACAGAGCCTTCGCCGGTGATTTCACCGCGGTGGGCAGATTAATACGTTTTACCATTTCCACAATGTTTCCCAGTTGCCTGTTTGGTCGCAGGGATCTCCCAGGAGAGTTCTCTCTGCACTGGGGGCAGAGGCATTTCACTTCCGACCCCTCCCAGCACTGAGTGATGCAGGAACGGCAGAAATTATGACCACAGTCTATAGTCACCGGATCCTTGAAAAATTCCAAACAGATAGAACAAGTGGCTTCCTCCTTTAGGTCCTGGAACTCACCACGGGCCGCCATGATGTCCGAAATAGAGGAAGTTGGACTTTAAGTTTCGTTTCTCTCGGTTGCTGTCTGTACAGTGGGTGTGTCTGTCATTGTCTCCGCCTTCCCGCCACAGTGTGCAGGGAGGCTGCAGTCTTGTGTAACCCCTGTAGCTGAACGTTACAGCGATTGTAGCACGGTTTTGTCATTACAAACTTGTTTGCAAATCTGTAAACTCACTCTCATTTGGATGTTATTGCTTGTATACATGCCAACATTCTATGAACCAAAATCTGAAGGAATATTAAAGTTTCAAAAATAGTAATTGGCATAATGATGATATCACAGGAAATGATGTCACATCAATTGGACCCAATGAAAAAATGACAGGGCATGACATCACAGGAAATTATGTAATGTGTACTTTGACCTTATGATGTCATAGGAACTGACCTCAAATTGCATATGGCCTTGAAGAGATCACAGGAAAGTTCAACATAATGGTTGTGTACTGCACTTGCATAGAGTGGAAAACAGTCAGAGGCATCTGTGAGATGCATACATTACAAGGGAGACAAAGAAATAGAGCTTGAAGTTAATAGCTGCGGATCATCATGAGACGGGCAGCCAGCAGGGAGCTGAAACAAGAAATAGCCACTGAAAAGCTATAAATCCTTCTATGTTAGCAAGTGCCTGCTATGAAGGAACCAGTGTGATAACACTTCGGTATACCTCAAGGGAAGTGACGGCCACAAGGGTTCCCGAAAATGCAGCTTGTAAGGCAAACCCCAGAACAAAAGTAATATAGAGAGAAATATTGGGCCTCATTACAACTCTGGCGGTAGCTGTGCTCTTGTAAAGGGCACGGCTGCCGCCAGAGTTGATTTTTTCCAGCACCCGCGAATGGGCAAGAACCGGGTCATGGCGAGCTTGGCGGAACCGGTTCTTGCCCATTTTCGGGTGCCAGAATCAAGGGCCTCCCGATCCCAATTCTGCCCCATAGGGCTGAATGGAGATGGGGAGGTCGGATGCCCATCATTCAACGCTCCTTCTGTTCTACGGGCATCTTCAGCGGTGTCATTCCCATCCCGGCACGCCGCTTCCTAATGAAGAGGAAAAAAACAGAGAAAAGGCATTAGTAAGCATTTTACAGCTCTTCGCTTATTTTTTTTCAAATACAGTACCAGCTTCAAATGCTTACCTGAATCCCAGCCGCTCTGGGGGAACTGTGTCTCTGGAACTTCTCATCCATCTGCGAGGGGGAAGAGACATTCCAGGTTAGCGTGGAAACATCTAGAGGTGCCGCATACCGCGCTTACTCACGGCATTTGTTCTTCATAACCGGCATCCACGCTGACAACGTCGCGGCACCTAAAAGACACAGAAAAAGAACTCAGTTCAATACAAATACGAAAAGGGTGCATCGCGCATCGCGCTCTCAATCACCTTCAGCGCCACTCATCTGAGCGGCACGCCGCCATCCCCGGACGCTGGCCATCATCTAAGAAGGAAAGGAACGAAGTTAGAAAACTGTTCAAAGACTTATTATACTTATCAGTCGGACTCTCGCCAGTGAAGTAACTAGGCACCAACGAGCCGGCATCAATCAACACGCCCCTGCGCTGAAAGCAGGACGGAGAGCACACCATCCAAGAAAACAAGGTGAGCTGTGAATCAAAGGGAAGGGTTGGACCCCGGGGAGGAAGGGGTTCAAGCACGCAGAAACAATAGGGAGTTAAACTCTACCAATCCGGTGTTTCAGGCCCAGTCGCCAGTCGAACAGCCTCCAGGGAAGGGTTCGAGGTCGTAAGAGGCCAGGACCGGCTCAGTGACATCCCCGTGGATACCATGTGAGCGTTACAGTTAATTACAGCTAAGCTTTTGACAGCGTGAATAGATCAGAATTATGGTCAATATTACAAAATTGGGGCATTGATTAAGGTCTACTGAACATGCTCTGCCAGTTCTGCTCAGATACGGTTGTTTGTGTGCGCCTGGAGTATACGGGTCAATTTACTAGTCTTAAACAAACAAATAGGGCATTAAAACAGTGATGTCTTTCGGACCCTCTACCTTTTAACCTCTACATAGCTGATTTTCCAGGCGCCTTAAACAGGTGGAGCAATTTCCCTCCTAAGTGGGGCACTGAACATCTTTTCATGATATCTTACGCTGTTGATATAATCATCTTGCATCACACGCTGAAAGGGAAAAACCGCCCAGAATAGCCCTAATGAGGTACTCTAAGCAGAATTACCTGACGCTGAATCCCAAAAAAAACTGTGTGTTGCACTTTTCTACTAAAAGGTGCCCACTGAAAACAGGTCTCCATGTAGAACATACTGTAATTGAGGTGTGTTCATCTTCTACATATCTGGGCTCTTTTAATTCCTATAAAAAGTTTGAGGGGGAGCTCATTGTTTCCATCTAATTGAAGGCCCATAAAGAATTAGGATCCGTTATGTGATGTATACAGACACATGTGAGAAACCTGAAGGTGTCTCCCTAACTAGTTCCTGGGGATCTTTTCTCCAGGTGGCCATGACATGGCCATCGCTATTGGATCCAGTTCCTGGGGGTGGACCAGTGTGGGAGGATCACCTGAATGGGGGGTCCACAGGGAGTGGAAGTGGGACACTGAAGGGGGAGATGAGGTATCACCCTTCTTATAACACCTTTTCCCATCCTACCCCATATGATACACAAACACCCCCCGCCCCCCTTTTCCGACACAAACACTTTTGCACACCACAAAAGATGACAGACAAAAACCAGAACCATTTACCCACCACAAGGGTCAGGCAAAGCCCGGGAATTGACCAAAATCACACACACCTGACGGCCCTTTCCCAGGGATAGAAGGTGGAGCATGAGAGCACAATATGAGCAAGGCAGACCGCACGACGAGTGAGCTAACTCAGCATGGCAGTTCAAGAGGAGGAGAAAGACGGCTCGAATCGAGAGCAAATCGAAAGCTTGCCCTTTCCGACTCAGGGCTGTGAAGCCTCCACAGAAGGCATCGTAAGACTCGGAACAATAGCTTGTGTGTTTTGCAGCAGATGTCAACGGTACACAGGGCCCTCACCCGCTGATAACCAAGCCGGGGAGAAATGCTTGCCATCGTGGTATCGACCTTGACTCCACAGACAAGCAAAGCCAAGTAGTTCATCACAACCAGTGAGTCGAGGGGAGAGCCGATAAAAAATCGAACAGTGTTGAACAAAAGTAACGAACGGCTAATAGAAGAAAGTACAAACAACTGTTAATACGAGAGGGGAAAACCAGCTAGAGGGGAGTCAGGCACCATGTGGGTGCTCACTCGGGAAACTCTGGGTGATTACCCTACTGTTGAAACTGCCATTACCAGAAGGCCTTAGGAAAAAGTGAAAAAGGTGTCAAAGTGGTCATGCAGGGGTCTAGTAAAATCCTGTGTACAGTCGAAAGTCTTTGACCGACAGATGGTTGTGAAGCTAAGGGAAGTGAATCCTGCATCGTTCAAGAAAATGTGTGATTGACAAAGTTGGTAAGAGTGAACCTGGCGCAGGGATGCCCCTAAAGAGGGGACAAAGCCAAAATTCACTATGAATAGTGTGTTGACAAGAGAGAACCCGGCAGAGGGATGTCCACAGTGAACTGTTTAAAAAGACATTAAGATTCGTGAATGTCAAAGATGAGATTGTATCGAAATCTGTAGTGAACCCGATGGAGGGAAGCTAATATCCGAGAAGGATCTGAGCCCGGAAGATGGGGATCCAAGGGTAAAAAGGCTTCACCCAATGTGCAACCAGAAAGGAACTTTTTTTTATTAATTCTGCAATGCATCAGATCCTTGGAGGCAAGAGGCTTTTTGTAGAAAAGACACTTAACCACTGAAGACTCTGATAGCTGAGATCGGAATTGTTGGCTCGTGCTGGGAAAGCTCGAGCTTATACTGTTCTCCGGAGTCCCGCCTTGTCCCTTGCTCAAAACGTGGGGATGGGAGACCCCGACTACTGCATCCTGAACTATTGTGAACACTTCTTTATTTCTTGTGAGCCTTATCCCACACTCTTTGTTTGTATTTAGCGTAAGGATTGGCAATAGGTTTTTCTTAGTATAGGCCCTTTAATTTTGACAAGACACCACTAGGACTGCCTTATTATTAGTTGGTGATTGTAGCTTGCTCCCATCTTAGATTTAGGTTTAGATTAGGCGTTTTTCCAACCTGCATATACCGTTTAATAAACACCCTTGAACTGTGACCACTTGTGTCTGTCTTTACTGTTGCCACCATGAGTTCCTCATACATGGTGTCAGCAGTGGATGTGACTGAATTGAAACTAATTGGGGAACCTTACAATTAAAAACAAAAACTGGTCAAAGAGGCTCTCACCCTTCCATTGCCACCAAGGAATCAATAGAGTTTGATATCTGCAGTAGTAGGGAAGCTTTTATCCCTACTGGGAAAAGAGGAATGATTCCTACGGACTTGGTCCTGATAACTCCTCCAGGGTGTTACATACAATTAGCCCCCAAATCTGGCTTAGCGTGGATGTTTGGGATAGACGTCTTAGCAGGCGTTAGTGATCCCGACTTCCGAGGAGATGGGAACGTTTTCTTACAGAATCGTGGTGAGATCCTCTTTGAGGTACATCAGGGAGATCACATTGCCCAGGGAATTCTAGAAAGAGCATGATTTCCTCAGTTTAAAGAAAGTGAACCAGATAAAACAGACAGAGGCAACTTAGGCTTTGTGCAAGCTGATAAATCTCTTAGCATCGAAGAAAGGAAGAGAGAAGAGCCCACCATCTATCCCAACCTAGTCTTCGCCCAGAAAAGTTATCCAGCTCTTGCTGAAGCTTTTCTACAAGCAATCCCAGATGGAGAAAGCTTTGAGAAACAAAGTCCCTTTTTCTTCTTAAGACAAGGAGAGACATTGCCGGAAGGTCTTGCAAAATCACAATTGGTAATACCCAAGAGCCACTGAAAGGTTGTATTGGAGATTGTGCATTCCCACCTTACCAGGGGGTATTTGGGACATCTAAAACCCAGGCGCATATTTGTGGGAAGGTATACTGGCCAGGTATCCACGTTGGTATCAAAACCTGCCTCCAGACAAGCCAGATCTTTCAAAACACCAGCACACACATACCATTTCCTGCCCCTTGGAACACATTACCAATCATAGAAATCCCCTTTTCAAGAATCGGTATGGACATAATTGGTCTTCTAGAGACATCCCGATTAGGCAATAAATTTCGTCCTTGTGATTGTGGATTATGCAACCAGATATCCCCATGCCTTCTGAATGCAAAATAATACCACAAAGGCGATCCTCAAACATCTTGTACCATTTTTCTCCATGGTTGGTTTTCCCAAAGAAAATACTAACAGACCAGGGCTCAGCGGTAAGCTCATGGCCGAAGTCAAAGAGCTACTCCACATTACCACCCTACAAACCTCTGTGTACCATCCCCAAACCGATGGTTTGGTAGAAAGATTCAATAAAATCCTGAAACTGATTTTACAAAAATTGGTAGACCAGGACGGGAAAGACTAGGATAGAATCATCCTGTGGGCACTATTTGCAGTGAGAAAAAAAGACCAAGCTTCCACAGGTTTCTCTCCCTTCGAACTGCACTATGGTAGAGAGCCCAGCGACGTCCTGGACAAGCTCTGGGAAACCTGGGAAGAATGAGAGGAGGCCCCCATTCCTATCTCGCAAACCGCCATGAGAACCAGAATCCGAGAACATATGAAATTGGTTCGAGACTTGGTTTGTACACATATGGAAAAGGCCCAGAGCCAACAAAAAATCCACTTATGAGAAAAAACTTGAATTTAAGATCATTCTCCATAGGACAAAAAGTACTGGTCCTCTTACCCACCTCAGAAAATAAAGTTGACTCCAAGTGGCCCAGACCTTATGACATCGTAGAGCGAACAGGAACCTGTACTTATAAAGTATCCTAACTGGACAGAAAACATAAAATGTGTTTGTATCACGTAAATCTCTTGAAAGAGTGGAAAGAGAACCCATCAGCCACCAATGCCAAAGTACTGGCTTGTCTGGTACCCGAAGAGATAGATAACTTTGAATTAATCCACTCCGAGCTATCTATCCAACAACAAGATTTAAAAGACGTAGTAGTCTCATTTCCCGATGTATTTTCAGAAAAGCCAGCGAGAGTCAAATGGCACATACCACTATATTAGAACACTTAAATGTAAAGCGGTTCATTTAAAACCGTATTGACTCCCAGAAGCCAGTAAACAGATAGTGATTGAGGAAGTCACTAAAATGTTGAAAGCCAACATCATTGAACCATCTTCAAGTCCATGATCCTCTTCTATCGTGTTAGTTACTAAACCTGACCATTCCTGGAGGTTCTGCATAGACTTCCATTAAGTTAATGCCATCTTGGACTTCGATGCATATCCCATGCCCTGTATCGATGACCTAATTGATAAACTAGGAGCCACCACTTTTCTATCTACACTAGATTTAACCAAAGGGTACTGGCAAGTCCCTGTATATGGGCTAGCTAAGGAGAAAACTGTGCCTCATGGATCAAATTTTACAACTCTACTCTGATTTCTGCAGAGCTTACATTGACAATATTGTCATTTATAGTAAAACCTGGAGGACTATCTGTTCCATCTTTATATGATCATGAAAGTCTTCAGAAACGCTAGCCAAACTGCAGATCCATCTAAATACAGACTGGCCCAGTCAGCCGTAAAATACCTAGGCTTTTTCGTAGGGAATGGGAATGTACAGCCCCAACATGAGAAGGTAAAAGCTGTCTTAGATACACCAACCCCAAAGACCAAAAGAGATCTGAGAGCTTTTCTTGCATTAATAGGCTATTACTGTAGGTTTTTCCCCATCTTTTCAGATAAAACAGCCTGACTAACAGAGAAACCTAAGAATGCCGAACCCCCGAAACTTCACTGGAATGATGAGGATGAGATATGTTACAACACCTTGAAGCAGACTCTGTGCCAGAACCCGATCCTAAAGGTAGTCGACTTTTCTAAAGAGTTCATCTTACAAACGGATGCCTCCCTTACAGGGTTAGGAGCAGTCCTGTCCCAGGTTTGCGATGGATTGGACCACCCCATATTATCCACCAGCCGCAAACTATTGCCACAGGAAAAATATACTCTGTGTTAAAACTAGTGGCCCTGGCCTTCAAGTGGGCCATAATCCATTTTAGATACTACCTCTTAGGACGAAAGTTCACACTCGTCACAGATCACTCACCCCTAGTTTGGATTAGCCAATGCAAAGATTCCAACCCTTGGGTCATGCGATTGATTCAAGACCTACAACATATTGTTTCACTGTGGAATATCGAATAGGAAAAGACCAGGGAAAGGTAGATTTTCTTTCCCGGTTCCCTGTGAAACAAATGTGGCTACATCGAATGGAGGAAGGGTATGTGAGAAACCTGAAGTTGTCTCTCTGACTAGTCCCAGAGGATCTGTGATCCAGATGGCCAGGACACACCCATCACTATTGGATCCAGTTCCTGGGTTTGGACTAGTGCGGAGGGATCACCTGGATGGAGCGTCCTCGGGGAGTGGAAGAGGGACACCGACGGGTGAGACGCAGTATCCCATTCTTATAACAACTTTTCCCCATCCTACCCCATAGGATACTCAAACACTCTACTCCCCCACCCCCTTTTCCGACACAAACATTTTCACACACCATTAAATAGACGAAGGACAAACACCAGAGCTGTTAACCTGACATGTCCCACCACAAAGGTCAGGCAAAGTCAGTCAATTGACCAGAATCACACACACCTGACGGCCCTTTCCCATCTCCACAGGGATAAAAGGTGTACCACGAGAGCACAATACGAGCAAGGCAGACCGCATGACGAGAGCGCTAACTCAGCATGGCAGTCCAAGAGGAGGAGAAAGACGGCACAAATTGAGAGGGTGACCAGTAGAGAAGCCCTTTCCGGCCCAGGTCCGTGAAACCTCCACGGAAGGAAAAGTAAGACCGCTAACAATAGCCAGCATGTGTTGCAGCAGATGTCAATGGTACACGGGCCCTGCTACGCTGATAACCAAGATGGGGAGGGATGCTTGCCACCGTGGTATCAACCTTCACTCCAGATACAAGCAAAGCCACATGGTTCATCACAGCCGGTCGAGGGGAGAGCCGATAAGAAACCGAACTGTGTTGAACAAAAAGTAACAAATGGCTAATTGAAGAAAGTACAAAGAACTGTTAATACGAGAGAGCAAAACCAGCTAGAGAGGAGTCAGGCACCATGTGGGTTCTCACTTGGGAAACTCTAGGCGATTACCCTATTGTTGAAACTGCCGTTACCAGAATGTCTTAGGAAAAGGCGAGAAAGGGTTCAAAGTGGTCATACAGGGGTTTAGTAAAATCCTCTGTACAGTCAAAAGACTTTGACCGACAGATGTTTGTGAAGCTAAGGGGCGGTGAATCCCACATCGTAAGAACTGTTCAAGAAAATGTGTGATTGACAAAGTTGGCAAGAGTGAACCCGATGAAAGGATGCCGATAAAGAGGGGGCAAAGTCAAAAGTCCCTATGAATAGTGTATTGACAAGAGTGAACCCGGCACAGGGATGTCCACAGTGAACTGTTTAAAAAGACATTAAGATGTGTATATATCACAGATGAGATTGTATTGAAAGCCATAGCGAATCCGACGGAGATAAGCTAATATACAAGAAGGATCTGAGCCTTGAAGAAGAGGATCCAAGGTTGAAAAGGCATCACCCATCGGAGGTAAGAGACTTTTTGTAGAAAAAGAAACTTAACCACCGAAGACTCTGATAGCTGAGAACGGAACTGTTGGCTTGTGTTGGGAAAGCTTGAGTGTGTGCTGTGCTCCAGACTCCTGCCTCATCCCATGCTCAAAGCGTGGGGATGGAAGGCCCTGACTACCACATCCTGACTTCTCTCTTTCTTGTGAGCCTTATCCCACACTGTTTGTTTGTATTTAGAGTATGGATTGGCAATAGGTTTTTCTTAGTATAGACCCTTTTATTTTGACAAGACACCACTAGTATTGCCTTATTATTATTTGATGGTTGTAGCTTGCTCCCATCCTAGATTTAGGTTTAGATTAGGCATTTTTCCAACACATACAGTTTAATAAACACCCTATAACTGTGATCACTTGTGTCTGTCTTTACTGTTGCCACAATGAGTTCCTTATACACACCATGGGTTTGGTATTAGTGGGCTGTTAACCACCTTCAAACAAAGCCTGGTAACTATTTTATATGGCCTGGAGTCTTGAGATAATCCTGATCGCAAGTGCATCAATCAAATTGAGGGCAAAATATTGAGACGAATATTGGGTCTTTCCAACTGTGTCCCTGTAAATACAATAAGTCTTGAATTAGGACTCATTTTGTTGGCCACTATGCTTGATATCACCAAGCTGATTATGTGGCTCAAAATTGTCAAGCAACTGTGAGGGGTTGGAAATGGTAGACGGACAAGTAAAACAAAGTTTTATCACAAGTACCCATTTTATTAACTACTAAGGGTGAGAAAAACACCTGCTTTCCCTAAACTAACGAGGTTTCCCTGCCTATCAAACTAAGACTAAAGGAAAACACTCTAATATCAAAGGGTATCTCTCCCTCACACTTGTAAATACCATAACATTAATTGTACAGGTATGACATGGCCATTCAAACTCTTTAAAATAACAGTTACAAACATATTCAAACATAAACCGCGTATCCCTGTATCCAGGGTAACTAGGGTCGCATCCCCTTCCCCAAGATTAGTTCAGGATTTTCTAAACCAAAGTTCAAATCAAGAACGTTCTTTTCAATAGACAAATTCTGATCAAATATAACACAAAGTTCTTTTCATTCCAAAAGTCCTTAACTTGACACTTATATTGTCTTTTTGCAGAACAAGATTTATCAATCTTCAAAATGATTGTCAAAGCTTCCACAAGCTTTTGTTTGATAAACCAAAAGATTTTGGCCTTCCGTTGTTTCCGGACGGGCAAAGTACAAGTCAGTGGCCGTGTGTGCCCCACCCGCCAGGTCTGACCTGGCGGGCGGAACGGCACCCAGCCGCAGACTTTCATTGAAACACAAGCACCGTTTTTACACGGTGCCGGTGTTTCAGTGGTCTCCATTCCCATTGAGTCCTATGGGGCTCAGATGGAAATGGGACTAACAATTACTGCTGCCTGACTTACCGGACTGCTGGGGCTGTAATGCCCTGGTGTTTCTGGCAAGTCAGGCAGTGGTAATTCATTATAGGTCTGGCGGCTACCTGCCGGTTTTACCGGCACGGTTACCGCCGGACCTGTAATGAGGGCCTCTGTCTTCACACTTCCAGTCAGTGTTCAAAATAACTTCTCTTAGTGGATTTGCCACTTTCCTTTCACCACAAACTTGTACCAGACTGCACTACTCTAATGTTCTTCTTCCTAGACAACTAACCTGTCAGGACTAACCACTAACAGTCAATTTCCTGGTATACTTGCCTGCCAGGATAAAACTCCTACCACTCTGTGGTGAGGCTTGCTTCAAACTTTCGAAAAAGTTCTTTGGGCCTCATTACAAGTCTGGCAGTAACCCTGCCATTGCTACTGGATGGTTGCCGCTAGACCCGTAATGTTTTACCGGTGCCTGACTTCCCAGTGCCACCGGGAGATTCCAAGTCCGGCAGCTCGGGAAGTTGGGCACTGTTAAAATGTAATTCCCCATTCCCATAGAGTCCAGTAGGACTCTATGGGAGTGGGGACACAGAAGCACAGGCACCGTTGCTAACAGTGAATGTGCATCTGTGACCGGTCTGCCTACTATGGCCGCTGCACCTAGCAGGATCAGAGCTGTCGGTCACAGCGTCTCCAGCAGGCAGACTCATAGTTTGCCGATCCGGAAACAAGGGTGCCAGTGAGCTTTCCGGTTCACTTGATTCTGGACCGGCAAGCTTATAATGAGGCCCTTTGACTTTCAACAACAACATTGTGGTTCACAACTTCTTCCTTAAGAGTATTTTACACATCGACATTGTTTGTTCCACTGATTTGTTTGCCACAGGGAATGCAGGTTATATTCCTCTCCTCCTTGATAGATTCTTTCCTGCCACCTTTGTATTTCTTCTACACCACCTGTTGGTAATGACTCTTGTTCACATTTCTTTCGTTATGGAAGCTCTATCCCTGTTTGTTTATAATTGCTCTTTTCCTTTGGCTTAGGCAATGCTGGTTGTTATTCTCCCTTTTTGTTAATCTCCCTTTTTGTAGATTACCCTTAGCTGGTTCAAATACTGCCCCCTCTTTACTTTGGTAATCGTGGTCACAATAATTCTCCACTCTGTCTCTCTCAATATAAGCGTTATGTCTAAATTGCTTTAATTTATTGGTTCGATATTCAAAAGAATTATTTTCAGTCAGCGGTCCATTACGGCGCATCCCAGGGCCTCCTAACAAAGGCCAACTCACTGGTCTTTCCCTGCGCGTCTCTTCGGCGGTTCTAGTTTCAGCACTGCTTCCTGCTGAACAATCTCTGAATTTCAAAGTCCCAACTTCTACGGCACTCCTTCCTGCTGGAAAGATAGCGGTGGCTCCTTCTTTCTGCTTCTGCTGCTTCCATAGCTGCTGCTGTCTGCTTCTAATGGCCTGCACCTGAAGTGGCTTTAAATATATAAAAGGCCCGCCCAGGTGTGGGTCATTAGAAACACTAGGCTGCTTAATACAGTTCTGCAACTCTCAGCCCCTCTTCCTTGTGCCAGTACCTAGAGCATTATGGGACTTGAAGTCCATAATGTTCTGAGTTATTTTAACCTTATTCAGTTATAATGCTTTTGAATTGGGTAAAACATGGCGCCGGTGCGCAGTGCATTATGGTGCACTCAAAGCCATAGTGGACATTTGATCCAGGCCTCAGTGGATTCTGCACTTGATGTGAACTATTCAGTGGATAAACATATTTTCAGCATTGCTCATACTATTCCTCCGGTAAACATGTTTTCAATGTTATTCATTGCTTTTATTAGTTTGCACTACTCATCCAAGGACACGGTGCACGTCGAGGCTAGTAAGAGCAGGTGCCGACTGGTCCCTGACAACGTTACCATGGACATTGTCAAAAATGTGTGGAAGTTATGGAGTTGTTTTCATACATTCTTGAGAAAGGGAAAAGTTCTGCTCTTTGGAGGTTACCATGGGTCACTCCGGCGGAGGCCCATGAGAGCTGCCAACGGGTAGAAACTTCGAGAGCCAGAAGGATATAGAAGGTGCCACCCTGCAATTGCAAATGGCTTAAAACGAGAGGCGCCGGGGCATTCAAGTAGAAAGCTTCACTTGGAGGATGGACGTATCGCTCCAGGCCCGTTGCTGCAGAGATCTCTCTCCTTGACTGTTTTTGGTCTTTTCATTGACTCCTGGTGAGATGAGGATGTTTTCTGCCGCTGTGTCAATGGTGATGTATTTTATTTAGACTTCTTTTATTGTTTGCATGTATCATCTTCATTTACCCGTTTAGTACTTTTGGCTGCATTTATCCATAAATGTATTGTTTTTGTCGATGGTATGAATAAAGACGCTGTAAAGAATCATTTAGCAATGCAATTGGGTGTGTGTGCGAATAATTGCCCTCCAGCGTCCAAGGTTTTCATTCAGTGCACTGGGGGAGAAAGCAGCTAGGAGTTCTGTGTAACATATCCATGCAATTTGTGAAAGCAAAACACTAGTTCACACTGTTTAAAGATTTATAGAATATATATATTTAGGGGGGGGTTTAAGGTAATTAATGGTTGGTTCTTGTTTTTATAGTTCAACCCCAAAGGGGAATCATAACCACTGGAAGTAGTAATGTTGATCCCTTGTTCCTTACATATGTCATTCCCCTCTTGGACATAAGGGTTTTCACCACTGATAATTTGTGCAATATTTGGAAGGGAAGCCTTGCTCTGACAACAAGCCATTAGGTATTCCGGTATTATGTGGGTCTCATCTTCCAAAGAAGATGGATACTGTGTCTCTCCTAACAGAGTCACCCTATTCCCTTTGTGGCCGTCTACTCCCAGGTGATCCACCAGGCTAATACCACCTCCAGGGTTAGGGTTAGGTAGCTGCTGCCTTCCCCTTAGCCACGTGGGAGGAGACTTTAGGCTGGGATACTGCGAGGACTCATAGTATTCATCCCACATCCCACTACCCCCATTTACGCCTTACTGGGAAAATAACTATATGATGGGGGAAACAATAACAGGGTAAATCATAGATTTCAGCGCAGAGGCAGCGCATGTGAGCAGCGCAGAGAGGGAGCGTGCGCCAGCGTGCGCCAGCCATGTGCGCTAAACAGCATTCTGGCGCACTGCGTATTCGAATTGCCAGGCCATTTTGAGCGCTGGTGCAGAGAACATCTCGCAGCGCCAGTTACGTCCCCAAGATCGCCCCTTGCGCAAGGAAAAACCATTGAAATCCCCAATGCAGCGCAAAGGGCAGCGCTAACCCTGGACCAGCTAACAGGGCCGCTACACTGCAATCGCGCGAGCGGGGAACGAGTATTTCTGGGGGGCAAGGGAAGTTTCACACGCGATAGGCCTTGGGCGAGCGGGGTACGTGTATTTCTGGGGTGCGCAGGACATTTCACATGCAATTTTGCTTGCAGAGCGGGGTATTTGTATTCTGAGGGGTGCGTGGGTACTTTCATACGCGATTTCGCTGTCTGAGCGGGGTACGTGTATTCTGAGGGGTGCGCGGGTACTTTCACCTGCGATTCCGCTTGCAGAGTGGGGTACGTGTATTCTGAGGGGTGCGCGGGTACTTTCACAAGCAATTTCACTTGCAGAGCGGGGTACGTGTATCCAGTGGGGTGTGCGGGGAGTCTCACATGCGATAGGCCATAGGCGAGCGGGGTACGTGTATTTCTGGGGTGCGTAGGGAGTTTCATACGCAATTCCGCTTGCAGAGCGTGGTACGTGTATCCAGTGGGGAGCGCGGGGAGTTTCACACGTGATAGACCTTGGGTGAGCGGGGTACGTGTATTTCTGGGGTGCGCAGGGAGTTTCACACGCGATTTCGCTTGCAGAGCGGGGTACGTGTATCCAGTGGGGTGCACAGGGAGTTTCACATGCGATAGGCCTTGGGCGAGCGGGGTACGTGTATTTCTGGGCTGTGCGGGTACTTTCACATGTGATTTTGCTTGCAGAGCGGGATACGTGTATCCAGTGGGGTGCGCGGGGAGTTTCACACGCGATAGGCCTTGGGCAAGCGGGGTACGTGTATTTCTGGGGTGCGCGGGGAGTTTCACACACGATTTCGCTTGCAGAGTGGGGTACGTGTATCCAGTGGGGTGCGCGGGGAGTTTCACACGCGATAGGCCGTGGGTGAGCGCGGTACGTGTATTTCTGGGGTGCGCGGGGAGATTCACATGCGATTTCGCTGTCTGAGCGGGGTATGTGAATTCAGTGGGGTGCGTGGGGAGTTTCACACATGAATTGGCAGTGTGGTTCCTGCCATGTGTGCCCTCTACCCCCTCCCCAGCCCCTGCAGGCAGCCCACACCACAGGGGACTACCCTGCATCCCTGGTCATGTCCCGCAGGAAGCCCATCCACCATGGGCATGCCCCCCAGCCAGCCCACATGTCACCTTGCACTAGTGATCACCAACGCATGTCCCCCTGTACCCCCACCCACCCAGCATTGACGGGCCCCTGCCACCAGGCCCCGACTCATGTCCCCCTGCACTCCCACCCACCCAGCATTGACAGGCACCTGCCAGCAGGCCCCGACTCATGTCCCCATGCACCCCCACCCACCCAGCATTGACGGGCACCTGCCAGCAGGCCCCGTCTCATGTCCCCCTGAACCCCCACCAACCCAGCATTGATGGGCACCTGCCAGCAGGCCCTGACTCATGTCCCCCTGCATCCCCACCCACCCAGCATTGACGGGCACCTGCCAGCAGGCCCCGACTCATGTCCCCCTGCATCCCCACCCACCCAGCATTGACGGGCACCTGCCAGAAGGCCCGGCTCATGTCAACCTGCCCCCGCACCCACCCAGCATTGACGGGCACCTGCCAGCAGGCCCCGACTCATGTCCCCCCCAACACCTCATAAAATGCACAATCATGGGCCTCATGTCCACCAAAATCCCACAGCACGCCACCCCAGCCTTGAGAGGCAATCAAGTCCTCAATCCACCCCACACTGAAATGCCTATTTCATGACACAAACCAAAAGTCAACTATGTACATCAATACATGTCCCTCACACACACACACTGGGTGCCAGTGACATTTTCACATGCAGTAACCCAATGAGCGAATACCACACATGTAAGTAATAAATCAAAATGTATTATGAACAAAATGAATGAAATGAAATGAAAGCATGAAAAATATTTCAAACATGAAATGAAATGCATGTCCAAAACAGAATTAAAAAAATATGAAGAATCAATCCAAAGTAATCCAAAAGAAAATTTGTCCAAACTCTCGGTCCAACAAAGCAAATCCAAAGGAAACTCATAAATCCACTGTTCAACTATGTACAACGATTTCATCCAGGGTCCATGAGCCCAACGAAAGAAATTAAACCTATCAAAAAAACTACCTAGGAAATAACTATATACAAAAGTGTGGGGCATAGTCCAATCACCCCAAAATAAAGCAAAACGAAAAAGAAACCTAACACTACAAACTATATACAATGGCTGCGGGCTAGTCCGACGGCTCACTTTTCGATTTCCCGGGCCAGGGCATCATCAAACTCCTCGTCTATGTTCTGGAGGCGGGTCTCTTCCATGGCCCCAAGGTTTCACAGGGACGATGCCATGTTCAACTCCAACTCCCTGCGAATTGCCTCGAGGCACTCGGCCCGCTTCAGCGCCCTCCGCATGGAGTTCTCTGCCCTGACCATTGTGAGCCGTGCCTCTTCCGCCCGACGCTGCTCTGCATCTATTTGCTGGCCCAAACGATGCCACACGGAAGACACTCCCAATCCAGGGTCCTCCTGCCCTCCGGCCGATGCCTGCCCCTCTGATGTTGTTGGCCCCGAGACATCATCACTCCCACCTTCAGCCTGCTGCTGCCGTGCATGTGCCCTGCCCGTTGTTGCCTGCATGTCATCCTCCTGCTGGGGTCCAGTTGTTGGGGTGGCCACCCCTGCTGGACCTCCGACTCCCGACTGTGGCAGGGATGTGTCCTCCACCAGCCTGGCCGCTGGGTCAGGGACAGCTCCACAGGGTGCCCGGGTGACACTTGGGCAGGAAGATGGCACGGAGGATGACCGGCGCATAGGGTGTTCAATTGAGGAGGGGGTCGGCAGAAGCTCCAGCACTGGTGACCCCGCCCAGTAGGTTGACGCGGTCTTCGAGACATTCGAAATGACATGCGCTGTCCTCGCAAGAACCCTGCACGTCATCCCGAATGTCACGAACACGCAATGCCACCCCACCCAGGACAGGCTCAAGCCGGTCCCGGATTGCCACGTCCGCAGTGAGAGGAAGGCCAGTTGTTGTGCGGCTATCCCCTCCCTGAAAACGGGTCTGGACGAAGGCATCCCTGCTGGTGCCGGATGATGCAGTCACAGGATCGGGAACAGGTTTACACACAGGCACCTCCGCGGTGGCCTGTGCTGCCTCCTGCCCCTGCCTATGGACTGCACCACTGGCACCAGTGGAATCCCCACTCCAGGCTCCGTGTGTGTGACTTCCACGGCCTCCTCCTCAACCAAACCCCTCACCAACCTGGATGACTCCGTGCCATCTTCCTCCGTAGGCCCCTGTGGGGTCTCAGCTGCCCCTTCTGCTGCCGAGGAGTCCAACTCTGACCTCCGCCTCTTGGACCTACCCCCGGCAGCTGCGGAGGCGGCACCAGACTCCTCACTCCCCGACGAGATGGCAACCTGGGAGGGGCTGGCGGTGGTATCCCTGCCTGTGTGCTCCACAGCACCGTCTCCGCCCTCTTCAGACGCTGCAGACAGGGAGAGACAGAACACAGGCATCAGGGCACTGTACAATGGTCTGATACACACATGACAGTTGCAGATGAGTGGCAGTCTCAAACTTCACACATGGCATCACACTCCCCAACACACATATCATTTCAAGCGACACACACACGCAAATGAACAGGAATGTTGCAGCAGCCAGCACCATCCATACACATACAATACCATGACCATCCGAAGGTTAGCCTGACGTCACATGCAACATGGGGATTGGCAAACACATGCACACATGCCACCAGACATACATGCATCTGTACATCTACACCACCTGTTGCAGTCAAATCCTCGGCATCCATGTCACATCTGCCAATCAGCCTCCTACATGTCAGTGTCACATGCATCCATGGTGTATCACAGTGGCACACATGTCAAATACCCAAACACACACATGTACACCATGCACGTACATGAAGGTGGAACCCGCATCCATGTGTCACACCCTAACCATGCCATGGTACATACAAAGATATGTAAACATGCGTGCACCCCAACATGCATTTGCCCATAATGCTTTTGTACTCATACACCGTTGATGTGCCTCACACATGACTGGACTCTCATGCGGCAGGCTCATGTCCCTGTACATACACATCCTTACATGGGCCTTCCATGACATATGTGCAACCTGCACACACCTGCCACACCTCAACATGCACAGCATCCAATCAGTACGCATGCACACTTACCGCTCGACTCCGGACGGGTCTGCCTCCCAAGGACCTGGAGGTGGAGCGCTGGGTGTATGCGTTCCAGGACCCTCATCTGCATGTTGGTAAGGCGGACCCGGCGCCCCTTTGCATGCTTTGCCTTCAGGAGACGCCGGGCCTTGCTGAGGGTCTTGGACCTGAAGTCCTCCCAGCGCTTCCAGACGTGTTGCAAGTCGCGGGCTGCCACCTCCTCCACGCTGATGGCAGCCACAATGTCCGTCCAGATCCTCTTCCGTCCTTCATTGTCGGCACGTGAACTTCCAAAGAGGGCATCATAATGCCCCAGGACTTGCTCCTCCAGGATTCCAACCTCTGCTTCTCTGGCTGGGGGTTGCCAGTGGTGCCAGATGGTGTTGTGTCCGACATGGCAACCCCCGAGGCAGGTGTGGGTGGGCAACTGGGTCCTGGGGCTGGGCTGTGGAGCAAGATGGTACTCCAGTCGGGAGTCTTCTGTTCCAGCATGGGTGGTCGCAGCAACTGGACCCCTGCAGATGGCTGATGTGCAGGCACCAAATAGCAGGGCATGTGGCCAGCAGGCAGCAGCAGATGGCAGGTGGGAGTGTGCTCGGGGCTCTGGGGGCAGTAATTTGGCCTTCTGGGCAGGAGCATGGTCTTCCGTGCGTTGTTGCGTGGCCAGCTTGATACGGAGTGATTTGGCACGTGAAAAAACTGCACGTTAGCGTGTAATTCGAGGAAAGGCCCTTAGCGCATAAGCGCATCTGTGACATTACACGCACGAGCGTTTCACACAACACGGGTGCATACTGAATCAGCATGTGAGAAAACTGCACATCAGCGTGCTATTGGAGGAAGGGCCTTAGCGCGTATGCGCGTAAGTGACATTGCACGTGTGGGCTGGCTCAAAAGGCACGCGTATGACACCATTTGCTCGTACATGCTAATTTGTGGCGAGCGAGCGGGTGATTCTTGTACTTCTTGTCGGTTCACACGCGATTACTTCACAACGGTTCCAGTTCGTACTCCCTGTTTCCTCAGACTGCGTTCATTTCTTCTTTTGGCGGGGGTGTTGCCAACGCACACACGTGTGACTTTTTCACGTTCTGCTTCCGGGCAGACGGTGAGTCGCCACATATTTTCCAACTGTGGTTGCCCCCGTGTGTCGCGTACCCCTTCAGAGGTCATTGTAGGCTGCGTGTATCATGCGTACGCTTATTTTTCTGTTTCTGGGTGCCACAGCGTAGTGCGGGTTCCTTTTTCCACGCATGTGGTCTACCAGGGGTTGCATGCACGTTTTATATTGTTTTCCGGGTGCCTGTACATTGCGTGACCCGTCATCTTCCCCCAGGGGTCACAGACAGCCTTGCTAGAGCACTAGGGTACGAATACCATCTAGTACCCTACCCCTTTCACCCCAATTGCCCAGGACAATTGTTAACTGCAACTCCCATACGCACAACAACATCAGTGCCATGGTTGGGAGGTGACCAAGCAGAAAGGGAGGCAAAGGTGGGCGACCTCCAAAAGGTGGGCGCGGTAGGGGACGTGGCCAGGATGTGCAGGGTGGCCCAAGCGGGCAGTGTGTGGAGGACCAATCGGGGCCACCTATGCCCCCCCCAAATGGTTGTGGGAAATGTAGCTGACACCATCCCAGCTCAGCCCTTGTTAAACCGGCCCATATTGTCAACTGAACCGGCACAGGATGACTCCCAGGCTGACTTCCAGGTCCCCAAGTCTAAGCCACGTGTGGCGGTGAAAGTTGCTGTCACCAGGCCACGTGGATCTGGGGCAGCAATGTCATCTGCTGCCCCAAGTAGCCAGGGTGAGGAGGCTGCAGGGGCAGCTGCAGCTCAATCCACCCCAGCTCCCAGTCTCCCAGCCGGGACAGTGTCGGTCCAAGTCCATCACACCGACATTGGTCCTGCCAACATCACCCTGCAGCCAATGCCTGCACCGAGACCTTTGGTCATTGTGCCTTTGCAAACTTACAGTACCCAGTCCACCTGCGCTTCTGCCCCTACCAACCAGAGCGACGTAAGCCACTCAGGATCCGCACCACCTTCCAAGAAGAAGAAGGGTGCTCTTGCACTACAGGCTGGGACCCCAGACACGGCTACACACTCCGGCACGTCAAGGAAGCCTAGCTTCAATGACGCTGAACTAGATGCACTTGTGGCCTATGTGTTGGCACATAGCCGCAAAATGGTGGTGACTGCAGGGTGGCTCAAGCGGGCAGTGTGTGTAGGACCAATCAGGGCCACCTATGCCCCTCGCTGTCCCCCCCCAAATGGTTGTGGGAAATGTAGCTGACACCATCCCAGCTCAGCCCTTGTTAAACCGGCCCATATTGTCAACTGAACAGGCACAGGATGACTCCCAGGCTGATTTCTAGGTCACCAAGTCTAAGCCATGTGTGGCGGTGAAAGTTGCTGTCACCAGGCCACGTGGATCTGGGGCAGCAATGTCATCTGCTGCCGCAAGTAGCCAGGGTGAGGAGGCTGCAGGGGCAGCTGCAGCTCAATCCACCCCTGCTCCGAGTCTTCCAGCCGGGACAGTGTCGGTCCAAGTCCATCACACCGACATTGGTCCTGCCAACATCACCCTGCAGCCAATGCCTGCACCAAGACCTTTGGTCATTGTGCCTTCGCAAACTTACAGTACCCAGTCCACCTGCGCTTCTGCCCCTACCAACCAGAGCGACATAAGCCACTCAGGATCCACACCACCTTCCAAGAAGAAGAAGGGTGCTCTTGCACTACAGGCTGGGATCCCAGACCCGGCTACACACTCCGGCACATCAAGGAAGCCTAGCTTCAATGACGCTGAACTAGATGCACTTGTGGCCTATGTGTTGGCACATAGCCGTAAAATATGGTGACTGCCGGGTGCAAGACTATACCTGCTCAACGTAGGGCCCACTGGCAGACCATCGCGGACCACATTAGTGCCCTTGGATTTGTGAGGCGCACAGCTGATGATTGCTACAAGCGGTGGAATGACCTGAAAAGCAGAGCAAAGAACAAGCTGGCTTCCAATCATGCCTCTACTCTGGTGACTGGCGGTGGGTCTCCACCAGAGGACGACCAACTCACTGAACATGAGTCTGTCGCTAGAACCTTCGTCACAGAGGAACAGATCCGAGGTGTGGGAGACTTACCATATCTTGAAGCATTGTCCGGTGAGTGCCCATGCATGTGTGTGTAATCCATGTGTATGTTGCTTGGGTGATGTGTTCTGATTGAGTGCCAGGTGAGGGTGTGTAGTCATGCCTGGTATGGGTCACCCATGTGGTTCCTCCGAACCATTCCCCAGCCTTGGGTTTGGGTATGACAGTATCCCTTCTGACCACAGTAGCCAATTTGCACCAGATTACTGCAGTTGCCCTTCAACTGTCATCTTACAACAACATTGTTCAAAATGTTTTCCTGTTCATTCAGCCTGATTGTTTCAGTCCTTGCCATTTTTACGACGCATTTTCTGCCCTACTGCCACAAATGTGACATGCTTCTGTCATAGATTACACCCCACAATGGCCCACATTTATTACCTTGTTATGGGAATGATTTAACCATTCAGGCTGATTGAGTAATGGCCTGCAGAAAATCATTTTTGGGCCCTGTTTGAATGTTGAACATGACTGTTGTCTTCTGTCATGTTGAAGTGACCAACCATTGATGTATCCATATGCTTGCCATCACTGTATAATTGAACCCTGAATCTGTAGCAGCATGTGGCACATGCGTGTTTTGTCACACTATTTTGCATGTTGTATCACATGATGTCCATCTCACATGGATGGATGACAGTACTTATTTCCTACTATATGGCTGTACTTGTCAAATGTACCATGGCTATGCTACGTGCCATCTGTGTGCTGGCATGTGTCATGTATGTGTATTGGACATGCCACTCACAGGCTAATGTGTGATGCCAGTGCTATCCAGCATGCAGCACATGTGTTGCTTTTACATCTTGGAGTCCTCAGTGTCTGCTTCTTGCCTCCCCTTCCACTCATTGACAGTGCATGCATGCCATGGTTATAGTCATGTGGGATATGTGTAATTTATGTACTGGATCTCTGCCTCGTCAGGCATATGTGTGTGCTATGGTACTCATGCCTGTTTCCACTTGTTATCTTTCATGTTTTTGCAGGTGATGGGGCACTTGATGCTGTTGAGGAGGAGGAGATGGTGCAGACCCAGGAGTAATCACAGCCACAACCGGGCACCACTGGAGGACGTGGGGTGGTGGTGGGTGAAAACCCATTTGTCCTACAAACTATGCTGTCCAGGGGTGTCTCCGGGTACACCTCCGCAGACCTCTATGAATCAGGTGCTGAATCGGACTGTGAGACATATGTGCCGTCGCAGGTGAGTGTTTCTGCCATGGATGCTGTTCTGTCCAACCCACCTGCACCGGGGGTAGACCCCTCTATGGGGATTTCAGTGTTGGTAAGTCCGCCTTTGGCGGTTACGGATGCAGGGTAACACTCCACAATATTTGCTCCTGTTCCTGGGCCAGCAGATCAAAGGAGGAATGCAGTTCTGCAGCCTCAGGCAGTGCCAGCACAGCAAGCTGCAGATCGCCTTGCCCCAAACAGGTGTGGTGCCCGTCAATGCGGTGGCCATGTGCCACCAGGCAATACAGTGTGGGAAAACTCCATGTACAGCATTGCAGCACAATAGGGAGCATCGTGTGAAATGATGGCTCAGGCAATGGATAGGGTGGCCACTTCCATTCTCCCCCCTGAAAGGCAGATGGAGCTCCAGCAGCAGGCAACAGACTCCATTTGCCACTCACACAGGGAGGACATGTTGGCGTCCAACAGGGACAGACGGGCTGGACTGGAGGCTCTGCGTGAAGCCATATCTGTAGAGTCACAGGCCCACAGGGAAGCCCTGAGGTTAGAACACAGGTTCCTCAGAGATACTCTGGGTGAACTTGAGGCTTCCCGGAATTTTAGGTCAGAACAGCAGATGGAGCAGCTCACACGTTCACTCTCAGCTGAGCTCCAGGCAACCCGTGTGGAGATCCGGGCATCACGCAAGGCCATGCAGGCAGAAATGCGGGCAACCCGTGAGATGCTGCATGGGGATCTCTGTACCATCATCCTGCAGAACCAAACTTTCCAGACCCGCATGCTTGCTGCCATGGAGGACCATACCAGGGCTTTGCGTGGGCTGCCTCCCATATCATGGCCACCTCCTGATGTAGCAGCAGAGGGTGAAGAAAGCGACGGCAGTTCTCCCACTGCAGTGTAGCCGTGCAGGCCATGAGCCCATGGAGGTATTTATTTTTCTCAACATCCACGCATGTGGGTGTTGGGGTGCACCCTGTACCTCGAACCTCCTGGGTGGCCTCCCCCCTTAGTCCACACATGGCCATTTTTTATTTATTTATTTTTTATATATTTTTTTTACAGTGTGTTGCTTTGTGTGGCTCCCGTGGGCATCCACTGTGTATTCCAGCAGGGCACATGCAGGCTTGTCCTTTCTGTGGGTTAGATGCGTGGTTTCCTGACACACCCACCCCTCCTGCTTTCCCTTTCCATGGGCTTGCAAAGGCTGCTTCCCCTTTCCATGGGCTTGCAAAGGGTGTGACCAAGTGACAGTAACTTACACAGTGACATTGGGCTCCCATGAGTTGTGTGGGCAATCTGTAGTCAAAACTGTGTGTACATCCCTAGTGGGGATTGTTGTTGGATTCTACACTGCATGGTGTATTGATATGTGCTTGTGCATCCATGTCTTTCTCCTTATTTACATGTAGGTTCTTCATGTCTTCACAAGGCCGTCTCCTTTGCAGATGCAGTTCATGTTGTATGCAGTACACTGAGACATTTGCCGGACACTTTGCAGTTGTAAGGGGTCGATGTGTTGACTTGGTCAGGTTGTGAGACTTGCACTACTGTCATATATTGACACAGTTTCATCCTGAACTGATGTTTTGTGTTGCTGGTAAGTATTTGTTCATGTGTGCTGTTTCTTATTGATTGATGAGCGCATATTGTCTGTGGCCTGTTTACATTATGGACAGTGCACTTTGTGACACTTGTGTCATGTGTTGTGCATTCATTTGGTTGCTTTCAGACTGCATGCCATGGCATGGTGTGTTGGGTCGCTGAGATGGGGAGGGGTTGGGTGACATAGTACTATTTTGATGTGGTATTTTGCAAGGGGGTAGTCATTCCTGCTGCATGAATGTGTGTCTTTTTGTGACACAGCATTAGGTGTTTTTAAGTAGGTAGGGATGCACACAATGTAACACTTCCAGGTGAACAATCTCAGGCTGGTATGGTTGTGACAGTTGACTGTCCCTTTTGTCATCATCATTGATTGTCAGCTGGTATGTGCCAGGCTGTGTGCACTCCGCAGGGGTGGGATTTTAGGTGAAGTAATTTGCCACAAGCTGGGTACGGGCTGCCTCACCACGTGCCCTTTCACCTCCCATGCGCAGCGGCCGTGCATGTGGTTGGGGATGTGGGGGCACAACCATGTCCACTGGCTCGTCCCGGCGGGTTGCAATGTTGTGCAGGACACATGCTGCCACTATGATCCTGCACACTACTGGTGGCACATATAGCAGCTGCCCACCAGAGCGGTCAAGGGAGCGAAAACATGACTTGAGCACTCCGAATGTGCGCTCCACTATGCCCCGGGTTGCAATATGGGCTGTGTTGTATCTTACCTTGGGTGGTGTGGTGGGGTTCCGAATTGGCGTCATCATGTAGGTGCTCAGAGGGTAGGCACTGTGCCCTGGGGAGGTGATAATGTTTGTCATTAGTGGGGTTTTCCCATTTCTCAGTTTCTGACATGCATGCATGTGCAGAGGCATTTATACTCACCAATTAGCCATGTGTCGCCATGCCGGCCAGCTTCCAGGTCCCGGTTTAGGGGTGTCATTCTGAATATGAAACTATCATGGCTGGATCCTGGATAGTTGGCATATACTGAGGTGATGATTCCCTTGGCATCACATACAACCTGCAGGTTGATGGAATGCCAGTGCTTCCGGTTCCGATAGATGTGCTCAGTGGCCCTGGGTGGACGTGGAGCAACATGGGTGCAATCAATGGCACCTAGGACTTTGGGGAAGTGTGCCACCCCGTAAAATTGCTGGACAACAGCCTGCCTTTCTGCAGGTGTTCTGGGCATGTATATGTGCCTACGGACTGAGTGGCGTGCAGTGAGGATTGCCAACACCTGGTGTAAGCAGCGTGACTGCGTGGCCTGTGAGAATCCCCCTCTATGGCACTTGTCCACTGAAATGAACCAGTAGCCAAGAAGTGCAGTACATTGAGCACCTTTTCCAAGGGACTCAGTGCTTGCGAGCACAGGGTGGGTGATGTGAGGTCATCCTCCCACTCCCTCACCAGGTCTAGGATTATGTGTGGTGGAAACCTGTACCTCCCATACACCTGGTCATCAGGCATCCCAAAAAGGCTGGTCCTGGGTAAAAAAATGCGGGGCCTGTCTATCCTCCTTCTCCTGCGGTGTCCAACGACCACTGCTGCGAGGAACGGTATCTTCATCGTAGCGTCTGAGCTTGTTTGTTGTTCGCACGCACGCTGCGTGGGCCACTTACGCCTGCTTCCTGCTGGCGTACGTGTTTCCGGATTAGCGCGTCTTTTTTGGCACACGCTCGATTCCATGAATACCTGTTGTTGGCGCGCGTGTGGGCGTTGCAAGCATTTACCTCCTCTACTACCCGAACACCCACATTTTCACGCGATGTTCCCCATTCCGCGTGTTACGCCCCGTTTTCCGCCCACTTTTGTTGTGTGCGCTGCGCTATGTGCGCTTTCCCTGTGCGCGTAGCACATGCCGTTTAATGACATGTGCGCCGGCATGTGCCACCCACGAATTTAGCGCACATCCCAGGATTTACACGCGCACTGAATTCCATGAATCGATGTGCGCAGCTTTGGCACGCGTGCGCTGCAATTTTCACGCTTGCGCTGTGATTTTCACACTTGTGCTCCCCTTTTCGGCGCACATTTATTCCATGAATCGGCCCGTAAATTGGAAGGGTTCAAAAAGCCCTGCTTCCATTTTGTGGAAACAATACAGTGGACCATTGATTGGGATATGGATTTATCTAGGCCGATTATACAATACACAAGAGGCCATTTGGTTGGGACTTATTGAAAGGATACTCCTTGACTCAGGAAAATGTTGAACAAACGTATATACCTGGCAAACCTCACTTTATCTACTCAACTGTCCAGGTCCAGGAGTGAGAAGGTTCTTCATGTTGGCTAGGTTTAACCAGCTCCCCTGCTTGATGGTAGTGGGCGCCCGTCTGAATATACCCAAAGAGAAGAGAGAACGTAGTTTATTCTTAGACGTTAACAAAGCTGAAACACTTGGACATATTCTCATTCAATGTCCAAGGCTTGAAACAAAATGTATAGAATGAATTGGTCCTTTTTTCATAGTAGTCAAACAATGGATTTTTCTTCTTTTTGGGGAAGATGCATGCTTGGGACCACTATAACCTTGATAAGTGCTATCATCAATCTATGGATGGTAGGTAATTCATTGTTCATAGCTTCCCTCTGAGTGTTAAATACATATTTGTAAGACTTCATGTAGGAATAATGAAAGGAGTTGTAGGGCAAAATTACTGTTATTTGAACTTTTTAATGACATAATTGAAATTGGCTATTTTAAGTATTTGAATGTAAGAATAAGTTGCCTATCGAAATTGTGCTAACATGTTGATGAGATGTGTTGCAAAACTGTAATTTCTATTGATATGTTATGTATTTTATACTGCTGTGAAAAGTAACACGCCAACATATAAATACAAAAATAATATAAAGCAAAACATGTGTTAAGAAGGATTTCTGAACTCTGACCTGGAGGGGCAGAGGTTCAGAAGGTCAACCTAGTTTCTTGGAACAGGGTTACCTCTGGACAAGCCAGACCAATCAGGGTAGCTATGGCAGGCAGTCAAGACTAAGGGCCTCATTACACGGACGGCAGTGGACAAAGGTGCTATTAGCATCTTGGTCAATGCCGGTAAAATACCAGCACCGCCTTGGAGGAAAGGGGAATTACTGCCCTATTCCAAGGTTGGTGGGGCGGTAATTCCCCCTTCCCCCATTGCCCTTCCCCATTCCCATTTTTGCCCCATAGGGCATAATGGGAATGGGGAAGGTGTTAATTACGGCACCGCAAATTGCGGTACCGTAATTAGCTCCCTGGTCCCTTTGCGGGTTGGTTTTTAATGCCTGCAAAAAGCAGGTGTTAAAGTCTCCAACCCGCAAAGGGACCACGTAGTAAGGCGGTAAGGGTTAACGGTCACCGGTACCATTAACGGTGACCATTAACCCTTACCGCCGTCCGTGTAATGAGGCCCTAAGTCTCAAGAGGGGTGAGGGTGACTGAAAGACCTAAATGATCACACAAAGCAAGGACACTTACAAATTACTCCAGACATGTGTTATATTAAAAATATAGACACATTTATTACAAGGCCTTTGTAACATGGACCATAGCAAAGAATCACAGTAACACTAGATTAAACCAATACATCACAATCACTACAATATATGTACAAGACAAATGGGGTCTAAGGGGTTAAAAGCACGAAATATGTAGACCACCTAGATGGCAGTGCAGATAATCTTTAGACCCAATTCCACATCAGAATACAACTAATTAAGAGGCAGTCCAAGCCCTACGAAGAGAGGAGCCTTATGCTCTATAGTACCTACACGCGCTGGTGCCAATGGACAAAATAGGGTCTCTTCAAGAGTCTCTAGTAGCTCCGGAAGGTGGATAAAGCGATGAAGAACAAGTTCCCACTATTCAAGCAGGACCTCCACTTGAGGGCAGAGGCAGTTTCCGAGTGCGGGATGGAGTCGCTATTTCGCAATAGCTGTGGAAAGGACAGGGGCCCTCAAGGGCCACTTGTGCGTAAAAATGGGCTCTTGCACTAGGGGCAGGTTGGGGTAAGGACTACTCACCGGTCCCCGACGCAGGCAGACCCAAACTTCGCCAGTACAGTTCACTTCGCTGGCAGGTTCGAATGCGACAATCAGGACGTCTCGACACTGTGTAGTTCCCGAGATGCAGCGAGGATTCCCAAACGGGACAGTGGCGATTTCTCCACTCTGGGTGGAGGAATCAGCCCAATTCCACTGCAGCAGGCTTCAGGGGCAAGAGGGTCACAAATGCAGTGAACTTGCACAGGTCGTTGCCACAGCAGGGCAACACAGTAACCGCGTTTACTCCGGTCCGGGGGCACTCGTCTCACATCATACCTGGGAACGCCAAGTGTACGAAATTCGGCATGAGGGTGCCGTGGACACAGAGCTAGCAGTATACCAGGTTTTGAGGGCCTCCTCGAAACTGCGGCGGTGACAGAGCAAAGGTCCCGCGTAAGATGGTCAGCCCACTGGTTGGCCCAGGGACACTTCCGAAGAGGCTTACTTGCAGGGTTTGGTGAAGTTGCTGAGAATAGTTGATCCCACTATTCCAATGGGTCGAAGCATCTTTGCAGACCTTCTAGGACGATTAGATGCAGAGGGGTCCCAGGGGACGACAGCGGGCTCAGGGTGCCAAACCTTCCAGCGGGTCACCAGCAGTTCCTTGACTCGGCTTCTTGTTGCAGGATACTTGGCTCCTATCCTTTGTTCGGTGTGAACTCAGGAGATCGACATGGGAGCAGTGTTTCCAGCCTCCTCTTATCCAAAGTTCCCTATGTGCCAAAACGGAGAGGAACCAATGGGAGATCTGCTCACAAACACTCACTCCATACGTGGACCAATCATGGACCACAGTGGTCCCAGGCATTCAGGACTCTCCAGACTCTCTGGCACCCAGGACGTGTATTGGGAACAGACATCCCAGACCACATCCTGGAGGCACACACACAAGGCATGCAGAAGCCTGCGAAAGCATTGGGTTTCGCGAGAAAGTGCATGATCAAATAAGGACTGACCCGGGACGACTCGACCTGGGGAAGGTGAAGGGGCAAGATGGCCAAATGACAGGACAAAGAAGCTCGTGGCATGGCCATTTTGGAGCTAGGCCACCTATTCGTGCAAAACGCAGTTAACACGCTTAACATGGCATGAAAGGGTAAAAAATATAAGAAAACGATAGCTGACACCAGTCCTGTCCATGATCTACACAGTTCATAAAAAGTCCAGCGAGAGTTTCTAGGGCCTTTGGAAATGACTAGAGACCCAGGTGTGCTGTATGGTAAGATACATTGCACACTTGTTACATGTTGCACAAAAAGCTGCAACATGAGGAAAGGACTAAGGGAAACCAAGTCTCCCAGTACAGACTGTCTTAAGGGCATGTCAGTTTCCCCATAAAAAGTGAGCGAAAGCCTAGAGGAGTGCAACTGAGGGCAGTGCTGCTCTGACAAAGTCAGTCAATGGGGTTAAAACAGTAGCAAAAAGTTTGGGGGTTGACACATGGAGGGAAAATTACACACAAATATGAAATCTTTCCTAACCAGTGATCGAAGTGAGCGGGAGCGGATGGGAGCGGTGCTCCTCTACTTTTTTTTTTTCTTCATTACCATTCCTATACTTTTATTTTAAAAAGAAACCGCTCCGGAGCGTTCCTTTTTAAAGTAAAAGTATAGGAACGGTGGCAGCACTGCACTGTCTGATGCAGGCTGCAAACAGTAGGCTGATGGCAGAGCCTTGGCCCACGCCTGCGCATTGAGATGCAGTGCCTTTCATTTCTGCACGTGCCCCTCACTATGCGCAGGCGTGGGCCAGTGACCAGCAGCCTCTGTCGGAGATGGACTTCGCCAGGCAGCAGGCCTAGAATTTCATTACCTCCTGCAGACTGCGCTGCCAGGTAGGTAAAGGGGGGGGGCAGATGGAGGCGAGTGTATAGTGGGTCGGGAGAGAGGGACGGTTGGTTCTGTGCCAACCGCCCCTCTCTCCGACCTGAGCATATTTTATTTCGGTGTGGGCGGGAGGTCACAGCAGGGCCAGGCCAGGTGCTGGGTCGGGAGATAAGGACGGTTCAGTGCTGTCCCTCTCTCCCGACCCGAGCATATTACTGCATGCACTGCACTGCAGTGCAGTGCATGTGCATGGTGCGGGCGGGTCGCGGGAGGTCGGGGGCCAGCTAGACAGATGACTAGTGGGTCGGGACTCGGAGGGACGGTTCAGTGCCGTCCCTCTCTTCCGACCTGAGCATTTTTTATTTTGTTTTGGTGCAGCCCGCACCAAAACAAAAAAAAAAATGCTCAGGTCGGGAGAGAGGGACGGCACTGAACCGTCTCTCCCGACCCACTAGTCATCTGCCTGGCTGGCCCCCGACCTCCCGCCCGCACCATGCACATGCACTGCAGTCAGGGGTCAAGTCCTAAAAATATAAGTGGGGGGACTCATCAAGAAACGCAATGGGATGTGACGTTGCCAGAAATGAGCATATCAAGGTGAAATATGCACATTTCATTAAACTGCCTTTGCATAACCACCACCCAAATTGCACAAGACAAATGGCATTTGCCCTTCATAAAATCAACACCCACACAAAACCAAGAGAGGATATTTTCTTCGAATAGTGTTTTTAAAAACATTAAAAGGTGTGCATGTTTTAAACTCCGAGAACCAAAACAAATGTTTTCCCTGAAAATTGCAGTACCGAAAATGGGCATTTTCACCTTTAGTTGTTTGTTATTTTTCATCAGGTTATATAGTGCAGTGGGCAAGTGTCAGGCCTGCAAACCTGACGACTGTGGCTCGATCCGTGAGGTTGGCTTTAATTCATAAACTAAAAGAGCACATTCAATGTTTCTCATTTTAACTGGGGGGACTGAGTCCACCCACTGAAAAAAGTGGGTGGACTCCGTCCCCCCGCGTGTACCCTCGACTTGAGCCCTGACTGCACTGCACTACTGCAGTGCAGTGCAGTATAATATGTGGAAATCAAGGCAAACTCACTTCTGATCTTGGTTGTGTAAGTTCAAAATTGTTAGATGATGTCATTTGTGGCGAGGGGCACCAAATGTTGTGTAGTCAAAAGGTAACAAATGCCCTGATAACTAACACTTCCTTGAATTACGAGGTCAGTTGTTTCTGTGGGGTCTACTGGCCTTGCACCTTCCGTTATTTATGAGAGATCCAGCAATAGTAATTGCATAACTGAGGTGATCACAGTGTATCCACCATGTAAGTTGGAAGGGAATAGCCTAAGCGCTATATCCCAAGTACATAGGACTATTATAAATAGTCAGTGTGTAAACTTAAAATTAGATCTTCCCATATGTGAGTTGGAGGACGACGGAGTACAGTTTCCTGGGCAGAACATGTCCCAATCCTTTTGTGAGTCCTCCACTCCTCTAGTTGATATAAAAAAAGTCCCCATTAGCAGTGGATGTGATGTTCCCACAAAGGTCAATGAACGCTCCTAGCGTTCTCAGTGGCTTGAAAGATGGGTTTATTTCTGGTGGTCTGTCATGGGGTGCAGGCATGCACAATTCTGCACCTAATGCGCTTCCACTGTCAAAGGCTTTGCCTGACCCGAGTATATGTAAGAATGAAAGTATTGGCGATAGCACTATGACATCTAGTATGATGTTGAATGCCTTTGAGAACCTGCTGACAGATCTCTTGGCAAAATGTGCACGGTTAGAATAAAAAATTGATATACAGGCACTGCTAATACACAAAAGTATGAACATTGGGCGGAAAGTAGGATGTGAACGCAGCACCAGCACATCTGGATTGAAAATGGTACACCATAAAGAAAATGCTGAGACCAAAAAAAACCGAACAAATGCCGCACCTTGTAAGCCTAAATCTAATTATGCGTTCATGTATAGTAATCTAATTAAACTGAGGAAAAATAAAAAAGGTAAGGCTAATTTGATATGATAGGTTATTTATAACGCGCTTAATACCCAGAGGTTTCTAAGCGCGAACCCGGGGATCAAACCTGTGGTGCTCCATGACGTCTTGCTTCCACGGCGAGCACGTTGCCCCTGAGACTATCCTCCCGAGACAGAGAAGTCTAAAGAATGCCACTGGAGAACCGCTCATTGGTTCCCCGTTAGATGAATCTGTGTTAGAACAGGGCCAGGCCAAGTGCTGGGTCGGGAGAGAAGGACGGTTCAATGCTGTCCCTCTCTCCCGTCCCGAGCATATTGTACTGCACTGCACTGCAGTAGTGCAGTGCATGTGCATGGTGTGGGCGGGAGGTCGGGGGCCAGCCAGGCCAGATGACTAGTGGGTCGGGAGAGAGGGACGGTTCAGTGCCGTCCCTCTCTCCTGACCATATTGAAAGGTATAGCAGGAGGGAATGTGGCAGGGTCAGATGGTTGGTGGGCAGGAGAGGGGTGTTGTGCACTGGGATGGAGGCCACTGGGATATTGAAAGGTGTACCAGGAGGGAATGTGGCTGGGTCAGATGGTTGGTGGGCAGGAGAGGGGTGTTGCTCAGAGGGATTTGGGTTCACAGGGATGGAGGCCACTGGGATATTGAAAGGTGTACCAGGAGGGAATGTGGCTGGGTCAGATGGTTGTAACCATATTCTGGAAACCTTGTTTTTGTGGTTGGTTCGGATTGTCTCATTGGGAAGGATTAGTTCATGTGCTTAAGAGGTTACAGTATATTGGGCCCTAACTGGTGTGTGGGCATGAGTGTAAGTGTGGAGTGTGGTGTGCTTGCCTTGGTGTGAGGCTGTCTCTCCTTAGTGTAGGTATAGTCTGCGAGTGGGTAGCTTGCATGGGGTCTCTTTGTCCTCCCCTAGTAGTTTCAATCATGAACTTCCACTTTCGCATGACCTCATTCGACCTTTGCAATTAGAGTCTTAGCTCTCATCGACACACATGGGGCACACATTCATGCATTGCGAGCTCGGCGGTAACTGAAAATAAAGGTGGTGCGGCGGGCACCTTCATCTGATTTTTAAGTACACCTGATTATGAGGAAAAACGCATGCATGTACATGATAGTATCACCTACAGACACAGGATGATGGTGAGTTTACTACCACTGGTAATATCTCTATTCCCCTTAATGTCCTTTAGGAGTACGGAATGGAGAATAACGGTAATCTCATAATAAAACAGAGGCACCACTGTTACCACAGGTGGTAATGGTATTTCAGCTTTGTGGTATTAGCACCACCAATGTGACCACCAAACTCATAATGATCCCTAGAGTGTCCTGTAGCATTAATTTCTCTTTCACTTATTGTAATTGAATGGTGTTATTCCCGCCAATAACGTGTCATGCGAGTATAGGTGTGACCTCCAACACAATCAAGGCATGGATAGGACCAACGTCACCAGAAGATACAGCGCCTCTGTCCTGGTTCCGCCCACCCTGTGCTGTGAAGCGCTACAGCAGATGCCTTCCCAATAAACCTCGGTGCCCACGGACTGCCCTTTAGGAATCCCTAGACGCGATCACATTCAGCGCAAACTGTCTCACAGTTAGAAACACGGCTGTTAATGAAGTTTCACTTCCGCTCTAGCTGTCGGTGCCGCACTAATGAAGCTCACAAGAGCATGGTCACCTGAGCATTTTTTATTTGGTTTTGGTGCGGGCGTGAGGTCACACAGGGCCAGGTGCTGGGTCGCGAGAGAAGGACGGTTCAGTGTTGTCCCTCTCTCCCGACCCAAGCATATTGTACTGCACTGCACTGCACTGCACTGCAGTAGTATGAGTTCAGAGGATAGCGCCCAGAAGCTGCGTGTTTCCACTTCTGCAGGAGTGAGACACTTTTTGGGCCAATATGGGCCAATTTTATGAGTTACTTAACTATGCGGATAGTAGTTTTGACCAGTGTTGCTGAATAAATATTCATTAAAATGCACAATTTTTGTCCCGTTTTATAAAAATACCTCCCCCTTGGGTAAACAGTGTCAAAAGAATGAATTGCCATTTGCAACTTTGGGCCACTTTTTCATTAGTGCCCAAGACAATTTTATGGTCCAGTCCGACCGTGGGGGAAAATGAATACAATTTGAGAGTGGAAGGGTAAGGCTGGAGACCAGAAAAACCCAGAGCATTCGCAGACTGAGGGCATCCATTGCTTTTCTTACCTATGCGAGCATAGCCAGGCGCCTAGAAGCTATCCAGGAACCATGGCATTATAAAAATGCTTCAAAAATAGAACACACAGGCGAATAATTAAACTGCATTGCACTGGGTAACACAAGCAAACCCGCACTACCTTTTTTACAATATAATGGGAAATGCAGTACAGCTCTAAGTAAATGTTTATTAAACATGTTCAAAGTCCTCTGTAAATGGAAAGTGATTCTTACCTTAATCCGGTCCCATGCAGGTGGTAGAATGAGAATTAATTTTAGGGGGGGGGGGTTGCTGAGATAGTTCGCTCGTGTTGCCCCCGAGGACACTGATCCAAGGCCCCCCAAGTCAGAGCACCAACGCAGTTTCCTGGGATGTTCAGTCTCATCCTGGCAGGGTGCCGGCAGGAGGTCAGGGGCCAGCCAGGCCACCCATAATGTCTAATAGTTTGATGCTAAAAACTAAAGTTTGCTTTGATGTCCTTAGTTGAATATTCTTAAAACCATACATAACAACACGTCACGCTGGAGGTTTGTGACGAATCTCCAAACCTAAGTGAGTTCATGACACAACTTATTTTATTGTGAGTGTGTCTTAAATCGCTGAAAATAAAGTGGGTAAATAGATATTTTGCCTCTTGCATCTTATTATTTTCCATTTAGGATGTGGAAAATAAAAGGTACACTGATATTATTTTGGCCCAACATGCTGCTATACGAATGTACATGTTGTCATGATGCTTTACTATGCAATTTGTGTATTTTGCAAGTAAACTCTATAGGACATTATTATAATAGGTCTTGATTCAGACCCAAAACTTAAATATTTGTTCCGATTAAAACATGGAAGAAGATGGCTGTGCCCAAATTGCACAGTGGGTTAAAATCCCTGTTCACTGTTTAGCTTAAGTGTGTGATCCTGAGCATATAATGTAATCTCACCCTGGCTTCAACTGCAAAAATGTGAGTGTGTATAAGTGATTACATTTAAAACCTTAGAATAGGGCTTGATTTGACAGGTAGACATAGTCTCAACAGCGAATCAGCACACCAGAGATTCTAGTATAGCGCACTAACTGTGGTTGAACCAACATTACATTTTCTCCTCTGTTGCTCCCAGCCACTGAAGTTGCTTGGTTCGTCCAGAGTACTGCCCCACACTCTATGTCCTGCTATGCTATGATATTGAGTCTTTCATTGCACACCACCATCTGACATTCTCACACTTTCTAGGATCTTCAGGATCTGCAAGAAGTGGGTGTTTTCAGACATAAAGGAGAGAGCTAACTGTTTGTTACATTGAAGCTGCACTAGAATAGTCTCATTACTGGTAATGAAGTTAGATGCCCCTACACAAGTAATTTAGCGCCTCTTCCAATATTTGAAGGGTTCGCCCCGCCCTATAATTTTAGACTAGGTGCACCCCTATAGCATTCTCAGACAACCTGTTCTAAAAGGACAGCAGCCTGCAAAACGAAGTACTTGCCTAAATAATGAAAGAACACATAATTGAAAATGGATGCATGTTGTGATGTGCTGATGTGAGTCTGATCAACGTGCATGCGGAATACACTGCATGGTCCCCATTGCGGCAGGGCAGCCCATTACGTAAGAGATACCCCCAACTGGAAGCTATTGGGCACCCTCATTTATCTCAAACTTCTTGTTACTTTATTGGGGACATGCACAGTTGAAAGTAATTTACGTGTAAAATGTAGATATGGGATTTCAGCTGATGCTTATTTCATTTATTTATTAGTTTTTTTTTGTAACACACTACATGCTTTGCATTGCTCCAGAGTGGATTGCCGGGAGAAGGGAGAGTTTCTGGGGTTGACTCTTTGGGAGAGAATGTAATGGATGGGGGAAGCAAGCAATCTTAATAAATAGGTCAAAGGAGGGTTATGTGGCGACTGCAAAGAATGTTATGTAATCAAAGGATAGCCTCCCAATAGGACCAGCACAGACTTTTATCCTTCTAAAGTTAACACAAATGAATACTATTGAATGCAGTAATATTAATGTCATCCATTACTACAGGATCTGGAAACATCCTAGGTTTGAACAGAATACAAAAGCAGTATTCTTTTTGTTACCTAAAACGTATTTATTTTCAAGTTGATGAGCTTTGGAAGCAGTGATGTGTGGGTATTTCATCAGCTTCCTACCCAACCCCACAAAAGCAGAAAAACAAAGTTCGATGTAGGGAAATATTTCTGGAAGCACAGTGGAGTTCCTAAATAAAATGCATTGAGCTGTGACAGGGACAGTGTCAGGGCATTTCAAACTTTTCATGTCAAGTGGGCCCCTCCAGCAACAGTCCCAGTGTTGCCAGTCATCAGTTTTGTAACACTGCAATATATACATTTCTCTATTTTCATTCTGGGGCTTGAAATGTGTACTTTGCAGTGCTCGCTGTGTTTTTTCTTCCCACTGGATATACAGAAGTGTTATTATATAGATACATTTGGAAAATGGTGTGCTGTATATGTGCAATTGAGGTGGTAAGTGATTTTTTTATGGCTGGCTAGTAGTTTGGAACTTGAAATATTCACCCCTGTACCCCATACCCCACCTAGCTCTTAACACATTTTTAAGCAAGGGATGTTCATGATAAGACCAGCAAATGATAAAGAGTATCTGTGTAAAGTAATGTCTAGGAAATGGTCTGAGTACCAAGCACATGAGGAATACCATACATGGGATCCCACTCGTGTGTGCATGCTCCTCGTAGTGCCCTGGTTTCTTAAATACTCGACTTCCTAGCCTCTTAGAATGAGTATGCCCTTATCAGTATTCCACATCCTTCAACCTCAAGCTTCACTCTTTCCTGGACGCATCCTTCTCTTAGTAGACTACCTGATTCAAGCTTTGCAAACATTCTCTAACATGTGAATGCCTGTTCTTCATTCCCTAGGGATTCATCTGTCCACAAGAGAACAACCAGGTGACTGAAATCCTGCCCAGCCAACCCAGAGGCATTTAGGAAGTGTTGTTTCCAGACTGCTCAAGGTAAGAGAACATGGTTGTATATCTTCCATATGTTATTAGTGATAAAGCACTTGAAGGAAGACACCATTCAGTCTGTTTACATAGCTACTAGTCCGTCCCACGTGGCTCCTGAATGTGTAGAAAGCAGCTGCAGATTATCCATGGTGTAGCTGTTGTGGTGGTGTATCCACTTGCCTCTCAGATCATGTGTACCCCTTAACCTGCCATGATTTTGTGGGTTGTGGCCTGTGGGCTGAGATTCTACACTCCATTTTTTCCAAAAAAGAACACATATGGCCACTTAATGAGGCAAAATTTGACACAGAGCTACAGAAAGGCAGGACTTTTTCATTAGCAGGGCCATAGATGGCTGCAGCCATCCCCAATCTTAGCCAGAGTCTTTGAAGTCTCCCACTCTTGTAACCAGTCTACTCAAATCACTGCTAAGGTAAAGAGAGAAATAAATCTGGGGAATCAGATTTAAGCATAAATCTCTTTGCCATGCAAATTGGTCTGCATTTCTCACCCTTACCAAAGAATAGGGTTTTCAATATCTAAATCTGATATATATCCCCATGAGGTAGGGCTATGTCTTTCCTGAATAGTTCGACTCAGACCTATATTGTACAGGTGTATCCGAGGTAGGGGAAACCCCTAACACAAGCATAAAGTGGATTGATTAAAGAGACAATAAAAACATTGTGAAATGCAACTTCAATCTCTATCCTGCCATGCAAGATTAATGCATTGCACACAACTGAATGATTCATTTATCGGAAAAACACATTGATGTAATAGGCCACAAAACATGGAGACACTGTTCGCAATGGGCGAGTGAATATTCACTCTGGGCGAGTAAGAAAGACTGTTTGAATTTAGAGAATTGGCTTTAATTAATAATAGCAAGTGACGTGTATGTCTAGCTACTAGCTTATAACGAGCATTTATAAAAGTATCTTTCTTTACAAAACTATTTACATAGGATGCTAAAGTGGCTAAAGAAGAAAAATGCTCCAGCTACATCTATGGAAACAGCTCAAAAGAGCTCAGATGTCAGAATAGAAGACCCAGCAGTGGCAGAAAATCTAGGCGGGGAAAGCAACTTTAGTCCAGTGCCTGCAAGTAGAACAGATGAAATGCTTAAGGTACCTGAGAAAAAAAGAAAAGTACCCCCTGAAGAGGTTATGCCAGTGATGATAGAAGCTTCCGATGAGAGAGACAGTGTAATGGACCTGGTCCTTGGTGAAGAGGAAAATGTGAGGGAGGAGGAGGAAAGAAGTGAGCATCCTGATTGCTGGTCATGGGAACAGTATGAAAATAAATGCAAAGAATACCCTTGGCTTACTTCTTCCAAAGGGAAGCTTGGATGTAAAATCTGTAGGGAAGTTAAAAATCTTGGAACAGAAACAAGTCAAGGTGTGCATTTCTCTCTGGAATGGGTGAATTCTTCAGTCAGCTCGTATGGTCCCACTAAAGAGAAACAACACAGCGCCCTGCGTAAAAAAATGTATCTCCATAAGAGCAGCGCTTGCCATTTGAAAGCAGTGGCCATTTTAGATGTAAGGACTTGTGAATCCATTACTCAGTTAAATTCCAGAATGCAAGTTAAATTATATGAAGACACATGCCGTGTATTTAGAAGTGCCTACAAAATAGGTAAACATGAACGTCCTTTTACTGATCTACCATTGGATGTAGATGTTCAAAGAATGAATGGTGTTGATTTGGGAAGAGTGTTGCATTCTGACCACAGCTGTGCTGACATTATTGAGCACATAGCAACCACGATGAGGGCAAAACTGGTTCACCATATCTTGCAAAATGAATCAAAAATATCTGTATTAATAGACGAATCCACCACCTTCAGTAAACTAACAACTTTAATTATTTGTATACGAGCATGCATTGAGAAGGAGGATCCACCTTTGACCTTTTTCTTGGACCTTGTTGAACTGCCTGGTACTTCAGCAGAAATAATTTTTGATAAGTTATTGGCATGCTTGCAGAGTTATGGCCTTACAGATGACTATCTAAGAATGCATTTGATTCAGCTAGTGACTGATGGGGCTTCTAACATGATAGGAAGGAAGTCTGGTGTAGGAACACTACTTAAGATTAAGTATCCACAGTTGACTATTTGGCACTGTGCTAACCACAAATTAGAGCTTGCGGTTGGCGATGTTTCAAAAGAAGTCACAGGGATTAATCAACTTAAGATTTTTTTTGACAAGCTGTATGCAACTTACCATGCCTCCCCAAAAAATCAGCGCGAGCTAGGGGAATGTGCAGCACAGGTAGAAGTGAGGCTTCTCAAAATAGGAAAGATTTTAGATATACGTTGGGTGGCCTCCAGCGAAAGGTCAGTAAAGGCTGTGTGGAATAATTATAAAGCTCTAAATAAGCATTTTGGTGAATCTTCTTGTGACACAGCGAGGAGTGAAATTGAGCGTAACAAATACTGTGGCTTAAACAGAATGTTAACATCTACAGTATTTGTGGAGAACCTGGGGATAATGTTCGATGCCCTGACAGAACTGGGTGACTTATCCAGACAACTGCAGCGTCGTGACATGACATTATATGAGGCAGACAGAATAATCAACGCATATTTATGTCTTTGAATCAATGGCATTGTCACCTGGGCCTTATGCTACAGCTACAGCTACTGCTGTCGAACAAATGAAATTTAATGGGATACAACTGCAGCACAGTAACACCAAAGGTTGTATTAGCATATCAAGAGCTCAGTTCTTTAGGAGTTTGACAAATAATATTTGCCAAAGAATGACAACAGCAACAGCATCAAATCTTTCAAAGAATACCTCCAACAGAGAGGGAGAAATTGAGTACAAACAGCTGATAGATGCAATGAAGCTTCTGAATCCACATTATTGGCCCGTTCCTGTGGATATTCAGTATGGTGATGCTGATTTGCAGGCATTTTGTGATAAGTTACATGTTTTTGATGCCCGACAGTACATAAACGCTTTCAGGGATTACAAACAAAATAAAGATTGCATGATACCTATACAGTTGAAACCTTTAGCAAGAATTGTGGAAACATTTTCCACATCCACTGCTGATTGTGAGCGTGGCTTTAGCGTGATGAATGATGTGCTTACCCCATTGCGCAATAGGATGTCAGTTACTAGATTGTCCTCTGTAATGTTCTTAAAAATTGTTGGGCCTCCTGTGACAGAGTTTATCCCACACTGCTACGTAAGGAAATGGTTGCAAAAAGGCAGGAGAAGCGCTGATGCCACAAACTGTATGGCTCGCAGACAAGTTGTTAATGAATCAGCTTATAAGCAAATCTGGAACGTTCTGGCCAGTGAATAATTTTTACTTTCTGAGCACAAGTTCCCTTTGCAACAAAACAATTCTGAGTAAAGGTCCCTTAGCATCAGCGTACATGGAATACAACACAATATCATTGCACTCTGTACCAATGTTTAAATACATATTTAAATGTAAATTACAATATTTATTTTGATAGTTTTTCTGTATATATTTATGTCAGTACTACTGCCTATAAGCTTAATTAACAGCTGCCTCTGCTTGAAGTGTAAAATAAAATGTAATTCAACTATTAAGTTAGCATGTTGTTGAATGAGCCAAGTTCATATGTATTGTTCAGCTGCTACAGCTTTAGGTTGACAAGGCAGTACTCGCCTGTAATACTCTGAGCAGCACCAATCAATGAAGCCGAACCTACATGCTTTTTCTAGAGCCAGCCGTGCAGTTCTTATCATCCAAAATTAAGCCCTAAATGGATTTATAGTACAATCTTTTCCTTTTCTTTGAATGGATACCTATGCATCCCTGATAGTAGTTCTAGCTAAGTGAAATATTGCCAGAAAGATAGATCTGAATGATTTAGCCATGCCCCCAACAAGCCTCCTGCACAAAAACAGGAGCAGACCGTCTGAAAAGGGAGTTAGGGTGTGAACCTGCCAGATGCCACACATTATAGGCAATCCACCAAAATGTAATGAGGAAGACTGGTTTCCCTTTAATCTGCAGTGCCCCAGCACGCATGCCCAATAAGCAAAGCAAGGCCAGGGTATTTTGATTCCCCAGTCTTGTATGGCCCATTCGGGATGCAGGCTGGCAACCTGCAGGTTCAAATATGCTGTGAGGGTGCTCCTGCGCCTCACAGCGCATTTCAGTCTATGTGGCTATGAGATGTAGGTACTGTGATTCTATCACATATGTCAGGACCCAGGAAGCTCACCCTGCTTTCTGGTTCCTATATGTGGAATCCTGGAGCCGGAGGCCTGGATTGAAGAGCTTCGTTGAGTTCGGATCTGCAGGAAAACAAGTAATGGGTAAAAAAAGCATTTGTGTATTCATCTGTGGTTGTCAGATGTGAGTGCATGTCTTTTGGCAAGAGGTGTCTGTATTAGTGGGTATATAAGAGTACAGTTTGACTGGTGGGTATAGGTGCGCATGTGAATACAAATGTAGTGTGAATATTCTGTGCGTGTGTGAATGATTGAGAGAACCTGTATGGGTGCATGCCTGCTGGTGTGAATGTGGATGAATATGTGTTTGCATAGAAGGTTGGGGCTTAAGGGAGTGTTGGTGCACTGAAATGTTTTATCAGGTGGCATAGCGGGGAAAGCAAATAAAATGAACATTCTTACATTGCAGTAGCATTTATGCATCAAATTAAAACATTATTTCTTATTATAAATTGCATTTTATACTGGGGTTAAGCGCAAAGCCAATATAAGTGTTCTTACGTGGCCAACCTGGAAAGGTTTTCTTACTATGGCATGGCATTTTGATCTGTGTTGAGAGGTCAAAGCCATCATGAAGTGTATCCATAATATGGGTGGTGTGGGCATTTGTAATTTGTTCTTCCAGCACGGACATGTTTTATTACTGTGGCATGCCATCTTAAACTGACGTTAAGGGCAAAGCCAACATGATGAGTGTTTTCTATGTGGCCTCGCCAGCCAACACGGTGCAGCCAGTCAGGACCTGTTTCAATTGCCAGTATGGACATGTTTCACTATAGTATCTTTACTGTTAATATGGTCAAAGCAAACACTAGTACATTCTTATGTGTAAATACTAGCATATATTGGTTTAACCTTCATGGACATGTATGGGTGCAGTCAGCATTAAATTACTTTTTTTACAATGGCAGAAAATTACATTGTAGTGGGAAAAGGCATCATGAAAATGTGTTCGGAAATGCTCCTGGGCACTGTTGGTGAATCTGCATCAAATTGATTTTTCACGACTTACCCTAGAAATCTGTTTGTAAACTTTCTATTTTTTTACCCAATTTTCTCTGAAAATGTGCTGCAAAAAAAGCACTGTTTAACCCATTATTTAAAAATAATTCTCATGGGCAAAACCCTCGGAACCCTTCTCATTTATTTAAGGCTCACTTGCTACGCTTGGTTGCTACCACGTATTTATGGTAAATTTTTATTCCCAGTCCCGCCCATTTATAAAATCCACCAGCCGTCGCTGGAAACAACACCAATTTTTCTACAAAATCCATACCTCCACTACTATTTTTCTTCCACTTCGACCACTGTTCCTAACAACATGTAAAACAAAATACAGGTTGGTAACAGAATATTTACAACAAAGGCTGGTCACAAATTAAGCATTGGGCAAGTGGATTGCTAAATGGCTGCTGTCTTGCTGCTGCTCTCATGCTATCATGCTAGGATATAATTATGCCGTGTTCCTGCCCTCTGCCAGCTTCTCACTCCCTGATTTGAAGGACACGTGGGTACAAGCTTTGAAGCAGTAACTTAATACAAGACTGGGTCTAGGACATGAGCTTTGCTTGTGATTTGTGAAAGTTACTCATGTGCCTTTTATTTCCATTACTTTCAGGCTCAACCGCCGCCCCTGTTCCCAGCATTCCACAAAGCTTGCGTGCCTCGCGCATCGCGCGCACGCATTGGGCAAGTGGATTGCTAAGTGGCTGCCGCCTAGCGAGATAGCTTGAAGCGTGCAGCCTGAGTCTAAATAACTACAAGGTTAGAGCTTGTTATACATGATACTATATACACTTAAGTCTAATATGTCCAAGAATAGCGCTGAACCAAGTGACTTACAAAAAAAAATCTGTGTCTGTTTTTAAAAAACACCCATCGAGAGCGTTCAGCTTCCCTCTCTACAGACATATGTCTGTTTTATAAAATTGACTCCAAAAAGAACCTTTGCTGCGGGAAACAATTGTCAAGTGCTGTCAGTAACAAAAAACAGGAAGAAATTTCCCCCAATGCTGTGGCCTTTCGGATATCGCAGTTGGAGGCCATGAGCGAACCTCTGTCTCAATTGACTGGTCCGGGAGAATGGAATCAAAATGAAATCACTGACTCCGCAATAAATTCAGCATGCAGAACCGGAGAGATTCAAGAAAATCCGACCCTGAATACCATGACTTGTAAGCAATTTATAACACAAGATAGATCTCATACATATTCTGCTGCCTAATTATCCTGGCAGCGAAAAGAGTAAAGTGAATCATTTAATTTCTGACATGTTCATAACGGGTGAGGTGGACGAGGAGGCACTTGCTTTTATGAACACCACAAATAAATCGGTTCACGCTTCTCAAGATGTCATGTACATCTGCTCCAGTACTGGAAATGTAATCCAATTGGATGACAGAATCGACGACTCAAAGCTACACAATGCTTCTATCCAAGAAGCAAATCAATTTGTAGCCTCCTCCTCCCCCTCGCCGCACGATCTTTCCAAATCTCCCTCCATGTTTCACCGCACAGCCAATCTGTCACAAAGTCACTCACCCTCCTTCATAGCGCACACACCACGGCGCTCTCAGTTCAATGAAGATGGGACCTCCAGACAATTTTATATAAGAGAGCATCGCTTGCAAAGATCTTCATTCCCCGAAACACCGGCACTTAAAAACACATTAGCCGCAATGAATATGGCTCTTTTGTCAATAGCCAGGCTGTATGAAAGCATAGAACAAAAAGTGGCTGTGCAGACTGACTTGTTTCTTAAATTATCTGAAAGCAATATGAACTTGCAATTAATCAGTCCTTACTAGCAGTCACAAACTATCTGGAGAGCATACACACCTAACTAAACAAAAAAGAGATGGTACTGCCATTTACTTCTCACAATATAAAATGAGAGAGGGAACTATTGAGCATCCTAAAGATGATAAGCTTTCATCGAAAGAACCTATACTCGCAGCTCCTCCATGCACGGATCAAGACCATGAGTCTGCACTTATGAAGGAAAGTGAGTCTACATTGAAGGAGGTCAAACTAACAGTATCTCCTCCAACAGCCATGGCGATGGTGCTTGAAACCAATAAAGTTGCCTCTAATGAGTCTGTTCTGATAATTGAAACTACCCCAATGGTAGTAATTGACAACCTCACCCGTCCTCCCAAATATCTGAACAATTTCAAAAAGGCATTGCCAGACAAACAGAATCCTTTTGATATGTTCAAGAGGGGGAAAACAAAACCACCTAGTACCATAATTTCTTGGAGTCCCAGAAACATAAAGGGCCTTCCTCCCTCGACCAACACACGGAAGCAGAAGGCCAAAATGAGGCGATTCGTAAAAGCCTTATCTAGAGTTCCAAGAGATAAGTTTACAGGTGAAAGGGACCTAACCCATGAGTCACTGAAAGAAAGCATTAAAAGACCACAGAACCCGACCACTCCCATACCATATAAACCACTCAATGACTTGGTAGAATTAGCCAAGACAACAAGTGAGAGTGGAAAACCGAGTGGAAAAAACAGTCAAGGACTTAATGCATCCTCTACATCTCCAAGCATAGGTCAAGTTAATTCTGAAGATATAAGGGAAATAATTAAAGCAACTTTATCTGAAAATATTAACCAGTCCCAGGACAAAAAATAAGCTGGGGAAATAACAGATACAAGTTCCTTCCACAATCAGAACTATAGACCCACTTTGCAGGGCCCTAAGCCCCCAAATGACAAGGCTACTGCTCACAAATTGGTCTGCTTAAGGACACACGATAAGAGTGATTTGACTAATAATCAACCAAAAGAGGCGATTCGCACATCTAACAATCAGCAGGCAAATAATCTGCATGAAGCACAACATAAACAAAATGTGTTAATATTGAAATGCCGTGAACATCCTTACACCCGGTATGATTTAAACAGCGCTTGTGTACTAAATATATGTCATGTTATTGAGAGTTTAAAGACGCTAACCACAACAGATATTGATTTAGTGGAGTTACCCAATGACAAAGATTTTTCTGAGGTAAAACTACACTTTTGGTCAGGATTCGTACAAAACGCAGTATGGTCAGCAAGCAGCACATTCTATGACTTAGGGTTTGTTTTGAGGTGTGTAACATCACCAAAGGGAGACTCTAGACAAAGAGTACCAATAATGAAGCCCAAATTGTATGGACAGGGGTCTCAATTAAGTCTTACTAGTAGAACTACTGGAATAATAACTCAATAACCACCCAAGAGCGACGCACAAGTCAGCCTAGTCTCCTGGAATACTAGGGTCCACACTCAATTTATTAATTCTAAATATAGTGATCTATTTAAATATGATCTAATTGTTCTTCAGGATACTTGGTTGATCAATGAACCCATTTGGGATGAGTTATATACATCAACAATAGTTGCCCTGTCCAGCCTAAGAGGTCGCCCTATGACTGGCCTAGTCATTACATCTAAAAAAACACATTCTTCAAATGAGTTGCTTATAAATCAACCACACCTTATATTCAGGTTACGAAGGTAAAGCAGTGTGAAAATACATTGGCCATTGTCAATGTATATCGGGGCCGAGCTAAATTGAGCATTGATGCATTCTTCATGCACATCCAAAATACTTTGGATGACTTACTTTTAGATACCTCAATAGATTACACCATGATATTAGGTGATTTTAACTTACACTTGGTAAATACTCCATTGCACTCTGACAATCTGAATGAAGACAAAAGGTCTAATCTAATGCAAGATAGACAATATATCATCTTAAATGGAACCATCAAGGGCGATACACCCCCGCATTATACACGGTCTAATGGTATACAATGGGCAACTCTGGATTATATTTATGTCGATTACACATTATTTGAATTGACACAATCACTAACGGTTCATAACACATCTCATAGTGATCATAGCCAACTGCAACTAAAATGGTCATGGCCAATAAAAGCCGATCCCAACTCTGTCTTGCTGCATTATATAAATACTGTTGTTAATAATGTGGGAAACCGAGCCAGAAATAACACTTCTATAATTCAAGGTATGGAAAAGGGGCTTGAATCAATAGAACCGTATACTGAAGAAAAAGAGAACGGTTGTTATAAATTTGCAATGCAACTATTTGATCGACTAGGCTGTCAAAAAGGATCAATAAGCAAAAACATTGCCATGCATTTGATTTAATTGTAAAACAACAAAAAACTGACCTGCGTCGAAAGATTTGCATGTTACAGCTTGAGAGCACACTATCAGCACCACAACAAATAAAGCACCTGAAATCAGTCTATACAAACTGGATTAGAAGACATAGAGCCATCCGATACCGTACTAATGGTCGAAAGATGCTGGCTCAAATCGTTACTAAAACAACTTCAGGCATTTGGTCACTATTAAATACAGCAACAGGTTCAGTTCAATATGCATTGCAGTCAAACTCAATCTCAGAACATGTAATGCGGGAATTTTACATTAGTGTTTATCAGTCGCCCTTTCCAGACCTGACTTTATGTTGGAGCAGTTTGCATGAATCACACATACTTCCCTTCGACATAGATGATATTGCTCACTGCATTACCAAATTAAATAGATCTCGTGCTTGTGGCCCCGATTGGATACAAAAGTGTACCTTAAAAAATAATCCACAGTACCCTCCTATTGTGCACTGCACAAATATAAGACTATTGTTTTTTTAAGTGCATTGAGGTATTCCCTAAGCCTCACTATACTCAACTTGTGGGAAAAAAGCACAAAGTAAAGACTCCCAGGTAGGTTTCTCAATGAACAGTGTCAATATTTATTGATGATTCTATTATGCTTTGCATAAATAATGTAAAGTTCAATCATATGTAACAATTTAATGATTGCCAGGTCATTCTCTACTGACCCAATGCCTGATAGTAAAGACTCAACACTCGAAACATGAAGTGTGTAAGTGTACCAATTTCACAAATTATTTTTGTGCAAAGAAATAAACAAGTCAATCAAAGAAAAATGTTAGAAATGTTTGAGTGCCTGTTTATACTTATGCCATATGCCAACACGTGTTTCGACCTATCGGGTCGTCCTCAGGGCATGCACTGATTAGTTGCACTCTTAATTTGGAGTGATAAACTGGGCTGTTGGTCTCTGTTTCAAATTCAACATCTGCAACACATATGATTCACCTGTGCTATGTTCCACTCATTGATTACACTGTTAATTCAAATTAATGGACTATTCTTAGTCATCTCTGTATCAAATTAGGCTTCGATAGGTTGTAGGCTTAGATTCAAGAACATGGATCTGAGCGCACATTCAACTAGGAACCCTACTGCACCTGTACAGGGAAACCTAGGAGTGTCTGAGGGACAAGTGAGAAGACCCTGACCTCAGACTGTAAGGACGCTGTTGGTAAAAGGAAGGAAACAACAACCAGAGATGCAGGGGATCTGAAAGCCTGGTGTGTTTTGAGCAAGATACAATCTTATCGCTCCACGGCGTGTATTGAAAACTTGTCGAGTTAAACTGACTAAGAGGATTCTCTGATACAAAGTAACAGAGTGGTCATGTGCAGGAGAACACATTGTCGAAAGACTCTGTAGCTGAATAGGAATCTCCTATGAATAAAGGGGAGCCTAGCGCGGTGCTGAAAACTGAGAAAAATAGACATCCAAAAAGTGGGAGCTGTTTGAAAACTGGTGTGGAAGCAAAATTCCCAAAAGTAAAGGAAAATAAACTTTCCACTAAACCAAGAGTGTTGAGAAGCATTTGGGTGGCCTCAAGTCAGGATGCTGATGCAGGAGGGGTGCAGAGACCCCACAATGAGAACATAAGAACTCATACAAAGTAAGGCACCTCGTTGCGTGACCTGCAGTTGGTGGACCGTGCGGTCTGACAACAGCACCACGACCAGGGGAGCCCCAGCAGTGAAAGGGAGCTGCATGAAGTACAGAGGCTGCAAACCAAAAGAACTTGGTTCAGAGTGGGGAAGGGAGTCTCACGAGGACAGTGTAAAAGGCACTCAGTGGTTGGAACGAGTTGGGGCAGAGCAGTGGAGGCATGGCTGCCTGAGAACAGCTGGGGAAATCCGAGACACTGAGGGTTTGTACAAAGGAGCACCCTATAACAGCATGGCTAGAAGCCTGATACTGCAGTTGGGTGACAATATCTGGAAAAGGGAAGCATGCTTATCCCTTTTTAGGTGAATTGTGAAGTGCTTGTTCCCCTGGGCAAAGTCAGAGACAAAGGAGTGTCTAAGGGGCAGGTGGCAAGACCCTGATGTCAGACTGCAAGGACGCTGTCAGTAAAAGGAAGGAAACATAACCAGAGAGGCAGGCGGTCTGAAAGCCTTGTGTGTTTTGAGTAAGATATGATCTTATTGCTCAACCGCGTATAGCGAAAGACTCGTAGAGTGAAACTGACAATGAGAATTCTGCTGATACAAAGTAACAGAGTGATCGCATGCAGGAGAACACATTGCCGAAAGACTCTGTAGCTGAATAGGAAGCTCCTATGAATAAATAGGAACTGTGCGCAGTGTTTAAAACCGAGGAAAGTAGAAATCCAAAAAGGGGAGCTGTTTGTGTTGAGGAGCATTGGGGTGTTCACTAGGCATGAGGCCAATTCAGGAGGGCTGCAGAGACCCCACAAGGAGAGCATTAGAACTCATACAAAGTAAGGCACCTCGTTGCGTGACCTGTAGTCGGTGGACCGTGCGGTCTGACAACTGCGCCATGACCAGAGGGGCCCCAGCTGTGAAAGGGAGCTGCATGAAGTACAGAGGCTGCAAACCAAAAGGACTTGGTTTAGAGTGGGGAAGAGAGTCCAACCAGGAACCAAGGGAAGAGTGACATTTTCTAGTAGGACCTTGTGAATTGAACTTTACTATTTAACAGGAGGCAACATTAAGCCAGTTGAGTAATTTTGAGTTGAAGAAGAATCAAGAGGGTCTGGCTTGGGGTAAGGGAGGCCTGAGGGACCCATTACAGTGGTGCATCCTGATAAGAAAAAGGTACTGTTAACTTTTGTTAAGCCAATCTGAGTTGCCAAGTCAATCCTGAGAACCTGTGGAACTTTATAAACCTGAGTACCTTGAACTTGGGGAAGGGAGCTGCAGAGGAGCCCCATTGTCACATTAACTTTACTATGAACACTATCGAGTGGGCCAAATCCCAAACACCCTGGTACTCTGTAGAAGTGAGGGCAAGCATAAGTTTTGACGCAGACAGTATTTTTCTTTTGACTGCCAGAATTAGAATTCCCTTAGTTTTCATTTCATTAGGAAACATTCAGACTTTGGAGGTAGAGCAAGTTAGGCATTGTCGCATTCTGACCATTGAAAATAAAGGTTTTGGAAATCTACGTATCTGTCTGCGTCATCTCTTGATACCATGCCTGTATCACAGTACACATTGGGGTATAGCTCTACCACCCATTAAGGTGCTTATCCACAAGATGATACTTGAAAGCAGTATCAGTTCATACAGAAAAGCAGTGCAATTGCAAATATTACTGGGGAATGTTCTATTTGTTTAACATTATTTCCCTAGTAGCTTACTTGCAGAAACTGATGTGAATCTTCTTTTAATTCAATAGGTGTTTGAAGCCCAGGTAGCAAAGCAAAACAAAGTTCTCTTCTATTGTATGACATTTCTTTTAATTTACATATGTGAAGCACAAACCTGCTATGATAGACTCTTACAGTGCAAAGTTTCATTGATAGAATATAGGATTTGTACAGATCTTAGAAGGCTACAACTCCTGAAGTCAATTGTCATTATAAAGTAATGAGGAACTGCGATTGAAGAAGCCTGCTGAATAAACCTGGACTTCAGCCATACGTCAAGTCCATGGTAACAGCTGATACCCTATAAATGTAGGGATACAATAGATTGTTATACTAATCAAAAACACAAAGGTTTTATGTAATATAGGAAAATCCTACTGGTAAACCCACTATTTATGATGGAATACGTGACTTTTTATACAAATGTCAAATGTGGAGCCAGGTTTTTTTAAATAGATTTGTAAAACATCCATGAACATAAATGAACAAGAAAGAGTATCCATGCAATGTATGTTTTAAAATCTTCAGTAAAAGGAAAAACATTTTTTCCACAGTTTTCATTGCATAATACATAATGATGACAAACATTATCAGTGATCTGAATGACACAATGCCTAGTAAGATTGTTTGTCCTGTCCTCCCTCTGTCTCTCGCCCTTGTCTTGTTGCACCTAGAAACACTTGTGTTCAGGCGCGTTATAAATGACATATATCGTACCAGAGAAAACATACAGGTGGGAAACCTCATCAGTGCATGGAATGCAAGAAAAGCTTCAGTCATAAGGGCAGTCTTATTTATCACCAAATAACACATAAAGGTGAGAAACCTCATCAGTGCACTGTATGTGGTAAAAGCTTCCGTCAGAAGGGTAGTCTTATTTACCAAAGGGCAACCTATACAGGTAGGAACCCTCATCAATGTACCAAATGTGAGAAAACCTCCAGTAAGAAGTATAATCTTATTCACCATCAGAGAACACATACAGGTGATACGCCTCGTCATGGCATTCAGTGCCGGGAAAGCTTCACTAAAAAGGGTCATCTTATTTCCCACCAGAGAAAACATACAGTTGAGAAATCTCACCAGTGCACTGAATGTGAGAAAAGCTTCAGTGAGAAGGCTAGCCTAATTTACCACCAGAGAACACATACAGGTGGGAAACCTTATCAGTGCACTGTATGTGGAAAAAGATTTAATCGACAGGGTGATTTTACGCACCACCATAGAACATATACAGGTGAGAAGCCTGATCAGTGTGCTGAATGTGGGAAAGGCTTCACCCGACAATGGGCCTCATTACGACCCTGCCTGTCTGGAAAGAACGGTGGTGGTAAAACCGCCACCACCGTTCTTTCCGGAACGGCTGATTAAGAGTCCTGCAGGCGGAAGGTGTCCCTCCCGCCAGGTCTGACCTGGCGGGTTTAACACCACCCGCCTGCAGGCGGAAATGGAAACACCGGATCCGTCATAGACTGAAACCAGTGTTTCCATTGTCCCCATCCCCATGGAGTCCTATGGGACTCCATGGGAATGGGGACTTACACCATTCCGCCTCCGAAATTCCCAGGTCACCAGGGTCGTAATGCCCCGGTAATTCCGGGAATCACGGAGGCAGAATGATAATACGAGTCCGGCGGTAAACTGCTGGTTTTTCCGGCTCGGTTACCGCCAGACTCGTAATGAGGCCCTATGTCTTCTAACAGATCACTATAAAGTACATACAGGTGGGAAACCTCATCAATGCCCCGAATGTGGGAAAAGCTTCAACAAGAAGGGTCATCTTACATACCACCATATAACACATACATACCACCATAGAACACATACAGGTGTGAAACCTGATCAGTGCCCTGAATGTGGGAAATGTATCACTGAGAATGGTCATCATATTGTCCACCAAATAAACCATACAGGTGAGAAACCTCATCAGTGCACTGAATGTGGGAAAAGCTTCACTAAAAAGGGTCATCTTATTTGCCACCAGAGAACACATACAGGTATGACACCTCATTGATGCTCCAAATGCGGGAAAAGATACAGCCATAAAATAAGTCTTATTTACCACCAGGGAACACATACAGATCAGAAACCTTTTCAGTGCCCTGAATGCCTGGAACGCTTCAGTCAGAAGGGTAGTCTTATTTACCACAGGAGAACACATACAGGTGTGAAACCTCACCAGTGCACTGAATGTGGGAAAAGGTTCAATATGAAGGGTAAATTAACTTTCCACAAAAGAACACAAGTGAGAAACCTTATCACTGAGTGTGGGAAGAGATTCAGTGAGAAGAGTCATCTTACCACCAAGGAACACATACATGCGAGAGACCTCATCTGCATCAAAAACATAAATAGCTTTGGTGAGAATGGAGCTCCAATTCCCAATAGGACAGAACCTGGTATCAATATTGACCACAACTATAAAGACACCAGCCATTCCTATGCATACAGGTATGTTTTGGGTTTTATACAACGCATATTGACATGGGTAGCAACAGACAACTTTACAAGAAGCAAATACTGTTATACACAGAGCTGGCGATTATAATTGGTGGAAGCACTGTAGTTTGAAATACATCCCTTCTGGAAAATGTGAATGGGAGACCCCATCTATGTTACAGTACCCTTCATGTCAAACACCTTGCCTAATCACCTTAGGGAAATTATGCAGTAGAGAGCACAATTGTTTCTAGTAGTAGAAAGTCAGAGTTCACAAGCATGCACATGTGAGGTTTATCAAGGGGAAACAGGCACTGGTCATTCCTTGATAACCTGGGTCTCACTGGTGAGACTCTGGCGTGGCTGACTTATTTCCTCTCTGACCGACCCTCCCAGGTCCATCTTGGGTCCTTCCTCTCCATTACGTTTTTCTCTACCTGTGGTGTGCCCCAGGGGTCTAACCTCTCTCCCTGGCTGTTCAACCAATACCTGGCACTCCTTGCCCACAGCATCGCTGGTCTCTGCCACAATTTTCAGTGCTATGCGCATGACACCCAGCTCATTTTCAGGCTACCATCTACCTCCTCCTCTCCTTCCCTCATCTCTGACAGTCTGTCTGCTATCCAGGAGTGGTGTGCCGCCAATGACCTCTGCCTTAATGCCAGTAAAACTGAGATTCTCCTCATCAGCACACCCGCTCCCTCCTTTCCTGTTGCTCTCTGGCCGGCCTCTCTTGGTCCTCTTCCCGTTCCCACCTGCAAAGCGAAAAACCTTGGGGTCATCTTCGACTCCACACTCTCCTTCTCTCCTCACATCTCTGATGTCTCCAAGTAGTCACACTACCAGCTGCACCTCCTCAGAGGTATTCTGCATTTCCTCTCCTTCCCCCAGAAGCTCACTGTCTGCAGAGTCCTGGTTCTCTGTAGGCTGGACTATTGCAACAGCCTCTTTCTAAATCTACCTGCTTCTACTCTCCGCCCTCTGCAACTCATCCAGAACAGGACTGCGAGACTTGTCCTTGGCCTCAAGCCCAGTGATCGTATCTCTCCAGGACTGAAATCTCTTCATTGGCTCCCAGTGATTAAGTTCAAAACCCCCTGCATCTTCCACAGGGCCTTCTGGGGTCTGGGGCCTCAATACCTCCAACTCGCTCTTCCTAAATATCTTCGTTCTCAAGCTCTTTGCTCATCTGCCTCCAACTCCCTAAGGGTCAGTCGCTTCTCAAAGCAACGAGCTGGTGGTAGATCTCTCTCCTCGGCTGGTGCCTCCCTCTGGAACAGCCTCCCTGCCTCCCTTAAACTTGAGGAGAACCATCTCCGGTTCAGGAAACACCTTAAAACCTTTCTCTTTGCTTCTGCTTTCTCTCCTCCTCTCCTCTTCTAACCCCTGGCTGAAACCGGTGCTGCACTGGCTAACAGGACACCCTTCTGATCCCAGGCCCAGGTCCCTCTCCTGCCAGCGTCACTCACCTGCACTGGCAACACCCGCACTCGGGGACTGTTCTGTATCCCTTCAGTCCCCACACCAGACCTCGATAGCTGATGTCCGCACTTACTCTTGCACTTGCCACATGCTAGCCGCTATTTTATTATTGTTATTATCTATTCCCATGTACTGCACTTTCCTTTCCTCCCTTCCAATGCACTTGCGCGATCTGAATGACACCTGGCCTAGTAGGATCTTTGTATGTCCCCTTGTTCCCCTCCCTTGCCTCGTTACGCCTTGAAACACTTGTGTATAGGCATGTTATAAATGCCATATCATATCATTTCATATTACAAAAACAGAAAAACTGCTGGAAAGATGAAATGGCTCAATTTTTACGTTTGTGCAAAGGATCAATAATCTGTCTCTTAGTTTACAAAACCATAATAACACAGAGCATGTGTTTATATTGGGGGTGTAAAAAATGAAAGCGATAGGGGTTGAGCTTGCATTTTTGGGATCTGTGTGTGATTAACTGTTCCCATAGTCTATTGAAATAGGGAACAATATCAATTGGTCAACGTAGGCTGGCCGAGTGAGGTTAATACAATCGTACTCCTGTCATGTATTGCTATATGCGGCATACAAACCTTCAAGTCCAGATTTCATTGAAACCCTTTCTATTATATACATAGAGAGGTGAGTTGGAGAATTTAATTGAGGTGGCTGGGGTGGTCAAGCCGCTAGCCAGTGTGCCTGCCTGAGTATGGGCGTTGCAGGATTTTCTGGTCTTGCCACACTCCCAGAGTAGTGATATTATGTTCTCCTTGGCAGCAATGACAGAACACATGAATATCAGAACAAGACATCAATCCCAGAAGTCCCTGTTCAACCGAAGTCAGACCTTGAAGCAAAAAATATACTGAAACATGAGCAATTATCCCCTTTTTTGTACCCTCTTACCAGAAAGGAAAGTAAATCCCAGGTTAGCAACGAACAGTGCGGTCAGTGAACAATACTGATTCTACTCAATCAGGACACACCAGCAGAAGTGGAACACTGTAGCCCAAGGATTGTCCACAAGAAATTCCAAGATGGCCTTGATGGCAGAGCGTGTATTTGAAGTCACACTACAAACAGGTTAGAATATCAACATTTACTCCATACCTGAACAAATTACTAATAGTTCCATAAAGATCCAGGAAAGAGGTCAAATCATAAATCCAGAAACTGGTCACCCAGAAGATAGACCAATCGCTGGGTAGAATACATGAAATCAAACTGGCCCCATTGTATATAAAGGGTCACAGAGGGAAATGAGAGCATGATTGCCAGGAGGAAATGGAAATGCTACTCACCACTCCTGTGATGGGCTGAATCCTAAAGCAGGGTTTAGCCATAGACATTTGGAAGCAGAAGGCATGCCTGTGGAGGGATTCCCTACCAGAGAATCCTGAAGGAAAGAAGCCTAAACCGAAAAGCCTCATGGCAGGAGTGTAACATTATAGGCTCTCTGACAAGAACCCACATAGAAGGGGGAGAAATATTATTTTCACCCAGAGAAGACAAGCATTGAATAGTGAGTGAAGGGAAGTCACCAAATCATTCCCAAGGTAGGGGAAGGAGTGGGTACCCTGGTCAGAGAAGAACAACAGCTGTAGAGAACCCTAAAAGAAGAGACACATATATGTATAGAAACCAATACCAGAAAGGCCAAGAAGTTGCATAGGAAAAGTCCTGGAGAAGGACTGTGAAGAGGTCTTTAGAGAACAGAGAGACTGTGGATAAGTTCTGAAGACTAGTCACAAGGCCATGGATAGATCTGAAGTAAGATAAAGCAAATGTGGAGACCTGAAAAGAAGTATATATAGAAGAACCAGACACAAGAAAGTCAGAGGTTAAGCCTAGAGAAAGGACAAGAGAATACTGCTGGAGAAAGACAGAGAAAAGGGGCCAAGAGGTTAGTAAGAATGTTTTAAGAAAACCAGAAATCCAAAAGACTGTATAAATGATGAACGGTAGCATGGTCCAAGGAAAGATGATGCTGACTTTAGGGTCATCACATTGACTGTTTAAAAAGGAACCGGGGTGGCGGGGGAGCAGAAATTCCCTCCTATCCAATAGGCTTAATGGTAACAATGTATTTTCTCAAACCTAAAGGCATGGGTAGGAGGAAAGCTGTGAGGTATCTATAATGTGAGAATCAGATGTTAGATGGAAAAGACAATATGATAAAGCATGTAGAAAAGCTAAGGTATTGGGTCTACCAACCAATAGTTGCATAGTTGCGTCAATGTGCTCATAATAAACTGTTTGACACACTAGACCGGTGGACTAATTAACTTGGTCAGCTAGTTAGTCTGATAGATCAGTTTATAGTGGGTCTAAAGGAGGAAGTTTGATCTGGTGGTGATGAGGAGATAGGGAGCGGGGTGGATGAGGGTGGTGCAATTCTGGGAGCCAGGTGTTTGGGTTGAGAGACAGGGGTCAAGATAGGGGAGTAGCAGGGGACACAGAAAGGGCATTAGGTGGGATGGGATGTAGGAATTCTAGAGTTGGGAGAGGAGAATAAAAAGGAGTATGGAAAGGGGGATGAAAATGCAAGTACCTTGGTGAGTGAGAGCTGTAAAAAGGGTGTGGGTAGGACCCCTTTGAATGGGAGCAATGGAAAGCCGTAAAGTATGAATGGAAGAATCAATGGAAGAAGGAGGGAAGGAAAGAAACGGAAAGAAGGAAAATGAAAGAGAGGATAGACACAAAGATAAGAAAGGAAAAGAAAATAGGAAAAGGAATTAAAAGGAAGGAAGGAAGGAAGGACATGGAAAGCTTTTAATATTTAAATCTGCAGAAGAATAGTATAACCCGATGACCACCAGTTGGCAATCATTCACCACGCTTTCATGAGAAATAATACATTTTGATGAGGAGAAAAAAATGATCACTTATGGATGATCAGTCAATATGTCAATCCACTTCGGATGAATATTGGACATAGAAACAAAAAGCATAAGGCAAGGCCAGTGGAAAAAGCCTGGAGAGGTAAGGCAGCAAAATATGAAGAAGGGATCAAGAGCCAGAAGGTAGGCCTCAAGAACACCCACCAAATTTCAAGAACTTGAAGACATCACATCTGCGAGTACACCCTGATGGGGATTGCAAGGTAGCCATCTTCTGTATTTTGTAAACTAGGGCTGGAAATTGACATATTAGGCCTATGATAATTTCTGATGGTTTATTGACCCAATGTTTCGTATCAACGTGGGAGATATTTTACATGGATTCGTGATTTTCAGGAAATATTTTCTTTGACAGAAGATTTTGATTTGCTGTTTACAACACTCCTTGCCCACCCCCAAGCTGTTGGATTTCCTACTCAAAGAATATAAACTGCCAGACTGAGTTGGCTGCATTATATAGTGGATTCTACTGCAGAAGCCACCATCTGTGTCAGACAGCATGATAGCTCATAAGAACAAAGGTACCAGGCAGGGTTTCACTGTCATAAGTCTGTTAAACAGCCACTACAAATAGCATCTGAATATCAGATATGAGAGCTCAACAAACCCCAAGCCATGGGTAGGAGCCGTCGGCCTCACCAGCTCCATCAACAAATGAAGGGGCCCAAACCTTTTAATGGAAACCCCTGCAGGTTACAATCGATCCAGTCCATATGGTCAGTATCTTTGCTGCACTGGCCCTTCCACAGGTATACCAAGTCACTGCTGTGAGTGTGATCGCAATAGGCCCAAAGAATAGTCTCATTCCATCGAAAGGTCCTCATGTTTTATTGGTTAAAATAAATCTTATAACAAAGAAAACGTAATTAAAAGCAAAAGCTATTTCACATCAGTATTAAAGAATATCATACAATCAAGAACATATACTTTTCTATTACAAAAATGTTAAAGTATTTTTTCTTTTTAACCCAACAATATATACATTATTTGATATGAAACGTGAAGCAATCAATACAATAATTTTCCTTATTTCAAGTTAATATCTTTAAAACCTCTTGCCATATATAAAAAACAGTGTAATTCATGAACAACTTTTCGGCTGCATAAATGTAAGACCAGAACTGGTCTTGATGAAAGAATTACGCATTGTATCCTTTTCATAAAATACAGAAAGGGCTGAGCATCTTGTCAAAAAGTGGCGAGCAGTTTCTAGCTCAGATTTACACAATCTGCACATTCGCTCTTGTGTAGAAATACCCTCCTGTTCTAGATAGCGTGGGCAATTGTCCTAATCTCAAACACATAATAAACTGCCTATTTTTCAGATTTTGGATAATTAAAAAATATGTGCAGGGACTATCTATCGCAAAAGCTTGTGATGCGTAACTGGCATAAGAAGGTGTTCCTGCTAATTTAGCATTCCTATCACAGTGATCCCAGGCCGTTGCTTTTTCTTTTACCATTTTACACTTAACTGTGCAATTTTCCTCAGCACTGGGGGCGTAGTCGACTTCAGTTAGAAAGGTCCTTATATCCTTGACCACTTTTTTAGGGCTGGGCAGGGTGAGATCAGTACAATAAAAACCTTGAAAGTAAGCATAGACAGAGTAATCCCTAAGACATCCAACATCTTAAAATTTAAAATAGAGGAGTAAATCTTTTTCTGGGTACTCACTCTGGTCAACCCCAACTCATTACAGATTGCCTCGACCAGCACCGAATTTGCTAGCCCCAGGGCCTTTCTCCATAATTTACCTTCCAATGCATTCAGCCAGCTCACTTCCATTGTAGTAAATACTTCAAGTCCATATAGGATACTTGGCACAATACAGGTTTTATCAAGTTATCTTAGACCCTCTACAGAATGGCCCGAGCCTTTTTGAATAAAAGTCTTGATAGCAAAAAATCTAGCCAGGGCCTTATTTGTTATGACACTGGATAGGCGTACCTCACGTCCGTTACATGACATTGGAAATGTAAGTACATATATGTATCAACCTCTTCCAGGTGAATATTGCCAATCGTCCAACCATATCTTTTAATCCCACTTCTATTTTTCTGGAAAATCATAACCTTAGTTGTGTCTAGAGTAATTAACAGACCATGACACATTGCAAAGTGGTTCAGAACGGCAAGGCTGTGCTGCACTCCGATCGCTGTTTGGTCCATAATTAAAATGTCATTTGCATATGACAACCAAGAGATGGGGTGCAGCCCAATCTTAGGTGGAAAATGTTTGCACTTAAAATCATTTTTCTTAGATCAAAGGTGTAGATATTAAAAAACATCGGCGCTAAAGCACAGCCCTGTATTAAACCATAATTGGTCCTTATCTCATCTCCCAAAGATCCCTCTTGATTCTAACACGGACCCTAGTGTCTGTGTATAAGTCTTTTATAAAATACAACATTTGTGCCTGTATTCCATTTTCTCTCATGATCTCCCAAAGTAAATTTCGATTCACTGTATCGAAAGCTTTAGAGAAATTGATGAAACATACATACAGTGTTTTTGTGTGACATACTTGCATCTGTCTAATAAAATAGTTTAACGTCCACAAATTTGACAAAGTGCTGTAACCTTTTCTAAAACCTGCTTGCTGGCGGTTTAATATACTCTCTTTGGTTATCCAGGTATTAATCTGACCTAAGAGTAACTGTGCAAAAATCTTAGAACTGGAGTCTATCATGGCGAGTAGCCTGTAATTTGTCGGTAAAGTCACAAAAACCTTTTTTATAGATTGGCATTAGTGTTCAATATTACCAACTCAGTGGCATCTGACTCACCCTTACTACATCTTTGAATGTAACATATAAGATATGAGCCCACTTTTGGGAGCCCATCTGGCCCCGGTGCTCTAGATGACTTCAGACCAATGATAATAAGTTTAATCTCCTTCTCAGTAAAAGTTAGCACGCCTTTTTCCTGCATCTCCTCATAGTTAAGTATTTCATGGGGTGCATTAGCAGTATGATACATCTTCAAAATACACTCTTTCCAGCTATTGTTAGAGATGGGATTTATATCATTTTTCAATGTGTTAATATTACTATGTTTATCAAAGAAGCACCAACATTTTCGCATATCTTTGCCTCTTAATGCATTTCTCATAATTTGCCACCGCACTGAGGCCACTGATCCTCTATGAGTTATGGTCTAGTTTTTAAAGTGCATCTTTAATCTATTAATGTTACTAACTTTGAGCTGGTTATCAAGGTTTGATTTCTTAATTTGATTAGCACTGACTTTACCGAACCTCACCTCTAGAATGCGACTCAATCCTGATATTTTAGGCTCCTCTGTCACCTTATGCCATGTCCAAAGTGGCAGGCTGAGATACATACCACGGTTCCGGATCGCGTAACAAGCCGCGCTGACCTCATATATCCCCATCCCTCAACTGACTGGCTTTCGTGGCTTGTCACCACCATAGCATACTGGAGTGAAGCATAGAGACGAGCAGCTGCCAGCATGGTTCCCGGCCAACTCTCTACTGACCAGTTTTATCGCCTTACACTCCTGTGATGTCTAGAGGTGCCATGGGATAGTAATACTGTAACATTTATCTGGTAGTTCTGGAGGCACTGCTCACTCACATTGTGCAATCTGCAGGAGAACAGGAGGTCCACCCCAAGCTGAGTGTTTGTCATGCTCTGTTGACCTACTTCCAAGAACAAATGAAGACCACCCACCACTCTCTACAGTGACACCCTTCCTCCTGAATCATGGCAACCAGGCCTGTTGGGTGCCATGAATTAAATCTCACCTACCTCCTTCAACCATTTTTAATTTGTCTTCAACCATGCTTCAGCACGTTAATGATCTGCAATTACTTTATTATGTTCTCCGCACACACTTCTTATGTAAATGTTTATTTAATTGGCTTGTGCTGGGTCATGGCCATATAGAAGACCCCACACTGCTCACTACATAGCAAATACATCTCCATTTACAAGATATTTCAAATCACTCAATACAGATGCTTAGTCACGATGTCTACAAGCTTTGCATACAAAAAAGGGGTTGCTTTATATGTTAAGCCTCCTGTTCTTAACAATATGCACAATTGTGTTCTGGAGGTTTCTGACAGACACAATCTTTACCAAAATGTTCTTACTACACCACTTTTTTACTGTGTCTTAAAGTGATGAATGTACAATATTGAACAATAAGATTGTATTGTTCAAGCTTTCATGAGTTTGCTTTCTAGAACTTCTAGTTTTGCATTTAATAAAGCTACAACAATATTATTTTTCTTTACCAGGTAGTCTGTAAAGATTTACATACTGTCAGGTGGCATTACTATGAGAGCAGTGTATTTTTAAATCAAATCTACAGGAAAGTGTTAGTGTAGTCGCTGAAAAGCAAAACGTATTTGTAGAGCTAAGAAGGTGTCTGTTCAAATTCCTGTGTTGCAGACAGGATTACAATCATAGTTTGTGTAATCCTGTGACCTTGCTGTAATTGCAGAAATTAGAGTCATGGAAGTATGGCCCATTTGAGCTTGGCATGAACCAACATAGATTTGCAACTGCCAAAGCCAAACACCCACCATGAGCAACCACAGGAGGCCAAGCATCAGGAGAGTGATGGACCAGACGAGCAACTCACAGGTGGGCAAAAGAAACTGTGAACCGCCAGGACCAGCATGGTGACTCACCAAGGAGCAAAGGGGCAATGCATACATGCCATCATTATCCATTGCACTCCGAAATTGTTGGTTGAGTCTTAGTTTTAACTTTGCATTTGGGGTCTTGTAGTGTTGAGATTATAATGGGAAAATAGAGACTACAAGTCTTCAAAGTTAAAACCAGAGAAAGAGGCTGACAGACATACAAACTGAATGACATTCCGACACTGAGGTAGGCAGACCAACAGAAGTAGATACAAAGCAAAGAAACATACGCAGTTAGAGGGATCTTCAAAGAGACCTTCACAGATAGCTGTAGATATAACCACATAGGTCTATGCATGCAGCACTTACATGACAAATGACAGTCATGTAACAGACAGATGCAACTCTTCTATAATACATACAACTCTATGTAGCGTGGCCTTGGAATATCATTTTTGTATTCATTTCCTCACAGTTAGGCGATGGGATGTATTCAAGTTGGGGCTGTTATACTATGTTCAGCTTTTACTTTAGTTAATGATTTGCTTAGTTTATAGGACTTATTATGATGCTCTGTATTGTTCAGTGCTAGATTTCTATCACTATACATTGCAATGTTCTTTCCACTATGATGGTTGGATGCAATTAAATGCGGTTATGCACGATATTTCATGCAGTATTTTGCTATGCTATGGGGCCAAGAACGTAACTTGGGGGTAGCTAGACGTTGCAAATGCAACCCCTGACAACCCCCTTTACTATCCCTGTCAGTATCTCTGTAACCCCAGGTCAATGAAGCGCTGGCTCTTAGAGGCATCCATTTTATGACATAAATAGCATGATCATTCTAAAGAATCATTTTTTTTTAGATCACATGTATTTTGTCATATGCTTCAAGGGAAGGGTTCACTTACATGTGACTTTAAAGCAATTGTTATGACATCTGCATTGTACCATATGTTCATGTATTACATTTTTTTGCAGTGTTTAACTTACATTTCGATAAATTATTATCTGCAAACCGCACCGCTCCCTACCTGCCAACTTGTGATGATGTAATGTGCTGCGTGATCGACCTAAGTTTCAGTGCATGGAGGCAATAAATCAGAGCACATGCCCCTCTATGTGACATCACATTCCGTATCTGCTACACAGCTCCTCTTGCCATGACGTGAGTGCACGACAGAGCTAAACGTACTGTCTAACCGTTTACAAAATCACGTTTCAGCACACAAAATGCGGAAGACACTCACCAATTCAACACATACCCACTTTCTTTGTACAGTTGTTTCTCACTTTTTCAATATTATTGTGTGGCAAATGTATCGAAGGAGTCAATACGCTACTATATCTGTATGTTTTGAATTAAAATATAAATTGTGAAATACATTCCAACGGTGTATGGTCAACATTATATAAAATGCATAGCATTTCCGAATCAAGGTTTTGCTTTGGCGTAAAAATCAACAAAGCTCCAAGAAAGTATGTCTGATTATATAACTAATTTTTCTTTTTTCTTTTTTCCAGTTCACATTAATATTGTACATATAGATCATGTCTTCAAAAGCGATGCAGATTTTCCAGTTGTTACGTCCAGTTTCAATCCAAAATTTCAATATCGCTATTTTACTTTATTCGGACATAAAGCTTTTAAAATAGTTGTAAATAAGACAATTACACCATGCACCATGCGCAACTGCCTCTAGATTAAACACTATTAAGAGTGATAATTAGCTTTTGTTGTTTAAGAAGAGGAACCTAATAAGACCAGATCAGAGATGTAATCATTCATTTGAACTCTTGTTTAATCATTAGGTGTGTATTGAATGTAAACCACTTATTAAATATTAGGTTTTGGTGTGAAATATATGTAACTCCAACACAGATTTGTTGATAAAGTAAGTACCACTGCTTAAAATTATTATCACACACTTGAACTTTAAGTTGAATTCACATAGTTTAGTACAACTTCTGTCCTTCTTGCATTACAAAGTTCAAATACACATCTTCCCATGTTCCACTCACATAGAAATTAACACAAATGTATAATTGTAAGTCTGACCCTAGTCAGTAAGTACCATTAGAACACATTAGTAATAACTTTACACCATGAGGTGTTGCCCCTACACCTAAGGTTTTGCCCTAAGGCCAACACGTTTTTTCGACCCTAATTGACAGTCTTTTTTCAAGGCTGGGCTTTTGCAATGAACTGAAACTATATCATATTTGACTGTTATCAATAGTGGTTGTGTGGGTTCATGTTCAGTGCAAAATGATCTGCAAAAATTAAAAGAAAGAATGCACTAGTAAGTAACACAGAATGGGAAGCATTCAAGAAGAGGGTACATTAAGTATGATCAATATGGTGCCAATTCAGCAAATATAGTTGTTTAGGATATATCCTATATCTGTACTGGTTGTATCACTAGATCTGCTCAGTTAGTCATAGAATGTATACCCATCACCCCTGTTAACAGATGAAAACCACCACTCCATGCTACTAATTAGTGTTTTGTTGTCATTAGCTAGTTTCTAATAAGGAATCTAAAAATGTTTTGTTAGTTTGAATGGTGAATAAATATATGTATATCACCCTGTTGGGTTGCTGCACCGAGGATGCACTCACCGAATGCCAACATTTCTCTTGTATCCTCAAAAGTAGTTTGATGCAGCGTTGAAATAATGCCTTTGGTGCTGCAGATAAGTGAAAGAATAACACATATAGCTCCTTAAAAAACTGTAAAAGGATGGCATGTCCTTTAAACTAGTACACTAGTATATAGACAGCCTCTCACCTGTTTGGGGCAGAGGTGCCTTGCCTTCAATTCATTCTGTCCACATTGGGTCGATACATTTGTTAACAGATAGTCTTAGATACAATCTATCTTCATTGGATTTGTAGAATTGTCACAAGTACGAGTTACCTCCTCTTTGTATAGATCCACTGTAAGTATGAATACATTGTGTCAATGTAGGTATCCCCTAGTTGGGGTTGTATAAATCAAATTGAGTGCCATACATAGACAGTCTCTCGCCTGTTTTGGGCAAAGGTGTCTTGCCTTCAATTCGTTCTGTCCTCATTGGGTTGGTAAAGTTTTAAGCAGATCGCTGTAGATTCAATCTATCCACATTAGATTTGTAGAAATTTACAAGTAGGAGTTAATCTCCTCTTTATATAAATCCACTGTAAATAAGAATAAAATGTGTCAATGTAGGTAACCCCCATTGGGGTTAAATAAATCATATTTTACCATTCCTGTAATGTCGGCAGTATAGAAATTAAGCTGTGGTCCTCGTGTGCATTCGCTGCGGCCATTTTAAAATTGTTTATATTTGCTGAGTGACATCACCCATGTAACGCCCACGTGTTCGTTACATTTGGTCAATGACACGTTGCATGGATTCATAAGATAATCTATACGAGGTTGTAAAATGGCGAGACAATACTGTTACAAAATATTATTCGTAAATGTAAAGCTATCAAACAGTATGTGCCTACTATTCTAGCCATTTAAGACACAGACAACAGAATTAAAGTTCAAACAAAAGATATTTATTAACTTAAATACCAGGATGGTTAAAGGCCTAACTTGCCCTATGCTAAGGTGGGGGTTCCCTCCCTGAATGAAACCATGGAAAGTCTGAGTCAAAGAGTTCAACTTAATAGTCCATCTGTGTCCAAAACACTATTCTTGCCCTAACAACTAGAACAAACAAATGTGTATGGATGTCAAAGCCAAAATAAACAGTGTTCTACAGCTCACAGTTTCCTCTCAGCTCCCCTTCCCAAAGCACAAGAAATGTCCATAAAAAAGAGTCTTGAAGTTTACATTTCCACAGTTCAAAAAGCAATAGAGTTCATAGTCACTCCTGGGGTTCCCTTCCCCAAGTTTCACACACAGCAATCCGAACAAAAGAGGGGGTCTTGAGATTCCAATGTCAAGACAACGCATATACGCTTGCCAGGCCTCAGGGTTCCTTTGCCCAAGACTTCAATGTCTCACACAGGCACCTCAGTACTTGTTCCTGTGCATCAGTTTACGTTCACTTGCTTCCCTTTATTGCTCTCTGGACTTAGGGTGTGCTCTTGGGGCTCCTCTGGTTTCTCCTTAGCTGCCCCGTGGCTCTGCCACCATGTGTCACACACCCCTTTCTAAATGGTAGCCTTGTCACACTTTATTCACTTCTTGTGGTTCACTGTTTAGACTTTCTTCATTGTGCAAAAATCATTCAATGGTGTTCAAATGCAGTTCATGCTTTAATGCAGTCTTATGTGGCTTAATTATATTCAGCCTTTACGTTCTGGGCCAGAAAACAGGTGTGGGAAAAGCTGTTTTGGAGTCAAGCGAGCACTTTAATTCTTTTTACACTGATTTTTGATATGTGTTGTTTTTATAGTTTTTAAAGAAGATGAATTGTGATCTTGATGATTTTTGATGATGTAATAAAATGTATATAATTTCATTTGTATAACTAGGGTTTTGTCATTTGAGGCTCCTCCGGCTCTACTAGACACTTTGTATAAGTTGGGTTCCTGGCTAATATTGCAAATATCAGATAACAATAGTCCTCCCTCACTTTATTTGTTAATTATATTCAGTTTCTAGATTTAAGTTTGTTCGTTGTGTTACATACATTTAGGGGCCGATTCATGGAACAATCGTGCGCCAAAAAAGTGGCGCAAGCTGGCACAAGCAGGCGCAAGCGTGAAAAAGGAAGCGCACGCGCATGCGTGCTATTCATGGAAGTCCCTGCGCGTGTTTTTCTGATGATGTGTGCGCCCTTGTGCGCCAAACCCATACGTGGCGCACAAGGGCGCACACATCATTGCAACATCCCGAACGATGTGCGTGACACACACAGGGAAAGTGCACAACATCCGCGCACACACCAAAAAGGCGGCGGGACATGGGGCGTAATACGCGTAATGGGGAACAACGCGTGAAAAAGAAGTCGTAACTGGGGAAGTACTGCAGGGAAATGCACGGAACGCACACACGCACGCGAACAACCCGTATTCATGGATTCGAATATAGAAAACCTGTGCACGGCAAAAGACTCACATAGGCGTCAACGCGTCCGCCACACGAAGGCAGGCGGAAGCGTCCCCACACACAGTATAAAAGTGTGCGCAAACAACAAACACGTACATACAGCTACGATGAATGCCCCATTTGTCGCAGCACTGATCGTGGGACACTGCAGGAGGAGGAGAATAGCCAGAGCACGCATTTTTTTTACCCCGGACCAGCCTTTTTGGGATGCCTGATGACCACGTCTATGGCAGGTATAGGTTTCCACCTCATATCATCCTAGACCTCGTCAGGGAGTGGGAAGATGACCTTACTTCCCCCACCCTGTGCTCCCAAGCATTGAGCTCCTTGGAGAAGGTGCTCAATGTCCTGCATTTTTTGGCCACTGGGTCATTTCAGCGGACCACTGCCATAGTGGTGGGGGTCTCACAGGCCATGCAGTCACGCTGCCTACACCAGGTGTTGGCAATCATCACTGCACGCCCCTCAGTCTGCATGCACATATACATGCCCAGAACACCTGCAGAAAGGCAGGCCGTTTACCTGGATTTTTACAGGGTGGCACACTTCCCCAAAGTGCTCGGTATCATAGATTGCACCCATGTGGCCCTACTTCCACCTAGGGCCACTGAGCACATCTATCGAAACCGCAAGCACTGGCATTCCATCATTGTGCAGGTTGTATGCTATGCTAAAGGAATCATCACCTCTGTCTATGCAAACTACCCTGGCTCCGCCCATAACAGTTTCATATACAGAATGTCTGCCCTGAGCCGGGGCCTGGAAGCTGGGCAGCATGGCGACACATAGCTCCTAGGTGAGTACAAATGCCTGTGCACATGTATGCAAGTCACACACAGACAAATACCCAAACCCTAATAATCTCAACAATTCTCACCTCCCCAGGGGACAGTGCCTACCCTCTGAGCAACCACATGATGACGCCAATCCAGAAACCCACCACACCACCCCAGGTCAGATACAACGATGCCCATATTGCAACCAGGGGCATAGTGGAGCGCACATTCGGAGTGCTCAAGTCACGCTTCCGCTCCCTTGACCGCTCTGGTGGGCAGCTACTATATGCACCCCCAATAGTGCGCAGGATCATTGTGGCAGCATGTGTCCTGCACAATGTTGCAACACGGCGGGAGGTACCAGTGGACATGGTGGTGCCCCCACATCCCCAACCACAGGCACAGGCGCTGCCCATGGGAGGGGACAGGGCACGTGGCGAGGCAGCCCGGACCCAGCTTGTGCCCACATTTTTCACTCCCACCCCTGCGGAGTGCTCACAGTCCTGGCAAATACCAGGTGACAATCGATGAATACAAAGAGACAGTCAACTGTCACAACCTTACCACCCTGAGAATGTTCCCACGGAAGTGCCACATTGTGTGTATCCCTAGCTACTTAAAAATAACCAATCCTGTGTGACCAAAAGGAACACATGCAAGGTGTGTATCACACACCCCTGCAAAACAGTCCATCACAATCCCTGGTATGCCACCCAAACCCTCCCAAACCACATCACCCTTGTCTGCTACACCGTGACATGGCATGCAATAGCAAAAGACAAACACATGACCAATAATATACAAACAGACATGTCATAAATGAAAACTGGCATGAGACAATGATGCCTGACATAGAATCAGATGAAATGACTGACCAACAACCTCCCACACATACAAAGTCAGACACAAATGCTTTCCAACAGTCGTAGCATGAACACAACACTGAATGCCCGTTCACATGCACATTGGGCATGGCAAAATCCAAACTCCCGAACCCGTGTGCTGTGTGTGTCTCCTGCAACACACTGCTCAGCACACAGCACAGTGAGCAGCCATTGTATTGCAGATACACATTGAGCATCACATGAAAAAAACGAATGAAATCTACAACCAAATGACGCATGTACAGGGTACCCAAATGGCAATAGATCATGTGCTGCATGGACACCCCGCAGGACTCAAAATGCAATCTGTGTGCACCTGTGGCCATGGAAGGGTGGATGTACGTGTGGTGGATCATTGTGCAACTGTGTGTGTCATTAGGGACATGCACTCAATATATGCATGTGAAATCAAGTGACCCTCAGTGTCCTGTACACATCACATGTGAACATTGGCCATGTGAACACCCCAGCATGTCAAACCACACCAATCCACTGACACCTGAAAAGTAAAGACAACACAGGAACAGGCATTGAGCAGCACAACACATTATGTACATAGTACCCCACAATTACAATGTCAGAGTGCCCAAAACACTGTAGGCCAAGCCAACTGTCCAACAACAAAAGGCCCTCATTTACACATCACTGTGACCTTCTGAACAACTGTCTCTGGGGTATGTAGCCTTCTTCCTTCAAGTCTAACTGGCTACAGGATCACCCTACCCCTTGGGCTCCATGTTCCAGCTTGCGTGTAAATAGGGTCCAGTCCCCTCAGAGGCCACCTTGACTGGTAAAAATGCCAAATCGCAGAGCACTCCAAGTAGGCAAACCCACAAACCAGTGAAAAAGGCTGTAGGCACCAAAAAACCCTGGAAGAGTCTCCAGTAGATGACTTGAGGTAGCAGGAAATGTCAAAGCACCTGTACAAGCACAATGATAGAACAACCAAGGAAGCACAGTTGAACAATGGTCCAACAGGATGGGTACCATTCACGGTACATAACATACAATGATGATGCAAAAACTTATGGGTACTGTCACAGCCCCGGTGTCCAGGCGCAGGAGTGGCAGTAACCAACCTCCCCCTCCGTGGTCTGGGTGCCTGCAAGGTCAAACTAACACAGGCCTCTGAGACCCTGGCGGGGAAGGAGGGTCAGGGATATGTTGCATGGACAGGCATTGGTATTCATCAGGATAACCAGAGAGAGGGGCAGGAGAGTGGATGTGGATTTGCAAGGTAAAGTAGGCAAAATACAACTAATCACAAAAACACATACTCAATCAGAGAAAGCATGTTCATCATGCACATTGCACCAAATCAGTCAAATGAAAGCCAAAGAGACACATATCTCTGGGTGAGTGCTGGACTCCTGCCAGCGCTCTCTCAGGTTGGGTAAAAGGAGCACTTCAATGCTGCAAAGAGAGCGTGAGTTACTAATCTGAATGTGTATTTACAACACACACAGCCCCATCCATGCCCCAAAGTAAGTGATATCTCCACTAACAAACTCCCCTGTCTGCTGCTATGTACCCATAAGTTAGCTTGGCCCACTGATGGTACATACACTGTCAATGCATTAATGCCGGCGCATGTGGCCGCACGGGAAATGGAAGACCAATGGGTCAAGAAAAACATGATACAATGGTCTCTGGGTGAGCTGCTAGATGCGTATAGCAAAGTGCAACTTCAGTACAAGTTGCGTTCTGGCCGCCACAGATATAAGTAGGTAGTGCACGTGCCAATTTGCACATGCACTCACCAGTCTGAGCCTCGCTGGTTGTCCATGTGCGCTGTATCAGTTTCTGGCCAGGAACGCTACTACCCTAATTACTCTGCTTCAATGGAGCAGTGGGTACTCGAGGATATGTTTGATGGCCCCTGTGTGTGCCCCTGACAACTAGTAAAGGCACTTGACATTTGGCCCTCAACGCATGTCAGCTGTACTGTGTGCTTCTCCAACAATACCTGGCAAAGCTCCACAGCACTGGTGCCACTTAGCATCCATGTGCAAGTGGCCTGGTGGAAGGTAGTCTGCGGTGTGGGCCCTTGTGTTGCTCACCTTGCCAGGAGCTCCTGGAAACACGTCTGCTTCTGTCAGACATCTGAACACAAGCCCTGTGCATCTGCTTACGCACACACCCACGCGTCTGCACCACCGAACGTGCCCAGTTTTCTGTATTAGTCATCCCTGTGACTGCTGGCAAAGGTAGTCTGGAGACTCATCTTCCTGCAGAAAGGGCATGAAATAAATTAATAAGGCTTGACAGTTCCCTGTGTGTGTGTCTACATGCTGGTTGTCACTGGTCCAGGTTACAGAGCTACATCCAAACTCCTCCCACCATCAGTGTCACTTTGACAGGCCAAGGTTACAGGCTACTGTCTACGGCATGAAGTGCATCAAGCACATATACAGGCAAGAAAATAACATACATCACAATCCACATCAATTAATGGGGAAATCAATCACATACTCACCCAAATTCATTATAGACATGGGGTGGATGAAACGCAACCAATCCCAACTAGGGATGTTAACACAAGTAGAACAGCAGCAGACAGACCACAGTAATTAAGGAAGTCCAAAGCCCTTGTGAAATATTTTGTAACACTGAACCATCCTAGCGAGCCCATGGATAAGGGAAGCAGGAGTGGCCTATGTGAGTCAGGACCCCAAGCTGCAAACACATACACAAGACAAGCTTGAAGGGCCCAGCTGGAACAGACAGTGGATGCTTTCAAAAGCCACAAAGCACCACACCGTCACATGAATGCACAATAGACAAACAATATTAACTAATTAAACTAACAATGAACAACCTACATAACCTAATTAAAATTACTATCAAATAGTTAATATTAACTAACTAAACTAAAAGGAAAAATAAAAAATGGCCACATATGACCCGGGGGGAGGGACCCAGGAGGGGGGTGGTACAGGGTGCACCTCAGCACCCACATGCGATGATGTTGAGACAAAAAAAAACCTCCATGGGCTCAACGCCTGCACTCCACGAACTGTGTGGAAGATAATTCATCGTCCGAGTCTGCCTCATCCTGTAAAGGACGATGTGGCCCAGGAGCCTGACCACGCCTAGGCGCAGCTTGCCCCTCATCGGCAGCAAGTCTGCCGGACGGGTGAGATTGGTTCTGTGCGGCAATGCGACACAGGTCTGCATGCAGAACCTCCCGTGATACACATGCTTCCTCTTGCAAGGTAACACGTGTAGCACAGAGTTCTTCCTGTGTGGTCTGGCTGGACAACCGATGCACCTCCCTGCAAGCATGTAGCTCAGCCGAGATGGTACGCTCAAGCTGCTCAAACCTCTCCTCTGACTGCACCCTCTGGGATGTCAAGAGGGCATCCAGAGTGGATCTGAGGGACTGAGACTCAGCCCTCAGGGCCGCCATGTGTGCCTCTGGGTGAGCAGTAGTTGCTTGACGCAGAGACAACATTTCAGGCTGGCGTGCCCTGTCAGAGGCCCCCATGCCCAGCCTGGGCCAGCGGGCCGTGGACTGGGCCGCCTGCCGCAGGAGAAGCACCTGCATAGCAGGGGGGAGCACGGATTGGGCCACACGTTCCATGCTCGCAGCGATGTCATCAAGTTCTACCCCCTGACGTTCTGAATTGGCAGTCATGTCGTTTTCCCACTCAGTATACCTCGGTGCCGCGCAGCCACTGCGTTGCTGGGCTTGACACCTGCGGGACCCAAGGACCGTGCGTCTTCGTTGGGTTGGCACCGCCCGTGGCTGCATGACTACATGCCCCCGTCTACGTGATGCACATCAGCGACTGGTGTGGAGGGTGACCCTGCGTCCCAATCCACCACAGGCGGAGGTCCCACCACTGACCGGCCCCTCAGTGCAGGTGTCACGAACAGAGAAGTGTCCACATCAGAATCACTCACCCCTGACGTATGGACCTGATGCACATCCAACTCAACATGGCTGTCAGAGTGGTCTTCTGGGCTGGACTCATAGCCAGCCAAAGACAAGATGGACTGAAGCACACGTGGGTTCTCGTGGTCTACCATCCCACGGCCCCCACCTGTGCTGGTTTGTGGTTGTGATAACAACCCTGTGCCTGGCATGACAACATCATCCTCTGGCTCCATTGCGTCATCACCTGAAAAGTGGAGAGAAAAACAAATTAGTACACATGTCAGAAGCACATGACACACATACACATAGACATCACACAGACAGCCAACACATGAAGCAGACATGTCACACACAAACCAGAACCTGCCATGCATGCCTGGTCAATTTGACATTGCATCAGTGAGTAGGCATGTAGAACAGTGTTACGCGGCTCAGAAGCGGGTTGATGCAGTGCAGAACATGTGTACGTTACTCATATCTACGTGAACAAAGTACTTCATGATGTGTATCAAAAATCGTGAAGCCAGTGGCAGGGCTAGTTCAGGCATCACGTGCAATGTGCATGCAATGGGTTGCATGGCTACAAGCAAAGCCCCCCCCCTCTCAGTGAAAATGCAGGGATGCCTTGCTTGGTAGTAAAAGGCTGAACAGAGACCTGTGTATTGGCAAACAGTGTTGACTAGCATCAATGGCATCATCTGAGTCAACTGACAACACAGCAGATGATGATGGGACAGTAAGCAGGACACATGACGAACCCTCAGTAGTACACCCAAGTGTGCAAAAGCCACTACATCAGTTGGACAGAGTCAGTGGGCCTGAAACTGGGGGAGGACTGTGCCCCACACAGACTGTGACACCCTAAACATGTGTGTGATGCAGGACAGGGCCAGAGTGGGCATGGGATGGCTGTAGAAATCCCATGAAATGTTGCTCATACAAGACACGTACTACAATGATGATCCAGGCAAGGACACATAGGGGGGCATGGAATGGCCATGGAGCATGAATATGTCCCTGCAGAGCATCTGCCACCTGCACAGTCCAAGTGATACACCCTGCATGAAGGGCAGAGGATGTACCCCACTGCATGTGTCTGGCAGGTTGGCTGGTGGAAGTTAGAATGTACACAGGAGGCTTGAATAGCCCCTTGCAGTACGCCAAAATGATGCACAACAGTGCAATGTGTAATTGGGGTACAGGGGGGGCGGAGAGGCAAGGGGGCATGCCTACGTGGAGTACCCGCATGCAGGCGGAGGACACATGCACGTCAGTCATGCAATGACATAGTCCCAGTGCTGAGAGGAAAACCACCCCTGGGTACATGCAGAAAGGCCAGAGAGCAGGAACATGGACCCGAGGGGCATCTGGGTGACTAACATGTGAGTAGGGTGCAAGTGTGGTGATGAGGACAGTCCCTGTCTGCTCTACATGTCCACCATCCTGCACAGCAAGCACGCATCAGTGAAGCATTGCATGACTAGCACATGAAAACCATGCACACATAGCATGTAGTGGCAGTCAAGCACAACAGATCACACAGGCAAAACACACATGGGCTGGACATATACGCAACAACACTCACTGGACTGGGCATCAAAGTCCTGCATCTCTCCCACTCCTTCGAACAATTCTTGTGATATGAACTCCGCAACAAGTGCCTTGTGCGGAGTGAGGTGATCCTCCTCAGGTGGTGGCCCACCGCCAGTCACCAGAGTCATGCTTTAATTAGAGGCACACTTGGCCTTAGCACTGCGTTTGAGGTCATTCCAACGCTTCTTGCACTCGGCAGCTGTGCGCACCTCATGGCCGAATGCACTCACACTATCCGCGACATGCTTCCAGTGGGTATTCCAATGGGCAGCCGTAGTTTGACAATTCGGCCCCACTAGCATGTCACGTCTGTGGGCCTGCACATAGTCCACAAGGGAGTCCAGTTCCTGGTTGCAGAAAGGCTTCTTCCTTGATGTGCAGGAGGCCGTGGCTGTGTCTGGGGTCCCAGCCTGTGCTGCAGATGCAGTCTTCCTCCTCTTGTATGGTGGCGCGGACCCTGGCTGGCGAATGCCGCCCTGCTCAGTATGGCCAGTGGGACTGGTGGATTGAACCAAGGGAGTGGCAGGTTGAAGGATGACCGAAGGCCTGACTTGCGTCAGTGGCTGCTGGGTGCCCTCGAATGGACCCTGCGCAGCAACAACCGCTGTGCCAGGGTCATTGACCGCGACTGTCCTGGTTGGTAGACTCACAACCGGGGTGTTGTTGGCTGCATCTGCCCCTGCACTTGCCAACACCTGGCTGGTCGGGGCAGCAGATGACATTGCTGCCCTAGGGACACGTGTCTCGGTCAGGGCAGCGCTGCATGCACCTACGGTGTTCATCCTGACCTGCTGGAAATCTTCCAGTGACTCTTCAAGTGCCAATGCAACCTGTGCTGGCAGACCCTGAGCCTGGGTGGTGGTGTCCACAGCTGCGCATGCAGCTACCACTACCGTTGGGCCCGTGGCAGTCGATGAAACGGATTGCCGGGTCACACGGGCACCAGTGCCAGATGCAAGAACTGCATCTACCAGCCGCAGGTGATGGTGGCATGACGGCCCCAACACGTGGCTCAACATCGCCTGAGCTGCAGCACCCCTGCCTCTTCCCCCTCTGCAGCCACCCTGGACACCCTGGTGTCCCCCTACTCCCTGGTCACCCCGGCCACGTCCCTGACCACGCCCGCCACAAGGAGTATGTCCAGCTGAGGCGCCCCTCACCTTTGGTGGCCTCCCAACCATGGCATAGATGGAGTAGTGCCGGCACAGGTGGAGAAGTGCCAATGGGAGGTGTACACCACAATTGTCCTGGACAATTAGGGTGAAGGGGGTGGGATACAAGATGTTATAAGCACCCCTGCTCCTGCAAGGCTGTATGTGACCCCGGTGATGAAATGACGGGTCACACAACGCTCAGGCACCCCAAAACTGCAGTAAAACCGTGCACGCACCCCGCTGGCCCACCTGTTTGGAATTAACCTCCCACAGTACGCGGTGGCACCCAGGGACATGAAAAACACATACACTTGGGACACGTAGGCTACTATGACCTCAAAAACGGGTATGCGATACACAGGGGCACCCGCAGTGGGAAAAATAGCGTGCGCGACTCACCGTCAGACTAGCGTGATAACGAAAAACACGCGTAGCCAATACCCCCGCCAAAAGAAGAGATAAGTCCTTGATAGCTGTGAAGTAGTGATGGTGCGCGAAACAACAAGTAGCAAAACACACGTCGGTCTCCACGAAAGGCACGTACAGCGAACTGCCGGGAGCTGCTCACCTTTAACCCGTGCTGAGGGAAACGCCCACGTGCATCAGGTCATTTACGCGCATAGGCCCTTTCCTCTGATTACACGCATTAACACGCGGACGTGCAGTTTTTTCACGTGCTGAATCACTATGCACACGTCACGAGGGAAACGCCTGCGTGTGTAACGTCACAGACGTGCTTACGTGCTAAGGGCCTTTCCTCGGATTTCACGCTGACGTGCAATTTTTTCACGCGCCAAATCACTCCGTATCAAGCTGGCCACGCAACATCACACGGAAGACCACGCTCCTGCCCAGAAAGCCATTTTCCTGCCCCCCAGAGCCCAGAGCAAGCTCCCACCTGCCATCTGCTGCTGCCTGCCTGCCTGCTGCCCACGTGCCCTGCTATTTGCTGCCTGCACCTCAGCCATCTGCACGGGTGCAGTTGCTGTGACCACCCCTGCTGGAACGGAAGACTCCCGACTGGGATACCATTGCTCCACAGCCCAGCCCCAGGAACCAGTTGCCCACACACACCTGCCTCTGGGGTTGCCATGTCAGACACAACACCATCTGGTACCACTGGCAACCCCCAGCCAGAGAGGCAGAGGGCCACCAGCTTCAGTGCCAGTGAAGTTGGTGTCCTGGTGGAGGAAGTCCTGGGGCAGTATGGTGCCCTCTTTGGAAGTTCAGGTGCCGACAATGAAGGACGGAAGAGGATCTGGATGGACATCGTGACTGCCATCAACGAGGAGGGGGTGGCAGTCCGCGAGATCAAACATGTCCGGAAGCGCTGGGAGGACTTCAGGTCCAGGACCCTCAACAAGGCCCGGCACCTCTTGAAGACAGCGGATGCCAAGGGGTGCCGGGTCCACCTGACCGACAACCAAATGAGGGTCCTGGAATGCATACGCCCAGCGCTCCACGTCCAGGTCCTTGAGAGGAAGACCCATCTGGAGTTGAGCGGTAAGTGTACATGCATACTGATTGAACGCTGTGCGTGTTGTGGTGTGCCAGAAGTGTGCAGGTTGCACATATGTCTTTGTAGGGACATGTATGGATGCCTATGTACAGGGACGTGAACCTGCCACATGTGATTCCTCTCAAGTGTGAGAAACATTGATGGTGTATATGTTGGTAAGCATGCTGTGCAAATTTATGTGTGGGTGCACCCATGTAATACATTATGTGTATGTACTGTGGCATGGTTGTGGTGTCACACATGGATGCTGGTTCATGCTGCATGTATCTGCACTATGCACATGTTCATGTGGGTGTATTTGAAAAAGTGTGCAAATGTGATGCAACATGGATGTATGTGACACTGACATGTAGATGGCTGAATGCGAGATGTGACATGGATGGCGATCTCATAACTGCAACAGTTGGTGGAGATGTACACATGCATGTAAGTCTGGTGGCGTGTGTGCATGTGTTGTGCACTCCCCGTGTTTCATGTGACGTCACGCTCACCTCCGACTGCTCGTGCTGTTGTTTGTGTATGGATGGTGCTGCCTGGTGCAATATTCCTGTTGATTTGCTCATGTGTGTGAGTTGAAATGACATGTGTGTTGGGGAGTGTGATGCCATGTCTGTATTTTTCACTGCCACTCATGTACAACTGTCATGTGTGTATCAGTCCATTTTACAGTGCCCTGATGCCTGTGTTCTATCTCTCCCTGTCTGCAGGATCAACTGATGAAGAGGGCGGAGTGGGTGCTGTGGAGCAAAGCGGCAGGGATCGCACCACTAGCCGGAGACGCAAGGCCCGGCTCCCCTCCCACGTTGTCATCTCGTCGGGAAGTGAGGAGTCTGGTGCCGCATCCCAGGCTGCAGCTGCTGGGGGTAGGTCCAAGAGGCAGAGGTCAGAGGTGGACTCCTCGGCAGCAGAAGGGGCAGCTGAGACCCCACAGGGTCCGACGGAGGAAGATGGCACAGAGTCATCCAGGTTGGTGGAGGGTTTGGTGGAGGAGGAGGCCGTGGAAGGGACACACACAGGGTCTGGAGGTGGGGATTCCACTGGTGCTAGTGGTGCAGTGCAGGGGCAGGGACAGGAGGCAGCACAGGCCACCGCGGAGGTGCCTGTGTGTAATCCTGTCCCCCATCCTGTGACTGCATCATCCTGCACCAGCAGGGATGCCTACGTTCAGACACGTTTTCAGGGAGGGGATGAGCGCACAACAACTGGCTTTCCTCTCCCTGCAGACGTGGCAATCCGGGACTGGGTTGCGCCTGTCCTGGCTGGGATGGCGTTGCGTCAACGGGGCATGCAAGGTGACCTGCAGTGTTTTCGTGAAGACACTGCACGTCATCTCGGATGCCTCGTTGACCGCGTTGACCTACTGGGACGTGTCACCAGGGCTGGATTCCTCCATATGCTGGACCTTCTTCCGACCCCCTCCTCACCTGAACCCCCTATGCGCCAGTCATCCTCCATGCCATTTTCCCACCCATGTATCCTGTGGAGCTGCTTCTGACCCAGCGGCCAGGCTGGTGGAGGACACATCCGTGCCACAGTCGGGAGTCAGACGTCCAGCAGGGGTGGCTGCCACAACAACTGCACCCCAGCCGGAGGAGGACGTGCAGGCATCAAGATCCAGGGCAGAGGCACAGCAGCAGCAGCAAAAAGGTGGGAGTGATGATGGCTCGGGGCAATCAACATCTGAGGGGCAGGCATCGACCACAGGGCAGGAGGACCCAGGATTGGGAGTGTCTTCCGTGTGGCAGCGGTTGGGCCAGGCCATAGATGCAGAGCGGCTGCGAGCGGAAGAGGCACGGCTCACAATGGTCAGGGCGGAGAACTCCATGCGGAGGGCGCTGAGGCATGGAGTGCTTCGAGGCAATACGCAGGGAGTTGGAGTTGAACATGGCATCGCCCCTGCAAACCCTCAGGGCCATGGAAGAGGACCGCCTCCAGGACATAGAGCAGGAGTTCGATGATGCCCTGGCCCGGGAAATCGGAGAGTGAGCCGTCGGACTAGCCCACCGCCATTGTATATAGTTTTTAGTGATAGCTTTAATTTTCGTTTTGCTTTATTTTGGGGTGATTGGACTATGCCCCACACTTTTGTATATAGTTATTTCTTAGGTAGTTTGTTTGATGGGTTTCATTTCTTTCGTTGGGCTCATGGAACCTTTGAACATTCATTGCACATAGTTGAACATTGGATTTGTGAGAACTTATTTTATTTTTATTCGCCATGGATCAATGGATTTAACATTTTACGTTTCCTTTGGATTTGCTTTGGTGGACGGAGAGTTTGGACGAATATTCTTTTGGATTTCTTTGATTGGTTCTACATTTCATTATTGTATGTTTTGGACATGCATTTCATTTAATGTTTGACACTTTTTTATGCTTTCTTTTTATTACATTCTTTTTGTTCATAATACATTTTCATATTTTACTTCCATGTGTGGTATTCGCTCATTGGGTTCATGCATGTCAAAATGTGGCTTTACACAATCAATGGCACCCAGTGTGTGTGTGTGACGGACATGTGTTGATGTACATAGTTGACTTTTGGTTTGTGTCATGAGATAGGCATGTTAGTGTGGGGTGGATTGGGAAAGCATCTCAAGACTGGGGTGGCGTGCTGTGGGATTTTGGTGTACATGAGGGCCATGATTGTGCATTTTTATGACGTGTTGGTGGGGGACATGAGTCGGGGCCTGCTGGCAGGTGCCTGTCACTGCTGGGTGGGGGGAGTGCAGGGGGACATGAGTTGGGACTGCTGGCAGGTGCCTGTCACTGCTGGGTGGGGGGTGCAGGGAGACATGAGTTGGGGCCTGCTGGCAGGTGCCCGTCACTGCTGGTTGGGGGGGTGCAGGGGTACATGAGTCGGGGCCTGCTGGCAGGTGCCTGTCACTGCTGGGTGGGGGGGTGCAGGGGGACATGAGTTAGGGCCTGCTGGCAGGTGCCCGTCACTGCTGGGTGTGGGGGTGCAGGGGGACATGAGTCAGGGCCTGCTGGCCGGTGCCCATCACTGCTGGGTGGGGGGTGCAGGGGGACATGAGTCGGGCCTGCTGGCAGGTGCCTGTCACTGCTGGGTGGGGAGGTGCAGGGGGACATGAGTCGGTGCTAACTTGTGCATGGTGACATGTGGGCTAGCTGGGGGGCATGGCCAGGGTGGATGGGCAGCCTGCGGGGCATGGCCAGGGGTGCAGGGTAGTCCCCTGTGGTGTGGGCTGCCTGCAGGCCCTGGGGAGGGTGATGAGAGCTCACCTGGGAGGACACACACTGCCAATTCCCATTGGGGCACCCCAGTAATACACATACCCCGCTCGGCCAAGGCCAATCGCGTGTGTGACTCCCTGTGAACCCCAGTAATACACGTACCCCGCTCGCACAGGGCCTACTGCGTGTGTGACTCCCCGCAAACCCCAGTCATACACGTACCCCACGCGCCCAAGGCCTATCGCGTGTGTAACTCCCCGCGATCCCCAGTAATACACGTACTCTGCTCGCACAGGGACTATCGCGTGTGTGACTCCCTGCGAACCCCAGTCATACACGTACCCCACTCCACAGGGCCTATCGCGTGTGAAACTCCCCGTGAACCACAGTAATACACGTACCCCGCTCGCACAGGCCCTATCGCATGTGATACTCCCCGCGAACCCCAGTCATTCACGTACCCCGCTCGCCCAAGGCCTATCGCGTGTGTGACTCCCCGCGAACCCCAGTCATACACGTACCCCGCTCGCACAGGGCCTATCGCGTGTGAAACTCCCTGTGAACCCCAGTAATACATGTACCTCACTCTCACAGGGCCTATTGCGTGTGATACTCCCTGTGAACCCCAGTAATACACATACCCTGCTCGCACAGGGCCTATCGCGTGTGAAACTCCCCACGAACCCCAGTAATACACGTACCCTGCTTGCACAGGGCCTATCGCGTGTGTGACTCCCCGCGAACCCCAGTCATACATGTACCCCGCTCGCCTAAGGCCTATCACGTGTGTAACTCCCCGCGAACCCCAGTCATACACGTACCCCGCTCGCACAGGGCCTATCGTGTGTGATTCTCCCCGCTCAGCGCGGTACGTGTATTCGGAGCGGTGCGCTGGGAGTTTTACAGACGTTTTCGTGGTTGGGGGCTGTATGCTGGTCCACCGGCCTGTGCGCCATGTACGGGATTTGTGCGCTGTTCATGCCGCACGCGGAGGGGTTGGGGCGTAACTGGCGTTGCTGCAGGGTCGCTGCCCCACTCTGCGCCACGGCTGGTTATGGTTGTTGAAATCCATGAATACGCTGTGTGCGTAAATGGATTTTGGCGCAAGCGGCTGGCGCAGACTGCCGCACGCGCACACTGTGCGCCAGCCGCATGCGCCACTTTTGCTCTGAATTCTATGAATTACCCTCTTAGTATCCAGCGTTTTACTGGTTTACTTCATTGTTAAATTTCCCTTCTGGTACGGTATTCAATATGCATTCACTTCTAAGTTCATCTGGTGTGCAACATGCATTCCACATTCTGCGTTTTACTGAGCTGTTTAAATGTAAAAATTCCTTTTGAGTATGGTATTCAATGTGCATTTACTTCCTTTGCATTTCCTTTTAATTCGGTATTCAATATACAATGCTTTCAAAACTTTCCTTCTGTTGCATAAGACGTTCAAAAACGTTCCTTTAAGGCCTGTGACCACTTCAGCAAACTTAATTAGTTCACAAAGGAAGGATTTGTAACGTTTTGAGTCTTTTGAACACATGCTTGTTGCTCTAACAAAACATGCGACCACTCCGCTTCATTATATCAGCGTCTCCCTTCTCTCTCCTGCACACACCCCTTTTATAAAGCTAGAAAAGGGGTTTGCAGGTGTGTGTCCTTTCCATTAATTGCATGACTATAGTATGGCTTGTTAGCAAGACATGCCTGGTCCACCCCCAAGGGTAGGATCCAAGGGTGATGGCTTTTAGCTCACCACCGGCTCAGAGGATCCAAGGGGAGTAGGAGTGAGAATACCATTGGGTTTCTCACAGCATGGAGATCATGAGAGCAGAATAAGCAGCATGTTAATATACAAGTTCTCTTTGTTTTTACAAATTTTATATTAAAGACCTAGTCAAAAAACACTCATATGAAACCATATATGCCAATATATTTTGATTTACTATGTGATTGGCACTTTTTCACATAACATTTCCAAAGTATTTGACCCAAAAGGAACCCTATAGAAAACACAATGATAAATAAACATACCACATTTCATGATCGAATGTAAAAGACACATTTTATTTTCTATTTTTCTCTGAAATGGACGTTTATTTTTGAAACAGGACATAGTAACTGTACAAATCAAATTGCAATGAAAACACCACAGTTTTATTTAAATCTATTGGTTACTTTGGCTACAATGGCGGACTTGGGAAGACATTGACCTGTGTAATGTTGTTGGGCATAAAGTCTGCTCTGGGAAGAAAACCTGTTCTTAGATTGTGTGTTTCCATCACCTTGACTATCAAAGTGACTTTGCTCAGAAACTCTAAATCCATTGATGTGAAACCAGGCTTGGAGAATCAGTCACTTTTTCATTTTCAGTCTGCAACGCAATTCACTTGCAACCCCAGATGTTTTAGTCTGTTACCAACCATCATTCTTGTTATGAGCAAGAATCGTGAGATAAGTACAGGCCTCCACACCGTCATGCTAAAATGCAAAATTTTGGGCCTGTATATTAGACACATTAGGCCTCATCCTGAGTTGGGTGTAGCGGTAAAATGCGGCAGTAATACTATTAATACCGCATTTACTGCTCTGCCCAATCTCTAGTTGGGTGGAAAGTGGGAGTTTTACCTCAAGCCAATGGACCCAATGGTAATGGGGATTTACCTCCTGTGAGAAACCTGAAGGTGTCTCACCCGCTAGGCCCTGGGGATCTGTCATCTAGGTGGCCAGGATACGGCCATCGCTATAGGAATCAGTTACTGGGGGTGGACCAGTGCAGGAGGATCACCTGGATGAGGGGTCTTTGGCGAGTAGAGGTGGGACACGGAAGGGTTGGACGTGGTATCCCCTTCCCTGTAACACCTTTTCCCCATCCTACCAGGTAGGATATCTAGAAGTTCAGCCCCCACCCCACTCTTTCTCGACACAAACACTTTCTCACGGACAGTTCATCATGAGTGACAATGGACTAAGAGCAGAGCCGAATACCAGACATGTCCCAACACCATGGTCAGGCAAGATCAGGCAATTACTGATCATTACGCACACTTGACTCCCATCACACTTCCCCACATGGATAAAAGGCAGAGCATGAAAGCACACTCTGAGTGAAGAAAAGCACCCAAGGAAGCAGCAGTTCCAAGACGGCGATTTAACACAAGGAGAAAGTTGGCGGAGAGGGTTGCAAGGAGAGAAGTACCCTTGACCTCTAGAAACCGTTATTTTCATGAGCCTTGGAATGTGAGAATCCTAAGACCGGGAACTGTAGCTGAACAAACCTGCGCTGTGCATCAAAGGTATCCGAGGCGCTCCTGTGCCGATAACCCGGGCTAGTAGGAGTGATTGCCACAGTGGTACTGTCCTTGGCTCCTGCAAGAAAGCTGCACCAGTAAAAGCAGCACAGCCGGCGAGTCGGAGAAACTGATACAAATTCAGCTTGTGTATGAACCAAGGTTGGAAGCGGCAACATGGTATGAAGAAATCCATAAAGGACAGAATTTGAAGCGCATGTGATGAGGGGCGCGAACAAGTGTAAACTAAAGGAGTGAATGTACTTTGAAAAAGCCAACTAAGATATTGTGTACTGAGGTATCCAACTGAATGGCAACTGCATTGTAAAAAGGGAACTTTGTATCAAAGTGGTCCTGCAACAGGCCAAGCTAATCCCCGTGCACATTCGAAAGTCTTCGATAAGTATAACGTGAACTGCAATTGGTCTGAGCCCGGCTGAGGGAGACTAATTGAATGTGAAGCAGGGATCTAACCCCAGCTGGGGGGATCCGGGTTGAACCGTGAGTCAACCGAGAAGGAATATTTCTGAAATCTGTAAATAAAGGGATCTGAGCCCAGAAAAGGGGGATCTACAATAATAGAAAAGGGATCTGAGACCAGCTGATGGGGATCTAGGGAGAGACACCCGAATCACATAATTATAAGAAGAAAATAACTTTCTATTTTTGTTTGAATCAAGAGACTTTGATGAGAAAAGAGACTTGGGCACCGAAGGCCCTGATGCTGGAATTGGAACTGTATCCTCAAGTCGAGGAAGCCACAGTGTGTGCTTGGCACGAGTGACCTTCCTTGCCCCGTGCTGAAAACATGGGTTAGGGAGTCCAATGGCCCGAACATCCTGACATCATTTGGGAACATTCCCCCGCACTATTTGTAAATTAGAAGTAAGGATTGGCAATAGGTTTTTTAGTATAGGCCCTTTTATTTTGACAAGACTCCACTGGGACTGCATTATTATTATTTGATGGTTGTAGCTTGCTCCCATCTGTAGATTTAGGCTTAGATAGGTGTTATTCACACCCCTTGTGAAAGTTCAATAAGCACCCTTGAACTGTGGTCACTTGTGTCTGTCTTACTTCGATACCATGCCTTCCTTAGACTCCCCACCGCAACTCAGGATCCAGTACAAATGGCGCCAGACTGAGCGCCGGTAATGCTAATAGCGTTGGGTGGTATCCCGGCGCAATTACCGCTGTGATACCACCCAACTCAGGATGAAGCCCATTGTGGGAAAAAAAAAAATCTCCAGTGCACCAAAATGATGTGATGCACTTCATATCTCTGTTGAGTCCATTGAAACACACTATCTTTGGAAGGACTCTATGAGGAGGCGACCCTGGTTTCAGCCATTTTTTCTTCTGCTACGCTCAGTTGGTCAGAGGGAGATGTTCACACGCATGATAGTTTGTGTTTTCCCACCATGAATGTTTGTTAGCAGCATGGTTGATAAGTGATTCCCCCTTTTCCACTAGTATGTACACAGCACTTTTCCACTTTTTAGAACTCCATCAGAGATGATTACATATGAACTTTGATCATTTCAGTAGTTATTCGTAGCCCTTGTTTTAGCCTGCCAATTTGATCTTCTTGGCAAGAGACCGACACATGCCACATAACTAACTGATGCCTGATCTGTGGGAGACTCTCACGCATTACTTTGCCAATGCCCACATGTCTGTAAGTGGCTATTAGTGTGATTTGTAATCTTCTGGATAAAGACGTTCAATAGATATTTCAAAGCCATGCTTATCCATGCCAAAAGAGGATTTACATTAGTTTACCTGGATGACCATATAACTTACTATTTCTTTTTGTTTCAAAGTCCTAACGGTGATAAACGCAGTACTTTGACAGTGCAACAGTCCTGTATTTACAGCAATCACCTGCTAGCAAAAGCTTTTTGCCAGCAAAAGCATTGTCCAGTGATACCTCTTCAAGATCCTATGCACATGTATTGCAGGGAGCAAGTAATTGCACTGGAAACTATAGTAGGTGGTTTTCTCAAGGAACATCAGTCCGGAAAATGTGCAAAAGCTTGCAATGTTTGACATTGTGGAGCCACTAAATACCAGTATGCAAGAACTGAGAAAATGGGCCTCATTACGGGTCCGGCGGTAACCCTGCCGGTGCTACCGCCGCACCCGTAAAAGATTACCGGCACCTGATATCCCGGTGCCACCGGGCTATTACAAGTCTGGCAGCCGGGAAGTCAGGCGCTTGTCATTTTGTTAATCCCCATTCAATGGGAGTGGGGACACGGAAGCACCAGCACTGTTGCTAAATGTTTGATTAATAGTCTTTTTAGCCTGGCGCAAATCACTTTTACAGAGTTTTAAAATCCAGAGACTCCCTCACAGTGATAGTGAGACAACCGGGTCAGAGAGATCAGAGTGTTTTCAATGTCCTCAACCATCCGGAAGAAACAGAGATGAAATATTGCACCCTCGGCCCCCGATTGTCTCAGGTGCTGGGCCAAGGTCCCCAAAGAAAAGTACACTCGTTCTTACCCTGTGACTTGTTTTAGATCTTAAGGGACGTAAATCAGCCTTAATGGGTCCGCAGCAGTTACACGTGTTGCAGAGAGTATGAGAAGACAAGACAGCACAGCCGACCGCCAAACACCAAACACTCAGTCACACTCTCCGCATCGCTCCGCTTCCAGCACATGTTTTGAACGTAGCGTTTGTAGAAACAGTAGAACGACTTGGTTCCGTGTATGCAGCAGTTAATGGAGACACAATGTAGCAATGTGTTCAGATTCACAGACCAAACACTCAGATGCACTCTCTGCGCCGCTTCGCTCCCAGCAAGGTTTGTTAACGTAGCATTTGTAGAAATAGTAGAAATACTCTGTTCCGTGTATGCAGCAGTTAATGGAGACACAATGTAGCAATGTGTTCAGTTCCACAGACCAAACACTCAGACACACTCTCTGAATTGTTAATTCTAATCAATATGTACTAATGTAAATAGCTTGTTGATAACCTATGGTTAAATAAACAAGGATGTCAGAAAATAAGTAAAGTAATCCCACATAAATAGAAATGTATACCGGCTCACCCTGGCCAATGCCTAATGAAATGGACATCAACGCTGATCTGCTAGTTTCTGCAATAGGTTGAAAATGGACATGACCAGATTACATGTCAATTACAACAATAGACCTGATTACATAATAAATGTACATATGGCAACAAACAATCACAACATAAAGCATTCAAAATTTCCAATACACACAAAGTACACTTAAAAATACAGGGAGTCATACCTCTGCGTCCTGCAGTGATGCTGACCAAGATAAAGACGTCCCACTCATCTTCTGTGTAATAAACATTGTAAATGAACTTATGAAAATATATAATGTTATCATACCTTTGTTTTAGTTTGTGTTTCTTCCATAATTGAAAACCAAGAAACTGTCATGATTTTGTTCAAATATATTTAAAAAATAAAATATATAGCTCCTGCCAAAACTGTGTATAGATCCAAAGTGTGTGCGGCAAAGTGTAAACTACAGTGGCTCGTCAACACTGTTTGTTCAGTGCTCGGATGGAGAACTCATTCTTTGGCTCGTTAGTCGTATGACGTGCTGTGTGCTGCGCCTGCTTGGAAGCATGCAGCAAAGTGTAAATGTTGCCAGTCCGTGGGCTGCGGACGTGGTCCATGGGCAGGAGACTGATACCTCTTGGTAAGCAGTGTCAAGACAGTGACAGTGAATAACATGAGTAACAGTGATTGCTGTCGTTACTTAGAGTGCCTTGCTTTCATTTTGTATGCTGTTATTTATGTTCACACTGTGTGAGTAAGGAGCACCAAGCATAAAGCTCCAGAGTATGTGGGCTTTGGGTGGAAGCAAGGCGCAAGAAATCGAGTCATAATGTACAAACTTAGAAGCAAGTCAGTCCCTGCTGATTGTTTGCTGGACTACACCGCCCCACCCACCTCCATATAATTGCCTCTGGAATGACTGATGAGGTTTAACCTGTAAGAATTACAAAACAAGCCACAAAAAAGTGATAGAATCAAGTGCTATTATTGGTTTATGTGAGGAATCAATGAAATCATAATGAATTCCCTGTTGGTGACCCCACTACCATCTGGCCAGGGGACGGCAGCCGTTACCTGATCCTGACCCTGGGGGTGGTTATACGAAGGAGGATCACATGGGAAAAGACAACTACCGGGAAGATGTCATGACTTCATTGGATGAGACACAGTATCCCTCCCTCTTCACATGCGTAAACCCTCTAATACCCAAGACCTTAAGTGCCTATCACCAGCTGTTTTTTCCCCCTTGTAGAGCAAGTAAAGAAACCTCTTCCAAATATTCTTTAGGTCAAAACCCCATCGATGACCTAAATACACAGAGCTCCAACATGACCCTTTTTGCTTCTGATGAACCTTTTTGTGAAACTGTTCTTTCATGTAAAATCACTGAGGAAAACAATCTAAACGCTATATATCGTGGAAACTCTGGGAGCCGCAGTTTAGTTTAGTTTAGTTTAGTTTAGTTTATTATTTGTAGGGCGCGCCATGCCCTGGAGCAACAGGGCGCACAAGACAAGAATATGCTCATCTTTGTTACAGGTACATCTACATAATCATAGTACATTCTACAATAAATAAAATATGTACAGGTACATGTGCATGGTCATAATACAGTATACATTGCAGGAAAGGTCCTGGGCACACGGCAGCTCAAAGTGGCAGTTTTCTCCTTAACGGGACCTAAAGGGAAGCAGGCGTGTGACCCCTGAGCCGTGCAGGAAGCCTGAAGGATGTCTGCACCATCCAGAGTGGAAAGAGAGCAGCAGAGGCACGCCGTAGAAGCGCAAACAGGACCGGAGAGGCTGGAGAGAACCAATGAGGCAGCCCAAAGCAAGTGGGGACCCCAGGGAGTTCTGGTGACTGTGCCAACATCAATTTGAATATCATAAGATCGCTAATAGGGAAAGCACAAGAAGATTGTTTGAATGCAGAAAAGAAAAAGTACAGATTCAGACCTCAATAAAATACGAATGCATGAGATGCAAGTGTGGGGCAAAGTTTGAACAAACATTAAAGCAGAGTGATATACACAAAGCCAAGAATGGTATATGCAGTTTTGGTGATACAGAGGAACTGTGAAACACATAAGAGAAGTCCTGGCAAGGGAAGGATACCAGGCAATTGAAACACAAGAGAAGTCCCGACAAAGGAAGGATACCAGGCAATTGAAATGCAAAAGAAGTCCTGGTAAGAGAGTACACAAGGCGATTTGTAAAGCTACAAGAAATATTTAAGAAGGAAAGTGTTTGCTAGACAAAGGAGAAACTTGTGTTATAGAAAGACTGTTACAGAATGTGTTGCCAAACAGGAACTTTGTGAATCAAGGAGAGACAATGCAATTTAATTTAAGAATCCAGGAGAAGGGAACCACCCTCTGGGTCCAAGGTCTTTCACCTTGGAGAACACTTTTCATTGGAGGTATTGCAATTATTAGTTGTGAAACACTTTTTGCCAATATAAGGTTTCACACTTTTGTTTTGTTTTTAGTGTGAGGGTCAGGATAGGATAGGACGTTTTGGATATAAGGACAGCTTTCGAGTTATTGATATCCTGACACAGAAAAATCCTTAGGTGTTTGGTGTTTAGGTAGGGGAAACTACTCTTTAGAATTGGACCAGAGAGGCATTTTCCCAACCCATTTTCGTTTAAATAAAAGTTTGTAACCATAAACATGACAACTTTGGGTCTGGCTTTCATGTCTGGCCCCTCACATTCAACTTCATCCAGTGCAGTCCGAGTTCATATACCCAGGACTTTAATAGTATTGAACTATAAGACACACAATCATAGCAAAGTTTTAAGTAATTCTGCTAGTTTGCATACTCAGACAATAGCAGCCGACTCGGCCAATATTAAAAAAGGCATTCCCTTCAAATCGTTGCATAAACATGTTACCACCCAAAAGAAGATCAATGACTTTTACCCCGCTGCTGGCACTGGCACCAGCACGGAGGCCTGGCAAAATACAAAGAGCAGAATATGCTCTATGGAAGAGAATCATTTTATAAACAATTGAAGTATTCTGCAGCTGGATCTCTTGAAAGATCAACAGTATAATTCCTCTCCCAAAAATCCATTAATAAACAAACGCGTTCATAACAATGGGCATACATTATAGGTCGTTAGATCTCGAAGACATGCCATCTTAGAAGCTTGAACAACAGTTTACTCATGATAGCTTCTCAGAGTCATCAGGTAGTCCAACTTCTCGTCAAGGTCTAAATCATACTTTATGGGACATCTCACATCTGTTCTAGTGCTCTACCCCACTCTTTGGTCTTCCTGTTTCTCGCTTAGCACCTCTAAAGTCTGTCTTCAATGCTTCTATTAGTTTTTTATATTCAGTCTCTCCTCGTGATTCTGCTTCACTGTCTCTATCTTCTCTCGGCTGGCTTTCTTTCCAAACTCACCTCATATTAAATGTTCTCTGTATTATTTTTAAATCTCTCTATATCCATTCTCCTTCTTATCTTTACTCTCTTGTGTTTTTAATCTTCCATCTGGTTCCCTTCACTCTCAGTCCCTATTTTTACTATCAATTCCATGCCTCCTGTGTGCTCAATCACGATTGTTTTATTCTTTTTCCCTGCTTGATCTCCTCCATTGGAATGCTCTCCCCCGCTCTTGTTCTATTAATTCTTATTCTTTACTTCACACTACTCTTAAGAGCCATCTCCTCCACTCTAATTTTGTATAGTCTGCAAACCTCATTGTATTGTACTGTAAGTGTGTTCTGTACAGCGTTTTGGAGTGAAGTGCTCTATAAATATCAAATAAATACAAAATATAAAATACAAAAATAGAACATACTGTGAAGCTGACAGCACCATCGTGTTCAGCTTTGAACAGGGTCTAAATTCCTTTGTGTCTATGTATGATAACATTAAAATAAAGTTGTCAGCACATTCCATGCAATTAAGTGACATAAAGATAAAATTGCATTCAGTCTAAAAACACACAACCTATGCAACTAACACATTTGGCTACAACTATTATAGAGACGAGTCCTGAACCAACTTCTGTGCTAGCAAAACATAACTAAGCTCAGCAAAAGGCTACCAAGAAGTCAAAAAATTGTCAGATGTCAAAAATGAACAAGCAAAACTCAAGAAAGTTCCTTCGCAATCTAACTGAAGAAGCAGCATGTTTGGATAAAGAAAATGTTACAAAGAGCAGTTGAAATAAAGCTAGATGTTAAATGGGATCGGACTTGAACTGGTGTTTTAAAACCAAGTTTAACACAAAATCTGGAAAAAAAGACACAACCAAAAGGGGATAAGGCTTTTCGACCAAATGTATCTGCAACTACCTAGCCTTTTGTGACATCTTTAAATCTGAATAAAGAAACACAAACAGCAATGCTGGCCCTATAATTGAATCGCAAAGCAGATATGAATATGCAGATTTCCAATTTCCCTCTACCAAGTTCTATCGTCAAGTACCTACTCTTATAAACCAGTCAAAAAGTTATAATGACTCATGCCTCGGGCTTACTGACAGCGACCAAAATAGAATCAGGTATATCTATCATAGAAGTCATAACCTGCAGCTATGAGATTCTGGCTGTTATGACCACATGGAACTTTCCAACTAACTCACCCACGTCTGCAACATCAGGCTTGGTAACCATCGTAAACATTTACTGGAATCCGCAAAAGATTTCTACAATGAACATGTGCGACAAAGTGGCCCACACAATTGATGAGATCGCAATTAAATACAAATCCCCTAACATTCTGATTTGCGGAGATCTCAACGCGAATTGCACAATCCATAGCACGTCTGAGGAAAAAGACTTAGATAAATCTTCTGCGATAACTAGGGGTCTGGCGTGGAGTTCCATTATGAAATCCAGAAACCTTCTGAATTCTGCCACTGCCATACAGCGAGACTCGTTACTACCGACATGGGAGCGTGGCGGGTCTTCAGCTACTCTCGACTACATCTTTGTCTCTGAATCAGTGTTCCACAATATAATTGCCTTTGAAGTTATCAAAACAAAGTATAGTGACCACAACCTACTGAATCTCACTTGCAGAAGTAATCGGAGCATACCTCAATATTATGACACAGCCATTGAGACTAATCCTCAACATACTCGGCTATGCATGATCGCCTCTGACGTTCATAAACTCACAGACCAATTCTCCATCTTAATGTCTGACCCTACATCGAGAACGGAGATGGCAAGATCGAGTTACATCCCTCTTCTACTTCCTTTTAAAAAACCGAGGAAGATTTGTAGCCATCCTATTAATCACCACACTCATGAATATAATTCAGCTCTGGCCAGCAAACGTAGATTCATAAGAAAACTAAAAAGAAAGGCAACAACTTTGAATCAACCTATACTTTGGGAAAAACTTATGGTTGAAACAAGAAACTACGAACAATGGCTGAGAAACTCAAGAGGTGTCCTATATCAATCAGATGCCGAAGAGATGCTGAAGGCTTTGGCAAATAAAAAATCCTGAGACTTTTGGTCATTAATTAATAAATCGAACAAACTTCCAAACTCACAGATGCCCAATCCAGTGTCGGAAGAAAAATGGACCGCTCATTTCCTGAACCTGTTTGAACCAGCAAAAGGCAGTGCTAACGAAACCAGACAACAAAAGGACTCAGTCTGGTTGGACCAGACAGAGACTGTCGAGATTAAATCAACTATTCTGAAACTAAAGTCGTCAAGAGCTTTGGGCCCAGACAGGCTCACAAATTGCGACCTATAAACAACATCCGGATGAGTGGGACAACCTTATTAGCTCAATTTTTGAAGTATGCCGAGAGAGTAAAACCATCCCGGTGTCATGGACGAAAGCTCTGATCGTCCCGATCTTCAAAAAGGGCACCAGAGACGACCCTCTGAATTATAGACCGATAGCCCTGCTGGATGTAATTGGAAAGGTATTCGCCACAATTCTTTTGAACCACTTCCGTCATTGGGCTGCCACTGCACGGTGTTCTGACTCTCTTCAAACAGGATTCCAAAAAAATGCCAGCACGAGTGCTAACATACTGTGTTTGAACTTACTTAAAGACAGAGTTCTGATTGGATCCCCACGTATATTTCTAGCGTTTGTCGATCTGTCCCAAGCATTCGACAGAGTGGACAGACAGAAATTATGGCTCAAATTTAAGTCCTGGAAATGCCCTGAGAGCCTCTTGGATCCAATAATCCATCTACACTCCAACACCAATATAAAAGTCTGTCTAAATAACCAAGGTTTAATCTCGAAATCTATACCTACCTTCCGTGGAGTAAAGCTGGGATGTCCTTTGGCTCCTGCCTTGTTCATATACTTTCTCGGAGACTTTAAAGAGACCCAATCCACAATCAGATCATTTCCACCAAAAATAGGTAATACTAAGGTCCTGAGACTTTTATACGCAGACGACCTGATATTACTCGATCAGACCCAGGTCGGGCTGCAACGTCAACTGGATAATCTTACAGCCTACACCGCTGAAAACAACCAGGAAATTAACAAATCAAAAACCAAGATAATGATTCTCCAAAAACCAGGAATTAAAAAAAAAGAGACTTTCAACTGGCTCCTCAATGACACAAAAATAGAAGTGGTCGAGACTTTCAAATATCTCAGAGTGCAACTTGACAGTACCAAGAGGGCCCGGAACATGCAAAACGATCTATGGTCTATGGTCGAAGGCAAAGAATTTAGCTGCACAACTGAGAGCAGTTGACCGAAAATATGGTAAATTCTCTCTCCAACCAGCGATCAGCTTCTATAAGGCCAAGATTATTCGCTCGCAGACATATGGTATGGATGCTACCCCGTCTATTCCATCGGGTTTCATCTGGAGATCCGTTTTGGGCCTACCAAATTCCACTGCTGTAGCTCCGATAAGACGGGAACTTGGCCTTGTTTCCCTAAAAGCAGTGGTAGACATCTCCGCCTTACAACTATACAGGAAACTCATCCATCCTGAGAGCCTTGAAATTTACTGCATGATTGCAGAAGAGATTGAGATAGGCAATAATCACGCAATGAATAAGTGGGCTATGGACCAAAATTTGAAATTACAGGAAATTGCGTGTTGTAAAGAGGACCTAAATTGGAATATACCAACTGGATCTCGACTACGGAAGAAGCATCATGCAATAAACTACTAGTTCATCTCCCAATGACTATCAATAAACTGAAAGAACCAATGGCATATTGTAAAAGATATCCAAATAAAGCATTGATGAGAATCTTTTTAAAAGCCTGTCTTAACATCCTGGCGACGCAGGAAATTCTTGCGATCAGAACAGGATCCATGGCAAAAGCCTGTAGACTCTGTAAAAATTCTGATGAGACAGAATCCTTTAGGCATTTGCTAAGGCTCTGTCCTGCCCTGCACCAAGCAAGGATCGCCTTTTTCAGCCCTCTGACAGTAAATTCGTTTCCTGGTAATGAAGAAATCTGGTGGAATCGCCTAATCACTGGGGACAAGACGCAATGGCACACGGCGTCTGCAAAACTTCTAAATCTAGCAATGGAAAAAACCAAAGTGAACGTTGATATTTGATTCTTGAATATCTTCTACTGGCGGAAGTTCTGTTCTTGTCCCCTTTGTGATGTTTCTGCAAATCTTTCTTTTCTGTGATTGAATCTTCTTTGAGGTCTTGTAAAAATCTTATTTGATTATATACAAGTAATAAAAAAAAAAAAGAAAAAATAATGACTCATGTATTGAACCAAAAAACACAGGCTTTTTAGAGCAGGATATTCCACATAGATTAATATTAGAGCTTATTGTTCGATCAGATGATGTGTTCTTAAATTGCACTAATGTTGTTAGATTGTTCCATGAAATCCCATGCTTCTGTGTCCTAACATCAAAAAATACATATTAAGTTCATTTAATAGATGAAATCTACCAGGACGGATGTGGTTCAACTTACTATCCCTTCTAAGATAGCGGTTAAGATGCTGTTGGCTGAAGTGGAGGCCATAATACAAATGGGATATGTTGTTACTCCATGTTACTCAGAGAATTGATGTAGGATGGAGAAATGGGGAAATTGAAACTGCTATTCAATATGGGTCCAAGGAATAGCAAAGAGAGTTTTTAAAAATAACTTGCCCAAACTCTCCACAATTGATTTTTAAAAAGGACCAAGATGATTAGTGTAGGCTTACTCAAAATTGAATAGGGGATTTTCAAAGTCTGAGAGATAGAGTCACAGGTTTTTAGCAAGAAAGTGAATGTTCACAGCCTGGCAGTTCTTATTTGGAATACAAGGGGTTTCAATAGTTTCTTAAACAGTGATGACATTAAAAAAAAGAAATCAGTACTAATTGTATTATTTTGTTACAAGAGTTGTGGCTACCCTCAAACATGGTTGTGGATGGTTATACAATAATACAACAATTAGCAACTTCCTCAGCGAGGGGTGTCCATCAGCAGGTCTCCTAATCATGATAAAGAATATTATCTTAGAAAAGTATGAAATTGTGTCTAACACTATCTATGGCCTTTTGCCCGTAACAATTACAAGTTACTTTAAAAGGAGAATTTATGACTATTATTATTTGTATTATTTTGTTATTATTTGAGTGCGGACCTAGCTTCTGGAATCAACGTGACCATTTTCTTGCTGATATGGAAGGGCAAAATAATATGTTAGCTGGTGTCTTTAATTCAGATAACTTGACTGCCGTGAATGGGAATAACAACTCGGCAATTAGAAATCTGTAGTTTAGGAAAACAAGTTATAAGCATGGAAAAAAATAGGGTGAATTCTTTGAAAACTGGAGCCCTAGAACAGCAAATGGAAACATTGAGGGTGATATTCCATGGAAGAGTACTTGGCTAAGTAGAGATTTGAGATCCTGAATTGACTATTTCTTTTTCACTCCTTTTCTGTTTGATTTGTTTGTCATTTTTGAAGTTGTAGACACGTCCTTGAGTGACCACAATATGTTAAAGCCGGTGCTTAAAATTAGAGATCGCATCTGCATCGGAATGTACTAACTTAATAGTTCACTTGAAAGGTCACAGAATAGCAAGGAAGATTAGTATTGTTATAAGCCTCAACAATCAAACTAGGCAATTTTTTCAAGACTCTACACTAGAGGCAAAGTTTGAATCTATTACCTCTCATAGTTTTCACTAACTCCTCTCGAAAAATGTAAAGCAAAATGACCCCACAAATAAAGGCCCTAATTCAACTAGACACTGCTTTGATCCAGTGATACAAGCCAGAAAGAGTGCCTTCAGATGTAATCTAAGGCTAATGAATAGGTCTAGAAGTTGGCATGGGGGACCATAAACATAAAGTAAAACAAATTCCACAAACATACAGAAATTGGCTAAAAGCTTATCACCATATTCCGATGCAGAAGGAGGAGAATATATTCTCTGTGTGGTTGTCCAATAAAATTCACAATACTTTTGGGCTCTTATTAGCGATATATCTACTAATCTGGATGCCCTATTTATTTATTTATTTATTAAATTTATATAGCGCGCAGACACCCCAGGGGCATTGTGGCACTGTTACTTGCAAGGAAGACTTAGTTACAATGTGTGCAGGTTGTGCCTTGGGTTACAGTGAGGCAGTGACCTGTGATCAGATATACCACATAATAAATCATACAATATAATCATGTGGGCTAGGCCATGTGTTTGTTAGATGAACAGGGTCGTTTTCAGGGCTTTCCGAAAGGCGGTCAGTGAGGGTTCAGAGCGCAGGGAGCTAGGGAGGGTGTTCCAGTGTACGGCAGCGAGGTACCGGAAGCTGGAGCCCCCTGCTCTGGTCCTTTTTACCCTGGGTACTGAGAGCATGTTGGCATAGGGTGACCTAGTGGGTCTTGTGGAGGAGACCGGGTGGATCCTCTGGGAAAGGTACATTGGGGCGGCAAGATGGACACATTTGTGGGTGATGCTTAGAGCCTTGAATAAGATCCTTTCCTTTATGGGGAGCCAGTGGGACGCTTTTCTGGCAGCGGTGATGTGCTCTCTCTTGGCAATGCCTTGTGCAGCGTGTAGGGCACTGTTTTGTATTACTTGGAGCTTCTCAAGATTTTTGTTGGAGGTCCCAAGGAAGAGAATATTGCAGTAATCAAGTCGCGAGCCGGTTAAGGCCCTGGCTATGTTAGTGCAAGTGTCTTTTGTAAGTCTAAGTAGACGCCTAGTGTTTTTACCGTGTCAAGTACTGGGATCGTGATTGAGTCAATGGTGAAATGACTGAACTGTGCGTCAAGTTTCTTGATGGTGTCAGGGGAGCCTACGAGTAGGAGCTCAGTTTTGTCAGAGTTAAGGCAGAGGCCGTTGATAGCCATCCACATTTGAATTGTGTTGTAAATGTTGTTGACGGTAGCAGAGTCCGTGTCATAGTCGCCTGTCAGAGTGAGAAGGATCTATGTGTCGTCTGCGTAGTTGGTGTAAGAGATGCCCATGGCGTCAAGGATGAGGAAGAGGGGGCGGGTGAAGATGTTGTAGAGGGTGGGGGAGAGGCAGGAGCCTTGGGGCACCCCACATAGCATGATAGAGGGTGATGCAGTGGCTAGGTCAGAGAAGACCTGCATGGTCCTGCCTTGGAGGAAGGAGGTGATCCATGTAGTGGCTTCTTGGGAGAAGTTGGCTGTGGAGGAGAGGTGGTGGCAGAGGATGTCGTGGTCTACAAGATCAAAAGCTGCCGACAGATCCAGGAGAAGGAGCAGGACAGGTTTGCCTTGGTCCCTTGCGTCGTCCATTTGGTTTTTGAGGTCGAGTAGGGCGGTCTCTGTCCCATGCCTAGGGCGAAAGCCGGATTGTCTCAGTCCAAGGAGGTTCTGTTCTTCAAGGAAGTGCTGGACCTGCAGGTAGGCTGCTTTGTCTAGAATCTTGAGGAGGAAAGGGGCAGTGGTGATGGGGCGGTAGTTATTAGGGGAGGTGGGGTCAAGTGTGGGTTTCTTTATGAGGGGTCGGACCCATGCTTCCTTGAGGCAGGCGGGGACTCTCCCTGTGGTGAAAGAGGCGTTGACGAAGGCTGTTAGGAAAGGCGCCAGGGTGTCTGCGCAGTCTTTGATGATGGAGGCAGGACAGGGGTCGCCTTTGCAATTGGAAGGTTTTATGTTTTTTATAATGTTGATCATGTCGTTTTCTTGGATGGTTTTAAACGAGAAGGTGGGTGGGGCCTCAGTGGGTGATGGGGGCAGTGGTGGTGGGGAGGGTGTAGTGTGGGTGGAGAGTGTTAGTTTGGTGTTCAAGCTTTTGGCTTGGAGGGAGCTGATCTTATTGTGCATGGCTGTTTGGATGTTGTCACACCATTCTTTGTCCTTAGTGAAGTTTTGGGGGGTGGGTGTGGGGGTCTCAAGTTCCCTGAATATGGCGAACATTTCCTTGGTGTTCGACTTGGCCTCAGTAATTCTCTCTTCAAAGGATTTAGCTTTGGCTTTAATGATGGCTTTCTTGTAATTATTTGCAAGGGATTTGAAGTTGAGTTTGTCTTTCTCATCCCGGGATGTTTGCCAAATAGCTAATGCTGCCCGTTTGTGGTGCATAGTTTTAGAAGGTCTTGGGTGAACCACGCATTAGCGTGTCTAGTGGGTTTGGTTTTCCGAGGTTTAAGTGGGGCGATGGTATTGATTGCTGCTGTGATGGCAGTATCATAATTTTTTGCCAGGGTTTCTGGGTCGTTGGAGAATGGGGCTGTGAAGGCAGGTCCCTGTAAGAAGGGTAGGAGTCTTTCTTTGGTCAGTTGACGGGCACTCCTTGTAAGGGCAGGAGGCAAGGGTAGAGGGGGGTGGGATGTGGTTGTAGTGGTGGGGATGTTAAAGGTGATGGTGTGGTGGTCGGACCATGGGGTGGGGGTGTTGCCCGTGACTGTGATGGGGCAATTGTGGTGGGCGATCCAGTCTAGTGATCTGCCTAGGGCGTGTGTGGGGTTAGTGATGGTGTTGACGAATCCTAGGGTGGCTAGAGCTGTGTCAAGGGCTTTGGCCGTAGGGTCTTTGGCGTCATTCAGGCCAAGGTTGATGTCTCCAAGGAGAATGGCTTTGGATGACTTTTTGAGGTTGTCCGCCAGGAGGTGGGTAATGGAGGACTGGAAGTCTCCCAGGGGGCCTGGTGGTCGATAGATGAGGAGTAGGGTGATGGTGCATTGGTGCGAGATGGTGAGTTTCAATTGAAGGTAGTCGCTGTTATTGTTGATAGTTTTGTCAGCCTTTCTGATGGTGATCGAGTCTGGCTATGAGTGCGACACCGCCTCCAGTGGTCATGCGATCTTGTCTCGTGATGGCATAGCCAGGTGGGAGAGCGAGGGATAGGGCGGGGCCTGAGGCTTCATGTAGCCAAGTTTCGGTGACCATTAGAAGATCTAGATCTAGGGTGTAATAAGGTCGTGGATGTCTAGTGCATGCGCATTGATGGATCGGGCGTTGATGAGGGCACATTTGAGGTGCGGTTCAGGGGTGACATTGATGGTCGAGGGTGGCACATCCGAGCCAGTGGGGTGGGCATTTTCTGGGGTCATAGACACAGATAAAGTAGCATTTGCATCATTAGGTAGCAAGGCAGTGGTAGAAGAATTGCAGATAGCGGTAATTTCATTCAAACCAGTGGGGGGCATGTTTTCTGGGGTCATAGACACATATAAAGTGGCATTTGCATCATTAGGTAGCAAGGCAGTGGTAGAAGAATTGCAGATAGCGGTAATTTCATTCAAACCAGTGGGGGGCATGTTTTCTGGGGTCATAGACACAGATAAAGTGGCATTTGCATCATTAGGTAGCAAGGCACTGGTAGAAGAATTGCAGATAGCGGTAATTTCATTCATACGTTTCAGTGACACATTAACAAGAGTCTTAGACATTGTATCCAATGCAAATGGGTCACGGCGGTGCTTGATAAGTGGGTTCAGCTTCGCTGTGTGGCTTAGTCTATGGTATAGATGCAGTACTGGGGAAGTGGCCTTTCGGTTAGTTGTAGCTATGGTTCTCGACTGTAGGCGTGCATTGCGTGCACTTGTGGGGATGGGCAGAGTGACCAATACGCTAGGTAGAGTACGTGTGCGTAGACGGTCTCTACAATGCAGTACCGTCCCTAAGGGTGCATGGGATCTACATTATCAAAGGCTTTACAAACATCCAGATCAGGAAATTGATGTACTGGCCCCGGATTTAGAGCGGGTGCTGAACTTTGACATACAAGATGTTGAATTACAATAGCTATATAGACCTCGCTCGAGGGCTGTAACGGGCGTTATGGGCCCTGAAGCCTGAGTTAATAAAGTATGAGGACCCATAACGATGGTATTGCCCGAGGGAAAAGTCAATTAAGCTATTAGAGCCATGGCCAAAGAGACAAAAAGGTAATTTAAAAATATAATTTCCCCAGCATGGGGTATGGCATGGATTTGCATGCTCATGAATATTTCCCGTCGTCAGGCTGTGAATCCTCGGTAAGAAAAAAGAAAGCAGTATTGCTTTAAAAGCTTGAATACGGCCTTTCGTCTTGTTATCTGTAACATCGCGCGGCGTCACTCCAATGGGACGCGCGGATGGGTGAGATGGGTCACATGACCAGGGTAGTTTCCTTTCACCCTCCATAGCGTCCGGTTGTTTTTTGTGTATGCTGTGTGTGCCTGCGGGCTAGCGCACCCTCCCTCACATAGTGTTAGGCAGAATCAAGTGCAGTTCCCTTAGACAGCACTAGACCAGATTAGGACTACAGGTGAGAGCAATAAATCCCCTTTGGTATCAGTCTGTACCACAAAGATTTAGTTGGTAGCTATGGCTGAGCAGTCAGACTTATCGCAAGAGGGAGATTAGCAGTATTCAGGGTTTACACAATAGGTCTATTAGACTATGGCACAAGGAAACACTGACCAAAGCTTGTTAGTTAAAAAGAAGATATATATTTATTTTATATACTTCTAATCAAACACATATATCACAAGTATCAAGCAAGTTAAATTAAGTCAAGGGAAAATATACACACTCCCTCTATGAATTGTAGACCAGATGAACCAGAGTGAAAACAGAGCAAAACAACACATTGAAAACTACACACAAGGTATCCTCTAATAATTCCTAAAGGGAGGGAAACACAAGTTATTCAGAAATAGGTTCTTATACACCCTAGCAACACTTTGCATCAGTTGTGAACCAGTTCAGCAAAACAGTGCATCAGTGTAAGCAATACTTAAAATGAAAACTGAGCAAAATGGCATTTCACATTGATTATGCAGAGGGAAGAAAGAGTAGTTATAAGAAAGGGGTGCACCACACAGTTCGAATGGAGAATCAATCTCGAGAAGGCAGGTCTAACAATGTGACCAGAGTCAATAGGCCTGTGCCAGAGTTAGTGGTACAGGGCAAGGGCCCAGGAGCAAAATGTTCTCGTAGCTGCAGTCAAGTCTTTGGTTAACGATATTTGAAGAGGTGGTTGCAAAGGTTTGAAAAGACAATGTTAAGAGCGAGGGGCGGCCAACCCAACAGGTAGGTAAAAGGATTTAAAACACCTTTAGCACTACCACGAAGGAGGGCGGCCTGGCGAAAAATTTACCTTAAAATGGAGAAGTGGCTCCTGCGGTGGCGGTTGTTCCTGGTAGTTCCTGCAGTTCGGTTGATCCAGCAGAGGAAGAGAGGCACTCGTCGTGGAGGAAGGTTCGAGATACTGCACTACCCAGGGATGAAACCAGCCGTGGTGCTGCCCGACGAATAAAAGGTATGCTCCTTTAAATCGCAGTCCGGGTAGACTGGTGCCTGGCTATCCAGCCTCCGTGTACTGGGTACGGGAGATTCGAACAAGGCAGGTCCAGGAAGGCGATTGGCAAACTGGTTGGCCCCACTGGCTCAAGGGAAGAAGGCTCTTCAAGGTGAAGATCTTCTCTCGTCGTGTTGAGAAAAGTGGTGAGACGCTGCAGCAGTGCTTCACCGGTAGTTCAGTCGTTGCAGATGGCTTTGGCTTCTCTCCTCTTCGGCTTCTTAGTTCCAGTGGTGACGTCTTGCCCTTCCAGACCTCAGGATCCTGCTTTTATGCAAAAAGATCCCCCTTCATTCAGCCTAGCTGTCACTCACACAGTGGAGTGGTCATCTTGGCGGGAGACCCTCCAGCCTATCAGGATAGAGTGCGACATGGGTTGCTGAGGCAACCCTGTCCAGGGGTCCTACTCCCCCTCCCACACAATGGACCCACCCCAGACTCAGTGGCGCCGAAAGGTGGGCTTCTTGGTGGAAGCCCGCCAAACGGACGAACAAAGGATCCCCAACCTGGGTTAGGAGTTTAGAGAAAGACACGAGAAAGAAGTTATATTAAAGTTCTGGCAAATAAAACCTACCGGAGCAAAGTTAATATTAAAATGCACCGGCGGTATGTTACAGGCTGTCAGAAAATGTGGTAGCCTCGAACAATGGGAAAATCCCATAGAGAAATATTTGCGGTCGAATATTTATGGTAGTAACCACTGCCACCAGCCAGAAACTTTTGAGAGAGGTACTGTAGGGTACACTCTCGAAAATGAACATAGGGTAAAAACTATTAACCCCTTCCAGTACCTCCATAGTAAGATGGGTTGTACTGGTTTAGTTCATAGGATGTGACTAGTAAAGTCAATGGGGACTATACATGCTCTGGGAGACATTAGTCAGTCCCAGGGTATGGAGTCTATGTTTGGGGGTCGCTACGACACCCCCGTCACTGAACTGAGGGTGCTGTGTAACACATGTGAATAAAGATGGTTCCTATGGGGTTGAGAAAGATCCCATAGGAATTAAACACAAAAATAGCCTAGAACACACATAGCAAAAGTGCCTAAGAGTGGGAAAAAGAGTCTCACTCTTAGCAGGTAAAAAGAAACAAACCCTTCAAATCCAGCAAAGCTGCTGTGGGACTCTATAGGTAAGGGAAATTAGCCATAAAATGAGAATTCTCCCTAACACATAGCAAATACACTACACTGGTAACGAGCTTGGGATCATCCAACCCGCTCTACAGCAGAGGACGACTCGCTACACGCGGTCCGGCTAGAAAATGGAGCGGAAGTGAAGCGGAGCGCGAAAAAGACCGGCAAGGCCTGTGGGCCCACAGGTAAGTGCATGGTATATCAACATCGCCCCATCCATGCCCCAAAATACCCCACAGAGGCCCCAGGGATCATTCAGAGAAACTGAGGGCCAACACCAGAGGCATCAATGCTCAACATGCTATGATTGGGCATGAAGATTGCAACAATCTGCCATAACTTTAAAAAGGAGTGACACCCAACCAAGTTACACAGACAAGGTGGGGCAGGCCAGTGGACACAGCAGGACACCATGTAAGACCAGGATCAGAATCCGACTGCACCTGCCCGCGCTCAAGACTACAAAGGGAGACAAACATTCCCTGTGTCTTCAATACTGCCTTTTGACACGGTAGATACGACCATCATGGGTCCACGATGGACCAGGTGGATGAAGGAGTTTGATGCCTACCTGAATGCAGTAGGGCTTCAAGAGGACAAAAGCATCATCGGTTTACTCACTGTTACTGCAGGTCCTAAAGTACGCAATATCATTGTTGAGTTGCCCAAGGACAGAGTATAAATATGATGAGCTAACGAAAATACTGAAAGAGCACTTTGCCACGCATTGAAATGCCGACTATGAAAGGCACATATTTCACACTACCAAACAGCTCCAAGTAATCGCAGGCTGTGAGTCACTCATCCTAAAAAATAAGATTCTGCAGGTGCCCCACTCACTGGCAGAAATACTTGTGCTGGTGCGGACATTGTCGGCTCTGGACTTAGAAATTTCCACATTGAGCAAAACACACATGACAGTGCCCGTCATCAAGGAAGACGTAATAAACAAGATGTAGTCGCAACCGACTGCATCACACGACACTGGGCAAGAAAAACATCAATTCTTTCGATGCAGACATGACCTTCTCGATGATAGATCATGCCCAGCCATCGGTCAGGTATGCTCGGCCTGCGGCAAAGAGGATTACTATCGAGCGATGTGCCGAAATCCCAAGGCAATGAGGGCCACCTTCACAGATCAAGGACTGCACAGACATCGGTCCCCGCCCAGGTACCACAAGGAAGAAAGAACAAAAGGAACAAAAAGAAGATACCACAAAGAAAGACACCACACAAGAGGATAATACTCGCAGTCCCCAGAGGGACGCCGAAAAAGGAGACAAAGGATACACAGATTATACAGATCCACACATTCACCAGCGAATCAGAGTTGCAATCCAGCACGAACAGGCATAAAAAGTGATATTTATATGCTCTGGGGAATCCAATTGCATCAGAACATAGCGCCACTCTGCAACTGACCATGTAAAACCAGGAATTCTAATTCCAGAGTCAGAATGCCTGAAACTAATAAGCAAACCAAGACTACGCAAAGCACAAGTGGACATCTACGCTTACGGGGCCAAAAATACCCTGCCTAGTTTAGGCACATTCAGAACATTGTGCCATCACAAAGACAAGAAAGATCAAATAACAGTGCACGTCCTGGAAACCGAGGCGGCAAGCGGCTGCATATCAAGTTTCAAATCGGCGGTCCAAATTGGCCTCATCCACATCTTATACCGGTTGATGGCAGAGAAATACATGGATCTGGCGGCCAAAGTGATGGCAAACTTTCCAAGTGCCTCATTAGGACCCTGGCGGTCCCGTAATGAACGGTGCTGGTACAGGACCGGTACCGTTCATTACGGGCTGCCTATTACGAGGCCTGCTAGCCGGTCCCACTTTTTACGCCTGGTCAGACCAGATGTGAAAAGCGGGATCGGCTAGCAGCCCAGGATGCTAACAACAGGCCTATCATTAACGGGCCCGCTGTTAGCATCCTCCCCATTCCCATTGAACCCTAAGGGCTCGAATGGAAATGGGGATTGATATTTACCGGGTCTAAGAAAAGGGCAATTACCGGGTCCGCCAAGGTCGGCAGGACCCGGTTATTGCTCTTTTCTTAGACCCGGTAAAAAATCATTACCAGCGGCAGCCGTGCCCTTATTAAGGGCATGGCTACCGGCAGGGTCGTAATGAGGCCCCAGTGGGGCTCATTACAAGGTTGGAGGTAGCCATGCCGGTAAAACCCGCAAGGCTACCTCCAAACCGTCAGGAAAATCAGGCACCCATGAATGGGCAATTACCGGGGTATTCCCTGTAGACCTGTAATTGCCCTTTTGCGGGTACCGGAGCCGGTAGATCCCCATTCCCATTTGAGCCCCATAGGGCTCAATGGGAAAGGGGATGCCTGTAGCACCGGCACGGTTCATTACCATGCTGGTGCTTCAGGTTTGCTGGGCTCGTGGGTGCCTTTCATTCAGCCAGGTCAGACATGGTGGAATGAAAGGCACCCGGGAGCACAACACTGAGTTTGCCGGTCCGGATACAAGGGAACCGGTAAACTTACCGGTACCCTTGTATATGGACCAGCAACCTTATAAAGAGGCCAAGTGAGTAGGTGCGTTACATAACAACCTTCAACACGCATCTAGGGCTCTTTCGATACAAACGCCTGAGCTTCGGGATTCATCAGCTAACGAATATTTCAAGAGGAAATACGCAAACTCATTCGACATATACCACATTGCATCAACTATAGTGATGACATTCTACTATTTGGACACTCACAGAAAACACATGATGCCACGCTAATGAAGGTGTGCACAGCACTGAAGGACGCTAATCTCACACTGCATAAAGAAAAATTGGACTTTAACAAAGGCACCCTCAAATTCTTCTGACACATTTTCTCTCAAAAAGGAATCCAACCCGACCCCTACAAAATAAAAGCTCTGACAGAAGCTCCTAGGCCTGAAACCGTGGCGCAAGTATGATACTTCCTGGGTCTGGTGAGTTATTGCACCAGGTATGTCCTGATTTCGCCAACACCAGCACATCCCGCAAGCGCTCACGAAACAAGATGCCAAATTCAAATGGGGACTGGCGCAACAGGAAAGCTTTGATGCAATACGGAGGGACATGACAGAGGACGTATGTATGTCCTACTTTGATCCCAATCTTCACAAAGAGCTCACAGTGGACGCTGGCCCCGTAGGACTGGGGGCAATCCTAGCACAACACTATTGGAGTGAACACCAAAAGAAAGATAGTGTCCTATGCCAGTAGGAGTCTAAAGGAAACAGAGCAGAGATATTCGCAGGCTGAAAAAGAGGCCCTAGCGGTCATGTCGGCTTGCAAGCACTTCCATTTGTTCTTGTATGGCAAGCCATTCATGATAATCATGGACCAGCAAGCGCGTGTTACGATCTACAGAAAAACGACAGCACAGATGACGAGAATCGCAAGATGGGGACTCCGTCTCCAGGAATACAAATACTCAATAATCCACAAACCAGGGAAGGACGAAAATCAAGCAGACTTCTTCTCTCGATATCCGCTCGCATGCCAAGCTAGCACTGGTAGCGTCCTGCATTGGAAACGGAAGATGGAGATCTGCGGAAGAGGCACTTCAGCAAGTCCTGCGCAGGATGACTGACTGTTCAAGAGACTGGCGAAGTCTAAAGAGGAACTATCCATATCGCCATCAGCCCTACTACTAAAGGGTGACAGGATAGTCATACCAGAGATACTGCACCAGAAGATCATAGATATAGCACAAAAAGGTCATTGTGGAATTGTCTTCACAAAACCCATGCTGCGAAGCAAGGTATGGTTCCTGGGAATGGAAAGACTAATAGAGGAAACGCTAAAATCCTGCCACATCTGCCTGACCTTACAAACCATAGTCTTCCCAGAACCACTACACATGGCAGAGCTCCCAAATGGCGTATGGGAGGAAGTGGCCATAGACTTTTTGAACCTCTAAGTTCAGGCGAATATGTTCTGGTAGCACTGGACGAGCCCTTGTGCTACCCAGAAACTGAAATAGTGGCCCCTGCAGCTGCCACAGCACTGATACCGGTGCTAGATCACATATTCTCAGCGTTTGGAATACTAAAGGTGGTCAAATCGGACAATGGCCCACCGTTTACCAGCAGGGACCTCTGAGATTTTGCAAACTCCCTGGGATTCCAGCACAAGAAAATCACTCTTCTCGGGCCCCAGGCAAATGGAGTGGTGGAGCGCTTCATGGTAAACATCAAAAGGGCAGTCCGCATCGCAACAATCCTAAGGGATTACCGCAACACACCCCATGACTCCACAGGAAAGTGTCCAGCAGAACTCATGTTCGGACGTCCCGTCAGGTCGAGGGTACCACAGGAGGAACAGGAAATGGAATTGAGTAACGAGATGAAAAAGACAAGGGAAGCAGACAAGAGGGCAATGGAAAGAATGAAGGACTATGCAGACCGAAGAAGGGCAGAAGCTGCAGAAGTATCAGTGGGGGAACAAGTACATACGACAAGTACAGATGCACAAGGACATGCCACCATTCGACCCATGGCCCATGAAAGTATCCCACGTCAAGGGCTCCTTGATCAAGGCAGAAAGAGATGGATGGGTAATAAAAAGAAATAGCTCATTCTTCAGAAAAGCAGGAGAGGACACCAGTTGGACAAACGGACAATGGAGTGAGGAAGAAGACATACAAAGGGGGTCTGGATACTCGGCAGACGAAGATGAGCCAAAAAGAGAGTAGCACAGGAGTCTGGATGAACATCACCTCGACAAGGAAGACCTTGCCGCTTTATTCTGAAGCCTCGACGGTGGATTGAGGAAATGGGGTAGGACTATAGTTATTTTGGGGGGAGATGTAGCATCGTGTGACCTCACCCCAATGGGACACGCCCATGTGTGAGTTGGGTAACATGACCAATGGGGATGTGCAAGTGCACCGCGCGTGAATAAAAGGTGTTGCCTTTCACCCTCCATAGCGTCCGGGTGTTCATTGTGTATGCTCTATGTGGCTCCATCACAGAACGCCATGCCTCACATAACAAATACGCTACATTATCCAATCACTGTAGATCGGTCATTCTACACCCATCCAGTGATGATAGTCTACCTGAGTCTGTCCCCCGGTGGCCATCTTCAGATTTTTAACACACGTTTCGGTGGAGGGCCTCCTCGAGATTTTCTCTCAGAGCTTTTTTTGACATGTCTTGGTTTTTTCGATGACAAATATCAACATTTTTAGAACATTTTGTAAACCGCTGATACCTAGACCAGTTCCGGTAACGGGGCTTCGTTGTTGTTGCCAGGCACTCAAGGGTTAATGAGTGCGGCCCCCGCCGTTGGGAAGGCGGAGCTATTGTAACGGGGAGTGGGAAGGAAGAAAGGGGAGTTCTGGGTAAGGCGCGGGAGCGCCAGTTCCTGTTTTAGTATCTGTTAATAAACAGACGTTTGTTCTTCACTCCGTGTGCGCGTCCTCCTTTTTGACCCTTGTAAGAGGGTAACACTGGCGACGAGGCCATTCCGTGCGCACGACGGAGTCCTCCTCCTCCTTGGCAGTCCGCCACTTCCGCGCCTGGGACGCATCCGAGCCTTCGAGCTCCTTCCTTGGCAGTCCGCCACACTCGCGCTGGTGTGCGCCCGAGGTTCTTGCCGGCAATCCGCCGCACGCACGCCCACTCACATCCGGATCTCCTCCTGCTTTTCCTCCTCCTGTTTCGGCAGCGGCTGCACGCCGCATACGCGCACATTCACGCGCCACCATCCTCTCTCCCTCCGCTCCACCGGGAGCGGGCCGCCTGCTTCCCAGTGGAAGCAGAAGCACAAGGAAGTGCACAGTTGGGCCCTGACAGCCCGCCTGGCCCCCTCCTGCATTCGCGTGTTGGTGATCACACCCACGACCTCCAACAGCTCCTCAAGGTTGCCTGGGGTGTCCTCCTGCCTCCTGCACTCGCCACGACAGCCTGACAGTACTGAGGGCCGCCCCTCCCTGCAACACCAAGGACGCCACCTGCCCACTCCCGGCAGCAGACTCCAGGTGGGTGTCACGCGCACACTCACCAACCGAAGCAGCCACGCGGGCTGAGTGCAACCCCCACAAGCTACCACCACCAGGCATCATGAGCAGAAGGGGTTCCACTTCTGGGTCCGGGCCCAGCTCACCCCAACAGGTTCGCACAACGCAGCCAATTCAGCTACGGCTACCCCCGCCCTTCACCATGACCCTACAAGCCACGAAGGGACCGAGATGGACTGATTGGATGGAGGACTTCCAACATTATGTAAGGGGGTCTGGTGATGGTGACTCTCCCAACATTAGGGACATCTTCCTCAATTTGGTAGGGGGGGAGATAAAAACCGTAGTGAAATCTATCCCCGCAGCTGAACAGAACACATTCAAAAACTTGATCACGGCGTTAGATAAACTCCTCATCATAGAAGTCAACCGTGATTATGAACGTTATCTGTTCAACAAGTGCACCCAAATGCCACAAGAGACTGTTGATGATTTCATAACCCGCCTAAGGGTGAAAGGCGCAAACTGCCAATTTGACGCATTCTCGCTAGAGGAAGCAATAAGACTGAGAGTCATCGAAGGATGTCTGTCCCCTGCCCTCAAGAAACAGCTCTTAAAGAAACCTCTCACCATCCAAGAGGTGAGCGAGCTCGCCCGCATACATGAGAGGGTCGACGCCCAAGCCACATACATGGGCAATCCAGGCAACCCCAAACAAGAGACAGCTGAGCTCGTCGCGGCCATACAGCCATCTCGTCCAGGTGACAGAGGGTCACATCCATACAGAACGCAACCCACGCAAGTTCCCCGCCAACAGAGGCAATGCTATCGCTGTGGGATGTCCTTTCCACATGCAGGGTCATGCCCAGCGTTGTCCCAACGGTGCACAAACTGTGGAAGAGAGGGTCATTTTCACTCTGTGTGCCGAGAAAGCATACCATTTCTGCCGATGAGGCCCCAAGCACAGACCAGGACGCCTTTCCGCCCGCCGCATCCACAATACAACCAACCCAGATACCACCAACAAGGACAGGGTCAAAGGCGATACATCAGAGCCATTGATGAGTACCAACCACAGGGATACTCGCTGCAGCCTGACCAGGCAGATCAACCCAGGCATTTCACCGACGAATATGACCACCCCCCGATGGAATACAGGTACGAGACTGCCTACCACGACGAGCAGGAAGGTGCATACGATATGTCTTACGACCCATACGACCAGGACGAATTCGTCAATCTCATACTTGACACTGAAGAGGCCAGAGAGGCCCCCAAAATCCCCATCAAAATGGGTAACTGCCAGTTCCAATTCATGATTGACTCAGGCGCAACTGTTAACATTATGGGCGAGCAGGATTACGCCAGGATACCGAACCCGCCAGCACTCGAACTTTCTCGCTCGAGGATTTTCCAGTGGGGAACTGCAACCCCCTACAGACAGTGGGATGTTTCACGCAACGTCTCCTCTTGAATGGCCGGCAGGTTGACACGACGATACACATCATCCGATCACTTGCCAGAAGTCGATGCCTACTCAGTTACCACACGGCGTCTCGCTTGGGGCTAATTGAGATACACGTGAAAACGGGAGACACCATCACGGCAACTTTGAACAACCTAAATCTGAGAGACTCGGTCGGCTCCGTAACATGCTACCAATCACAAAACCTGATCACACAAGCTGACATCGCAAGAGACTTTCCCAACCTATGCAAGGGGCTGGGCAAGCTCAAGGCCCCTCCCATCCAGCTTTACATCGACCCCTTGGTGAAGCCAGTACCGCAACATCCTCGGAGAGTCGGTTTTCACCTGCAAGCAGCGGTGTCGGAAGCACTCCAACAATTGCTTTCTGATGGTATTATCGAACCTGCTACGGGGCCAACGCCATGGGTATCTCCCCTTGTAGTCGTGCCCAAGGAAGGGGGCAAGATCCGGCTGTGCGTGGACATGAGGGTGGAAAACACCGCCATTCAGCGTGAGAGGCATCCGGGACCGTGCATCGAGGACATGATTGTCCAACTGAACAACGCACAGATGTTCTCCAAGCTCGACCTCATTCAAGGCTACCATCAGTTGGAGTTACACCCGGAGTCCAAGCCCATCACAACGTTCGCCACCCATGATAGACTCTACAGATACCGGCGGCTAAACTTTGGGATCTCATCCGCTGCAGAGATTTTCCAGGAGGCTATACGGCAGGTGATCAGACCCATTAAGGGCACGCTAAATTACAGCGACGATATCCTCGTTTTTGGATCAACGAAGGAGTCCCATGACAAGGCCCTGCATGCTACGTGCGCGGCACTTCAGGAAGCGGGCCTCACTCTCAACATCACCAAGTGTCGGTTCAGCAAGACAAAACTGACATTTTTCGGACACATCTTCTCCCGCGAAGGGATGCTCCCAGATCCTGACAAGGTCGACACGATCACCAACCTGAGTGAACCGAAACAGGTAGCAGATGTCCGCTCGTTCCTCGGCATGGCGGGCTACTGTGCAAGGTACATACCCCACTATGCGTCCCTTACCGACCCGCTGAGGAAACTTCTACAAAAGGAGTCGATCTTCGAGTGGACCCCTGCCTGCCGTCAGGCGTTCTCTGACATCAAGCGAGCCCTTACGGAGGCGCGCCGCCTAGCATACTTCAACCCGTCGTGGCACACCGAAATTGTCGTGGATGTGAGCCCGGTGGGCCTTGGCGCCATCCTGGCCCAAACCAGCGGTGCAGATGTCCACCCAAGACATGTGATCGCCTATGCGAGTAGGGCACTGTCCACCCCAGAGCTCGCCTACTCCCAGGCAGAGAAGGAGAGCCTAGCCGCTGTCTGGGCCTGTGAGCATTTTTATAACTTCATCATCGGGAAAAAGTTCACGTTAATCACAGACCACCAGGCCCTGCTGTCCCTATTTGGGAACCCACACACCAAAATGCCCCCCATAATTGAGCGGTGGGGCATCCGCCTGCAGGAATACAATTACGACATTGTCCACCGTCCCGGAGGTGACCTGAACCCCGCTGACTATCTGTCACGACATCCCGTCGGGGCGCCACTGACCCGGAAAGGGGACGTTGCCTATGTGCAGTACATATCATCCAACTCACTACCCCCAGCGCTGTCCCTTGAGAGGGTTGCCGCCGCCTCAGCCGCAGACCCTACCACAGCCCTCGCCATCAGCCTCACGTCGACCAACAAGTGGAACGACCATCACAGAGCAATGCTGGCGCACCCAGGGGTATGCAGACAAGAGATCGAGAGGCTGGCCAGGATACATAGAGAACTGGCCGTCAAGGACAGCAACATCCTCCTCAGAGGGTGCAAGATCGTCATCCCCGCCACGCTAAGGAACGAGGTCGTCAGCACGGCCCATGAGGGACACAGAGGAGCCGACAACACGAAGAAGCAGCTGAGGTGCCACGTCTGGTTCCCATTTTTAGACACAGCAGTAGAAGAATGGGTGAGGAACTGTCATGCATGCCAGTGCACAGCCCCTCCGGAACATCCACCCCCGCTACAACACACACAGATTCCAGAACGTCCGTTGGAGCGCGTAGCAATGGACTTCTATGGGCCGACAGAAGCCGGTGACTACCTCCTGCTCTTCATAGACGAGCACTCAAGATTTCCCATCGTCAAGACAGTCACCACCACCGCATTCCTGCAAGTAGCGGCAGCAATAGAGGAAGTGTTCAGCGAGTGGGGGATCCCCAAAACAGTCAAATCCGACAATGGGCCACCGTTCTGCGGGTACGAGTTCAAGACACTAGCGGAACACTTGGAGTTTGAACACATGAAGATAACCCATCGCCACCCGCAAGCAAACGGTATGGCCGAACGCTTCATGGCGTCAATTAAGAAGACGAGACAAAGAGCCAGAGTAGAGGCAGTCGATCCACACCAGGCACTGTGCCGACTCCTACGGGACTATAGAAACACCCCCCACGAAGCCACAAACAAGATGCCCGCGGAGTTAATGCTCCGCTACAATGTGAGAACCCGCATACCTCACAACTCATCACATGAGGAGCTGCCTAACATGGACGTACTCCAAAGGGACGCAGAGGCAAAAGAGAAAGCAAGACGGGACACTGATTTCCGCCGCCACGCGGTGATACCGGACTTTCACATAGGGGATGAAGTGCTCGTCCAACAACCAACGCCCAGGAAGACAGATCCGCGATTTGCCCCAAGCCCCATGAGGGTAACCGCAGTAAAAGGCACGATGGTGACAGCCGAGGACCAGAACAGAGCTGTCACCAGGAACTGTCAACAATTCAGACACTACAGCAGACGAGAGGGAGTGGAACCGCCCCAGCGGTCGATCTCTCCAGAGCCGCGAGAATCGAGGGATGACTTGTGGATCCCTCCGGGAAGAGACCCGGGAAAAATAAGTCAGGAAGAAGGAACTCCGGAATCATCACGGCCGAGTACCCTCGACGAGAGACCTCGGAGAGCCGTCAAGAAGCCGGCGAGACTAGTTGAAGAGTGTTGACTCTGATGTTTGGACACATTGTTCGGGGGTGGTGTTGCCAGGCACTCAAGGGTTAATGAGTGCGGCCCCCGCCGTTGGGAAGGCGGAGCTATTGTAACGGGGAGTGGGAAGGAAGAAAGGGGAGTTCTGGGTAAGGCGCGGGAGCGCCAGTTCCTGTTTTAGTATCTGTTAATAAACAGACGTTTGTTCTTCACTCCGTGTGCGCGTCCTCCTTATTGACCCTTCTAAGAGGGTAACAGTTGTCAGTGAAGTTTGATGTCTGCAGTTCGTGTCAACTTGGGGAGGCCTAGTGATGCCGACTTTGTGTCTCGCCATGTCAGAAGAAGGCAGGAAAAGTCTGTTCAGGCTCTGCTCCCGGTGTGGCTTGACATACATCTACATGAAGGACAAGCACACGAGATGTCTCTACTGTCTGCAGTCCGATCATGAAGAGGACCGATGCAACATCTGCCAAAGTTTCCCGGCCAAAACCAAGAGGGACTGCTGGTGTAGTTTGTTTTGTTTTTCTTTTGTTTTTTTGTTTATTTATTTATAGCGCGCGCCAGACCCGAGGGTATCCGGGCGCGTGTACAAGAATACTTTTAGCTTACAAGTTACAGTTACACATTCCAAGTGGATACAGGATACATTGACAGCAGGAAAATGATGACCCTACAAGTTTGTGCACAGGGTAATATACAGTTTGTACACGGGGTAATATACAGAGTTATATACACAGGTATTTGTACATAGAGATGTATACACAGTATACATTAAGAGGCAAAGAGCAGGGTGGAATAGGCTGGGGGAAGAGCATGTAAGTATGCGTTCAACTACAGATTAACAGATGGGGAAGACCTAGGTAGTCCTGGTGTCGGTCAGTTACAGGTCATTTTCTTTGAGCCATTTAATACAGTTAAGTCTGAAGTGAGGATAGGATTGGTCAGACCTTAACGAGGTAGGGAGGGAGTTCCACAACTGGGCTGCTTTGACAGGGAAGCTGTTACCTCCGGCAGTGCTCAGTTTAAAAGGGGGCACAACTAGCTGGTCGGTATATGCTTCTCTGGTGGGTCTATTGGAAGTTTTTCTTTTGAACCTATCTGTTAGGTATTTGGGAGCGAAATCATTAATACTTTTGAATGTTAGTGATGCTGTTTTAAGTTTAATTTTGTCCGCTGCAGAGAGCCAATTAGATTGTCTTCTGACATCTGAGATATGCTCTCTTTTTGGGATTCCCAAGGCAGCTATGAGGGCATTATTCTGCAAGGTCTGGATTTTTTGCAACGTGTGTTTATTAGACCCTATATATAGTGCGTTACAATAGTCCAATTTGGATAATACCAGAGCTCTTGATAAGGTGAGGCAGCTGGTAGTGGACAGGAATGGTTTTGCTGCTCTGATCAACTTACAGGTGTATGCGGTGCTAGAGGCCATCGCGCTCACCTGCTTTGTTAGAGAGAGGCAAGAGTTCGAGGTGAAAACCTAATGTTTTTACCCCTTTTGCTACTTTAATGGTGTTGCCATCTATAACATGATGAATAGTCATCGTTCAGTTTTTTTGATATTTTGAGTATTCCCCAGTATGATGAGTTCTGTTTTGTCATCATTCAGGCATAGACCATGATGGGCCATCCATGCCTGAATGATGAGGTATATCCTATTCACCAAGGCCAAATCCTGTTCATAATCCCCCGAAAGTGTCATCTGCGTAGTTAGTGTAGGTGACACCCAGAAGGTCCAGATCATCGAACAGGGGCTTTGTGAAAATGTTATACATAGTAGGAGAGACGCATAGTTGATAGAGGACAGGGCCCCTGACATAGCCTCCGGGCACTCTCAGGCAGAGCCTAGATCATGCAACACTCCAGAACATTCTCCTTTGGGTAAAAGGGCGAGATCAGCCGAGGACGTATCCCCAGAGGGCACCCGCAAGAACAAGAGCCAGACTGTTGATCTGGCTAGAGAAACCGTGAATGCGGGTCCTAGAGCAGGGCACACATGCTCTCTGTCTCCTTGCCCATCTACGGTGAACTTATCAGTGATCGGCGTGTCATTGATAAGGTCCTCTAAACATGGTTTTTCATCATGGGAGAAACCTAAGAAGCACTCCCAAAAGGAATCCTCATCAAAGTCCTTGTCGACGCCCACATCCTCAGCTGCTTCAGCAACTGCAAAGCCATTGTCTATGGTTCCTCTGGCCATGACTTCGTCGACTAGACCCCTATCGACGCTTGCTTTGTCATTGGCTGCAGTGGGCGCTTCTTCGCTGACGGTCCCTTCGTCAACGATCCCGTTGATGGGCACCCCGTCTACGGCCACCTTATCCACGGCCACCTCGTCGACGAGCACAGAAAAACCGCTGTCCAAACCTGCTGTGAGGGTTTTGCTGCCTCCAAGGCCCACAACTGCTCCGACCATGACTACTGCTTCATCGTCTTCCACTACCCAGTCATTGAAGACACCGGTCGTATCTTCAGCCCTAAGAGTAGCTGCTAGAACAAGAGAGCTGTTGCCACCGGCGGATGCCCTTTCAGAACGGGTGGTAGGTCACAGAGAGAGCTCCAGTGGTCCTTTGGCCATTTACACTAACGCCGAAGATGAGATACTAGAGGATTGCCTAGAGACAGGTGGCAACAGCCCTGTAGGCATAGGGTCGCCAAGGCACACAAGCCCAGTGTGGCACGCCAGCCGTCCTCAGGGGGGTCCAGGGACCCCGCCTCAAGCCTTTAGGGATATGTCCCAAAATACACCCACTCCTGTTGCGGATTACCACATAGTGATAATGGTTGCTGTTTGGCAAATCTAATACAGAAATGAATGAATATTCAATTTACAAGCTGTCACAGGACACTCAACGATTTACATACAATATCTATACATGATACGATTGGTGCTCACCCAAGGTCAGTCCTTCGGATAATGATTCAACAAAAATATTCATTCCCTGAGATCCTATCAGGATTAACATGAGAAGACAAATGTACATTAACAATACAAGGTGCTTCAAAGCACTAATCTGCACAGTGCAAAAGTTGGACATTGAAACTTAAAGTCATATCGTCAAGACGACTGTGTTTCGGCCTAAACGAGCAGAATTAGGTAGTTGCTGTTGTGTTGGCCTTCATCAGGATGGAGCAAGTTTATACTAGGAGTATCCTGTCGGCTCAGTCGGAGGAATCAGACAGAGAAGAAAATCAGGAGGGTGTGGGGTTCTAAACAGAATATTAACTTATTCATCAATGGCAATGTATGCTTAATTGGGTAGTCAAAGGTCTCCAAGTGGAGAATGATCCGGAGGATCTTACCGTTTTCAGTTGCAATTACGGTGTGGAGCTGAAAACGTCTGGACATCAATGAGGTCCATACATCAGGATTCAGTGATCCGGGGAAGGTCCAATCTGTCGGTGAGGACCATATGTATTAATACCATATGAAGCGGGTGATAGGGTCAAACTAAATAATGACATATAGAATCCCAGGAAGGTAATCTTACCCAGCTCTTCCTTCACTGGTTGAAAAAATCTGTTATTACAGCATCTTTGGCAACAGGTCTCTTGGTCTAGCAGCTACTCTTAGGGCTGAAGATACAACCGGTGTTCAACGACTGGGCAGTGGAAGTCGATGAAGCAGTGGTCATGGTCGGAGCGGAGGCAGCAAAACCCTCACAGCAGGTTTGGACAGCGGTTTTCCTTTGCTCGTTGACGAGGTGTCTGTGGACGAAATGGCCGTAGACGGGATGTCCATCAACGGTATCATTGATGAAGCGACCGTCATCGAAGATGCGCCCACTGCAGCCAATGACGAAGCAAGCGTCGACAGGGGTCTAGTCAATGGAGTCATGGCCGGAGGACCCGTAGACAACAGCTTTGCAGTTGCTGACGCAGCCGTGGATGTGGGCGTCGACAAGGACTTTGATGAGGATTCCTTTTGGGAGTGCTTCTTAGGTTTCTCCTGTGATGAAAAACCATGTCTAGAGGACCTTATCAATGACACGCCGGCCACTGATAAGCTCACCGTAGATGGGCAAGGAGACGGAGAGCATGTGTGCCCTGCTCTAAGACCCGCATTCACGGTTTCTCTAGCCAGATCAACAGTCTGGCGCTTGGCCTTGCGGGTGCCCTCTGGGGATACGTCCTCGGCTGATCTCGCCCTTTTACCCAAGGGAGAATGTTCTGGAGTGTTGATTGATCTAGGCTCTGTCTGTGCGTGCCCGGAGGCTATGTCAGGGGCCCTGTCCTCTATCAACTACACCACCAACGGTTGGTAGCAGACCCTCTTGGTTTTGGCCGGGAACCTTTGGCCGATGTTGCATCGGTTCTCTTCATGATCGGAATGCAGACATTAGAGACATCTCGTGGGTTCAGGTATTAATATCCCCAACAAAAATATTGCCGTAAATATGGCCATTTGGTTCGGCATAGGCGATATTTTTATTGGGGATATTATGTGGGAGTGGGGGCTGTGGGGGTGTCTCCCGCACATTAAAAAATGATGCGAGGGTTGTGGGGGTGTCCCCCGCAGGGTCCATTGTGAATTTCGCCGCAAAAATATTTTTGCGGTGGAATTATCACATGGAACCATCTCGTGTGCTTGTCCTCCATGTAGATGTATGTCAAGCCACACTGGGAGCAGAGCCTGAACAGACTTCTCCTGCCTTCTTCTGACATGGCGAGACATGAAGTAGGCATCACTAGGCCTCCCCAAGCTGACACGAACTGCAGACATCAAACTTCACTGGCGACGGAGCCCCGTTACCGGAACTGACTAGGTATCAGCGGTTTACAAAATGTTCTCAAAATTTTGATATTTGTCGTTGAAAAAACCAAGACATGTCGTAAAAATCTCAGAGAGAAAAACTCGAGGACACCCTCCACCGAAACATGCGTTAAAAATCTGGAATTGGCCGTCGGGGGCCAGACTCAGGTAGACTATCATCACTGGATGGGTGCAGTATGACCCGGTCTACAGTGATTGGATAATGTAGTGTATTTGCAATGTGAGGCAGGGCGTGCTCTGCCGGAGCCACATAGAGCATACACAATAAACACCCGGACGCTATGGAGAGTGAAAGGCAAGGCCTTTTATTCACACGCGGTGCGCGTGCACATCCCCATTGGTCATGTGACCCAACTCACGCATCAGCGTTTCCCGTTGGGGTGACGTCACGCGATGCAACTTCTCCCACAAAATAACTATAGTCCTACCCATTTCCTCAATCCACAGTCGAGGCTTCAGAATAAAGAGGCAGGGTCTTCCTTGTCGAGGTGATGTTCATCCAGACTCCTGTGCTCCTCTCTTTCTGGCTCATCTTCGTCTACTGAGTATCCGGACCCCCTTTGTATGTCTTTTTCTTCCTCACTCCATTTTCCATTTGTTCAACTGGTGTCCTGCCCTGCTTTTCTGAAGAATTAGCTATTTCTTTTTATTACCCATCCATCTCTTTCTGGCATGATTATGGAGCCCTTAACGTGGGATACTTTCATGGGCCATGGGTCGAATGGTGGCATGTCCTTGTGCATCTGTACTTGTTGTACCAGTACTTGTTCCCCCACTGATACTTCTTCAGCTTGTGTCTTTCTTCTTCGGTCTGCATAGTCCTTCATTCTTTCCATTGCTCTCTTGTCTGCTTCCCTTGTCTTTTTCATCTCGTTACTCAATTACACTTCCTGTTCCTCCTGTGGTACCCTCGTCCTGACGGGACGTATGAAAATTAGTTCTGCCGGACACTTCCCTGTGGAGTCATGGGGTGTGTTGTGGTACTCCCTTAGGATTGTTGCGATGCGTACTGCCCTTTTGATGTTGGCCATGAAGCGCTAAACCACTCCATTTGCCTGGGACCCGAGAGGAGTCATTTTCTTGTGCCGGAATCCCAGGTAGTTTGCAAAATCTCAGAGATCCCTGCTGGTAAACGGTGGGCCATTGTCCGATTTGACCACCTTTAGTATTCCAAACGCTGAGAATATGCAATCTAGCACCGGTATCAGTGCTGTGGCGGCTGTAGAGGCCACTATTTTAGTTTCTGGGTAGTGCTCGTCCAGTGCTACCAGAACATATTCCCCTGATCTCAGAGGTCCAAAAAGTCTATGGCCACTTCCTCCCATACTCCATTTGGGAGCTCTGCCATGTGTAGTGGTTCTAGGAAGACTGTGGTTTGTAAGGTCAGGCAGATGTGGCAGGATTTTAGCGTTTTCTCTATTAGTCTGTCCATTCCCGGGAACCATACCTTGCTCCACAGCAGGCGTTTTGTAAAGACAATTCCACAATTACCTTTGTGTGCTATAGCTATGATCTTCTGGTGCAGTATCTCTGGTATGACTATCCTGTCACCCTTTAGTAGTAAGGATGATGGCGATATGGATAGTTCCTCGTTAGACTTCGCCAGTCTCTTGAACAGTCAGTCTCTTCCGCAGATCTCCATCTTCCATTTCTGATGCAGGACGCTACCAATGTTAGCTTGGCATGAGAACGGATGTCGACAGAAGAAGTCCGCTTGATTTTAGTCATTCCCTGGTTTGTGGATTATTGTGTATTTGTATTCCTGGAGACGGAGTCCCCATCTTGCGATTCTCAGCGGCATCTGTGCCGTCGTTTTTCTGTAGATTGTAACACGCGCTTCTTGGTCCGTGATTATCGTGAATGGCTTGCCATACAGGAACAAATGGAAGTGCTTGCAAGCTCACATGACCGCTAGGGCCTCTTTTCCAGCCTGCAAATATCTCTGCTCTGTTTCTGTTAGACTCATACTGGCATAGGACACTATCTTTCTTTTGGTTTGTTCACTCGCCAAGTGTTGTGCTAGGATTGCCCCCAGTCCTACGGGGCCAGCCTCCACTGTAAGCTCTGTGTGAAGGTTGGGATCAAAGTAGGACATACATACGGCCTCTGCCATGTCCCTCCGTATTGCATCAAAGCTTTCCTGTTGCGCCAGTCCCCTTTCGAATTTGGCATCTTGTTTCGTGAGCGCTTTTGGGGTGTGCTGGTGTTGGCGAAATCGGGACATACCTGGTGCAATAACTCACCAGACCCAGGAAGTATCATACTTGCACCACGGTTTCAGGCCTACGAGCTTCTGTCAGATCTTTTATTTTGTAGGGGTCGGGTTGGATTCCTTTTTGAGAGAAAATGTGTCAGAAGAATTTGAGGGTGCCTTTGTTAAAGTCCAATTTTTCTTTATGCAGTGTGAGATTAGCGTCCTTCAGTGCTGTGCACACCTTCATTAGCGTGGCATCATGTGTTTCCTGTGAGTGTCCAAATAGTAGAATGTCATCACTATAGTTGATGCAATGCGGTATATGTCGAATGAGTTTGCATATTTCCTTTTGAAATATTCGGCCACTGATGAAATCCCGAAGCTCAGGCGTTTGTATCGAAAGAGCCCTAGATGCGTGGTGAAGGTTGTTATGTAACGCAACTGCTCACTTGTCCTCTTTATAAGGTTGTTGGTCCGGATACAAGGGTACCGGTAAGCTTACCGGTACCCTTGTATACGGACCGGCAAACTCTGAGTTGTGCTCGCGGGTGCCTTTCATTCCACCAGGTCTGACCTGGCGGAATGAAAGGCACCCGCGAGCACAGCAAGCCTGTAGCACCAGCATGGTAATGAACTGTGCCGGTGCTACAGGCATCCCCATTCCCATTGAGCCCTTTGGGGCTCAAAGGGAATGGGGATCTAACGGCTCTGGCACCTGCGAAAGGCCAATTACCGGGTCCGGCTGGGCCGGAATACCCCGGGTAATTGCCCATTCGTGGGTGCCGGATTTTCTTGCCGGTTTGGAGGTAGCCTTTCAGGTTTTACCAGCATGGCTACCTCCAACCTTGTAATGAGGCCCACTGAGCTCGAAGGTGGTATCCCTTGTATAGATCAAGGCGGGAGAATATTGTGGCACCATTAAGGAGGTGCATCATATTGGTGATGCGAGGCGATTGGTGGTGTTCTCGAAGGATCGCCTGGTTCGGTGCCCTCATGTCAACGCATAACCTTATTTGGCCATCTGCACTCTTCTTTGGCACTGGGACGACAGGCAAGACCCATAGTGTAGATCCACTTGCATGTTCTAGGATTTCTCCTTCCAGTAATGACAGCAGTTCTTTTTCGACTTGATGCTGAATATTGAACGGGATCCTTCGAATGTGTTGTGCGATGGGCTTAATCGTTGGGTCGATGTGTAGTTTTATTTCTCGCCCTTTGAGTTTTCCAATTCCCTTGAAAAGACTTTGGGCCTCATTACGACTCTGGCGGTAGCCGTGCCCTTAATAAGGGCACACCTGCTGCCGTTATGATTTTTTAACGGGTCTAAGAAAAGGGCAATAACCGGGTCATGCTGACATTGGCGGACCCGGTAATTGCCCTTTTCTTGGACCTGGTAAAAATCAATCCCCATTCCCATTTGAGCCCCATAGGGCTCAATGGGAATAGGGAGGATGCTAGCGGGTCCCGCTTTTCATGTCTGGTCTGACCAGGCGTGAAAAGCGGGACCCACTAGAAGGCCTCGTAATAGGGCAGCCCGTAATGAACGGTGCCAGTCTTGTACCGGCACCGTTCATTACGGGACTGCCAGGGTCCTAATGAGGCCCTTGGAAAGTTAGCCACTACTTTGGCCGCCGGAGACATGTATTTCTCTGCCATCAACCGGTATAAGATGTAGATGAGGCCAATTTGGACCGCCGATTTGAACCTTGATATGCAGCAGCTTGCCTCCTCCGTTGCCAGGACGTGCACTGTTATTTGATCCTTCTTGTCTTTGTGGTGGCACAATGTTCTGAGTGTGAATAAACTAGGCAGGTTTTTTTTGGCCCCGTAAGCGTAGATGTCCACTTGTGCTTTGCGTAGTCTTGGTTTGCTTTTGAGTTTCAGGTATTCTGACTCTGGAATTTGAATTCCTGATTTTGCATGGTCAGTTGCAGAGTGGCACTATGCTCTGATGCAATTGGATTCCCCAAAGCATATAGGTATCACTTTTTACGCCTTTTCGTGCTGGATTGCAACTCTGATTCGCTGGTGAATGGTATGGATCTGTATAATCTGTGTATCCATCGTCTCCTTTTTCGGCGTTCCTCTGGGGATTGCGAGTATTATCCTCTTGTGTGGTGTCTTTCTTTGTGGTATCTTCTTTTTGTTCCTTTTGTTCTTTCTTCCTTGTGGTACCTGGGCGGGGACTGATGTCTGTGCAGTCCTTGATCTGTGGAGGTGGCCCTCATTGCCTTTGGATTTCGGCACATCGCTCAATAGTGATCCTCTTCGCCACAGGCCGAGCATACCTGACCGATGGCTGGGCATGATCTGTCATGGAGAAGGTTGTGTCTGCACCGAAAGAGTTGATGTTTTTCTTGCCCAGTGTCGTGTGATGCAGTCGGTTGCGACTACATCTTGTTTATACCCTCTTCCTTGATTACGGGCACTGTAATGTGTGTTTTGCTCAATGTGGAAATGTGTAAGTCCAGAGCCGACGATGTCCGCACCATCACGAGAATTTCTGTCAGTGAGTGGGGCACCTGCAAAATCTTCTTCTTTAGGATGAGTGACTCACAGCCTGCGATTACTTGGGATTTTATAGTTTCTTCGTTGATATACAAGTGAAATTCGCAGTGTTTTACTCTGGCCCTTAGTCGTGTGACAAATGTTTCTTTGAGCTGTTTGGTAGTGTGAAATATGTGCCTTTCATAGTCGACGTTTCAATGCATGGCAAAGTGCTCTTTCTGTATATTCTTTAGCTCATCATATTTATACTCTATGTCCTTGGGCAACTCAACAATGATATTGCATACTTTAGGACCTGCAGTAACGGTGAGTAAACCTATGATGCGTTTGTCCTCTTGAAGCCCTACTGCATTCAGGGAGGCATCAAACTCCTTCATCCACCAGGTCCATCGTGGACCCAGGCTGGTGGTATCTACCGTGTCAAAAGGCAGTATTGAAGGCACAGGGAATGTTTCTCTCCCTTTGTGGTCTTGAGCGCGGGCAGGTGGAGCCTGATTCTGATCCTGGTCTGACATGGTGTCCTGCTGTATCCACTGGCCTGCCCCACCATGTCTGTGTCACTTGGTTGGATGTCACTCCTTTTTAAAGTTCTGGCAGGTTGTTGCAATCTTCATGCCCAATCATAGCATGTTGAGCATTGATGCCTCTGGTGTTGGCCCTCGGTTCCTCTGAATGATCCCTGGAGCCTCTGCGGGGTATTTTGGGACGTGGATGGGGTGATGTTGGTGCACTACGCACTTACCCATGGGCCCACAGGCCTTGCTGGTCTTTTTTGCCCTCTGCTTCGCTTCCGATCCATTTTCTAGCCGGACCGCGTGTAGCGAGTATTTGTCATGAATCGCAGGGTGCGCCCCTTTTGGGCCTCATGGTCTCTGTCACAACGGGCTTATACACATTAATACTTCCAATATGGCCGTGCAACGCATTCCCTTCTCGCTCCATGCGTTGGACGTAACCTTTCTCTATTTCTAGACCACGCCTTTCGGCTCTGCGCGTCTCAATGCTATTGCGAAGTAACGACCAGACGTGTGCTCCGTAGTTCGCGGAACCCCCCCCTTCTTCTTACCTCCTGGATTCGAGTTCTAGCGAACTTACTTTACCTCCTGGATTCCTGGATTCGGCCTCCTGGAAAACTGAATGCATTCTGGATTCGGCAGATACACGGGCCGCCTTCTTCAAAACCCGTTCCATCTGAAAGAAGGCAGCATCCAAGGACGCCGGTAAAGAACGGATTCAGGTGAGAAGGGGGGAACTCCTTGACAGTTTGAGACGCCACCCAATCGAAAGCGACATTGACATGGAGGCTGCCGTGCAGGACTTGATGCGTCGTATGCAGGAACTATCCACCGAGGTACAGAATCTGAAAGCGGAGAACGCCGCTCTCAAACAATTGGTCCTATCCCGGGATTCTGCTTCAAAAGAGAGTGTTATACTGGGCGGAGTCGTGGATAAATATGACGGCTCAGCAAAGACCCTTCGTGCATTCCTGGATTCGTGATTGGTTCACTTTACCTTCAAGCCTTACTATTTTGCGACCCCCAGGTCCAAGGTGGGTTTTATAATCTCTCACCTTTCCGGGAATGCCTTGACTTGGGCCACTCCCCTCGTTAACTCTAGTGATGCCCTCTTGGACGATTATGATGGGTTTATACGGGCCCTAAAAGACATGTTTGACCGCCCTGAGCAGGTCTACAGAGCACAAGAACGGTTGTTAGACTTTCAGCAAGGGGCCCAGGATATGCTCACGTATGTGACCCGATTTAAACAACTGGCAAAGGAAGCTGACTGGTCCACTGAGGCGAGTTTTACCCTGTTCAGGAGAGGATTGAACAAAGAAATTAAGGATGAGCTGGCCAGAGTGGCACGACCAAGCTCATTCCAGGCATTAATGGATCTTGCCATGCAGATTGACTTCCGTATCCAGGAAAGGAAGTCAGAAAAGAAAAAATCCTGGGGAACTCCTTCCATGGTATCATTTGAGGGTACCCCCAGACCGGAAATCAACCCAAGCCCAGTCTCAGAATCCGAGCCCATGCAGATTGGGGCCTTTCGTGGACCCATATCTCCACAAGAGAGAATGAGGAGAATTCATACGGGCTTGTGCATGTACTGCGCCTCAGATAAGCATTTGGTTAGGGAATGTCCTTTAGCACCCCCTCGGCATTCGGGAAACGCCAGAGCCCGATCCTAGATGGAGCAGAGCATCGGGAGAGAGATGTTTGCTCCACATCCATTCCATCTTTGAATTCTCCTGGACAAAACAATTTGGTGGTACTACAGGCCTTTTTATCACCATCCAAGAATACAAACGATTCCATTTTGGCCCTGGTAGACTGCGGAGCTATGGGAATAGTCATCGATCATGAGTGGGTTGCTAAACATAAGATTCCCTATGAAACACGAAGCATCATGCAACCTGTGGAGGCTATCAACGGAAGACCCCTCACATCAGTGCCCATAAGCCAACAGACCAAAGAGATCCAGCTTTCAATAAATCACCATCAAGAGCTGATCAGGTTTGACATTATTAAGTCAGCTCATTACCCCTTGGTGTTGGGCATGCCCATGCTACAGAAACACAACCCATATATCAACTGGTCTGCGGGTTCTCTATTCCTAGGCTCGGAGTTTTGAATGTCTCATTGTCTATCCCTAGAACCTCCATTAACACACCCAAAGGAACCAACAAAGGAACAACAGACACCACTAATGGTATCCAATGTCATGCAAGTTCCTGAAGCCTACCAAGCATATGCTGATGTGTTTTCGACTGCCATTGCCCAGGCCTTACCCCCACACATACCTGAAGACTGCGCAATAGATGCGGAACCCACTGCAGTGATTCCCTTCGGCAGGATGTTCATTCTTTCCGAACCCGAGAAGAAGGCCCTAAGAGAATACCTGGATACCAACCTTGAAAATGGCACCATAAGACCTTCGAAATCTCCTGCTGGTGCTTCTCTATTCTTTGTTCCCAAGAAGGATACCAAGGAACTCAGACCCTGCCTTGATTATCGCGGGCTAAATCAATGCACCCTCAAGGATCGGTACCCGTTACCCCTGATTTCGCATATCCTGGAAGCCGTGAGAGGCACAGTGATATTCACCAAGTTGGATCTCAGGGGCGCCTATCATTTGATCCCTGTCAGGGAAGGGGACGAATGGAAAACCGCCTTCAGAACACCCTTTGGCCATTTTGAGTATCTAGTCATGCCTTTCGGATTGGCTAACGCCCCGGCAATTTTCCAACGCTTTATGGATAGGGGGTTTTCTGACATGCTGTTTCTCTTTGTTATTGTATATCTGGATGACATATTGATCTTCTCCAAGGATCCCATACAACATGAAGAGCACGTGAAGGCAGTTTTGAAGAGACTCCGAGATCATAAACTCCTGGCCAAACCTGAAAAATGCTTGTTTCATGTGACCTCCGTTCATTACCTAGGGTTTATTCTTACCCCAGAAGGAATTGGTATGGACCCTTCAAAGGTAAAAGCCATATTGACCTGGCCTGCTCCTACTTCCGTGAAACAAATTCAATCTTTCCTGGGACTTGCCAATTTCTACCGGAAATTCATATCTAATTTCTCCGAGATAGTACAACCGATTGTTGCTCTCCTGAAGAAAGACACTCCTTTCCTCTGGTCAACACCACAGGATATGGCGTTCCAGCGTTTAAAGGCAGAGTTTACGCAAGCTCCTATCTTTGCTCAACCCGATACTAGACGTCCTTTCCTGGTAGAAACGAACGCTTCAAATTATGCCATTGGCGCAGTCCTGAAACAAGAATTAGGAGATAAACTGGAACACCCAATTGCTTACCTCTCACGAACCCTGACTCCTAGTGAAACACATTATTCAGTCCTGGAGAAAGAATTGTTAGCCATTCGCCAAGCCTTCACTGAATGGCGACATCTACTTCGGGGAGCTAAACATCCAGTTCTGGTCCGTACGGACTACCGGAACCTCCAGATTCTCCAGTCTTTGGAGTGTAGGAACAGTCGTCAGGCGTGTTGAGCATATTTCTTCGCCCAGTACCAGTTCCATATCACCCATGTTCCTGGATCACAAAACCTGATTGCCGACGACTTATCTCGACGACCTGACTACGAGCCCACTGAAGACAAGGCATATCCTCAGATGTTTTCCCCCACAATCTTTGTGGCCCAGGAAGTCAACCTCCTTGAAGAAATCCAAGCCCAAACCCAATCCTCTGATCTGTGGAAGGACAAATCCAAAAGAAATCTTTGGAATGTAAAGGTCCGGGAAGGTTATTTGTTCATTGACAATGTGTTGGTCATCCCTACAAAAAGACTACAACAGAGAATAATGAATCTCTGTCACGATACCCTACACTCTGGACATCGTGGTGTCACCAATACCCTCCGTCTTATACAAAGGCAATTCTGGTGGCCTAGGATGAGACCCGACGTACGGCAGTACATTCAATCCTGTGTTGTCTGCAGCCAAAATAAACACAATAACAAGAAACCAGCGGGCCTTCTACTACAACCTACATTGCCAACTAGGCCTTGGGAGATTATCGCTACGGATTTCATTGTGGAACTGCCACCTTCCCGTGGGTATACCACCATCATGGTTACTATAGACTTGTTCACTCATATGGCTCATTTTACGCCCCTGCGTAAATTACCATCCTCTTCTGAACTAGCAGGAATCTTCCTGGAACACATATTCCGTTTGCATGGACTCCCTTCCAAGATCATTTCGGATTGCGGACCTCAATACATCTCACAATTCTGGAAACATCTGTCAATGCTTAGGGATCCAACGTGCCCTTTCGTCAGGTTACCACCCTCAAACCAACGGAATCACAGAACGTGTCAATCAAACCCTAGAACAGTATCTTCGATGCTTCGCCACCAAGGTCCAGGATGACTGGTCGCTCCTGATACCCGTGGCTGAATTTGCTTACTATAATTCTGACCATTCGGCACTTATGATCAGCCCCTTTTATTGCAGTCAAGGATTTCATCCGTCGGTCCTGCCTTCTGTTCTTCCTCAATCTACACCAGTACCTACGGTTGACTCTGGGATCGAAACCCTTGTCAACATACATAAAGAAGCCAAGGAATTTTTGGAGAAGGCCAGGAAACAGACCAAGAAATATGCAGATTCCAGAAGAAGACCTGGCCCTTCTTATGCAGTCGGTGATCAGATATGGTTGTCCTCAAAATTACTACCCCGACATCTACGGCCTAGTAAACTGGCCCCTCGGTACTAAAGTCCATTTTCCATTAAAGAAATTATAAATCCTGTTCTGATCAAATTGCCTGAATCCTGGAAGAAGATACACCCAGTCTCTCACACATCTTTACTGAAACCCTACTATCCATCCTCCCAAAAACCCTCCAGACCTCCTCCTATACTGGTCGATGACCAATTGGAATATGAGGTATCTCGGATTTGTGATTCCAGGTATAGAAGGGGCCAGCTTCGATACCTGGTTGAATGGAAAGGATATCCTTCTAGCGAAAGAACCTGGGAACCTCTCTCAAACATCAAGGCCCCACGGCTGCCCAGAAGGATCCACCTCATCCACCCGGGCAAACCAGGAGGGAAGGGTCTTCGGAGGAGGCATGCTGTCATGAATTGCAGGGTGCGCCCTTTTTGGGCCTCATGGTCCCTGTCACAACGGGCTTATACACATTAATACTTCCAATATGGCCGTCCAACACATTCCCTTCTCGCTCCATGCGTTGACGTAACCTTTCTCTGTTTCTAGACCACGCCTTCCGCGGCTCTGCGCGTCTCAATGCTATTGTGAAGAAGCGACCAGACGTGTGCTCCGTTGCTCGCGGTTCTTCTCCCTTCCACTCCGCTTTCCCTTCCTTCAACCCCCCCCTTCTTCTTACCTCCTGGATTCGAGTTCTAGCGAACTTACTTTGCCTCCTGGATTCCTGGATTCGGCCTCCTGGAAAACTGAACGCATTCTGGATTCGGCAGAGACACGGGCCGCCTTCTTCAAAACCCGTTCCATCCGAAAGAAGGCAGCATCCAAGGAGGCCGGTAAAGAACGGATTCAGGTGAGAAGGGGGGAACTCCTTGACAGTATTCTACTGCTGTAGAGCGGGTTGGATGATCCCACGCTCATTGCCAGTGTAGTGTATTTGCTATGTGAGGGAGGGTGAGCTGGCCCGCAGGCACACACAGCATACACAATAAACAACCAGACGCTATGGAGGGTGAAAGGAAACTACTTTTATTTGCGCGCACATCCCCATTGGTCATGTGACCCATCTCACCCATCGGCGCGTCCCATTGGAGTGACGCTGCGCGTTGCTACGGATAACAAGACGAAAGGCTGTATTCAAGCTTTTAAAGCAATACTGCTTTCTTTTTTCTTACTGAGGATTCACAGCTTGACGACAGTGAATATTCATGAGCATGCAAATCCATGCCAGAACCCATGCTGGGAAATTATATTTTTAAATGAACTTTTTTCTCTTTGGCCATGGGCTCTAATATCTTTATTGACCTTTCCCTCGGGCAGTACCGTCGTTATGGGCCATCATACTTCATTAACTCGGTCTTCAGGGCACATAACGCCCGTTATGGCCCCCGAGTGAGGTCTATAAAGCTATCGTAATTCAACATCTTGTATGTCAAAGTTCAGCACCCGCTCTCAATCCGGGGCCAGTACATCAATTTTCGGATCTAGATGTTTGTAAAGCCTTTGAAAATGTAGATCCCATGCACCCTTAGGGACGGTACTGCATTGAAGGGCATCCTGATTAGTAGATATATCGCTAATAAGAGCCCAAAAGTTATGTGAATTTTATTGGACAACCACACAGAGCATAAATTGTCCCTCCTTCTGCATCGGAATATGGTGATAAGCCTTTAGCCAATTTCTGTATGTTTGTGGAATTTGTTTAGCCTTATGTTTATGGTCCCCCATCCCGACTGCCAGACCTATTCATTAGCCTTAGATTACATCTGAAGGCACTCTTTCTGGCTTGTATCACTGGATCAAAGCAGTGTCTAGTTGAATTAGGGTCTTTATTTGTGGGGTCATTTTGCTTTACATTTTTCGAGAGGAGTTAGTGAAAACTATGAAAGGTAATAGATTCAAACTTTGCCTCTAGTGTAGAGTCTTGAAAAAATGGCCTCGTTTGATTGTTGAAGCTGTTAACAATACTAATCTTCCTTGATATTCTGTGACCTTTCAAGTGATCTATTAAGTTAGTGCATTCCGATGCAGATGCGATCTCTAATTTTAAGCACCGGCTTTAACATATTGTGGTCACCCAAGATTGTGTCTACAACTGCAAAAACAACAAACAAATCAAACAGAAAAGGAGTGAAAAAGAAATAGTCAATTCAGGATCTCAAACCTCTATTTTTCCAAGTACTCTTCCATGGAATATCACCCACAATGTTTCCATTTGCTGTTCTAGGGCTCCAGAATTCAAAGAATTCACCCAATTTTTTTTCTATACTTATAACTTGTTGTCCTAAACTACAGATTTCTAATTGCCCAGTTGTTATTCCCATTCACGGCAGCCAAGTAATCCGAATTAAAGACACCACCTACCATATTATTTTGCCCTTTCATATCAGCAAGAAAATGGTCACATAGATCTGAACTAGCAATAAATAATGTGCTCAGTTGGGGATTCGCAGGGTTCCAATAAATATTCATAAGAAGGATAGCATGTAAAGCGCTCCGTTACTTCCAGAAGAGAGGGCCGCATTCAAATAATAACTAAATAATACAAATAATAATAGTCATAAGTTCTCCTTTTAAAGTAACCACCTCCTCCACCTCTCTCATCACTGATTGCCTAACTGCCATCCAAGATTGGTGTGCCGCCAACGATCTTTGTCTTAATGCCAGCAAGACAGAGATCCTCCTCATTGGCACACCATTACCTTCCTTTGCCCTCACTCTCTGGCCAGCCTCCCTTGGCCCTCCTCCTATCCCCACCTGCGAGGCCAAGAACCTTAGTGTCACCTTTGATTCCACACTTTCCTTCTCTACCCACATCGCTGATGTATCAAAAAAGTCAAACCTCCTACTGCACCTCCTCAGAGGTATTCTTCCTTTCCACTCATTCCCCCAGAAGCTCATTGACATTGGTTCTGGTTCTCTCTAAGCTGGACTATTGCAACAGCCTCTTTTTTAATCTATCTGCATCTACTCTCCGCCCTTTACAACTTATCCAGAACAGGACTGCGAGACTTGTCCTTGGCCTCAAGCCCTGGGATCGTATCTCTCCAGCTCTGAAATCTCTCCATTGGCTCCCTGTGGATGCAAGGATTAAATTCAAAACCCTCTGCATTGTCCACAAGGCTTTCTGGGGCCTGGGTCCAACATACCTTCAGCTATCCCTCCGCAAATACCTCCCATCTCAAGCACTCCGCTCCTCTACCTCTAACTCCCTCAGGGTCAGTCGTTTCTCAAAGAAACGAGCTGGGGGTAGATCTCTGTTTTCGGCCCGGGCCTCCCTCTGGAACAGCCTCCCTGCCACTCTAAAACTTGAGGAGAACCATCTCCGGTTCCGGAAGCACCTCAAAACCTTCCTCTTTGCTTCTGCCTTATCCTCCCCTCTCCCCTGTTGCTCTCGCTCGGCACCATCACCTGGCCACCCTCTGTCCTCTGGGCCCAGGTACCTGCTCATCTTGCCACCCTCACGCACTGCCTCCGGGCCACCCCTGCACTGGGGTCTGTATCTGTACCCATACAGCCCTCCCCTTTTCTTCCTGCACTTTCAGACCTACACGGCCTGCTACCGTAAACCCAGCACTTGCCACTTGCTGGCTGCACTCCCATTGTTTGTTGCCTTTTTATTTATTATTTTATTATTATTTTTGTTTTTTTCCTTCTCGATCCGCACTCTCCTTTTGTTCCCCCTTCCATGCACTTCTCCCCCCTCTCCCTCTACCCTGCACTTGCACATTCTCAATGTCACTGGGCCTAGTAAGATCATTGTTTTTGTTCTCTCCTGTTCCCTTTCCCTGCCTGGTCGCGCTCTGAAACACTTGTGTGTGAGCGAGATAGAAATAAAATATCAATCAATCAATCAATTGTTACTGCCAAAAGGCCATAGATAGTGTTAGACACAATTTCATACTTTTCTAAGATAATGTCCTTTATCATAATTAGAAGGCCGCCTGATGGACACCCCACGCCGAGGAAGTTGCTAATTGTTATATTATTGTATAACCATCCACAACCACGTGTGAGGATAGCCACAACTCTTGTAACAAAATAATACAATTATTACCGATTTCTTTTTTTTTTTAATGTCATCACTGTTTAAGAAACTACTGAAACCCCTTGTATTCCAAATAAGAACTGCCAGGCTGTCAACATTCACTTTCTTGCTAAAAACCTGTGACTCTATCTTTCAGACTTTGAACATCCCCTATTCAATTTTGAGTAAGCCTACACTAATCATCTTGGTCCTTTTTAAAAATCAATTGTGGAGAGTTTGGGCAAGTTATTTTTAAAAACTCTCTTTGCTATTCCTTGGACCCATATTGAATAGCAGTTTCAATTTCCCCATTTCTCCATCCTACATCAATTCTCTGAGTAACATGGAGTAACATCATATCCCATTTGTATTATGGCCTCCACTTCAGCCAACAGCATCTTAACCGCTATCTTAGAAGGGATAGTAAGTTGAACCACATCCGTCCTGATAGATTTCATCTATTAAATGAACTTAATATGTATTTTTTGATGTTAGGACACAGAAGCATGGGATTTCATGGAACAATCTAACAACATTAGTGCAATTTAAGAACACATCATCTGATCGAACAATAAGCTCTAATATTAATCTATGTGGAATATCCTGCTCTAAAAAGCCGGTGTTTTTTGGTTCAATACATGAGTCATTATAACTTGTTGACTCGTTTATCAGAGTAGGTACTTGACGACAGGACTTGGTAGAGGGGAATTGGAACTCTGCATATTCATAACTGCTTTGCGATTCAATTATAGGGCCAGCAATGCTGTTTGTGTTTCTTTATTCAGATTTAAAGATGTCACAAAAGGCTAGGTAGTTGAAGATACATTTGGTCGAAAAAGAAACTGAATCCGTGCACACAGTCTTTTTTTCCAGATTTTGGCCCTCATTACGACCCTGGCGGAATTCGGAAAACGATGGCGGAAATGCAATACCGCCATCGAATAGCGCTCGGTGCGACTATGACCCGTCACCGCAAAGTACGATGCCATTAGCGACACCGTAGTGAACGCCAACGCTAACTGCACCAAGCACGCGCGCGCGCGCCATGCCAAACCGTAAACACCACCATGGCGCAACGGTACGCCAATTCCGACCCCAGCGGACATGTACCTAACGCCATCAAGCATGGCGGAATGCACCATTCCGCCATGGTGAGAAGTACGGCATCGCGAATCAACCGTAAACGGCCCCACTGACTGCCCGTACACCGCTCCCTGCCCACAAAGTACAACTCCCCGTAGGTGCAACGAAGCCACAATGCAACCAGTGAAATGCACAAGTCACCCATGCATGCCAACGAACAAATGGACCTCAAGAGGGGCCAATGGGAGCTGCAGGGCACAGATGGCACGAATACAGACGCCATCCCAATGGACATGACCACAGTCCCCCACCAAGAAACGCACGCAAACACAGGCACCTGTGACCAGCAATATTCAGAAAATCACAACATTCCACCAGTCCACCTGGCTGACCGGCATCTGTCACACAAAACCCAATCCCCCGCCCCTGAGCATGACAACATTCAAACTGTCATATTGGCAGCCCCCATCCCTGACCTCACGGGCTTCGTAGGCAAACGCGCCCAGTACAGGACCACGCAACAAAACTCCGAAGCTGGAACCCAATGCAGATCCCCTCACAATACATCGCTCCCCAAATAGGAATATGCCACATCACTTGCAAAGAAGAACGCTACACGGCCCATATCAGAATAGAATTTTAATGCACATCAATATCACCAAGCCCATACAGCCATCAGGCCATGAACTCCAAAACACATTTCACCATTGTGGGCTGCATCCGCAAGAAATGACCAGCCACTACTCGTGTGACGCCCTGTTTCCTCATGGTACACAGAGCCACATACACGTACGAAAAGGCAACATGGAAGCGCACAGAACCGCAGGGCTGTCCCAATGGGGAGGCACTAGTCCAGCTGAAAGGCCGAAATGTTGCTCCGAGCCACCAGTACTGCGTAAGGGCATGTGGCCCATTGGCGATCGTCCCATAAGATCGTAATGCTGCTCCACTGATTAACACGAAGCAGCAGGTGTCGGGAGTAAAATCCATCTGCAGGAGTGGCATACAGATGGCAGTGGCAAAAGGGGAGGAGATACCTGTCAACCAAAAGAAAAGAAACAGAATAGAATGGCCATCAGAACTACATTCGAACAACTCACTTCAATGATCACACTAGATCCACAGCCATATGCATGCAAGCCCACTCCAAAGGATCATCACCACCCCAAAACCACTTGCGAATCATAACTACCTATATCGAGGTGAAAACACCATCACAAACGAGTGTACCTGTGCATGCGCCTGTGAAAACAGAATCCTTCAGATGGGATTGGTAACGTGCATGGACACAAGTGTCTGAAGGCGCGTCGAGACAGGGAGGGCTCAACAAGGCCAGATAGACGATGGTCCCACTATGGCAGCCCTGCATCACATAGCGCAGGGGGGGCGGACAGATCCCAAGAAGCCCTGTACATGGCAAACACTGTATCAAATCACCTGCCCATGCATCCATTCATCATTCCCTCATCCCGTAATGAAAACGCCTGAATATTTACTCACATAACATTAGAAATATCCATTGAGTCTGTGCGTTATGCAGCCTGCAAAATCCACAGTGCCCCAGCACGTAATTCCAGTCTAGTGAAGTAACATGTATTTGGGAACGTCCTGCCTTATCGTCCACTACGCAATTGCGCATCCCATACTATTCATATCAATCATAGCATTCTCGCCATGGCCCCTGTCCCAAGGACATTGAACAATAGAACGTTATATTTGCAGTCAGACCTGTGGGCATCTCCTCGCCGCTAGCTGAAAACCGAAAGCGCCGCCCTTCGAATTCCTCATTTGCAACATCACGTCGAAGAGGCATCTGTGGCCGTTTGAAAACACTAATTAATCCATCGAGTGCGGCTGTGTGTGAAAATGGCAACTGCCTTCACCCACGAATGGGACGCCCCGCCCGTCGTTGCAACTCGGTACAGTGATGAATGAGGGCCCACCGTTACTCGAGTACTACGTTCCACTGACCCTTCACAACTCTGTTCGCGACTGCACAGATAGTATGTGAAACAATGGGACCACAACAGAATGAACATATCAACCAATGTTACACGGCCATCGGGTACAAATACAAGATTGCAATAGCAAGATGCCATTCCACGAATTGCAGCGTTGTGCGCGGGACGTGCTCGGCCAAAGGGGAGAGCAGTTTGCACAGGTGGAATGAATCACCACAGGTGGAGGCCATTCAGCCTGGAAACACATAAATTGCACAGCCAGTCTCCTCCCACACCCACTCCGAAATGCTACCGGCAGGACTCACGATGTTGGCCCTGGGGGACCTGATAGCACTGCAAGTACTCCAACTCCAAGAAGAAGACGAACACCAACTACAACCGGCCGCACGTAGGAGACGCAGGAGGAGGAGGAGGCCAAGGCAGGGCCAGCAAGGGCCGCCAGCACAGCCACTACCACCACGCAGGCAGCCCGCAATCCCACGCCTCCGAGCACATCCGTTCAACCTCACTGATGAGCAGATCCACACCCTCTACCGTCTGGACCGGGACACCATAACCGCCATTGTGGACATGACACAGGCTGACCTTGTCAGCATGATAGATAGCCCAACCGCCATCCCACCCCTACTGAAGGTGGTGTCTGTACTCCACTTCCTGGCCACAGGCACCTACCAGCACACAGTCGGACAGTTGCATGGCATTTCTCAGCCACTGTTCTCACGGACACTATTGCAAGTGCTCGATGCCCTCCTGCAGCACGCAGACGACTACATCTCTCTACCACGCTCGGAGCAGGAAATTACCAACACAAAAGTGGGATTCCATGCACTTGGCGGCATACCGGGTTGCATTGGTGCCATCGACTGCACCCATGTGGAATTGGTCGTCCCACATGCCATGGAGGCCCAGTACCGCAACCGAAAACAATTTCATTCCCTGAATGTACAAATGGTGTGTGACTCCAACAGGATCATTACACATTGTTGTGCCCGATTCCCTGGATCAACCCATGATTCTATGGTCTTGAGGAACTCTACAATACCACGCTACATGGAGCGACACGCAGGGAACAGATCCTGGCTACTCGGTGAGTCTCATTACATGCATGATAATGTGGGGTATGTGATTCGGCAATGACCTGGCAGGAAGGGGGGGGGTGTGCGTACGTAGCAATGGCATTCCACATCATACGTTTCTCGTCCACATACAGGTGATGCTGGATATCCACTGAAGAGATGGCTCCTCACACCAGTCCGGAACCCACGGGACCAGCATGAGGAGGACTACAACCATGCCCACTCACGTACCCGTGTAGTCATTGAACAGGCATTCGGCCTACTGAAGACCCGTTTCCGGTGCCTCAGCAGGTCTGGCGGGGCACTCCTGTACCGCCATGAGAAGGTTGCAAAGATGGTGATGGCATGTGTCATGCTCCACAACATGTGCGCACGTAGAAATGTGCCCATGCCCCCTGACGCAGAACTGCAAGCACCTGATGATGGTCATGATGAGGGTGGGGATGTGGCAGCACCTCAAGGAGTCTGCGAGGCACCGGAGGCCCGTGACATTCGTCAGCATCTCATTGATGCATGCTTCTAGCACTCACGCCTGGTGGCTGATACATGGACACGGGATGCGTGGCACTGTGTGTGTCTGGTACATGCACAATATGGACTGTACGCCTATAATGGCCTAGTACACAAAGATCGATGTCCACACATCTCATTGGTTGATCGTGCACTTTTTATGGCATATGTGATATCATGTTGTACACCCTATCGACCCGCCACCCAAGTGAGCCCAACACACCCCCTCCACCCTCCCACCTCCCCCCCGAACACCAGTGTCCAAAGATGCTCATCGTCCGTGGGCAGTCGCTATTGCAAGCCCCCTCTGCGGGTATCAGGGGCACCCCTGCCTGTGGAGCGCAGGTTCCTCCCAGATCTACGTTGGGGGCTGCCCTGGACGGAACTTGCAACGGATGATGTCTCTGCCTGCTCACGTCCATGCATGTCCCTAAGGGTTTGCGAGAGCTCAGTGAGCACACGGCGCACTGCGGCAAGTTCACCACATACGTCTTTGGACGTCGCATGCAGTTCCCCCCTCAGGCTCTCGGTGCTTCTCTCCATTTGGACTCTCAGGCTCTCGGTGCTACTCTCCATTTGTGCCCTTAGTGTCTCTGTGCCTCTCTCCATTTGTGCCCTAAGTGTCTCAGTTGATGTTTCTATGTCTGCCTTAGTGCCCCCACATTCATCGGCATGGTCCTTGAGGAGCGTGGCCAGTTGCTGCTGTTGCACGATTAACTGGTCGAGGGACTGTTGCCTCTGCTGGGCCATGGCCATTTGCGGGGGTGTCACAGAGGGGCTGTTGTCCTCATGTTGCCCTGCCACAGGGCTTGTGGGGGATGGCCAGTCGTCGTCTTGTGTGTGCCCCTGCGTGGTATCCTCATGGTGTACGGGATGGAACAGACAGGGGGATTGGGACAGGTCATGGATGGATCTGACTTCGACATCCCCGTCTTCTGTGTCGGAGCATGCTGCCATCAATGGGGTGTCACCTATGGTGCTGCTGCCACCGGAGGCAGTGCCTTCTGTGGCATCCGTTGGGGGGACCTGTGGTGGTGGTGTTGTGGCCATGCTGGCTGCTGGGGTGCCTGTTGATGTTCCCTCCTGTGTGCTGCCACCTGATTTGTGCTGCTGCCGTGTCTTGATGCGTGCAGCTGAGGTGGAGGGTCTTTGGCCGTCGGTCTTGGCCCTCTTTGCAGGTGTGCTGGTAGGGGTGTCCTGCAGCTCGTCGTTTGGATCGGACCCTGTGGTGGAGTAAAGGAGGGCGAGGGTTATTGGTGGGTCTGTGGGAATTGGAATGGCAATGTATCACATGCATTGGGGTGGTACCTGAGGGTGATTTGGGTCGGGGCCTTGGAGGTGCTTCCATTTGTGTGTGGAGTGAGGGTGCAGTTGTTTGGCAGCCTGCAGTTAGGGTGTGCCTGCTGCACGTGTAGTGCGTGTTTTAGGAGTTTTTAATTATTTATGTATTTATTGTGGGTTTTAACGTGCGCTATCAGGCCAATGTGTGTGGACGTTCTCCTGGACATGTGTTTCTGTTGCACTATGGGGACACATGGTGCTTCGAATGGATGGACTTTGTGGATTTAGCATTGTTTCATTAGGCCCACCTACCTGAATCTTCGGATGTCTGCACTCCTTTCTCCATCCCTCCGACTCCCTCTATGCTCTCCATTCCGATGGTGGAGGCACAGATTTCTTCCCAGGGGGTCAGCTTGATTGGTGATTCCGACCCTCCCCCGGTGGCTGTGGCAATGTTGCGGTTGGCAGAGAGTATGCTGCGGACGCGTATCCGCAGGTCGTCCCATCGCTTGCGGCATTGCTGTGGGGTGCGGGGTGCGGTCCCCACCGCACTTACCCGCTGTGCCACCAGAGCCCATATGGCCTTCTTGTTTGCGAGTGCCGTCCTGGTCATTTGCGTGGAGAAGACGACGGCAGCATTCTCCTGGAGGGTCTCTGTTAGCACGGTGAGTTCCTCACGGGAGAAGTGGACCTGCCGCTTGCGGTCGCACGCTTTCTTCGCTACTTTTCCCATTTTTCTTGGTTTCGCTAGGGTGGATGACGGGTTGGGTTGTGTCTCAGGGTGGTGATTTTAGTGGTTGTGTGGTTTTAGTGGTTTTATAGGTGTACGGCGGGTTGTTTCCCGTTCCGGGCCCGTGTTTTAACTTCCGTTTCCGTATATTTCCGGTCACCGTACTTTACGGTAGGCGCACACTGCGGTGTCCGCTGTGATGGGTGGCGGTATTGCACCTAGGGCGCCGTACGGCGGCGGTGTGGGCCGTTTTGGGGTCATTTCCGCCATCGCGGACTTTGCACTTCCGCCATGCCGTGGTGCTCGTGCCCGATGGGTCGGAATGGGCCGCACTTTGCTCCTTCTTGCAATGGCGGAAACGCTATTTACGCTGTGGCGGTCCGGTCAGTCACTTTCCGCCAGGGTCGTAATGAGGGCCTTTGTGTTAACCTTGGTTTCAAAACAACAGTTTGAGTCCGATCCCATTTAACATCTAGCTTTATTTGAACTCCTCTTTGTAACATTTCCTTTATCCAAGCATGAACTTCTTCAGTTAGATTGCGAAGGAACTTTCTTGAGTTTTGCTTGTTCATTTTTGACATCTGACAATTTTTTTACTTCTTGGTAGCCTTTTGCTGAGCTTAGTTATGATTTGCTAGTGCAGGAATTGGTTCAGGACTCGTCTCTATAATAGTTGTAGCCAAATGTGTTAGTTGCATAGGCTGTGTGTTTTTAGACCGACTGCAATTTTATCTTTATGTTACTTAATTGCATGGAATGTGCTGACAACTTTATTTTAATGTTGTCATACATAGACACAAAGGAACTTAGACCCTGTTCAAAGCTGAAAACGATGGTGCTGTCAGCTTCACAGTATGTTCTATTTTTATATTTTATATTTTGTATTTATTTGATATTTATAGAGCACTTCACTCCAAAACGCTGTACAGAACACACTTACAGTACAATACAATGAGGTTTGCAGACTATACAAAATTAGAGCGGAGGAGATGACTCTTAAGAGTAGTGTGAAGTAAAGAATAAGAATTAATAGAACAAGAGCGTGGGAGAGCATTCCAATGGAGGAGATCAAGCAGGGAAAAAGAATAAAACAATCCTGATTGAGCACACGGGAGGCAGGGAATAGACAGTAAAAATAGGGACTGAGAGTGAAGGGAACCAGATGGAACATTTAAAACACAAGAGAGTAAAGATAAGAAGGAGAATGGATATAGAGAGATTTAAAAATAATACAGAGAATATTTATTTTGAGGCGAGTTTGGAAAGAAAGCCAGCCGAGAGAAGATAGAGACAGCGAAGCAGAATCCCGAGGAGAGACTGAATATAAAAAACTAATGAAGCATTGAAGACAGACTTTAGAGGTGCTAAGCGAGAAACAGGAAGACCAAAGAGTGTGGTAGAGCACTAGAATAGATGTGAGATGTCCCATAAAGTATGATTTAGACCTTGACGAGAAGTTGGACTACCTGATGACTCTGAGATGCTACCATGAGTAAACAAGTGTTCAAGCTTATAAAATGGCATGTCATTGAGATCTATCGAGCTATAATGTATGCCCATTGTTATGAAAGCGTTTGTTTATTAATGGATTTTTAGGAGAGGAATTAAAGACACCAGCTACCATATTATTTTGCCCTTACATATCAGCAAGAAAATGGTCACATAGATCTGAAATAGCAATAAATAATGTGCTCAGTTGGGAATTCGCAGGGTTCCAATAAATATTCATAAGAAGGATAGCATGTAAAGCGCACTCAAATAATAACGAAATAATACAAATAATAATAGTCATAAGTTCTCCTTTTAAAGTAACTTGTAATTGTTACTGCCAAAAGGCCATAATTAGTGTTATACACAATTTTATGTATAACACATGTATCATGGATTTTTAGGAGAACAATTATACTGTTGATCTTTCAAGAGATCCAGCTGCAGAATACTTCCATTGTTTATAAAATGATTCTCTTCCATAGAGCATACTCTGCTCTTTGTATTTTGACAGGCCTCCGTGCTGGTGCCAGCAGCGGGGTAAAATTCATTGATATTCTTTTGGGCGGTAACATGTTTATGCAACAATTTAAAGGGAATGCCTTTTTGAATATTGGCCGATTCGGCTGCTATTGTCTGAGTATGCAAACTAGCAGAATTACTTAAAACTTTGCTATGATCGTGTGTCTTATAGTTCAACACAGTTAAAGTCCTGGGTATATGAACTCGGACTGCACTGGATGAAGTTGAATGTGAGGGGCCAGAAATGAAAGCCAGACACAAAGTTGTCCTGTTTTTGGTAACAACCTTTTATTTAAACGAAAATGGGTTGGGAAAATGCCTCTCTGGTCCAATTCTAAAGAGTAGTTTCCCCTACCTAAACACCAAACACATAAGGATTTTTCTGTGTCAGGATATCAATAAATGGAAAGCTGTCCTTGTTTCCAAAACGTCCTATCCTGACCCTCACACTAGAAACAAAACAAAAGTGTGAAAGGAAATGTCTTCAACCTTATATTGGCAAAAAGTGTTTCACAACTAATAATTACAATACCTCCAATGAAAAGTGTTCTCCAAGGGGAAAGACCTTGGACCCAGAGGGTGGTTCCCTTTTCCTGGATTCTTAAATTAAATGGCATTGTCTCTCCTTGATTCACAATGTTCCTCTTTGGCAACACATTCTGTAACAGTCTTTCTATAACACAAGTTTCTCCTTTGTCTAGCAAACACTTTCCTTCTTAAATATTTCTTGTAGCTTTACAAATCGCCTGGTGTACTCTCCTACCAGGACTTCTTTTGCGTTTCAATTGCCTGGTATCCTTCCCTTGCCAGGACTTCTCTTATGTGTTTCACAGTTCCTCTGTATCACAAAAACTGCATATACCGTTCTTGGCTTTGTGTATATCACTCTGCTTTAATGTTTGTTCAAACTTTGCCCCACACTTGCATCTCATGCATTCATATTTTATTGGGGTCTGAATCTGTACTTTATCTTTTCTGCATTCAAACAATCTTTTTGTGCTTTCCCTATTAGCGATCTTATGATATTCAAATTGATGTTGGCACGATCACCAGAACGCCCCGGGGTCCCCACTTGCTTTGGCCTGACTCACTGGTTCTCTCCAGCGTCTCTGGTCCTGTTTGCGCTTCTACGGTGTGGCTCTGCTGCTCGCTTTCCACTCTGGATGGTGCAGGCATCCTTCCGGCTTCCTGAGCAGCTGAGGGATCACACGTCTGCTTCTCTTTAGGTCCCGTTAAGCAGAAAACTGCCACTTCGAGCTACCGTGGCTCCAGGACCATTCCCGCGGCTCCCAGCGTTTCCACGATATATAGCGTTTAGATTGTTTTTCTCAGTGATTTTACATGAGAGAACAGTTTCACAAAAAGGTACATCAGAAGCAAAAAGGGTCTTGTTGGAGCCCTGTATATTTAGGTCATAGATGGGGTTTTGACCTAAAGAATATTGGGAAAAGGTTTCTTTACTTCCTCTACAAGGGGGAACAAACAGCTAGTAATAGGCACTTAAGGTCTTGGGTATTAAAGGGTTTACGCATGTGAAGATGGAGGGATACTGTGTCTCATCCAATGAAGTCATGACATCTTACTGGTAGTTGTCCTCTTCCTTGTGATCCACCTTCGTATACCCACCCCCAGGGTCAGGATCAGGTAATGGCTGCCGTCCCCTGGCCACATGGTAGTGGGGTCACCAAAAGGGAATTCATTATGACTTCATTGATTCCTCACATGAACCAATAATAGCACTTGATTCTATCACTTTTTTGTGGCTTGTTTTGTAATTACTACAGTTAAAACCTCATCAGTAATTCCAGAGGCAATTATATGGAGGTGGGTGGGCGGTGTAGTCTAGCAAACAATCAGCAGGGACTGACTTGCTTCTAAGTTTGTACATTATGACTCAAATTAGTATAGCTTTATGTTTATGGTCCCCCATCCCGACTTCTAGACCTATTCATAAGCCTTAGATTACATCTGAAGGCACTCTTTCTGGCTTGTATCACTGGATCAAAGCAGTGTCTAGTTGAATTAGGGTCTTTATTTGTGGGGTCATTTTGCGTTACATTTTTCGAGAGGAGTTAGTGAAAACTATGAGAGGTAATAGATTCAAACTTTGCCTCTAGTGTAGAGTCTTGAAAAAATTGCCTCATTTGATTGTTGAAGCTGTTAACAATACTAATCTTCTTTGCTATTTTTTTATATTATTTATTGTTTGGCTCTACAGAACAACCTTTCAATAGAAAACATAATTCATCATCAATAAACAATATACAAACACATCATAGCCAAAAATAAATAAATAAATCAGGAATATACAGTTTTTTTTAAAGATACACAGTAATAGATCTATATCGATTTCTTAAAACAGTTAATTTAAAAAGCCAGTTGTTGCTAATCTAATTGACACTTGTCTTGCACCAAAAATTTTCAGCCATAATTCCTCAAAATCAGTTATCATCTGCCCTTTAAAACAATGCTGGAAATATTTACAGCGTACAGTACACAATGCTGGACAATAGGCGATAATATGTTTCAAGGTTTCTGGGGTGTTGTGGTCTTTACAAAACCTACAAACATTCTCATTGGCAACTAATAGTTTCCGCCTGACTAATATATCTTTGGTATGCCAAAGATTGAGGCGGAAACGCATATAGTCATCTCTGAATTTTGGGGACGGATATTTAATAATACATGTTTCAGTGGCTCTGAATCTCTTGTATCCAAATTGGGGAGCATTCCAGTCTTTAAAATGGTAACATTTCTCCAGGGTATATATCCAATCCCTTCGATACAATTTGATTTTAGCTCGATTTGGATTATGGATCAGAGTATCAATAGAAATGTCAGCATCAATGAGAATTTTTAATGCAGCATTTAACCAATTTTTAGGGTACTGATGTTATGAAGATATTAAATATTGACCCAAAATACAAGAAATGTCCGTGTCTTGCAGTGAAATTACACACTTTCTAAAAAATGCTATCAGTTTCCACGCAACAGCACTAAATAGGGACAACAGCCCCAATTCAAATCTGAGGATTGCAATAGAAACACATGTACCTGCCTTCCATTTTATCCCAGAAAATCTGTGGTAACATCGGGGCAGATTCTGAACCATACGTAAAAATAGGTTTAACCTTCATAGTGTAAAATGCTAATACATGGTTGAATGTGAATTTACCAAATTTGTACAGTATAACCTTAGATTGGGAAATTAAGGTGTTTAATTTCAACTCAAGGTCAAGCTGGAATACTTTATCATTTTCATTGCAACCAATCATAGTACCCAGATATCTATATGAAGATGTAATAAGAATTTGGTCGCATTTGATCCACCAATTAAATTGAGAATATTTGGTCATTTTATGATTATGTAACACCATAATTTGGGTTTTAGTTGTATTGATGGTCATAGAATTTCCCAAGGTATACTCAGCCAACCCATTAATCAACCTTTGCAATCCAGCTAGAGTTTTTGAGAGCAAAATGAGGTAATCTGCATAAAAGATCCAAGGTATCTGTTCCAAGCCTAATTTGGGTGCGTCAGAATTAATGTTCTTAATTTTTTTTGCCCATATCCAGGATGAATAAGTTGAATATAGTAGCTGCTAAAATACACCCTTGCTTCAATCCTCGAAATGTTGAAAGGGGAGGTGTCAACATACCATCAAGGGTCAGGCGAATATAAACTGACGTATTTTCGTGTAGGAGAGCAATGAGTTTTACCAATGATTGCGGGCAGCCCATTAACATCAATTTGTGTAACATCAAATGGCGATCTATAGAGTCAAATGCCTCTTTAAAATCCACAAAGGAAATAAAGAGGGGTTGCTTTTGTTGACTTCAGAGGGCTTTAATTGATGTCAGGGTGACAATATTGATAGCCGTTCCCTTACCCGCAACAAAGCCAGTTTGAAACCTGTCTCGCATGTTGGATAAGTTAATCCATTGGTGGAGATCTCTCAATATTAGCGAGGCAAATATTTTCCCGGGCACGTCTAACAAGGCAATAGGCCTATAAATAGCGGGATCGTGTCTGTCGCCCTTTTTATAAATAGGGACAATCAATGAGGTACACCACGAACTTGGGATCTTTTGGGTAGCTATAACTTGCGAGAATATTTCAAACAGGATCGGTGCCCATAGGTCTGGGAACTGCTTCAACATAACATTAGAAAGCCCGTCCGTACCGGGGGTGCGCGATCTACTGGCCTTATGGATGTAGTAAAGGATATCATCAATGGTAAAAGCAATTGAAAAGGTGACCTCTAGTTTAACAGGTGGAGTAGAGTGAGCAGAAGGAGGTAAAGCATAAAGGCGAGAAAAATGGGATTGCCATGCTATAGAAGCAACGTCATTAATCTGCATTTGACACTGTGAAGTTTTATAAGTTTCTGTTATTAAAGACCAGCACCCTACTGAATTCTTTGCTAAAACTTTTGCCAGCATGGTTTCGCCATCTTTCTGGAACAGGGTCGATCGGTAAGATCTTCTCCAATTCCTATATTGGGTCTTGATAACTTTAAGTACTGCCCACCGCTGATCGACAGGTAAAGACAGAGCCAATTTCTTTTTTTTCCTAAATAATGTTTTTCCATTCTGCATATTTAAATCAAAACAATGGGTTGCGGCTGAAGATCTTGTTAACCCTGATGTTGAAGCAAACTGATACATTAATTTTGAATAGTCATAATGACCGTTCATAGTATTTCTCGAATTCCAACAGGTGGTTTTGAGTATCTCTGTAAAATGCAGTAACTTTGGTCGGGACCATCGTAGTCAATTACGAGCAGGATTGGCCTGAATTGTACCTTTCATAGTCGTATACGTAGGGGGCTGGGTAATCTCATAGCTATAGAGCCAGTTTAGTTTCAGCATATTATGATCGCTAACAGAAGTAGCCAAAACCTAAAACCCTTTCAAGAGATTGAATAGATCACGACTAACATAGATAAAATCAATGATTGCCGTAGAGTTGCCTCTCCTCCAAGTTGGATGAGGAGGACAGTCCTCAGGAGAAGAGCCATTCACCATAAGCATATCTTTTGAGTGGATGAACATATTCCAACATCGCACGCGGTCGCCAGAAGGAATTTTGGATTTATTTAAACAATGCAAATTTAGATCTCCCGTTAGAATAACATGGCACCGCTTAGGATGTTGGTATATTTTCTCCCATAAGGTTTCCAGAGTTCTCAAGTATGAATCAGTGGAAAGGGCAGCGGGATTCCAATACGTGTTGATTATAAAATAATGGACTTCTGCAATGAGCAGTTGAACAAGTTGAATATATGGTGTCGGGGCTTCATATGTAATAATTGACATAGTCAAAGATGTTTTCATAAGCATCAACAGTCCAGACATAGGACGACCTTTAACAGCAGAGATAGCAGGGTTTAAGATGGAATGATAGCCGTCCCAAGACGGACAATGAGATAGCCATGTTTCCTGAAGCAGGATGATGATAGTCTCTTAGCTTAGTAGAGGCGACAGAGAAAAGATGTCGAAACCCTCTAGTGTTCCAACTCAGTAACGAGATCTGTTTACTGGTAGATAATTGATGCTTGTGAGGTGGAACATTGACATTTGCACGGCTGTTTAATTTTTGAAGCATTAGGATTCAAGTTGGAATTATCGCTTGGTAATTGTTGCCCGATCTTACACGGGGCGTTCTTTAATGTGTCTCTTAGATTGTCAGTCGAGAGTTCAAATCCCATGTCCCACAGCGCTGATCGGGCAGCCCATAGAGTATTTAAAACTACTCTTGAGGGCAGCCAGATTCGCGCTGTGGAAAGGTCATATCTAGATGGGAATTCTATTTGCTCAATATCTCCTGAATTGATATCCTCCAGAGCATAGATTTCACCAAAGATAGCCAATACACTAGATCGATTCACATCGTAAGAAGGAAACGGCATAGGCCTACATTTGATTATTAATGAATGAAGATTGTTTTTTAAATCATTTTTTTTCAAAATAGTTTGGTTATTGCCATTATTAATGGCAGGCGCACATAAGGGTTCTATCTGTTCTAAAAAAGGGGCTGTAATTTGTTTTTGTTTATGTACAATAGTAGGTAAGGGCTGCTTTAATAAACCTTCGGCACATTGAACAGCCCCTCTACTCACGGCTGATTGATGTTTCAGCATGTATTGTTCTATGGCTGACGATATATTATAGTCCAAGGTGGAGGGCACAATTGTGGGATTACAATGATCCATTTTATTCACAGCTATCGGAAGGTCAAGGGGTAGCACATGAGGTATTATCTTAGAGGTGGAAGGCTGGAGCGGTTGATGCGGCGTTACTTTTTGTGGCAGCGTTGGGCAGCCATCTTTCAGACCATTGGCATCAACAGCACTGATTCCTATGGGAGGCGAATTAGTAGTTTTAGCATTCAGGTAAAGATCTATCTCTTTACGCAACTCAGCGCGTTTTAAACTTAAATCAGTCCTCTCAAATATATTTGTTAGTGAAACATTGGTTTGGGCCTGTGGGTTGGACAGACTCACAGGATTTTTCTCAATTAAAGCCACAATATCATTTAAAGGAGAATATTTTACCAGGTCTTTCTCAGCTAAGAGCTCTTTCGACTTCCTTTCAGCAGTGAGTTTTGCATATTTGGTCTGTACTACTTTAGCTGCCATAGTAATTTTGTTTTTTGTCAGTAACTTCAGCCCCTTAAAAAAGGATTTTGCTATAGATGAGGGGATCTGTTGTTTAGGGTGATTTTTAGTTTTTTTCCCCGTAGGAATCATATTAGAGACCTCATTGTGTTTGGGTTGAAATGCTCCCGAAAAAATAGCGAATAGTTCTTTAGAGGCTGAAGGCTAACTCCGGTATTATTAACTGGACCAGTATTCGATAACGAACATTCAGGAACACAACTCTTAACAGGAGAACAGGCTTCCTGTATTATTTGTGGGAAGAAAGGGAGACCAGTAGGGGGTAATGGATCCGGGGTTACATCAGATGGCTGTGGTTTTTCCGATAAGGTAGAGGTAACTCCCTTAATTGATTTCTGCTGTTGTAAAAGCAACCTAGATTGCCATCTAGTTAATTTCATAAGTTGTTTGTCTTGTTTTTGAAGCTTTTCATTTAAAGTTTCATATAGTTTAAATAATGAAGATATGGCTAAATTCATCGCATGCAAGGTGGTTTCAACCAATATCGAGGGGGAGAGTGATACAGCGGACGGGAGCGACGGTGGAAGAGGGGGAAGGGCAGATTGAGAGTCAGAAATAGGCACAGTCTGGGGCCGTCGTGGTGTAGGGGCAGTATATAAAGAAACTGATCGAAGTTTCTCATCATCCGAATAAATGTGGGAAACTTCAGGCAGGTCCTAATTAGACTCAGATTCTGCATTTCCATCAATAAAGGACGAATTAGAGTCTAGTTCAATTATCGCCTGGTCTCTTATAGCCTCCTCAGGTAATGATACAGGGATAAGTTCGGTAGGTATATCCGGCACAAATGGAATACTTGAAGCTGATAAAATTACAGGGGATTTTGGGCCTGATACAATAAGGGATTGCCTAGAGATACCCAAATTATGCACCTGAGGCATCTTGGTAACCAAATGTGGATAAAATGATGTGTTGTTAGTACAAAATAATTTTTCAGAACTAATAGAAGGGGCCGACACAGCGGCGCATATCCCGGGGTCCATTTTGGGTAGAAATGATATCTCGCTACCTTTCAACATAGTAACATCAGAAATGAAACACCTGGGATCATGAGATGTCGATGGATTAGGATTATTATCAATAACACAGTTGGATGATAGAACATTATTAAATACCTTCTCATCTTTGGCTAGAGTGCAGAGCATCTGTTGGATATCATGGGATACCACTTTGGATTTAGCTTTTTCAATTTTTGAAACTCGTGGCCGCAAGGTAACGCGCGTCCGTGGAGTGCTTTCCATTAGCTTTCTTTTCTGATTTACTGGAGGTGGAGAAGACGGGACAGACTCCAGCTTAGTTGATCTCAGAAAGTAATCGCAATAGCGCATTTATTGCACAGCTAATAAACAATTGTATTATAACACAATATTAGTGGTAAATGGATGAAAATTTCTGTTGCAAACTGGATAAGGTGAAAGCTACCTACTGCACACTACACAGCAAACAACCAGCAGTCACTAAATAATTACTTGTCAGATGTGCTTGTCACTGTATAACTAAAAAGGTGCTTAAATGCTCTATATAAATTGAGGAGAAGTAATGTGTAAGGAACAATGAATTAAATAACTATTATTGTTCAAGAAGCTGCTTACGCTGCTAGCTGGGACGCTAGATGGTATCAATACACTTGCTCTACTGGCAGGATCAAAGAGGGAAACACCTCCATAGACTCCCGTCCAGTTTTCATGCACACAACCAGCGCCAAACAGCCGCACAACAGCCGATGGACTTGACGCCACAGGGCTTATCGCTGCAAGGGTGTCTTTAGCGCAGTTTTAAAAGCGCTACCGGTCACGTGGTCACACACGTCGTGTAGGCTGACTCCGCCTCCTCCAGGAAGCGGAACGGTGCAGGCAAGAGCGTCGCTCGCAGTGCCTGAAGAGTGTCAGGTGCAATGAAAGTTCCGAAGAACACAGAGCAGTCACAAGAATCCGCTCCTGACGCAATCCTTAGGAGACAAAATAATACGCTGCTCGGGCAGCTCTAGCGCAGTTTTAAAAGCGCTACCGGTCACGTGTTCACAAAAAAATACCTTCTGAATAAAATCTTCTTTGCTATTCTGTGACCTTTCAACTGACTATTAAGTTAGTGCATTCCGATGCAGATGCGATCTCTAATTTTAAGCACCGCTTTAACATATTGTGGTCACTCAAGGTTGTGTCTACAACTGCAAAAACAACAAACAAATCAAACAGAAAAGGTGTGAAAAAGAAATAGTCAATTCAGGATCTCAAATCTCTATTTTTCCAAGTACTCTTCCATGGAATATCACCCTCAATGTTTCCATTTGCTGTTCTAGGGCTCCAGATTTCAAAGAATTCACCCAATATTTTTCTATACTTATAACTTGTTGTCCTAAACTACAGATTTCTAATTGCCCAGTTGTTATTCCCATTCATGGCAGCCAAGTAATCCGAATTAAAGACACCAGCTACCATATTATTTTGCCCTTTCATATCAGCAAGAAAATGGTCACATAGATCTGAAATAGCAATAAATAATGTGCTCAGTTGGGAATTCGCAGGGTTCCAATAAATATTCATAAGAAGGATAGCATGTAAAGCGCACTCAAATAATAACGAAATAATACAAATAATAATAGTCATAAGTTCTCCTTTTAAAGTAACTTGTAATTGTTACTGCCAAAAGGCCACAGATAGTGTTATACACAATTTTATGTATAACACATGTATCATGGATTTTTAGGAGAAGAATTATACTGTTGATCTTTCAAGAGATCCAGCTGCAGAATACTTCCATTGTTTATAAAAATGATTCTCTTCCATAGAGCATACTCTGCTCTTTGTATTTTGACAGGCCTCCGTGCTGGTGCCAGCAGCGGGGTAAAAGTCATTGATCTTCTTTTGGGCGGTAACATGTTTATGCAACTATTTGAAGGGAATGCCTTTTTGAATATTGGCCGAGTTGGCTGCTATTGTCTGAGTATGCAAACTAGCAGAATTACTTAAAACTTTGCTATGATCGTGTGTCTTATAGTTCAACACTGTTAAAGTCCTGGGTATATGAACTCGGACTGCACTGGATGAAGTTGAATGTGAGGGAAATGAAAGCCAGACACAAAGTTGTCATGTTTTTGGTTACAAACTTTTATTTAAACGAAAATGTGTTGGGAAAATGCCTCTCTGGTCCAATTCTAAAGAGTAGTTTCCCCTACCTAAAAACCAAACACCTAAGGATTTTTCTGTGTCAGGATATCAATAACTGGAAAGCTGTCCTTATATCCAAAACGTCCTATCCTGACTCTCACACTAGAAACAAAACAAAAGTGTGAATGGAAATGTCTTCAACCTTATATTGGCAAAACGTGTTTCACAACTAATAATTACAATACCTCCAATGAAAAGTGTTCTCCAAGGTGAAAGACCTTGGACCCAGAGGGTGGTTCCCTTCTCCTGGATTCTTAAATTAAATGGCATTGTCTCTCCTTGATTCACAATGTTCATGTTTGGCAATACATTCTGTAACAGTCTTTCTATAACACAAGTTTCTCCTTTGTCAAGCAAACACTTTCCTTCTTAAATATTTCTTGTAGCTTTACAAATCGCCTTGTGTACTCTCTTACCAGGACTTCTTTTGCATTTCAATTGCCTGGTATCCTTCCCTTGTCAGGACTTCTCTTGTGTTTCACAGTTCCCCTGTATCACCAAAACTGCATATACCGTTCTTGGCTTTGTGTATATCACTCTGCTTTAATATTTGTTCAAACTTTGCCCCACACTTGCATCTCATGCATTCGTATTTTATTGGGGTCTGAATCTGTACTTTATCTTTTCTGCATTCAAACAATCTTTTTGTGCTTTCCCTATTAGCGATTTTATGATATTCAAATTGATGTTGGCACGATCACCAGAACGCCCCGGGGTCCCCACTTGCTTTGGGCTGACTCATTGGTTCTCTCCAGCCTCTCCAGTCCTGTTCGCGCTTCTACGGCGTGGCTCTGCTGCTCTCTTTCCACTCTGGATGGTGCAGATATCCTTCCGGCTTCCTGAGCAGCTCAGGGGTCACACGCCTGCTTCCCTTTAGGTCCCGTTAAGGAGACAACTTCCACTTCGAGCTGCCGTGTGCCCAGGACCTTTCCCGCGGCTCCCAGCGTTTCCACTATATATATTGTTTAGATTGTTTTTCTCAGTGATTTTACATGAGAGAACAGTTTCACAAAAAGGTTCATCAGAAGCAAAAAGGGTCTTGTTGGAGCTCTGTGTATTTAGGTCATCGATGGGGTTTTGACCTAAAGAATATTGGGAAGAGGTTTCTTTACTTCCTCTACAAGGGGGAACAAACAGCTGGTAATAGGCACTTAAGGTCTTGGGTATTAGAGGGTTTACGCATGTGAAGAGGGAGGGATACTGTGTCTTATCCAATGAAGTCATGACATCTTACTGGTAGTTGTCTTCTCCCATGTGATCCTCCTTCGTATAACCACCCCCAGGGTCAGGATCAGGTAACGGCTGCCGTCCCCTGGCCAGATGGTAGTGAGGTCACCAACAGGGAATTCATTATGATTTCATTGATTCCTCACATAAACCAATAATAGCACTTGATTCTATCACTTTTTTGTGGCTTGTTTTGTAATTCTTACAGGTTAAACCTCATCAGTCATTCCAGAGGCAATTATATGGAGGTGGGTGGGGCGGTGTAGTCCAGCAAACAATCAGCAGGGACTGACTTGCTTCTAAGTTTGTACATTATGACTCGATTTCTTGCGCCTTGCTTCCACCCAAAGCCCACATACTCTGGAGCTTTATGCTTGGTGCTCCTTACTCACACAGTGTGAACATAAATAACAGCATACAAAATGAAAGCAAGGCACTCTAAGTAACGACAGCAATCACTGTTACTCATGTTATTCACTGTCACTGTCTTGACACTGCTTACCAAGAGGTATCAGTCTCCTGCCCATGGACCACGTCCGCAGCCCACGGACTGGCAACATTTACACTTTGCTGCATGCTTCCAAGCAGGCGCAGCACACAGCACGTCATACGACTAACGAGCCAAAGAATGAGTTCTCCATCCGAGCACTGAACAAACAGTGTTGACGAGCCACTGTAGTTTACACTTTGCCGCACACACTTTGGATCTATACACAGTTTTGGCAGGAGCTATATATTTTATTTTTTAAATATATTTGAACAAAATCATGACAGTTTCTTGGTTTTCAATTATGGAAGAAACACAAACTAAAACAAAGGTATGATAACATTATATATTTTCATAAGTTCATTTACAATGTTTATTACACAGAAGATGAGTGGGACGTCTTTATCTTGGTCAGCATCACTGCAGGACGCAGAGGTATGACTCCCTGTATTTTTAAGTGTACTTTGTGTGTATTGGAAATTTTGAATGCTTTATGTTGTGATTGTTTGTTGCCATATGTACATTTATTATGTAATCAGGTCTATTGTTGTAATTGACATGTAATCTGGTCATGTCCATTTTCAACCTATTGCAGAAACTAGCAGATCAGCGTTGATGTCCATTTCATTAGGCATTGGCCAGGGTGAGCCGGTATACATTTCTATTTATGTGGGATTACTTTACTTATTTTCTGACATCCTTGTTTATTTAACCATAGGTTATCAACAAGCTATTTACATTAGTACATATTGATTAGAATTAACAATTCAGAGAGTGTGTCTGAGTGTTTGGTCTGTGGAACTGAACACATTGCTACATTGTGTCTCCATTAACTGCTGCATACACGGAACAGAGTATTTCTACTATTTCTACAAATGCTACGTTAACAAACCTTGCTGGGAGCGAAGCGGCGCAGAGAGTGCATCTGAGTGTTTGGTCTGTGAATCTGAACACATTGCTACATTGTGTCTCCATTAACTGCTGCATACACGGAACCAAGTCGTTCTACTGTTTCTACAAACGCTACGTTCAAAACATGTGCTGGAAGCGGAGCGATGCGGAGAGTGTGACTGAGTGTTTGGTGTTTGGCGGTCGGCTGTGCTGTCTTGTCTTCTCATACTCTCTGCAACACGTGTAACTGCTGCGGACCCATTAAGGCTGATTTACGTCCCTTAAGATCTAAAACAAGTCACAGGGTAAGAACGAGTGTACTTTTCTTTGGGGACCTTGGCCCAGCACCTGAGACAATCGGGGGCCGAGGGTGCAATATTTCATCTCTGTTTCTTCCGGATGGTTGAGGACATTGAAAACACTCTGATCTCTCTGACCCGGTTGTCTCACTATCACTGTGAGGGAGTCTCTGGATTTTAAAACTCTGTAAAAGTGATTTGCGCCAGGCTAAAAAGACTATTAATCAAACATTTAGCAACAGTGCTGGTGCTTCCGTGTCCCCACTCCCATTGAATGGGGATTAACAAAATGACAAGCGCCTGACTTCCCGGCTGCCAGACTTGTAATAGCCCGGTGGCACCGGGATATCAGGTGCCGGTAATCTTTTACGGGTGCGGCGGTAGCACCGGCAGGGTTACCGCCGGACCCGTAATGAGGCCCATTTTCTCAGTTCTTGCATACTGGTATTTAGTGGCTCCACAATGTCAAACATTGCAAGCTTTTGCACATTTTCCGGACTGATGTTCCTTGAGAAAACCACCTACTATAGTTTCCAGTGCAATTACTTGCTCCCTGCAATACATGTGCATAGGATCTTGAAGAGGTATCACTGGACAATGCTTTTGCTGGCAAAAAGCTTTTGCTAGCAGGTGATTGCTGTAAATACAGGACTGTTGCACTGTCAAAGTACTGCGTTTATCACCGTTAGGACTTTGAAACAAAAAGAAATAGTAAGTTATATGGTCATCCAGGTAAACTAATGTAAATCCTCTTTTGGCATGGATAAGCATGGCTTTGAAATATCTATTGAACGTCTTTATCCAGAAGATTACAAATCACACTAATAGCCACTTACAGACATGTGGGCATTGGCAAAGTAATGCGTGAGAGTCTCCCACAGATCAGGCATCAGTTAGTTATGTGGCATGTGTCGGTCTCTTGCCAAGAAGATCAAATTGGCAGGCTAAAACAAGGGCTACGAATAACTACTGAAATGATCAAAGTTCATATGTAATCATCTCTGATGGAGTTCTAAAAAGTGGAAAAGTGCTGTGTACATACTAGTGGAAAAGGGGGAATCACTTATCAACCATGCTGCTAACAAACATTCATGGTGGGAAAACACAAACTATCATGCGTGTGAACATCTCCCTCTGACCAACTGAGCGTAGCAGAAGAAAAAGTGGCTGAAACCAGGGTCGCCTCCTCATAGAGTCCTTCCAAAGATAGTGTGTTTCAATGGACTCAACAGAGATATGAAGTGCATCACATCATTTTGGTGCACTGGAGATTTTTTTTTTTCCCACAATGGGCTTCATCCTGAGTTGGGTGGTATCACAGCGGTAATTGCGCCGGGATACCACCCAACGCTATTAGCATTACCGGTGCTCGGTCTGGCGCCATTTGTGCTGGATCCTGAGTTGCGGTGGGGAGTCTAAGGAAGGCATGGTATCGAAGTAAGACAGACACAAGTGACCACAGTTCAAGGGTGCTTATTGAACTTTCACAAGGGGTGTGAATAACACCTATCTAAGCCTAAATCTACAGATGGGAGCAAGCTACAACCATCAAATAATAATAATGCAGTCCCAGTGGAGTCTTGTCAAAATAAAAGGGCCTATACTAAAAAACCTATTGCCAATCCTTACTTCTAATTTACAAATAGTGCGGGGGAATGTTCCCAAATGATGTCAGGATGTTCGGGCCATTGGACTCCCTAACCCATGTTTTCAGCACGGGGCAAGGAAGGTCACTCGTGCCAAGCACACACTGTGGCTTCCTCGACTTGAGGATACAGTTCCAATTCCAGCATCAGGGCCTTCGGTGCCCAAGTCTCTTTTCTCATCAAAGTCTCTTGATTCAAACAAAAATAGAAAGTTATTTTCTTCTTATAATTATGTGATTCGGGTGTCTCTCCCTAGATCCCCATCAGCTGGTCTCAGATCCCTTTTCTATTATTGTAGATCCCCCTTTTCTGGGCTCAGATCCCTTTATTTACAGATTTCAGAAATATTCCTTCTCGGTTGACTCACGGTTCAACCCGGATCCCCCCAGCTGGGGTTAGATCCCTGCTTCACATTCAATTAGTCTCCCTCAGCCGGGCTCAGACCAATTGCAGTTCACGTTATACTTATCGAAGACTTTCGAATGTGCACGGGGATTAGCTTGGCCTGTTGCAGGACCACTTTGATACAAAGTTCCCTTTTTACAATGCAGTTGCCATTCAGTTGGATACCTCAGTACACAATATCTTAGTTGGCTTTTTCAAAGTACATTCACTCCTTTAGTTTACACTTGTTCGCGCCCCTCATCACATGCGCTTCAAATTCTGTCCTTTATGGATTTCTTCATACCATGTTGCCGCTTCCAACCTTGGTTCATACACAAGCTGAATTTGTATCAGTTTCTCCGACTCGCCGGCTGTGCTGCTTTTACTGGTGCAGCTTTCTTGCAGGAGCCAAGGACAGTACCACTGTGGCAATCACTCCTACTAGCCCGGGTTATCGGCACAGGAGCGCCTCGGATACCTTTGATGCACAGCGCAGGTTTGTTCAGCTACAGTTCCCGGTCTTAGGATTCTCACATTCCAAGGCTCATGAAAATAACGGTTTCTAGAGGTCAAGGGTACTTCTCTCCTTGCAACCCTCTCCGCCAACTTTCTCCTTGTGTTAAATCGCCGTCTTGGAACTGCTGCTTCCTTGGGTGCTTTTCCTCACTCAGAGTGTGCTTTCATGCTCTGCCTTTTATCCATGTGGGGAAGTGTGATGGGAGTCAAGTGTGCGTAATGATCAGTAATTGCCTGATCTTGCCTGACCATGGTGTTGGGACATGTCTGGTATTCGGCTCTGCTCTTAGTCCATTGTCACTCATGATGAACTGTCCGTGAGAAAGTGTTTGTGTCCAGAAAGAGTGGGGTGGGGGCTGAACTTCTAGATATCCTACCTGGTAGGATGGGGAAAAGGTGTTACAGGGAAGGGGATACCACGTCCAACCCTTCCGTGTCCCACCTCTACTCGCCAAAGACCCCTCATCCATGGGATCCTCCTGCACTGGTCCACCCCCAGGAATTGATTCCTATAGCGATGGCCGTATCCTGGCCACCTAGATGACAGATCCCCAGGGCCTAGCGGGTGAGACACCTTCAGGTTTCTCACAGGAGGTAAATCCCCATTACCATTGGGTCCATTGGCTTGAGGTAAAACTCCCACGTTACACCCAACTAGAGATTGGGCAGAGCAGTAAATGTGGTGTTACTAGTGTTACTGCTGCATTTTACCGCTCCACCCAACTCAGGATGAGGCCCAAAGTGTCTAATATACAGGCCCAAAAGTTTGCTTTTTAGCATGACGGTATGAAGGCCTGTACCTGTCCCGTGATTTTTGCTCATAACGAGAATGTTGGTTGGTAACAGGTGTAGGGGAGGACTGGTCCAAGAGACCCCCCTTGCCTACATCTTCTCCCCAGGTGAGGGCTATGGCTCATTGGGCGTCCCCTCATGCCACCCGGGCCCAGGTGGTGGAGGGTTCACCTGCTGAAGACATTGCCCACACGTATTGATTGCCCACACGTATTGATTGCCCACATGTATTGAATTTAGCTAGGCCCAGAAACCATTTTGTCTATCAAAGATGGTGTGAGCTCAGCGCACTGTAGCGCGGCCCCCACCCTCGGAGAGTTTCAATTATCCCTGTCGCCGCAGCACCCTGGCAGATCCGCTGTGAGCGCGTTCCCACGAACAAGACGGACATGAGCTAGCATAAAATACTAACACTGTAACATTTCGCCTTCCACAATGTATCACTGCTCCCAGCATGACCCGGTCAGCGAGGCCTGGGCGATGGGGAGAACTGTAGAATGGCCGTCCAATGAAAGCAGAAAAATACCCAAGTATGAATGCCAAAAACTACTGGTAATACGCGTCCCCTCTCCACAAAACTACTGCTACTAAAGAAACCTGTAAAATTGTGTAATGATTGTGGAAACGCATGCTTACATGACACCAGCAATATAAGGACCCACATCCTGCGGTCCAGTGCCATAACTGAACTAATGCTGCGAGAATGCAGGGGAGAATGAATGCAACTATACATAAGGCTCGTGTGAAAGACGCGTGCAAATGCGCCCGTCATGTGTATATGTCTAAGCCCTTATATGTCATTACCGCCACGCACGGTGGCGGGTCTCGATCTTTAGGCTCCCCGAACTGCACCACTACCTCACGTAACGCAAATGTGTATGTATATAACTAAATGCTGTAGTTGTTAACATGCAATGTACTAGTAAGGTGTTCAGACTGGCTATATTCGAGAGACATGTAGTTAAGTTGAAATGTATGCTTTCAAGTGATCCAAAAGACTATTATAAGGATGTTTAAATGTGTATAATATTCTCACCTAAAAGTCGGCAACACACGAGAAAAATACCTTTGTGAATATGTGCAAGGCCATTTCCCCTCCCACCCTGCGAAGTCTGCCAAACCAGAGAGCTGAGGCCTGCGCCGCGCTGCCCCACCTCCCCCAACTAGGCTGGAGCCGCTTCAAAGATTTGTAGTCCCCTCTGCAGCACCCAAGGCCACGGCCTGCCACCTGCATTATTTACAACCCAGCAGTAAACCTCCGCTTGAATACACAGATCCAAAGGCGCCCCCTCGTAAACCCCACAACCCACCGGATCACCTTAGACTTATGACCCTGTGCAATGAAGACATCCAATACTGTGGTAACATACAGCGGCCCATTCATAATCACTTCTAACGAGACAGAAAGACATGTACCGCCCGTCCCATGCACAGAGACTTAGCCCCACGACCTATGGTACCGGTCAAACAGGACACTGGTAACCATGTACTGATGAATCACCATCAAACCCCTCACAAGGTGCATTCCTCCTGTGTTGCATTAACCTGTAGAATAACCTATTGATAGATTTACTAAAGAAGATAACATTGCAATGACTGAATGACTGCGGTGTGCATGGCATAGGGCAAATATGTCAGGAAAAGACATTCATCTCTGACACTGGCCACAATGGCACAACAACACCGCCCGGATGAACTCGGCTGCCATGCCAGGCCCAGCCCAACCCACGAGGCTGACCAGTGACGTCCTCCAGCCAAGGCCAACCACATCGCAGCAGCACCTATAGCTAGTCATCGCCACCCAATCCCACTGAACTTGTGCCCCTTATAGTATGTAGGTTCTGATGACGTGTTTTGTAAATATATACGCCTGTCTTTGCTATTGTCAGACAGAGCGCTCTCGGAGTTTGCAGAGTTCTTTGCATGCCCTATTCTGATTGATAAACTCCCATTTATGCTCACCCGCACTCTGTCTAGGCCTTATTCCCATCCTGGGAGAGTCCTTCATTGTCTCTCATTGCGGGGAGGATCGTGCTGGTTGGGGACGCTTGCCTTCAGTGGTGACCCCGAAAGCGTGATTTTTATTATTATTTCCTAAACTTATAGCTACCGTCCCCTTTTGGCACGAGAATCTCCGGTCGAAAAGGGATACGCACGGTGGGCCGGCTCCAGAAGGCTGCCCACCAACGGCGACCGGTACGCTTAGAAGTGCGCACTCAACAGACAGAGGGTACGGGATCCCGGTTGAAAAATCCCCTTTGAGTACCGCTCGCCGGAGCCGGGGCTGACTGTTGAGCGGACGGCGACACTGCCTGGACGGACCCAGTTTCGGAGACTATCGGTTCAAGAAGGGCACGTGAGTATTGAGTCCGAGCGATCCTAAAGGGAGGGGAGGAGGAAAATTAGGACAGGGAACGAGGAGGGGTAGACAAAAGAGGGGGGCGCGCAGGTCCACTAAGGGCTACCTTAGACTTTCTTTACTCTTTTCTTTGCATATGGCCATTAGGATTAAGAAGTGAATAAGAGATAAAAGTGACGGGAACCTAGCTCCGAAAGGGGGTGGAAGGCGGCGCCGCGTAGTGCTATCTTGACTAGTACTGGGAATATATGAAGAAGTGGACAATAAGTTAAAAGTGTCTGGCAAAAGGGGACACAGAGAATATATTAGTGACTGCTACTCTTTTCTATTCTTTTCTTCAGGGTTGGGGGTAAGAACAAAAGTGAGATTAGTTTGAAACCACAGAGATAAAATAAGAGACAGGGAATCCCACTGTAAGAGTGAGGATCAAATCTATAAATATATATATGTGCATTCACATATCTGACTAAGACGACAGGGACAGCCGACAAGGGAGGAAAGGGAGGGCAAAGTGAGTTGTGAATAGAGTGTTACAGAGAGGTGTGCGCACATCGTATGTGTTGAGAGATAATGTGGAGTTGTGGGTGTGTAAAGTCGTTGTAAATGTATAACCAGTGAGTGGTCATGGTAAGTGTGGCCGGACAAAGCTTCGTGGAGATAAAAATAATAAGGAAGTGAGTGTGTACCTCTTCTGATTTCTGGGTTAACATTGTCGATATCACTGATGGTTTGCTTTTGTATGTGCCCCCCAAAGAAAATAGAATAGAGACTGTGCACGGTCATTCTCATTGTGTGCGGGAAGGTGGAGGAATACAAGAAGCACCCACTATCAAATAACACATAGAATACGAGGACTCCCATGGTGATACGTTCACATTGTAATTTTGGGATACACAGGGACACACAGGTACCAGGAGAGCCCAAAGTATGGGGGCGGAAACACCCTTATCACATATTTGCAAGAACTTACCGGGATACGCCGAGCGAATTCAAAAATATCATGACCAATGGGTCACAGAGTTGAAGGGAGAGGGGTTGCCCCAGATATGGCCCGAGGGGGGGTCGTTTGACAAAAGTGTCCTAGATATGGTAGCCACATGCATTTGTTTGAAATACAAGGGGAAGCAGTTGCATAATAGGAGAGAAATATTAGATCTATGGAGGTTATTTGAAGAGGTACCACCACCTAAAGCACTAGAAGTACATCCTAACCTACCATCCACCACTGACAATCCACTAATGATACAGAAAGATACTAAAGAACTGCCAAATGTAGAGCCACCAATAGAGGTAATAAGCTTATACCCGATATTGAACAAGCCTGTGCCCGCAGAAGGGTACAGTGACCCCACTTATGTACCTCCTCCGACAACTACCACACCCTACCGACCAACAGCACCCCCGCCATACGAAAGTCCAAGGGAGCGAGCCCAGACAAGTGCACAAAGAGTGGACATAGAAAAGCTAACAGATGATTTACAATCAAGACTCTCGATAGCGAAAGATGAGCTCTCAAGGATAAAAGACATATGTGAACAAACAGCACTTAATGCAACAAGATCGGGGCGCACATCTAGAGCGCCCAGCAAGAATAGAACACTTGAAGACGGGTGGAAAAAAGGTGAGATACTGTTCAGAATTGAGGAGGAACCAACACGAATAATAGAAGTAGGGACAAGAGAGGGAGGTATTGATAATGAAGAAAGGCCTATAGGGGACAGAGAGGAACTGCTATGCGATATAAGGGACGATTTAGAAGAAAGTGACAGGTTGAGCATGGCAATGGGAGGGGGAAGTGGAGGAGTGGACGGTGCATGTTCAATAAGAACACTGGATGATGAGTGGACAGGGCGATTAAGGAACAGGGTGGGAACAATGGCCTCATTGGGAACAACAGGAGTAAAGAAGAGAACAGATACAGCGGTGAAAGGAAAATTACAGCTCCCGCTGATACATAGGGGAGGAGGGAGGCTGAATTACATCCCATGGGCTCAGATGGACAAGGCAAATTTATTAAAGTTATTGCCGCTGCTGTCGGGAGGGGCGAGCAAGTGGATATATGCCTTTGAGAAACACACTGCCGGGGTACCCCTAGCAATAGGAGATGTGAAGAGCTTGCTTGTATCAGCAATGGGGGATCAGGCTGATAGAGTGTGGGTCAAGGCCGGTTTCCCGGGAGTAACATTAGACTGCGACCGCCATGACGGGGCCTCCTTTAACACAGTGCGTGCAAGGGTGTGGGATGCCTTGCGGGAAAAGTTTCCAGACACACCAGACCTACAGTCAGTAATGCAGTGTACAATGAATGACGGGGAAGATGCTATGGACTACATTTTTCGGGTCCAAGAGATGTGGAGAGCGGAAACGGGCACGCCATGGTATCAATCGACATCCTTATTTTATTTCATTATAAAAAGGGGGCTCCCAAAAGAGGTGCAAAAAGCGCTCGACAAGATAGCAGGTATTGAAGCGAAGGGATGGCCAGAAATTCAAAGCATAATAGTACATCACTGTAAAAGGATTAAAGAAAGGGAGAAAGAGGTGGCGCAGAAAAGATTGGCAGACGAAGCGAAACTAGTGCAGACAAAGTTGGTGAAGGTCGCAGCAGCAGTGGCCGCGCTCCCACACAGCAGGGAGGGAGATGAAGAGGAGGAGGGGCTGGTAGCAATACAAGGAAGGATTGCAACTAATTGGGCTGGAGCAGGACAGCGGCAGTGGAACGAGCAGGAGCAAGGCGGAGGACCACAGTAGCAAGAGTGGACCCCTCGAGGGGGACGAGGTGGGTACAGGGGCCGAAGAGGAGGTGGACCGGGGTACGGGGGAATGGGGGGAAACGGATGGCAGGGACCTAGAGGTGCGCAAGGAAGCTGTTGGAACTGTGGAAGATGGGGACATTACTCTAGGGAATGCAGAAGTAGACCCAACAACGGGTTCCAAGAGGCAGAACAGTATGGCCACCCCCATCCGGGGAGCCCATATGGTCTCCCAATGGGACAACAACAACAAAGAAACCCAGGCCAGGGGCACAACGTGCAACAACAGGGGCATCAGTATAGAACACAGACCCACCCACAAAACAATGACAATATGCAGTACACGCCAGGTAACCCCTTTGCGATAACAGCAAACGGGGCCCCCGCACCAGCCCCCTACAGCGGCGTGTCAGTGGTTTCAGGGAGTGTTTTTAATCAAGGGCAGGAAATGAGACACCCTGCATAGGACAGCCCACAGAGAACACTTGCGTGTCCAGTTCTATCTACCACCTACAATGCATCAGAGGAACCATTGGTAGGGGCTCAGATAGGAGACAAGCAGTTTATATTCATGGTGGATTCGGGAGCGGAGAAATCATGTATTAGAGAGGGCCGGTTCCCGTTATCTAACCGGAAGTTAGAGACGCAGGGGTTCTCTGGGGCTGTAATTGAAGTTCCTTACACAGAAGCATTGGATGTAACAGTGGGGGCAAAACGGTAAAAACACCCTTACTGTATTATGAACACTCACCAATAAATTTACTAGGGAGGGATCTCCTGAGCAAACTCAACATGACCATATCATTTACTGAGAGAGGTATAGTGTGTTCAACACCCGGAATATGCCCACTACGCGTAATGTTGGTAGTACAGGCGCACACAACTACACAGGAGATACGAGGTTTGCCGGCAAATGAGGAAATGTTCATTGAGGGACTAAAGACACTGGCCCTCATAGTTCCAGAGCTGAGAAGGATGGATTGGAGGATTCCAGCAGAGTTCCTCTTCCGTCCAATAGTGTGCCCTGACACAGCACCAGGATCAGTGGTATCATTAGATTTGCATGCTGTACAGAGATCAGCAAAAAAAATTTCTGTGATTGGAATAGATATGGAAGGGTGTGAGTGGCGTACAGTATTGTGCACAAACGCCAATATAGCCCTAAGAGACTTAACAAATGAGGATCTCTTCTCAGATGCAGAGGGGGATGGTGAAATAATAATGGAAATAGCGATGCCCTGTGACATTTTGATTCAGGCCAGGGAAATCCCCGTCCAACTAATGGCAGTGGTAGGAGCACCGCCGTCATTCTTTGATGATGACATGAGGCTCGTACCAAATAGGTTGTGGACAACAGGCCCCCATGATGTAGGGCTGTTGCATGGAGTACAACCTGTGATAATTAAACTAAAACAGGGAGCAATTCTACCCCGAGTGAAACAGTACCCATTATCCCGTGAGGCTGAAGAAGGGATAAAAGAGACAATAAATGCACTACTAGCACAAGCGATCATAGTGCCTTCAAATTCACCTTGTAACACATGCATTTACCCAATCAAGAAAGCAAAAGGAGGGTCTTGGAGGATGATACAAGATTTACGCCCCTTAAATGATGTGATTCAGAAAGAGTTCCCCTTGGTCCCGAACCCTGCATCAATACTATGTAGCATCCCAAAACAGGCATCCCATTTCACGGTGGTTGACTTGAAAAACACATTTTTCTCCATCCCCCTGGCTGAAGAAAGCAGACACTTGACAGCATTCACACTAGGGGGAAAGAGATATGAACATTGCAGATTACCACAGGGATACTGCGAGAGCCCAAGCATATTCAACCGCATATTACATGAAGACCTAGGGAACCTAACAGTTGAGAGTACCATAATTCAGTATGTAGACGATTTACTCGTCTGTGCACAAGACGATGAAAGATGCAGAAAAGATTCAATAATACTCCTGACTCTATTGGCCAATAAGGGGTACAAAGTGGACAAGGGAAAGCTATAGTACTGTCTGACAGAGGTTCTATACCTAGGACAGTTAATATCAAAAGATGGGAAAAGAATAATCCCCGACAGGGTAGAAGCAATAAGATCAGTAGGAGAACCCACAACAGTAAAAGACATGCAAAAATTCCTGGGGATGTGCAACTACTGCCGAGCATGGATATTAGATTATGCGGCATACACCAGACCCCTACTACAAGCACTCAAGGAGGCCCAACAGGAGAACAAAAAACTAGAATGGACAGAGGAGATGAGCGCCTCCTTTAAAACATTAAAAGATTTAATTTCAAGCGCTCCATTACTCGCAAATCCTGATTATGGACAGGAATTTTACCTGTTCTCACACTGCAAGGGAACACTAATGACAGCTGTATTGACACAGAAGACATCCTTAGGACACAAGCCTTTGGCTTACTATAGTGGCACTTTAGATGCTGTGATGCAAGGACATTTTGCGTGCGAACAATCACTCGCTGCAGCCGCGTTCGCAATTGAGAAAAGTGCCACAATAGTAATGGGATGCCCCGTGACATTGTTTGTGGAACATTCTCTGTTTGCAATACTTGAGAGGTCAAAAAGCACACTGACAACACAGCGGGCAACCGCGTATGAGATAATATTGTCCAGCGCCAATATCCATGTGGTGAGATGCAATACAGTAAACCCAGCAACCTTCATTACAGAAGCATGCACCCTAGAGGACATGCAGGAACACGATTGTGCAACGCACAGAGGAGAAAGAGGGGAGGACACAGTGGTGTGTGAGAATGCTCTGAGCGAAGGGGAAGTATACTTCGTAGACGGGTCAGCATCAATTGACACGGACACGGGAGAAAAACATGTGGGGATGGCAGTGGTAAGATTAGAAGACGGTGAGTATGAGACACTAGTGCAATACCGCCTCCCATCACATTACTCTGCACAGGCAGCAGAACTGATTGCACTCACAGAAGCACTACATGCAGCTAAAGGTTGTGCAGTGACAATATACACAGACTCGGCCTACATGACGACAACAGTGCATGGGGGCTTGGCAAGATGGGGGCGGAGGGGGTTTCGACGAGCAGATGGAACTCCAGTGCAGCATGCAGATTTGCTGAAGGAGTTGATTGAAGCCCTGCAAAACCCCACAGCAGTAGCAATAGTGAAGTGCCAAGCCCATACATCCAACACAGACGTAGTGTCTTTGGGAAACGCGGCAGCGGACGCTGCCGCCAAGGAAGCCTCGTACTTTCAGAAATATGAAGCAGGTGAGTACATGTTGCAGCACAAGACAAGCGAAGAGCCCCCAGAAGGGTACAATATGATGCCTATATCACAAATACTAGAATTACAGGAAGGAGCTAGTGCAGATGAAAAATTAATGTGGACAAAACGAGGGTGCAGCAAATCGGCGACAGACTTACTGTGGCGACAAAACAACTCAGGAAAAGTGGTAATGCCAGTAAAATTATTAGAAATTGCATTTCAACAACTACACTTCCTTGCACACAATACGAAACAACACATTGCAGCAGAGATACAGGAAGAATGGTTCGTGCCCTGTCTCCAGGATCACATATCTCGATTAACACTGGAATGCACAACATGTCAGATATACAATTCAGGAATGACATTACGCGCGCTCCGGGGAACAATTCCAAAGCCAATTGGGCCATTCAGAGAGCTACATATCGATTACGCGGACATGGGGGAAAGATGTAATGGGGCACGTTACATGATTGTGGTTGTATGCCCATTTTCAAGGTGGGTAGAAGCAGGCCCATGTGCACGCCCTGATGCTAAAAGCGCTGCAAAGTTCTTAGTGAGGGAAGTGTTCCCGCGTTGGGGAATTTGTGACGTGATTCGCTCGGACAACGGCACTCACTTTGTAAATGAGCTCTTCAAGGAAGTAACTACATTGTTGGGGATAAAGCATAAATTGTGCTCGATTTATCATCCGCAAAGTAATGGCGTAGTGGAAAAGATGAACAGACTGTTAAAAGCGAGGTTATCAAAACTATGTTTTTCATTGAAAAAGAACTGGATTTACTGTTTGCCCCTTGCGCTATTTGAGCTGAGAAATCAGCCAAGCAAAGACCACCATTTGTCCCCGCACGAAATAGTGACTGGGAGACGAATGCACACAGCACGCTCCCCACTGCGCGAACACTCAGATGCACACAGAAGCGCCGCGATATTGGGAGATGAGTTCACAGATTATTTGAAGAAATTGACAAGGGCAGCGCGCGCAATATCAAAGCAGCTCTCTCCACCATTCACGCGAGAGGAAGGAAACACAACAGGATCGGTTCCTGAACCTGAACCACAGCTACAGCTGATGCCGGGTGAATTCATTTATGTCAGGAGTTTTGTGCGTCGTTGGAATGCACCACGATTCCATGGCCCATACGAAGTAGTGTTTTGCACGCCCACAGCAGTTAAAGTAAAGGGCCTGAAGTACTGGGTGCATTTGACCGACGTACGAAGGGCATATAGTAATGTACAGGAAGAGGTGGATGAGGAGGCACAGACAACAGCAAACAGCACAACTGAGCAGAATGTGTGAATACGAACCTATGTGTGTGTGACAGTAATACAGATGAAAAAAGTATGGCTGGCAAATATAATTGCATTTTTATGTTAAAAAAAGAAAAAAAGAAAAAAAGAAAAGGGAGGTGTGTTTTTTTTCACATATGAATATTTATATGTAATGATGTGATAAAATTGTGGAATATTTTTACCCCTGTCTGTGAGTACCCTTCCCTGCAACCCTACCTGCTTCCATTCCCCGTCAATATATAATTGGCACTGGTAGTGCCAACAAAATGTTTACATTCATGCACTTAATGCACTTTTATATCTCGAACAGGAACTACCATGGCATCTAACGGGCAGCCTGCAACGGATAGATTTACTAGAATTAGAGAGTGGTTAACTGAGAAATGCAGATATTCGTATGATTGTGGAATATCATTGTGCATTACATTGTTTTTTACACTAATGTTTGGCCTAGTTACATACTGGTTCATAGCGTTCATCTCTATCGAGACGAACGAGCGGGGAGGGACTAACAGCACTATTGTAAATAATGCAACTGCAAGTATAAATGCTAAGGAAGGTGATTTTTTGGTATGGGACGGAACTAAACTTGTATGGGGTTATTATACTACACCATCCAATGCTGTCATCTCACAAAATGGAGGGCCACGGGGTGAAATGCAAAATAACACAGTGTCCCCGCCAAAGATATCTAATTACAATGCTCACAGCCTAAACGACCGAAACCCCTCTGCCATATCCTGGTTGTATAACACCCCTAACAGCCAACCTGCCCCCCTGGCCATAGACACATCATCGAATAACAGAATGGAAGAAAATGAACGAATGAAAGCAACACATGAAATATTATATGATGATTGGGTAAAGGGGGGTGGGAAGGAGAAAGGGGGGTCTACTGTGTCTATCGCCCATGAAACCGGGAAGTACATTAGGAAAAGAAATAACAGAAGAAAAAGGGGAGTGGAAAGGAGGAAGTATGATGAGTACTATGGGTTAGGATTAGATAAGATGGAAGATCCACGACACTCCCACCAGGCTAATAAATGGTATGCTGATATGAGCGCAACAGCTAAACAAACAACAAACGAGAGCTGTTATGTCTGCTCTCTCATTCCCCATGCGTCAGGTACCCCCAAGGTATTGTTGCCCAAAGAGTTGCCTATTGTAGATGCCCAGTGTCTCCTTCATCTCACGTTATGCAGGATTAAGAACACCTTCCAGGCACATGATGTTACTTTTAGAATGCTGCAGAACGAGAAAACGTGCTACCCAAAGACAGTAGGAGTGATATGTCTGGAAGAACCATTTTTTGTGATACAAGGAATGCTTTTTTCGGACAACAAGTGGAAAGATGAAGAAGTACTGTGCAAAGGTGAAGCGCTGAAGGGTGTGGCACCAGAGAAATTGCAATGGATAGAAGAAACGTGCACACCAGTATGGAAGGAACACATTTCAAAACTAACTTGGGTAACAGCCATTGAAAAACCTTTCAAACTGCAGAACGAAATAGACTATGAACTATGTTTTAAAGGAGAAGGGAAAACCTCCATGGGGACAAACAAGAACTGCAGCAAGACCCTTACCATCCCAGATCTGAGAAAAGGGACAGCGGCCCTGATGGACACGTATTGGGTATGCGGCAACCAGGCATACCTGCACCTCCCCCAGTCCTGGAGTGGCAGCAGCTCAAGGGCCACTCTGCACTCCGCCCTAATGGTTATACCAGAAAGCCACATTGATGGAAGCAAAAGAACACAAGAAAACACCCGACAGAGCAAGGCCCAGCCGACTTCAGAGTCACAGATTTATGTCTTATCCTCCGGGAGCAAGGAAGAGGTGCTGTCCCGAAACAGACGAGCATCAAATTACATATCAAAGGCATCATCGGAGTTGCTGGCACAAATCCCAGACAGATACCGACTATTCAGCTCGGCAGAAACATTCTTTGCCTCGCTCATCTCAGGTATCCAGGCCAGAGCAAATGCAAAATGGCTCCAGATAACACGCTGGGAACTGATCCAGTTGGCGAATGACACTGAAGAAGGGTTTAATGTCATAAAAGTGGAACTAAGAGCTCTACGGCTGATGACCATGCAAAACAGATATGTCTTGGACCTGTTGACGACAATGGACGGAGGTGTTTGCCGAAAAATTGGAAGTGCCTGCTGCACTTTCGTACCTTCTGAAGACGCAGAAAACGGCTCCCTGTCCCATGTGATCGAAGCAGTACACAACCTAGGAGAAAGGATGAAAATGGAAGGTGGAGCAGAAGCGAGCACATGGTTCGATAATATCTTCTCCTGGGTTCCTTCATGGCTGGGAATGACTGTGAAATTTTTGATGCCAGCTGTGGTGTTCCTCCTCTTTATTTTTTGCCTGTGCCAGGTGGGTCTTCGATGTTGTGCTAACGCAGTACCTAATGGTGCAATGATGATGGTGACAATGGGCAACACCCGTGGTAAATACAAACTATGCAGGAAGTGCAGGTACAAACAGGAACTGATGACACACCCAGGTATCAACTAGTGCCTAGGTACCACGACAAGGATATTGTAGACAAATTATGGCACACCACCATCAGAGAACCACGCATACTAGAATGGTATCAGGAGGTGTGGGTAGACTTGGAAGGAGAGAGCGGATGTATATACCTGACCTGTACCCCAGATGAATATGCTAGGAGGGGTGAGAGCTTAAGGGGGGTGTGCAGAGCCTGGATGCCCATAAAAGACACACCAGCATGGGATGAGGCAATTATGGACGAAGAGGAGTGTAGGAGATTGAATGAGTTAAAGAATTTGTTACTTAAGTAACGAAAGGGGGGAAATGTAGGGGAGGACTGGTCCAAGAGACCCCCCTCGCCTACATCTTTTCCCCAGGTGAGGGCTATGGCTCATTGGGCGTCCCCTCATGCCACCCGGGCCCAGGTGGTGGAGGGTTCACCTGCTGAAGACATTGCCCACACGTATTGATTGCCCACACATATTGATTGCCCACATGTATTGAATTTAGCTAGGCCCAGAAACCATTTTGTCTATCAAAGATGGTGTGAGCTCAGCGCACTGTAGCGCGGCCCCCACCCTCAGAGAGTTTCAATTATCCCTGTCGCCGCAGCACCTTGGCAGATCCGCTGTGAGCGCGTTCCCACGAACAAGACGGACATGAGCTAGCATAAAATACTAACACTGTAACATTTCGCCTTCCACAATGTATTACTGCTCCCAGCATGACCCGGTCAGCGAGGCCTGGGCGATGGGGAGAACTGTAGAATGGCCGTCCAATGAAAGCAGAAAAATACCCAAGTATGAATGCCAAAAACTACTGGTAATACGCATCCCCTCTCCACAAAACTACTGCTACTAAAGAAACCTGTAAAATTGTGTAATGATTGTGGAAACGCATGCTTACATGACACCAGCAATATAAGGACCCACACCCCGCGGTCCCGTGCCATAACTGAACTAATGCTGCTAGAATGCAGGGGAGAATGAATGCAACTATACATAAGGCTCGTGTGAAAGACGCGTGCAAATGCGCCCGTCATGTGTATATGTCTAAGTCCTTATATGTCATTACCGCCACGCACGGTGGCGGGTCTCGATCTTTAGGCTCCCCGAACTGCACCACTACCTCACGTAACGCAAAAGTGTATGTATATAACTAAATGCTGTAGTTGTTAACATGTAATTTACTAGTAAGGTGCTCAGACTGGCTATATTCGAGAGATGCTTTCAAGTGATCCAAAAGACTATTATAAGGATGTTTAAATGTGTATAATATTCTCACCTAAAAGTCGGCAACACACGAGAAAAATACCTTTGTGAATATGTGCAAGGCCATTTCCCCACCCACCCTGCGAAGTCTGCCAAACCAGAGAGCTGAGGCCTGCGCCGCGCTGCCCCACCTCCCCCAACTAGGCTGGAGCCGCTTCAAAGATTTGTAGTCCCCTCTGCAGCACCCAAGGCCACGGCCTGCCACCTGCATTATTTACAACCCAGCAGTAAACCTCCGCTTGAATACACAGATCCAAAGGCGCCCCCTCGTAAACCCCACAACCCACCGGATCACCTTAGACTTATGACCCTGTGCAATGAAGACATCCAATACTGTGGTAACATACAGCGGCCCATTCATAATCACTTCTAACGAAACAGAAAGACATGTACCGCCCGTCCCATGCACAGAGACTTAGCCCCACGACCTATGGTACCGGTCAAACAGGACACTGGTAACCATGTACTGATGAATCACCATCAAACCCCTCACAAGGTGCATTCCTCCTGTGTTGCATTAACCTGTAGAATAACCTATTGATAGATTTACTGAAGAAGATAACATTGCAATGACTGAATGACTGCGGTGCGCATGGCATAGGGCAAATAAGTCAGGAAAAGACATTCATCTCTGACACTGGCCACAATGGCACAACAACACCGCCCGGATGAACTCGGCTGCCATGTCAGGCCCAGCCCAACCCACGAGGCTGACCAGTGACGTCCTCCAGCCAAGGCCAACCACATCGCAGCAGCACCTATAGCTAGTCATCGCCACCCAATCCCACTGAACTTGTGCCCCTTATAGTATGTAGGTTCTGATGACGTGTTTTGTAAATATATACGCCTGTCTTTGCTATTGTCAGACAGAGCGCTCTCGGAGTTTGCAGAGTTCTTTGCATTCCCTATTCTGATTGATAAACTCCCATTTACGCTCACCCGCACTCTGTCTTGGCCTTATTCCCATCCTGGGAGAGTCCTTCATTGTCTCTCATTGCGGGGAGGATCGTGCTGGTTGGGGACGCTTGCCTTCACAGGCTAAAACATCTGGGGTTGCAGGTAAATTGCGATGCAGATTGAAAATGAAAGAGGGACTGATTCTCCAAGCCTGTTTTCGAATCAATGGATTTAGAGTTTCTGAGCAATGTTACATTGATAGTCATGGTGATGGAAACACACAATCTAAGAACAGGTTTTCTTCCCAGAGCAGACTTTATGCCCAACAACATTACACCGGTCAATGTCTTCCCAAGTCCGCCATTGTAGCCAAAGTAACCAATAGATTTAAATAAAACTGTGGTGTTGTCAATGCAATTTGATTTGTACTGTAACTATGTCCTGTTTCAAAAATAAATGTCAATTTCAGAGAAAAATAGAAAATAAAATGTGTCTTTTACATTCGATCATGAAATGTGTTATGTATATTTATCATAGGGCCTCATTCGAGGCGGGCGCAAAGGGATACCGGGCACCGGTAAGGACACCGGTGCCGGTTATCCCTTTGCGCCCTATTCCGAGGTCCCTTAGCGGGTCCGTTCCTTAACGCCTGGTTTTACCAGGCGTTATGGACGGGACCGCTAAGGGAAATCAGAGCCAATAACTGTACCGCAATTTGCGGTACCGTTATTGGCGCCTTTCCTCTTCCCATTGAGCCCTATGGGGGCTCAAATGGGAATGGGGAATGGCTTTTACAATGGGGACTTACCGGTCCCACCAAGGTCAAACTGGACCAGTAAGTCCCCATTGAACGGGACCGGACACGGTCCCATTATTGGTGGTAGTCATGGCACTAATAGCACCATGACTACCACCAACCTTGGAATGAGGGCCATTGTGTTTTCGATAGGGTTCCTTTTGGGTCAAATACTTTGGAAATGTTATGTCAAAAAGTGCCAATCACATAGTAAAACAAAATATATTGGCATATATGGTTTCATATCAGTGTTGTTTGACTAGGTCGTTAATATAAAATTTGTAAAAACAAAGAGAACTTTTTCATTAACATGCTGCTTATTCTGCTCTCATGATCTCCATGCTGTGAGAAACCCAATGGTATTCTCACTCCTACTCCCTTTGGATCCTCTGAGCCGGTGGCGATCTAAAAGCCATCACTCTTGGATCCTGCCTTTGGGGGTGGACCAGGCATATCTTGCTAACAAGCCTTACTATAATCATACAATTAATGGAAAGGACACACACCTGCAAACCCTTTTCCCAACTCAGGTATGTAAAAGGGGCGTGTGCAAGAGAGAGAGGGAGATGCTGATGGGAGCTGTGGTGAGCCATGCTGCAGCCGTAGGAGTACACCGAGGACCAAATCAGCTGAGGGTCCGGGTGAGTGTAAAGTGGGAGAAGGAGCTCTGTGGTGCAGAGGTGAGGCAACGGAAGGAGACCCTATTTGGGGTTGTCCTGCATGCCAATTAAAGGACTGCTTGTTCTCCTGTTGTGCTCCAAGTGCGCAAGAGTGTCTGAGGGGCAGAGAAAGACCCCCTGGATGGAAGCAACCAAGTTTGTGGACTACGCCATGAAGAGAAATACTTCCAAGTGAACCAGTAAGTTTTTTTCAAAGCGGGAATTCCGGTGTAACGGTACCCACGAGCTTCATAAAGTGAACTGCTATTGTCAATGAGGCCAGAGACTGATATAATGAAGCGGAATGGTTGCGTGTTTTGTTAAAGGAACAAGCATGTGTTCGAAAGACTCAAAACGTTACAAATCCTTGCTTTGTGAACTAATTAAGTTTGCTGAAGTGGTCATGAGCCTTAAAGGAACGTTTTGCAAAAGTCTTATGCAACAGAAGGAAAGTGTTAAAAGCATTGTATATTGAATACCGAATTAAAAGGAAATGTAAAGGAAGTAAATGCACATTGAATACCATACTCAAAAGGAATTTTTACATTAAAACAGCTCAGTAAAACACAGAATGTGGAATGCATGTTGCACACCAAATGAACTCAGACGTGAATGCATATTGAATACCGAACTAGAAGGGAAATTTAACAATGAAGCAAACCAGTAAAACGCTGGATACTAAGGGGCCGATTCATGGAACAAACGTGCGCCTCATTGCGCCTACTTGCGCTGGGATTTTCGGCGCACGTTTGTTCCATGAATCGACCCCTTAGTATACAGCGTTTTACTGGTTTGCTTCATTGTTAAATTTCCCTTCTAGTTCGTGAGAAAGCAATCGCACGCGCACGCCTGTGATTAAAGGAAGGCGCTGCGCTACTTTCCCACTGGTTGTGCGCCAAATCCGTGCATGGCGCACGCGGGCACACACATGTTCAAACGGCGTGCGCTTCGTGCACAGCAAAAGCGCACATAGCGCAGCGCACACAACAAAAGTGGCCGGAACAGTAGGCGTAACACATGGAATGGGGAATAACGCGTGAAAAAGAAGGCGTAACTGGGGAAGTACTGCAGGGAACTACACAGAAAGCCCACACGCACGCGCACAAACTGTATTCATGGATTCGAATACGAGAAACCCGCGCACAGCAAAAGACGCACACAGGCGTCAATGCGTCCGCCACACGAAGGCAGGCGGAAGGGTCCCTGAGCACAGCATAAAAGTGCACGCAAACAACAAACACGTATAGACAGCTACGATGAATGCCCCATTTGTCGCAGCACTGATCGTGGGACACCGCAGGAGGAGGAGAATAGCCAGGGCACGCATTTTTTCACCACGGACAAGCCTTTTTGGGATGCCTGACGACCAGGTCTATGGCAGGTATAGGTTTCCACCCCATATCATCCTAGACCTGGTCAGGTAGTGGGAAGATGACCTAACATCCCCCACCCTCTGCTCCCAAGCATTGAGCCCCTTGGAGAAAGTGCTCAATGTCCTGCATTTTTTGGCCACTGGGTCTTTTCAGCGAACTACTGCCATAGTGGGGGGGGGTCTCACAGGCCACGCAGTCACGCTGCCTACACCAGGTATTGGCAATCATGACAGTGCGCCCCTCAGTCCGCAGGCACATATACATGCCCAGAACACCCGCAGAAAGGCAGGCCGTTGTCCAGGACTTTTACAGGGTAGCACACATCCCCAAAGTGCTTGGTGCCATAGATTGCACCCATGTGGCCCTACGTCCAATTAGGGCCACTGAGCACATCTACCGAAACCGCAAGCACTGGCATTCCATCAATGTACAGATGGTATGCGATGCAAAGGGAATCATCACCTCTGTCTATGCAAACTACCCTGGCTCCACCGATGACTTCATATACAGAATGTCCGCCCTGAGCCGGGCCCTGGAAGCTGGGCAGCATGGCGACACATGGCTCCTAGGTGAGTACAAATGCCCGTGCACATGCATGCATGTCACACACACACACAAATACACAAACCCCTATAATCACAACCATTATCACCTCTCCAGGGGACAGTGCCTACCCTCTGAGCAACCACATGATGACGCCAATCTGGAACCCCACCACACCACCCCAGGTAAGATGCAACGCGGCCCATATTGCAACCAGGGCCATAGTGGAGCGCATATTCAGAGTTCTCAAGTCACGCTTCCGCTCCCTTGACCGCTCTGGCGCGCAGCTACTCTATGCACCCCCAGTAGTGTGCAAGATCATTGTGGCAGCATGTGTCCTGCACAATGTTGCAACATGGCAGGGCGTACCGGTGGACATGGTGGTGCCCCCACATCCCCAACCACAGGCACAGGCGCTGCCCATGGGAGGGGATAGGGCACGTGGCGAGGAAGCCCGGTCCCAGCTTGTGGCCAGATTTTTCATCTAAACTCCCAACCCTGCGGAGTGCACACAGGCCTGGGACATACCAGGTGACAATCGATGATGACAAAGATACAGTCAACTGTCACAACCTTACCACCCTGAGATTGTTGCCATGGAATTGCCACATTGTGTGCATCCCTAGATACTTAAACACAAGCAATCTTGTGTGACCAAAAGGCACACATGCAAGGTGTGAATCACACAGACCGGCAAAACAGGCCATGACCATCACTGGTATGTCACTCAAACCCTCCCAAACCACAATATGACATGGCAAGCAATAGCCATACACCAACACAGTACCAATAATGTACACATTGCCATGTGAAAAATGTAAATGGGCATCAGACAATGATGCCTGACATGGAATCAGATGAAATGACTGACCAACAACCTCCGACCCAAAATAAATCATACCCAAATGCATTCCAAAAGTTGTATTTGAAACATAACAATGAATGCCTGTCCACATGCACAATGTGCATTGCATAATCAACACTGCAGCTACTGTGTGCCGTGTCCACCTCCTGCAACACACTGCTCAGCGCACAGCACAGTGAACAGCCATTGTGTGTGATGCACACCCTGAGCATCACATCTAAGCGACAAACTACATAAAATAACAAAGTTAGGCATGTACAGGATCCACAAATGGTCATAGAACATTCGCTGCAGGGACACAGTGGGCACCAGAAGGCAAACAGAGTGTACACGTGGACATGTAAGGGTGGTTGTACATGTAGTGGATCATAGTGCGAGTGTGTGGGTCAGTAGGGACATGCACTCAACATATGCATGTGAAATCAAGTGACCATCACTGTCCTCTACACATCACATGTGAACATTCACCATGTGTATACCCCAGCATGTCAAACCACAAATATCCCTTCACACCTGAAAGGTAAACACAACACATGAACAGGCATTGATGAGCAGAATACATCATGTACATAGGAAAGCACAATTACAATTTCAGGGTGCCCATCACACTGCAGGGCAAGGCAACTATCAACAACAAAACACCCCCACTCCCTCACAAATCACCACGACTTACTGAACAACTGTATCTGGGTTATTCATCCGACATCCTTGAATTCCATCTGGCCACAGGATCACCCTTGCCCTTTGTCACCATCTCCCACCTTGTGTGTAAAAAGTTGCCAGCACCCTCAGAGTCCACCTAGATTTGCAAAAGCACAAAATCCAAGAGAACTCAAAGCAGGACAACACAGAAGCCAAGGATATACCCTGCAGGCATTAAAACAAACCCGAACAGCCTCCAGTAGATGACTTCAAGTAGCAGTACGCCACAAAGGCCAAGTACTACCACAATGATCTTAACAACCAAGGTAGCACAGTAAAACAATGTCACAACCGGATCTGAACCATGTGTGGTACATAACATAGAATGATGCAACACGAACGGATGTCTACTGTCACAGCTCCCATGTACAGGCACAGGAGTGGCACAAAACAACCACCTCCACCGTGGTCAGGGTGCCTGCAAGGTCTAACTCACACAGGCCTCTGAGACCCTGGTGGTGAAGGAGGGTCAGAGATATGCAGTCGGCACAGGCATTGGCATACTGGATAACCGGAATGAGGTGCAGGCGAGGGGAGTAGGATTGACACGGGGAAGTAGGGAATGCACCAAAATGTAGTACACACATTAACACATACACAAATAGACCAAACCTGTTCACATGAACATAGCAGCAAATTATTCAAATGGAAGTCAAAGAGAAACTTATCTCTGGGGTGAGTGCTGGCCTCCTGCCTGCGCACTCTCTGGTCCGGTAACAGGAGCAGTTCAATGCTGCAAAGAGAGCCACAGTTAATAATCTGTGCATGCCCAAAACACACAAACACACCACCAAATATGCCCCAAAGTAACAAAATACTCTACAAACAGACAATCTTGTGTGGATGCTTCATACCCATACGTAACATTACCCCTGTGATGGTTCATACACAGTCAATGCATTAAGTCAGGCACCGGTGGGTGCGTGGCAAATGGAACACCAATGTGTCACGATTCACACAACATGCAATGTTCCCTGGGTAAGCAGACAGACGCATATAGCAAGGTCTGACTTCAGAACAAGTTATGTACCACCATGACCAAAATAAAGTAGCCAGTGCATGTATCCAATTCTACTTGGAAATGAAATGCACTGCACCCGAGTCTGTCCCTGTGAGCTGCTTCTTTCCATGTCTTGCAACGCTACATGGCTAATACAAGTGCCTCAATGGACCATGGTGGAACGGAGGGTAAGTGCCACGACCCATGCAGGTGCCCCAGACAACTTTCCCATCAACTAGCCATCACTCCACCAACACATCTGAGCTGTATTGTGCGCTTCAACACCAATATTTGTCCAAGCTCACCGTCAGTGCTGCTACTAAGCATGCATGTTCAACTGGCCAGGTGGAAGGTTTGCTGTGTTGTGACCCCCTGTGCTGCTCACCTTGCCTAGAGTCCCTTGAAACACGTCATCATTTATTGGATGTATGATCGTAATCCCTGTGCCTCTGCGCACACAAATGCGCATGTCGGCACCACCAAACGTGTCCAGATTCCAGATGTCCAATGGCCCATTTCCGCTGGCAAAGTTGGTCTTGAGGCTCATCCCCCTGCAGAAAGGCCATGAAACACATGATTAATGCTTAATATTCATCTGTGTGTGTCTCTTCAGGCATTACATGAGTGGACCATGTCAGAGACATACATCAGAAATCACACCATCAGTCCGTCTTTCACAGCAACAATGTGGAACACACTATCTACGGCATGATTTTCAACAAGCACATGTCCATTAAAGATGAGAAACATACTACACAATGCATAGCAATGAATGTACACATGAATCATTAAACACCCCATCTAGCAAAAGAAGTACAGTGGTCAATTACACCCCAATCATCCCCACTAGGGGTGTTAACACAAGTTCCACAGCAGCAGACATGCCACAGATATGACAGTCCATTGCCCTTGTGTAATAGGCTGTTACACCGAACCATCCTTGCAAGCCCATGGAAAAGGGAAGCAGGAGTAGCATATGTGAGTCAAGGACCCCAAGCAGCAAACACATACACAAGACAAGCTTGAAGGGCCCAGCTTGAACAGACAGTGGATGCTTTCAAAAGCCACAAAGCACCACACCGTCACATGAAAGCACAATAGACTAGCAATTTTAAACTATATTAACTAATTACACTAACTATGATAAACCTACTTTACCTATTTAAACTAACTATCAAACAGAAACGTAACTAACTAAACTAAAAGAAAAATCAAAAATGGCCACATACGACCCGGGGGGAGGCACCCAGGAGAGGGGAGGTACAGGGTGCTGCTCAACACCCACATGCGATGATGCTGAGGGAAAAAGAAAACTCCATGGGCTCAACGCCTGCACAGCCTGACCTATGTGGGAGATAGATTGTCGTCCGAGTCTGGCTCTTCCTGGAAAGGAGGACGTGGCACAGGGCCATGACCACGCCTAACCGCAGCTTTCCCCTCGTCAGCAGCAGGTCTGCCGGATGGGTGAGCCTGGTTCTGTGTGGCGATGACATGTAGGTCTGCATGCAGAACCTCCCGTGATACACGTGCTTCCTCTTGCAAGGTAGCACGTGTAACACAGAGTTCCTCCTGCAAGGCCTGGCTGGACAACCGCTGCACCTCCCGGTTAGCATGTAGCTCAGCCAAGATGGTACGCTCAAGCTGTGCAAACCTCTCCTCTACCCGCTCCCTCTGGGACATCAGAAGGACACCCAGAGTGGATCTGAGGGAAGCATGCTCCTCCCTCAGCGCCTTCATGTGTGCCTCTGCGTGAGCAGCAATTGCTTGATGCAGAGATGACATTTCAGCCTGGTGTGCCCTGTCTGAAGCTGCCATGCCCAGCCTGAGCGAGTGGGCTGTGGACCGTGCCGCCTGCTGCTGGAGAAGCACCTGCCTAGCAGGGGGGAGCACAGTTTGGGCCACACGCTCCATGCTCTCAGGGATGTTCTCCATTGCTGCCCCTTGCCGTTCAGAATTGGCAGTCATGTCTTGCTCCCACTCAGTATACTGTGGTTGCGCGCGGTGACCACGTTGCTGGGCTTGACCCCTGCGGGACCCAAGGACCGTGGGTCCTTGTTGTGTTGGCACCGCCCGCGGCTGCACGACTACATGCCCCCGTCGACGTGATGTCCCAGGCACATCAGTGACTGGTGTGGAGGGTGACCCTGCGTCCCGATCCACCACGGGCGGAGGTTCCAAGACTGTCTGTGTTATTTAATGGAATTACGACAAAAATGTCGATACTGTTTCCCACAATAATTAGCAACATGTGAATAATCTCACCTTGACAGATCGAGTAGACCACCAGGAAACAACCAAGTGCAGCCGTGAAAGCTACCCTAGGACAGCCCTGTCCTCTCCGACCCGGAGTGGGATTAACCAGGGGAGAGAACAGGGTAGCCAGGAAAACCCTTGATGGGGAAGAAAACCCTGGTAGAATCTGGAAGTGTTGTGGATCCGGATGGTTGATGAATGTCTTCTACGAGTGGCTGTGGGCAGGGAGCTTCGTCTGGATGAACGAAAGGAAAATGATCAGAGTAGTAGCGTAAAGAAGGGAATGGGAAGTGGAAATTAAATGGCTCAGTAAAAGGGTTCTCACCAGCGGAGTGAAGGAGAGGATGAATGATTTAGGGCTTCGAAGGAGAAGAGATCGGGAGATGAGAGCTCTAAAAGAAATAATACTTGGGTCAGAATCTGAATCGGGAGAGACGGAACGGAATTCCGAGTTTATGTCACTTACAGCTATTGGGTGTTCCAGCAAGGATGAAAGCAGAGTTGGCGTAATCGTGACGCCGATGGATATCTGGGCGTGATGAGAAATCCCGAGAGATAGCGAGACCGGAATGGGAGCGAGAGTCTGGAGATGAGAGCTTGAGAGACAAAAAGGTTACAGGGTAAGTCGAAAGTGAAATGGTAGAAGCAGAGATATGAAATCCCTAGAGGCGAACTCACGGAGCGTCTGTAGAAACAGAAGCGACGCGAGGAGTTGCCGGCTTCCGTGTTTGATAAAGGATCACGTGAGCAGGCCGGAACGTCTCGGAGAAACGTGAAGAGCCTAGACCGCTTCTTTCAGAACGGAAGTCATCTTGAGAAGGATTCTCGGGAGTCGCGTAGAGAAGGGTACCACACAACCGATTGCGAGCCCATAGTGACCACCTCCCACAATGTGTAACAGTCTGACCCCTCAGTGCAGGTGTCGCGGACAGAGGAGTGTCCACATCAGAATCACTCACCCCTGACATATGGACCTGATGCTCATCCAACTAGACATGGTCGTCAGAGTGTTCTTCAGGGCTGGACTCATAGGCAGCCAGAGACAAGATGGACTGTAGCACTTGGGGGTTTTCGTGGCCTACCACCCCACTAACCCCACTTGTGCTGGGTTGATGTAGTGATAACAACCCTGTGCCTGGCATGACAACCCCATCCTCTGGCTCCATTGCATCATCATCTGAAAAATAGAGAGAAAAAAGGTCACTACACATGTTAGAAGCACACAACACACACACACACCGACAACAAACACATCAGGCAGACATGTGACACACAAAATAGAACCTGGCATGCATGCTGGGTCAACTTGGAATTGCTTCTGTGATCAGACCTGTTGAAAGGTGGCAGTCTGCATTGAAGTGAGTCTATGCAGTGCAGCAAATATGTATGTTACTCACTACCTACATGTACAAGGACTTCATGGTGTGTGTCAGAAAATGTGAAGGCAGTGCAAGGTCAACTTCAGGCATCACGTGCAATGTGCATTCAATGGGTAGCATATCTACAAGCAAAGCACACCTCCACCCAAGTGCAAAAGCAGGGATGCCTAGCATGGTATCAAAAGGCTGACCATAGACCTGTGTATTGACAGACAGTATTGACTAGCATCAACAGCTTCATGTGAGTCAAGTGACAACACTGCAAATGATGATGGGACAGTAAGCAGGACACATGATGAAACCTCTGGAGTCCACCCACGTGTGAAGAAGACACTACACCAGTTGGACAGAGTCATTGGCCATTAAACAGGCTGAGGCCTGTGACCCTCACAGATTGTCAGACCCTAAACATGTGTGCAACGCAGTACTGAGCCACAGTTGACATGGGAAGGCAGATGAAATGCCATGCAATTTGGGTCATCATGGACTTGTGTAACAGTGATCATCCAGTCATGGACACATATGGGCATACGTGGAATGCACATGGAGCATTAATGGGCACTCATGTCCCTGCGTGCCATCTGACCTCTGCACAGTCCAAGTGAGACACCCTGCATCAAGATCTAAGGATGTACCACAATGGATATGTCTGGCAGATTGGCCGCTGGATGTTAGAATGTACACAGGAGGCATGACCAGGGAAGTAACCAACGGCAATATTGTAGCAGACCAGTGCTAAAATGGAATTGGGGTGCAGAGCAGGGGGATGAGGGGCAAGGGAGCATGCCTACATTGGCTACCCCCTTGCAGGCAGAGGACACATGCACATCAGTCATGTTATGCATAGTTCCTGGGCTGAGGGGAAGCTCACCCCACGCTACATGCAGAAGTGCCAGTGAGCTGGAACATGGACTGGAGGGGCATACTGGTAACCAGCATGTGACTACGGTGCAAAAGTGGTGATGTGGACAGTCCCTGTCTGCTCCACATGTCCACCATCCAGCAGAGTAGATATGCATCAGGGAAGCATTGCATTACTCACACATCATAACCATGTACACGTGACATGTAGTGGCAGTCATGCACAACACATCACACAAGTAAAACACACACGTCCTCGACAAACACACATCAACACTCACCGGACTGGGCATCAAAGTCCGGCATCTCTCCCACTCCTTCGACCGATTCAGATGGTATGAACTCCGCAACGAGTGACTCATGCGGAGTGAGGTCTTCCTCCTCCGGTGCAGGCCCACTGCCAGTCACCAGAGTCAAGTTGTAATTTGAGGCACGCTTAGCCTTAGCGCTGCATTTGAGGTCATTCCAATGCTTTTTGCACTCTTGCGCCGTGCGCACCTCATGGCCGAATGCACTCACATGTTCCGCAACTTGCTTCCAGTGGGTATTACGGTGGGCAGCCGTAGTCTGACAATTAGCACCGATTAGCATAGCATGTCACGGCTGTGTTTCCACACGTAGCCCACGAGGAAGTCCAGTTCCTGGTTGCAGAAAGGCTTCTTCCTCAACGTGCAGGAGGTCCTGGCTGTGTGTGGAGTCCCAGCCTGTGCTGCAGGTGCAACCTTCCTCCTCTTGGATTGTGGCGCAGACCCTGGCTGGCTGATGCCGCCCTGATCAGTATGGCCAGTGGGACTGGTGGATTGAGCCAAGGGAGTGGTAGGTGGAGGAACGACCAAAGGGCTGACTTGTGTCAGTGGCAGCTGGGTGCCCTCTAATGGACCCTGCGCATCAACATCCGCTGTGGCAGGGTCATTGACCGCAACTGTCCTGGTTGGCAGACTCACAACAGGGTGTTGTTGGCTGCATCTGCCCCTGCACTTGCCAACACCCGGCTGTTCGGGGCAGCAGATGACATTACTGCCCCAGGGACACCTGTCTTGGTCAGGGCAGGCCTGCGTGCCCTTACGGTTTCCCTCCGGTCCTGCTTACTGAAATAATTAAGAACCTTGAGCCCCGGGGAATAATCCGTCCGGTACACAGCACCTTCAATAATCCGGTGCTGGGAATATTGAAGCCAAACGGCCAGTGGAGACTCTGCGCTGACCTTAGGGAGCTCAACAAACGGGTCCATACTTCCCGATGGCCTCTGCCCTACATTGACCAAGGGCTGGCCCAGATACAGGGGTCACAGGTATTCACTGCTATAGACCTGACCAATGGGTACTGGACTGTGCCTGTCAATAGGGAGGACCAATACAAGCTGGCTTTTACCTTTGGGGGCCAGCAGTATACATGGACCCGGACTCCCTTCGGATACCTCAACTCCGGCAATGAATTGAACATTTTCCTACATAAGGCCATGCCTGACCTGGGTGCAAGGGGTAACCTGGCTTATGTAGATGATGTCCTCATCAAACGTTCATCTGTGGAGGAACACATAGCAGAGATCTGTTATGTTCTGACACAGTTGAGGGCCGCCGGAGCAAAACTTTCCTTTCAGAAAGCACAGTGGTGTAGAACCCGTGTTAATTTCTTGGGGCAAGAGATTACTCCTCAGGGACTCTGTCCCCAGGAAAAGAAAGTGGAAGCACTTCAGAAACTGAAAGACCCCACAACTCTGCGGGAACTAAGGAGCCTCCTTGGACTGATTAATTATAGCAGAAAGTTCATTGAGGGCTACGCAGAGATCACCAGATGCCTGATTCATCTCCTGAAGGGGGGGGGTCAAGTGGGCATGGGGTCCAGAACAATCTGAGGCAGTAAGACAGCTCAAAAGAAGCCTCTCACAAGCACCCTGCCTAGCTTACCCTGTCAGAAACAAGGAGTTTTTCTTGGAGACAGGGTTCTCTAATGCATGCTTGACTGCAGTATTATATCAAAAGCATGACAAGGTCAATAAAGTAATCTCCTATGCGAGCAAAACTTTATCCTCTGCGGAGGAAAAATTCAATGATTGTGAGAAGGCACTCCTGGCAACGATGTGGGCATTGAAGAATTACCGCCCGTTCATCCAGGGGGAACACATCATAGTGGAGACTCCACATCAGCCTCTGCAATATCTCCAAAGTGACAGAATCCGGGCCGGAAATGTGAGTAATTCCCGAATTACTTCCTGGATTCTGTCAATGCAAGGCTTTCCTGTGGAGGTCAGATATGTCCAAAACAAGAAGAGTCCCCTCGCGCAAGGTCTGGCTGACTTGCATGATTGTGCCAGAGAAAACTGTCTCGAGAACGAAAGTCTAAAAATCAATGACAACATGGAGGCATACCTCAAGTCCCCCCACAAAGTCTTTGAAGAAGACAAGTGTGAGGGAATGCCCACTGTCTATGTGGATGGATGCTCTTACCATGTTGACAACAACAGGGAAAAAGAACTGGTGGCTGGCATAGGGAATGCATGGGTGAATGAGTCCTCAGAACCCTCCACTGGGTACAAAATTGGTCCCCGAAGTAGTCAGGTGGCAGAGTTGATGGCTGTGCATCAAGCCATCTTCACTGCTGTCCAACACCAACTCCACGAACTGGTCATAATCACAGATTCGGATTATGTACGGAACGGGTTCGTGGAGCACCTGGTTAATTGGAAAACCAGAGGCATGTTATGTGCTAATAACAAACCCTTGAAACATGGAAAGTTAATCCAAAACATTAATGATCTGGTCACCTCGAATGGGATGACCATCTACTGGAAAAAGATCAAGGGTCATTCCAAAGTAGAGGGACCAGACAAAACTGGAAATGACTTAGCTGATCAGCTGGCCAAAACCGGGGCCATCCAAGGGAATCTAATAGAGATTGAGTCCCTGTTGTGGGAAATCCAGGTCACTGCTATCACTAGGTCCCAGACAAATGCTCACAATGATCTTTCAACTGTACAATGGAGTAAGGAGAACCCAGATGCTGATTTGATTACGGCTCAGAAGGAGGATCCAATAATTGGTAAGTTTTACCAACACATTGAGGACCCTGAGAACGTTCCCCTGACGGATACCGATTACATTGGGAAAGAGGACCTTAGAGTGTTGATGAAATGTCCAAAAATGTTCCGAATCCAAGACGGGTTGTTGGTAAGGAAATCCCAAGCTGGCCATGATCAGTGGGTGGTTCCTACCTCATTCCGAAGCCTGATGTTAAGTCACACCCATGATGCGGCCACCGCCGGTCATAGGGGGTTTCATACAACACTTGAAATCTTAAGAGAGGTTGCATACTGGCCACACATGGACCGGGACCTCAACCAATACTTGAAGGGGTGTCTTGTGTGTGCACAATTTCAGCCAACATCCCTCACACACTGTGCGCCTCTCCAAAAGAGGGGAATGACACTGCCATGGTCAGATTTACAAGTCGACTACATAGGCCCCGTGATTCGCATCGCTAGGGGGAATAAGTACATGTTGACGGTCACATGCTTGTTTACCAAGTGGGTGGAATGTCTCCCAGACCCAAATTGCAAGGCAGAAATAGCAGCTTCCCTGATGATCAATCACATCTTTTCACGTTTTGGACTACCCCAAAGGATTGAGTCAGACAGAGGTAGCCACTTCACCAGTGAAGTAATGACTAAGATGTCGGAGATACTGGGGGTTAAAAGGGAGCTACATATTGCTTACCGGCCAGCTACTTCTGGAGCAGTAGAGAGATATAACCGAACCATTGTGAGCATATTAAAAAAGTTTGTGGCAGATTCTGGGCCAAGTTGGGATATCCGATTACCTCTGCTCCTAATGGCCATCAGATCTATCCCTTCATCTGCAACTAAAATGTCACCATTTGAGCTGATGACTGGACGCAAGATGGTGCTTCCCCAGCATTTGCTCTACAGAACCCAAGAGCAAACGCTGATAAATGCCTCCACAATTCATGAGTATGTGTAGAATTTAAGGAAACACCTCCAACATGCTTTTGCGTATGCTCAGCTGAATCTAGAAAGATCAGCTGATAGCATGAAAACCCATTACGACCTGAAGACAACCAGGAAGGAATATGAGGTGGGAGAACAGGTCTATCTGTACAATTTCCAGAGGAACCAGGCCAAACAGCGAACATTTTTGCCTACCTGGAAGGGACCGTTTGAAATTATAGACAAGGTCTCCCCAGTAGCTTATAAGATCCGCATCCCCAAAGGCAGTTTGGCAGAGGGGGAAGACAAGTGGGTCCATATAAATCAGCTAAAGTGTTGCCATCCCAGGCACACTCTGCAGCAACTGGAGGAATCCTCTGGAATCCCAGAGGGGGCCGCTCCAGAGTAATTCAGTTCCAACCCTAAAATATCCCACATATAGGGCCTCATTACACGGTAGGCGGTGTGCCATGGCGCTATTAGCGCCATGGCTCAAGCCGGTAAAATACCGGCACCGCCTGGGCGGAAAGGGGATTTACCGCCCCATTCCAAGGTTGGAGGGGCGGTAAATCCCCCTTCCGCCATTGCCCTTCCCCATTCCCATTCCTGCCCCATAGGGCTCTATGGGAATGGGGAAGGCGCTAATTACGGCACCGCAATTGTGCGGTGCCGTAATTAGCTCCGAGGTCCCTTAGCGGGTTGGATTTTAACGCCTGCAAAAAGCAGGCGTTAAATCCCCCAACCCGCAAAGGGACCTCGTAGTAAGGCGGTAAGGATTTACCGGTACCGGTATTTTACCGGTACCGGTAAATCTCTACCGCCATCCGTGTAATGAGGCCCATAGTCTCTAAAATATCATGAATTCTGGTATGAAAATGTTTCCCGTTATATCTTGTTTTTTAAAATAAGACTGCAAAATGTATCCGGATGTATAAAATGTATATGTTCGCCACACCATTAATAGTGGTGGAAAAATGTCTAGGAATGTGTATTGCCGCTTTGCTTTATGATCCTAGGAGAGATGAAATCATGGAGACTGACCAAGGAGGACGACCCGGGGACCGGGAGCAAAGATCCGAGGGACCCAGGGTACCGTCCAATATTCCCATCAGGACAGGCGAGGAGAACCGATCGATCCAACCGGATGGAGGAAAAGATGCTGAACTGTGCCATCTGCGGAATTGGAAGAAGATGCGGACACACCAGCGCGTGGATCAACACATCCTTTGCACCCGACTCCCCCTCGACTCGAAATCAAAGTACAGTTGGGCGGGGGGGTTGTCAGGGGTATTGACCCACGTTTGAGTCATTATGCTACAACATTTGGTGCTGTGGGCTTAGGAAATCCAAGATGGCGGAAAAGCCCACAATTGCGCCAGAATCCAGGAGAATCGGGCAGTTTTGTGGACGCCAAAATGGTCGCCTAACCTGCCACCCACCAGTGCGAGCGTGATGGACCGGAAACGCCATGGGTAAAAGGTGGTGCCAAAGGAAAGACAGCAGTGCCTCTTAGCTCAAAAGCGCTTTTAAATCACCCCTGTTCTCTGAAAGCAAGCTCCAGATGCCCATTTCAAACATTGCAAGATGGCTAATACAGGAGACCATATGTTCATAATCCGTTTTAATTAATGTCAAAAATGGCTAAAATTATGGGCACACAATTATTCTACTGCAGAACCACACCAATGCCAGCAAGCATCATATACTATCAAGTAAAATCCTTTCTTTTGGAAATGTATTAATTCAAGACAGATCCCAAAAATAGGTGCAGTACCGGCATTTTCCACACACCGGCGCTAGCGGTCTAAACTCTGACAGTAGAACTGTACTTTAGGTGTTGCCAAAGGATCCTGAGCCAGCTGGAAACTCAAAGCCTTTTGGTTAATTAAAATTCTTAAACACCTGCTGTTCACAGAAGACAGGCTGATTCAATTAACAGTCCAAGAGGCTGGGAAACCTTCTCACCTCAGAACTCCACCCAAGAAGGCAGGATATCACATGGCCCTGTTGATTGAGAGGGAAGAGTTCCTCCTCCAGCCTGCAGGACACAACCAATAGACCCTTTCCATTGAATAGGATATGCTGATTTGGGTGTTTACTGTCAACACACTGCTCTGGGAAAGAAGAGACATGTGATCCCTGACTCTCCAAGCTTCTAGGGGCGGGCCAGACACTTTTGTGAATTGAATTGAAGGCAAATATATGTTTATGTTAAATGCTTCTGAAATACTGTATTAAGCTTACAAAAATGTGCAATTTGGGGATCCTTAAAATGAAAAATGCCCTCACGATTTGAGCCCAAATTCCACTTTGTACGGTGTTCTGGGACCGGACCCCGCTATTTATCAATATTGCAGGCAATGTGTTTATGCTAGAGACATGGAAATTTACCGGAATATGTGTAGAGAGGCCGGGTACATTTGTGTAATTTTTGGGGAAAATCCAATATTGGTAAACCAACTAAAAACGAAAATAAGTTGCCATTTTTGAACCCTGGCTCTCAGGAAGATCAGGGTTGAGCAAGCATGGACCATAAGTAATCTGTAATATGTACATGTAATGTCAACTGACAAGTACTTTTGCCTGTATTTAAAATCATCCCTGTTTCTCTAGCTTGCTGCGGGGAACGGGAACTGAATTGCATTTGATTGTATTTCTGAAAACTGTGTGCTTTACTTCCATCTCCTTAGATTGCATTGGGGGGGGGGACTTGCCACAAAGGGAAAAGTGAACATATTAGCTCTTGTTGAACCAATATCAGTTTATTCCTGTGTTGCTTCTTTTCTACCTTGCATTTCCTTGAACCATATAAAGCATTCTCTGCTACCTTATTCCTCTGTTCCTTTTCATAAGTAACCAAGAACTGTGCTACTGTAGGATTACCTATTGCTGATTACTGCTCATATTCACCAGTGTGCTATCAATTATCAATTTATTTATAAAAGTGTGATCTAGATATATTGTTTAATTTTTCAAATAAACCTTTAAATTTGCAAAACAAACCTACTTCTTTGCTCAGTGTGGTCAGGGGGATTCTGAGAGAGGGGTGTTATATAAGGGTTGTCATCCAGAGTAAACGAACTGAACATAAAAATATATCAATAAGGGTTTCCATCAGCATCCGAGACTAGGCATTGATTTAGCTGTAGTGTTGAATTGAAGCCGCTTACAATGATTTTTTGCCCCCAACTCTCTCTGGTTAACTCAGGTGCTAAGTGTGTTTTTGCCCAGGTAACATTTCTTGCCACAGATACACGTATCTTTTGTAAGACCGAAAAGTCATTACTGCCAAAAAGTGATTGCATATGTATTCCCGGTAACGTCTTTTGTTTCACAACACCGGTCCGTTAATACATAGGGTACTTACCTTGAGTTATTCTGTACCAAGTGAATTGGTTGGTTGTAGTGTATTTTATGTGTGGTTTTGAATTAATAGAAGTGTTGTGTTTTTAACAAACGGTTTAAAAATAAATGTACTTATATTTTTTTACCTGAAATCTTGAGTCAGTGTTTGCTTGAGTCACAGTTATTGTGGTCCCTTTGTGTAATCTCTGCTACTGCTCATATACTGTTGAGATAATCCTGGCTGCTCTGCTTCTGCTACCACTATAATTTAGTAGTATAGGCTTGTACCAACGGTAAAACTTGGATTACCACCTGTGGTCTTAATTGTGTGTAGTGGTCCCTAAGGGCACTGCACAGGATTCTGCATAACACCTCCCCACTATTTAGCCCAACATCTATCATCACTCCTACAGTCTGCCAGTCAATTAAGTCTTTGAACTTGGCCTTGCATAAGCAGTCTGTGCCTGAGAATTAAAGGAAGTGTGGCATCGTCTTGTCTTCTGATTTTGGTGTAACTATTTCGATCTTGATCATGTGACTGGAGACCACTCTTTTGAGCATTTTGCTGCATTTAACTCTATTAGATGATGAACTTTTGACGCCGTCAGTGTTTTTTCATTTTGCTTCAAACAGAAGTTTGTTCTTTTCTTACATTTCTTGTAGCCTTTTTGACAGGTGCCCAAATCACGGTAGCCTCAACTTCTTGGTGAAGCGCCAGCCAAGCCTTTCTTAAATTTCTCCTTCACCATCAGTCTAATTCCAACTGCACCATACTGAAATCCTTTCTAACCATGGGGTTTCAAGCCTTGCTAAAGTGCATTGTGGAATGCTGAAGTGCATTGTGGAATAGCCAGGTCCTATACATTCCTATGTATATACATTGGCGCATCACCGCTATCTATTCACTACGTAGCCAGCCTAATGAATTATTTTCCCTACTTGCATTTCTGCCTCTGTACAGGTGTAAAATGACTTTGCATTTTATTCGGTGTTTCTTTGCACGAGCATCTTCAATTCGATTGCGAAATGTTACTTCAACTTCTGTGCTCTTCAATTTGTATATGTCTATATCTTCTTATCATGTATTTCTTTTCATGGTGCATCAGTTCTGATTTGAATGACGTCACCAATCTTCTTTCTCGTTCATATGCACACATCTTCTGGAATCCCATCCAAAAGAACACTGTTTCTTCGTGCATCTATATAGGGTTTTCTCAATGGGGATTTTGTCTCAAAGATTCTTTGCGGTACAGGCATCCATACTGGTACTGCATGTGTCTTTACTTCCGATTCCAAGCACATAGGCAACATGGGGGCGGAGATTTGGGTGGGGTACTTGGCTCCTCCTCTATAATCCCCCTCTGGGCGATTCATCCAGCACTCACTCATCACTCTTCAAATCAAGACATCCTCGTCTGAAGAAATGCCTCTTTGGGACCCATATTTCTATGTCTCCTTTCAGGCACCCGGCTGATTTCACATGCTCATCAATACTCCAGGTCATCAAACTGCTTTGTCCATTTGTACTGCAGTAAATCCATCTTCCCACATACCTCTTGAGGTGCCTTGGATACAGGAACTTCGTTCCCTTAGGTGCATGAATACTGGCCTTCACGTAGTCTCTGATTTCTTCATCTGTTAGTTCCCTGGATACAACTCCTGTTTCGATAACGATCACAATCTTCATTCCGATTTCTTTCTTTGTAGTCTTCTTGAATTGTATGATTATTATTCTGATCACACAAACTCCTAGCATGATCATCACCAACAGGGCTCCAAGGAACTTGAAAATGTACTCCATTCATTATGGAACCCATGAAAAGATCGATGCACATCAACTGTCATCAGCAACGTCTTCCACTTCATCTACCATGTTAACGTGCAGGTTTGTCAGTATCGATATGGCCTCTGTCAAGGTACCATTCTCGTCATCATGAGAAGGTATGAATGTGCAACATGATTCTCCGATTTTAGCACAAACACTTCCATCCATATCTGTGATCATATCAAGGACATGTCTGTTCTGTAGAGTCATCAGTTTTATGGCTCTTAGCTCTTATTTGATAACATTGAATCCCTTTATGGTAGTGTTAATCGTCTGCAGGCGCTCCCATCTGGTTATCTGTAACCATTTGGTATTTGCCATCATCTGGTTCCCAGGCATAAAGATGACAGTGAAAACTGATGAAGTCTGGCTGAACAGTCTCTGTTCATATGGAATATAATCAAAGGCTTCTATTATTTTTGCTGAGAAATAGTTTTCTCTCTTTAATCGATTTAAAAGTTCAGTAGATCTCTTCTTACTCAGGTGAGCATCTGCTTTTGGAAACTCACCAATGTTCAGGTCAAATATTTTGGAATCACCAATGCTGGAACGTGGACAATCACTAAAGAACATAGTCCTCCCCAATCTCTAGGCAGCTTCATGTATGCTCCAGATCCACAGGCCCAGTAGTGATCCATTATCACTGCTGATCCAATGTTCATTCCTGGCACATCGAAGATTCGGCCACAATTTTGATTTTCTCCAACTCTTCTTGTGCCATTGTTTCTGAAGCATAACTTTGCACTGTCCAGAGGCACTATCTGCAAAGGACCTCCTTTGTCTTCGACCCATGTCAGCAGCTTTGTAAATTTCAGCCATAAAGGTTTGCATCCTTTCTCCACACGCTCTATAACTGGTTTGTGATGTCCAGTTACTACCCAGGCTCTGCATATGACCACACCTTCTTCCCAGCCATCTGGAGAAAGTGCTGTCCCCCAGATTTGATCTGGCCTCTTTCCTTGCATCTTTGAATTTCTTATTTAGTCTTCCATTGACAATTGAGTCTTCTATTTACCTCCCATCTGATTCCAGCTCCTTTCATTCCAGTCTTTGCACATCTTATCACATGATTCTTTGTATGTGTTCTTTCTCGTGTCTTTAAATCCTGAACGTAATCATCTTCATCTGGGCTTGCCATTCTGTTGCCCATACCAAAGAAGCTATTCGGCCCATAAACTGACATCTTGCCAGGTAGAGTGCTATGTGAGATAGGCAATGAGCTGCTTGCACATCTATTTCAATAGCTATGAATACCGTAGACTTCCCCATAGCATAGGGCAGGAGTGCACATACATAGCACTCTTCCTCAGAAGATCTTTTGCCCACCTCTTTCATACGCTAGTACCACATATTGTTCCCCAGGTGTGCTCTGCTGTCTAGATAATCATTTAATTCATAATCATCCTCCCTTGCTCTTCTCTTAGACCTCTTTCTCAGATAACGAGTGTGCAGCCAATGATCTTGAAAAATGTCCAAAGCAGATCTCCCTCCAAAAGGAAGCCTATGGCCACTTGTCACAGAAGTAGGTGCCTCCTTGTGCACCACTGGATTAGTAACAATCACATATGTCCTAGATCTTCTTGCAATATCTAGCTCTGCATTAGTTACTGGGGTAGGAAGAATTAAGGGAACTCTCCCTTTATTTGGACCAATAAAGTATACAGTGTGAATGAGCAGAATCAGAAAAACAATGATAAGCATTGAGCAGGCATATATTATGCACCAGTACATTATGCTCAACCATCGTGGTGTCTCCACTCAACGTTGTCTTTGCTCACTCTCTGGAATTGCAAGGTGGTTTATGGACCACATGATTTCCTTTAATTACTTTTAAGGAAGGAAACACAATTTTTATTCAGGCAATCTCATGAAATACTCATGAAATACACAAGTTCCACAAGTAAATGACTGATCGCAGGACGAATGATAGGATTTCATATGGACACATAAGTGTTATCTTTGCACCAAACAAGATGAGGATGAGATTCCAGTAAATAATAAAAGATCAGAGTAAGTAAGTTGTGAATATCATCACTCAATAGAACCATTTGTTCGCTCAAAAAGATGTTCAGGTAAGTGTCTCAACTGTTCTAGAATTACTGCCAGAAGGCGTCTAATTGCGAGGCCATTCTTAGGATCTTGGACAAAAGCGTGCACATCAGTGCTGCGCCCAACAAGAGCAGGGTAAGCTCTGAGTATAAACATGAAGACAGCAAGAAGTAGATTGTGTACATCACTATTAGTGAGAACCATGTGGCCCACCAAAGAGAAACTCGGTTTGAAATGAGTCTGGAAACTGCTCCTTCTTCCAGTCGTCGAACAGAAAATCTAGATCAGGCATTGTTCCATGTATTTTCTTTCACATTCCAAAGTTCAATATCACCAAACTCCTGTGGTTCAAGAACAGTAACTTTCTCACTCCTTGCTGTAGCAATTACAAAGAGTGTTTTCGGGGAAACCACAGTCCAGTCTCACCTGTGGTTCAAGAACGATTGCTATTTTGCACTCCTACAAAGTATCTATAAGAGTGCCCAGGAGGGAGACACAGTCTAGTGTACTCTTTGTCTATCTATTGGATTGTCTCTGCGCCCTTCTTCGTCTGCACGTGCTGAACTACTTCTTCTTGACTTGTTTCTGACTGGGTTACTATGTGCTGCTCGCTTATCGCTATGGCTGCTGGGAGCTTCAGTGCTTTTATAAGTCTCTACAATCTGCACACATTGCGGATACCAGGAAGAACCTCCATTGGTTGTCAGTCACCCAAAGGATCTCACTAAAATCGCTTGCACTAACCTACAAATGCATGAACAACCAGGCCCTCATTTATCTCTCCTCACGATTCACGCTGTACACCCCAGCACGCTCACTTAGATCTACCCTGAACCAGAGTTTACGGATACCTAGATACAAGCTCCAAACAGCTGGCGGATCCAGCTTCCCAGTCCTGGCAGCCAACTTGTGGAACGCTGTCCCTTTGACTATCAGAAACCTCCCTTCCCTCAACCTATTCAAACACAAAGCCAAAGGTTGGTTAGTCACCTCCAATGCCCAAACTGCACTCTGAAAACATGATGCGATAACCTTTGTTTGGATGTACTACTCGACAAACCTTGTATCGTGGTACTTACCCATGCCTATTCCTATGCTATATTTATTGATTGATATATAATCACTGTATGCATCTTATCTAACCTTTGCTTTCAAGATATGCGCCCGGTAGCCTCCGGGCCTGGTTTGCGCTATACAAAAAAAATAAATACAAATACAAATAGTGCAGTGTGTTGCACTGGAGTGCCGTCCGCTCGGAGGTAGCCCCTCCTTTTCCAACGTGCCAATCCTGCATGCATGGTAGACCTCACACAGGTGTTTTCACTTACTCTCCTTTGTATTTTTCGAGCACGATATTAAGCGCTACCAATTTTGCACCCTGTGCTGAAAAATGAGATGGCAGACTTAAGCTTGCCACAATTTCAAATTCTAAATTTTCTCTGTACCTCACTACAGCTGAACTAGTCAGTTTTTCCTAATTACTTTGATCCATTTTTGAAGAACCATCAATAAAGAGGGTCTCTCCTACAAGTAGCGTATTTTCTTTTACACGCTGTAGGTCTTCATATGTCTCTGCATAACTAGTGCAGTCATGCACATGCTCACCTTCTGCCATGGGTCCAGCTACAAATGTGGCAGGGTTCACTATTCAGCACCTGACTATTTTTATGGCAGGATTTGATATAACCACCTCATAAGCAGATGCTCTTTGAGATGGCAGCGTACCCTTAGCTTTCTAGCGTACCCTTAGGTTTCTCCAAAACAGCAAAGAATGCGTGCTCAACAAACAATACCATAGAACACCCCATCACTATGCTTGCAGATTTCTCAATGGAAAACGCGGCTGCTGCCAGTGATTGTTCACAAGGGAGTGACCCCTCGTTACTGGGTCCAAATTCCCACTGTAATATGCTAAGGGTTTGTACCTCAATGTGGTACTCTGTGTGAGTACTGCTGTCATAACTGTGCCATTTGTGTGCAAAAATAAAAAAAAACCTCCTCAGAATAATTGGGAATCCCTAAAACCGGAGCTGTACATATTGCTTTCTTCAGCTCATCAAACCCCTCCTCCATCTCCTTAGTCCATTCAATCTTTTCCTTGTTTCCCTGTGCCTTTTTCAGAGCCTGCAACAAGGGTCTTGTGCATGAACTGTTATCAAATACCCATGCTCTTACATAATTACACAGTCCCAGAAATTGCTGCATATGCTTTATCATGTGCTGTTTTCGGGTGTAACCTTATTTCCTTCATGTGAAATTAACTGGCCTATGTATAATACTTCCTGAGAGTACTGTCATTTCTCTTTATCCACTTTATATCCTTTGAATCCTAGGACAATCATTAACTGAATCAAGTCTCATCTGCACTCCTCCTCTGTCATGCTGCAAACTAAAATGTTATCTATGTACTGTAACACAACATTTGGCAAATCAATATTGCTCAGATCCAAAGATCGATGGAGACTCACAACACCCCTGAGGCAAACGTGTGCTTTTCAGTTTAGTCTGTCTGAACGTGAATGACATAAGATCTTGGGACTCTTTATGCAACCTGATTGAGAAAAACTCATTTTTCAAATCAATCACTGTAAAATATCGTGCTACTGGGGGAATACTACACAGAATCGTCACCGGATTCGGAACTAGAGGAAACTCTGCTTCTACAATCTGATTAATTGGCCTCATGTCTTGAATTAAACGCCATGACTCTCCCCCCTTTGATTTCTTGATAGGTCCCCTGCGGTATTGCATGGTGACTCTGACGTCACTAAAATGCTCTGTTCCATCATAGCTGATATAGGGCCTCATTACGAATGTGGCGGAAAGGCAACAACGAGACATGGGATACTGGGCTTCATTACGACCCCAGTGCTAAACCATGGTGTTATTAGCACCATGGTCCATGCCGGGGTCTGCCATGGTGAATGGCGGAATTAGCGCCCCATTCCGAGGATGGCGGGGCGGTAATTCCCCATTCCCATTTTTGCCCCATAGGGCTCAATGGGAATGGGGAAGGCCGTAATTACAGTACCGCAAATTACGGTACCATAATTAGCACCAAGGTCCCTTTGCGGGTCCATTCCTTAACGGCTGGTAAAACCAGCTGTTAAGGTGGGAACCCGCAAAGGGACCTCGTAATCAGGCAGTAAGGAATTACCAGTACCGGTACCCTTACCGGTAATTCCTTACCGCCAGGGTCGTAATGAGGCCCACTGTCTTGCTCAAGTTAAAATTGCTCCTGGCTTCAGCTTAATCTTAACTTCTCCCACCCCCTTTAACAAGCCCACGTCTTAAGGGCCCATAGTCCATAAGGAGATTGGTATTTTATCCATGCCTTCATGTGAGCTGTCCTATTGTGGATACATACTTATTCCCGTACATGTGAAAGGATTCCCACCCTCGATGGTGACACCACCTGTTCTGGGAATCAATAACTGCCCTGTTTGTGCACTTTGCTGTATCTGCATGGTGCGTGCTGTGACTGCCCTTGTGGCGGATTCAATGGTGCTTGCTGTGATTGCAAAGCCTGTTGTGTTCGCGGCACTTGTGTCTGATACACTTTCTCATCTTGGGGGAACCCACCTCTATTTTGTCGGCTATATGCTGGAGGATAAGCTGTCCCCCCTCTTGAGAATTGCCCATTCTGTACATACCCTTGGCTCCCACATGTTTGCGCTATATGTGCTGTCATTCCACATGTCCATCATACAGGAGGGAGTCTCCTAACCTGTCCTCCCTGCATGCTCTGATTATCATTCTGTACATTTTGAAAGGCTCCTTGATTATTCTGGAAGCCTCCCTGATTATTCTGGAAGCCTCCCCTTCCTCTGAAACCTGTTTCCCTGCCTCTTGGCATGAACCTGTGTCCTCCTTGATCTGACTGCTGTTGGTTATTCACCTGTGGCATAACTGTTGTCTATTGTGATCCTGGCCCTTCTATGCTGGTTAACATTGCTGCTTCTATAGCATATTTGAACAACTTGTTCTACACTATCTTAGCTTCCTCGATCTTCCTAGTGTCCTCTTTCTTCCAATTCTTCTCTTGCAATAATTGGCAATGGTGTGCAATGTTCATTTGTATTTTTGGCCATGGTTTTGGCTTCATACCCACCAGCTTGTTAAGTTGTCTCTGTTCCTGTTCTGGAAATCCCTGACATAGAACATGGTAGAATACTGGTATAGATTTCCCCCAGGGTTCTCAAGTTTCCAATGACTACTGCTCTTGAAACTTCTTACTGTAAAGAAGCAGATTCTTGTCATCCTGCATTCTACATGCCATAATTGATCCCATATCTGACATGTCCGGATACTGCCCTCTAAGCACTTTCCAGACTGCTGCTCTACAATTATTAAATGGTGTGCCATCATTTGCTGTGTTGTGTTCAGTAACGCCTGCATGTCCTGCTCTTGCCCAAATATCGTCAGCCCTTTCCCCAGGAATAGCAGCTAGAAGACCCTTAATGTCTCCGATAACTAGAGTATTCCCTCGGTCATCTTCTCTAGCTCATATATCCATTTTCTCACACCTGACGTTAAGCTTGGCAATTTACATCTTAAATTGTCCTTATCCATTTGGGGCCACAGTATATACTACCGTCTGGCCCCTCCTTTCTCTGACAAGGGGAATTGTGAAATCCCCAAATCACAATCGCCTCCCATCGTCTGTCTATCCATAATAGGGACAATGGTTCCTGATCGCCTTCTTCCTGGCAATGACCTTAGTCATTACTTACATATGGCAGTAATTCTCCCCTCTCATTATGAGATCGCCCTTTAGGTCACTTTGAGCACATCATAGGCTCTGGCGTTCTTTCTTTAGGTAGATCTAAATCTGACCACCTAACTTCCTTGTCTGTCTGAAAACATCCCTCTGACCCACACGCACTAGTTCCTTCCTCTCCATGGAAGGTTTTCCTGTCTTTGTCTGACATATCCTGTCCCCAACTTGTATGACTGCCCTCTTCCTTAACCCTGTTTAGAGTCAGCCTGTCCAAAGACAAAGCTCGGTGTTCGAGACTAAACAGACTTCCCGCCCTACCTCGTGAGGGGAAATGCCAAATTGATCATCTTTCCCTTTGTTTTTCAATTCACTTTTTGTTCTCATCTCACAATATGCTTTTGCGATTCTGTCTCCTATATTTCCTAACTCAAAATCTTCTTCTAGGTTTACCCTAGAAGATCCTGGCATTGGTTCTTGCGGTGGGAAGAACTCAACTCTTCTATGTCCTCCCATGCTACTACTGGATTTGGGTCCATTAACTTTTTCTCCATGCAATCAATGTTGCATGCTTTCTGTCTTCTCTTTTGTTCAATTTCCTCATCAATAGACCTTCGTTTTTTTTGCTTCTTCTCTAACCCTTTCTTCTTCCTGTCTCTTCACTTCTCTTCTCTCATTTGCTCTTTGCACTTCTTTATCTATGCGTCTTTGCATTCGATTCTCTCTCAATTTCTGTTCTTCCTATTCTTCTCTTTTCTTTTCTAGTCTGTCTCGTTCTTCGATCACTCTCTGCCTATTGTCATAGTTTCTCTGCCCTTTCTTCCTTTCTTAACTGCTCTTCCTGATACATTTGTTATCATCTTTGTCTATTCTTTCGTTTAGCCTCATCCTCTTTCAATCGTTTCTCTCGTTCCCTGATTTTTATCTTGCTCGTTTTGATCTTCCCTTTGCCGCACTTCCTTAATGTTCATTCTATCAAGTTTGATGAGCGCTATCTCATCAGTTTTATCTTTCTCTCATTTCCATCTTTTAATTTCTCTTTTTATGTCCAGGATCACACCTGGTCGTTCGCTTTTCTCTTTGTCGCGTAGGACCTTAGAGATCACATCCTTTTCTGAAGCTCTCTCCAGGCTTTTGTCACTGCTATAAGCAGGCGGTTCATATGTCGGCTTACTATATCGTGCCTCTGCTTTAAGATCTCTGAGTGGATACACTCCATCATCTTTTTTACTATCGCTGTTTACTTCAGGTACGGTAGGGGGAGCAGAAGGCTCAACACCCCCTCTTTACACTGGTTAAGCATCCAGTCTTCAGGAGGCAGGTCTTCTTTTTCCTCCTGATACATTTCTCACAGCTCTTAGCTAGCTAACCATTTTTCCAACTTCTTCCATGTGTACGCAGCGTGCAAGCATGTGGTCATAAGTTGCAGAACTGGTTTTGACAGTGATCCCCCTTGTGGCCATGGCATGAACATTTTATCTGCCGTAACCTTAACCCATTTTGCACTATATTGTTTCAGCTTGGGTGCATGTTTTGGCAACTGTTTGCACAAGTGTATGAGCAGAGTAACCTCCTCCATTGTGACAAGTCTCAATCGACTGTCGATACGTACCATGCTTTACACAGATAAAACATTTCAGTAAAACAATACAATATGAGCATGCACCAATCGTCGCAGCTCCAAGCCTCTATGTCTCACTTTTCTTCAATCTACCTACTAAGTCAATACTCTGAACGACTAAATAAATAAATAAATAATTTTTTCTCTCGTCTTCTAAACACAATCTGCTACTTGCTGCTCTCTGATATTAAACTTTTTCCTTCACAAATAAAATATATAACACACAATAGACATAGACAAACTTGCCAGCCCACATATATTTTTCTGACAACGCTCCTCATGGCCACTTGCCCCTAAAATGACTCAAGATAGGGAATTTGAATTGCTTTCTTTAACAGATCTATCTGTTCATAGCCTATACATCCACTTGGATTCTAAAACAATTCCTTCTGATGTTCCTGAATGCAGGACTTCTGACTCTCATATGGATTGCTCCTCGTCCATTTACTTCACTTTGTCGCATGTCGTCATTAACGTAATACCCAACCAACCCACCTTAACTTTCCCTATGCAAGGTTTTCTATTGCCACATTCTTCAATCTATTCACCATTCGTTTTTCAGCTCCTGACCCTCGAGATTGTCTGTCTCCTCCTTAACTGTCCACTATAACCTTTGGTACGCTCAGCTGCCTGTAGACACCGAGAGGGGATTCCGTTAAAAAGGAACCCAACCCTCCTAACCTTAGTGACTTGCAAGGTTTTTACTACTGACCGCTATCCAGATTGAGCCTCTTGGCCCTCCAGCTAAAGGGAGGAGGACACTCGATAATCAGAGACCCTTAAAAGCTTACTGGGCCGATGGGGACTTTAACCATCCCCTCTCTGCTACCACGCGAACTCAGAGACCTGAGTCTTTTAAGACGGCATAGCAATACTTAGAGGTGGAGGGGGATGCAGAAGTTACTCAAACAACAATAATCAAACGACTCAGGAAATTGGCAAAACTTGGTTCTGTTTTAATATCGATTATCGAAAACAGGGAGTGCAACGGACATCATCTGACGTCGCACAGCACGATCTCAATACATTTGAGAAAAAACATAACGTTTATAGCTAAATTTGTCGTCATTGACCTCACACAACGTGGCAAACTACAAAAACCTACGAGTAACGGTGGTTGGCTTTTCGAGGAACATCTAAGTATCCGTTCTATAAAGCCGTGGGTTGTGATTGGGTATCTAAGGTCAGGTGGATAACTAAGCCCATCCCAAGTGAATGGTAATCTTCATCATCAGAAAATACACGACAATTAATTGGTTACACAAATTCTAGGTCTCTTTCCTACGTGGCCCTCTACAATTGGTTGGCACACTTGTATCCTGCTGGAATATTCAGCATGCTAACAGCATTCAGGCTAACATCCCAGGTGCATGGTGTGTTGACGTGGCCTTGCCTCCCCACCAATAAGCCCAACATCTATCATCACTCCTACAGTTTGCCAGTCAATTAAGGCTTTGAACATGGCCTTGCCGAAGCTGTCCATGCCTGAGAATTAAAGGGAGTGTGGAATCGTCTTGTCTTCTGGTTTCGGTGTATCTTGACCCAAGCTATTTCTTTCTTGATCATGTGTCTGGAAAACACTCTTTCAAGCCTTTTACTACACTTAATTCTATTAAATGATGAGCTTTTGATGCCTTCAGTGTTTTTTCATTCTTCTTCAAACAGAAGTTTGTTCTTTTCTCACGTCTGTTGTAGCCTTTTTGACAGGTGCCCAACTCACAGTGGCCTCGACTTCTTGGTGCTGGGCCAGCCAAGCCTTTCTCGAATTTCTCCTTCGCCATCAGTCTAATTCCATCTGTGCCATACTGAAATCCTTTCTAAGCAGGGGTTTCAAGCCTTGCTAAAGTGCATTGTGGAATATCCAGATCCTATACGTTCCTATGAATATACATTGGCGCATCGCCAATATCTGTTCACTACATAGCCAGCCTTATGAATTATTTTCCCTACTTGCGTTTCTGCATCTGTACAGGTTTAAAATGACTTTGCATTTTATTCGGTGCTTCTTTGCACGAGCATCTTCAATTTGATTGCAAAATGTTGCTTCAACTTCCGTGCTCTATCTCCAATTTCTATAGAATGTCTATATCTTCTTATCATGTCTGTCTTTTCATGGTGAGTCAGTTTTGATTTGTTTGACATCACCAGTCTACTTTTTCGTTCATATGCACACATCTTCTGGAATCCCATCCAAAAGAACACTGTTTCTTCATGCATGTGTATAGGGGTTTCTCAATGGGTACCTTGTCTCGAGGACTCTTTGCGGTAAAGGCATCCTTACTGGTACTGCACGTGTCTTTACTTCTGATCCCAGCAAAGAGGCAACATGGGGGCAGAGCCTTTGGTGAGGGTACTTGGCTCCTGCCCTACACCTGTGTAAAGTCTTGCCATTTCTTCCAGCTCACGTTTGTCCCATAGTGACGGCTTCCTTGGATCTTAGCCGGCTAGACTATTGTAACTCTCTATTTCTTGCTCAGCCCCTCTACCTAGTTCACTGACTACAGGTACTTCAGTACATTGCCGCCCGGATTTGCACAGGTACTCCATATGGTTCTCTATTTCACCAGTCCTCTGCTGACTTCACTGGCTACCTGTACTGCAACGGGTACAGTTTAAGTGACTCTCAATGTTTCATCAGTCCTTTTATGACCTATGAGGAGAATATGTGCAGGAAATAATCCACCCCTACCAATCGTCCTACCAACCGTCCTGTGTGCTTCGCTCCAAGGTTGCTTGGCGCCTCCCGGTGCCTCGTTATCATTTTGAGCGGGTAGGTGGTCGATCCTTCTCAGCGGCAGCAGCCAAATTATGGAATCCAATCCCATTCACCCTCCATGCCACAAGTAATCATCTTGCCTTTTGGTGAACCTCGAAAAACCACTATATGGATTAAAACAGGCCTCAAAATCCTGTTTTACTCCTTATAGTGCCAAGACGCTCCAGCATATGCATGCTTTATAAATAAAGATAACATAACATAACATCTTGTTAGCTTAAGAAAAGACGTAGGACCACATCCACATCCCACAGACGTGAATACTTCATGCTCCGTGAGCAAAAGGACTTCACTCCTCTGAGGAGTTTCTCCCTTTTTTATGCTCCATTTTTTCTCAATTCCTATTTTTATCCTACCCGCAATCTCTGTCATATGAATATTAAGTTTGTGTATTATTGCATGGTATATGTTATACCAACTACTTTTGATTTTGTCTAAAATGCTTTTGTTATACAATACATGTGCTGAACAACATATGTATTATTTGATTAATAATGTTTAATGTGATTACAACTGTATGAGAGAAAGATTTAGCCCTGATTTGAAAAAGGCTTCAGTATAGCCGAAACACATGTCATCAGTAGGGGCATGATAAGAAAATACGAATAAATTGCTAATATCTATCAAAATATTAACGCAAAACTCCTGGAGTCTTCTTCTTTACAAAGCCAACATTAGGTTGGAGACCATTCTCACCTCATCTATTAGGAGCATTTTCATTTGTTTGAAGACTCTGCGTAGCTCCATAGCAGTTTCTGCTGAAAGTTTGTAGTAGTCTAATTTGTTTTGGTGTTCTACTGGAGAGAGTAACAATCGGTCTAATGTAATACCACCTATGTTATAGGTAGCTGAACCTGTGGGGGCAGCTCCAACAGATGAAAGCTTGTTTGTCAATTGTTGGAGGGACTTGCAGATGATTTGTATTAAGAATGTTTTGCCTGAACCAGCTTCACCACTTACATACAGGAGTACAGGTTTATAGTTTTGACAGTTACAAGTTTTAGTTTCGTACTGCACACCATGTTCAATTTCTTTAGTTACTTCTAGGAAAATGCTACTCTGTTCATTCAGTTGTGATTTCAGTAGAGCAAAGTTTTCTTCAGTTTCCTCATACTGACACATGGAACCTCTTTGTAACTATGGCGGTACCACCATAGTACGAGTTGTGCTTGTGGGAGCCTGACAGCCCGCCAGGTCTGACCTGGCGGGCTGTGCGGCACCCGTGAGTATAACTCATCGGAGGCACCAGCACCGTCATTGCCGGTGCATCCGAGATCCCCATTCCCATTGAACCTCTGGGGCTCAATGTGAATGGGGATCTACCGGGACCGGCACCTGCGAAAGGGCAATTACCGGGTACGCCAAACTCAGCATGACCCAGTAATTGCCCATTCGTGGGTGCCGGGCCCCGATGCAACTCGGTTTTACGGGCACGGCTAGTGCCGGGATTGTAATGAGGCCTGTGGTGTTTTCTACTTCAGTCATGGCTAATTCTGCCTCATTTACTAAGAGTGGCTCTCCACGTGATTCTTGGCTTCCTGTAAGAGAAGGTTGACTGCTCTCTGGAGTGTCTACACTTAGTTGTGCTTGACGTTCTTCTTCTTGTTGGTTTTCATTGTCCAACATGTTTTGTACTGTTTGAAATGTATATCTGTTATAGTGCTTTCACTTGCACTGAAAGCATCTTCATAGGAGGAATGGGTGTCCAATAAATATTCTTCTTTTCTCCATCGTTTAAAAAGTTGCAGTAGGGACATGTAGTAAAGTTCTCTATGTTGAGGCATTTTTAATGATAGCTTCATATGATTAATCAGGCTGCATTTGGTACGTTTAACCAGGCTGCTCCCACAAGCTTTGACTATGTATTTACATTTTATCTCATCTGGTTGAATATTATTTTTTATGAGAAGTTTTGGGCTATGTGGTATAGACACATGGTTTCCAAAGCAGTACTCCTGTTTGGGTAGTAGGTGTCAAAAAACTTGTTTTTCAAAATGTCCTGGCTGTTGGGATCATTTTTGGCTATTCTTTCTATCTCTTGGTACGATTTGAGAACTCTTTTTGTGGATGCAGCAGGACCAAGGGTTAACCAGATTATGTTTTCCGATTTCCCATACAAGGCTTTGCTGGTTAAATGGTCTGAAGCATCATAGCAGCCACATTCTCTATGGGAGAGCATTTTTATGCAAAAGCTGTACAATTTTTGTGACAGTTTTTTGTCAGATGATATGCCATCCCAGAGGTCTTTTAGCTCTGTTTTCTAAGCTTTGGTTAAGTAGGCTGTGACATATCATGCAACTGCAGTGGAATTGTCTGCAATGTACTGCACATCTATGTTTGCATTCCACAGGAGGGCAATGATTGCATTGTAATCATTGATGTACTTTGATGCTTCTGTTCTTTTAATGCAGTATGGGACTCATTATGACCCTGAGTTCTGCTTGTGGGTCTCGCTCTGCCCGCCAGGTCGAACCTGCGGCACCCACGAGCATAACTCTGTTATGAACAGTGCTGGTGCATCCATGCTCCCCATTCCCATTCAGCCCTATGGGGCAGAATGGGGATGGGGAGCCCCTTATTACCGGCAACCGCGAATGGACAATTACCGGGTCCGCCGAACTCGAACCGGTAATTGCCCATTCACGGGTGCCAGTAAAATCACTGGTTTGGCTGCAGCTGTGCCTGTTTTACAGACACGGCTACCGCCAAAGTCGTAATGAGGTCCTATGTGTTCTTAGGCAATTTGCCTTTCACACTGTGTCTAACAGGAGACATGCATCTGTTTACTTGTCATTTTGCTGAAACTGGTCTATGGAAACCAAAGCAGCATTTGGTGTAGTATTTGCCTTTGTTTTTATATCTGAAACCGCAAAATGTGTGCATGTAGGTCACTATGTGCACTTTCTGAGGGGATTTTGCAAGTGACATATTTGTGAATGAACTACAAAACAGTAACATCACTGTCCTGACCAAATTTAGGAGCATATTTAATCCACAAAAGCATGTGGATGTGTGGCGCTCTTCTGGATTGATATTCTTTTCTCCAAATGAAGTGTTTCACTTCTCCGAGGAGAGGAATTGTTTTATTACAGATGAAGTGCAGCATGGCAATAAAGCAGTGATGGAAGTACCTTGAAACATATACAGGGTCAAGAGAGCAGAACTCTCATGGTACTTTCATGTCTATCCCTGCTTTCATTTAGTTTGCTATGCATAGGACATCGTGCAAGTCTTCCCATGCATACTCTGCACAACTTAAAGTGACAAACCATGTGGGTGGGCCAAGGTTGCGTAGCATAAATGATACATCTGCCGGATGCCGGAACCAGTATTCTTCCGTACCATGCAAATTTGCCGAGACATTAGTAATACTTGACCGTAAAACTTCATCTTTCTCATGCACCTATTGAAGGACCTGCGTAGCAGACATGTTTAAAAAAATGGAACCTGGTTTCAATGTGTGTAACTCTGTAACATAGAGTTGCTAACTCACTTTCAAAGCGGAGGTGGATTATATAGTCAACGTTTTGTCTTCAGAATACATTTGTAAAGAGCTGTATTCTAATGCTGTTATTTGTGTGCATCTTTCATCATACCTTCCACCTTTTCCAGTAGGAAAGAGTAGAAGTCTCATGCTTCTACACTTTTTTCCCATATTCTGATTGGAGATCCTTTGACTTGCCGCATTTGATATGTTTCTAGTGCATCATCTGTGGTGTCTTTGGAGTGCAGCAGGTGAATTGTATACTGGTCTAAAATATTGGAGGCTGTAGTATGATCTAGAAGTTCAAATTGGCCAGTTGATGAAGAATCCTGAATTATTTTGGTGGTTTCTCTCAGGTTTTCTTCAATGTTTATTTCTTAGTAGTAGTCATTGTTCTCTTTAAGATATTGCAGGGATTCACTAACTTTGTTTAAGTCTACTAGTTGCTGCCAAATTATTTTGTCTTTTGTAAGTATACCATTCACTAGGATAATCAAAGATTGATCTATTGGCCGTTGCACTCCCAGAGTGTCTACATTTTCTTTAAGTTCTCGTGGCAAATAAACTACTTTGCCACGAATGCCTTTCAGTAATTCAGAAAGAGGCAACTTGGCTGTTTTCGGTTGAAGGCATATTATCGCTTGAAATGGGTGCACTGTTTGGATTGCAATGCTCTCATACAAATTAGGTTGTTGGTGTGGTTTTGGAAGTGGGAATATTTCCAAATTATTAGTGATAGCCTGTGACGGTATTTGGTTATTGTCAAGTTTTCCAGTGCAGTATCTGCAAAGTATTGAGAGGTTAGTAATTTCGTATTTGTTTTCTGCTATAAGGTAGAGAGCTAATTGGAACCACTGGGATTCCTCATTGTCTTCTATTTTGTATGTTATACCTACAGTTTTGGTGCTCTTTGTGTTACAAAGCAGCTTCAGTAGACTTCTTAGGTGTACTTGTAGGTTCTTTATTGTAAGTTACATGAGCTATTAAGCTTAGAGTGACCACTGGGTCCCATCACCCAGGCAGAAATGACCGCATTGGAACTCTGGAGCAAAGCTCATAGGCAAACATTCCAAGTGCTCTCACAGTGCTCCATGCCAGCTCATACCCATGCATTAAGCAACATCATAACACATCTCCTCCCTTTCCGATAACAATCCAAACATGAGATATCCAACACAGGCAAAATCATAACACATCTCCTCCCTTTCCGATGACAACCAAACAAGACATGTCCATCACACTCGCACCCCTGCTTAACACAGGCAACCCCAACAAGGAAAGGCGCTGTGATGGAGAGCCAACTGAACACTTCCAACATATGCATACCTCTCTTTGCATGACATCACTAAGAAAGCAACACCCATACCAAGGTAAACTCGCAAGGAGAAATTCACTCCGGAGAAATATGCCAGGCATCTTTTAAAGATGATGCAACTCAAAAAACAAAATCTAGGGCGACATCACTGACCACAATAGTGAAATTCACCCACGAAACTCGGAGGAGCTACCTCCTTACACTTTGTGGCACTCACCCACACACTCGGAGTCGCTACCACCTTACACTTTGTGGCACTCACCCACACACTTGGAGTCACTACCTCAAGGATGTTAAACCTAATACATTTCAGCTCTCCAACCTCTCATCCAGTGCACTTCTATCCACACCTGCCTCTTGTACACATTGCATGCACACCAATCCTTAAACTGTTAAATTGCTCGCCTTAAACTGCAAACCAGATTCATAAACAGTAAAGGATACACCAGACTACCTGGATCAGATTTCCTACTGATCTTGAATGACCACCGTTATCTCCAGTGAGCACATCGTTACTCCCAACAGACCCGAAATCAGTCTGCAGCCATAACTCTCGAAGGGCGACCTATTGTTTCCTTTACAACCGCCAAGTGAAAATCGATCCACCGAACTTCACCCTGAGCTCATGTCCTTTAATTCTTCCAACCTACTGACGAGCACAGTTACGAGGCACAATTCCACTTCCGTCATCCGTATACCACCCCTTTCTTCCGGATCACGGCGTCTGTGGGCACACGTAAATGAGGGTCCTTTCCTCTCTTTCCACGATGAACTGCAGCCTCTCAAATACTACAGGATCTCTTATTATGTGTTACCTCTTTAGATCGTATGACAGCTTCTCTTGTCAATTCTGGATTACGGCGTCTGTGGGCACACGTAAATGAGGGTCCTTTCCTCTCATTCCACGACGTACTGCAGCCTCTCAACTAAAATGCCTCACCTACACTTTTAGATCGTATCATATGACGGCTTCTCTTGTCAGCACGCTGAAAACACAAAGCTTTCTTCACGCCGTCATAAACTATGACTCGCCCGACGTTCGCTATCTCCTGTGGCGCCTGTGTGACATCATCAGTCACATCTCTTCACCTGAGCAGTGGGTATCTCCACCTGCCAACCGTCACCCGGCTGGGAAAACACAGCACCTCGTCACCTCGTCCCTCTCCCAGGACACACGTTAACGCTGCAGGGCTCCCTTTGGTTCTCCTTCACAATCCAATGGGGTGCGCAGTGTTTGTACTCATTGTCCACTTCACTTCCACCAAACACATCCACCAAATCTGCTATTCAGTGCTATAGTTTATTGGGCAACCCCCTCTGCTCACTGTCCACGGTGCCCTAAACCCCTTCTACACGCTGCTCACGTAATCTCCAGCAAATGGTGCACCGATCACATTACTTCCACAAGGCAGTCTTACACTAGATGCAATACACTCCATCAATGGAGCTTCACAGCTATCCCCAAGTGTAACATCTCCAGAACCACTCTCTTCAACTTTATAGGCCATGCGCTTTGCCTTCGTTGGTTAAGTTTCTCTTGTGGGGCTTAACTGCTTCTTATCTGCTTCCCCTATCTTCTTCTTCCTAACCCCTTGCGCACTGGGCCCCTGGGTGATGGGACTTACTTCTGGATGGCTGGGGGCAGTGGTCTCTCTCCCTCTTCTGCTGCTCCCCCTCCACAGCTTTCCTCTGCTTCTGCTTCAGGTTCTTGAAAATCCTCGTCGCCAGTGTTACAATGCTGCTTCAGTAGACTTCTTAGGTTTACTTGTAGGTTCTTTATTGTTAGTTACATGAGCTATTAAGCTTAGAGCGACCACCGGGTCCCATCACCCAGGCTCAACTGACATCATTGGAACTCTAGAGCGAAGCTCATAGGAAAACATTCCAAGCACTCTCACAGTGCTCCATGCCACCTCATACCCATGCATTAAGCAACATCATAACACATCTCCTCCCTTTCCGATGACAATCCAAACATGAGATGTCCAACACAGGCAACATCATAACACTTTGTATAAAATGTTCTGCGACAACACACACATACTTGGTTTGGTACTTCAGCAGATAAACTTTTAACCTTTGCTATTTCTTTTTTGTACGTGTGTAATAGAAGGTTGGCATCTGGAAGGTTGTCGCTACCCTCTTCTAAAGTTACTGTATTTTGTAAGTGCTCTTCACTTCCAAAATATTTGCTTTGGATGTGCTCTGTTTCTTCCAGGCCTTTTTGCATATCTCTGTACGAGATTTCGTACAGTAGAATGCTGTGTTGCTAACATTTTGATGTGGTGAAAGGTGCTTTTGCAAGCAGTCCGGAAATGCAGGCAAATGAATATCCTCGTAGTACTGTGTATTTGCGCACTGGACAGGAGTCCACGGTTTGCAATGTTTACATTTTTAATGTGTCTTTGTTTTTCACACACTGATTGAGGAACTGCCGCAAAGATTTGAAGGATTGTTTTTGTACGATACACATTGAGGTGCATGGCCATTTGTAGACAGGACAGATTGGTTCGGTGGAATGGAGAGTAGGTTTGGTGGGGATATTCTTGCAATAAGCGTTTCTTCTGCCATAATGGTATTGTCCATCTTTTCATACCCTCGGGTATTCTGGGGTGCAGCCATTACTTACGTGGTACCTCGTGCAGATTAGCTGAGGTGCAGCCGTTACATACTTGGGACCTCGCACAGAGTAGCTGGGGTGCTGCATGTTGTGTTGGGGTGGACACAGTGCTTTGCGGAAAGGTTTGTCTTCAGCTATGTTTTTCGTTTGCATGGGAGCGTGCTGTGGCCGTTCCTCGCGCAGCTCAATTCCCTTTGCATGTCTGCTATAAATGCATGTTTGGATCCATGAATACGCGGAGCGCAGATTTATTCTGTGTGAAGGCTCGTGCAGTTTTGTTCTCAGGGTGCGGTCCTTGCAGGATTAATGCTCTCTTTTCCATGGATCGGGCCCAAAGAATCTCCAGCTCTGAGTTTACTACACTTCTTTTATTGGGTGTCGTAAAGTGCAGAAAATACAGTGGATAAATAGATAGTTCAGGTTGCATTACTGCGCATTCTGGGACTTCTAGCTTTCCATATAGGATGTGGAAAATTTAGATACAATGATATTATTTTGGTTTAAAATGTTGATATAAGGATTTGCATATTGTTGTGTTGCTTTCCTGTGCCATGCGGATATTTTACAAGTAAACTCGATTCATGGAATTTTCTGCAGGGCAACACGTGTCGCAGTGCGAAGTCAATTTTTAGCAGTGCAAATTCACTTTGAATCGTGCAATAAATGTCATGAATCAGCCTTTTAAGACACTATTGTTACTGTAGGCAACTGCCTATCCCATGTCTAAACAAAAACCAAAACTGCTGTCTTTGCTAGTCCTTGTATTCAATTGATGAGACAGCAGCCATATGATTACTGGTAACTGCACAGTGTATTGAGTTTAAAGTAGGGGTGGGGGCTTGACTGAAGTACTTGAATTTCTCTTTTAGTCAATTACCACTTTTTAAACACAAAAGAATTAAAAGAAAAGGATACACTAATTATTTTAAAAGCACATTAAAACTCAAATTTTCCCTCCTGACTCTGATTACAGCCCATTGCATTTATATTTTAATTAAGCAATATGCCCCGAGCGGCGAGGGTATTACCGACTCAGGCAATGCCCCGGGGCCCATAGTAGTTATAGTCCTGAGCGAAGCAAGGGCCTTAACGAAGGCCCTGGGGCATTACCAGAGTCGGTAATGCCCCCGCCGCGAGGGCCATATAGCTATTAGTACCCCGGCCCGCAAAAGCTGCGTGACCGGGGCACTTAAAGCTTTTTTTTTTGTCCCAAAACGCTGCAGCGTTTAGAAAAAAAAAAAAGACGGCAAAGAAAATAGCTGCCGCCATGGAAAGGGAAAGCTGAGTCTGTTTTCCCTTTCCATGGCGGCCATCAGGAGCGGTGGCGCTGGAAACAGAAGCGTTTCCAGCGCGTCCACTCCCGAAAAAAAAAAGAAGGTAGGTGTGGTTGGGAGGGCGGAGGGGAGGGAAAGGGGGAAAAAAACAAAGAAAACATACCTGGGTCCACGGCGGGGGAGGATAGAAGCCTCCAGCCATGTGGAGGCTCGGAGCGGGGATGGCCCCGCTCCGAGCCTCCACATGGCTGGAGGCTGCCATCGTCCCCCACCGGGGACAAGGGATAGAAGGTAAGTGGGGTGGGGAGGGAAGGGAAGTGGGAGGAAGAAAAAAAAAAAGCCAAAGTCTTACCTGAGTCCCCGGCGGGGGGTGAAGGCAGCCTCTCAGCCGTGGGGAGGCTCGGAGCAGATAGCCCCGCTTCAAGCATCCTCATTGGCTGAGGGGTTGCCACGCCCCCCCCCGACGGGGACAAAGGGCGTGGAATACCAAGAGAGGGATTCCCGGCCTGGTAATGACTCGGCGAGGGCCAATCAGAATGGCTCTTTCATTCTGATTGCACCCTCGACGGGTACTAATACCAATCACAATATGTTTAAGCTATATTTGTAATTGTGTGTTGTGTAAATGATGATCCACAGATCATGTCAATAAACATGTTGTAAAGAGATGTATGTCAAATACTATCCTGGTTAATTTGCATGCACAGTTGGATAACAGATTGAACTGTTTTGTTATGTGTTTGGGACGTTTCTAGTGCCATTATGTCTAAACTAGTCACAAAGCAACAAGAGCGGTTGTAGATGACAAATGAAAGGTCAAGCCCTGCCTGGCCCTGTTTGACCCACCCTGACACTCCCTGCCTCTCCCTGGAGTGTGCTGGGACCCTCGCTACACTCCTCACCTCTCCCAAGTGCTAGACCCGCCCGACACTCATTGCCTCTCCTGTAAGGGTGCTGGGACCCTCCTGACACTCCCTACCTCTCCCTTGAGTGTGCTGGGACCCACCGGCACTCCCAACATCTCCCCTGAGTGTGCCGGGACCTGCCTGACACTCTCCACCTCTCCCCTGAGTGTGCTGGGACCTCTCCTTTGAGTGTGCTGGCAAAGTTATGTCAGTACACGAAGCAGATTTTGATTTTCACAAAGAGTAGTTACCATATTTTGTATTGGACATTTGTAAAGGCCTATAGACAAGCGTTTCCTGGTGCCATATACACAAGATGATTACAGGTGGTAAGATTTATTTTTGAAAATATTCCAGCATGCATGAAATCGCTGGCAGCAATTAAAAGACAGAATCATTTTAATTAGAGTAAACAGTTTTAATAATAATGATAAAATAAGGGTGACACCGTACCTTTTGTACTCAAGTATAAGTGGTATGTTCCAATGATACAGGGAAAGAGTGTCTACCTGTGTATATCATGGTAACTGCCCGTAAGTGACTGATAAATTACTCTATAAACTCCAAAACTATTGACATTGGATTAAGCAAAGATGTACTGGAAATATTGACTCCTGTCACAGAGTGCTCTGAATGTGTCGCATAATCATAAATCCTTTAAATTCATGAAAAATAATAGATTTTAGGTATGGATAACTTTGGTTGTTTAGAACTGTTTGATATTCCTTAGTTTTAAAGGGCTCTATCTTTCCAAGGTGTATAAAATCATAAAGCCATGTGCTACACAGCATCTGTAAATGCGAATGTGCTTAGGCCAACAAGCCTGTGTGTTCCTGCTCTTCGGGTGGCAGTGACCGCAGGCTTTAAACACAATTTTTTGAAGCCACTTCTTAGTGGAAGAGGCTGAAAGATTAAGAGCATTTTTGGCGTGCAGAAGTCACGGATTCTGGGTTTAGCAATGTGACGCTGTACGATCTTCTCTGAGGTTCTACTGACTGTCCCGAGACATAGGTTAATTTCCATGTTTCTATAACGTGAGAGAGGATATTGGATTCATTCGAGGGAAAAATTACACCCCATTAAATGCACTCCTGTAACGAGGCTTAAAATGTCACGTCTGTGGGGCAGATGATAAGGCAGGTGGCAGGTGAGTACAGAGTCTCTATGTTGCATTCAAGGCCAGCGGTCACTCGCTTCAATGTAAAGGCACCGTAGACTCCACTCCTTCTCCACCGCCACTCTCCCACACTCCTCTCGCGCCGTAGACTCCACTCCTTCTCCACCGTTCCCTCAGGGCGGTGCTGCATTCTGCAAACAGCATCGCTCCCAAGGGCTACATGCCACAGCAAGAGACCTGAGGCCGCAAGACTAGTACAGCAAAAGTGTAATAAAAACCTTTAGCACCCAGAGGCAGCCAAGCAGAAGGCTGGGAATGTGTTCTGAGAAGCTTGACTGCTGCACTCCCTGCACATCACCGACAGTTTCCTGCTTGCGGTCTACACACACTTCAGCTTCCGAGTACCTACCAGTGTCTGAGTGCTGCCCTCCCTGCACATCGCTGCCATCTCCTTGCTTACAGTCTACACATACTTTAGCTTCTGAGTACGGTGCTCATTGTTGTGTGTTGCCAATCCCTCCCTTGCCACCCACACACTATTTAGCACCAATTACAAGCCTGCATTTCAAGGAGCCTGAGATTTTCACTCCCTGCTTTTCACCTGTTTTCCACTAGCACCCCTTTTATCACCGGTGATGAGCACGCGCTGGTAGAGGCGCTGCTTGCTGTCTGTGTTAGGGGAACCTTGCTTTACTCAGGTCATGAGATTAGGTGGCAGCGTAGTTGCCGGGTACCTTGAACCACAGGGGCAGGAGTGTCTTTTTTCCCCTGTGGAGATTTTGCAAGTATTTGCATGGTTTATATATAAGATTGAGTGCCGGGATCTTGTAAATCACTGGGCCCTCAGGGCTTCTGGCACTTCTCCTGTTTGGCTCAGGTGTATTGTTAGCACACGTCTTGCAAAATTAGCCAGTGCTGCTCTCTTCAAAGACGGAAGACCACCTCATCACTGCTGCCCTAGAGCCTTGAATGAAGGGTTCGAGATGGCAGGCTAAAGTTGTTTCGTGTGAGAGGGTGGGAATTTAGAGAGAACTAGCGAATTCTAAAGCAGAATGCTGCAAAGACAGCTCAGCAGGTTAGGTGACTATTGCTGAGATATTATATGAGTATACCTCAGTCCTACGGCCATATACCCAGAACTTTTGTTGACATAGATGATGAAATATAATAGCACATCTCATTAATTGGGCCCCAAAAAAAGGAGCAGCTCAATTCTAACAAAGAACAGGATGTGCGCATTTCTGGACATCATGGGCAGTTTCTGCACCTTTGAAAGCCACATCCACAAACAGAATGCGCTTTTAAAATCACAGAAAAGAGACACAGTCCCCTTTGCAGGTTGAGAACCGGTGCAGGCCGATGCACGAATCATGACATCATTTTTTACTCTGACACACATTTTCTTGATTTGTGACACCCACGACTTAAACCACGACGGTCCAACTTGCATTTTCATCCCCCAAACAGGCGTGGAAATGCTATTTGTTTTGTTTGTATTTCACAATGATGGGCTCTTTATGGACCCATCACATGGCTGAGAAATGGGCTTTCAGCAGTGACGTGTGTGATGGGGTTGTCATATATGTGAGGTGGCTGGCCAGTGCTTCTTTCACCTTTGAGAATAATGTCACCTGTGCATTTCTAAAACGAACGTAATGGAAGCAAGCATTGGCAATGCCAATAGTTGTGTAATTTATAGTTTTTTATTGCATTGTAGATTTAGCATGGAAGAAGGAATGAAGAAGGATAGCACAGGGAGGAAGAAATGATAGCATTGGAGGGAATGCAGAGAAACACAGGGGCGGGTGAGGGAGGGCACAGGGGATGGAGGAATAAGGAATACATGGCAACATGAGGAGGGAAACAAAATTCCAATAGATTAAAAGCAGGCCTGCAACAGTACATACTACAGTGCACAACATTTGAAGGAAGGAATGTTGCAAAGGGAGTAGGAGTGACAGTGCAAGGAGCAGGAATGACAGCACAATGGAGAAGGAATGAATGTGCAATGGGACACGAAGGATAGCCCAATGGACAAAGGTATAACAGGACAAGGGGTGTAGGGAATGACAGAGTAGGGGGGAAGGATTGAAAGCGCAAGGGGTAAGGAATGACAGCACTGGGGGGTGGAATGAAGGCACGAGGGGGAGAAGTAAGAGTGCAATGCGAAGGAATGAGTAAGCAAGGTGGGAAGGAATGAAAGCGCAAGGGGAGGAAAGAATGACAGTACAAGGGGGAAGACATGTAGGTGTAAGGGGGAGGTGTGATAGTGCAAGGAGCAGGAATGACACCACAAGGGGGAAGGAATGAATGTGCAATGGGACACGAATGATAGCCCAATTGGTGAACGTATAACAGGGCACAAGGTGTATGGAATGACAGAGCAAGGGGGAGGATTGGCAGTGTAAGGGGGAAGGAATGGCTGTGCAAGAGCAAAGTTGTGACAGCCCAAGGGGAGAAATGACAGTGCAAAGGGTGAAGGAATGACAGTGCATGGGAGGAGTGTGTAGAAGGAAGAATGCAAACAGAAAACGGAATACTATTCAGTTTTATTTCTGCAATTTGGAATGACTGAAATTGAAAATAAAATATTGGACTATCGATTTATAGAGCAAAAATAAAAGAATATAGGCAGAAAAATGGTTGTTGTCCTATTTTGTCCTGTTCATCTCAATGTAATTTCTTATTAGACAGGTTGTCAATAGTCCTATAACGCTACCACCAAAGGTTCAAACTTTTGGTGTTCGAACCTTCGGTGGTAGCATTGTTAGGACTTTTTGACCATGCAAAGTTTTGCATGCGGTCAAAACGTCCTAAACCGGCCTGTCAGAATGAGTCTGCGAGGTTTGGTGAGGTTTCGTCCAGGGGGGGCAAAGTTATTGGGTGGGTCCCAAAATGTGTGCTTTTTCCCATAGACGCAATGGAAAAAATGTTTTGATCATGTCTACAGCCAAAACCGCTGGACCGATTTTCACCAGATGTGTGGCAGCAGATGGCAGTGTTTAACTTGTGTGTACCACCATAGACTATAATAGTGCCCATTCATTTTATGCAACTCTTGTCTCTCGATGTAACACCTTTGTTGCAAGCCTTTGTCTGGCAGCGTGAGACTGCTTTTCTTTCACATTTGCTAGTTTCGGTTCCTCATTGGCTCGGCTGGGTCACTTGTTCAGAGACCGTGTTTTGGGCTTCTGCAGCTCTGAATTATTCTGAATTAAGGAGATTTATTTGCATTTATTTCTGCTGGTGTTTCTGTCGTTTAGGGAATGGAATGTTACTTGAATCTTATTGGCCTTGGCAGCGGGTCTTGTCCCACATGTTTGCTTCTCTGCACAGCCTGAATTTGCTCAGCGCAGCTCCTGCCGAGGGTCTGTGGCCTGCTGTAATTTTCCTAAGCCATGGCATGGCTTCTACCTGTTTGTACTATTCTATATCCTCCATTTGTTCATCCTACATGGCCCTGTCAGGTCCCATAGGTGCTCCTGCAGCTCCATAAGGTTAATTGCTTATAAGCATCTGCAAGCTTATTCAGGAGCTCTTGCTTCTTGTGGTTTCTGCATGCTGCGTTTAGGCTAATAACAAAATAATAAATGCAAAGACAGTATATATATGTGTCTTTTCTATAGCTTACTGAACTGTTACGCATATGTTCTTCATGTATTCGGGTGTGTGTTTGTGTCCCGATGTGCGGAAGGCATGCGTGCTTCCTGTCTAATGCATCTATGTTGTGGTGTCTCTAATGACGTCAATGACTTTGGCTTCTCGACGTTTTAATCAACACTGTCAATTGAAGGTTCCTTAGTTGCTTCCTGCAGCTCTTAATCCACTCCAGCTATCATTTGTACTGCTCCTGGGCTGTATGGCTTGCTGAGTGGGTACCTTTCGACATACTTGTCAATAAAGGGAGCACTGGAAATCGGTCCAAAATGGTATGGTCGATCGCAGTATTTCCTGTTCTTCTTCTGTGCCATGTACCTTATAGTAGGGGGACAAGGGGGCGGATTTGTCCATCCCTCTTCAAATGGATTGTGAAGTGGCACAGGTCAAAGAGAAGTGTGCACAGGGAGTACCCATGCAGGGCACAGTAGGAAACATGGGGACTGGGGGAGTTGAAGGGTTGCAATAAGCACACATCATCACTGTTGTTTATGCAGATGCACAGTGAATGCATGGCATCAATCAGTACATACATTCAGACTGAATGAAACACTGCCAATGGGTAATGTGTGTGTAGTGCTGTCCATTCACTTCCAATCATGGTGTCACTTATCTAAGTCGAGATAAAGGAGGAACCCCGGGGATGCACTCATAAAACAAATGACTGAGTGCTGTCTCTATCTGATCCTGGGAGGGGGTAACTATGAACAAAAGATGAGATAGAGGGGGTAATTCATAGAATTCAGTGCAGAAGCAGTGCACGCGGACAGCGCAGAGAGGGAGCGTGCGCCAGCCGTGTGCGCTAAACAGCATTCTGGCGCACCGGGTATTCATGGATTTCCCAAGCCATTTGGAACCGTGGCGCAGCAAACATCCCGCAGTGCCAGTTACGCCCCAAGAACACCCCTTGCGCAAGGAAAAGCCATTGAAAACCCCAATATGGCGCAAAGGGCTGTGCTAACCCTGGACCACCTCACAGTGCCGCTAGACTGTAATCGTGTGAAAAAGTACGCGTACCCCGCTAGCAGCAGACAAAACGTGTGAAAATGTACTTGCGCACCCCCTTGAATACGCGTACACTGCTCACAGAAGCAAAATGCGTGAAAAGGTACTTGCGCACCCCCTTGAATACGCGTACCCCTCTCGTGGCAGCCAAAACGTGTGGAAAACAACCCGTGCACCCCCTTATATACGCACACTCTTCCTGCGCCAGGCAAATTGCGTGGAAAATGTCCCCACTGTGGTGTGGGCTGCCTGTGGGTCATGGTCAGGGGTGATGGGCTGGCTGTGGGTCATGACCAGGGGTGATGGGCTGCCTGCGGGGCATGCCCAGGGGTGATGGTCTGCCTGCGGGGCATGGTCTGGGGTGATGGGCTGCCTGCGGGGCATGCCCAGGGGTGATGGGCTGACTGGAGGGCATGGCCAGGGGTCATGGGCTGCCTGCGGGGCATAGCCAGGGGTGTTGGGCTGCCTGCAGAGCATGCCCAGGGGTGATGGGCTGCCTAAGGGTCATGGTCAGGGGTGATGGGCTGGCTACGGGTCATAGTCTGGGGTGATGGGCTGCATGTGGGGCATGGCCAGGGGTCATGGGCTGCCTGCGGGTCATGGTCTGGGTTGATGGGCTGCCTGTGGGGCATGGCCAGGGGTCATGGGCTACCTGCGGGTCATGGTCTGGGTGATGGACTGCCTGCAGGGCATAGCCAGGGGTCATGGGCTGCCTGTGGGCCATGGTCTGGGGTGATGGGCTGCCTGCGGGGCATGCCCAGGGGTGATGGTCTGCCTGCGGGGCATGGTCTGGGGTGATGGGCTGCTTGCGGGGCATGCCCAGGGGTGGTGGGCTGCCTGCAGGGCATGGCCAGGGGTGATGGGCTGCCTGAGGGTCATGGTCAGGGGTGATGGGCTGGCTGCGGGGCATGGTCTGGGGTGATGGGCTGCCTGCGGGGCATGCCCAGGGGTGATGGTCTGCCTGCGGGGCATGGTCTGGGGTGATGGGCTGCCTGCGGGGCATGCCCAGGGGTGATGGGCTGACTGGAGGGCATGGCCAGGGGTCATGGGCTGCCTGCGTGTCATGGTCTGGGGTGATGGGATGCCTGTGGGTCAGGGCCAGGGGTCATGGGCTGCCTGCAGGGCATGGCCAGGGGTCATGGGCTTCCTGCAGGTCATGGTCTGGGGTGATGGGCTGCCTGTGGGTCATGGCCAGGAGTCATGGGCTGCCTGCGGGTCATGATCTGGGGTGATGGGCTGCCTGTGGGTCATGGTCAGGGGTGATGGGCTGGCTGTGGGTCATGACCAGGGGTGATGGGCTGCCTGCGGGGCATGCCCAGGGGTGATGGGCTGCCTGCGGGGCATAGCCAGGGGTGTTGGGCTGCCTGCAGAGCATGCCCAGGGGTGATGGGCTGCCTAAGGGTCATGGTCAGGGGTGATGGGCTGGCTACGGGTCATAGTCTGGGGTGATGGGCTGCATGTGGGTCATGGCCAGGAGTCATGGGCTGCCTGCGGGTCATGATCTGGGGTGATGGGCTGCCTGCGGTACATGGCCAGGGGTCATTGGCTGCCTGGGGGTCATGGTCTGGTGTGATGGGCTGCCTGCGAGGCATGGCCAGGGGTGAAGGGCTGCCTTCGGGGCATGCCCAGGGGTGATGGGCTGCCTGCGGGGCATGGTCTGGGGTGATAGGCTGCTTGCGCATATTCCGGGGGTGTGCGGGGAATTCTACACGCGATTGACCTGGCGCAAGCGGGGTACGTATATTCCAAGGGTCCGGGGGAGTCTTACATGTGATCGGCCTGACGTGAGCGGGCTATGCGTATTCCGGGGATGCGCAGGGAGTTTTACATGCGATCGGCCTGGCGCGAGTGGGGTATGCGTATACCAGGGGTGCGTGGGGATTTTCACACGCGATTGACATGGCGCGAGCGGGGTACGCGTATTCCGGGCGTGTACAGGGAGTTTTACACGCACCCGGACTGGCGCGAGTGGGGTACGCATATACCGGGGGTGCGCTGAGATTTTCACACACAATCGGCCTGGCGCAAGCAGGGTACGCCTATTCCAGGGGTGCGCAGGGAGATTTACACACGATCGGCCTGGTGCAGGCGGGGTACGGGTATACCAGGGGTGCACAGGGATTTTCACATGCGATCGGCCTGGCACGAGCGAGGTACGCGTATTCCGGGGGTGCACAGGGAGTTCTACACGCGATCGGCCTGGCACCAGTGGGGTACGTGTATTCTGGGGGTGCGCAGGGAGTTTTACACGCGAACGGCCTGGCGTGAGCGGAGTACGCGTATTCCGGCTGGTGCGCAGGGAATTTGACACACGATTTGGCAGTGTGGGCCATCCCGGGTGTACCCCTCACGCCCTCCCCATGCCCTGCAGGCAGCCCACACCACAGGGGACACATCTACAACCCCTCCCCATGCCCCGCAGGTAGCCCATCACCCCAGTCCATGCCCCGCAGGCAGTCAATCCACCCTGACCATGCCCCGCAGGCAGGCCACATGGCACCATGCACTTGGGAGCCTCAACACATGTCCCCCCCACCCCATCCCCAATGAGGGCAACCTGCCAGCAGGCCCCGACTCATGTCCCCCCCCACCCTACCCCCAGTGAGGGCAACCTGCCAGCAGGCCCCGACTCATGTCCCCCCCCACCCCCAGTGAGGGCAACCTGCCAGCAGACCCCGACTCATGTCCCCCCCACCCCACCCCCAGTGAGGGCAACTTGCCATCAGGCCCCAACACATGCCCCTCCACCACACCACCAGTGAGGGAATCCAACCGGCAGGCCCCGACACATGTCCCCCCAGCCCACCCCCAGTGAGGGCAACCTGCCAGCAGGCCCCAGCACATGTCCCCCCCACCCCACCCCCAGTGAGGGAAACCTGCCAGCAGGCCCCGACTCATGTCAACCCCACCCCACCCCCAGTGAGCGAAACCTGCCAACAGGCCCCGACTCATGTCCCCCCAAACACCACGTCATAACTATACAGACCCATGGCCCTAATGCCAACCCAAATCCCACATGCCCAACCCCCAGTGCAAACACCCAACGATCCACTGCACCCACTCCCTAGTAAATTACCCAATCCATGAAAGTCTGAAAAGAACCAGCATGCCCATCAACAAATGTCCTACAGAGCCACACAGTGGCAACACATGACTTATCCAATGCTCATGGAGAAATGCGCAAAATAAATCGTAGTACACCACACCAATAATGTAGAATAATGAAATGTATTAAAAATAAAACAAAATGACAAAATGAAAAACACACATGCAAATGAAGAAATAATGAATGCAATAGGATAAAGAACGTAAAATCCAAGGAAAAATCAAAATCCAAGACATGAAAAATGAAAAGTGGTCCATTGCCAAAGTCCATAGAAATAAATCCAAAAATGAAAAGCATAAAAAACCATTACTCCATGGGATGACAAAAAAAAGAAAGTATTTACATGTCCGTAACTATTTACAATGAAAGTCTGAAGGGTCCATGATCCCAAATCAAAAGGAAACCTACCTAAAACCCTATCTAAAATACAACTATATCCAAAAAGTGGAGCAAAGTCCGTGGACTCTAAATCATAATAAAAACCAAATGAAACCTAAACCTAAATAACTATATACAAAGGCGACGGGCTAGTCCAACGGCTCACTCATTGATGTGCCGGGCCAGGGCATCATCGAACTCCACTTCAATGTCCCGGAGGCGGGCCTCTTCCCTGGGCCCGAGGTCTTGCAGGGATGCAGCCATGTTCTCCTCCAACTCCCTGCGAGTTGCCTCAAGGCACTCAGCCCGCCTCAACGCCCAGTGCTTGGAATTCTTCCCCCTGACCATTATGAACCGTGCCCTCCCCCCCCCGTCGCTCTGCATCTATTCGCTGGCCCAACCGCTGCCACACAGAAGATACTCCCAATCCTGGGTCCTCCTGCCTGCCAGATGAGGCCTGCCTCTGGGATGTTGATGGACCAGAGCCATGATCGCTCCCACCCTGAGCCTGCTGCTGCCGTGCATGTGCCCTGCCTGTTGATGCCTACACGTCCTCTTCTTGCTGGGGTCCAGTTGGAGGGGTGGCCACCCCTGCTGGACCTCCGACTCCCGACTGTAGCAGGGATGTGTCCTCTACCAGCCTGGCTGCTGGCTCAGGAGCAGCTCCACAGGGGGCCCAGGTGATACTTGGGTGGGAAGATGGCACGGATGAACCAAGTGCCGACGACCTGTCTTAGTTGGTCGACGCGGCCAAAGAGGTATTCAAAATGATGTGCATTGTCCAGAAGAGAACCCTGCACGTCATCCTGAATACCACGTTGGCGCAACGCCATCCCATTTAGGACAGGCTCAATCTGGTCAAGGATTGCAACATCCGCAGGGAGAGGAAGGCCAGTTGTTGTTTGCGCATCCCCTCCCTGAAAACGGGTCTGGACGGGGGCATTCCTGTTGGTGCTGGATGATGCAGTCACAGGATCGGGGACAGGATTACACACAAGCACCTCCACGGCGGCCTGTGCTGTCTCCTGTCCCTGCCCCTGGACTGCACCACTAGCACCAGTGGAATCCCCCCTTCCAGGCTCCGTGCGTGAGGCTTCCATGGCCTCCTCCTCAACCAAACCCCCACCAACCTGGATGACTCTGTGCCATCTTCCTCCGTAGGCCCCTGTGGGGGCTCAGCTGCCCCTACTGCTGCCGAGGAGTCCACCTCCAAACTCTGCCTCTTGGACCTTCCCTCGGCAGCTGCGGCCATGGACGCTTCACCAGACTCCTCACTCCCGGAAGATATCACTACCTGGGAGGGGAGCTGGGCCTTTCGTCTCTGGCTGGTGATGGGATCCCTACCGCTGTGCTCCACAGCACCGTGTCCGCCCTCTTCATCAGTCGACACTGCAGACAGGGAGAGACAGAACACAGTCATCAGGGCACTGTACAATGGTCGGATACACACATGACAGATGCACATGAGTGGCAGTGTCAAACTTCACAGATGGCATCACACTCCCCAACACTCATATCATTTGAACCCACACACATGCACAAATTAACAGGAATCGTGCATCAGGCAGCAGCATCCATACACACACAACAGCATGAACATCCGAAGGTTGGCATGATGTTACAAGCAACATGGGGAGTGCCGAACACATGCATACACGCCACCAGACAGACATGCATCTGTACATCTCCACCACCTGTCACAGTGTAATCATCGGCAACTATGTCACATCTGCCAATCGTGTTCCTACATGTCTGTGTCACATGCATCCATGGCGTATCACAGTCGCACACATGTCAAACACACACACGCACATGTACGCCGTGCACATACATGAAGGAGGAACCAACATCCTTGTGTCACACCCCAACCATGGCATAGTACATACACAGAAATGGCAACATGTGTGCATCTCCACATGCAGTTGTGCATCATGCTTTAGAACACATACACCATTGATGTGCATCACACATGACTGGACTCACATGCAGCACTGTCATGTCCCTGCACATACACATCCATACATGGGCCTTTTCAGACATATGTCCAAGCTGTACACTTCAGGCACACCTCAACATGCACTGCGTCCAATGAGTACGCATGGACACTTACCGCTCGACTCCGGGCGGGTCTGCCTCTCGAGGACCTGGAGGTGAAGCGCTGGGCGAATGCGTTCCAGGACCCTCATCTGGTCGTTGGTAAGGTGGACCCGGCACCCCACATCAATCGCTGCGTCCACGAGGTGCCGGGCCTTCCTGAGGGTCCTGGACCTGAAGTCCTTCCAGCGCTTATGGACGTGTGGTAGATCGCAGGTTGCCACCTCCTCCGCGTTGATGGCAACCACGATGTCCATCCAGATCTTCTTCCGTCCATCCTTGTCAGCGCGTGTTCGTCTGAAGAGGGCATCATAATGCACCAGGATTTGCTCCACCAGGATGCCAACTTCTGCTGCAGTGAAGCTGGCAGCCCTCTGCCTCTCTGCCGGGGGGTCGCCACTGGTCCCAGATGGATTTTGACCCGACATGGCAACCCCCGAGGCAGGTTTGGGTGGGCAACTGGGTACTGGTGCTGGGATGTGGAGAGATGGAACTGCAGTCAGGAGTTCTGTTCCAGGGGTGGTTGCAGCAACTGGACCCCTGCAGATGGCTGATGTGCAGGTACCAAATAGCAGGGCACGTGGCCAGCAGGCAGCAGAAGATGGCTCGTGGGAGGCGGTTCGGGGCTCTGGGGTGCAGGAAAATGGCCTTCTGGGCAGGAGCGTGGTCTTCCATGTGTTGTCGCCTGGCCACACTTGATGCAGAGTGATTTGGCATGTAAAAAAACAGCATGTCAGCGTGTAATTCGAGAAAAAGGCCCTTTGCACTTAAGCGCGTAAGTGACGTGACGCACGCAGGTGTTTCCCTCGGCACGGGTGCATAGTGAATCCGCACGTGCAAAAACAGCACGTCCACGTGTTAATGCGTGTAATTCGAGGAAAGGGCCTAAGCGCGTACGTGACGTGACGTGCGTGGGCGTTTCCCTCTACACAGGTTAAAGGTTAGCTGGGCCGAGCAGTTCACTGTATGTGCTTTTCGTGGAGCACTGTTCATAATCAACATATGGGTGTACATGAACACGGGTGTTCTTGAACACTTTCACATGTACATATCCAAGCAGCTTCAATGTTGTATAGTGCAACATTGCAGCTACTCACTTATGTGTATGTGAAAGTGTTCATTTACACATGTGTTTTCTGCAGCTTTTTTGTTCAATGACTTATATGTAGTTGATTAACGTTAATGCTGCTGCGATTTCAGCATTGCTCCCTTTATGTTCAGCTGGCACAATCCTGAAGGTGCACTGTCGTGCAGTATGTGTACGCCCAGGCTCACTTAGCTAATCTGGTGGGGCCTGGTCGTGATGATTTGACACACTGAATAATGTTTTCGGGCACAATCAATGCTCAATGTGCTGTATCAGGCCCTGAGGGGTGTTCTGGAGGCTACATGGACCAGCAGCTCGGACCGTATTGGGCGTTATGGTCCCTCATGCCTGGTTGCAGGCCCTCGCTTTGCTCGGGACATTCACTATGTCTACATGGCCGATGACACCCGGTACAAGCCAAGCTGCAGATGGATGAAGCTATATTGGTGATGATGATTTAGTGATGCATGTGTACAAGCATATTACGTGTGTCATTCTGTGTTTGGATTCACTTGCAGCTGTGGCCATTCGGCTGTTCAGACATGCTTATGGTATGTGCCATTTCTTTGTTGCCATCTGTCATTTTTGCCTGTGATATGTGCCTGACAGAGGTGGTGTGTGATGGAGGTGATATACTACATTCAGTACATGTGTAGGCTTTGCTATTTACACATATCTATTTCTGCTTTTGGGATGCATTTGCATATCCATGCCACTGGATGCATGGTGGAATTTCAGTTGTGTGTGACATGTCTGCTTCATGTGTTGGCTGTCCATGTGATATCTATGTGTGTGTGTGGGTTATGTGCCTCTGACATGTGTACCCATGTTTCTTTTTTCCACATTACAGATGATGACGCAATAGAGCCAGAGGATGGTGATGCCATTCCAGCACAAGTTGCGGTCGTGGGGTGGTAGACCACGAGAACTCACTTGTGCTCTAGACCATCGTGTCCAGGGCTGGCAATCAGTCTAGCTCTGATGATCACTCAGACAGCAATGTTGAGTTTGATGCGAGTCATGTCCATTCGTCGATGGTGAGTGATCCTGATGTGGACGATCTTCTGTCTGCGACACCTGCACTGAAGGGCCAGACAGTGTTGGAACCGCTGCCTGTGGTGGATCGGGACGCACGGTCACCCTCCACAGCAGTTGCTGATGTGCCTGGGGCATCATGTCAATGGAGGGATGTAGTCCTGCAGCCACGGGCGGTGCCAATCCAGCGAGGATCACGGCTCCTTGGGCCCCACGGGTGTCAAGTCCGGCAATGCGGTGGCCGTGAGCCAACGGGGTATACTGAGTGGGAGCAATCCATGTATACCAATTCAGAACAATAGGGGGCAGCTATTGATAAGTGGAGCTCCAGCAGCGGGCAGCACAGTCCACGGCCCGCTCGCTCAGGCTGGGCATGGCGGCCTCAGACAGGGCACGCTGGGCTGAAATGGTGTCTCTGTGTCAAGCACTTGCTGCTCACGCAGAGGCCATCATGGCGGCCCTGAGGGTTGACTGTGATTCCCTCAGATCTACTCTGGGTGTGCTCAACATGTCCCAGAGGCAGCGGTCAGAGGATAGGTTGGAGCAGCTTGAGAACACCATCTCAGCTGAGCTACGTGCAAGCCGGGAGATGCTCCGGATGTCATGCAAGGTCATGTAGGCAGAACTCTGTGTTACACGTGCTACCTTGCAAGAGGAAGCACACGTACCACGTGAGGTGCTGCATGCTGACCTACGTGCCATCACTACACATAACCGGGCTTACCAGCCCTGCATGCTTGCTGCCGTCGAGGGGCAAGCTGCTTATTGGCGTGGTCAGGCAACTGTGCCACGTCCACCTTCTGTTTTCCATCCAGAGGCAGAGGGTGAGCAGGATGACGACTTATCTCCCATAAAGGTCGGGCCGTGCAGGCGTTGAGCCCATGCAGTTTTTTTTTAATATCTCAACATCATCGCATGTGGGTGTTGAGGTGCACCCTGTACCACCCCCTTCCTGGGTGCCCGCTCTCCCCTCCACCCCCAGGGTCGTATGTTGCCATTTTTCATTTTATTAGTATAATATTGTTTGTCTATTGTGGATACATGTGATGGTGTGGTGCTTTGTGACTTTTGAAAGCATCCACTGTCTGTTCCAGCTGGGCCCATTCAAGCTTGTCTCGTGTATGTGTTTGTGGCTTGGGGTCCAGACACATATGCCACTCCTGCTTTCCCTTTCCATGGGCTTGCAAGGATGGTTCGGTGTGACAACAATTTACCCAAGGGCATTGGACTTTCGTCATATCTGTGGCCTGTCTGCTGCTGTACTACTTGTGTTTACACCCCTAGTGGGGATTAAGGATGTTTTTTCCACGGCATGCCTGCAATCAATTTTGGTGACTACATTTTTTAACTGTCCATTTATTGAAGTTGATTGTGATGTATTTTCATTTCTTGCCTGTATACTTGCTTGATGCACTTCATGCTGTAGACGGTAGCCTGCACCCTTTAGCTGTCAAAGTCACACTGATGGTGGGAGGGGGCCTGGTGGTGACAATGTCAAGTTGGTACGTGTTGAGTTCAGCCCCTGGGGATTGTGGCAAAGGAGGATGCATTAGGAATGTGACCCAAGAAGCACAACTCACGGTCCAGTCCTCACCTGAGATGTCCGCCTATACTACTACTCTGCTCCCTTCCGTTTGGACGACACGTTGTATCTGTCTTCCCTCTTGGACTTCGCTGCTGCCTGACAGTGCTGTTTTCCTACTGGACTACAGCTCTTTTAATTGTTTTCACACTCTGGTGCCTTTAGTCCCCGTTTTTTCTTCCTGCTACTGTCCTTGTTGCAGATCTGTCCGCCCGTCTCTCGGGCAATTATTTCCACATACTCTTACACTGCCTCGGTTTGCCTCAGTACACTTCTGTTCCACAGCATCTCTCTTTCGTTCCTCCTGTCTTTCATCTATTACATCCATACCTTTATGTTGACATTGGGCTTTTACCAATGCTATTCAACTGTTGTGGCTCTTAACTTGCTGTCAGCTGTTTCCGGCTATCTCGCATTCACTGTGCCTTTCCAGATTTGTACTGTCTCTGCCTTTCTACGCTCACGCTATCAAGGATTGATTGAGTTTCATCTCTGCCATCCAGTTGTGCCAGCCTCCTTGGTTATTTTCTACTCAGGTTCCAGCTCTACCCATCAGTTGTGGCATCCTCATTGATTATTGTGTACTCAAATTCCCACCCATCCTGTTGAACCATTGTTCAAGTGTGCTACCTTGGTAGTTCTTCTATCATTCAGCTTGGACATGTGCTTGGCCATATTCTGCGACTTCAAGTCATCTACTGGAGACTCTTCCAGGGTTTTTTGGTGCCTAGTGGCTTTTTCCCTGGTTTGGGGGCTTGGCTCCTTGGAGTTCTCTGCGATTTGGTATTTTTACCAGTCAAGGTGGCCTCTGAGGGGGCTGGACCCTATTTATATGAAAGGTAGAACAAGGAAACCAAGGGGAAGGGGGATTCTGAAGCCAGGTAGACTAGAAGGAAGAAGCGGACGGACCCCAGACACAATTCTTCTGAAGGTCATGGTGATGAGGAAATGAGGGAAGGGCTTTTGTTGTCGGACAGTACCCTTGGGCTACAGTGATTGGTCACTGTCTGACATTGTCAATGTGGGGTACTATGTGCATGATGTGTTCTGCTGGTCAATGCTGTTCCTGTGTTGAGTTTACTTTTCAGGTGTCAGGGGATTGGTGTGGTTTGACATACTGGGGTGTCCATATGGCCAATGTTCACATGTGATGTGTACAGGACAGGACACTGAGGGTCACTTCATTTCACATGCATGTATTGAGTGCATGTCCCTACTGACACACACACTTCACTTACACAATGCACCACCACACATACGACCACCCTTCCATGCCCACACGTGCACACAGATTGCCTTCTCTGCCATGCTGTGTCCCTGCAGCACATGATCACTTAACATTCGGGGATCGTGTACATGCGTCACTGGGTTGTTTTTGTTGCTTGACCTTTTTATACGAAGGTGTATCCCCAACACAATGGCTGCTCACTGTGCTGTGTGCAGAGCGGTGTGTTGCAGAAGACACACACAGCACACGGTTTTGGGATTTGTGGATTTGGATTGGCCAATGTGCATGCCAACAGGCATTCTGTCTTTTTTCGATGGTACCGCTGGTGGCATGCATTTGTGTATGACTTTGTATGTGTGGGAGGTTGTTGGTCAGTCATTTCATCTGATTCCATGTCAGGTGTGATTGTCTCAGGCCTCTTTCCATTTATCACGTGTCACTTCGTATCTAATTTGTCATGTGTTGTGCTTTTGGTTTTCTCTTTTCCTGTTGCATGCCATGTCATGGTGTGGCCGACGAGGGGGATGGGGGTTGGGAGGGTTTGGGTGCCATACCAGTGATTTTCATGGCCAGTTTTGCAGGGGGGGTGGTGTGATATACACCTTGCATGTGTTCCTTTTGGTCACACAGGATTGGTTATGTTTAAGTAGCTAGGGATGCACACAATGTAGCACTTCCATGGAAACATTCTCAGGGTGGTAAGGTTGTGACAGTTGACTGTCTTTGTCATCATCATTTGTCACCTGGTATGTGCCAGGCGTGTGTGCACTCTGCAGGGGTGGGAGTTTAGGTGAAAAATGTGGCCACAAGCTGGGTCCGGGCTACCTCGCTACGTGCCCTTTCCCCTCCCATGAGCAGCACCTGTGCCTGTGGTTGGGGATGTGAGGGACCACCATGTCCACCGGTACGCGCTGCCGTGTTGCAAAATTGTGCAGGACACATGCTGCCACAATGATCCTGAACACTACTAGGGGTGCATATAGTAACTACCTGCCAGAGCGGTCAAGGGAGCGGAAGCGGAACTTGAGCATTCCGAATGTGCACTCCACTATTCCCCTGGTTGCAATATGGGCTGTGTTGTATCTTACCTGGGGTGGTGTGGAGGGGTTTCCGTATTGGCATCATCATGTGGTTGCTCAGAGGGTAGGCACTGTCCCCTGGGGAGGTGATGATGGTTGTCATTAGTTGGGTTTGTGCATTTGTCTGTCTGTGACATGCATGCATGTGCACAGACATTTGTACTCACCAATGAGCCATGTGTCGCCATGCTTCCCAGCTTCCAGGTCCCCGCTCAGGGCGGACATTCTGTATATGAAACTGTCATGGGTAGACCCAGGATAGTTTGCATAGACAGAGGTGATGATTCCATGGGCATCACATACAACATGTACGTTGATTGAATGCCAGTGCTTGCGGTTGCGGTAGATGTTCTCAGTGGCCCTAGCTGGGCATAGGGCCACATGGGTGCAATCTATGGCACCAAGCACTTTGGAGAAGTGTGCCACACTGTAAGAGGATTCAATCCAGCACTACAGCTAAGTCAATGCCTAGTCTGGGATACTGAATGGAAACCCTTATTGATATATCTTTATGTCCAGTTCATGAGTTCTGGATGACTACCCCTATATAACACCCCTCTCTTGGAATCCCCCTGACCCCACTGAGCCAAGAAGTAGTTCTGTTTTGCAAGTTAAAAGGTTTATTTGAGAATTTAAACAATATATATATATATATATCACACTTTATAATAAATTAATAATTGAATATCACACTTAATCTGAGCAGTAATCAATAATGGATAGTCTGGCACTAGCACACTTCTTTATAATCAATGATGAGTGGTTATAGGATGGATAAGATAGCAACAATACTTTTATGGTTTCAAATGGATGCAAGGTGGAATGAAAATGCAGTACAGAAATACTCAATATGATTTCAACAAAACAATGTAATCACTTTCCTCTGGCAATCCACTCCCCCCCTTTAATGCAATGTAGGGAGATGAATAGAATGGGACTCAGTTCTTAGGAATGCAATCAAATAATATTCAGTTCAATTCCCCCCCAGCAGCTTATACAACAGATAGGAGTTTTGAAACACAGACCCAAGTGCTTTGAATATGGTGACAATGCAGTGAGAAATATGCTGAAAATGCTTTTAATTCCCTTCAGGAGGTTCAGGGTGAGTGGTATCTAGTTAATATTAGTCCAGGCTCACTCTAGCAATGATTCAGGGATGGTTCTTAAGAGGCAAACGAAATTTAGCAGTTCAGGCAAAACAGCTATCTTTTTACAAGTAAAGAAATCGGGCCAAATCGCAAATCGCGGCAAAATTCACGGGTGCGAGAATCGTGATTACGGAGAAAGTATAAGGAGTAGGAAGTCGGTTCTAGGCTCGTTGAAAAGCTGAGATTCTAAGCTGTCAGAGGAAAGTTAGCCCAAACGGTTCCAGAGATATGGACGATTAAATAAAGGTTGTTTTTCGGATTTGAAATTTTAAAAGTTCAAAGCGACAGGTTACAGCTTGCAGCTAGAAAATGACAGGTGACAGTTTTGCAAATGACAGGTGACAGTTAGGAGGCAGTTCTACTTAGATTAAAATAGTTTGGATTAGATTATTTTAACTAAGAGATTGGTTCTGCACAGTTTTGGCGGATACTCACGCCTAATTTTTAGAAGGACTGGGCCTCGTCACGATCTGGTCAGCAGGTTTTCTTCACTCGCCACGGACGGTCTCTGCACACAGCATCTGGGTCAGCTCTACTCTGCTAGTCTGGTCTGGGTCTCTGGTTCTGATCAGGTCTGTGGGTCCGGATACAGCGGTCTCCGGTTCAGCTGGTCTCTCTCTGGATACAACACTGCTTTCTGGCAAATGGCAAGAGTTCTTGCAAAGAATTTAAACAGCTCGCCTGGCTGTGAATAGTTGCAATGATTTGAGGCCTGCTAAAGAGGGATTTAGCTTGTAGTTGACCTCTCTGCTACAAATTCTGAAGTAAAGTCTTGGTCTCTGAAGGTGGATAGATTGTAGTCTCTGTGTTGGCTCTCTGGAGGTTGATGGAGGTAAAATATGGATTTTCCCGGCAGAGCGTCCCGCAGCAGATGGAATAGAATCTCTCTATCTGTCCTGACTGTCTGCTTTTATGTGTTTTGAAAGTGGGTGGAGAGGCTAGCTTTCTAGGCCCTACCCCTCTCCACTTGTCATTGGCCACTTCCTCCTCTTCCCCTTGATTGGGGGAATGAAATGAAGTGTCATCATGATGAGGTCTGTTTATGATACAGAGAACCCACCCCTGTCAACTTTACACACAATCTATATCTGATCCAAATACATACTTCCCCGATAGACAGTTGTTTGGCATTGCATACACACATCATGCATTTACTGATGGTAGCCCCTGTTCCAATTCTGTTGTTTCTAGGAGCTTGGGTTCAAAAATGGCAACATATTTCACTTTTTGGTCGGGTTACCAATATTGGATTTGTCCCCGCATTTACACAAATGTTCGCAAAGCATGTGGACATTAGGTGGTGGAGTGTCAGATTTTTAACATACATACATTTAGAGTAATATCCTCTTTTCCGCTAAAACCCCCCCTGAACATACCACCAGGTCCTAACACGTCTTCAAATGTGCAAAGAAAAATCACAAGAATAATGATATCACTTATAAAATTTTCACAAGTCCGCTCTATGAATGATCCATCTTTTTAGATTTATGTTCTGGCCCCAAAAGGGTGTGGTTTCCCCCCAGCACAAGGTTGAATTTCTGGTTTTTCCAGTTCTGCCAAGCCAGCTTGCTCTCACAGGGAGTGCTCCTCCCCTTTCCTTCCAGGAGGAAGCCACTTTTACGACCCCCCCAATAAAACATTTGCCTGAGTCAGGACAGGGCTTTGTTCAATTTCCTGCAGAGCCCAGGTAATTCAATCAGAGAAGTGTCATATCCCTTTTGGTGGGAACAGCAAAAGGCAGCTAGGCCTGGGAACACAGCTGTTGTGCAAGTCTCAACTCCTGTCGGGGGTAGCTGGTGGGCAAAATTCCCTCTCTTTTTAAGCCAGGCCTCAGCTAAATGTCTCTTTGGCTGCCAGTTTTCCTGTCCAAATCAAACTTCCAATGTTTACGCATGCAGCTAGAATGCTGATTCTAAGTTTAAAACTATGACATTTAAACAATTGCAACCTATGTGCCACTCAAAAGTAGGTCACTCATTTCTTTTAAACATTTAGATTTTTAGTGTCTTTCAGTCCAAATTTACTTAAACTGCTGAAATCCACAGCTCAGCCAGTTTTGCTATGAACATTATTTTAGGCTCATCCTCTTTCCAGATTTTGTATGCCCACAAGACTTTATTCTGTCAAATGTCTGCTGGTGTTCAGTGAGATTGTTGGATATTCTGCAATGTTTGAAATGGGCATTCTGAGCTTGCCTTCAGAGAAACAAAGGGTGATTTTTAAAGTGCTTTCTTGCGAACAGGCACTGCTGTTTTTCTCTTTGGCACCCCATTTCACTCATGGCTCTTCTGACCCAGCACACCCGCACCGGGGGGTGGCAAGTCAGGCGACCATTTTGGTGTGCGCACAAACTGCGCGGTTTTCATAGATTCTGGCGCACATGTGGGCTTTTTCGGCCATCTTGGATTTCCTAAGCCCACAGCACCAAATGTTGTAGCATAATAGTCCAAACGTGGGTCAGAACACCCAACAAACCCCCCCGCCCGACTGCATTTGGATTGAGTCGAGGGGATGTCGGGTGCTAAGGATGTTGACCCACGTGCTGGGAGGTCCGCATCATCTTCTTCCAATTCCGCAGATGACAAAGTTCAGCATCCTTTCCTCCATCAGGGGTGGATCAATCGGTTCTCCTCGCCGGTCCTGATGGAAGTATTGGGCGGTATACTGGGCCCCTTGCGTCTCTGCTCCCGGTCTCCGGATCGTCCTCCTTGGCCAGTCTCCAGGATTTCTTTCTCCTAGGACGACAAAGGATAAGCGGCAATACCTATTAATGGACATTTCTCCCCCACCATTGATATAGTGGGGTGGCATATATATTTATAGTCAAAACATATGAACATGCACATTTCTTTTTGCATTCAAAAACGAAAACACCCACATTGAGAAACTCAAAATTTGATAGGCGATATGTAGGATATCTTAAGTTAGATCTGAATTAATCTGAGACAGTACCCTCTAGGATTCCAGAGGATTCCTCCAGTTGTTGCAGAGTGTGCCTGGGATGGCAACACTTCAACTGGTTAATGTGGACCCACTTGTCTTCCCCCTCTGCCAAACCGCTTTTGGGGATGTGGATCTTGTAGGCCACAGGGGAGATCTTGTCTATAATCTCAAAGGGTCCCTTCCATGTAGGCAAAAATGTTCGCTGTTTGGCCTGGTTCCTTTGGAAATTGTATAAATAGACCCGGTCCCCCACCTGATATTCCTTCCTGGAGGTTTTCAGGTCATAGTGGGTCTTCATACTCTCGGCTGATCTTTCTAGATTCCGCTGAGCATAGGCAAAAGCATGCTGAAGGTGTTTCCTTAAATTCTCCACATACTCATGAGTTGTGGAGGCATTTATCAATGTTTGCTCTTGGGTTCTGTAGATCAAATGCTGAGGAAGCACCATCTTGCGTCCAGTCATCAACTCAAATGGTGACATTTTGGTTGCAGATGAAGGGGTAGATCTGATGGCCATTAGGACCAGAGGTAATCGGATATCCCAACTTGGCCCAGAATCTGCCACAAACTTCTTTAATATGCTCACAATGGTCTGGTTGTATCTCTCTACTGCTCCAGAAGAAGCTGGCCTGTAAGCAATGTGTAGCTTCCTTTTAACCCCCAGTATCTCCCACATCTTTGTCATTACTTCACTGGTGAAGTGGCTACCCCTGTCTGACTCAATCCTTTGAGGTAGACCGAAACGGGAAAAGATGTGGTTAATCATCAGGGCAGCTGCAGTTTCTGCCTTGCAATTTGGGGCTGGGAGACATTCCACCCACTTGGTAAACAAGCATGTAACGGTCAACATGTACTTGTTTCCTCTAGTCGAGCGAATCACCGGGCCTACAAAGTCGATTTGCAAATCTGACCATGGCAGTGTCATCCCCCTCTTTTGGAGGGGTGCATGGTGCGTGAGGGATGATGGCTGAAATTGTGCACACACAAAACACCCCTTCAAGTATTGGTCAAGGTCCTGCCCCATGTGTGGCCAGTATGCAACCTCTCTTAAGATTTCCAGTGTTGTGTGAAACCCCCTATGACCGGCGGTGGCCGCATCATGGGCGTGACTTAACATCAGGCTTCGGAATGAGGTAGGAACCACCCACTGATCGTGGCCAGCTTTGGATTTCCTTACCAGCAAACCGTCTTGGATTCGGAACATTTTTGGACATTTCATCAACACTCTTAGGTCCTCTTTCCCAATGTAATCGGTATCCGTCAGGGGAAAGTTCTCAGGGTCCTCAAGGTGCTGGTAAAATTTACCAATTATTGGATCCCCCTTCTGAGCGGTAATCAAATCAGCATCAGGGGTCTCCTTACTCCATTGTGCAATTGAAAGGTCATTGTGAGCATTTGTCTGGGACCTAGTGATCGCAGTGACCTGGATTTCCCCCAACAGGGACTCAATCTCAATTAGATCCCCTTGGATGGCCCCGGTTTTGGCCAGCTGATCAGCTAAGTCATTTCCAGTTTTGTCTGGTCCCTCTACTTTGGAATGACCCTTGATCTTTTTCCAATAGATGGTCATCCCATTCAAGGTGACCAGCTCATCAATGTTTTGGATTAACTTCCCATGTTTCAAGGGGTTGTTATTAGCACATAACATGCCTCTGGTTTTCCAATTAACCAGGTGCTCCACGAACCCGTTCCGGACATAATCCGAATCTGTGATTATGACCAGTTCGTGGAGTTGATGTTGGACAGTGGTGAGGATGGCTTGATGCACAGCCATCAACTCTGCCACCTGACTACTTCGGGGACCAATTTGGTACCCAGCGGAGGGTTCTGGGAACTCCTTCACCCATGCATTCCCTATGCCGGCCAGCAGTTCTTTTTCCCCGTTGTTGTCAACATGGTAAGAGCATCCATCCACATACACAGTGGGCATTCCCTCACACTTGTCTTCTTCAAAGACTTTGTGGGGGGAATTAAGGTATGCCTCCATGTTGTCCTTTATTTTTAGACTTTCGTCCTCGAGACAGTTTTCTCTGGCACAATCATGCAAGTCAGCCAGAGCTTGCGCGAGGGGACTCTTCTTGTTTTGGCCATATCTGACCTCCACAGGAAAGCCTTGCATTGACAGAATCCAGGAAGTAATTCGGGAATTACTCACATTTCCGGCCCGGATTCTGTCACTTTGGAGATATTGCAGAGGCTGGTGTGGAGTCTCCACTATGATGTATTCCCCCTGGATGAACGGGCGGTAATTCTTCAATGCCCACACCGTTGCCAGGAGTGCCTTCTCACAATCATTGAATTTTTCCTCCACAGAGGATAAAGTTTTGCTCGCATAGGAGATTACTTTATTGACCTTGTCATGCTTTTGGTATAATACTGCCGTCAAGCACGTATTAGAGAACCCCGTCTCCAGGAAGAACTCCTTGTTTCTGACAGGGTAAGGTAATCAAGGCGCTTGTGAGAGGCTTCTTTTGAGTTGTTTTACCGCCTCGGCTTGTTCTGGACCCCATTCCCATTTGACCCCCCCCTTCAGGAGATGAATCAGGGGTCTGGTGATCTCTGCGTAGCCCTCAATGAACTTTCTGCTGTGATTAGTCAATCCAAGGAGGCTCCTTAGTTCCCGCAGAGTTGTGGGGTCTTTCAGTTTCTGAAGTGCTTCCACTTTCTTTTCCTGGGGACAGAGACCCTGAGGAGTAATCTCATGCCCCAAGAAATTAACACGGGTTCTACACCACTGTGCTTTCTGAAAGGAAAGTTTTGCTCCGGCGGCCCTCAACTGGGTCAGAACATAACGGATCTCCGCTATGTGTTCCTCCACAGATGAACTTTTGATGAGGACATCATCTACATAAGCCAGGTTACCCCTTGCACCCAGGTCGGGCATGGCCTTGTGTAGGAAAATGTTGAATTCATTGCCGGAGTTGAGGTATCCGAAGGGAGTCCAGGTCCATGTGTACTGCTGGCCCCCAAAGGTAAAAGCCAGCTTGTATTGGTCCTCCATACCCGGATGCCCGCCCATCCATTCCTGGGAGGTACTGGCCTATGAGCCCCATGCTTCTGGCTGGATAGTACTCTGCCATCCCTGTGGCCCGGTGCTCATGTGCGCCAGGGGACATGGGGGTGGCAGAGTCCAGGGACTGAGAGAGATAAAGGCCTCTGGTACTAGGTCTCCTGAGGTTATGCTCAGGAGTTTCCCTTTCCCAGCGAACCTGGTCTCTATCCTCCCCTGCTCCCTGTTGCAATGCAAGAGCCTGCGCCTTCAGTTCCTCAGTTAAGGCCTTACTAGACTCTATCAGTCTCTCCTGCATCGCTACCTGTTGTTGGAGCCTATCATTGTGCTGGCAGAGAGCCTCATTCTCTCTCTGCGTTTCCTGATTGGTCCTGGAGCACTGGGCCAGTCTTTGCTGCAGGAGGGTTACCTCCTGAGTCCCCTCCCTACTGGCCTGCTCCTGTCTTGCCAGAGCCTCCTCCATCCTCCTGGTGTGCTCTAGCAAGTCCTGGTGTTCTTTTTGAGGGTCACCCAGTCCCTGGTGGGCCAGGTGATTTTCTTCCATTTTTCTTCTTAAGTGGCAGACTTCCTGGCCTACGGTGTCCCTTTCCTGACCAAGAGCTTGAATTTGTGACGCCAGGTCGTCCCTTTGCCTTTGGAAGGCACCAGCTTTCTGGCGCTCCTGATCAAACTCTGCCTGGGTATCCAGCTCTTGGATTTGCAGGGTGGCTACCTGCTCTGTGCATGCCCTGTTGAAATTGATCTGTTGCTCCAGCTTTTTCTGGCTCTGCAGTAGGGAGTCCAAACTGTCTTGGCGTTCCTTCTGCAAAGCCAGAATTCTGGTATCCTGGTCTGTCTTTTCCTGTTGCAGTATATCCATGTCCTCTTTTATTTTAATGATATACTGCCTACTATCATTTTCTGACTCCTGGCTCCCCTGCAGCCTCTGCTCAGAAGAGACCAGGTCAGATTGGACCTTCTCTTACGCCATCTGTCGCTTATTCGCCAGATCTTGGCTTTCAGTACATTTATCCTGCATGTCTCCCATATATAGGTACAGGTATGCCGCTATCCTAACCATCTTGTCTTGTTCATCCTTAGCTTTAGGAGCCATGTACAGTTCACTCAGGGCCACATGTGAGGGACCCTGATCTCTCCATATATCTGACCCTGTTTCAGTGACCTGTTGCGTGATGGCCTGCAACCAGACCATGCGGTCCTGGTGAGTCCACTCACCTCTCACAAATAACTTATGTAAGAAGTGCTCTCTGGCTATTTTCATGTCTACTAAGGTCGTCATTCTAGAGATTGGTCTCTGTCCTGACTTACAGAAGTTTGTATTTTATTTTTGCAAAACAGACCTTTTCCTTAGAGTGTTCCTTTGAGGAGTGCTTTACAGCGTAACACAGCGTGGTGATCCGACCGGATATGTGTATCTGGTCAGCTGGCACGCTGTATTAATCTGCACAAGTGATAGATCTAACCCAAACAACCCGGACGAGCCCCCAATTTGTAAGAGGATTCAATCCAGCACTACAGCTAAGTCAATGCCTAGTCTGGGATACTGAATGGAAACCCTTATTGATATATCTTTATGTCCAGTTCATGAGTTCTGGATGACTACCCCTATATAACACCCCTCTCTTGGAATCCCCCTGACCCCACTGAGCCAAGAAGTAATTCTGTTTTGCAAGTTAAAAGGAGTATTTGAGAATTTAAACAATATATATATATATATATATCACACTTTATAATAAATTAATTATTGAATATCACACTTAATCTGAGCAGTAATCAATAATGGATAGTCTGGCACTAGCACACTTCTTTATAATCAATGATGAGTGGTTATAGGATGGATAAGATAGCAACAATACTTTTATGGTTTCAAATGGATGCAAGGTGGAATGAAAATGCAGTACAGAAATACTCAATATGATTTCAACAAAACAATGTAATCACTTTCCTCTGGCAATCCACTCCCCCCCTTTAATGCAATGTAGGGAGATGAATAGAATGGGACTCAGTTCTTAGGAATGCAATCAAATAGAATTCAGTTCAATTCCCGCCCAGCAGCTTATACAACAGATAGGAGTTTTGAAACACAGACCCAAGTGCTTTGAATATGGTGACAATGCAGTGAGAAATATGCTGAAAATGCTTTTAATTCCCTTCAGGAGGTTCAGGGTGAGTGGTATCTAGTTAATATTAGTCCAGGCTCACTCTAGCAATGATTCAGGGATGGTTCTTAAGAGGCAAACGAAATTTAGCAGTTCAGGCAAAACAGCTATCTTTTTACAAGTAAAGAAATCGGGCCAAATCGCAAATCGCGGCAAAATTCGCGGGTGCGAGAATCGTGATTACGGAGAAAGTATAAGGGGTAGGAAGTTGGTTCTAGGCTTGTTGAAAAGCTGAGATTCTAAGCTGTCAGAGGAAAGTTAGCCCAAACGGTTCCAGAGATATGGACGATTAAATAAAGGTTGTTTTTCGGATTTGAAATTTTAAAAGTTCAAAGCGACAGGTTACAGCTTGCAGCTAGAAAATGACAGGTGACAGTTTTGCAAATGACAGGTGACAGTTAGGAGGCAGTTCTACTTAGATTAAAATAGTTTGGATTAGATTATTTTAACTAAGAGATTGGTTCTGCACAGTTTTGGCGGATACTCACTCCTAATTTTTAGAAGGACTGGGCCTCGTCACGATCTGGTCAGCAGGTTTTCTTCACTCGCCACGGACGGTCTCTGCACACAGCGTCTGGGTCAGCTCTACTCTGCTGGTCTGGTCTGGGTCTCTGGTTCTGATCAGGTCTGTGGGTCCGGATACAGCGGTCTCCGGTTCAGCTGGTCTCTCTCTGGATACAACACTGCTTTCTGGCAAATGGCAAGAGTTCTTGCAAAGAATTCAAACAGCTCGCCTGGCTGTGAATAGTTGCAATGATTTGAGGCCTGCTAAAGAGGGATTTAGCTTGTAGTTGACCTCTCTGCTACAAATTCTGAAGTAAAGTCTTGGTCTCTGAAGGTGGATAGATTGAAGTCTCTGTGCTGGCTCTCTGGAGGTTGATGGAGGTAAAGTATGGATTTTCCCGGGAGAGCGTCCCGCAACAGATGGAATAGAATCTCTCTATCTGTCCTGACTGTCTGCTTTTATGTGTTTTGAAAGTGGGTGGAGAGGCTAACTTTCTAGGCCCTACCCCTCTCCACTTGTCATTGGCCACTTCCTCCTCTTCCCCTTGATTGGGGGAATGAAATGAAGTGTCATCATGATGAGGTCTGTTTATGATACAGAGAACCCACCCCTGTCAACTTTACACACAATCTATATCTGATCCAAATACATACTTCCCCAATAGACAGTTGTTTGGCATTGCATACACACATCATGCATTTACTGATGGTAGCCCCTGTTCCAATTCTGTCGTTTCTAGGAGCTTGGGTTCAAAAATGGCAACATATTTCACTTTTTGGTCGGGTTACCAATATTGGATTTGTCCCCGCATTTACACAAATGTTCGCAAAGCATGTGGGCATTAGGTGGTGGAGTGTCAGATTTTTAACATACATACATTTAGAGTAATATCCTCTTTTCCGCTAAAACCCCCCCTGAACATACCACCGGGTCCTAACACGTCTTCAAATGTGCACAGAAAAATCACAAGAATAATGATATCACTTATAAAATTTTCACAAGTCCGCTCTATGAATGATCCATCTTTTTAGATTTATGTTCTGGCCCCAAAGGGGTGTGGTTTCCCCCCAGCACAAGGTTGAATTTCTGGTTTTTCCAGTTCTGCCAAGCCAGCTTGCTCTCACAGGCAGTGCTCCTCCCCTTTCCTTCCAGGAGGAATCCACTTTTACGACCCCCCCCCAATAAAACATTTGCCTGAGTCAGGACAGGGCTTTGTTCAATTTCCTGCAGAGCCCAGGTAATTCAATCAGAGAAGTGTCATATCCCTTTTGGTGGGAACAGCGAAAGGCAGCTAGGCCTGGGAACACAGCTGTTGTGCAAGTCTCAACTCCTGTCGGGGGTAGCTGGTGGGCAAAATTCCCTTTCTTTTTAAACCAGGCCTCAGCTAAATGTCTCTTTGGCTGCCAGTTTTCCTGTCCAAATCAAACTTCCAATTTTTACGCATGCAGCTAGAATGCTGATTCTAAGTTTAAAACTATGACATTTAAACAATTGCAACCTATGTGACACTCAAAAGTAGGTCACTCATTTCTTTTAAACATTTCGATTTTTAGTGTCTTTCAGTCCAAATTTACTTAAACTGCTGAAATCGACATCTCAGCCAGTTTTGCTATGAAAATTATTTTAGGCTCATCCTCTTTCCTGATTTTGTATGCCCACAAGACTTTATTCTGTCAAATGTCTGCTGGTGTTCAGTGAGATTGTTGGATATTCTGCAATGTTTGAAATGGGCATTCTGAGCTTGCCTTCAGAGAAACAAAGGGTGATTTTTAAAGTGCTTTCTAGCGAACAGGCACTGCTGTTTTTCTCTTTGGCACCCCATTTCACTCATGGCTCTTCTGACCCAGCACACCCGCACCAGGGGGTGGAAGTCAGGCGACCATTTTGGTGTGCGCACAAACTGCGCGGTTTTCATAGATTCTGGCGCACATGTGGGCTTTTTCGGCCATCTTGGATTTCCTAAACCCACAGCACCAAATGTTGTAGCATAATAGTCCAAACGTGGGTCAGAACACCCAACAACACTGTAAAAGTCCTGGACCACGGCCTGCCTTTCTGCGGGGGTTCTGGGCATGTATATGTGCCTGCGGACTGAAGGGCGCGCAGTCATGATTGCCAACACCTGGTGTAGGCAGCGTGACTGCGTGGGCTGTGAGACACCCCCAATTGTGGGAGTTGTCCGCTGAAATGACCCAGTGGCCAAAAAATGCAAAACATTGAGCACCTTTTCCAAGGGCTCAGTGCTTGGGAGCACAAGGCGGGTGATGTGAGTTCATCCTCCCACTCTGTGACCAGGTCTAGGATGATACGAGGTGGAAACCTATACCTGCCATAGACCTGGTCATCAGGCATCCCAAAAAAATGTGGTGCCTGGCTATTCTCCTCCTCCTGCGGTGTCCCACGATCAGTGCTGCGAGAAATGGGACATTCATCATAGCTGTACATACGTGTTTGTTGTTTGCGCGCACTTTTAGTATTTAGTATTTATTTGTTTATAGTGCGCACCTAACCCGGGGGTAGCAGGGCGCAAAGGCATCAAGAGGATTGCAAAGCTTGTTACATACAGAGGATGACGTCCAGCTGAGGTTACATTGCTGGATCATCAACCACACAGACAGAGGTGAGGAATGAATTTACAAGAAGGATAGTATACAAGATAAGGTCATAGCAGGAATTGTAATTAAAAGGTCAATAGACCACCTAGGTGATCAGATTTACAGTCATGGTAGTGTAGCGCAGCAGGCATTATATATCATGTTCCTTGAGCCACTGAATGGTCTTAGATCTGAATTGGCAGTAAGGGAGGTCTTCCCTGCAGGGAGGTGGTAGGGAATTCCAAAATTGCACTGCTTTAACGGGAAAGCTATTCCCTCCAGCCATAGTACGTTTAAATCTAGGCACGAGGAGGAGATTGGAGTTAGCCATTCTGGTCGGTCTGGGGAGAGGTGGTCTAGCGAATTTAGCTATCAGGTATTGAGGGGCAGTTTGGTGTAGGCATTTGTGGGTTAAAGAGACAGATTTAAGGAAGATTTTGTCTTTGGTAGATAGCCAGTTGACAGATCTTCTAGTCTCAGAGATATGGGCTTTTTTCGGGATGCTAAGGGCAGCTCTTAGTGCATTGTTCTGTAAGATTTGGATTTTGTTTGTGATGTATTTGTTACAGACTACATATAGCGCATTGCAATAGTCCAGTTTGGACAGGATTAGAGCCATGGCTAGTGTGATGCAGTTCGACGGTGAGAGGAATGGTTTGGCTGCTCTGATAAGTTTGCAGGTGTAGGATGTGGCTGATGCCATAGCGTTAACTTGCTTTTTGAAGGTAAGAGTCGAATCCAGGTAGAAGCCAAGGGTTTTGACCTCCTTACAGGGATATTGTTATTATCGATTACAAAAGAGGAGAAGATTTGGTCTAGTTTGGTGATATTTTGGGCGGATCCTAGGATGAGGAGTTCTGTTTTGTCATCATTCAGGCATAGACCATGTAGGGCCATCCATGCCTGGATGATGAGGTAAATTTTGTTAACGAAGGCCAAATCCTTATCACAATCCCCCGTCAGCGGGATGAGGATATGGGTATCATCGGCGTAGTTGGTGTAGGTGATACCCAGACCGTCTAGATCATCAAAAAGGGTCTTCGTGAAGATGTTGTATAAGGTCGGGGAGACGCACGATCCCTGGGGCACACCGCAAGTAATAGACGAGGGGTCGGCTGCTGCCAGAGTGGAGAAGACTCTCATCGTGTGGTTATTAAGGAAGGATTGGATCCAACCGGTTGCCTCTTGAGAAAAGTGGGCTGCTTTTTGAAGGTGGTTGCATAGGATCTCGTGGTCGACCAGATCAAAGGTGTCTGAGAGGTCAAGGAGTAGTAGGAGTGCAGTCTTACCCTTGTCTCTCAGCTCATCTATCTGTGCCTTGAGGTCTATGAGTGCGGTTTCAGTACCGTGTTGAGGCCTGAAGCCTGATTGACGGACTCCAAGGAGGTGGAAGTGTTCAAGGTAATGTTGGATTTGTTGGTAAGTTATTTTGTCGAGGATTTTAAGTAGGAATGGTACTGTGGTAATGGGGCGATAGTTTGTAGGGGTGGCAGGGTCTAAGTTAGGTTTTTTAAGAAGAGGGAGGACCCAGGATTGTTTCAGGTTGTTAGCTATGGTGCCTGAAGTGAATGACGCATTTATTAGTTTGGTAATAAACGGTGCGAGATCATGAGCAGCTTCCTTTATGAGTTGTGCAGGGCATAGGTCTCCATGGCAGTTCGAGGGCTTGAGGGTGAGGATGACATTTTCAACCTCTTTAGAAGTTACTTTATGGAAGTTGAAATGGGGAATAGGCGCAGGAGTGTGTGATCCAGTGGCGTGTGTCATTTTAGGGATCAGGCTGCTGGGCTTGGTGGACACGAGGATGGAGTCTTTTTAATATTAATCTTGGTCTTCAGGGATGTTATTTTGTTGGCTAAGGCATTTTGTATACCCGTGCACCAGTTTTTATCCTTGAGGCACGAGTCAGGTACTTGGGTAGGTGATTCAGCCTCTTTTAGTATTGTAAAGAGCTCCCTAGTGTTGGATTTGGCTTGTGAAATTCGAATGCTGTATGACATTTGTTTGGCCAAAATGATTTCTTTTTTGTATTGAGAGGCTAGTATACTCAAGTTTTTCTTGTTCTCTGAAGGATGGGATCTCCAGAGTTTTTCACAACATCGTTTTTCCTGTCTGAGGGATTTGAGGCGGCGGGAGAACCAGGTGTTAATGTGTTTTCGGGGTTTGCTCTTTCTGAATTTCAGGGGGGCTATGTCGTCAAGAGAAGTGAGCATGACTTTATTGTATAAGTCTACCGTCATAAAGGGATCAGTATGATCTGGGATGGCATTCAGAGTTGGTAAGATCAGTGGCGATGTTCTTTTTGTTTCTAGTCTGGACAGCTGGGGCTATGCTATCTGATTGCACTGATGTCGCCTCTAGGGTGAACGAGATCAAGTAGTGATCAGTCCAGAGCTGCGGTAGGATAGCTGAAACTAGGACTGGGCAGTTATGCACAGCTAACCAGTCCCGAGTTCTGCCTTTAGTATGGGTAGATTCTGAAATCTTCTGAATAAATCCTAGTTCCTCTAAGGTATTATTAATAGTTGCGGCGTTGACATCTGAAGGGTCATTGAGACCAAGGTTAAAGTCTCCTAATATGATGCTTTGTGTGGCAGTCTTAAGGTTATTTGATAGTATATTTCAGAGGTCTTCTTCAAAAGAACCTAACGGTCCTGGTGGTCGGTAAATGAGGTGGATGGAAATGGACTGTGTATTAGCTAAGGTAAGCTTAGCGATTAGGGATTCACATGAATCTATGTTGACATGAGGCAAGATTGTCAATGAGAGATTAGATTTGACTATAATGGCAAGACCTCCGCTTCGAGAGGTGGTACGATCGAGTCTTAGTAGCGTATAGTCATCTGGTATGGCTAGCATAATTGCAGGACCTGCTGTAGGATGGAGCCATGATTCCGTGATAGCTAAGAAATCCAGACCTTCGTTACCATAGAACGTGCGTTTATAAGTGCTCCCTTGGTCCCAGATTGTACTGGTGTTGGTGTGGGAGGCGAGCTTTTAGGGATGGTATTGGTAGGCTCACGGAAGAGTCTGCTGTTCAGTTGCAGAGGGTGCTGAGAGAGGTTACTAGTGATGGCCTTAGTATAGGATGTTCTAGATAGTGGGTCATATAGTCTGGGGAGTCTGGCCCGTAGTTTGAGGTTTCTTTGAAGGACAGTGCAAGGTGAGGTAATCATATCAGTTGGTTTAGGTGTTGGCTCCTGTGGAAGTGAATTAGGTGGCATGGTGGGGTTTTGGGTGCTCATAATATAGAGTAGTGATCTAAGCAGAGCAGTGTAGAGCATCGGGAGATACATTATCTGGGTGGGATAGGGCTGGTGCGGTAAGACTGCAGGTAATTAACATAAGGTGCAGCGTCTAAAACTGAGTGTAGCCCTAGTGAAACGCAGCAGTTGAATAGCATGGGTAGAGTTACCCCTAGAGTCAGTTAAAGTACCAATAGTATCACATCTAGATTCGACTTTAGCGCTAGTGACTGAGACAAGCAGTAAAAAGGCATAAAAAGTGTTACCCCTAGAATCAGTTGTAGCATCAATAATATCACATCTAGATTCGACTTTAGCACTAGTAGCTGAGACAGAGCAGTTAAAAGGCCTAGGTGATAGCACACCTTATTCTCTTATGGCCTAGAATCAGTTGTAACATCAATAATATCACATCTAGATTCGACTTTAGCACTAGTGACTGAGACACAGCAGTTAAAAGGCATAAAAAGTGTTACCCCTAGAATCAGTTATAGCATCAATAATATCACATCTAGATTCGACTTTAGCACTAGTGGCTGAGACAGAGCAGTTAAAAGGCCTAGGTGATATCATACCTTATTTTCTTATGGCCTAGAATCAGTTGTAGCATCAATAATATCACATCTAGATTCGACCTTAGCACTAGTGACTGAGACACAGCAGTTAAAAGGCATAAAAAGTGTTACCCCTAGAATCAGTTATAGCATCAATAATATCACATCTAGATTCGACTTTAGCACTGGTGGCTGAGACAGAGCAGTTAAAAGGCATAGGTGATATCATACCTTATTCTCTTATGGCGCTATGACATACGCTATGACATACAGTATAGTGGTACATATGCATATAGTAAGGAATAGTCAGATTATAGTTGTAGTGCAAATGCATATATAGAGGCCATGCAGAAACAGAGCAACGTGGTGCAGCATACCGTGCTGGTCATGGGGCAAAGTCAGGTGATGGCCCTTGGGTTGTGAGAGGCTTTAGAGTGCCCTGTGTGTTGACACATAGAAGTGCACAGGTGTATTGGGGGCGTCTCGGAGCGGTAGAGGTGCAGAGAAGAGAAGAGGAGATAGGGTCATCCGGCTGGAGTATGCACCTTAGGTTGTCTAGGCTGTTGTTAGGGCTAGCAGGGTAGCGTTATGGGCGATTGGTTGGTCGCATGTGCAGCCTAAATGTGTATGGGCCTTGTAGCGTTCTACAGAGAACGCTAGGTGCACTTACCAGTAGGCGTTCAATAAGTCTGTGAAGAAACGGGCAGCGTTTATGGCTCCTTCGGCTCCCGACAGTCTCCGGACAGGAAGCCTTGTGGTCTGCTTTAGGGGCGTGCCGGCGTTCGCCTGCCGGCGAATAGGATCGCAATAAGAATGGATGATGGGCCAATCAGACCAGGCCTTTTATACTGCGCAGGGACGCTTCCGTCTGCCTTCGTGTGGCGGACGTGTTTACGCCTGTGCGTGTCTTTTGGCGTGCGTGGGTTTCCCCTATTCGATTCCATGAATATGTGTAGTTCGCGAGCGTGTGTGCGTTCTGTGTATTTCCCAGCAGTACTTCCCCAGTTACACCCTTATTTTCACGTGTTGTTCCCCATTCGGCGTGTTCCGCCCCCTTTTTGGTGTGTGCGCTACATGTTGTGCGCTTTCGCTGTGCGTGCCGCGCCCGACGTTTGGGATGACGCAGTGATGTGATTTAGCGCATATCCCAGGAAAAACACGAGCAGGGCCTACCATGAATGGCATGCGTGCGCTAGCTTTTTCAAGCTTGTGCCAGTTTGCGCTACAAATTTCGGCGCACATTTATTCCATGAATTATAATGCATTCCATCCATAGAACGTTAAACTCCATCTTACACTAACCTCATGACAAGTGGCATTGCATGGCAGATGCGGCAGCTGATGTCACATACAGGGCATGTGCTATGAATTTATTCCCGATAACGTAAGAAATTATAGTAACATAAATGGCAAATGGGGACCACTGCGGTTTGCACATTTTCCAAATGTAAGTTGCGCACCACCAAAAAAGAAAAACCAGTAATAAATGAAGTATGGTGAAATCCGGATGTCATTACAATTAGTTCAATTTAACATGTGAATAAACCATTCCTTCAAATGCTATAACTTGCTGCATCCTTTAATGTTTATGATTTTCAAATAAATTAATATTACTTAAGACTGTTTGTTTGTTTATTTGTCTGTTTATTTTATTTAGTATAGCGCTCCAGACCCAGGGGTAAATGGGCGCTTGAGGACAAGTTGCAAAGTTACAGTATACAAGCAGTTATACAATTGTGGCGGAAATATGCCATATATGGTATGTACAGGCAGGTAGTAGGGAGCATTTCAGATTAAGTACAATATATACAACAAGAATTGAGCTTATTCTATCTAAGGGTTTCCTTCTCCAGTAGCCAGCTAATGACTAGTTTTCTGAACAATTGGAAGGATTTGACCAGTTTAATATTCAGTGGCAAGGTGTTCCAAAGTTGAGGGGCGAGGACAGTGAAGCTCGAGCCTCCTGCTCTTTTGGCGGTGAATCTGGGCACGATGAGGCTGAGGGTATTAGATGATCTGGTGACTCTTGTGTTGGGTTTAAGAGTGAGTTTGTTACTCAAGTATTGGGGGGCTAGGTTGTTTAAGGCTTTGTAGGTGAGGCAAAGGGTTTTTAGGTCAATTTTCTGCTGAATGGATAACCATTTGCAAGATATTCTTGTGTGGGAAATGTGCTCCCTCTTGGGAATATTTAGAGCTGCTCTCAGCACATTATTTTGGAGGATCTGAAGTTTCTTGATTATAGCTTGGTTGGCACCAAGTAGAGGCTGTTACAGTAGTCAAGCTTTGATTGTATAAGGGCTCTCGCCAGAATAAGGCAACTGTTTGTAGATAGGAACGGTCTACAGGCCCTGATTAATTTTCCCGTGTAGGCGGTGGCTGAGGCAGTCATATTGACTTGTTTGGTGAGGTTGGTATTGGCGTCCAGGTAGAAGCCTAACGTTTTCACATTCTTCACAACTGGGATGATGTTACCATCTATGGTGAAGTTCGAAGAATCGGGGATGAGTTTCTGTAGATTATTGGGGGACCCGACTAGGAGGAGCTCAGTCTTCTCATCATTCAGACAGAGGCCATGTGTGGCCATCCATGCCTGAATGATGGTGAAGATTTCGTTAATCCTAGTGGCGTCAGTGTTGTAGTTACCAGAGATGGTGAGGAGTATCTGGGTGTCATCTGCGTAGTTGGTGTAGGTGACACCCAGATGGTCCAGTTTATCGAAGAGGGGCTTCGTAAAGATGTTATAGAGGGTAGGGGAGATGCAGGAACCTTGTGGGACACTACAGGTGATGAGGATGGGGTCAGCTGCAGCCACAGAAGAAAAGACCCTCATGGTTCTGTTGGCTAGGAAGGATTGAATCCACATGACAGCAGGGGGGGGGCGAAGTGGGCAGCAGAAGAGAGGTGGTTGCAAAGTATTTTGTGGTCAACCAAGTCAAAGACTGCTGAGAGGTCTAGGAGGAGTAGGATAGCTGCTTTGTTTTTGTCCTTGATGTCATCAATCTGGCTTTTAAGGTCAACAAGGGCAGTTTCCGTTCCATGTTGAGGGCGAAAGCCAGATTGAGGTAGGCCCAGCAGTTGATTAGACTCCAAGTAATCCTGGATTTGCAGATAGGCAACTCTGTCGAGGATTTTTAGGAGGAAGGGGACCGTGGTAATAGGCCTGTAATTGGTGGGAATGGCTGGGTCAAGAGACTGTTTTTTTAGGAGAGGGAGAACCCAAGACTGTTTTAGGTTGTTAGGTACAAAATTATTTGAGAAGGATAGGTTTACTAGTTTGGAGATAAATGGGGCGAGGTCTCGCGCCGCGTCTTTGATTATCTGTGCGGAGCAGCTGTCCCCTTTACAATTTGAAGGTTTGAGGGATGCTATGATTTTTTGAATTTCGGGTATAGCGACCGGTTTAAATGTAAAGTCGGAGGTATTGCTAGTATGGGTGGGTGTGCTAGGTGTGAAGGCGTTGCTATTTGATAGTTGTAATCTTTTGGATTCGATTTTGTTTTGAAGACCAGTGATTTTGTTAGCTAAGGCATTTTGGATGCTGGTGCACCATGCCTTGTCCTTCACGCAGGTATCGGTTGGAGGATTCGGATTTTCTAATTCCTTCAGGATGGTGAAGAGTTCTTTAGCAGAGGATTGGGCATTGTTTATTCTGACATTATAGGCTTCTTTTTTAGTCCGGATTATCTCCTTCTTTTAGTGGGCCGAAATGGTCGTAAGATTAGCTTTATCTGCAGAGGGGTTAGTTTTCCATAGGGTTTCCAACTTGGCTTTCTTTTTTCTAAGAGTTTTAAGTTCCGGTGTGTACCAAGGGTTCAAGTGAGCTATAGGCTTACATTTGCGTTGCTTTAATGGGGCAACGGCATCAATAGTGCTAGTTAGGGCATCATTGTGGGAGTCGACCAGAAGGTTATGGTCGGCGGTAGCTGGGATTGTGTTAAGAAGGGGGAGGATAAGTGGTGTTAGGGTCTCTGAGGTGATGTTTCGCTTGTTTCTCGTCAGGCAGGCTGGTACATAAGGGCGCTGTTTAAGGTTATGATTGTTTTGGTAGATGTCAAATAATATGAGGAAGTGGTCAGTCCCTATAAGAGGTTGTGGGGCTTTGCAGGTGATATTACAGTTATGGGCTGCGACCCAGACAATAGTTCTGACTTTCTGGTGGGTAGGTAAAGTAACGACTTGGGTGAAATCGTGCTCAGATAAGGCGTTAGCCAGGGAGGCAGAAGGAGAGTCGTTAGGGTCATTGAGCCCTAGGTTAAAGTCTCCTAAAATTATATTTTGGGAGTAGGGCTTGGAATTCTCTGCTATGAGAGAGGTAATGTCTTCCTCGAAGGAGCCTGTGGGGCCGGGGGGGCCTGTATATGAGTTGCAGGGTAATGGTGCTCTTATTATTAGATGCCAGCAGGCCAACCTTTATTTTCCATAAGTTGAGTTATTGCAATAAAACAACTAAGGGATTAATGTACATGCATTCAAATGCTTTCAACGGTATTGTGAGACCAATTGTATTCTTTGTATTTCAGTACAAGTAACTCTGCAAATAGAATATTGAAAATAAAATGACGTGCCAAAATGCAGATAAAGAAAAAAGGATGGGACACATTCTTCAGACATCACATCTTGTATGAACTAACTTGAGATATCTAGCATTTTTGCATATTGAATATTGATAAAGTGTGCATATTCCAAAAAACAAAAGAACAAGAATATATATATTTATGTTCATTAAAAAAAACTTTAGCTATGGGACAGTAAATGTGATCAGATTTAACGCAATAAAACCCTTCAAATTCAGCAGATGTGGGAAGTTATGATCATCTTAACTCGGCGTCCCCCATTGATGACACATAGGATCTAATCATGTGTTATTCATATAGCGCTTACACCTAAGCACTTTACATAGAACACATATACATGCAATATCACCCAACCGGAGTTAGCACTCATTTATCAACCTTTTGTTAGTCATTGTGAATCGCATCAGTTATGTATGTGCTCATGTGCTTTGCAACAGAGGGAGGCTGAGTTAAGAGGATCATCGTTTCCCACATCCACTGAATTTCATGGGTTTTGTTGCGTTAAATCTGACCTCCTCAACTGTCCCTTAACTAAAGTTTTTCAATGAATTTAAAGGGTTTTGTTATACCATAGTTTATTCAAGCGCCACTAGCCACGGCCGTCCACCATCGCCACTCTACATGAGGCACCAATTGGGTTCTTTAGGGACTATTAGCCATGGCCTTTTGCCGTGGCCAATGAGCACAGCCACTGACCGTGCCCACTGTATATTTTAATACACTAGGTTTCTTTCAATCCCACTCGCCATGGCCAGTGGCCACGGCCATCGTCCACGACTTCTGCACATGTTGCAACAATAGGTTTCTTTGCGGCCTACTGGCGAGGGCCACTGGCACAAAAACCCATTTTCCATTTAGTAGATAATTACAGCAACAATAATTAGCACGATAATCGTGCTGTAATTACCGCTATAACGCACGGTTTTAGTCTGTGATGCTTTTTGTCCCACTGTTATTATTACTGCAGTAATTATCGGGATATTCCTTGGAAATTAGAAAAAGTTCAAACCATGACTGGCTCGCCAGACCACCCCAATTCCCCAACTTCACATGATGTCCTCTTTCCCCCTCCCCATCTCATCCTTTTTCCACCTTGAAGCAGCTTTTATTTAAACATTTCTTTCTCGCATTGTCACAGCAATCATTGCAATAATCGCACGCATTGAGCTGAAAAGCATCTGCTGCAAAGCACCATGGGAAAAATGATTTATTTATTGTTTATTTATACAGAGCTTATACACAGGTGAAGTGCTTCGAAGCACTTCAAGGCGGGAAGGGAACACGGGAATACAGTAATCATTCTTCGGCCTTGAAGATTCTGAATGATCTTCTAGACAGAAGAAACTAGAGTACTAGGCCTGACGACATTTCTCCTAGTGCAAGTAAATGAAGTGTTACAGTTGCGACCAAGCTCCGGAGGGGGAAGGGAAACGGTGAGGGTGGCGCGGGGGACAGTACAAACTGGTGCTATTATATTTAGGTAATGCATACGTACAGATGGGACTGCATGGACGGCAGGGGGCGAGCGGGAACAAAGAAACCTGGTTAGGGGCCTAGGTTACCCCGCTCATGGAGTGTAAGCTGAGAGTGCAGTAATGCTGAAAAAAGTGCAGCAGCCCGGAGGCAAGCGCAAAAGACTAGCGAGGGAGCCTGGGACCTGTATGCTCTGGAGGGGGAACTAGAGGTTCAGAGGTGAACCAAAATCTATAATTTTGGGAGAAGGTGGCAGCCCCATCCCCATCAAATATTTTAAAAACTACTGGACCGAATAGCCTCAGACCCCTGCTAGAAATCGGGTCATCGCTTCGTGCCCAAGTTGTTTCTTATTTGACCCAATTTCGTCCAGCGGTTTTTGCCCATTGCAGACATTTTGACTTTTTCTCTATGGGAAAATGAAAGGGAGTAGACCAAAAACAAAAGTTTTGGTTTTCATAAAAACGTTTTCGATTTTTAACTAATCTTTCCCAAAATGTCCAGTCTGGAAGTCCTGTCACAAACCTTTGTTTGCAAAATATGAGCAGAATCCGTCCTGCAAGTCAAAAGCTATTAGCAATTCGATTTTGGGGTTTTCTATGGAACTAGCTATGCACGTTAACTGTAGTGCGCGACCGCCGCACTATAATATATATAATAATATAATAAGAAGGCACAATAACAAACATTTAATAACAGTTATCTAACTTAAAGAACTAGGCTACATGAACAATAGTGCTTTGAGACATCAGCCCAGCTCCCCACCTCCGTAGGTGAAATAGTTTAGAGAGTTAAGAGCTCCACTCAGAGATAGTTGAGCCACCTGCAGTCATGTGATGGAATCACAGCCCTTCACCATTTCAATGTCCAAACATGGAGCATCATTACATTTGAATAATTCCTATTATTACAGTGCTTGGAAGTGATAGAACTTTAATGTGCAGCACTCTCGAATAGGTTGCATTATATTTAGTAAGATACAAGGTCTGTGACATTTGCTAACTCTATGGAAGCCCTCCTCCACTGTCTGATATTGAGGCACAGAAGGGTGGGTGTGCAGGTAAGGCTACCTGAGTAAAGGATGTGATCTTGAATTTGTACGGCAGCAACTCGGCATGGGATTCTAGAAGTGGCATTAAAGATGAAGTGCCCCTCCACAATGATGGTTCTGTTGGGCATGTTGGTGGCTTATTATGACTGTGCTCCAGGCATATCAAGTCATTACCCTAATTGATGGTCAGCAGCCAAAATATGAATTGTTTATAGTAGAAACAAACATGTATTTCTTAGTTTCCGCTTATTGTAGATGTTTTACATCAGTGATGCCCACCTAATGATATTATAAAGGTCAGTTGACAGCACTTTCTATTATATAATTTGGGGTAGAGGTCCTAATACGCCAACGGGCGAGTGATGTCACTTGGGCTACCCCTGAGATTTTGGTGAGATGATGTCCAATGTATGGAGCTGTGCTTCACTAGGTTTCAAATGGTTTGAATTGCATACCAAACTGCATTATTTCCCCTCCTCCCCCCTTATTCTCTCCCAACCCCCTCCTTTCATCCTCCTCCTACCTTCCCTCCCTCTTCTTCCTAGCCCTCCCCTTCCCTTCCCCCTCTGAATAATTGCTCTACATTCTGTTTTTGGTGACTGATTCATGTTTGTAATTTGCTTCTGTTGTTACAATTTTTGTTATGTTAAATGTACCCTGTTGTTGTAACTGTACAGCGCTTTGGTATAAAGCGCTATATAAGATTAATAAATACAAATACAAATATATATGTGTGGACGTTCACTTATTATTCCATGTGGAGCTACGGCCAGTTTCAAACCGGAGCTTTGCAACACAACCCACAGCACTACTAGGCCGAAGGCTGACTGCTTCTCTTCCAAGTGAGAGTCTGGAAAACTGAGTGGAGGGCTTTACTCCAAAATCAAAGCTTTCCCAAGGACAGAAAGCCAGTGACAGAGGAGAGAGAACATGGTTCAGAGGCTGTAAGGTAGAGAAAGCGGCCGAGTCAGAGAAGAAAACAAAGGGGGACGTGGAGGGAATGAGCAAAATATTTAACAGGAAGCAAAGAATGAAGAGAGGCTTAAAAGAAAGATTGAAATAATGAGAGATAAGAAAACCAGGGGAAATGAGAAAGAGGAGAAATAAGGAGCAGAGAACATAGAGAAAGGGGGAATAGAAAGATGGAAGGTGCAGAGATAATGGGGAGAAGAGGCATGCAGAGAGAAAGAAGGCATGAGATGAGAGAAGGGAGTGAGAATGCAGATGTTCCTTCTGGGAGACCAGACAGGAGGAGTCTAGAGCCTAACATGTATGTGCTACTGTCGGTTCATACCACATAAGGTCGGTGACATTTTATCATTTGGGCGGGGGGGGGGGGCTGCAGTTAGCAGGGAGGAAATCGGGCCCTGCACCCTGCTGTAATAACATTCCAGAGCTCGATTGTCTATCTTTTAACAAACAGACCTAAACATGCATAAACCCCTTCAAGCAAGCACATATTGACATCCATAAACAACGAATAACATATACACAGACTCAAATACATGAATTAGCAAAGCCACATTGTTTTTGGTTTTGTGTAGGCATGGGATAGACATTTGACAGGCACACCAGTACAGTTGTACTATCTCGCCATAAGATGACAACCACTGGAAAAATGGCATATCAGGGCATATAATAGCAGGGCCCGGCAAATACCCTAATTTTACCAGTCCACAAACTAAAACTGGCAGCTTTGTCAAGTATTGTTTTCAACAGGACTTCAAAGCAAAGAATAGAGCTTTTGGAAAACAATCCTTCATTTACCAGGCTGCGTACAGCACGTCTGGATAAGATATGAACTGGGTCTTGTTTCTCTCCAAGCACTGCATTTCTGGAGACTGTACCTTGTTCAGGAAATGCCTACTATCCACTGATGATGAGATCACTCTACGTCCAGTATCCGCATACATGTTTTCATCTAAAGATAGATTTGTTTCTACACGGATGAACAAGATCTGTCAGATTATGGGCAATGCTGACCTTTCCATCAATCTATTGATATCACAGCCGGACAAAGCTAAAAGAAGCCTATATCGAGCGGCAGGGGAGTTGCTAGGTCTGGAAAAGACCCGGGGCTAAGCTGATGTCAGAACTGTTGGGACTGGGGGCTAGCTAGTCTTTTGGCTGTAGCTCCTGAGATTCTATCCGGGGCTACAGCCAAAAGATCAGGGGCTATAGCCCCCTTAGCCCCCCCCTAGCAACGCCCCTGTCGAGCGGATTGGATCAATACATGTGATACATGTTTGCATTATCAAGGAGGTGACACTATTAGATTCCCACCAAAAATACTGCAGATTTTACCACCTTATCTAGTAAGATCTCCTACGCCGGCTTATAGATCTGCCATTATATGATTACTGCTTACCCAGGAGGTATTATCGAAACGGCTCTAATACTGTCTACTGACAACAGCTGTCGCTTTTGCACTACTAGAGAGGCGCCCAAAACACTACACCATTTGATAACGCAATGCTCCAGCCTAAGGCCCCTAAGAAAATTGCACTTTGCACAATATTGTCAACAATTGGGAAATCTCGATGAGGTAGCTTGTTGGGCAACCATTCTGAGCTGCACACAACCAAAGATTCAATTAGCAACAGTGAATTTTCTAAAGAAAAGTCTCCATTTAACCCCAGAATCCAGCCCCTAGTACTATCGCAAGTCCAGTAGTTCATGATTTAACAATGCATTTTGTCTCCTGACTCGAGGGTCTGACTGTTGTACTGTTGTACTTTTTACCTTTGCTTTGTTGTTTTGATTTGTATTGGATGTATGAAGATAATGAATTTCTGTACATATGAAATTGTTATTTTAAATTATGAATTTGTATATTGAATCTGTTTTATATTTTGATATTTTAAGGTTGATTAAATTAAACTAATTCAATAAAAAAAAGAATAGATCTTAAACAAGGGGGTGAAGGCACACTTGGCCCAGACATTTTGTTATGCCAGTGACCATTTAGAGCTGCAATCGAGCCTTTCACACTCAAAAGGCTGCTTAGAAATAGCACTGAGTGGTCAAAGTTTGATGTTACTGCTTGTTAGAACGAGTTCAAAGAGATGTGTTCTGGGCATGGATGGTCAGGTTACGAGTAGGAATAGCCATACGGATTGTCATTAGCAGTCAATGGATATACTTCTCAACTCCCATGCTTTTTGAGGGTGTCACCCAACATTGAATCAGTTCACTCACCCACCAAGAATGTTACCCATCCATACACTTTAATGGGCTCTTACCTGCCAAAACCGAAATCGTCCCTTTTTCATCCTCTTTGGGTACTCAAAAGGTTGAGAGGTTTACAATGGATGGGTAAATAACCAAACAACACCCACAATATGCCTGTCCCTCCTCACATATCATCTCCGTCCTAGCTGCACTACCCAATAAGTAAAATAAACGAGCATTGGCAAAACCAATAGTGTTGGCGTTTGTAGTTGGTATTTTTCACATTTAGCATGGAGGGAAAGATTGAAGAATGACAGCATGGGAAGGAATAAAAGGCAGTGCTGGGTTTGGGGGTTAGGGGTAAAAGAAGCACTGTGGGTGAAGGAATAATCTATAAAGGCTACATGAAGAATACAAAATTAATAGATTAAAGGTCATCCAGCAACAGTACACAGGAGCATTGTACAACATTTGAAGGAAGGAGTGACAGCCCAAATGGGGGGAAGGGGTGGCAGGGCAAAAGGGATGCATAGCGACAACACAAACCCAGGGGAGGATTGACAGGGCAAAGCTGGTCGGAGCGACAGCGCTAGAGCGGGAAGGAGCAAAAGCACAAGGGGGGGTAGCGTAGGGCATTGGGGAGTAGTGACAGTGCAAGGGGAGGAGGGACACACAAGGGGAGAGGAGGGACATGAGAGGAATGAGGTGGGACAGCCAAGGGCGGGAAAAGTGACAACACCTACCTACAGGGAAGAAGCAATAGAATAAGTGGAGTGTGACAGCTGTTGGTTGTATACATAATTGCAGCCTTTTGTCATAGTTGTTCTATACTGTAGTTTTGATCTCAATGTGATTTCTTACAAGAACACCTGTATGTTGTCAGTGGTACTGCACCTATCCAATGAACCTGCAGATATATTTTATTGGAAAGGAGGTGCAATACCACTGACAACCTACAGATGTCCTCATAAGAAATCGCATTGAGATTGAAGAGATGCACTACCACAGACAACATACAGATGTCCTCATAAGAAATCTCATTGAGAGTTCTTATGCTGCATCTGTATGTTGTCACTGGTACTGCTGCTCTCCAAAAAATGTATAAAATAAGCAAGAACCAGGGAAACATGAAATTGAAATGGACACAGGTCGTGAGCAGGAGAAAACATTTGTCAGTAATGCTACACCTCTCCAATGAAGTACAACTCACAGATGTCCTGACAACTTATTTAATTGGAGATGTGCGGTACCAGTGACAACATACCGATGTCCTCATAAGAAATTTTATGAGAACATCTGTATGCTGTCAGTTAACCCACACCACTCTAAAAAAAAGAGTCACCTCTATGGTAACACTATCCAGAAAGGGAACCTACAAGTAGCCCATCAGGGTATAGGAAAGGAGCACAAATATAGCCCAACTCCCTCAAGATACAAAAGGAAAAATCACTAGCCATACAAGATTTGAAAGTTACAAAGTCACATGACATGGTTCAGAAATCCTTATTGAGAGAAAATGGAAGAAGCCACTATTGGATTACATCGGCGTAATGGAACAAGAATCTGTGTGTTGGCAGATTATGTCACAGCATTTCCAGTTGTCATATGATATGATATGATATGGCATTTATAGCACGCCTATACACAGATGTTTCAAGGCGCAGCGAGGGAAGGGAGGGGGAACAGAGGGAAGACAGAGACAACAATCTTACTAGGCCAGCTGACATTGAGATCACGCACGCGCAGGGGAAGTGGGAAGGGGAAAAGTGTGCATGGGAAGGGGCAAGGGGTAATGCAGTACATGGGATCGACAGTAAAAAAAACAATGGAATAAATAAACGCAATAAGTAAAAAGTGCGTCCAGCTGGTGGCAAGTGCAAGGGTAAGTGCAAACATCAGGTGTCAAGTGCTGGATACAGAAACCAGTCCCCAAGTTTCGGGGGTTGCTAGGGAGGCAGTGCAAGTGTGCAGTGCAAGTGTGCAACTGTCGGGGGAGGGGACCTGGGCCCGAGATCAGAGGGTGGCCAGGTGACCAGTGCCATTTCAGCCAGGAGATCAGCAGGGGAGAGGTGGAGAGAAAGCAGAAGCAAAGAGGAAGGTTTTGAGGTGCTTCTTGAACCGGAGATGGTTCTCCTCAAATTTCATGGATGCAGGGAGACTGTTCCAGAGAGGGGTCCCAGCTGAAGGCAGAGATCTACCACCAACCCGTTGCTTGGAGAAGCGACTAGCTCTGAGGGAGTTGGAGGCGGATGAGCGACAAGCTCGTGAATGAAGATATTTAGGAAGAGAGAGTTGAAGGTATTGAGGCCCCAGGCCCCAGAGGGCCTTGTGGACACTGCAGAGGGTTGTGAACTTAATCCCTGCAGCCACTGGGAGCCAGTGCAGAGATTTCAGTCCTGGAGAGATACGATCCCTGGGCTTGAAGCCAAGGACAAGTCTTGCAGTTCTGTTCTGGATGAGTTGCAGAGGGCGGAAAGTAGAAGCAGGCTGTTGCAGTAGTCCAGCCTAGAGAGAACCAGAGCTCTGGATACAGTGAGCTTCTGGGGGAAGGAGAGGAAAGGAATAATACCTCTGAGGAGGTGCAGCTGGTAGTGTGACTTCTTAGAGACGTCAGAAATAAGGAGAGAAGGAGAGTGTGGAGTGGAAGATGACCCCAAGGGTTTTAGCCTCACAAGTGGAGCAGGAAGAGGACCAAGATAGGCTGGCCAGAGAGCGACAGGAAAGGAGGGAGCTGGTGTGCCAATGAGGAGAATATCAGTCTTTCTGGCATTAAGGCAGAGATCATTGGCGGCACACTACTCCTGGACAGCAGACAGACAGTCAGAGATGAGAGATGGAGAAGAAGTGGCAGAGGGGAGCCTGACATTGAGCTGAGTGTCATCCGCGTAGCACTGAAGATTGGGGCAGAGAGCGGCAATGTGGTGTCCAAGAAGTGGCAGGTATTGGTTGAACAGCCAGGTAGAGAGGTTAGACCCCTGGGGAACAGCACAGATAGAGATAGAGATGGAGGAGAGGAAGGCCCAAGTTGCATCTGGGAGGGTCGATCGAAGAGGAAAGAGGTCAGACAAGCCAGGGCCTGATCGGTGATGCCAGAGACGGTGGAGCAGGATGGAATAGTTGACCGTGTCAAAGGCAGAAGAGAGATCAACTAAGATGAGGACACAGGGGGTGTTGGAATCAAGGTTGGAGAGCAGGTCATCACGGATGTTCAGGAGAGCAGTTTCCGTGCTTCTGGCAGCTCTGAAGCTAGACTGATGGTCATGGATAAATAAATAAATAAATAACTAAATAAATAAATAAATAAATAAATAAATAAATACATAGAGACAACCAACAGATTCAGTGTGAAGATTAAGCTGGGAGATGGCCTGCTTTTCAAGGAATTTGCCCTGGAAAGGAGTGATGGAGATTGGGTGATAGTTAGCCGGGCAGGACGGGCCGGCAGAGGGTTTCTTAAGAAGAGGGTGCACAAGGGAGTGCTTAAGGTGGGAAGGAAAGACCCCAGTGGGGAAGGAGTGGTTGCAGAAGTCATCCAGAGCAGGGGCCAAGGTGTCAATGTGATCCTTGATGGTTTTTCCGAGATTTTCATAGATTGGACTTGTTTAGAAACCTTGTCTGGGGAGAACAGGGGAAAGCAGGAGAAGTAGGAAGGAGAGGTGGCCATAGAAGGGCCAGAGAAAGAGCAGAGAGTAGAGGAGGCAGATGGAGAGGAAGAGAGAGAGAAGACAGAATGTCCTGGGTTTTACAGATGAAATGAGAAGCCAGGGCCGTGCAGAGGGCCTGGGAGGGGACAGGAGAGATAGAGACTGCAGCAGGATTGGCCAGCTCCTTGCAGCTTTTAAACAGTGTGGCTGAGTTGTTAAATGCCGCAGAGATGCAGACTTGGATGTGGGATCTCTTCTTGGTGCGGATAAAGAGCCGGTATTGCCTTTGGTGTAGGCAGCAGGCCAGTTTGTCAGAGGATGTACCGGAGGCATGCTATTTCCTCTCAGCCACCCTGCACTTGCATTTAAGGGTGGCCAGGTCTGAGTCGTACCAGGAGTTGCACTTGGCATGAGGCTTCAAGCGAATCCTCATGACAGGGGTAAGAACATCAAGAGTATCAGAGATAGCAGAGTGGAGCAAGGAGAGGGCTGTGTCAGGGTTTGAGTCAGCCAAAGGAGGAGGAGGGGGAAAAAGTGGCAGCAAAAGCCTCAACTGACACATGCTCCATGGGTCGGATGACCGGGAAGGTAGGTGGCAGTGCTGCAGTTGGCTTGGCCGGAGGGGTGGAGAGAGTGAGCTGAGAGCAAAGGAGAAAGTGATCGCTCCAGGAGAGAGGAGTGGTGAGAGGGATAGAAAGGAGAAGGTCTGTAGAGATCAGAACATCCAGAGTGTGTCCTGCAGAGTGAGTTAGGTCAGAGGGGAGGATAGAGAGTGAGAGAGAGTTGCAGAGATCACGAAAGAGTCCAGAGGACAGGCAGGAAGCATCCAGGTAGATTTTAAAGTCTCCAAGAAGGAGGAGTTGAGTGGTCGAGACCAGGAGGGAAGAGGAGAGGTCCACCCACACAGAGAGGAAGGAGGAGATCTGACCAGGTGACCGATAGATGGTAACCACAGCAAGGGAATGGCTAGGAGAGAGAGAAAGCCTGCAGACAAGGCATTCAAAAGAAGAGGAGGCCTGCGTAGGAATGACAGAGGCAGGAATCCACTCAGGGAAAATCAGAGCTACACCCCTACTGGAGCGGTTGGATCTGGGCACGGTGAGGATCTTGTACCCATCAGGTATGAGAGTGTCAAAGCTTGTGACACAGTTGGCCGTGAACCGTGTCTCGGTGAGTCCGATGACCTCGAGATCAAGTTCTTCCAGGAGGCGGAAGATGTCGAAGAAGTGTTTGGAAGCTAAGCGAGAGTTTAGAGTGGCAATATGGAGAAGGTTGCTGTCCAGGAAAGACTTCCGGGGAGGGGTACAAACCAGAGGTACACCCTGCGGAGGTGTTGAAGAAGTCGGAGGCGGGGGGGGCAGAAAAGGAAGGAGGAGAGGGCAAGGTAGCCAAGGAGGAGAGATTAGGGTGAGGCAAGGAAGCCGTGGAGGGCGAGGGGGGACAGCAGGAGCAGGAAGGAAATTGATGAGGCACTGGAATCATCTATCAAAGAGGAGATAGCGACCGCAAAGTCAGCTTTCTGGACCCCTTTACTCTCTCTCTTCTCTTTAGCAATGGCGTTGGCCATATTTTTGTGGCTGTGCCACCAAAATGCGCCAAAGACAAAAAGTGAATATCCTGCTGCTTAATGAGGTACTAACTCTTCCAAGCACTGTAATAATAAGACTTACAATTGTTTTTAAATGTTTGTTATTGTGATTTCTTAAAAATATATGTATGTATTGAATACTCATTCAATACGGAAAAAGAATATTACACAGCCGTTATGGTTAAGTTGCTGTTTCCATAGGAAGAGCCCTTTTTGGGCGGCTTATAACTTCGCTCCGTCTGGACGAATCCTCACCAAACTTTGCAAAAGAAGTATATGGCCCACTCTGAATTGTTTTGCAAAGTTTGGTGAGGTTTGGTCCGGGGGGGCAAAGTTATAGGGGGGTCCCAAAATTTCTCTTTTTTGGGAAAAATCTTTGTTCACGCCTACAGCCCAAACCGCTGGATGGATTTACACCAAATTTGCGGCAGGAGCGGCGGCTTGGTCCCAAAAGTGTGCTTTTGTTAATTTGGTGTAAATCTGTCAAGTATTTTCTTTTAAATGACCAATACGTAAGGCAAAAAAATGTGTGATATCTATGTCCGCTCCGCAGACTCACTTCCCTGTTCGATCTGCGGACTGGCCTCTGATTGGCTGCACTGTCCGCGGACTGGCCTCCGATTGGCCAAACAAATTCGCAGACTTTTGCGTGGTCCGTGGACCCCGGGACGTGGCCGCTTATTGGATGGTGCAAAAACGTGAAATGCGTCTGTTTCCCTTAAAAACCCGCCATCTTGGATTTGCAGACTCTTTTGGGGTCCGCGAACAGCGCAGTGAAAACTTTTTTTTAAAAAGCAGCATTTCACTTGCCAAACTCAACAAACAATCTCTGGGGATGTGGGGTGGACGGGGTGAGAATTGGATTGGAGGTGGCCATTAGAAGGCAAAAAACGGGTTGTTTCATCCCCGAAAGTCTGCAAAAACTCTGGATGTCCTGGGACAGTCCTGTGGTGTTCGCGGACACTTCTGATGATACCTATTTCTGCATTACAGGGTTGGGGAAAAGCAGTTTTTGGATGGCTAATAACTTTTGCGCCACTCAATGAAACTGCATGTAATTTTGCAATTTTATTCTAGAACTAATCCTGAATGGTTTTGCAAAATATTTTCGGATTCTGTCAAGAGGGGGCAAAATTAGAGGGGGGGGGCAAAATATTGTAAAGGCATATACATGTGGTGTCATTTGACGAATCTGTACAACATTTTGCAAAACAATTTTGGATCTAGATATAAATGGTTTTCTAAAGTTTGGTGGGATTTTCTCAAGAGGGGGGAAATTGGAGGGGGGGTCTCAACATTTTTTGATGGCTTATAACTTTGTTGCGATTTGACAAATGTGGAGAAAAGTTTTGAGAAAGATTATAGACCAAACCTTCAATGTTTGTGTAAAGACTGAATGGATTTTGTCGAGTGGGTGCTAAATTATATGACTATTGTATGTAAAAACATTTTGACACTTTTGTACAAATAAAACATGGGCTGATTTCAAGCAAACACGTGAAAGAGGCATTGGCAAGGACCACATAGCATGGTTTTGCAAATGTGCCAATTTTTCATTTTTTGACAAGAGTCATAGGGGGTAATTCATAGAATTCAGCGCACAAGTGGCGCACGCGGCTGGCGCTCAGTGTGCGCGTGTGAATCCCTGCACCAGCCGCATGCGCCAAAACCCATTTCCGCGCACAGCGTATTCATGGATTCCAGCTACCAAAACCAGCCGCGGCGCACAGTGGCGCAGCGACCGTGCAGCAGCGCCAGTTACGCCCCCAAGAACGCCTCTCGCGCAGGGAAAAGCCATCAAAATCCCCAATCCAGTGCAAAGGGCTGCGCTAACCCTGTACCAGCACGGCAAGCGGGCTACGTGTATCACTGGGGTGCGCGGGAAGTACCTCACGTCATTTCAGCTGGGTACGTGCATTTCAGGGGTGCGCAGGAAGGTTCACATGCGATTCCATCAGGGTACGTGTATTTCAGGGGTGTGTGGGAAGTTCCACACACGATTTCAGCAGGGTACGTGTATTTCAGGGGTGCGCGGGAAGTTCCACACGCGATTTCAGGAGGGTACGTGTATTACAGGGGTGCGCTTGAAGTTCCACACGCGATTCCATCAGGGTACGTGTACATCAGGGGTGCGTGGGAATTTTCACACGTGAATTCAGCAGGGTACGTGTATATCAGGGGTGCGCGGGAAGTTCCACACGCGAATGTCCTGGCTACGTGTATTTCGGTGTGCGCGGGAAGTTTCACACGCGATATCAGCACGGTACGTGTATTCCAGGGGTGCGCGGGAAGTTCCACACGCGAATGTCCAGGCTACATGTATTTCGGGGTGCGTGGGAAGTTCCACACACGAATGTCCTGGCTATGTGTATTTCGGGGTGCGCGGGAAGTTCCACACGCGAATCTCCTGGCTACGTGTATTTCGGGGTGCGCGAGAAGTTACACACGCGAATCTCCAGGCTACATGTATCTTGGGGTGCGTGGGAAGTTTCACACGCAAAGTCAGCAGGGTACATGTATATCAGGGGTGCGCGGGAAGTTACACACGCGAATCTCCTGGCTACGTGTATCTTGGGGTGCGTGGGAAGTTTCACACGCGAAGTCAGCAGGGTACATGTATATCAGGGATGCGCGGGAAGTTCCACACGCGAATGTCCTGGCTACGTGTATTTCGGGGTGAGCGGGAAGTTTCACACGCGATATCAGCAGGGTACGTGCATATCAGGGGTGTGCGGAAATTATCACACGCGATTCCATCAGGGTATTACAGGGGTGCGTGGGGAGCACCACACGTGAATTGCACGTGTGGGTCCTCCCAGGTGTTCCCTCTACACCCTCCACGGCCCCTGCAGGTGGCTCACACCACAGGGACCTACCCTGCACATGTCCTGCAGGCACCCCATCCACCATGGCCATGCCCCCCAGCCAACCCACATGTCAACTTGCACTACTGCCCACCAACGCATGTCCCCCTGCACCCCCAGCCACCAGGGGCACCCTCCACCAGGCCCCCACCCATGTCTCCCACCACCCCCACCCCCCAGCAGTGCAGGGGCACCCTCCACCAGGCCCCCACCCATGTCCAACTCATGTTCCCCACCACCCCCACCCCCCAGCAGTGCAGGGGCACCCTCCACCAGGCCCCCACCCATGTCTCCCACCACCCCCACCCCCCAGCAGTGCAGGGGCACCCTCCACCAGGCCCCCACCCATGTCCAACTCATGTTCCGACACCACCCCCACCCCCCAGCAGTGCAGGGGCACCCTCCACCAGGCCCCCACCCATGTCTCCCACCCCCCCACCCCCCAGCAGTGCAGGGGCACCCTCCGCCAGGCACCCACCGATGTCCAACTCATGTTCCCCACCACCCCCACCCCCCAGCAGTGCAGGGGCACCCTCCACCAGGCCCCCACCCATGTCTCCCACCACCCCCACCCCCCAGAAGTGCCGGGGCACCCTCCACCAGGCCCCCACCCATGTCCAACTCATGTTCCCCACCACCCCCACCCCCCAGCAGTGCAGGGGCACCCTCCACCAGTCCCCACCCATGTCTCCCACCACCCTACCCCCCAGCAGTGCAGGGGCACCCTCCACCAGGCCCCCACCCATGTCCAACTCATGTTCCCCACCACCCCCACCCCCCAGCAGTGCAGTGGCACCCTCCACCAGGCCCCCACCCATATCTCCCACCACCCCCACCCCCCAGCAGTGCAGGGGCACCCTCCACCAGGCCCCCACCCATGTCAAACTCATGTCCCCACCACCCCCACCCCCCAGCACTGTGGGGCACCTGCCAGCAGGCCCCCACCCATCTCCAACTCATGTCCCCACCACCCCCACCCCCCAGCACTGTGGGGCACCTGCCAGCAGGCCCCCACCCATGTCCAACTCATGTTCCCCACCACCCCTACCCCCCAGCACTGTGGGGCACCTGCCAGCAGGCCCCCACCCATGTCCAACTCATGTTCCCCACCACCCCCACCCCCCAGCAGTGCAGGGGCACCCTCCACCAGGCCCCCACCCATGTCTCCCACCACCCCCACCCCCCAGCAGTGCAGGGGCACCCTCCACCAGCCCCCATCCATGTCTCCCACCACCCCCAACCCCCAGCAGTGCAGGGGCACCCTCCACCAGGCCCCCACCCATGTCCAACTCATGTTCCCCACCACCCCCACCCCCCAGCAGTGCAGGGGCACCCTCCACCAGGCCCCCACCCATGTCTCCCACCACTCCCACCCCCCAGCACTGTGGGGCACCCTCCAGCAGGCCCCCACCCATGTCCAACTCATGTTCCCCACCACCCCCACCCCCCAGCAGTGCAGGGGCACCCTCCACCAGGCCCCCGCCCATGTCTCCCACCACCCCCACCCCCCAGCAGTGCAGGGGCACCCTCCACCAGGCCCCCACCCATGTCTCCCACCACCCCCACCCCCCAGCAGTGTGGGGCACCCTCCAGCAGGCCCCCACCCATGTCCAACTCATGTTCCCCACCACCCCCACCCCCCAGCAGTGCAGGGGCACCCTCCACCAGGCCCCCACCCATGTCTCCCACCACCCCCACCCCCCAGCAGTGCAGGGGCACCCTCCACCAGGCCTCCACCCATGTCCAACTCATGTTCCCCACCACCCCCACCCCCCAGCAGTGCAGGGGCACCCTCCACCAGGCCCCCACCCATGACTCTCACCACCCCCACCACCCAGCAGTGCAGGGGCACCCTCCACCAGGCCCCCACCCATGACTCCCACCACCCCCACCCCCCAGCACTGTGGGGCACCTACCAGCAGGCCCCCACCCATGTCCAACTCATGTCTCCACCACCCTCACCCCCCAGCACTGTTGAGCACCTGCCAGCAGGCCCCCACCCATGTCCAACTCATGTTCCCCACCACCCCCACCCCCAGCACTGTGGGGCACCTGCCAGCAGGCCCCCACCCATGTCCAACTCATGTTCCCCAGCCAACATGTCATCACAATCTAGATCCCTGGTCCCTATGGTCAGCCTCCAAATGCAAAACACCCACCCGAATATTGCATCCACCCACTCATAATTGGCAATTACATGACAGAACACCAATTGCAAGTTCCGAAACAAACACATTTCCCTCACATACACCCAATGGGTGTCAGTGAATATCAAAACCCATATCATGATATGCATGAAACCAATGAGATACCACACATTGAAGTTCACCAAAAAAAATATGTATTAAAGGAAACATAAATAGAATAAAAAATGAAGAAACAGAAATGTGAATGTACAAAAATTAAAAGAAGCATGTCCGTGAAAAAAAGCAAAACCAAAAATAAAATTCCAAAGTAATGTTGTCCAAAGTCAATGTCCACAAAACAAAATCCAATGGGAAATAAAAAAGAAAGCCATTGCTCCATGGTCAAATTGTGAAAGAAAAATACAATCCAACAGTGAACTATGTACATACGAGCAAGCCAGGGTCCATTATCCCAACAAAAGAAATGAAACCTATCTAACTACACTAACTAATAAAATAAACTATATACAAAAATGTGGCCAATGTCCAAAAGGTCCAAAATAAATCCAAAAAAAAAGGAAACCTAACACTACCTACATAACTATGTACAAGGGCAGCGGGCTAGTTTGACGGCTCATTTTTGGATGTCCCGGGCCAGGGCATCATCGAACTCCTGCTCAATGTCCCGGAGGCGGTCCTCCTCCATGGCCCTGAGGGTCCGCAGGGCCGTCGACATGTCCACCTCCAAACCCCTGCGGATTGCCTCGAGGCACTCGGCCCGCCTCAGGGCCCTCCGCATGGAGTTCTCCGCCCTGACCATTGTGAGCCGTGCCTCTTCCGCCCGCTGCCGCTCCGCATCTATGGCGTGGCCCAACCGCTGCCACACGGAAGACACTCTCTGTCCTGGGTCCTCCTGCACTCCGGCCTATCCTGCCCCTCCGATGTTGAAGGCCCCGAGCCTTCATGGCTCCCACCACGTTGCTGCTGCTGCTGTGCCTCTGCCCGTGCACTGCCTCCTGCTGCCTGCACATCCTCCGCCGGCTGGGGTGCAGTCGTTGATGTGGCCATCCCTGCTGGACGTCCGACTCCCGACTGTGGCAGGGATGCCTCCTCCACCAGCCTGGCCGCACCGTCAGAGGCAGCTCCACAGGGCACCCAGGTGACTGATGGGTGGGAAGATGGCACGGAGGACGACTGGCGCGTAGGGGGTTCAGGTGAGGAGTGGGTCGTAGCAAGCCCCAGCAAACGGAGGAATCCGGACTGGGTGACCTGTCCCAGAAGGCTGACGTGGTCAACGAGCCATTCGAGTTGACGTGCAGTCTCCTCATGAAAAGACTGCAGGTCACCTCGCATGGCCCGTTGACGCAACGCCACACCAGTCAGGACAGGCTCAACCCGGACCCGGATAGCCACGTCCGCAGGCAGAGGAAGGCCAGTTGTCGTTTGCTCATCCCCTGCCTGAAAACGGGTCTGGACGTAGGCATCCCTGCTGGTGCAAGATGATGCAGGGACAGGATCAGGGACAGGATTGCACACAGGCATCTCCGTGGCGGCCTGTGCTGCCTCCTGTCCCTGGTCCTGCACTGCATCACTAGCACCAGTGGGATCCCCACCTCCAGACCCCGTCTCTGTTGCTTGCACGGCCTCCTCCTCCAGCAAACCCCCCACCAACCTGGATGACTCCATGCCATCTTCCCCCGTTGGGCCCTGTGGGGTCCCAGCGGCCCCTTCTGCTGCCGAGGAGTCCAACTCCAACCTCCGCCTCTTGGACCTCCCCCCGGCAGCTGCGGCCTGGGACGCGGCACCGGACTCCTCACTCCCCGACGAGATGACAACATGGGAGGGGAGCCGGGCCTTGCGTCTCCGGCTGGCAGTGGGATCCCCGCCGCTGTGCTCCACAGCACCTTCTCCGCCCTCTTCATCAGTTGACGCTGCAGACAGGGAGAAATAAAACACAGGCATCAGGGCACTGTATAATGGACACATACACACATGACAGTTGTACATGAGTGGCATTGGCAAACCTCAGACATGCCATCACAATCCCCAACACACATGTCATTTCAACTCGCACACATGAGCCATACCACAGCCATATCGCAACTGCCAGCACCATCCATACCCATACAACAGCATGAGCAGGCAAAGCTGAGCCAGACATCACATGCAACACAGGAAGTGCACCACACATGTACACACACCACCACACTTGCATGCATGTGTACACCTCTGCCAAGTGTTGCAGTGCTCAGATGGGCATCCATGTCACATCTGCCAATCAGGCTTCCACATCCGGCTGTCACATGCATCCATGTTGCATCACTGTTGCACCCTTGTCAAATACACACAAATGCACATGTACACAGTGCTGATACATGCAGCTGAAAACAACATACATGCGTGACATCACGGACATGTCTACTTACATACAAATTCATCCAAACATGTGTGCCCACACAACTGAATTTGGCATACAAGCCTACAGACACAAGCACCATCCATGTCTCACACATTCCAGGCCTCGCATGTATTAGCCCCACGGCCCTGTACACCCCCACCCATACTCGACCCCATACAAACAGATGTGCAACCTGCACACTACTGAAACATCACCACACGCACAGCTCACAATCAGGATGCATGTACACTTACCGCTCGACTCCAGACGGGTCTGCCTCTCAAGGACCTGGACGTGGAGCGCTGGGGATATGCGTTCCAGGACCCTCATCTGATCTTCCGACAAGTGGCCCCGGCGCCCCTTGGCATCCGCTGTCTTCAAGAGGCGCCGGGCCTTGTTCAGGGTCCTGGACCTGAAGTCCTCCCAGCGCTTCTTGACATGTTGGAAGTCGCGGACTGCCACCCCCTCCGCGTTGATGGCAGTCACGATGTCAGTCCAGATCCGAGTCCGTCCTTCCTTGTCGTCGCGGGAACTTCCGAAGAGGGCATCATACTGCCCCAGGACTTGCTCCACCAGGACACCAACTTCGGTGGCAATGAAGCTGGTGCACCTCTGCCTCTCTGGCCGGGGGTTGTCAGTGGTCTCAGATGGTGTTTGCCCCGACATGACAACCCCAGAGGCAGGAGTGGGTGGGCAACTGGGTCCTGGGGCTGGGCTGTGGAGCTATGGAATCCCAGTCGGGAGTCTTCGGTTCCAGCAGGGGTGGTCACAGCAACAGCACCCCTGGCTGATGTGCAGGCAGCAAATGGCAGGGCACGTGGGCAGCAGGCAGTCAGGCAGCAGCAGATGGCAGGTGGGAGTGTGCTCGGGGCTCTGGGGGGCAGTAGTTCGGCCTTCTGGACAGGAGCGTGGTCTTCCGTGTGCTTACACGTGGCCAGCTTGATACGGAGTGATTTGGCACGTGAAAATTCAGCACGTCAGCGTGTAATTCGAGGAAAGGCCCTTAGCGCGTAAGCGCATCTGCACGCATACACAATTTCATTGGACAGAAGGCCCCTGAAGCGCAAGTGCCCCTGTGACGTGACGTGCACAGGCGTGCATGGGCATTTCAGCGCGCGTGAAAAACTGCACATCCGCGTGTAATACGAGGAAAGGGCCCATGCGCGTAAGTGACGTGACGCGCGCATGCGTTTCCCTCAGCACGGGTTAAAGGTGAGCGGGCCCAGCAGTTCGCTGTACGTGCCTTTCGTGGAGACCGACGTGTGTTGCTGCTTCCTGTTGTTTCGCGCGCCATCACAACTTCACAGCTATCAAGGACGTATCTCTTCTTTTGGCGGGGGTATTGGCTAAGCGTGTTTTTCTGCATTACGCTAGTCAGACGGTGAGTCGCACACGCTCTTTTTCCCACTGCGGGTGCCCCTGTGTATCGCACCCATTTTCAATGTCATAGTAGCCTGCGTGTCCCACGCGTACGCGTTATTCGTGTTACTGGGTGCCACCGTGTACTGCGGGAGGTTGAATCCACGCACATAGGCTGCAGGGTTGCGTGCACGGTTTTACTGCAGTTTTGGGGTGCCTGAGCGTTGCGTGACCCGTCACCACATCACCGGGGTCACATACAGCCTTGCAGGTGCAGGGGGGCTGTTAACATCTTGCTTCCCACCCCCTTCACCCCAATTGCCCAGGTCAATTGTGGTGTACACCTCCCATTGGCACCACTCCATCTGTGCCAGCACTACTACATCTGTGCCATGGTTGGGAGGGCACCAAAGGTGAGGGGCGCCTCAGCTGGGCGTCCCCCTCGTGGGAGGCGTGGTCGGGGACGTGGCCGTGGTGACCAGGGAGTAGGGGGACTCCAGGGTGTCCAGGGCGGCCACAGAGGGGGAAGAGGCATGGGTGCGCCACTTGAGCACAATGTTGTGCCATGTGTTGGTGCAGTCATGCCACTACCCCCTGTGGTTCGGGGGATGCAGCTTCTGCATCTGGCATTGGCGCCCGTGTGACCCGGCAGTCCGTTCCATCGACTGCCACGGGCCCAAGGGTAGTGGTAGCTGCAGGTGCAGCTGTGGACACCGCCACCCAGGCTCGGGGTCTGCCAGCGCAGACTGCGTTGGCACTTGAAGAGCCCTTGGTAGATCTCCAACAGGCCAGGGGGGAAACCATAGGGGCAGGCCGGGCTGCTCAGACCAAGACACGTGTCCCTGGGGCAGTCATGTCATCTGCTGCCCCGAACAACTGGGTGTTGGCAAGTGCAGGGGCAGATGCACCCAACAGCACCCCGGTTGTGAGTCTGCCAACCAGGACCGTTGCGGTCAATGACCCTGCCACAGCTGATATTGCTGCGCAGGGTCCATTAGTGGGCACCCAGCTGCCACTGACACAAGTCAGGCCTTTGGTCATCCCTCCACCTGCCACTCCCTTGGCTCAATCCACCGAACCCACTGGCCATACTGGTCAGGGCGGCATTAGCCAGCCAGGGTCTGCGCCACAGTCCAAGAGGAGGAAGGTTGCACCTGCAGCACAGGCTGGGACCCACACACAGCCACGACCTCCTGCACGTCGAGGAAGAAGCCTTTCTGTAAGCAGGAACTGGACTTCCTCGTGGACTACGTGCAGGGCCACAGCCGTGACATGCTAGTGGGTGCCAATATTCAGACTACGGCTGCCCAACGTGACACCCACTGGAAGCATGTTGCGGAACATGTCAGTTCATTCGGCCATGAGGTGCGCACGGCGCAAGAGTGCAAAAAGCGTTGGAATGACATCAAACGCAGCACTAAGGCTAAGCGTGCCTCTAATTACAACTTGACTCTGGTGACTGGCGGTGGGCCTGCACCAGAGGAGGAAGAGGTCACTCAGCATGAGGCACTCGTTGCGGAGTTCATACCACCTGAATTGGTCGAAGGAGTGGGAGAGATGCTGGACTTTGATGCCCAGTCCAGTGAGTGTTGATGCGTGTTTGTTGAGGACGTGTGTGTTTCACTTGTGGGATGTGTTGTGCATGATTGCCGCTACATGTGACGTGTACATGGTTCTGATGTGTAAGTAATACAATGCTTCCGTCATGCATGTCTCCTCTGCCTGCATGCGGGGACTCCATGTAGGCATGCTCCCTTGCCCCTCCTCCGCCACTCTGCACCCCAGTTCCACCTTTGCACTGGTGTTCTTCAATCTTGCCAATGTGTACTTTCTTGTTCATGCGTCCTGTGTAGATGCTAACTTCCAGCGTAGAATCGGCCAAACATATGCCGTGTGGTACAGCGTTAGTACTTGATGCAGGGTATCTCACTTGTACTGTGCATAGGTCAGATCTCCCGCAGGGACATGAGTGCCCATTCATGCTCCATGTGCATTGCACGCAAGCCCCTATGTGTCCTTGACTGGATGATCACTGTAATACAAGTCCTTGGTTACATACATTGCCTGCCATCTCATCAACCTTCCCATGTCAACTGTGGCTCAGTCCTGTGTTGCACACATGTTTAGGGTCTGACAATCTGTGTGGCTCACAGGCCTCAGCCTGTTCAATGGCCAATGACTCTGTCCAACTGTTGTTGTGTCTTCTTCACACATGGGCGGAATCCAGAGTTTTCATCATGTGTCCTGCTTACTGTCCCTGCATCATTTGCAGTGTTGTCACTTGAATCACATTCAGCTGTTGATGCCAGTCAACACTGCCTGTCAATACACAGGTGTATGGTCAGCCTTTTGATACCATGCTAGGCATCCCTGCTTTGGTACTGGGGTGGAGGGGTGCTTGGCTTCTAGATATGGTACACATTGAATGCACAATGCACGTGATGTCTGAATTTGACATTGCACTGCCTTCACATTTCCTGGCACACACCATGGAGTCCTTGTACATGTAGGTAGTGAGTGGCGTACACATTTTCTGCACTGCATAGACCCACTTCCATGGAAACTGCCACCTTTCAACAGGTCTGATCACAGAAGCAATTCATAGTTGACCCAGCATGCATGGCAGGTTATATGTTGTGTCACATGTCTGCCTGATGCGTTTGTTTTCGGTGTGTGTGTGTGTTGTATGCTTCTGACATGTGTAGTGACTTTTTTTCTCTCTATTTTCCAGGTGATGACGCAATGGAGGCGGAGGATGGTGTTGTGATGCCAGACACAGGGTTGGTACCGCTACATCAACCCGGCACTAGTGGGGGTCGTGGGGTGGTAGGCCACGAAACCCCCCAAGTGCTACAGTCCATCTTGTCTCTGGCTGCCTATGAGTCCAGCCTTGATGACGACTCTGACGTCCATGTTGAGTTGGATGAGCATCAAGTCCATGTGTCAGGGGTGAGTGATTCTGATGTGGACACTCCTCTGTCTGCGACACCTGCACTGAGGGATCAGACAGTCTTGGTTCCTCCGCCCGTGGCGGATCGGGACGCAGGGTCACCCTCCACACCAGTCACGGATGTGCCTGGGACATCACGTCGACGGGGGCATGTAGTCGTGCAGCCGCGGGCGGTGCCAACACAGCAAGGACCCCCGGTCCTTGGGTCCCGCAGGGGTCAAGCCCGGCAACGCGGTCGCCGCGCGCAACCGCAGTATACTGAGTGGGAGCAAGACATGACTGCCAATTCAGAACGGCAGGGGGCAGCAATGGAGAACATCGCTGAGAGCATGGAGCGTGTGGCCCGATCTGTGCTCCCCCCTGCTAGGCAGGTGCTTCTCCAGCAGCAGGCGGCACGGTCCACGGCCCGCTCGCTCAGGCTGGGCATGGCGGCCTCAGACAGGGCACGCCAGGCTGAAATGTCGTCTCTGCGTCAAGCACATGGATGCCCTGAGGGAGGAGTATGCTTCCCTCAGATCCACTCTGGGTGTCCTTATGATGTCCCAGAGGCAGCAAGCAGAGGAGAGGTTTGCACAGCTTGAGCGTACCATCTCGGCTAAGCTACAGGCTTGCCGGTGCAGCGGTTGTCCAGCCAGGCCTTGCAGGAGGAACTCTGTGTTACACGTGCTACCTTACAAGAGGAAGCACGTGTATCACGTGAGGTTCTGCATGCAGACCTACGTCACATCGCCACACAGAACCAGGCTCAACCGTACGCCAGACTTGCTGCCGACGAGGGGCAAGCTGCAGCTAGGCGTGGCCAGGCTACTGTGCCACGTCCTCCTTTCCAGGATAAGCCATACTCGGACGACCATCTATCTCCCACATAGGTCGGGCTGTGCAGGCGTTGAGCCCATGGAGGTTTTTTTTTTGGCTCAGCATCATCGCATGTGGATGTTGAGCAGCACCCTGTACCTCCCCCCTCCTGGGTGCCTCCCCTCCCCCCCGGGTCGTATGTGGCCATTTTTTATTTTTCTTTTAGTTTAGTTAGTTAAGTTTCTGTTTGATAGTTTAATTAGGTAATGTCGGTTTTCCATAGTTAGTATAATTAGTTAATAGTTACTATAGTTTAAAATTGCCCGTCTATTGTGCTTTCATGTGACGGTGCAGTGCTTTGTGGCTTTTGAAGGCATCCACTGTCTGTTCCAGCTGGGCCCTTCAGGCTTGTCTTGTGTATGTGGTTGCTGCTTGGGGTCCTTGACTCACATATGCCACTCCTGCCTCCCTTATCCATGGGCTCGCAAGGATGGTTCGGTGTTACAAAATTTTACGCAAGGGCCTTGGACTGTCATATCTGTGGCATGTCTGGTGCTGTGTGACTTGTGTTTACACCCCTAGTGGGGATGATTTTGGTGTTATTGTCCACTGTTCAGCTTTTGCTAGATGGGTGTTTCATGATTAATGTGTACATTCATTGTTATGCATTGTGTAGTATGTTTCTTATCTTTACTGTACACGTGCTTGTTGCAATTCATGCTGTAGATAGTGTTACACACTTTGGATGTGAAAGACGGACTGATGGTGTGATTTATGCTGTGACTCTCTGACATGGTCAAGTAATGAGATGCCTGAAGAGACACACACAGATGACTTTGAAGCATTAATCATGTGTTTCATGCCCTTTCTGCAGGGGGATGATCCTCTAGAGCACCTTAGCCAGCAGACATGGCCCATTGGACGACAGAATTCTGGACACGTTTGTTGGTGCCCACATGCACATGTGTGCACAAGCAGAGGCACAGGGATTGCAGGCCTACATCCTAGAACTGCTGACGTGTTCCAAGGAACTCCAGGCAAGGTGAGCAGTACAGGGTGGCCACTACACAGCAAAGCTTGCACCAGGCAAGTTGCACATGCAGGCTTAGTCACAGCACTGAGGGTGAGCTTGGACGAATATTGGTGTTGAAGCACACAATGCAGCTCAGGTGTGTTGGTGGACTGATGGCTGTTGATTGTAGGGTTGTCTGGGACACCTGCAGGGGCAGTGGCACATGCCCTCCGGTACACCAAGGTCCATTGAGGCACTTGTATCAACCATGTAGCCTTCCGAGACATGGAAAGGGGCAGCTCACAGGGACATACAGCAAGGGACATACTCGGGTGCAGTGCATTTCATTTCCATGTACTTTATGATAAATGCACTGCCAACTTTGTTTCGGTCATGGTGGTACGCAACTTGCTCTGAAGTCATGGCTTGCTATATGGGTCTGTCTGCTTACCCAGGGAACATTGCATGTTGTGTGAATTGTGACACATTGGTGTTCCATTTGCCACGCACCCACCGGCGGCTGACTTAATGCATTGACTGTTTGTAGAGTAGTTTGTTGCTATGGGGCATGTTTGGTGGTGTGTTTTTGTGTAATTGGCACGTACAGGTGTGGCACGTACAGGTTGTTGACTGTGGCTCTCTTTGCAGCATTGCAGTGCTCCTGTAACCGGACCTGAGAGTGCGCAGGTAGGAGGCCAGCACTCAAAACCAGAGCTAAGTGTCTTGTTGTTTTTCTTTCAAAATGCTCTACATAGGCTTGCTGGGGGGAACACTAATGCATGGATGTATGTGTGATTCAATTTGGCATGTTTTTTTCCCCCTAATCACCCGGAATCCTATGCAATTTTGAACCCTGTACCCTCTACCCGGTGTTCCTGCTTCCCGTACCTATCCAAGCAACGTTCCCTAACCCTCTTTCCCCGCTGGGGTTGCGGATGCCTGTGTAAGCCCCGAACTTGCAGGCGCCAAAACCCTAGAGGGGGTGGTTGGTTCGTACCACTCCTAAGCCTGGACTACAGAAGGCCATGACAATGATGTCCAAGTTTGTTTGGATTGTGTATGCGTTCATGCAGGTAGTACATTTTCGTGCATTCCCTACTTTCATGTGTCATTCCTCCTCCCCTCTCCTGCCACTCATTCCAGTTATCCAGTGTGCCAACATCTGTCCCGACTGCATATCCCTGAACCTCCTTCCCCACCAGGGTCTCAGGGGCCTGTGTGAGTTTGACCTTGCAGGCACCCGGGACACGGTGGGGGTGGTTGTTTCGTGACACTCCCGCGTCTGTACACGGGACCTGTGACAATACACATCCGTTCATGATGCATCATCCTATGTTATGTACCACACATGGTTCACATCCTGTTGTGACATTGTTTTGCTGTGCTACCTTGGTTGTTGCATCATTGTGGTAGTAGTTGGCCTTTGTGAGGCACTGCTACATCAAGTCATCTACTGGAGGGTGTTCGGGTTCGTTTTTATGCCTTGGATTTTGTGATTTTGGAAATGAGTGTGGATTCTGAGGGTGCAGGCATCTTTTTACACACAAGGTGGGAGATGGTGACGAAGGGTAAAGGTGATCCTGTGGCCAGGTGGAATTGAGTGTTGAAGGCTCCATGACCCAGGTGCAGTTGTTCAGTGGGTCATGGTCATTTGTGAGGGAGGGGGGGGTTGTTGTTGATAGTTGCCTTGCCCTGCCGTGTGATGAGAACTCTGACATTGTAATGGTGGTATCCTATGTACATGTTGTGTTCTGCTGATCATGTGTTGTGTTTAGCTTTCAGGTGCGAGGGGATAGTTGTGGTTTGACATGCTGGGGTGTACACATGGTGAATGTTCACATGTGATGTGTAGAGAACACTGATGGTCACTTGAGTGCACATGCATATGTTGAGTGCATGTCCTTGCAGACCCACACACTTGCACTCTGATGCACTACATGTACTCCCACCCTTGCATATCCACGTGTACACTGTTTGCCTTCTGGTGGCCACTGTGTCCCTGCAGCACATGTTCTGTGACCAATTATGGATCCTGTACATGCCTAATTTGCTTTTTGATGTGGTCTGTCACTTAGATGTGATGCTCAGGGTGTGCATCACACACAATGGCTGTTCACTGTGCTGTGCGCTGAGCAGTGTGTTGCAGGAGTAGGACACAGCACACAGAAGCAGCAGTGTTGATTTTGCAATGCACAATGTGCATGTAGACAGGCATTCATTGTTATGTTACTTGTACAACTCTTGTAATGCATTTGGAAATGACTTATTTTGGGTGGGAGGTTGTTGGTCTGTCATTTCATCTGATTCCTGGTCAGGCATCATTGTCTGATGCCACTGTACGTTTTGGACATGGCAATGTGTACCTTATTGTTGCTGTGTTGGTGTATGGGTATTGCTTGCCATGTCATGTTGTGGTTTGGGAGGGTTTGAGTGACATAACAGTGATGGCCATGGCCTGTTGTGCAGGTGTGTGTGATGCACACATTGCATGTCAGGGTCATCCGCTTCTCAGAGCAACTAGCTGGGGGTAGATCTCTCTCCGCGGCAGGGCCCTCCCTCTGGAACAGCCTTCCTGCCTCACTTGAACTTGAGGGGAACCATCTCCGGTTCGGGAAGCACCTCAAGACCTTCCTCTTTGCTTCTGCTTTCTCTCTGCCTCTCCCTTGCGGAATTCTTCACTGGAACTGCACTGGATCTGCAACTGGGCCACTCTCACCGACCTCGGTCCCTGGCCCAGCCACTCTCCACTTGCACTGGCTCCCTGGCAACCCCTGCACTGCGGTACTGTCTCTCTATCCCTACAGCCCCCCCTTCCCAGCACTTGTCTGCACTTACCTTTGCAGTTGCCACCAGCTGACCTGTGTATTTGTTTTTTGGTCTACTTCCCCTGTACTGCACCCCCTCCCCCTCCCCTTCCCCTTGCACTTTTCCCTGCCCCCTAACCCTGCACTTGCACAATCTGAATGACACCTGGCCTAGTTGTACCGTTGTCTGTCTTCCCTTGTTCCCCCCTCCCTGCCTCATCGCACCTTGAAATACTTGTGTATAGGCCATATCATGTCATATGTCATATGTGTGTCTTTTGGTCACACAGGATAGCTTGTGTTTAAGTAGCTAGGGATGCAGACGATGTGGCACTTCCATGGCAACATTCTCAGGGTGGTAGGGTTGTGACAGTTGACTGTCTCTTTGTCATCATCGATTGTCACCTGGTATGTGCCAGGCCTGTGTGCACTCCGCAGGGGTGGGAGTTTAGGTGAAAAATGTGGCCACAAGCTGGGTCCGGGCTTCCTCGCCACGTGCCCTGTCCCCTCCCATGGGCAGCGCCTGTGCCTGTGGTTGGGGATGTGGGGGACCACCATGTCCACCAGGACGCCCTGCCGTGTTGCAACATTGTGCAGGACACATGCTGCCACAATGATCCTGCACACTACTGGTGGTGCATAGAGTAGTTGCCCGCCAGAGCAGTCAAGGGAGCGGAAACGTGACTTGAGCACTCCGAATGTGCGCTCCACTATGGCCCTGGTTGCAATATGGGCGGCGTTGTATCTTACCTGGGGTGGTGTGGTGGGGTTCCGGATTGGCGTCATCATGTGGTTGCTCAGAGGGTAGGCACTGTCCCCTGGGGAGGTGATAATAGTTGAGATTGTTAGGGTTTGGGTATTTGTCTGTGTGTGACTTGCATGCATGTGCAAGGGCATTTGTACTCACCTAGGAGCCATGTGTCGCCATGCTGCCCAGCTTCCAGGGCCCGGCTCAGGGCGGACATTCTGTATATGAAGCTGTCATGGGTGGAGCCAGGGTAGTTTGCATAAACAGAGGTGATGATTCCCTTTGCATCACATACCACCTGTACATTGATGGAATGCCAGTGCTTGCGGTTTCGGTAGATGTGCTCAGTGGCCCTAGGTGGACGTGGGGCCACATGGGTGCAATCTATGGCACCGAGCACTTTGGGGAAGTGTGCCACCCTGAAAAAATCCAGGACGACGGCGTGCCTTTCTGCGGGTCTTCTGGGCATGTATATGTGCCTGCGGACTGAGGGGCGCGCTGTCATGATTGCCAGTACCTGGTGTAGGCAGCGTGACTGCGTGGCCTGTGAGACCCCCCCCCACTATGGCAGTAGTCCGCTGAAATGACCCAGTGGCCAAAAAATGCAGGACATTGAGCACCTTCTCCAAGGGGCTCAATGCTTGGGAGCAAAGGGTGGGGGATGTAAGGTCATCTTCCCACTCCCTGACCAGGTCTAGGATGATGTGGGGTGGAAACCTATACCTGCCATAGACCTGGTCGTCAGGCATCCCAAAAAGGCTTGTCCGTGGTGCGAAAATGCGTGCCCTGGCTATTCTCCTCCTCCTGCGGTGTCCCAGGGTCAGTGCTGCGACAAATGGGCATTCATCGTAGCTGTATATACGTGTTTGTTGTTTGCGCGCACTTTTGTACTGTGCGCAGGGACGCTTCCGCCTGCCTTCGTGTGGCGGACGCGTTGACGCCTGTGTACGTCTTTTGCCGTGCGCGGGTTTCCCGTATTCGGATCCATGAATACGGGTTGGTTGCGTGCATGTGGACGTTCCGTGTAGTTCCCTGCAGTACTTCCCCAGTTACGCCTTCTTTTTCACGCGTTGTTCCCCATTCCGCGTGTTACGCCCACTGTTCCGCCCACTTTGGTTGTGTGCGCCGCGCTATGTGCACTTTTGCTGTGCGCGTAGCGCATGCAGTGTATGCCTGCGTGCGCCATGGCTGGATTGGGCGCACGGACAGCGGGAAACACGCGCAGCGTCTTCCTTGAATCGCACGCGTGCACATGCGCTGCGTTTCTCACGCTTGCGCTCCCTTGCGCCTGCTTGCGCATGGATTTCGGCGCACGTTTGTTCCATGAATCGGCCCCTCAATGTAGGTACAATAAATAGTCATATACCTTTGGTGACTGAGGTATAGCCTGTGGCCGTGGGCAGTAGACAGATTGTCTGGGTCATGGCATAAGTTTATGACACGGACAACCTGGCTACTGGCCATGACCGCTAGGGACGAAAAATTGTGTTAAAGTGGCTATGTCTACCTGGGACTGACTATGTGATAAAGTTATTCTAAGGTGGGATAGGTTTGAAAGGGAAAAAAAGTGCTTGTGGTAATATGTTCATAGGGTTTTGCGGGCTGCCATGGCAAGGGAAGAAGGGCTGTGTATGGAGCCCCGCCTTCACTTTCAATGTTGGCTGTCTTGGAAAAGGATTTTCCTTCCTACAGGGGGACGCCGCAGCCGTCTCGATGTAGGAAGAATAATCCTTCCTTCTTACAGCAGGTGTCCCGCTATAGGAAGAAAAATCTATGTTTTAGCACCCTGGGTTCCCGCTTTGGGAACCAGGGGTGCAATGGCCTTTATCCACCATTTCAGGGGCTGCAGTGGACGATAATGGTCCGTAGCCCTCCTTATTTATTTATTTATAACACACCAATGCCCGTAGCATTAGGCTGTGTGGTTACAGTATTTGTTGAGGAAGATGAGGTCGAGGAAGGCAGCTTACTACTTGCTGAGAAAGGAACAACCTTTCTGAGTGCATTGCGGTCATTGGATTTGGTGTGGCAGCGCACGGAGGTGGTCCCGTAGGAGTACTATCCAGGTAGTCTGCGACTGAGTAACAAATTACACTCAGTGGTAGCTTTAGCCTTTGGTACACTCCCAACAGTAGCAACGAACTGGCACACCCATGATTCGATCTTGGTGCTAGAAGAAGGCACTTCCTCTACCTCATCTTCTTGGTCCTCTTCATTGTCTTTGAAAGTACAGTGCTTTTTTTGTTGTGAAGGTCCTCCAGCTGGTGATGGCTCTTGGGGAGGAGGGATGGCAATAACTGATGCCATTTTTAAGATAAATAGCAGTTTTGATAAATTGATCTGTGATGTCATCAATGATATTTGTGATGTCATCTTTGTTGTCCTGGGTGTTAGTCTTAGCAGTGCACGGTGGTGGCACGAGTTATGGTTGCTTATCTTACCATAACTGTCGAATTTCAGGGGTTTTTCAATTTTACTTGTAACCATAACGTCCCTTTGACAACACCACCTTCCCCCGCATACAGATAGGTACTGGGGGAAACAGGACAAGCAGGATATCTTTATCAATTTGAAGAAACTCATCCCAGTTAAGGACGAAAAAGTTGGGACAAGACTTTGTCATTGGAATTGTACAAAGCAGAGAAAACAAGTAACAAATAACCTGGTTGGGGAAGAGGGTTGTTATGAGAGGAGAGAAACATGTCCCAGTCATGAGGACAAGGTATTAAAAAGGAAACCAGTTAACAAGCGAAGTGAAAAGAATATACAAAAGGGGTTTACCCAATCCAGCTGGGGAACAAGAAGAAACTGAAAACAAATCCCCGGTGAGGAAGGGAAGATATCCTTTGAAACGGATGTAAAACAGAGAATTCAATACAAGGAAAGCCTAAAAATGGCTCAAGATAAACCCAACTCATGAAAACCTGAAATTAAATATTTGGAAGAGTCTACAAGGATGACAAGAGTGTGAGGAACCACCGCCAGACAAAACATTATACATTTAGGACCACAGAAAGTTGAAAACTAAGAGTGTCTTTGAAGAACTACAAGAACTGATCTCTGAGACTATCCAAGGAGGCTATGTTAAGCAATATCTGTACCACAAAGAAAGTTGAAAATAAAGAGACAATCTGAAGAAAAGAGAAGACCAGGTGAATATAACACACTCTCCAGGCCTAGTTAAGTTAGTTATATATTGCGGGGGCGTGGGGAGGGCAGATATAGTTAGTTTGCATAAAGGACACTTTAGTCCCTCTAGATAGGTTGGGTATCCGCTCTAGCCATAGGGAAAGTTATTATTTATAATTGTATTCAAGATCTTGAAAAATGTCCTCAGTGTGTCCCGACTCCTTCCGCCCGCCACTCTACCTATTAAAAGGAGCAGACGCATTTTTACTAACGTAAGTGCTTCCCAGCAATAGACAAAAAACCTTGGCCGAATTTCAAAACAGCCTCCAGAAATCTGCCAGTTGTATCACCTGGGGATTGCTGCATCAGTGGTAACTCTGCAGTCTCATAGGCCATCTCTAGGAGAAATGAAGCCAGTTAATCTTGGAGAACACTGACCTCTGACGAAACAGCTCTAGGAAATATTGATCTTGAAATCCATGGCCTGAGGTTTTATAAATTCCCTGTACCAACGTCCCTAAATATCCTGGTGAGTAATGGCTTTCCTCTACCCTACCTCTTCCTACTACACTATATGCGTTATGCAAATAGACAAAACTGTATCTAGTTATGGTGTGCACCAGAGTTGCCATTCCTCACCAAGAAACTAGTGATGCCGGTGAGGTTTGGAAGAAGGGACCTTGAAGGTTCTACGCCCCCAGTTGCTGATAATACTCACGAAGAGCACAGTTGCTTGCATGGTGCTAGGTTCAAGACTTTTCCAGATGAGCGCAGTTGAGATCATTTCCCTTGGTGGAAATAAAAGTTGACTCACTTGCCTTCTCAGCAGATGCAAAAGTTGCCTCTCTTGGTGCAGCATTAGTTTGGTATTGTCTTGGAAATTTGATTGGGTTAATCTCCTGGGATGCTGTTTCTATTACTGCTGTTATGCATGCTTTAACCAAATAGTGGAAACTATTAGTCTAATGCACAAATGGGCAGTCTTGGCAGTCTTATTAGACATGAGCAGATAGGTGCAGAAACCGCATTAGTAAGAGCTTACTTGACTTCACTTTTGTTATCATTGCAGATTTGGGTGCGGATGCTGGTGCAGTTCGCCTATCATTGGATGTTAAGCAGGCACAGGAGCTGTCCCACGAAGACTCTGGGATTGTGTCAGGCTGTTGCAGGAACGTTTCAGTAAGATGACTGACAAGACCCCTAAGCCTGTTAAGAGTTTGAGGAATTGGGGTTCATGTAGTCCATTCTCTTTTCCCTCCTTTACTACACACTAGCTGAGTCCACTGTTCACATAACACCATCCCCTGTTCCCCACACAACTCCACTGCGTTTTGGCATTCCTGTCCCTTGGTGGCAAACCATAAGGGCATATATGAGGGGCTGTCGAGCAGGGATTTAACCCCAGGAATGTTTCACATTGTCAATAAGGCAGAGCTATACTCAAATCATTGACCTGCACTAGGTACCCTTGGTTTCCTTTGGCATTAGGAAATGCAGACGCAATTATATGCATTTTACCAAGTTGTACCAGATTTAAGGTGGATCGTTATCAGCCGAGGTTTTCATTTCCAATTCAATATATGACTACCAATCAAGCGACGAGAGAAACATTACGTTTATCAACAAAATCAGTAGAAGAAGGGCCTTGAGAATGGCCATGGTCGAAACACATGTCGGCTGACTGCATCAGAAATAAATTAAAACTTCGAGAATACCCATCTGGAATACTTTGATTTAACTTAATTTTGAGACCAATCTTCTCATCTTTAGGGAGGCAGTGTGCGAATCACCATTATCCAACTACATTCTCACCATATATAAGTCATGCTGTTTTTCCGGTTTGATTGATGTATATTTTATTGCTTCTATGTTCCATGTTTGATGTCTTGTGGTTGTTATGCTGTAAAGCGCTTTGGAGTAAAGCGCTATATAAACAATAAAATACAAATACAAATAAGTCACAGAGTCACGAGGAATGACAGTACCTCATGCCTTCCTTAGCCTTCCACTCTGCCAGTGCCATCATCCCAAACTAGGCTTGTTTTGATATTGGCATTGTAACAGCCTAACCAATAGAGGACCAAAGCAGGCCCCCATATGCCGACTTTAAGACCATACCCATTCAAATATATGAGATCGTACACGTGGCTTATTATTCTTAAGTTTAAGATGGATTGGACCATCCATCTGCAAGTTCCAATTTGCCATCTCCATCGACAGGATTTGGCGGATGTGGACAGGTCGGCTGTAGCAGCATATTGGTATGAGTAAGGATACAAGAAATACAGATTGTTCCCTGCTGGCACTAGGCAATTATAGATGGATGTATCATGCTGCTTATTGTGTACAGACTGATATAGTGAGGAAGGAATGTAAGGGGTGTTAGATGGAAATGTTTTCTAGGCAACCAAACTGTCTCGAGCTTTGCATTATCAGACCTGCCATGGTGTTCTTTTTGTGATGCTTGGGAGTGTGTTTTGTGTGATGTAGGTTACTTTTTCTTGTTGAGCAATGTCTTTTTAGGTGGGCATGATGTCCCCGCACTGGCTCTGCATTGGTGTCTTTTAGGGGAATCGGATGCTAGGTCAGTGTGTTGGTAGCCAACTGGAAGCAAAATGTTGAATAACCTAGGGACATATGATGATCAATATTCGGGGCACATTTAGACAGTGTGTCAGACCATACACATTTTGACAATGGGTTAAGTGATCCCACCAGTGCAGTTTTAATAGTTATACAAATCTTTTAAAAATGTTTAGTATTTTTTTTTCCATAGATTAAAAATAATAAATACCCATAATATATCCACACACTTCATCACAATACATAGTTTGTGAACAGATGCTGCATGCCATGTCCCCTAACTCATTTGTTAGGCTAGGCCATCAGTACCGCCTTTGTACCCACTAATATGGCGAGTTAAAGATAGCACAGTGTATATTGACATTACTGCGATCTTTATGTTTTAAGAATATTTCCCTCAGGCACTGTTTCTAGGGCTCAGGTATATCCACCTCACTTGGTTCACAGGATTTGCTTCAAGTATCTTGGTCTCTCTAATCACAGCAGCCTAAGCTTAATTCACAGGTGTGTACTGTAAACATGTATATCCATGCAAAATATTCTTAGAAGAAAATAGTTGACTCTCTACAGGTACTAGATGAAGGGAAACATTGCTGCCTTTTGCCAGTATGTAAAACTTTGTAAGATCATTATATACAGAGAGCAACAGTGGTTTTACGTCTCTAAACATTCTTGAAAGTCTTTTTCCTCGGATGGAGAGAACTTTCAAAAGGTAAGTAAAGCTTTCTCAATTCTTTTAGCAAAGGAGGGAAAAGGTAATTCAAAGGAAGTCTACAAAACAAAATCTTGCAAAAAAGCATGGGGCCTCATTACGACCCTGGCGGTATGGGGTAAATGGTGCTGTAAAAGGTGCCAGCGCCGTTCACTCCGTCAAACGAGGCGTGCGAGGGGAAGAGGGAGCAAACAACAGGCCAACTCGTAAGGGCCCGTTGTTTGCTCCCTCTCCCATTCCCATTCAGCCCTATTGTGGCTGAAATGGGAATGGGGAAGGACCGGGTCCGGGTCCTTGGAGGGAGGAATTACCGGGCCTTCCGAACTCGGATTGGCCCGGTAATTCTTTATTCTGAGGACCCGGTCGCGATTTCGGCGGCAGCCATGCCGCCAATTGCGGCATGGCTACCGCCGAGGTCGTAATGATGCCCATGGTTCTTTGTGGAGAAAGATTTCACCTTTGCTAAAAGTACAACAGTTGAAGCCACAATGTTGAGTCAGATCAAGCAGGACTGTTGGATCCAAAGAGAAGCCCCCCCCCCCAAACGAGGATCAAGATGAAGCTCCCCTACACTGCCATAGGGAAGAGAGTTGAATTCCAGAGTCTTGGAGCCATTCCCAGTGCAGTGTAAAGTTTCCGGGGTGGTCCAAAGGCAAGGGTCTCCGGAGACCTTGAGGGCTTCAGCAATGGTGCAGAGGGACGAAGACCAATAAGAGAATGGATTATTAAAGATTCGATGACAACTAGCCCCAGGTCAGAGCTAGCAGTATGCAATAGCAGAATTTAGGTGTCTGGTCTTTCAAGTTGTAGTTGGTGATTGCAGGACTTTCTCAGGAGAAGGATTCCAATGATGGGGTCTGCTTCAGGAGCCAAAAGGGAAGAATAATTTTAAGCAATTCATCCTCAGGAGCACCTCGGAGAGAAGCCTCAGAGAGCAGCCAGCGACCTCAGAGTCCTCGGTTTGCTGGTACGGCGATGTGAACAAGCAGCATGAGCCCCTAGGGGTTGGGAGAGATGGAACAGTAGGCCTGTCATGTGTCACCAGGTGAAGGTAGTCAAGTGCAGCGGTCATGAGATCAGGGTCATCTGCAGCAAAGGCGATCCCACTTCTGGGCCACACGATAAAGACATGGCCAGGAGATTTTGGGAGACAGGCGTTTTGGGTAGGTAGGTGTAAAGACTGGAGGGGGTTATCTGTACTCCTGCCCTCTGTATGGCAAAGTAGAAGCACATAGCACCCCAGCCAAGGTTCTCTATAGGGTAGCGAAGGACGAGCAACCAAAGCTTAAGCTCTCAGGCGGTGATGCAGGCTGGTTCTTAAGTACAGTGTAGTCCCAAAGCCCCCCACAAAGGAATGTCCACACAATATGTAATGTGCTAAAAATAAGGTTTAAGATATATACATCAATCCATAACACACTTTGCACTCTGGCAGTTCTAATATGGCAAATATATACAATTTCTTTGTGGTACCACACTTTATTGACTCCTTTAAAATGCACCAACTGCTGACAGTTCTAATGGCATACAAATCAAACAGTCATGTGTTTCAGCATAGGACATAGGAAGGAAGACCACTTAGGTTAAACAATGGCAGAATACGTTATCCAACTACCAAGACACAGTTCTGTGTGAGGATCCCCCCACCTGGGCAACCTGTAATGCTATGTATTTACAAGCCCAGTCCATAGCTGTTCAAATAGTCTTGTTTCCTGATTAAAAATGTTCCACTACCCCAATGTACCTGAGTTAGCAGGGATTCTTTGATGGTACATCGACAAATCCCTTGACGGTGGACTCCCTTTAAAGCAGGAGCCACAGGGCGCCGAGATTCCTCGAAGAAATGTGAACACTGGCATTGAGACTGCAGCTTCGATCTTCGTGGTGCTTGTCGACGATCATTCGAGGATATCCTGGGAAGGTGAGGCATGCAGTGCACCTCAATGCAAAGAGTTTGGTGCCGCTAAGAAGACTCAATGAAAAACGTAGGCATGGCAGCGGGCATCATGTGTCGGCGTCGACGATCGGGGCTCGACCATGGCTGGATTTCTGATCTTCACTTGTTGGTGTCTTTGTGGACTTCGGGTGGTGGGAATCCCACCAACGGATTCTCCTCAGTCATCAACAACCTCGACTTTCTCCGGCCAGACAAACCAGTCGACAGTGATGGCAAGGGAGCTCTTTCTTTAAATGTTCTTAGGCAAAACGTGGAGCACTGCAGCTCCGGTTGTCAAGCAGCACGGCGTCAAGCTGTCCCCACTTCTGGGAAACACGACTCGGCTGGCTTCCAGCAGTTACGGAAATCCTCCGAACCCCCGTTCGATGGCAATGGACTTTGACGCCCTCGATGTCCGGGTGCTTTACTTCCAGATTTCTCAGCAGACCCCGTCTCCGGTTGACAGTCTTTTGGGACTGACTTCCAGGGTGCCTCGATGAAGATCAGCTTCTGCATAATGTTCCCTCGTAGCTCGGGGAGAGGTCTCCTCGCCAGGTCCTCTCTCGGATCAGTCCACGACAGACTCCACAGCTTTCAGATCGGGTTGAAGGAAAGCAGCTGTAATTCTTCTTGCAGCTGGGCTTCAAGGATAAGCAGCTTTAAAGTTTCAACTTCAGTTTCTGAACAATTTGGTAAGTGAGAGGTTCCCAGATATACAGATCCGTCCCTCATTTACACTGCTGAGCAAAGCTCAGTCAGGCAATCAGTCAGAAGGACATTAATGCAGGCAGGCAGCCAATCAAGCTCAGTGTATTCACACCTTGAAACACTTGTGTATAGCCGCTTTATAAATGCCATATCATATTATATCATATATCATTCACTACCACCCAGACACCCATAACAAGGAATGTGGATTGGGGCAAGCACCCAGTCTTTCAGCACATCACACTGCATTCATGTCAGTTTCAGGCAGGGCATTCTTTGTGTCACACACACAGACACCAGCCACCCATAACATGTAATGCATATTGGCCACACACTCCATTCACCCAGGTCCCACCCCAAGGGTGTACCCACAAGATACAGTCATTGGAAAGGCTCCAGCCAGTCTGGCCTGGACTTCCCCACAAGACCATATATGGTTCTTCCACCCAACAGCCAGTCAGGGGAAGGGAGAGAGTCAGGGCTTTCCAGGACTTTGGGAAAACAAGGTAACGGGTAATAGAAACCAAGAGGCCACAGGGGCCATCTTGTCTCCTATCAGGAATCCACTGATTCCTATGACAGAGCCTGGGTATCCCAAAATGGAGGATACTCAAAGCACCTGTCAAATTCAGCATGGAGCTGTCACCACCCCATACCCTGCTCTGTGGGCTACACACAGGTGTCCAAAAACATACACTAGGAGTAGAGGGTTGAACCTCCAGCCAGTGTACCATAAGGATATCCCAAGGGTCTCTGTTCACCACAACCAAAAAGAGAAAGAGGTGCACTGCCAGGAGTCCAACATGGACTCATGTGCAGAAAACAACACAGAACACACATGATAAGGGAGTGCAGGGCAAGGACATGGAGGTCCTGTCCCTCCAATGCATTTCCAGCATCACAGTAGGGTGCTCATACTGAGCTGTCATTACCGGATCGTAGGGAAGGAATGACACAGTCTGTTTCTTCATGATCGCTAGAGAGGTAGAACTTAACTGTTTGATACCTTGGCAGTTTTAAGATTCTGGTGGAGATGATTCAATCCCCTTCAAGCAGTAGTTCTGCCAGGTGTGCAGTTTTGGGTTCCATCAGCAAGACCAGGGTAGTTGGTAATTGGTCTTTTTATTTCCACAAAGTAGTCTGTGGTGACCCCAATATACTATTATCCTACCACACACCAATCAACTGTCAAACATTTCACACACACATTATTGAATTATTTTCTCCCCAGACATATATCTACACATTCCAATCTGAACTGGTTCAGGCTGCTACAGCCCCGCTCAGAGAGATAGACATCCCACGCAAACAGGTTGATAAGATACAGTCATATGACCCCTCAAGACTGCAAGTTGAACAAAGACAACTTCCATGTTTAGGTACATGCTGGAGGGGATAAAAAAGGATCCGGGCTATCAAAAATGGTTCCACATGTTGCACAAAGGACAGCTGCTACCAGCCTAGCCACATGAGTAACAGGGAACGATAAATCCAACTTGGTACATAAGGGGTCTTAAGAACTCTTAAGGAAGGGTACAAAAATACATATCAATTCTTCCGACGTGGCTTTAGATTAAATGGAAAAGGGGGTTTTATAAACCAAGTAAGCAAGCAAAATGTAAAGGGAGCCACCACATCTGGTAGACAGTGAACCTTAAGCTCAATACTGGGTTTGTAACTGTGCCAAGTTCCGGCAGCCAGATATGGCTGTCCAGGCTCTATGAAGAGTGTTAACAAGATCTCTTTCTTAGTTTGGTTCAACTACAAGCTGAACCCAATCCATTCATTAATATGCAGTGAATTGGGGGGCGCTGTTGAGCAGCAAGCCAAGGTGGTGGTCTAGCTCCAAGCCCCATGCAGACTGGCCGAATAAATCTTGTCTCTCTCTGGCTGGTGTACACTTATAAGGACCCCTGCATGATCATGGGGGGTATGCCAGAGGCAAGAACCTCCAGAGCTACAATCATCCCAGAATATAGATCTGGATCTCGACTTATGGAGATGGGCCTCTGACTGTGTAGTTTTGCCACCGGATAACAAGCGAGTGCCAGAGCACTGCCGTTTACTTCCAGGTTGCTGGCAGCAGCCTTGAGGGCTCTGTGAGGCTTCAGATTCCCAAAAGGTGCTTGACACTGTTGTGACCAGGCCGGGAGCTGTGCTCTGGCTGAGCCACCGCTGGGCTGAGTGGTGGGGCACCAGGAAGCCCACCAGTGGCTGTCGTGTGAGGCGGAACGGAGGCTGTTAGACCGCCTTGAGCTATTCAGTGTGCTGAATGGGGCTGCTGGAGAGCAGCGATGAGCTCCTTAACTATATCTGTGGAGAGCTCTGGAAAACAACTGATTGGTGTCTTTATAAGAGTGAGGCTCCGGTGCATTGCTACAGTTTGTGTGCCCTGAACACACCTAAAGGTATAGGAGGGATCATATTGTGCTGGGACACAACTGAAGGCTTGCAAGAGTGCCACATATTGCCACCTGGCTGCCATAACATGCAAACTGCGCCATATTATTTGCCCCCAAGGGCTGTTCAGTGCACTGGTGGTAGAAGATGAGCCTGGCCATAAGTGTTTGCACTTGCCGGGTGTTCCCTGCACAGTTGATGTCTCCGGAACTCCCTATGCTTGGACTGGGCCTGTATTGGTGCAGATTTGTGCATGCAGGGCAACAGCTAGCACTTAGAGGCACATAGGATTTTCTAATTGACCAGGCCTGGTGGTGACACTGTGGGAAGATGTATGTAATTGTAGGGACACAATAATCAAGGGATGTGGCACTAAGAAAGCCTGGGCCATGGATAAAATCACTAAACCCAGCTCTAAATCATCCGTACCAGCTGGCACTGCTGTGCAGACCCTAGGGCACACTGCGAGTTCAAGTTTTGACAATCCGGTTGATATACAGCGCAAGTTGGATATGATGCAGCGTCGGATAAGTACGACTGAGGTAAACGTTGCAGACCTGCAGGCTGCAGTCTCCATGCTCACCAGAGACCTGAAGCAAGTGAAAGTGAAGTGTGGGGACTTGGAGTCCAGATCCCGCAGAAACAATATTCTATTGTGGGTGTGCCAGAGGACGCTATCTGGGGCAATGTGGAGGTGGTATTGGTGACCTTTCTACGAGATCTGCTGGATGACCCAAGATGGTCCCCTCGCTTTACAGTAGAGCAGGTGCCTAGGGTGTTGGCTGCAAAGCCCAGGCCCAGTGACTACCCCGTCCTATTATCGTCCGCATTATGAGCTATCGAGGCCACAAACTAATTTTGCTTGCTGCAAGGGATAACCTCCTGGCCTGGCTGGCCTGATTGAACTTCCTTCTCACCGACCGACCCTCTTAGGTCCAACTGGGGCCTTTCCTCTCTTCTATCTCTCTCTCTACTTGTGGTGTTCCCCAGGGGTGTAACCTCTTTCCCAGGCTTCTCAACCACTACTTGGCACCCCTTACCCACCACAACCCTACTTTCTGTTCCAGTTTTCAGTGTTATGCGGATGACACCCAGCTCTCTTTCAGGCTCCCCTCAGCCACCCCTTCTCCTTCTCTTATACCAGACTATCAGGCCGCAATTCAGGAATGGTGTGCCGCCAACAATCTCTGCCTTAATGCCAGTAAGACTGGGATCCTCCTCATTGGAACACATACTCCCTCCTCTCTCTCTCTCTCTCTCTCTCTCTCTCTCTCTCTCTCTCTCTCTCTCTCTCTCTTCTCTCTCTCTCTCTCTCTCTCTCTCTCTCTCTCTAGCCACCCACAGTGGGCCCTCTTCCTGCTCCTTCCTGTGAGGCTAGGAACCTTTGCATCATCTTCAACTCCATCCTCTGCTTAACTCCTCACATATCTGACATCTCTGAGAAGTCAAACTATCAGCTGCACCTCCTCGGAATTATTCTTCCCTTTCTCACTTCCCCCAGAAGCTCACTGTCTCCAGAGCTCTGGTCTCCCCTAGGCTTGATTACTGCAACCGCCTCTTTCTAAATCGGCCTGCCTCTACTCTTCGACCTTAACAGAACAGGACTGTAAGACTTGTGCTTGGCCTCAAGCCCAGGGATCGTATCTCTCCAGCCCTGAAATCTCTTTAATGGCTCTCCATGGCTGCAAAGATCAAGTTCAAGACCCTCTGCATCGTCCACAAGGCTTTCTGGGGTCTGGGAGTGCTCTACCTCCAACTTTCTCTTCCTAAACATGTTCTTTCTCTAGCTCTCCGCTCATCCATCTCCAACTCTCTAAGGGTCAGACGCTTCTCCAAGCAGAGAGCTGTCAGCAGATCTCTGTCCTCGGCTGAGGCCTCTTCGTGGAACAGTCACCCTGCTTCTCTTAAAGAAGCAGACCCACCTGCGTTTCCGGAAGCAACCAATACCTTCCTTGTGCTTTCTCTCTTCCTCTCCCCTGCAGACATACCTGACTGCTCAGCGCACTGGTCACCAGGATACCCTCTGAATACGGGCCCAGGCACCTACATGTCCAGCTGCCCTTGCACTGCCTCCAGGCCATCCCAGCACTTAAGGGTCTGTACCTGCAACCCTACAGTCCATTCTCTTTGCACTAATGAGCTATTAGCTGGCTACACTTATTGAGTTACCTGCACTTCTCCCTCCCCCTCCACTCCCTGGCACATCTCGCCTTCCCTCTTCCCTGCACTTGCGCGATCTGAATGACACAATGCCTAGTAAGATCGTTGTTTTGTCCTCCCTTTGTTTCCCTTTTCTTGTCTTGTCGCACCTAAAAACACTTGTGTACAGGCGCGTTATAAATGCCATATCATATCATAAACAGGAATTGAAGCTGGGTTTGAATGTTCTCTGCATTTTTCCAGATTATACAGTTGCGGTGTAACAGGAGCAGCGCACATTTAAGGGAGTGAAGAAGTTGCTTAGGGAGCGAAATACTCCCTTTGCTATGCTACATTCTTTCCGCCTCAAGATCCAGCATAATAACAAATCAGTCTTTTTTACAGTTCTGGAGGAGGCAGTTTCCTTTATTGAGACACACATTCCGCTCCCCTTAACTAGGTCCAGCGGTCCCCCTAAGTGAACCTGAGTGGCAATTCATATGGTTAGAGATCCTATAGCGGATGAGTATGGTAATATGCATTGATGTGGGCCAGGGGAGGTAGCACAATTCTAATCCCTTCTGGGCATGGTTCTTGGCCCACTCTGCTCGGAACAGTTGTCCCCTATGCAGGTGCAAATGGTTGGTGTTATGTTGTGGGTGAGGGGAGGGGCATGGCTGTTGTTGCGGGGGCTGTGACGGTAGGAAGGGAGGCTGGGGTGGTTATTTGTTGGGTTAGAAATGATAAAAGGCACTTGGACAGAGTTTGCAGGAGGATGAAGGAGTCGGATGCTAGTCTGAAGTTTGACATGTGTATGCTATATTGGGCATGGCTCAGGCTGACGGGCTGAATTCTAAAGTTAAATTACTCTCAGCTGGAATGTTCGGGGATTAGGAAGCCCAGTAAAAGCATGGAAGATAATGGCCTATGTGAATGGGAAAGAGGTAATATTGTTTTTTTGCAAGAAACACACGTTGGCAAAACAGGCACATCTGTTTACACCGGGGTGGGGGAGGGGTGGGGGAAGCATACGTATTATACAACCTATTCCACTAGGGCTAGGTGGGTTGTCACTTTAATACACCGAAATATGCAGTTTGTGCACCTGGGGGCGAAGATTGATGAGGATGGGCGATTTGTGTTGGTGCACATGTTGCTATGTGTGCGAGAGGTATTATTGGCAAATGTATATGGTCCCAACGTTTTTAAATAACATATTTCAATTATGTGCACAATTCCTTGATGGCGCTGCTGATTTGTGGGAGTGACATGAACATTATTCTAAGTACATAATTACAGTTGGCAGAAAAAATTCACTGATCCACAGCGCTTGTGTATCACAAGAGTAGAGAGGGTACTCCAAGGCAGCAGGTGTCTGGGAGGTGTGGTTGTACTGCCTATACAAAACCACTGGTAAAAGTCAATGAAAACACAACGTAATTTTAATGTTAGATTACCACCTCTAGGCGGCAAAGACACTTTACATAGCCCCACAAAGCGAATATCCTCCTTGCTCTCCATTTGGTGCAACTTTTGCCGATGGTCTACAAGGGGATATTTCGCCTCCTGGCTACCAATTGTCACCAGATGTTCCCGGATCCTAATCTTGAGTGGCCGAATGGTGCTCCCGATATATTTAAGGCGACAGATACAAATAATACAATACACTACGTATTTAAAGTTACAATTAATGAATGATTTAATTTCATGGTCCCCTCATAGTCCAAAGGGGACTATAGATGTTTCAAATTTTAATTTGTACATGTTGCAACCTCCGCATTTATGAAAACCTTGTGTTCTAGCAGAGTGAAGCCAAGTCAAGGCCGGACTTGTTGTACTCATGTATGAAGGACATCATTTCTTTTTGAGCGACTTTCCCTTACTGTAAGTAATGCTAGGATTGGTGTCCAGCCAATTGGCTATATCAGTGTCAAGGTGTAGCGGATGCCAATGTTTCCTCAAAATCTTGTGTATTTTATAGCTATCAGAATTATACTTGGTGATCAACCTGATTTTATGAGTAGCCGGCGACTTAGTCTGGATTTTCGGTACTAATATATCTGCTCTCTTAAGCTGGCATACCGTAGTCAAAGCTTGGTCCACACAATTTTGTGATAACCTCTATTCAGGAAACGTGTTTTCATCAGAGTGCTTTCCTGGTCAAAAACCTACAATTGGGAACAATTTATCTTAGCGCGAATAAATTCCCCTTTGGGAATGCGTTAGGTGGAAACCTGTGCAGTTCCCTCTGGGACCACTGCAAAAGATTTAGGACTACAGGTGTTTGGCAGTAAACCCACTTGGTAGCAGTCTGTACCACACAGATTCACTTGGTAGCTGTGGCTGAGCAGTCAGACTTCCCTCAAGAAGAGTTAGACAGTATGTGGAGTATACAACATAGGGCAATTTACACAGTAGACCAAGCAAACACGGAACAAGGCTTCGGTGTAAAGATATATAGTTATTTATTTATAAACACACATCTATGAAAACACACTGGCACTAATACGGTAAACACTTCAAGCACAATTACTATAAGAAACATCAATCCCCCTAACAATAGTTCGACAAGTCTAGGTTCAACGGCACCACTTATTTGCAGACAGAGGTGAATGCTTTAATCTAGATGGCACTCTAGTATTCGTTAGGACGGGAGAGAAAAGGCAGGGTATGAAATCAACTCGGTCCCAACACTTTTACGAACAAATGCAAGGCAAGTAAGGCAGGGTCTACTGTAGATCGCAAAGTTCAGAGGCCAGGCCCACTCGGAGAGAGGCAAGGCGATATGTCCCAAAAAGTATCTCAGTGGAAATGCACTTCGAGTCTTTGTCGCAAATTGTTATAGAAAGATTGGACCAGTTCAGAACAGAAAGATAAGAAAGCTTGGAGGCAACCCAATGGAGAGGCGAGGATTCAGACACCTCACACTAACCGACACAAGGGAAGCCAGGCGGACACGGTACCTTGTTTGTGGAGAGACAGCTCCGGCGGGGGCAGTTGTTCCTGGTGGTGGATGCACGTCGGGGCTTTGCCAAGAGAAGAGATGATCTCGTCGTCAAAGGAAAGTTGAAGATCGTTGCACCACCAGGGAAGAGACCAGCCGCGGAGTGCTCCGTCACAAGGCACCACCTTTTGGTCGCAGTACAGGGGTAGTGGCTATCCGGTTGCCGGGGTGCTCTGCACGGTCAATTCTACCACTGCATCCTGCTACGAAGAAAAAGCAAAGGGGACTGGTTGTTCCCACCAGTCAGGGGAAGAGACTCTCCGGCGGGGAGATCTCCTCTGTCGTCGGGAAGTGGTGAGTCGGTTCAGCAGGGCTCCACCAGAGGTGTCATCGTTGCAGGTCGGCTCAGCTTTACCCTCGTCGGATTCTTAGGTCCTGTGGCGACTTCTGAAGATCCAGTCCCAAAAGTCCTGCTTTTATGCAGAAAACCCCCATTCATTCAGCCTAGCTGTCACTCAAAACACGCTAAGTGGTGAGCGGGGTAGCTCACCACTTGGGCCAATCACACCAGAGTGCGACTTGAGTTGGCAAGGCAACTCAGTCCAGGGTGCCTAAACCCCCTCCCACACCCCCTGTGGTACCCAGACAGAATGGCACCACTTTGGAGGGCCTCTGTGTAGAGGCCCGCCAAAAGTGGAACTAAGGGCTCAATCTTTGGTTTAGGAGTCACAGAGACGAACACAGACGCCATTTTACAAACAGAGTTCTGGCAGAAAATACCAACCGATAGATTTATTTAAGATAAATAAACCGGTGGTATGTTAGCGATTAACGAGAAAAAGTATTAACCTCCAACAATGGGAAGAATCCCATAGGGTTATATTCGGGGTCGAATATAACAAGTAGTTTCCACTGCCACCAGCCAAAACTCGACGAGGGGGGACGGGAGAGTGCCCCCTCAAATAACAGACCCAGGAGTAATCGAATTACCCCTACTAGTACGTCCACAATAGGATGGTTTGTACTAGTTCTGTTAGTAAATTTAGGTCTAGTAAAGCTAATGGTGACTTTACATGCCCAGGGAGACAGTAGTCAGTCCCCGGGTATGGAGTCTATGGTGGGGATCCTCTAGGACGCCCCGGTGTTACGGCACGTAGGGTGCGTTGTAACACACATAGCAAAACATATGAGACCCTATGGAGTAAAAGACCCCATAGCCCATAGAACACATTGACATTCAAAGGAATTACACACATTCATGTCCAAGAGTGGGAGAGTCCAAGAGTGAGACAAGAAAAAGAGTCTCACTCTTGGCAGGATGGAAAAAAATAAACTCCAGAAATCCAGCAAAGCTGCTGGGGGACTCACTAGGTTAGGAAATTCAGCCTAAACAGAGAATTCTCCCTAACAGAATGTTCGCTATGACATGTTTTTTATGGCAGCTTTCTGCATGCAGTGTTGCGTTTACAGATGTAGATTTGCGAAAGGATTTGGTAATAACACCATTGGGGGTTAGATTGATAGAAAGATCCAAAAAGTCTATATGCGTTTGGCTGTAAGTTGTTTGCACATAGGTTAGTTTCCGTGATTTAATTGTTGCGGTTTTCTTATTTCAGCCTTTCCGCACTTGCAAGGCCATTTGAGGTACGCATTTTAGTTTTCCCCTTTGGTTTCTTTTACTTTTCTAATTAATTTGGTACTTATAGCCTTGATTCTTCCTTTTGCAGAACTACATTCTGGCATTGTCCATTTCATTGTGAAGTCCTCTAAATTGAATTTAAGGTAATTTAGTTGTTTTAATTCTGGGTCTATGTGATAAACCTTATTTTGGCACAATTTTGTGAACCATTTTGTCTTCGATTGCGTTGCTTTAGCTACGTAGTTACCTTGAATTATGTCACATTGCTTTTTTTTTTACATGCTCTTTCCGGCTTTCCAACATTCTTCAATCAATCCAATTCTACAATTCGGGATATTTAATTTGCTTTTCAATATTATGCATGTTTATTGTGTTCCCACATTCTTTAATTTTAATTTTTGTGCACATTTTTATTATGCATTTTGCCAAACTACCTCTTACCTGCCCCTTTGTGTTTTACCTATACCCCCCTTTTTTCAAATTGCTCAATTGTTTCAATTTTGTTTGCGTGCTCAATATAATTTTCTTATTAATCTATGTGACTTAAGCCTCAGATGAAGTGCTGTCTAAGGCTCGAAACACGTGTCAGGCTTCTTTTCTTATGCTCCAAATAAATTCTTTGGAAATCATCCTTCAATCTATACATTTCCTTGGCGCAGAGAGACTGGGACCTTTCGTGTTTTCATTGACTATTTTAAGTACAACACTGGATCGCACCTCAGGTGCGCCTTGGTGCCTAACAGGAGCGCACAGACTATTCTGGCACATATGGCTGAGATGGATGTATTAGATGTGTGGTGTACATTGAATGGGCCTGGGAAGGAATATAGGTACTACTCCACAGTTCATGCTATGCATTCGAGAATTGATATGTGGTTGTTATCTAGTGCACTGTTACCAATGGTGGAGGGATGCTCGTTATATCCCTGCCCATATTTGGATCACTCTCCCATCTCGCTGACTATGCTTTTAGGTAAAGAAGATGGGGTGCGCCCTCCCGACCCCGGCGATTCAAGCCAGCTGCGTTACAGGATCCTATGTTTGTTACCAATTTACAGGAGCATATTGCTACCTATTTTGAGACGAATGATGGCTTGGTGAGCTTGGCGGCCACTTTATGGCAGGCGTTTAAGGCATATATGCGTGGGATAGTGATTTCACCTGAGTTTGGGGTTTTGAGGACAATAAGGAATGAGATGCGGTTTTACAAAGCAGAGCTATTGACGTTGGAGGCCCAATATTCCCAAGATCCTACTTCTGCTATGCAGCATCTGGATCTGGATGGATTTAGGGAAATGGCTGATAGAGAGATATGCTACTTAGATAGGCCTGCTAAGGTGATACGAGGAAGCTGGCAGGCTGGGTACGGTGCTTTCTCGGACCATCAGGGATGAATTAGGGAGTAGACTCATTCCGTGTGTTGAACGACTGGACGGTACAATGGCACATGTGGACCGGGATACTAATATGGTATTTTACCAGTTCTATTCTGCATTATGTATAGCAAAATCTACTGCGACCCCCCCCCCCAGAGATAGATAGTTATCTGAGTAGGATATCAATGACTCTGTTGTCAACAAGGGCCAGGGAGACGCTTTAAGCCACATTTATGGTTGAAGAAATTAAACTGGTGATAAAAGAGCTCCCTTTTGGTAAGGCTTTTGTGCAGAATTCTATAAAGATTTTACAACAAAATGATTCCCTTTTTGCTGCGTGTGTGGACTGAGGCATTGAGAGAGGGGCGGACTTACTGGAAACGCTACGCAAGGCAATTATTATCCTTTTACTCTAAACGGATGAACCGGCGAGTGACTGTGGGTCATACAGGCCACTGTCACTCATAAACACAGGCACTAAGATATCTATCTATCTGTATTCTTGTATTGCACCACTAACCCATAGGCCTCAGGGCGCACACAAAAGGAGGAAAGAGACAGACAACAAAAAACAATGTCAGACAGGGAAAACAAAGAGACATGGAGGCTTGGTGAACCCAAACCTCACAAAGACCAGCAGAAAGAGGAAAAGATAGCGGAAGACTGATTTCAATACCGAGAGGGCTATGCTAAAAAGACAGAAGAGACCTATCCTTTATCAAACAGGAAGGTCTTCAATTGCTTTTTGAAGATAGGCAGAGACTCACTATTAGTAAGGTATTTAGGGAGTGCATTCCAGAGAGCCGGGGCCCAGGAGTCAAAGCTAATACCCCCAAATCTTTTCAGGATAGATGGGGGCTGAACCAAGACGGTGTTGCTACTTGAGCGCAAGGAATGGGTGACAGGCTTCTTTTTGATCCTAGTAGCGAGGTAGGATGGAGCTTGACCATGAAGGCATTTAAACACAGTAGTAAGGCCTTTGTGGTGTAAGCGCTGTTTCACAGGAAGCCAATGAAGGCTGCGCCTGGCGTCAGAGACGTGCATGTTGCGCTTAAGGCCCATTACAGCGCGTGCTGCATTATTTTGTATAATCTGCAAAGTTTTAATGTTGGCCTGGGAGGTACCGATCATTAGACTGTTACAATAATTCAGCTTGCAGTTTACAATGGCGGCTGCAATCACAGCAAGGTTCTCTTTAGACAGATAGGGACGAATCTGCCATAGAAGCTGAATATAATGACACGAGGATTTGAGGTAATTAGCCTGACGGGTGAAGGATAGCTGCGGGTCAAAGTAAACTCCCAAGGTCTTTACAGACTTAGATACAGGAATTATATGTTGACCAATCAGAAAGTTGTCATATTTTGTGTCAAGTTTCATTAGTTTTTTCTGGGTACCTAAAATCAACAGCTCTGTTTTTGCATTGTTGAGGGCCAGTGAGTTTAATGCCATCCACTTCTGGATTTCAGTGAAGATGGAGTTAATATACTCTACATCTTTTAGATACTCACCAGTGAGTTTAATAACAACCTGCGTGTCGTCAGGGTAATTGGCAAAATAAATGCCTAGGGCTGACAAAAGAGCGCAGAGAAGACAAGAGTAGATATTAAAGAGAAGAGGCGAAAGAGATGAGCCCTGTGGAACACCACATAATAGTAAGGAAGCCATGGAGTGAGCATTATCCTTAGTAACTCTCATGTTCCGTGGACCCAAAAATGATTTGAACCAGGCAGAGGCTTCAGGGGAACATTTGGGATTGTGATTAGTCTATCCGCCAGTAATTGATGATCGACTAAATCGAACGCAGCGGATAAGTCTAATAATAATAACAGGGCAGTATGCCCTTTGTCAACAAGACCAGCAATGTAAGATTTTAAATCTAACAGTGCGGTCTCAGTCCCATGATTGGGGCGAAACCCAGATTGTTGTGAGGCTAGAATATCATGTTCCTTGACAAAAGTTTGGTATTGACAGTAGGCAATCTTGTCTATGATTTTCAGCATAAAGGGAACATTAGTGATTGGGCGATAATTTCCTGCCTCTGCAGGATCCAGATTTTCCTTCTTAAGCAGAGGAGTGACCCATGCTTCCTTTATGTTTTCGGGGACATATGATTCACTGAAAGATCTGTTAACAAAGGTAGTGACCCATGGGGCAAGGGTATGGATATGATCTTTGAATAAGGAGGCTGGAAAGACATCTCCCCTACAGGAAGTGTGTTTGAGTTTTGAGACGGTGTCGATAACTTCTGCTGTTCAAACAGGTTTAAAGGTAAAGGCATGAGAATCATTGGGCGAATCCATGTTATCTAGAATGGATGCGGTATTAGTCAATAATTTGACCTGAGAATTAATGTTGTTTTGATGAGTTAGAGTTTTATTAGTGAAGCTGTTGTGGATGTTTTGACACCAAGCACTGTCTGCCAGGGGCAATGAAATGGTAGTACAACCTTTAAGCTCCTGGAGAATAACAAAAAGCTCTTTAGAGCTAGATTTGGCTTTAGAAATCCTGGAATTAAGATGCAATTCTTTTGTTGAACGAATAAGAGATTTATAATGTAGAAGAGCCTGCTTATAGGCGTTCAGACTAGACTCAGATGGTTGTTTGTGCCATTGTTGTTCCATTTGGCGTTTTTTAGAACGGGCCTCAGTAATTTCAACTGAGAGTGGAGTATAGGGAGCATTTTTTATATGCAAAAGTTATAGCGAGGCAACTATCCCCTTTGATGCCACATATGGTACATGTTGATCAATCTGGCTTTATACCGGGCCGATCAACGGCTTCGAAGATTAGGTTTGTATGTTTTATCTCAAATCCCGTTGTGGCCATCTTCTTGACATGCAGAAGGCGTTTGACACAGTCACCTGGCTCTTCTTGTTTCGAGTTCTTGCCAGTTATGGCTTTGGTCCCAACTTTATTGCATGGGTTCGACTACTGTATACACAACCATGAGCGTGAGTGTGCAAATGGCAGGTTATCACCTGTTCTGGCATTAGGAAGTGGTACAAGGTGGGGCTGCCCCTTTTCCCCCTGTTAGAACCTTTGGAAGATCTGATTCAGGACAAATTTCAGAGGGCAGGCATATGTTATGTTATGTTATGTTATGTTATTATGCTTGTACCGCGCCAAAGCCCGTGGGCATCCAGGCGCCAAGAGACAGATATAGTGATGGAAGCTACTTGCAGGGGTTCATACTAATTAAAAAGGTACATTTTCAGTTGTTTCCAGAAGGCAAGAAGGTCCTTTGTCTTGCACAGTGGTGCAGGCAGGACATTCCATGCCTTGGCTCCTTGGGTGTGAAAGGCCCTTCCGAAACCACGAGATTGTTTCACCCGGTGCTGTACCAGTAAGGAGTCTTCTGCTGACCTTCGGTTTCTTTTAGGCTGGTAAATGCTAACAACGTCTTTTAAATAGATGAGATGGGTGCATTGCCAAAGATGCATTTGTGGCAGATAGTTAGCAGCTTAAACTGAATTATGGCTTCCACAAGCTTTCTAGCTGCGGTTGTAGGTTCTGAGCGCTTCATCTGAAAGATGATGCAGATGGCTTTATTCTGTATTTATTGTAGTTCTTGGATATCAGCTTTACCTGCACCACCTAAAAGTGCATTACAGTAATCCACTCGTGGCAGAATGATGGCTCTCATGAGTTAAGTACGATTTTCGACTGAGACCAATGGTGCAACCTGCCTAAGCACTTTGCGATGATAGTTAGTGCTAATAGTGATGGCTGCAACATGGGATTCACAATCTAAGCTGTTTTCCATAAATGTGCCCAAGGTTTTTACTTGCAGCACAACGTTGATATGGCTGCCATCTATCCTAAAGCCAGTATACTCCTGGCCCAGCTTAATGTGTGCCTGACGGGGACCAAATAGCATGAGCTCAGTCTTTGTGGCATTCAGGAAGAGCCAATTTGTGGACATCCACTGTTTTATCAGTTGGTATACCGTATCTACCGTGCGTTGGTCCGCATCATGATTGTCAGTGATGTCAAGAACCAGCTGAAAGTCATCAGCGTAATTACAGAAAAAGGTCTGAGAAAGATCTAATTCGTAGCAGAGAGGGAAAATATGAATGTTAAATAACAGTGGGGAAAGACATGCCCACTGAGGTACTTCACACGTTATAATTTGTGGCTTAGAGGCACTGTCCCCCCCAATGCACCTGTGAGCAGCGACCCTCCAAAAATGATCTCAACCAGGCTATGGCATTAATGGAGAGGCCTCCAACAGTCTGCATTCTATCAAGTACAATTTTGTGATCTAGCAAGTTGAAGGCTGCTGATAGATCCAACAACATCAGCAGCCCCAACTTGCTATCTTCTAGTTTGGAGAGCATAAATGACTGCAGGTCCAGAAGGGCACTCTCCGTGCCATGGTGACTTCTGAACCCCGACTGCTTGGCGTGTAGTATGCCAGCCATCTGCACATGGGCCTGTAGCTGGATGGTTGCTACCTTATCTATGAGTTTAAGAAAGAACAGACTATTGGTGATTGGTCTTAAATTGGCTGCATCAGTAGGATCTAGTCCTACTTTTTTCAACAGGGGTGATGTCGTGACTTGCCACGTAGTGAAGAGTATTGAGCCTCTGTCCACAAATCACCCACAGGGAGAGAAAAGATAAACACTCCCTGTGCGAGCTTTGAGGCCACAGGTGGTTGTTGGTTGTAGAATCAGGTGGCGCCGAGGACTCCAGAGGCTGTTGGAAGGAAGTCGGGATTAATACAGGCAAAGACAGTGCTTTTAGTTAAGAGTGAATAAAGGATACTTTCTTACCTATGTTCAGTGGAAGGGAGCCTGAGGAATTGGTGCAAGGGAGCGCCGATGATTCAAACAGTCAAGTACCTGGAGGTAGGTACGAGCTGACCACCAGTAACCCGTAATGATTTCCAAGAATGAACAGAAGGAAGGTCGTAACAATCCAAGGGTCAAAATCCAGGTTGTAGCAAAGTGAAACGATAGGGAAAATCCAAAGCAGTCCGTTATGCGTAAGCCAAAAGTCCAAAGTACCAGTATCCGTGCAGAGTATCGGCAACCGTATCCAAGGAGCAAGAGTTAATCAAATCCGTGAGAGTAAGCCAGAGGTCGAAATCCGATGAGGTCAAAAACAAGAGTCAAGAACGCCAAACAGTGTTAGAGAACAGCTGTGAAGCGGCGAGTGATTCAAAGCTCCCGGCTTTTATGCGAGCCGCCTCCCGATCACGTGAGTGGGGCTCCGTGCACGTGATCGGGAAGCTGATGTGAAACCAGGAAGCAATCGTGATCGGCTGTTCCAGCCCGATCGCAATCTCCATGGCAGTTGCCATTGGAGACGAGGAAACAAACCACACCGTCCTCTGCGTGTGGTCCGCGACCATCGGTGATGGCGACTCCCCTGCACCGTAGGTGATGGGACATGAGGAGGGTTGGGCTGAGAACCGGGGAGCTTGACAGTACTTTGTATCGGAGTGTTATGCAAGGTGTTGTGTGGGTGTGTGACTGACCTATTGTGCATAACAGGTGAGAACGATATATTCTTTATCGACTGGGGGTATAACACCTGTTCAAAAAGAAGTGTTTGCAAATCTACAGAGGAAGGACGCAAACAGTTCCTTATGTTCCAGAATAAGTTTAGATGGAAGCAGTTCTCCAGGGCAATTAGTAGGGTGCATCGATTTAAGAATATTTATCATTTCGGCTGCAGTAGATTCCCTAAATATAAAGCCTGCTGCTGACCCCGATAAGGTAGCACTGTCAGAAATATTTATTTATTTATTTATTTATTCGTATTTGTTGAGCGCACAACAGCCCGAAGGCATCGTGGCGCTTGTTACAGCAGGTCATCATAGCTTAGTTACATACAGAGCAAAGTCATGGCTTAGTTAGAGACATAGAAGGTTAGTTGAAAAGGGCTGTTTTCAGGTTTTTTCTGAAAGCATAGTGGGATGTTTCGGCCCTGAGAGCATTGGGTAGAGCATTCCATAGCTTAGGGGCAAGATATGGGAAGCTAATTCCACCTGCTTTAGCTTTATTGATGCGTGGTACTCTGAATTGGTTGGTGTAGCATTGTCTGGTGGGCCTGGTAGAGTGTGTACCAGAGAGCGTGTTAGATAAGTATGAGGGTGCAGTGTGGATGATGCATTTGTGTGTGGTTGTAAGGATTTTGAAAGTGATGCAATCTTTGACTGGGAGCCAGTGAGCCATCTTTCTGGCTTGCGTGATGTGGTCCCTTTTGGGTAACTGAGAGCTGCTCTTAGTGCGTTATATTGTGTAGTTTGGAGCCTAGATAGATTTATTTTTTTAGGTGCCAGCCAGGAGAGCATTGCAATAATCCAATTTGGCTCCAATAGTAGCTCTGTCAATGGATAGGCAGTTGTCCCTTGTTAGAAACGGTTTGATAGCATTAATAAGTTTAGTGCTGTGCGCGGAGGCAGACACGATCGTACTGACTTGTTTATCCATCAACAGTGTGGCATCGAAGGGGACTCCTAGAGTTTTAACAGATGATAAGACTGGGATGGTACAGTTGTCGATATAGAAATTCGAGTAGAGCACGTCTAGATTGGCAAGTGTGGATTTTTGGACAAGGATAAGGATTTCGGTCTTATCCCCGTTGAGGCATAGACCGTTAGAGGCCTTCCAGGCTTGGATGGTGGAGTAGATTTGCTGAAGAGTAGCAGCATCTTAGTGGTAAATCCCTGTCATGGGAAGGAGCACCTGGGTATCATCAGCATAGTTTGTATATGTGCTCCCAAGTGTGTCCGGTTTGTCAAAGAGTGGCTTAGTTAAAAGATTGTAGAGGGTAGGTGCAGTACAGAATCCCTGGGGGATACCACAGTGAATTATGGTGGGTTCGGCATTAGCCGTATTGGAGAACACTTTCATCGCTCTTCCTTCAAGGAAGGAAGTGATCCAAGTTGCAGCATGGTTGGAGAAGTGCGCAGCATGTGTGAGGTGGTTGGTGAGGGTGTTGTGATCAACCTGATCGAAGGCTGCTTAAAGGTCGAGGAGGAGGAGGAGGACAGGTCTAAGATCTGCGTGATTTGATTCTTTAAGTCTAGTAAAGCAGTTTCTGTGCCATGCCCTGTGCGGAAGCCTGACTGTCTCTTACCTAAGATGGAGTTGGATTCAAGGTACAATTAGATCTGCAGGTGGGCGGCCTTATCTAGGATTTTAAGGAGAAATGGGAAGGTTGTAATGGGTCGGTAATTATTAGGTTGCACAGGGTCTGACATTTTGTTTTAGGAGTGGGCGCACCCAGTCCTCTTTAAGGCTGTCAGGGACTATGCCTGTCTTAAATGAAGCGTTGATGAAGGCGGTAAGGAGAGGAGCTAGAGGCTCAGCACATTCCTTGATGTTTTTTGGGGGGCATACATCGCCTTTGCATTGAGATGGTTTGAGGGGTTTTTAGGATGTCTATGACATTTGCTTCAGTGATTTCAGAGAATTTGAATTCAGAAGCGTTACTGTTTTCGAGGGTGGTCTGAGTCTGGGGCGAGTGGTTTTGGATTGCCTTAAAGTGTTTTGCGATTTTGTTTTGGAGGAGGTCTATTTTTTTTAGCATAGCCTTTTGTATGGTATGCTGGTGCACCAAGCTTGATCTTTAACTATCTCATCGGTGCAGATAGGGGGAACAGTAAGTTCTTTAACAATAGTAAAGAGTTCCTTTGTTTGGTAGTTGGCCTCTAAAATACGATGATTATGTGCTTCAGATTTAGCCTTGAAGATGGAGTCTTTGTATTTTTTTGTGATGTTTTGGAAGCTAGCTTTAGTAGAGTCACAGGGGTTAGATTGCCAAGTTTTAAGTGCCTGACGCAGATTCTGGAGTTCCTCTGAGAACCAGTAATTGGTGCGGAAGGATTTTTTCCCTTTTTTATTTTCTAAGGGTGCAACGGTGTTAATTGCCTGCCTAAGGATGTCTTTGAAAATCTCTGCTAGGGTGTTAGGGTCCGGTGAGAATGGTGGTGCTAGGCAAGAAAGGTCTAGAGCTGCGCAGATGTTATCTGCCATGAATTTTTTTGAGCTTCTAGCTATGGTAGCAGGAGCGGCTATAATGGTTTTAGTGCGTGGAGATACTAGGATAGAGAATTGTAGGCAATTGTGGTCTGTTCATGGAAGGGCTGTGTTGGGGGTGATATCTGAATCACAATTATGGTCTATGACCCAATCTATGATGTGGCCTTTGGAGTGAGTAGGAGATGTGATTTTCTATGAGAAGCCTAGGTCAAAGAGGTCTTTGGTGAGAGAGATGGCGGTTTTATCAGTCTTGTCATTGAAACCCAAGTTGAGGTCGCTTAGGAGCCAGGGTTTTAGTAATTTTTTTAATGTTATTTCCGAGGAGGTGGGTGATTTGACCTTGGAAGATAGTGGGGGGGACCCGGAGGTCGATACATGACATGGATGTTAATGGTGTCATTAGGGGAGAGTGATAATTTGGCTGAAAGGATGTCTACCTTGTGTTTCCCTTGGTGAGGTATGGGTCTAATAGCTAAAGTTGCTTTGATGATTAGTGCAACCCCTCCTCCTATTTTAGAGAGCCTATCTTGTCTTAGGATTGAGTAGCCTTCAGGCAAAGCAAATGTAATGGTGGGGCCTGAGGCTTCATGAAGCCATGTTTCTGTGATAGCTAATATATCTAAATCCTGACTGGTGATTAGATAATGTACTTCTATTGCATGAGCTTTAAGCAGGCATACGTTAAGTAGGGCGCATTTGAGATGCCGTGATTGAATGTTCTTGTTTGGGGGAGGCAGGGGGTCCTGTGTAGAGGAGGAGGTATGCTGTTTGCTGGTGTGGAATCTAGGTAGTAGGTCGAGCAACCTGGAGTTGAGCGGTTTGTGTGTAGTTAGGTTAGGGTGACTAGTGTTAGATATGTGGGTGCGTGACCCTATGCGGGAGTTTCTATATGCCGTCTGAGTGGGCGCAGCAGGGATGTTCATAGGGAGTGTGCGAGATCTGAGTCTGAGCAGTCTGTGCTGGGTGTCAGCTGTGTAAGAGACTGCATGGGTCATGTGGTGAATGTGGTGTGTGGTAGTATGCATGGTGATCATCGTGTGGAGTAGGGCGGGTTCTACCCTGTCCTGAATGAGTGTGTTCCTAAAGGTGAGCACAGTGCCTAGTATGCATATGTAGAGTGGTAAGGTGAGCATACTGAGATAAGGGTGGCAATACCTTTATAGCTGAGATGACAGTTAGATGAGCTAAGCGTTGGAAGTGTGGTAGGGTAAGGCTGGCAAGTGAGTAATCTAACAGTATGCGGTCATGCCTCGCAGCGCTGGTAGAGTGTGTTGTGAGGGGTCCTAGTGTATGCCTTTACAGATACCAGTGGTATAAACTAAGCAGGTGATGCTAAGTAAAGGACAAACAAGACTGTGCTAGGTAGGCAAGAACATTTCCTGAGTACATGTGTAAGTTGACACAGTTAAACATTTCCTGAGTACATGTGGCACAGTTAAACATTTCCTGAGTATATACGTAAATTGGCACAGTTAAACATTTCCTGAGTACATGTGTAAATGTACGCGGTTATGCTAGCATTTCTTCAATACACCGGCTAGTAAAAAAGACATGTGTTTGTTGTATGTAGCAGTGTCTAGGGGCTACCAAATCACTTACACATATGGGAGCAGATCATTCATTGATAACAACAGTAGTAGTAACAGGTTCCAGAGTATATAGTTTGGTATCAAGTATCAAGTACTGTTAGTCAGTAGGCCTGGAAGGCAATATGTGCGTGGAGACACTGGTGTGTGTGGAGGTCGGTATCCCAAAGGTGCGCTGTTAAATAGGTTGGTAGGTATGAGTCTTAACCTGAATGGGCGAGTAGGACAGTGTCAGCAATGTTGAGGCTTAGCTTACCTTAAGGGTATGCATGGTAGCATTTCCTGGCCCCAGGCTCCTTAGGCTCAGACAGGCTCAAGACAGGGGAAGCCTTCGTGTGCAGTGCCTTAGTGTGGAGGGCCGGCTCTCGCCTGCCAACTCTGATTGGGCAAGAAGAACGGGGCAGTGGCCAATCGGTAGCCGTGTTTGTGCAGCTGAGGAAATCAGGAAGCTGAAGGTCGCTGGGAACGGCGGACAGCCATCTTAGAATAGATATGCCTCATGGTAGGCAATGGAGGTTCACTTGTAGATGGGCGGAAACTGGCTGGAAGGCGAACAGTTGCACACTTGCGGATTCTGCCATGCCATGTTATTGAAAGCACGGCGGTTCAGACATCAGAAGATAAATAATTGAATTCACTTCAATTTAAAGTGCGGAGGGGCCCTGCGGCTTACCGGGCAACAGGTAGTTGCAGAGGCCTTTTTTCATCACTGCTCCTGCAGTGATGAGGGTGAGAGCTCCTGCTCAATCACGGGCTGAGGGATAGAATCCGGTTGAATATTTAACACATTTATGCAAATATGAAATGGATCAGTAAGCACTGAAGTGGATGTTAATAAAGGCAATGGAAATGCCAATGCTTCTTGCTTGATTTTATCTTGAGCTTTCAGTAATATGTCTGCGAAAGCCTTCTGTACCCGATCACAGTCTTCAACTGTGGGTTTTATGGGAGGACTGCAAGCAGTGGGGTTTCCCCAAGATCTAAAAAGGCGGAAAAGTTCCTTCGTCTGATCTCCACCTGAACTGATTTGATTGTTGTAAAAAAAAGTTTTCTTTGCCTCAACAATTTCGGGTTTATACTGCTTCTCTTTGCGTTTCCAATCTAACAAGTTGGTGGTAGAGCTATCCTTGCGCCTGATATGTTCGGCCTGCCTTTTGCTGGCCCTTCGTTGTGCAGGGAAGGGGAAAACTATTTATGGTGATTTGGTAGGTCTCTGACCAATTTATCTTTCTTTGGCGCAAATTTGTCAAGCATTTTGGTGGTCTCCTTGTTATAATTGTTTATAAGCGTCTCAGGATCTTCGGAGTCTTTTGTTTTGGTCATCAATGTTTGCATATACTTAGCTAAGATAGGAGTAGTAATACTCTTTAGGTTTCAAGCTTTAACTGTATGCGTGGGTACATGCACTCTACGTGTTAGGGCAGGAAGACTTAATACACACGTGACAAAGGAGTGATCAGACCAAATACATGGGGCCTCATTCTGAGTATGGTGGTAGGGGGTTAACGGCACCGGTAAGGATGCCGGTGCCGTTAACCCCCTACTGTCACATTCCGAGGTCCCTTAGCGGGTCCCACCAGGAACGGCTGGTCTGACCAGCCGTCCTTAGCTGGACCCATTAAGGGACCATGAAGCTAATAACGGGCCCGCAATTTGCAGGCCTGTTATTAGCTCCTTCCCCATTTCCATTGAGCTCTATGGGGGCTTAAATGGGAATGGGGAATGGTTTTCTGAATGGGGACTTACCGGGTCCTCCAAGGGAATGACCCGGTAAGTCCCCATTCAGAGACACTGAACACGGACTCAGGTTTGGAGGCAGCCATGGTGCTAATAGCACCATGGCTGCCTCCAAATCCGGAATGACCCCCATGGTGTGGTCATGATGTCTCCAACCTGTATGTTATCACTGCCGATCCAATCCAATATGTGGCCCTGATTGTGCGTGGGGTCCACATTATGGATTATGACTTGGTGATTTCGTAGCATTTTTTCCAATGCCAGCGCTTTTTTATCCCTTTTATCACCTTTCCAGCAGTTAAAATCACCCAAAATGACCAATCCCCTATTGGTGATCATCATAGGTGTATGTCAAGCCCCCCGGATTCCTATGGCATTCTTATGCCCATGGGAGAAGCCCGTGGCGCCTGTCCTGGCGATTACATCAACGCCGGCATCATCGCCGGTAAAAACTACATCTCCCGATAGGTCTTGCGCTTGGCAGGAATCCTTGGAACGCTTTTTTCCTTTGCATGCGTTCCACGCCTCTTTTTTCTTTACTTCCTATATCTAGCCATTCCCCCAGAAAGCCGGTGCTCCTAAACCGTTGTGTTACGCGAGCAGCGCTTCTCGGAAGAAGTTTTTCTACTTGTTGTATACCTGGTTACTGACTTCTGTTTACCCCATTTGACCTCGTTACCTGGTTTCTGATTCTGTTTTGGCGCCTGTCTGATCTGTCCTCCCCTGCTCGACCACGGAACTCGTACCGGACTGTCTTGGGATTCCGCTTCTCATGTCTGGCTCCCGGCTCCTTCTCTGATCCCTATCCCTGTATCCCTTACCCGCTCCTGGTTACCCGCTCTTCGAACGAACAAGAAAATACCCTGCATTCCGGTGTTGAGAAAGGAAACACCACATCTTTTTCTTCCTGAATCCTGTTTTTCTGCACTGAGAAGAACAGTGCGGACCGCCTACACCTGGTGACATTCTAGCTTGGTTTTGTTTTTGGATTTTGGGACGCTCTGCTGTTTGCATCACTTTCCTCTGGATTTTTGGGACGCTCTGCTGTTTGCATCACTTTCCTTTGGATTTTGGGACGCTCTGCTGTTTGCATCACTTTCCTTTTGATTTTGGGACGCTCTGCTGTTTGCATCACTTTCCTTTGGATTTTGGGACGCTCTGCTGTTTGCATCAATTTCCTTTGAATTTTTGGGACGCTCTGCTGTCTGCATCACTTTCTTTTGGACTTTGGGACATCAGCGACACTAACCTTGGCACTCTCTGTAAGTCGCCGTCTGACCCTCGCCCACATCTGGTCTTGTGTGTTATCACAAGTAGGTATTCCGCAGGAAAAAAGGAATACACAGGTAAGCTTGTGGGTCTCGGAGGGTGTAGAGGGGTTGGTTTTTGCCATCAACGAACGGTATGTAATATTTACCTTGTTTGTTTCTTCCCTCTAGCTCCGCTGTGCGTTCCGCCTTTTTGCCTGAGCCCTTGGCCTGACAGGTTTTATTACCCTGCAAGCTGTGCTCTCAAGAAGGAAGTCTGAATTACTTCAGTGGCATCTGGTCCAAGTGGTTTTCCAGACTTACGGTGGAACATACGGAGTACGACAGATTTAGGAGCCTAATATTGGTGCCTGTCTGTTTGTGATGGATCCTAATGCGGATCCCATGGCTGCTATGATGCAGGCCTTTACCACGCTCCGCACAGACATGGCAGCAGCACATGCTTCTCTGCATCAACGAATGGATGTCATGCAAAGCTTTGTGCAGCCCTTGCCTGCGGATGAGGAGTTTGGGGATGCTCCCGCTCCTGTACCGCCAACCGTTCCTCCGACACCCCAAGCCGGGTTAGCTCCGGTGGTACTACCTGGTCCTTTTCCATTGGCCCCACCAGAACGCTTCACGGGAGACCCCAAAAGGTATAGGACACTTATCAATCAATGTCGTCTACATTTTCTATGCCGTCCTTTGGCTTTTCCCAATTCCACAACAAAAGCAGCCTTTGTGCTCTCTCATTTAGGGGGTATGGCTGCGGCCTGGGCAAATCCGTTACTGGAGTCTGATGACCCTGTTTTGTACGATTTCAACGCCCTACTAGTAGCAATGAACCTGGTTTTTGATGCCAGATATAAAGCTCAGGCTTCAGACCTATAGTTTCTGGCGCTGTCTCAGGGTAAACAACCCCTTTTGGCGTACCTAGCCCGGTTCAATCAGTTGGCTGCAGAAACTTCTTGGCCTGAACAGAAAAAGGCAGCAGTCTTCTATAGGGGTTTGTCAGACGAACTTAAGGACGCATTATCTGTTGTCCCCTCTGTTCCTTCAGTATTTACTGATTTGCTTGATTTAGTGTTGCAGGTAGATGCTCGTCTGCAACAGAGGCGTGGAGAACGCCGATGCCCTGAACTACGCCCTGGTAAACCTGAATTGGTACCCTCTCCAGTCCCTGGGGATATAGAACCCATGCAGATTGGGGCAGTAAAAGGTCCTCTCTCGAAGGCAGAGAGAGAGAGAAGACTACAACACAATCTATGTCTGTATTGTGGACAGACAGGACATTTCATTCACGTATGTCCTAAACGCCCTGTTAACGGGCGGGAAACGCCACCACCCGTCCCTAAATCGAGCCGATGTGACGGGTCAGTCTTGCAATGGCTCACTTCTCTGTCCAGCTGCCACACATATATACTTGGATATGTCCTTTCTATTGCCCAACTCGCAAACCTTTTCTAGTCCAGTCATGATAGATTCCGGGGCTACCGGTAATTATATGGAGGAACAAGCGGCAGTAACCCATGGTATCCCGGTAGACCCTAAAGACAAACCAGAAGCTATCTATGCAGTAGATGGCTCCTGTCTGGTTTCGGGTCATGTCACAAAACAAACACAACCTTTGCAAATGAGTACGGCGGAAGGGCATACTGAACACTTGTCTTTCGATCTTATCTCTGCACCTCAGTTTAGGATTATTCTGGCCCTCCCTTGGTTGCAAAAACATAACCCCATCATTGATTGGGTGAAACAAACAGTGATTTTTTCCTCTCCTTTATGTAAGGTGGATTGCTTTCCTGGTCAAGGGATGCCTCTCCCCTCTCCATGCCTGGCTCTAATATCAAGCACACGCACTGTTAATGCAACTAATAAGGCGGCACCTGAAATACCTTCTGTATACCAGGATTTGGTTGAGGTGTTTGACAAGGGTCTGTCGGAACAACTCCCGCCTCACCGGGAATATGATTGTCCGATTGATTTGGTACCCAATGCCATTCTCCCTCACGGGCGGATATATTCCTTGGCACGACCCGAGGAGGAGCACTTAAAGGGGTACATTGAAAAGTCTTTGAGACTTGGTCACATAAGACCTTCCCGTTCTCCAGCTGTGTCTCCGATCTTTTTCGTCCCAAAGAAGGAGGGGGATCTCCGCCCTTGTGTGGATTACCGTGCACTCAACGAGGTGACTATAAAAAACCAATATCCATTAGCCCTCATTTCGGAATTACTGGATCGCCTCACTACCGCCAAAATCTTTACGAAATTGGGTTTGAGGGGGGCCACAATTTAGTGAGGGTGCGCACAGGCAACGAGTGGAAGACGGCCTTTAAGTGCAAATACGGCCTCTTTGAATACCTGGTGATGCCGTTCGGCCTATGTAATGCCCCCGCAACATTCCAACACTTCGTCAACGACATCTTTCGAGACCTGTTGGATGTTTTTGTTGTGATATACCTGGACGACATATTAATATTCTCCGAAACATTATCACAGCATGAGGAGCATGTACGGACAGTATTAATCCGTCTTCGTGAACACGGTTTATATGCGAAAGCCGAAAAGTGTGTCTTTCACGTTTCCTCTGTGGAATTTCTGGATTTCGTGATATCATCCCAGGCGATTCACATGCATGATGCAAAGATTCGAGCAGTCCTTGACTGGCCTACTCCTACCTCGCTTAAGAGTTTGCAGTCCTTCTTAGGATTTGCTAACTTTTATAGACGCTTTATTGCATCATTTTCGTCTATTGTAGCCCCGTTGACACGTCTTACCAGCCCTTCAGTTCCCTTTTGTTGGGATACTCAGGCCCAGGTCGCCTTCCAGACCCTGAAAGAGGCATTTTACTACGGCCCCAGTCCTGCTACACCCAGATCCCCTACTGCCTTTCATCATTGAGGCTGACGCCTCTGCCATTGCCCTTGGGGCTATCTTGTCTCAGAAATGTCCCACAACTCGACTGTTTGCATCACTTTCCTTTGGATTTTGGGACGCTCTGCTGTTTGCATCAATTTCCTTTGGATTTTTGGGACGCTCTGCTGTCTGCATCACTTTCTTTTGGACTTTGGGACATCAGCGACACTAACCTTGGCACTCTCTGTAAGTCGCCGTCTGACCCTCGCCCACATCTGGTCTTGTGTGTTATCACAAGTAGGTATTCCGCAGGAAAAAAGGAATACACAGGTAAGCTTGTGGGTCTCGGAGGGTGTAGAGGGGTTGGTTTTTGCCATCAACGAACGGTATGTAATATTTACCTTGTTTGTTTCTTCCCTCTAGCTCCGCTGTGCGTTCCGCCTTTTTGCCTGAGCCCTTGGCCTGACAGGTTTTATTACCCTGCAAGCTGTGCTCTCAAGAAGGAAGTCTGAATTACTTCAGTGGCATCTGGTCCAAGTGGTTTTCCAGACTTACGGTGGAACATACAGAGTACGACAGTGTAACGATGTTAACAATATCCTCATTAAAGCTATCCGAATCCTCAGAAGGTCTATAAAGAAGAACTAGATTCAGGGTAAAATTGGGATTGAATGTCATCTTAACATGAATAATATCACTCCCTGTGCATTCAATTTTAACCTCATAGAATATTAATGATTTTTTAAATATAATGGCCACTCCTCCCCCGACAGTCCCTTCTCAGTGTTTCCCAAGGAAGACATAGCCGGGGGGGGGATCATCTGCTCTATGGTGGGTCCATGCGAGTCAGTGAGCCACATCTGGCTGAGACATATGATATCTAACTTCTGTTCCTGGATATAATCATGTATATCTAATGTGTGTTTTACCACAGAACGGGTATTCAGTAGTGACACGTTGAGCGCCGAGAATTGGATATCAGTCCCCTGGCCAGACGGAGTGTTAGTAATGTGGATGTCAAGGGCATGCTCCTGTGGGAGGCTAACAGCCTTACCTGGGGTTGCCATGAAGCCTGCGGGTACCGAGGACATCAAGATGGTGTGGCCATGTCTGCGCGTCCCTGCACACACTCGCAGTTCCGTTCACGCAGGCGCATTTGCGCCAGAGGATGGACTAAATGGAAACGCATACCATTGGAGGGGAAGTCTGTGGTCTTGTCAATCTGGAAAAATGAATACCCTTCATTTCAATGATAGACGTAACTTGATGGCCGTGGGCCAACCGTCTCATGCACCGAATTGGAGAAATATGAACTGCTATGCTTGACAGACGAGCGGCCATTTTAAATGTAGTAAGAATCGCCATTTTGCTTGTTAACCATTGCTCATTGCTTTTTGTCTAAAAACTGCTTTGCAGCTTGCAATTCTTGCGGATTCTGCTTACTCTGCTCAACTGTTAACATTGTTGTCTGAATATGAAAGGACAAGGTCGCAGGACTGAAGAGTTTGCTGAAACTCCTCATGAGTAGCCCAGAGAGGAATGCCCACGCTCCCTCTCTGTAGCCTTGGGAGGAAGCTGCAGGGCATTTAATCACTTCACAGCTGCCAGCCAGTATCGTACGATGGTAGAATATGTTAGAATAATACAGTTAAAGGCTTGAATTATGCTTCTCTTACGGCCCCCCTTCGCAAAACCCTTTAGAACGTGTCGGCTCCCAGGACACGAATAGTACCTCATAGATAGCAAAGCTTGGAATGTGGCTCTTCCCCCGTGTACAGATTGCTTCCAAGAACAAAACACCGGTGTTCTAAAAGATGCCTCTGCACTTTCTAAATTGCACATTGTTACTAGAATAGACATCAAAAGCATTATAATCGTCATACTCGTCGGATATGTCCATCGTCATCCCGAGTTCAAAGGAACTTAATACAGAGGGGTGTTGAACATGACTTTGCTGATTGTATGATATGCATTTTGTATATATGTAACTGATGTACGTAATTCGCTCTCTTGCTTCCCTCGAGGTCTAGGAAACTCACGTTGCGGGGCGTGAGATCAGAATTGGCCAATTGATACTATCTTTTGCTTGCAATAAACCCTAGCGTTGGGAATTTGAAACCTCGTGTCTGGCGCATCTTTTCGTGTATGGTCATTGCCTTGTTTCCATAGCACGAGGGACCCCTAGGGGCCCCTTTCAAGATGGCGCCCGAATAGGGACCCTCCCCCACTTGCCCCATCGTATATGTTGTAACGGAGTAAAGGCGGGATCAAGAAGTGTACGGGGCGCCCTGTAGAAGAGAGGAGAGATTCCTTCCGCAGATCTGCACACATCTGATCCCTGATCGACGTACCAGGCCAGAGGGCAAAGGAGGCGAGGGTCCGGAGGCGAGGCAGAAGCCAGAGAAGCGCAGACACGACGTGGGGAGAGGTTGCGTTAGAACAGGCGACTTGTTTTATCAGGTGAGTCATTCCCCGATTCAAAGAGAAACCTGATTTTTGGTAGAGTGTTGATTTTGCAAACTCAAACGTCCAGGTAAAAGTGGCTAACCAAAGGTGAAGGTTAAAGAAACATGCCTGGAGTACTGTCCACTTTAGCGTGGCTTTTCAGCTGCGGTAGACAGTCCTTGGAATATGGCCAAAGTGCACCGCCTGGGGGAACGCCGGCTTATGATATGTAAGCGAAATATGGTGTGGGTGCGATAATATTTTGTGAAATTTGGCATAGGCAAACTAGAAAGCAGCCCGACCATCAGTGGCCGATTAATAGTAGTTTTGAGATGGGGAGGATAGATAACCTAGAGAGGGTGCTGATTAGAAAGAAAGCGCAACCTGCAGCTTTTGAGACCGTCAAAGATTGGAGGAGGGAAGCGATGCTCTGACTAAAGAGTAGAGAGAAGCATGCGCGTAGGCATAAAACGAAGCTTGAGATAGCAGAAGAGAAGGAAGAGGAGGAGTGGACTGAGAGTCTAAGACGGGAAGGGAGACGGGACCAGATGAACATAGACAGAATATACCTGTAGCGGGAACTACACATAGCAGATGAATTAATGCAACATTTGTTAACTAACACGGATCGAGGCCCAAAACCTGAATCGAAACCAAACACGCCAGCAGTGACTGAGCGGGCCCAACCAGTAGCTCTCATACCCCCTCCCGCAGCCCGAGCACTTCCCCTCACGCAAGCGTTAACCCAAGCCCCGCCCACAGCACGAGCACTCCCACAAGCGCAGATCGCAGACACACAATTTCCCAGCACCCAGCAAGGCCCTTCAAAGATGCCACCTGTGTCACTTGTCCCATCCGCACCTCCCGCTCTAGAGACAGATTCAGCACCATCCGCCCCTCCCGAAGTCGAGATTGAGACTGGGGAGGCGAGAGGCGGGGCTGAAGGAACAGGATTTGGACGGGTAACTCGAAGCGCAATCAGCAAAGAGACAAAGATTGAATTACGACAAGAGGCAGAAATGTACATAGAAGGAAATGATGAGATGGCAGCATTGGCCTCATTGAATGGGTACCGAAGAAGAGACGAGAGACAGGTAGCGATGGAATGCATGGGGAAATTTTTGGTGGGAGAATGGAAAAAGTTGCTTGACAAATTACCACCACAACGATTGTTAGATTTGAACCAACTAGCATGTTGTAGAATAAAAGATGAAGAAGTGAAGGAACATGTGGATAGACTTTTTGATCTTAAAAATGAGTTGGATAATGAGTATGCCGAAATGTTTGCTGCCCCTGGGTACAGGGGTTGGGATATTAGAAGAGAGGGGAGAGGGGTGGTAGAATCATACATAAAGCGGAGACATTCAACGTCATCAGTACAGAAGGGCGAGAAATTGAACGTATGTATACGAGAAGCGGTAAAATGGGTATCAAATCCTAGTATTCCAACAATGGTTATACATGATATATTTGATGAATATTCCATACCAATGAAAAGAAAGGCACTCCAATCGATGGCTGAACATTTGATGGAGAAGGATATAAAAAATAATAAGGCCAGCCCACCTGAAATACTAGCGGTATACAGGAGAGCATTCGAGCGAAGTACAGGAGAAACGGGCCTATCACTGGATTTAGGAATACTATTGAACCTAAGAGAAGGGGGAGGGATCGTGAGTGGGGCATTTCCAATGAGAGAGGTCCCGCCCACGTTTGTACTAAAAGTAGAGATCCCTGCGACGGGAACAGTAGGAGCGCAGGTAACACCAGTCCATTTCACCGCCCAGTATGTGCATGTCCCCTTTTACAGGCAAGAGGTGAATACTATAAAACAGACGATTCCCGATATAAGAAAGAATCCAGCAGGGTTCTACAAGGAAGTGGAGTCAACCCTGAGATCAGCGGTGCTTACTATGAGCGATATAGATTTGATTTTCCCAGCCATTTTGCCAGCAGATATATGGAAACAGATGAGGACGGTATATGACGCAGGGGTTTTTGGCGCCACATGGGCGGAGTTACTACTGGAGGATAAAAATAGAAAAGTAGGGGAAAATCCAGGAACCCTCATGGCAGATCTACCAGAACGGATAATGCAGAGATTGAGGAAAATAATTCCAGAAAAAAGGATTCAGTGGGACAAATTAACTACATGTGTACAGGGCAAGGATGAGCCAGTAACAGATTATTTCAATAGATTTGAAGGAGTGTTGACAGACTTCAGTGGGCAGGATGTGAGCACAGAGTCGGGGAAAAGGCTATTTGTTGATAAATATGTGAGGGGACTAATATCGCCAATTCAAGATATGTTAATGACGTCGGAAAGTTCCTGGGCAGCAAAACCGGTGAGTAAGATATTACACATCAATATTACGAGAACAGGGTAAATGTGGCGAAAGAAAGAGAGGTGAAGGATAGAGTAAATTTAAAAACAAGGGTGTTACTGCAGCAGGTCATTGGATACAATAGAGGTAGAGGTAATGCACAAGGCCGGGGAAATTTGAATAATATGCATGGGGTGTCATTGGGATTAAATCAATGTGCGTACTGTAAGGAGGAAGGACACTGGCGAGCGCAATGCCCGCACCTACAGAATAGAGGTGGGTTTGGTCAGAGAAGACCTCATAGAGGACATCAGGGGTCGAACGGCCCAAGCAGAAGTAACATGCAGCAGCAGGAGGGATATACCAATGGAGGTACTCAAACCCAATCATATGGCCAAAACCAAGCACAACAGAACCAAACATTGAACCAAAGTGTTTCGAACCAAAATCAGGGTGGGCAGGGCCAACAGAGAAATGATCAGAGTGGAGGACATCGAGGGGGAAATGGGAATATTTTTGATACACAACCAAACACGTATTATAGCAGTAGCGGTGACTACATATCGGACGATGTGTTATTTTCACGAAATGAGAGTCGGGAATAAGGAGCACCGTTTGCTTGTAGATACAGGGCCACAGAAGTGTTCGATAGACCACCACTTGGTTCCGGAGATACCACTGTCGGGGCAGAATAATGTTTCTGTAGGGTTCGCAGGTACACCGGTAATTAAACCCATGTCCGAAGCTGTCCCAATTACAATAGGACCATTTATGGAGCATTTATGGAGCAGTGTCCATTTCTTTTGACAGAGAATTGTGGAGAGAACTTGCTAGGATTAAATTTGTTGAGAAAATTGGGGGCAGTCATACATTGTACGGCAGACGGGGTGTTCCTCGCGATGTGGCCTCACGATGCAACGGTGACGGAATTCATGTCAAAAGAGTTGCCAGAAGAGTTAAGTGGAGTACCAACCTGTCTGTGGGCAATGCATGATAATGATGTAGGATGCTTGAAAATAGAGCCAGCAAAAATAACTTTGAAAGAAGGTGTAACACTACCACGAATTCCCCAGTATAAAATTTCTGTTGAAGGTGAGAAGGGATTGAAAAGCATTGTTACTGACCTGGTGAGATTGGGGGTGGTTGAGGAAATTGCAGGGAGCACGTGCAACAGCCCGATTCTTCCAGTTTACAAGAAAGGAGGCAATGAAGTACCCTATTGTTTCATAATTGATCTGCGCACATTAAACAAAGTGGTAGACCCACAATTCCCTTTGGTCCCAGATGTCACAACAATACTGACAATGATACCGGCCACTGCAGAATACTTTAGTGTAGTTGATTTGAAGAACGCATTATTTAGCATCCCAGTGGATAAAAGCAGTAGATATCTGTTCGCGTTCACTCTAGGAGGTCGATCATTCACATTCACACGCATTCCACAAGGATATACAGAAAGCCCGAGCATTTACAGCAGTGCGCTAAAAGAGCAGCTAGACATGCTAGAACTACCCGAAGGTTGCGTACTCTTGCAGTACATAGATGACTTGTTATTAGCTGCTGACACGAAAGAGATCTGCAAAGAAAGTACTGTATTACTCTTGACACATTTAGCGACCCTTGGTCATAAGGCAAGTTTGAAGAAATTCCAGTATAATCAAAAGGAGGTGTCTTATTTGGGATACCTACTTTCGAAAGAAGGGAGTAGATTAACACCAGAACGCATAAAAAGTATTTCTAGTTTGCCTATTCCAAAAACTCAAAAAGGAGTGAGAGCTGTAATTGGCATGGCCTCTTATTGTCGGCAGTGGATCAGTAATTTTGCGTTGATTGTGAAGCCGATGATAAAATTGACTAAAAAGGATGCAGAGATGCCTTTGCAGTGGGATGAGGAATGTCAAAAAGCGTTTGAGCAATTGAAAGTTGCATTGTGTGCTGCGCCAGTTTTAGGCACTCCTAACTATAAAAAAATCTTCAGACTATTTGTGAGTGAGAGTGAAGGATGTGCATTGGCGGTTTTGACACAGGAACAAGGTGGAAGAAATAGGCCGTGCGGCTATTTTTCTTGCGCGTTGGACCCTGTAGCGCGCGCACTACCACGATGTTTGAGATCCGTCGCAGCGGCTAATGCGTCAGTGAAACATACGGAAGGAATGGTATTGGGGCACACTTTAATTCTGATGGTGCCACATGCTATAGACGTTCTATTAAATAGGACGCAGACGCAACACCTCACCTCAGCTAGACTGACAAGATATGAGCTCATCTTGTTTGCACCCCACATCCAAATTATGAGGTGTAGCGCATTGAATCCTGCAGAATTAATGCCACTGCCCATAGCAGAAATTGGTGACAACGAATCACCACCCCATGATTGTTTAATGATCACTGAAGAAAAAACAAAGGGAAGGATTGATTTGAGCGATATCCCACAAAAAGAGCCAGATGGGGAGTTATTTTGCGATGGCTTTTGTTTTAAATTACCTGATGGCACATCAACGGCTGCATATGCAATTACTAACCTAAAGAGAGTTGTAGAGAGCAGAAGGATCCCCTACAATTTGGCACAAGCCACAGAAATAATAGCACTGACCCGAGCCTGTGAACTCTCTGAGAATCTGAACGTAAATATTTATACTGACAGCCAGTACGCCTTTGGCGTGGTTCACAATTTTGGCCGACTTTGGCCTGAGAGGGGTTTCTTGACATCACATGGAGCCAGGATTCAGCATGGCCCTTTGATTGTGCGATTGTTGTCTGCGCTCACGTTTCCAAAGCACCTAGCTATAGTAAAGTGCGAGGCGCATAAGAAAGTAACATGCAGAGTGGGAGAGGGAAACGCTTTTACAGACAGGATTGCGAAGCAAACAGCCACAGATTTGGGGAATAAAATGATGACAGTACAGACTGAGGAAGTACCTTGTATGATAGAGAATGGAGTTGCCACAGTCAAAGAAATGCAGGCTGAGGCCACGACCGAAGAGATTCAGGGGTGGGCTAAGGGCTCTGCTGAGTTAGATTTGGAAAGATGTTGGGTGGACAAGGAAACAAAGAACTGGATGTTGCCAAATTGTTACGTAACTGCAATGGTTATAATGGCGCATAGCCCTACCCACATTTGCGCAAAGAAAATGGTACAGCATTTATCCACAGTATGGAAGAATGAGCACATAAAAAAGAATGCAGAAAGGCTAGTGCAGAATTGTATCACATGCCTGCAACACAATATAGGAAAGGGAACCGTGACTCCAGCAGGTAGTTTCGGCCCACCCTCTATGCCGTTTGAGGTGGTCCATTTTGATTTCATAGAAATGGAAAGGTGCCAGAACTACAAGTACGTGTTAGTGGTAATCTGTGCATTCAGCAAGTGGGTGGAGGCATATCCTTTAAAAGACTGTACTGCCATGTCCACAGCAAAAGTAATGCTGAAGGAGTATTTCTCCCGGTTTGGGTTGCCTCGTGTCCTGTAGTCAGACAACGGCCACCACTTTGTGGGCACAGTACTGCTACAGATCTGTGCAGGTCTGCAAATAGAGAAGCGATTCCACAGTTCCAGGCATCCCAGTTCTGCCGGGCTTGTGGAGAGACACAACGGAATCCTGAAGTCAAAGATAGCGAAAATTTACGTTGGGAGCAAGTTGAGTTGGGTGGATGCATTACCCCTAGCGCTTTTGTGTATGCGCACGTCTGTGCAGGCTAAGACTGGGCTCTCCCCTTATGAGATTATAATGGGGAGACCAGCAAATGTATGGTGCGCACCGCAGCCCAGAAAATTATGTGAGGTCGAGCATCCTATGTTAAGCAAACTGCTGTGGACTTTTAATACAAAGGTTGCGTTTGATTCATCAGCAGGTGCAAGAGGTGTTGCCGATGTGATATACAGGACCGGGGCACTCACTGGAGCCTGGGAGCTGGGTGCTAATCAGAAACTTTGAACGGAAGACAGCATTAGCGCCCAGGTGGCACGGCCCCTATCAAGTACTTTTGGCAACACAGACGGCCATCCGAGTGGACGGACGCAAGGCATGGATCCATGCTACCCATGCCAAAAGGTTCCCAGCGTCACTGAAAACTTTGCCTGATCCAGATGACGAGAAAAAGACAACGGTCTCGGAAACAAAAGAAACTGTTGCCAGTCCAGTGCCACAGCATCAGCCTGAGCGAGAAGTGAAAGTTGAAACAAAGCGGAAACGAGAAGTGAAACTCGAAACAGAGCCTGAGGAGGCTGCCAGTAAGGGGGAAGGGCGAAAAGTGCCCCAAAGTTGCTCTGCGGAAACAACATCACTGCCGAACGACACAAACCCTGCATTGCAAACACGAGCAGAAACAACGCGTGCACCCCTTTGGCGCCCACCAGTTCTCGCGAATACACCAAAGCCAGAGAAAGAAACTACATCATTGCCACGACGCCCATCGCTGCCCATCATTGTGCCACAGGCTGACACTGAGCCTGATACTGGAAATGCAAGGGCACTATTCAAGGATCATACAATAGCAGGAGTGAATCGATATAATCTGTGGCCTCGACAGGCAAAGTGATACACAGATCTTTGGTTCTTTTCTTTTTGTCCTTTGGTTCTACTCACGGACGGAGTAGGAACCAGGGGCGTAGAGGAGAGAAGTGTGAGAATTGTGCAAGTCGGACAATTCAAAACTCACGGCTCCTCGGTGCGCTTATAAAGTACATGTGTCAGGAGCCAGAGCAGGACAAGCTGGACGCACATAAGTACTAAGGCTGATAGAGTACATGTGTCCTAAGCCAGAGCGGGACAAGCTGGATGCACATGGTACTCTATCAATAAAGAACTGTTCAGAAATTGTCTGAGCAGTGGGAGAAAGAACAACTAATCTTGCTCGGGAGTGGATAAATGATCTAGGCTGTGAAAAGGCTGGGAGAATTGAACTGTGACATTTTTTGTTGAACTTTTCTGGCATCAAGAACGAGAGACATTCACGACGAACTTCGCCAGCAAGAAGAACGATGAAGAACAAGTCAAGACCGGTTTCAGCCTCCTCCTGCACCCCTGCTAAAAAAATAATAGATTTAGAGACTGTAAATTTAGGGAAAAAGCATGGTAAAAGGAATAAGGTACTGATTTGGACATTGGTCCTATGTTTCTTAAGTATGATAGTACCAACAATAACAGCTATTACACTATGGTTCCTGGAGTACGCACACCCGTTAGAAACACTTTTGCCAAAAACAGCTACTGAAAGCCCGGTTCATGTAATCACTGGTACTTTGCCCCCAATGGAAGAAAGACATAGAGAAGGTTACGGGACCAATACATTGTTGCTCATCATGAACATGACCCATGCGGTGTTAAAGAAAAAAGATTGCTGGGTTTGCACCCATTTGCCACAGCACGGTGGGAAAGGGATAGGCTGGTATGCACAACCATTGCCATTGATTTATTCCTGTGAAGTAACATTAAGTGCAATGTTCTTTGGGAAATGGAACAAGAGTAATACGGGTCAGCTAGATAAGACCAATATGAATGAATTTGAGGAAGTAATCAGGAGACCTGTGGGTTGTTCCATATTCCAAAAAACTCACGTATTTCACTAGAACCCGTGAGAAAGAATACACGAAAAATAACAAGACTAGATAGATTACATAGGCAGAATAGACCAACCCCGCCAGCAGAAAGAACATCAGTAATGACATTTCGGATGAGGGATGAATGGAACAAAGATGCTGTGCCCCCTGCCTATGCAGTGGATCACAGTCCCAAAACTGCTACAGAAAAAGGGTTCCTATAAAGTAGGAACGTTTAGCAACTGCCTGAACACAGTGGTTTTAAAACATGAAATAGAACCCGTGTACGTGGGAGACCCTGGTTATTTTATATGTGGAGAAAAAGCATATCCATGGTTACCTAGGAACTGGAGAGGTACATGCTTATTAGGTCTACTGTTTCCAGGAGTGTTCCTTTTGGAGACAGCAGAAGTAGCCAGACGAACAAAAGGTAGAACTCAAAGGAGTAGTGAGGATGGAATGATAGCAATGGATATAGCCAAATCATTTATACCGTTCTTGTCCCAAATAGAAAACTCTTACAATATAAGAAAACTGTCTGGAATATTACAAAAAACAATAGATTCCACAACGAATATTTTATTGAATATGACGTTAGAAGAAAAAGGAATAAGACTGATGGCACTTCAAAACAGAATGGCTCTCGATATAATATTAGTTGATCGTGGGGGATTTTGTAAGCTCGTAAAAACTGCATGCTGTGTATATATAGATGACTACTCCCCTACGATATTTAAAGCGATCCGGAAATTACATGTCATAAGTTCCACACTCTCTACTAAAGCAGGGGGTGGGGGATAGAATCCTGGTTATGGGGATTATTGCGGTCTTGGGGATGGAAGTTAATTTCGATACTAATGATGGTACTCGGGATATTCATAACATGCTGCTGTTGCATACAATGCTTACCAATAATATGCACTGAAATAACTGATGGATGTACTAAGGGATGTATGCACATGGTGTTGAGAGGAAAACAAACGCATGGCCGGAATAACAGAGACACTGAGGAAACAAAAATAGTAAAACAATTCATGGTGATAGACATTAATGATGGAGATGATTCAGATGCAGATACCCCAGACTCTGCCTCAGAAGAGGAGGATACAATGAATAAATAAGACGTTTGGCACACGGCCAAAAGGAGGGTTTGTCAATCTGGGAAAATGAATACCCTTCATATGAATGATAGACGTAACTTGATGGCCGTGGGCCAATCGTCTTATGCACCGAATTGGAGAAATATGAACTGCTATGCTTGACCGACGAGAGGCCATTTTAAATGTAGTAAGAATCACCATTTTGCTTGTTAACCATTGCTCATTGCTTTTTGTCTAAAAACTGCTTTGCAGCTTGCAATTCTTGCGGATTCTGCTTACTCTGCTCAACTGTTAACATTGTTGTCTGAATATGAAAGGACAAGGTCGCGGGACTGAAGAGTTTGCTGAAACTCCTCATGAGTAGCCCAGAGAGGAATGCCCACGCTCCCTCTCTGTAGCCTTGGGAGGCAGCTGCAGGGCATTTAAACACTTCACAGCTGCCAGCCAGTCTCGTACGATGGTAGAATATGTTAGAATAATACAGTTAAAGGCTTGAATTATGCTTCTCTTACGGCCCCCCTTCGCAAAACCCTTTAGAATGTGTCGGCTCCCAGGACACAAATAGTACCTCATAGATAGCAAAGCTTGGAATGTGGCTCTTCCCCCGTGTACAGATTGCTTCCAAGAACAGAACCACCGTGTTCTAAAAGATGCCTCTGCACTTTCTAAATTGCACATTATTACTAGAATAGACATCGAAAGCATTATAATCGTCATACTCATCAGATATGTCCATCGTCATCCCGAGTTCAAAGGAACTTAATACAAAGGGGTGTTGAACATGACTTTGCTAATTGTATGATATGCATTTTGTATATATGTAACTGATGTACGTAATTCGCTCTCTTGCGTCCCTCGAGGTCTAGGAAACTCACGTCGCGGGACGTGAGATCAGAATTGGCCAATTGATACTATCTTTTGCTTGCAATAAACCATAGGATTGGGAATTTGAAACCTTGTGTCTGGCGCATCTTTTCGTGTATGGTCATTGCCTTGTTTCCATAGCACGAGGGACCCCTAGGGGCCCCTTTCAATCTCACTATATATGCTGACGATATTTAGTTGTATATAGGAGACCCTGCAACCTACCTGGCACCAATGCTTACAGATGTAAAAAACTTTGGCCATTACTGGGGCTTGTTGCTGAATAATGGTAAGTCTGAGATTTTTCCACTATCTGATTGTACACAGACTATGATAAATACACTGGGTCATGGGTGGGCTATGAGTAACCTCCGGTACTTGGGTGTCAGTGTGGCATTTGACTTAAATTATGACAAATACTTGGGGGAGTTGTGAATTAAACTTTGGAGGCGGGGTAACATTCCAATCTCTATGGCCAGGAGACTGACGCTGATTAAGATGGAGAAATTACCTCACGTAATGTTCTTTCTATGGATTCATCTCCCGCAGATTCCTGATCTGATAGATATTCCCCCCAGCTTCGCTGCTTCAGAACATTTCGACAGGGGGCATAATGGACCTCGACCCGACCATCGACAGTCGATCCGTCTTGCTCAGCGTCTGGTTGTCGGCTTCGGACGTGACATCAGATGTCGTATAAGTTCCACGTCACTACGTCCCAACCTCAGTTCCCCCTTTTTTCAAGAGCACCACACACTGCATAGGAAAAAAGAGAGAACAAACAGTCTAGTGAGCCCTTTAAAAAGAAGGTAATTACGGACCGCTGAAGGAGGAACAATTGTAAAAGAACACTACCAGTAGCGTTAGAAAAATCTTTGTTTTACGACTTTGGCAGGAAGATAGAAAATGGACACAGGGGACCATCACCAAGTCAATGTGAAATAGAAAGATGCGCAACAACCACCAACTTTGAGCAGGATGGAAGGGAGTGGAGATGAGGGATCTGTGGGAGAAGAATCCATAGAAAGAGCATTACGGTAAGGTAATTTCTCCTTCAATTGATTGATTTTCACCCGCAGATTCCTCATCCGATAGGCTCCCAAAGCAGAAAGACGAAAGAGGTGGGCAGAAATGTATGTCAAATATATTTGCAGCGCTGCCCTAATAAAACGTGCATCAGAACTACGAGCCACATCCAGGCTATAGTGCTTTGCAAAGGTATGCAAAGATGACCATGTCGCAGCGCGACAAATCTGCCAGACAGGGACCCTCCTCTGCAACGCAGTGGATGCAGAAACCCCCTTGTGGAATGGGCCCTGATGCCTGCTGGTTATTCCTTGCCTGGTAACATTCATCTATGCAGAGAATTATCCAGCAGGATGAAGTTATGGGCAGGCCCTTAGGGGCTAAGGAAAAAGCAACATAGAGCTGGTCAGTTCACCTGAAATCAGCTGTCCTGGCGATATACTAATTCAACACCACCTTAGGGTCTAGACGATGTAACTGTTCCTCCTGCTTAGAAGGATGAGAAGGAGGATAGAAGACCGGAAGGTCGATGTACTGTGACAAGTGAAATTCTGATACAACCTTGGGGAGAAAGCCAGATCTCACTCTGAGTGAGACTTTTTCCCGGAAAAAGCACAGGCAGGGTGGCTTAAAGCATAAGACCGGTAGTTCACTCACCCGCCTAGCAGATGTAATAGCCAGCAAAAAGGCGGTTTTCGACGAGAGAAGCCAAAAGACAAGAGTGCATATGCTCAAAAGGAGCCGCCATCAGAAATGTAAGGACCAGATTAAGATCCCAATCTGGGACTACAAAGGGAGTTGGCAGAAACGTATTTACAAGACCTTTCAGGAATTGTTCCATTACCGGGATCGTAAAAAACGAACCTTGATCCGGGGATCTCTTGAACACAGACAAGGCCGCCAAATATCCTTTGACTGTGGTGACCTGAAGGCCTGCAGAGGCCAGTGACAGAAGGAACTCCATCACTGAAGTGGTGAGGCAAGAGAGGGGGTCAAGCTTGAATTCCCAGCGACACCTCAAGTACTTCCTCTGAGAGGTTCCAGTCATCATATCTCATCCTCTAAAGAACCACACGTGTAGGATGAGGGATTTCGGGGCCGGGTGGACTATCCGGCCTCCCGACTGGGTTAGGAGATCCGGACGCCGAGGCAACCAGTGAGGTAGACAGATGGACAGATCCAAGAGGTCAGAGTACCACATTCTCCTCGCCCAGTCTGGGGCGATCAACATCACGGTCGCTCGAAACCTTTTCAACCTCCTGAGAACCCATGAATGATGGGAATTGGAGGTAATGCGTAGAGGAGAGGGAAGGTCCAATCTACCAGAAAAGCGTCCGCCAGTGCACCGTTCGCTGGGAATTCCCTCGTGCAGAACAGTTTGCATTTCCTGTTGGACTCAGTTGCAAACAGATCCACTGCTGGGGTATCTCAGAGAGTGAAGACATGTGAGACCGTGCTCTGCCTGCTCAGAGCATCCACCAAGTTGTTCTCTGTGCCCACCAGATGAACTGCCGAGACCGAGATCCTGTTCTCCAGGAATCAGAACCAAAGCATCATCGCCTCCGTGCAGAGGGGACGGGAGTGCACACCACCTTGCTTGTTGCATTGCCACTGTGTTGTCCGTCAGAACGAGGACATCCTTTTCCTGTAGAGACTGGGCAAATGCTTTCAGGGCTGGCCTGATAGCTCGCAACTCCAGCCTGTTGATTTACCAACTGGCTTCCATCCTTCACCAGAGGCCTCTAACCAGCAAATCCTTGCAGTGGGCGCCCCTACCCTTCAAGGACACATCTCTGACCACTTTGGTTTGAGGCTAAGGAGGCCAGGAAGGTTCCCCCGCCAGAAGACTGTTGCGGTCCGCCCACCAGGACAGTTTATTGACCACTGATGCGGACACTTTGAGGAGATCCAAGAGAGTACTGAGGTACTGAGACCACTGATCCCTCAGTAACCATTGCAGGGATCTCATGCGGCACTAGAAAAATGCAGGAAGCCGTGAGGCCTAGAAGGCAGAGGAAGGAAGCCACTGGTAGAGTGGCATGGTTCCGGAACAAGTCGACCATCTGTGTCAAGCCATTGGACCGGTGACATGTTGGACTTCTTTAAGTTTAGGGAGAAGCCCAGCCTGTGCAGCAGCGAGCAGGTGTCCTGCAGATGGGACAAGACCTGCACTACAGACTTCCCTCAGATCAGGCAGTCATCCAGATATGGAAATACGTGGACTCCGGATCTCCTGAGGTGAACGGCAACTACTGCCATGAGCTTGGTGAAGACCCTTGGGGTGGAGGTAAAACCAAAGGGAAGGTCCTTGAACCGATAGTGCATATCTCTTATGGTGAACCTTAGGAACCTCCTGTGCTTTCGATGGATTGGCACATAGAAATCCTGTTGGTCTATGGACACCAGCAAGTTCTGAAGTTCTAGAGCATGGAGAATCTCTCTCAATGTCACCATCCTTAATTTGTCTTTCCTCAAAAAACTTGTTGAAGGCCCTGTGGTTCAGAATGGGACGGAGACCTCCTCCTTTCTTGGGCACCAGGAAATACTGGGAATACCAACCTGATCCTCTCTGTTCGCGAGGTACCTCTTCCATGGTACCCTTCTGCAACAGGGCTCTCAGTTCTTCTTGGAGCTCCTGTCCCAATTGGATTGGAGGTGGGGGCAGTCTGTCCGGTGGTTTTCTTAGAAATAGCAGACAATAATCCCATTGAATGAGCTGTAGAGTCCAGGCATCAGAAGTAATTCCCTGCCACTGGAGCAAGTGCTTGGCCACCTCCTTCCCATCCTCCACTAGCTGTACGAAGCCCTCACTGTCACGCTCACCTGGATTCCACGGGGGCGCCAAACGAAGCTGGACTGCTGCGGTCTCCACTAGTGTGACTCGTAGCAAAGTGATGATCGACTGCACTTGCCCACTCAGTTTGGTCTGCCTGGCCCGCAAGAGGATTTTCCTAGAAGCAGTAAAGGGAATTAGTGTCATGGTCTCTGCTTCCAAAAGGTCAGGGTTTTCCCAACTCCCTTGGAAGCAGATCCATAATCCAGGTTCCGAGTGCCAACCAGTCCCAATTGGGACCTTTTGGACCCAGTCCTGGCGCCAGTGGCACCAGGCTCATAAATATGCCCAGTCCCAGCACTGGAAGCGCCGGGCTCATAATGCTTGGGTGGACTTACCTTCAGCAGACCATGCTGCTTACTTGCCTGCCAGTTGAGCCTCTGATCCTCTTCTGTTTGGAACTACTTTTCCTGTTGGGTGGGGCTGGAGCCACTCCCTAGATTCAGAACACTGGAACTCTTCTGGAAGGCAGGAACTCTTTTCTTACCAGGAACTCTTTTCTTACTTAGGCGTGGCTGTGGAAGGAGACACCTAAGCACTACAGGAGGCTATTTAAACCACACCCGGTGGATGAATCTTGCTTTGCGTTACTCTGCAACCTCTGCAGCAGAACGCTCATCGTGTCTTCTGCATCCGGTCCTGGGCCTAAGGAAAAAGGCTTACCATCCTGAATCCAGTCTTCAGCAACACCTATAAAGACAAGAAAGAACAGGTTAGCATTCCGGCATCTGAAAGGCAAAGGCTTACCATCCTGAATCCAGTCTTCAGCAACACCTATAAAGACAAGAAAGAACAGGTTAGCATTCCGGCATCTGAAAGGCAAAGGCTTACCTACTCTTCGTGCGCTCCGGAGGTCTTCACACTGCATTCCGGAATCTGAAAGACAAAAGTTTACCAACTCTTCGCACGCTCCGGAGGCCTTCGGCGCTGCATCCCGCATCTGAAAGACAAAACAAGGTGCGTTTAAAGACATTGGGGAACTTTAATACTCACGTGCCATTACTCCTTTCCACATCTAATCCAGTGGGTATTCCGGCACCCTGCAGCCGCTCCGAACTCGTACCTGCAAAATAAAAAGACAGTTAGAGCGCATAGTGAAGCAGGCAACAAGCGCTTACTTACGTGCTTCCAGGCGCTTCTATTCATCACACGGGCTCCATCTTCAACTCACTTCAGCCCGTCATCCGCCATCGCCGGAACCCTGCAAAACAAGAGACATCATTACTAAAGACTTTAAAGACATTTGAATGACTCGAAACTTACCATTCGTGCAGTAAACGACGGACAGCAGCCCTCTGAAGTCAAGAGGCCTGCGCTACCTATCCAGTGAAGAAACTGGTTACAGCACCCTGCCCCGAGGCAGATGGAGAGCTCGGCATTCACTTACCTAAGGTGAGAGCGTTAACCTTTGGGGGTCTACAGGAGAGGAGAAGAGGAAAGAGATAGGGACACCTCAATAACCCCAGTTCATTAACCCCATATTTTCTATCTGCAGACATCTTACTCTACCCGTCAGGCATGCAGTGCACAGAGGTCCAGCCCAAAGAGCCAACCGGGTGCTACACATCACCTTTGAAGATACGGTAGTCGCCCAGTCAAGACCGGCGCCTCTGCGAGAATCAGGTGAGCGTTACAGAACGCAAAGCCTACCGCAAAACTCTTGCCCAGGCGCTATGGAAACCTCGGATACTGACCCCCTAGCCCGGTTACTTGGGGAACTAAGGGCAGAAGTGCATGCAGCTCGTCAGGAAACGAATGCTCTAAGAAGGGAACTAATTATTTCCAAGGAGAGAACAGACAATCTTGCTAGACAAGTGCTACAGTCACAAGCCGGACAGACCCCGTTACCCGCATCAGGGGCAAATCTTCCTTCAACATCCTCTATGAATCCAGTGCAGATCAACCTACCTGGGAATGTACCTCTGGCTCCGCCCGAACGATTTTCTGGTGACCCAAAGAGGTTTGCAGTATTTATCAATCAGTGCCGGTTGCACTTCTTATGCCGGCCAGCAGCCTTTCCAACTGATCAAGCAAAAGTAGCTTTTGTACTTTCGTACCTTAGTGGCAATGCGGCAGACTGGTCGATCCCTCTAGTTAATCAAGATGATCCGGTTCTCCATGATTTTCAAGCCTTTCAGCTTAGTATGGAAAAACTGTTCGCAAGACATTCACAGGGGCAGGCCTTGGACAATGAGCTTCTTTCGTTGCGACAGGGTAATCAAGACCTTTTGGCTTATATTGCATCTTTCAATAGACTAATAGTGGAAACTCAATGGCCTGAGGACAAAAGGATTACGCTGTTTTATAGAGGTCTACGTGGAGAGCTCAAAGACGTTTTAGCCCAAGTAGTGAATCCCCCACAAGACTGTTCGGATTATATAGACTTGGTCGTTCAAATAGATCACAGGCTGCAGAACAGGAAGGCCGATCGTTCCAAGTTTGATGCTCGAGTATTTTCCAAACCGCCAACTCCTTCCAAAGGAGTAGACTCCGGGGAACCCATGCAAATAGGGGGTCTGAAAGGTCCTCTAACACAAAGGGAGCGGGAAAGGAGGAAACAGTTGCAATTATGCCTATATTGCGGAAACTCAGGGCACTTTCTTCGAGACTGTCCGGTGAAACCTGCCAAGAAGGCAGTAGGAGCTGCAGTTACCAAAGTTACAAACTCTGAGCAGGGAAACGACCTCGCCCGACAAGAATAGAGGTCCTCTTGCCGAGCGTGAAAACCAGTTCCGTGACCTCGCATTTCGTGATACCTATGGTCCTCATTAGCCCTGATAATCCGGATCGATTACATGCAATTGAAGCTTACGTCGACAGCGGTGCCATCGGCAATTATGTGGATCATGAAATGGTTTTGAGGATGAATCTAACTCTTTGTCCCAAGGCTGTAAAGGACGTCATTACTACGGTGGATGGTACGGAGATAGCCTCCGGGCCAGTAACGCATACCACTCAAGAGGTGACGCTAGTAAGTCAAGATGGACACCATGAGAAGATCGTGTTCGATGTGATCAAGGCCCCTCAGTTTCAGATTATTCTAGGAATACCTTGGTTAGAGAAACACAATCCTCTGATCGATTGGCGAGCAAGAACGGTCCAGTTTCCAGAATGTGTCTCTACTTGTCACCCTCCACCTGGTGTTGCACTGGCCGCAATTTCTTCAGAGACTCCCCAGTTACCTCCCGAATACCTAGAATACCAAGATGTTTTCCTGAAGGATCAGGCTAACTCTCTACCTCCTCATAGGTCTTATGACTGCCAGATAGACCTGATACCTGGATCTACTCCTCCTTGTAGTAGAATTTATGCCCTCACCGAGCCTGAGAACCTTCACCTTCGACAATACCTGGATCAATACCTGGCAAATGGGTTTATTCGTCCTTCCAAGTCCCCTGCTTCTTCAGCTTTGTTCTTCGTTCCAAAAAAGGAAGGAGACCTTAGAACTTGTATCGATTATCGCTCCCTGAACCAGATCACCGTTAAGAATAGATATCCGTTACCTTTGATCCCTGAACTCCTGGACCAAGTCAGAAAAGCATGCATATATACAAAGCTGGATCTTAGAGGAGCTTACCACTTGGTACGAGTAAAAGAGGGCGATGAATGGAAGACGGCCTTCCGCACCAAGTATGGGCTATTTGAATATCAGGTCATGCCCTTCGGACTTTGCAATGCCCCGGCCGCCTTTCAATATTTTATGAACGATGTCCTCAGAGAGCTCATAGATGTATGTGTTGTTGTTTACATTGACGACATCCTCGTTTATTCTTCATCGGAATCTGCACATCGGAAACACGTGAAAATGGTCCTCGAAAGATTGCGTCAACACAAACTTTTCGCTAAGTTGGAAAAATGTGTTTTCAACGTGACTGAAGTTGAATTCTTGGGATTCATATTATCACCTGGCGGAGTGCGTATGGATTCAAAGAAGGTCGATGCAGTTCTCAAATGGCCATCACCATCCTCCGTAAAAGGTGTGCAAAGCATGTTAGGCTTCGCTAACTTTTACCGCAGGTTTATCCCCGAATTCTCTCGAATAGTCCAGCCCATCACTGCCTTGTTAAAGAAAAACAAACGTTTTGAATGGTCTACCGAGGCGGAACAATATTTCCAGGATTTGAAGACTAAATTTATCTCTGCACCAATCTTAAAACACCCTCGCCCCGAACTCCCCTACATCGTGGAAACTGATGCTTCAAGCCTTGCCATGGGGGCAGTTCTATCACAAAAGGACCCGGTAACCAATCAGTTGCATCCCGTGGCATTTTGGTCCCGCAAATTCTCGCCTCCTGAAATCAATTACACGATTACTGACAAGGAACTTCTGGCTATCAAGTCTGCCTTTAAGGCTTGGCGGCATTATCTGCTGGGGGCCCGACACACCGTTACTGTGATTACGGATCACCGAAACCTGCAATATTTGAAGACCGCAAAAGCCCAATCCTCTAGACAACTCCGTTGGGCATTATTCTTTGCCGAGCTTGACTTCATAATTACCTATCGACCTGGTACAAAGAACGGTAAAGCCGATGCCCTTTCTCGGACGGGAGTGGAAGAACACTTGGTCAACCCTAAACCTGTACCAATCATTCCCGAACAAAGAATTCTGGGTGTAATCGCCACAGAATCCATAGAGGAAGTTAAGGATAAAGCCAGGCAACTTGTAACTCCAGCAGACATACAGAATTGGCATCTGCAGGAAAAGGACTTTGCAGTAAAGGACAACTTATTGTATTTCCAAGAACGATTATACCTACCCAGCACAGATTTACAGAAAAAAGTAATCTCTTGTTATCACGACTCTTTAATGGAAGGTCATCCCGGTATAGCCAAGACCTCAGAAAAGATCAAGCGCTACTTCTGGTGGCCGTCTTGGAAAAAAGATATCAGAGACTTTATAATGTCCTGTGGAGTATGCGCCCAAAACAAGAGTCAAAAGGAAAGACCAGCAGGCCTCTTACGCCCTATTGACATCCCACCTCGCCCTTGGCATACGCTTTCTATGGACTTCATCACCGATCTACCTCCATGCTCCGGATACAATACGATTCTAGTAATCGTGGACTTATTCTCCAAGATGGCGCATTTCATTCCGCTCAAAGGCTTGCCAACAGCAGCAACTCTGGCCCGAGAATTTCTCGAAAACATCGTCCGACTGCACGGTTTTCCTTCGGTTCTAATTTCGGATCGAGGTAGTCAATTTATTTCTCATTTTTGGCGAAGTTGCTGTCGGTCGGCTCAAATTGATGTGAGACTATCGACCAGTCACCACCCTCAGACCGACGGACAAACCGAGAGGACCAATCAAACTCTGGAACAGTATTTACGCTGCATGCTGCAACAAACTGAAAAAACTTGGAAAGATATCCTTTGGATAGCCGAGTATGCCTACAATAACTCTGTCCATTCGGGAACTGGGAAAACCCCGTTTTTTCTTTTGTACGGCAGTCACCCTCGAACCTCGGAGTTGGATCCCCTCCAAGATCTTGAAACACCATCAGTAGACTACCTGCATTCTACAATCACCCAAGCCTTTAAGGAAGCTGTTTCTCACCTTCAAAGGGCTAAAGAACAATACAAGAAAGGAGCAGATCAACATCGGAAGGAAGCCCCTCACTATCAAGTAGGGGATCAAGTCTGGTTATCCACCAAATATCTATCTCTAAAAGGGCCACGCACATTCAACCCAAGATACCTTGGTCCCTATTCCATCACTACCATAGTAAACCCAGTAGCGGTCAAGTTGGACTTGCCCCCGCACATGAAGATACATCCGGTCTTCCACGTCTCTCTATTAAAACCCGTGCAACCTCAAACCCGACTAACCAAATCTCCAAAACCTATCCTAGTGGATGGAGAACTCGAGTTTGAAGTCAAAAGCATTCTGGACTCCAAGATCTCCAAATCTAAACTATTCTACCTAATTGACTGGAAAGGCTACGGCCCCCAAGAGAGATCCTGGGAACCTGCTGAATATGTCCACGCTCCTCGCCTAATCAAAAGATTTCACCGAACATTTCCTGACAAGCCAAAACCCCCGGAGAAGCCCGGTTTGGGAGGGGCCTTGAGGGGGGGGTACTGTCATGGTCTCTGCTTCCAAAAGGTCAGGGTTTTCCCAACTCCCTTGGAAGCAGATCCATAATCCAGGTTCCGAGTGCCAACCAGTCCCAATTGGGACCTTTTGGACCCAGTCCTGGCGCCAGTGGCACCAGGCTCATAAATATGCCCAGTCCCAGCACTGGAAGCGCCGGGCTCATAATGCTTGGGTGGACTTACCTTCAGCAGACCATGCTGCTTACTTGCCTGCCAGTTGAGCCTCTGATCCTCTTCTGTTTGGAACTACTTTTCCTGTTGGGTGGGGCTGGAGCCACTCCCTAGATTCAGAACACTGGAACTCTTCTGGAAGGCAGGAACTCTTTTCTTACCAGGAACTCTTTTCTTACTTAGGCGTGGCTGTGGAAGGAGACACCTAAGCACTACAGGAGGCTATTTAAACCACACCCGGTGGATGAATCTTGCTTTGCGTTATTCTGCAACCTCTGCAGCAGAACGCTCATCGTGTCTTCTGCATCCGGTCCTGGGCCTAAGGAAAAAGGCTTACCATCCTGAATCCAGTCTTCAGCAACACCTATAAAGACAAGAAAGAACAGGTTAGCATTCCGGCATCTGAAAGGCAAAGGCTTACCATCCTGAATCCAGTCTTCAGCAACACCTATAAAGACAAGAAAGAACAGGTTAGCATTCCGGCATCTGAAAGGCAAAGGCTTACCTACTCTTCGTGCGCTCCGGAGGTCTTCACACTGCATTCCGGAATCTGAAAGACAAAAGTTTACCAACTCTTCGCACGCTCCGGAGGCCTTCGGCGCTGCATCCCGCATCTGAAAGACAAAACAAGGTGCGTTTAAAGACATTGGGGAACTTTAATACTCACGTGCCATTACTCCTTTCCACATCTAATCCAGTGGGTATTCCGGCACCCTGCAGCCGCTCCGAACTCGTACCTGCAAAATAAAAAGACAGTTAGAGCGCATAGTGAAGCAGGCAACAAGCGCTTACTTACGTGCTTCCAGGCGCTTCTATTCATCACACGGGCTCCATCTTCAACTCACTTCAGCCCGTCATCCGCCATCGCCGGAACCCTGCAAAACAAGAGACATCATTACTAAAGACTTTAAAGACATTTGAATGACTCGAAACTTACCGTTCGTGCAGTAAACGACGGACAGCAGCCCTCTGAAGTCAAGAGGCCTGCGCTACCTATCCAGTGAAGAAACTGGTTACAGCACCCTGCCCCGAGGCAGATGGAGAGCTCGGCATTCACTTACCTAAGGTGAGAGCGTTAACCTTTGGGGGTCTACAGGAGAGGAGAAGAGGAAAGAGATAGGGACACCTCAATAACCCCAGTTCATTAACCCCATATTTTCTATCTGCAGACATCTTACTCTACACGTCAGGCATACAGTGCACAGAGGTCCAGCCCAAAGAGCCAACCGGGTGCTACACATCACCTTTGAAGATACGGTAGTCGCCCAGTCAAGACCGGCGCCTCTGCGAGAATCAGGTGAGCGTTACAATTAGCCACCCGTGGTAGAGGGGTTAACACTAACACTATCTTCGCGAAAACTTCTAGTATTCCCCTTCGTAAAGTTTCACCTTATAGTTAGTGTTAGGGAGAATTCTCTGTTTAGGCTGAATTTCCTAAACTAGTGAGTCCCCCAGCAGCTTTGCTGGATTTTTGGGGTTTATTTTTTTCTCCTGCCAAGAGTGAGACTCTTTTACCCTCACTCTTGGACATGATTGAGTGTGTTTCTTTGGATCTAGATGTGTTTAATGGGCTATGGGGCTTTTACCCCATAGGGCTTCATGTGTTTTTGTGATCTGTGTTACACAGCACCCTCAGTGCAGTGACACACGGGTGTTATAGTGGCCCCCCAGTATAGACTCCATACCCTGGGACTGACTACTGTCTCCCAGGGCATGTAAAGTCACCATTGACTTTACTAGTCTTAAATTCTGAACAGAACCAGTACAAACCATCATATTGTGGACGTACTGGCTGGGGCAATTCGATTGCCCCAGGGTCTGTTAGTCGAGGGGGCACGTCTCCGTCCCCCCTGATCGAGTTTTGACTGGTGGCAGTGGATACTACTTTTTATATTCAACCGCAAATATTTTCCTACGGGATTTCCCATGGTTTTAGGCTACTATCTTTATTTAATTATTTATGGTAGCCTCAAACACTGCCGGTTTATTTAATTAATATTAATTCTCCGGTTGGTTATTTTTTGCCAAAACTTGATTCTAAAATGGCGTTTGTGTTCTCTTCTGTGACTCCAACCCAAGTCGAGCCCTTTGTTCCACTTTTTGGCGGGCTTCTCCACAGAAGCCCTCCAAAGTGGTGCCACTCTGTCTGGGGTACTTAGGAGGGGTGGAGGGGAATTTAGGCACCCTGGACTGAGTTGCCTAGGCAACTCAAGTCGCACTCCATCCTGATTGGCCCAAGTGGTGAGCCGGCCGGCTCACTACTTAGCATGTTTGAGTGACAGCTAGGCTGAGTGAATGGGGGTTTGCTGCATAAAAGCAGGGCTTTGGGGACTGGAACTTCAGAAGTCGCCACAGGACCTAAGAATCCGACGAGGGAGAAGCTGAGCCGACCTGCCATGACACCACCACCGGTGGAGCCCTGCTGGACCACCTCACCACTTTTCCCAACGACAGAGGAGATCTCCCGCCGGAGAGTCTTCTTCCTTTGACTGGTGGGGATAACCAGTTTCACCGTCTTTTCGCCTTCCCGACGTACCTCGTGGCCGCCTTGCCTGTGCCCAGCACCCCGGCAACCGGGACACCACGTTTTACCACGACCGCGAAACAAAGGTACCACCTTTAACCGGAAAACTCCACGGCTGGTTTCTTCCCTGGTAGTGCAAGGACCTTCATCTTTCCTCCAAGTCGAGATCTTCTCTTCCCCTGGATGAGGACGCAACTTGCACCCACTACCAGGAACAACTGCCACCGCTGGAGGATCCTTCCCACTTAAGGTACCGTGTCCCGCCTGGCTTCCCTTGCGACCGACTGTACGGGGTAGATTTAGCCCCCGGCTTTTGAACCTGGGTTAGCCTGGGACACTCTGGCTAAACTTTCCTAAGCCTCTCTAAACTCTTTTTGAACCCTCTGCAAGACTTTCTAAGCCTAGTGTAACTGTGTGATCTTGGGAGCATTTGTGCTCTGCTCTCTCTAAGAGTGGGCCCAGCCTTTGGACTTTGGCTCACCAGTGACTTTTGCACTTCTACCTTGCTAACAGTGTCCCTGAATCTTAGAGTGGTGTACCTTTCCATATTCTGTTTTTTTCCCTCCCTTTCTCACAAACTTATTGGAGTGCCATCTAGTTAAGCGCTCACCTCTGTATGAAAATAAGTGGTGTTTTACAGTGACTTATCTGATAAGGAAAAAGGGGTGTAGATATTATAATAGTAACTGTGTTTAGAATATTTTACAATAAGAGTGCTGGAGTGTTTCAAACCATGTGTTTTTAAATAAATAATTATATACTTTGATACCAAATCTCTGGTCAGTGTTTGCTTGTGTTATTGTACCTGAGTGCCTATTGTGTATACTTTGCATACTGCCTAACTCTTCTTGAGGGAAGTCTGACTTCTCAGCCACAGCTACCAGGTACATCTGGGTGGTGCAGACTGCTACCAAGTGGGTTTACTGCCAACACCTGTAGTCTTAAATCTTTTGCAGTGGTCCCTAAGGGAACTGCACAGGTTTCTGCCTAACACTGGTGTACAGCGGTGGGATCTGTATTGAGTATACACTTTAGAGTGCTTTAGGATACCTTAGTACAACTAACCACAAAGCTTAGCACTGAAAAAGTAATCTTTCTAACATGTCAACTATGGAAACTTATAGTCAAGAGTCCCTTGCTACAAAAACTGCTGATTGTTTAAGAGTATTATGTAAGCATAAGAACCTCCTGACTAAAGGCAAGAAAATGAATTGATAGAAAGGTTGTTAGCTAACCAAAGTCTGGATGATGGTTCTGAGGAACCTACCATGACAGAAAATGTAGCTAACAGTATAGAAATTGATATTGATCAAAATGTTGATAATCTTGAGGAAGAGTCAGAAGAGGAGGGTGAGGCTGCTGTGACTGTCCCCCCTAGGCCTCTGTCTGCTCTACCTGCTGTACCTACTGGGCCTTTGCCAAGTCCCACACTTAGTCCTCAATATCTCGAATTAGAGAAAATGAAACTTGAACTAGAGTTCAAGAGACTGAATACTCTGGCTGAACAGAGACATCAGGAAATTTATCAAGAACTAAGGCTAAGGGAAATGGAGCTCAAGCATGAGCTAGAAATGAAGAAATTATCTGTTGAAAATGCTTCTTTCTCTGGCTCCTCTAGAAGTTCCAGTCCTAAAAGACCCCGGATGCCTAAAGAATTGGTTGGTATGTATGAGCCTGAGTTGGATGTGTTGGATTGGTTGTCTCTGTTTGAATATAATCATGGGCTCCAAAACATCACAGGAAATGACTTACTCACGTGGTTGTTCTCTAGGCTTCCCCCTGTTCCAACTGATGTGGTAATGGAGTTGGGGGAGGAGGATAGGAAAGAGTATGAATGTGTGAAACTAGCTCTCATAGCTAGATTTGGGAAGACCCCTTCCCAGTATCTAAAGAGGTTTAGAACCCTCAAAAAGAATGATGGTACCCCTTGGGCTACCTGGGTGAGTGAATGTTTGAAAAACTTAGAGGGATGGATTAAGGGTTACAAGGTGAACACTTATGAAGGTATGAAAAATAGTTTTATGTTGGAGTCAATTTATGATGCCTGCTCTCCTGAGCTCAGACAGCACTTGGCTGATTCAAAGGAATTAGATTCCAGAAAACTAGCTAAGGCTGCTGACTTGTGGGTTGCCAACAGGGCCACTCAAAAGGATTCTGGGGTAACTCAGAAAAAGGATGAGGGAAAGCAGCCACCCAAAGTGAATCCAGAGAATTCTAATACCTCCCATACCAAAGAGGGCCACAAACAACAAAATAACCAGGGTAAACCCCAGGGTAAACCGAATCAGGCTAGTATACCTTCTGGTCAACAACCAGAAGGAGGTCAGAACAAGCCACCCTTTCAGAGAGCATTTGGACAATGCTATATCTGTAAAGCTACTGACCATATCAAAGGGGATCCCAGATGCAAGGGTAAACCTGCAGGGATCAGCACAGTCTCCTTAGCCTTCAGTCCTGAGGATGAAGTACAGATGGATAGTGCCCACTTTGAACTCTTTGCTGAACAACCCTTGGGTCTTCAAGCAACTGTAAACTTAGAGCCTATGGGTCTGGTTAGTCCCCAGAATAGGGTTGTATATAACTCCCTACCTGTTAACTCTAAAGTTTATTACATGGACAGTGTTCTTGTCAATGGCCAGGATACTCCTGCCAGGAGAGACACTGGGGCCAGCAGAACAGTAGTGGATGAAAGCTTCATTCAACCTGAGGATGTAGCAAAAGCACCCAAAGGTCCCACTAAGATGTCTGGAGGCCCTGTCCAAATGGTTCCTATTCTACCAGCCCTCATTCAGTGTCACAACATGACAGTGAGGATCCCTGTCAGTGTGCAGACTGAGGTGCCTGGGAAAGTCCTGTTGGGGAATGACCTGAGAACTCTAGGAATAGTGTCACATACCCCCAGGCCTCCCAGTATGGAGAACCAGAACCTAACCAAATTGGCTAGAGAGGCCACCTTAAGGGACCACTCTAAGCCTGTCGGAACCTCTACTGAGACCCTCACTACAAGCCCTGGTGTTAGTAAGTTGACCTCTAACCCAGGCACATTTCAGGCTAGTACATTAGGGAAATGGGAGCCCCAACCAAGCTCCATCATTGTTCCCCCAGTTACAGAGTCTGTGACCCCCCCTGCTTCTGAGGAAGAGGAGGATAGACCTACTGGACCCTTACCTAGGCCTGAGAGAACGGGTAATTCTCAATGCTGGTGGAAAACCAGGAAAGAAAAGTCTAAGGCCAAAAACCTTCAAACTGTTGGAGCTTCTACTGAAGACCCCAACTCAAATCCTAGTATTAGGGGGGAAACTCCTAAAGTAGGTAAGGTTAGATCTAAGAGGAAGGGGAAGCAGGTACATTGCCTAACCCCAACCCCTCCAACCAAGAGGCCTAAGACCCAACCTGCTCCCACAAGAGAGGTGGTGAGGAACCTTGGAGGCCCCTCTAGATCTAAGGGAATCCTTTATAAGGACCCCTTGAAAAAGCCTAACACAGGTTCAGAAGTTGTAACCACTTCTGAGGGACTGGTCAACCAGCTCCCCTATAACTTTAAAAAGACTGATGTTCCTCAAAGGGTTTGTAGGTCATAGAGCTTACAAAGGAAAACCTTTGATTGGGCCATAGAACATAGGTCAAGGTGTCACCATCAAAATACTGATGAACTCTCTAGGATGTATGTTATCGACTAGAGGTATGAGGTTCATCCAGGAGTGGATTAAATCCTCCTGTCCCTTAGTCTGGGGGGGCGAGTGTTACGGAGAATTCTCTGTTTAGGCTGCATTTCCTAACCTAGTGAGTCCCCCAGCAGCTCTGCTGGATTTTTGGGGTTTCTTGTTTTTCTCCTGCCAAGAGTGAGATCGTTTTACCCTCACTCTTGGACATGATTTGAGTGTGTTTCTTTGGATCTAGATGTGTTTGATGGGCTATGGGGTCTTTTACCCCATAGGGCTTCATGTGTTTTTGTGATCTGTGTTACACAGCACCCTCAGTGCAGTGACACAGGGGTGTCATAGTGACCCCCCAGTTTAGACTCCCTACCCTGGGACTGACTACTGTCTCCCAGGGCATGTAAAGTCACCATTGACTTTACTAGTCTTAAATTCTGAACAGAAACAGCACAAACCATCATATTGTGGACGTACTGGCTGGGGCAATTCGATTGCGCCAGGGTCTGTTAGTCGAGGGGGCACGTCTCCGTCCCCCCTGATCGAGTTTTGGCTGGTGGCAGTGGATACTACTTTTTATATTCAACCGCAAATATTTTCCTATGGGATTTCCCATTGTTTTAGGCTACTATCTTTATTTAATTATTTACGGTAGCCTCAAACACCGCTGGTTTATTTAATTAATATTAATTCTCCGGTTGGTATTTTTTGCCAAAACTTGATTCTAAAATGGCGTTTGTGTTCTCTTCTGTGACTCCAACCCAAGTCGAGGCCTTTGTTCCACTTTTTGGCGGGCTTCTCCACAGAAGCCCTCCAAAGTGGTGCCACTCTGTCTGGGGTACTTAGGAGGGGTGGAGGGGAATTTAGGCACCCTGGACTGAGTTGCCTAGGCAACTCAAGTCGCACTCCATCCTGATGGGCCCAAGTGGTGAGCCGGCCGGCTCACCACTTAGCATGTTTGAGTGACAGCTAGGCTGAGTGAATGGGGGTTTGCTGCATAAAAGCACGGCTTTGGGGACTGGAACTTCAGAAGTCGCCACAGGACCTAAGAATCTGACGAGGGAGAAGCTGAGCCGACCTGCCACAACACCACCACCGGTGGAGCCCTGCTGGACCGCCTCACCACTTTTCCCAACGACAGAGGAGATCTCCCGCCGGAGAGTCTTCTTCCTTTGACTGGTGGGGATAACCAGTTTCACCGTCTTTTCGCCTTCCGGACGTACCTCGTGGCCGCCTTGCCTGTGCCCAGCACCCCGGCAACCGGGACACCACGTTTTACCACGACCGCGAAACAAAGGTACCACCTTTTACCGGAAAACTCCACGGCTGGTTTCTTCCCTGGTAGTGCGACGACCTTCATCTTTCCTCCAAGTCGAGATCTTCTCTTCCCCTGGATGACAACGCAACTTGCACCCACTACCAGGAACAACTGCCACCGCTGGAGGATCCTTCCCACTTAAGGTACTGTGTCCCACCTGGCTTCCCTTGCGACCGACTGTACGGGGTAGATTTAGCCCCCGGCTTTCGAACCTGGGTTAGCCTGTCTGGCTAAACTTTCAAAAGCCTCTCTAAACTCTTTTTGAACCCCCTGCAAGACTTTCTAAGCCTAGTGTAACTGTGTGATCTTGGGCGCATTTGTGCTCTGCTCTCGCTAAGAGTGGGCCCAGCCTTTGGACTTTGGCTCACCAGTGATTTTTGCTCTTCTGCCTTGCTAACAGTGTTCCTGAATCTTAGAGTGTTGTACCTTTCCATATTCTGTTTTTTTCCCTCCCTTTCTCACAAACTTATTGGAGTGCCATCTAGTTAAGCGCTCACCTCTGTATGAAAATAAGTGGTGTTTTACAGTGACTTATCTGATAAGGAAAAAGGGGTGTATATATTATAATAGTAACTGTGTTTAGAATATTTTACAATAAGAGTGCTGGAGTGTTTTCAACAGTGTGTTTTTAAATAAATAATTATGTACTTTGATACCGAAGCTCTGGTCAGTGTTTGCTTGTATTGTTGTATCTGAGTGCCTATTGTGTATACTTTGCATACTGCCTAACTCTTCTTGAGGGAAGTCTGACTGCTCAGCCACAGCTACCAGGTATATCTGGGTGGTGCAGACTGCTACCAAGTGGGTTTACTGCCAACACCTGTAGTCTTAAATCTTTTGCAGTGGTCCCTAGGGGAACTGCACAGGTTTCTGCCTAACACTGGTGTACAGCGGTGGGATCTGTATTGAGTATACACTTTAGAGTGCTTTAGGATACCTTAGTACAACTAACCACAAAGCTTAGCACTGAAAAAGTAATCTTTCTAACATGTCAACCATGGAACTTATAGTCAAGAGTCCCTTGCTACAAAAACTGCTGATTGTTTAAGAGTATTATGTAAGCATAAGAACCTCCTGACTAAAGACAAGAAAATGGAATTAATAGAAAGATTGTTAGCTAACCAAAGTCTGGGTGATGGTTCTGAGGAACCTACCATGACAGAAAATGTAGATAACAGTATAGAAATTGATATTGATCAAAATGTTGATAATCTTAAGGAAGAGTCAGAAGAGGAGGGTGAGGCTGCTGTGACTGTCCCCCCTAGGCCTCTGTCTGCTCTACCTGCTGTACCTACTGGGCCTTTGCCAAGTCCCACACTTAGTCCTCAATATCTCGAATTAGAGAAAATGAAACTTGAACTAGAGTTCAAGAGACTGAAAACTCTGGCTGAACAGAGACATCAGAAAATTAATCAAGAACTAAGGCTAAGGGAAATGGAGCTCAAGCATGAGCTAGAAATGAAGAAATTATCTGTTGAAAATGCTTCTTTCTCTGGCTCCTCTAGAAGTTCCAGTCCTAAAAGACCCCAGATGCCTAAAGAAATGGTTGGTATGTATGAGCCTACGTTGGATGTGTTGGATTGGTTGTCTCTGTTTGAATATAATCATGGGCTCCAGAACATCGCAGGAAATGACTTACTCACCTGGTTGTTCTCTAGGCTTCCCCCTGTTGCAACTGATGTGGTAATGGAGTTGGGGGAGGAGGATAGGAAAGAGCATGAATGTGTGAAACTAGCTCTGATAGCTAGATTTGGGAAGACCCCTTCCCAGTATCTTAAGAGGTTTAGAACCCTCAAAAAGAATGATGGTACCCCTTGGGCTACCTGGGTGAGTGAATGTTTGAAAAACCTAGAGGGATGGATTAAGGGTTACAAGGTGAACACTTATGAAGGTATGAAAAATCTTTTTATGTTGGAGTCAATTTATGATGCCTGCTCTCCTGAGCTCAGACAGCACTTGGCTGATTCAAAGGAATTAGATTCCAGAAAACTAGCTAAGGCTGCTGACTTGTGGGTTGCCAACAGGGCCACTCAAAAGGATTCTGGGGTAACTCAGAAAAAGGATGAGGGAAAGCAGCCACCCAAAGTGAATCCAGAGAATTCTGATACCTCCCATACCAAAGAGGGCCACAAACAACAAAATAACCAGGGTAAACCGAATCAGGCTAGTATACCTTCTGGTCAACAACCAGAAGGAGGTCAGAACAAGCCACCCTTTCAGAGAGCATTTGGACAATGCTATATCTGTAAGGCTACTGACCATATCAAAGGGGATCCCAGATGCAAGGGTAAACCTGCAGGGATCAGCACAGTCTCCTTAGCCTTCACTCCTGAGGATGAAGTACAGATGGCTAGTGCCCACTTTGAACTCTTTGCTGAAGAACCCTTGGGTCTTCAAGCAACTGTAAACTTAGAGCCTATGGGTCTGGTTAGTCCCCAGAATAGGGTTGTGTATAACTCCCTACCTGTTAACTCTAAAGTTTATTACATGGACAGTGTTCTTGTCAATGGCCAGGATACTCCTGCCAGGAGAGACACTGGGGCCAGCAGAACAGTAGTGGATGAAAGCTTCATTCAAACTGAGGATGTAGCAAAAGCACCCAAAGGTCCCACTAAGATGTCTGGAGGCCCTGTCCAAATGGTTCCTATTCTACAAGCCCTCATTCAGTGTAACAACATGACAGTGAGGATCCCTGTCAGTGTGCAGACTGAGGTGCCTGGGAAAGTCCTGTTGGGGAATGACCTGAGAACTCTAGGAATAGTGTCACATACCCCCAGGCCTCCCAGTATGGAGAACCAGAACCTAACCAAATTGGCTAGAGAGGCCACCTTAAGGGACCACTCTAAGCCTGTCGGAACCTCTACTGAGACCCCCACTACAAGCCCTGGTGTTAGTAAATTGACCTCTAACCCAGGCACATTTCAGGCTAGTACATTAGGGAAATGGGAGCCCCAACCAAGCTCCATCATTGTTCCCCCAGTTACAGAGTCTGTGACCCCCCCTGCTTCTGAGGAAGAGGAGGATAGACCTACTGGACCCTTACCTAGGCCTGAGAGAACTGAAAATTCTCAATGCTGGTGGAAAACCAGGAAAGAAAAGTCTAAGGCCAAAAACCTTCAAACTGTTGGAGCTTCTACTGAAGACCCCAACTCAAATCCTAGTATTAGGGGGGAAACTCCTAAAGTAGGTAAGGTTAGATCTAAGAGGAAGGGGAAGCAGGTACATTGCCTAAGCCCAACCCCTCCAACCAAGAAGCCTAAGACCCAACCTGCTCCCACAAGAGAGGTGGTGAGGAACCTTGGAGGCCCCTCTAGATCTAAGGGAATCCTTTATAAGGACCCCTTGAAAAAGCCTAACACAGGTTCAGAAGTTGTAACCACTTCTGAGGGACTGGTCAACCAGCTCCCCTATAACTTTAAAAAGACTGATGTTCCTCAAAGGGTTTGTAGGTCATATAGCTTACAAAGGAAAACCTTTGATTGGGCCATAGAACATAGGTCAAGGTGTCACCATCAAAATACTGATGGACTCTCTAGGATGTATGTCATCGACTAGAGGTATGAGGTTCATCCAGGAGTGGATTAAATCCTCCTGTCCCTTAGTCTGGGGGGGGGCGAGTGTTAGGGAGAATTCTCTGTTTAGGCTGAATTTCCTAACCTAGTGAGTCCCCGACCAGCTTTGCTGGATTTTTGGGATTTCTTTTTTTCTCCTGCCAAGAGTGAGACTCTTTTACCCTCACTCTTGGACATGATTTGAGTGTGTGTCTTTGGATCTAGATGGTTTTAATGGGCTATGGGGTCTTTTACCCCATAGGGCTTCATGTGTTTTTGTGATCTGTGTTACACAGCACCCTCAGTGCAGTGACACAGGGGTGTCATAGTGACCCCCCAGTTTAGACTCCATACCCTGGGACTGACTACTGTCTCCCAGGGCATGTAAAGTCACCATTGACTTTACTAGTCTTAAATTCTGAACAGAACCAGTACAAACCATCATATTGTGGACGTACTGGCTGGGGCAATTCGATTGCCCCAGGGTCTGTTAGTCGAGGGGGCACGTCTCTGTCCCCCCTGATTGAGTTTTGGCTGGTGGCAGTGGATACTACTTTTTATATTCAACCGCAAATATTTTCCTATGGGATTTCCCATTGTTTTAGGCTACTATCTTTATTTAATTATTTACGGTAGCCTCAAACACCGCTGGTTTATTTAATTAATATTAATTCTCTGGTTGGTATTTTTTGCCAAAACTTGATTCTAAAATGGCGTTTGTGTTCTCTTCTGTGACTCCAACCCAAGTCGAGCCCTTTGTTCCACTTTTTGGCGGGCTTCTCCACAGAAGCCCTCCAAAGTGGTGCCACTCAGTATGGGGTACTTAGGAGGAGTGGAGGGGAATTTAGGCACCCTGGACTGAGTTGCCTAGGCAACTCAAGTCGCACTCCATCCTGATTGGCCCAAGTGGTGAGCCGGCCGGCTCACCACTTAGCATGTTTGAGTGACAGCTAAGCTGAGTGAATGGGGGTTTGCTGCATAAAAGCAGGGCTTTGGGGACTGGAACTTCAGAAGTCGCCACAGGACCTAAGAATCTGACGAGGGAGAAGCTGAGCTGACCTGCCACGACACCACCACCGGTGGAGTCCTGCTGGACCGCCTCATCACTTTTCCCAACGACAGAGGAGATCTACCGCCAGAGAGTCTTCTTCCTTTGACTGGTGGGGATAACCAGTTTCACCGACTTTTCGCCTTCCCGACGTACCTCGTGGCCGCCTTGCCTGTGCCCAGCACCCCGGCAACTGGGACACCACGTTTTACCATGACCGCGAAACAAAGGTACCACCTTTAACCGGAAAACTCCACGGCTGTTTTCTTCCCTGGTAGTGCAACGACCTTCATCTTTCCTCCAAGTCGAGATCTTCTCTTCCCCTGGATGACGACGCAACTTGCACCCACTACCAGGAACAACTGCCACCGCTGGAGGATCCTTCCCACTTAAGGTACTGTGTCCCGCCTGGCTTCCCTTGCGACCGACTGTACGGGGTAGATTTAGCCCCCGGCTTTCGAACATGGGTTAGCCTGTCTGGCTAAACTTTTATAAGCCTCTCTAAACTCTTTTTGAACCCACTGCAAGACTTTCTAAGCCTAGTGTAACTGTGTGATCTTGGGCGCATTTGTGCTCTGCTCGCTCTAAGAGTGGGCCCAGTCTTTGGACTTTGGCTCACCAGTGACTTTTGCTCTTCTGCCTTGCTAACAGTGTTCCTGAATCTTAGAGTGTTGTACCTTTCCATATTCTGTTTTTTTCCTTCCCTTTCTCACAAACTTATTGGAGTGCCATCTAGTTAAGCGCTCACCTCTGTATGAAAATAAGTGGTGTTTTACAGTGACTTATCTGATAAGGAAAAAGGGGTGTATATATTATAATAGTAACTGTGTTTAGAATATTTTACAATAAGAGTGCGGGAGTGTTTTCAACAGTGTGTTTTTAAATAAATAATTATATACTTTGATACCAAAGCTCTGGTCAGTGTTTGCTTGTATTGTTGTATCTGAGTACCTATTGTGTATACTTTGCATACTGCCTAACTCTTCTTGAGGGAAGTCTGACTGCTCAGCCACAGCTACCAGGTAAATCTGGGTGGTGCAGACTGCTACCAAGTGGGTTTACTGCCAACACCTGTAGTCTTAAATCTTTTGCAGTGGTCCCTAAGGGAACTGCAGAGGTTTCTGCCTAACACTGGTGTACAGCGGTGGGATCTGTATTGAGTATACACTTTAGAGTGCTTTAGGATACCTTAATACAACTAACCACAAAGCTAAGCACTGAAAAAGTAATCTTTCTAACATGTCAACTATGGAAACTTATAGTCAAGAGTCCCTTGCTACAAAAACTGCTGATTGTTTAAGAGTATTATGTAAGCATAAGAACCTCCTGACTAAAGGCAAGAAAATGGAATTAATAGAAAGGTTGTTAGCTAACCAAAGGTCTGGATGATGGTTCTGAGGAACCTACCATGACAGAAAATGTAGATAACAGTATAGAGATTGATATTGATCACAATGTTGATAATCTTGAGGAAGAGTCAGAAGAGGAGGGTGAGGCTGCTGTGACTGTCCCCCCTAGGCCTCTGTCTGCTCTACCTGCTGTACCTACTGGGCCTTTGCCAAGTCCCACACTAAGTCCTCAATATCTCGAATTAGAGAAAATGAAACTTGAACTAGAGTTCAAGAGACTGAATACTCTGGCTGAACAGAGACATCAGGAAATGAATCAAGAACTAAGGCTAAGGGAAATGGAGCTCAAGCATGAGCTGGAAATGAAGAAATTATCTGTCGAAAATGCTTCTCTCTCTGGCTCCTCTAGAAGTTGCAGTCCTAAAAGACCCCGGATGCCTAAAGAATTGGTTGGTATGTATGAGCCTAAATTGGATGCGTTGGATTGGTTGTCTCTGTTTGAATATAATCATGGGCTCCAGAACATCACAGGAAATGACTTACTCACCTGGTTGTTCTCTAGGCTTCCCCCTGTTGCAACTGATGTGGTAATGGAGTTGGGGGAGGAGGATAGGAAAGAGTATGAATGTTTGAAACTAGCTCTGAAAGCTAGATTTGGGAAGACCCCTTCCCAGTATCTTAAGAGGTTTAGAACCCTCAAAAAGCATGATGGTACCCCTTGGGCTACCTGGGTGAGTGAAGGGTTGAAAAACTTAGAGGGATGGATTAAGGGTTACAAAGTGAACACTTATGAAGGTATGAAGAATCTTTTTATGTTGGAGTCAATTTATGATGCCTGCTCTCCTGAGCTCAGACAGCACTTGGCTGATTCAAAGGAATTAGATTCCCGAAAACTAGCTAAGGCTTCTGACTTGTGGGTTGCCAACAGGGCCACTCACAAGGATTCTGGGGTAACTCAGAAAAAGGATGAGGGGAAACAGCCTAAAAAGGACTCCAAAGAGAATTCTAATACTACAAATTCCAAAGAGGGCCCCAAACAAAACCAGAAGGGTAAACCCCCAGGAAAACCACAGCAGAATAGTGTCTCCTCTGGTGCCAAACCTGAGGGAGGTCAGAACAAGCCTCCATTCCAGAAGGCATTTGGTAAATGCTTTGTTTGTGGCTCTACTGACCATGTGAAAGGAGATCCCAGATGCAAGGGTAAACCTTCAGGGATCCAAGTTGCCTCCTTAGCCTTCGCTCCAGAAGAGGAAGTCCCAATGGCAAGTGGAAACTTTCTACTGCTGGCTGATGAACCCATTGGTGTCTCAGCCAGTGTTTCTTTAGTCTCTCTGGGGTTGTGGGAACAACAGAATTTAGATGTGTATAATTCTATCCCAGATAATACTAAAGAGTATTATAAAGAAAGTGTCCAGGTGAATGGTCAGGAGACTCCTGCCATTAGGGACACTGGGGCCAGCATAACTGTGGTGGATGAATCATTTTTCAAGGCAGAGGATGCTGCTAAGGCACCAAAATGCCTCACCAAGTTAGCTGGAGGGCCTGTGCAGATGTGTCCCCAGTTACCAGTTCTCATCCAGTGTAATGACATGGCTGTAAAAATACCTTTCAGTGTACACTGTGAAGTGCCAGGCAGGGTTCTGTTGGGTAATGACCTGAAAGCTCTTGGAGTTGTGTCACATACCCCCAGACCACCTAGTAAAAGGTTACAGGAGCTCACAAAACCTACAAGAGAGAAAACCCTGCGAGGGTTATCTCAGGAGATGATGACAGAGATCACTCCTCTACCACTGGAGCAACTCACTGCAGTAACTACCAGAACAGGAGCAAAGGGGCAACCCAAGACTCCTAGGAAGAAGTCAGCAGCAAGCACTCCAGTGCTTCCAACAGTTACACCTGTAACTCCACCTCCAGCTGAGGCTGAGAGGGAGGTACAACCCTGTATGGTTGAACCAGACTCTGAAGAAGAGCTAGTGGGAGGTCCAGAATTTATTGGAGATCTAGACCCTGAGGACCATCCTGAGCTGCAGTCTTTACTGGCAGAAGGTGGGCCCAGCAGGGCAGCTTTCCGTAAGGGACAAAGAGATTGTCCAACTCTGGAGGGTCTCCGCCAACAGGCAGCTGCTCAGGCTGATGGGCAAGAGCCTGGGAAGTATAGGTTGCACTGGGAAGATGGCCTCTTCTACAGTGAACCAACTGAGTCTGAACCTGGAGACTGCAAACGCCTTCTAGTACCTCAAGAAAACAGACAACAGTTCTTGCACTTAGCCCACGAGATTCCTTTGGCTGGTCACTTGAGCTTCAAGAAGACCAAGGAAAGGCTCTCACTCTACTTCTATTGGCCAAAAATGGGGGCAGAAGTAGATAAGTTTTGCAAGAGCTGCCATACCTGCCAAACTTCTGGTAAGGTTGGCGCCAAGAATGTGGCACCCTTAGCGCCTCTCCCATTTGTGGGAGTCCCATTTGAGAGGGTAGGGATTGACATTGTTGGTCCCCTTGATCCCCCTACCTCCTCAGGCAACAGGTGTATCCTTGTTGTAGTAGACCATGCTACTAGATACCCTGAGGCAATTCCTATGAGAACTGTTACAGCGCCGGCTGTGGCTAAGGCCCTCCTTGGTATTTTTACCAGAGTTGGGTTTCCTAAGGAAGTAATATCCGACAGGGGGTCAAACGTTATGTCCCACTACATAAAAGCCATGTGGAAAACCTGTGGAGTTACTTACAAGTTCTCAACCGCCTACCACCCCCAAACCAATGGGTTGGTAGAAAGATTTAACAGAACCATGAAGAGCATGATAGGTGCTTTAGAGGAACCTCTGAAAAGAAAGTGGGACCTTCTACTGCCATGCCTTCTCTTTGCTTATAGAGAAGTCCCTCAGGAGGGAGTAGGTTATTCTCCCTTTGAACTTCTTTATGGCCATCCGGTCAGAGGTCCATTGGCCCTGATTAAGGAGGGGTTGGAAGGCGCTCCTCCCCTCAAGCCAGTCAGAGTGACTGACTATGTGATAGGTCTCCGAAGGAGAATGTCACACATGATGGCAGAAGCTAGTGATAACCTGAAAGCTGGACAAGCTTTGGTCAAGCATTGGCATGATCAAAAGGCTAACATGGTTGAGTTCACTCAAGACCAGCTAGTTCTCGTTATGCTCCCTACAAGGCAGAGGGCCTTGCAAGACAAATGGATGGGACCCTTCAAAGTTGTGGGAAAACTTGGAGAGGTCAACTATCTGGTGGATCTGGGCAGACCCAGGGAAGCTCCTAGAGTCTTCCACACCAACCGACTGAAAGCATACATCTTCAGACCTGAAGTAGGAGCCATGCTTCTAGCTTCAGCAGCAGAGGAAGAAGAAGAGAGTGAGACTCTCCCTGATCTCCTCAGACGTGTACCTTTGGATGAAAAAATTGAAGGAGTCAATCTCTCTTCAGATCTGACACCTGAGCAACAAGAGGAGTGCAAATCTATGTTAAATCAGTTTGCCTCCCTGTTCTCACTCTCACCAGGCTTGACCCCTTGAGGACAGCACGAGATACTCACTGGTGACTGTCTGCCAGTCAAAAGCAGAGGATACCGAATGTCAGAAAATGTGAGAACCCATATCAAGGGGGAGGTCAAGAAGATGCTTGATCTCGGGGTAATAGAACCCTCTACTAGTCCATGGTCTAGCCCAGTGGTGTTAGTACCAAAGGCAGGATCCAAAGACTTGAGATTCTGTGTGGACTATAGAGCTCTTAATGCAGTCACCAAGACTGATGCCCACCCTTTACCCAGGACAGATGAGTTGGTGGATAAACTTGGTACAGCCAAGTACCTCAGCACATTTGACCTTACGTCAGGCTATTGGCAAATAGCCTTGACAGACCATGCCAAGGAGAAAACTGCATTTTCCAACCCAGTTGGCTTGTACCAGATTAAGGTCATGCTTTTTGGATTAAAAAATGCACCTGCTACATTCCAAAGGATGGTAAACCAAGTTCTGGCTGGGATGGAGGACTTCTGCATGGCATACTTGGATGACATTGCAGTCTTCAGCCACTCCTCGGAAGATTATGTGAACTACCTAGGACATGTTTTCCAGGCTCTTGGACAGGCCAATTTGACTATCAAGGCAAGTAAATGCCAGATAGGTCAAAGTAAGGTGGTCTACCTTGGGCATGAGGTAGGAGGTGGAGAAATAAGGTTGTTGCTCAGCAAGATTGAAGCTGTGCAAAATTGGACAACACCTACTACTCAAACCCAAGTGAGAGCCTTCCTAGGCCTCACTGGGTATTACAGGAATTTCAGTGAGAACTATGGGACCATAGCTTCTCCACTGAATGTAATCTCCTCTCCAAAATTCCCTAAAAAGGTCAAATGGAATGAGGAGTGCAATCAGGCCTTTGAAAAACTGAAGAAAGCTCTTTGCCAAGCTCCAGTATTGAGAGCTCCTGACTACCACCAAACTTTCATTGTACAAACTGATGCTTCCAATGTAGGTATAGGTGCAGTTCTAAGCCAAATGGATGAGAAGGGTAGGGAGCACCCCATTTGCTTCATCAGCCGTAAGCTGAAGAATCCTGAGAAAAAGGTGGGCAACAATAGAAAGAGAATGCTTTGCTATTGTGTGGGCACTGAAGAAGTTTAGGCCATACTTGTATGGTTCTACTTTTGTCATTCAGACTGACCACCAACCCTTGAGATGGTTAATGCAAATGAACGGAGAAAATCCAAAACTATTGAGATGGTCAATCTGCCTGCAAGGGTTTGATTTCACCATTGAGCACAGGTCAGGGTGTCACCATCAAAATGCTGATGGACTCTCTAGGATGTATGTCATCGACTAGAGGTATGAGGTTCATCCAGGAGTGGATTAAATCCTCCTGTCCCTTAGTCTGGGGGGGGCCAGTGTTAGGGAGAATTCTCTGTTTAGGCTGAATTTCCTAACCTAGTGAGTCCCCGACCAGCTTTGCTGGATTTTTGGGATTTATTTTTTTCTCCTGCCAAGAGTGAGACTCTTTTACCCTCACTCTTGGACATGATTTGAGTGTGTTTCTTTGGATCTAGATGTGTTTAATGAGCTTTGGGGTATTTTACTCCATAGGGCTTCATGTGTTTTTGTGATCTGTGTTACACAGCACCCTCAGTGCAGTGACACAGGGGTTTCATAGTGACCCCCCAGTATAGACTCCATACCCTGCGACTGACTACTGTCTCCCAGGGCATGTAAAGTCACCATTGACTTTACTAGTCTTAAATTCTGAACAGAACCAGTACAAACCATCATATTGTGGACGTACTGGCTGGGGCAATTCGATTGCCCCAGGGTCTGTTAGTCGAGGGGGCACGTCTCTGTCCCCCCTGATTGAGTTTTGGCTGGTGGCAGTGGATACTACTTTTTATATTCAACCGCAAATATTTTCCTATGGGATTTCCCATTGTTTTAGGCTACTATCTTTATTTAATTATTTACGGTAGGCTCAAACACCGCTGGTTTATTTGATTAATATTAATTCTCCGGTTGGTATTTTTTGCCAAAACTTGATTCTAAAATGGCGTTTGTGTTGTCTTCTGTGACTCCAACCCAAGTCGAGCCCTTTGTTCCACTTTTTGGCGGGCTTCTCCACAGAAGCCCTCCAAAGTGGTGCCACTCAGTATGGGGTACTTAGGAGGAGTGGAGGGGAATTTAGGCACCCTGGACTGAGTTGCCTAGGCAACTCAAGTCGCACTCCATCCTGATTGGCCCAAGTGGTGAGCCGGCCGGCTCACCACTTAGCATGTTTGAGTGACAGCTAGGCTGAGTGAATGGGGGTTTGCTGCATAAAAGCAGGGCTTTGGGGACTGGAACTTCAGAAGTCGCCACAGGACCTAAGAATCCGATGAGGGAGAAGCTGAGCCGACCTGCCACGACACCACCACCGGTGGAGCCCTGCTGGACCGCCTCACCACTTTTCTCAACGACAGAGGAGATCTCCCGCCGGAGAGTCTTCTTCCTTTGACTGGTGGGGATAACCAGTTTCACCATCTTTTCGCCTTCTCGACGTACCTCGTGGCCGCCTTGCCTGTGCCCAGCACCCCGGCAACAGGGACACCACGTTTTACCACGACCGCGAAACAAAGGTACCACCTTTAACCGGGAAACTCCACGGCTGGTTTCTTCCCTGGTAGTGCAACGACCTTCATCTTTCCTCCAAGTCGAGATCTTCTCTTCCCCTGGATGAGGACGCAACTTGCACCCACTACCAGGAACAACTGCCACCGCTGGAGGATCCTTCCCACTTAAGGTACCGTGTCCCGCCTGGCTTCCCTTGCGACCGACTGTACGGGGTAGATTTAGCCCCCGGCTTTTGAACCGGGGTTAGCCTGGGACACTCTGGCTAAACTTTCCTAAGCCTCTCTAAACTCTTTTTGAACCCTCTGCAAGACTTTCCAAGCCTTGAGTAACTGTGTGATCTTGGGCGCATTTGTGCTCTGCTCTCTCTAAGAGTGGGCCCAGCCTTTGGACTTTGGCTCACCAGTGACTTTTGCTCTTCTGCCTTGCTAACAGTGTCCCTGAATCTTAGAGTGGTGTACCTTTCCATATTCTGTTTTTTTCCCTCCCTTTCTCACAAACTTATTGGAGTGCCATCTAGTTAAGCGCTCACATCTTTATGAAAATAAATAGTGTTTTACAGTGACTTATCTGATAAGGAAAAAGGGGTGTAGATATTATAATAGTAACTGTGTTTAGAATATTTTACAATAAGAGTGCTGGAGTGTTTCAAACCGTGTGTTTTTAAATAAATAATTATATACTTTGATACCAAATCTCTGGTCAGTGTTTGCTTGTATTATTGTACCTGAGTGCCTATTGTGTATACTTTGCATACTGCCTAACTCTTCTTGAGGGAAGTCTGGCTGCTCAGCCACAGCTACCAGGTACATCTGGGTGGTGCAGACTGCTACCAAGTGGGTTTACTGCCAACACCTGTAGTCTTAAATCTTTTGCAGTGGTCCCTAAGGGAACTGCACAGGTTTCTGCCTAACACTGGTGTACAGCGGTGGGATCTGTATTGAGTATACACTTTAGAGTGCTTTAGGATGCCTTAGTACAACTAACCACAAAGCTTAGCACTGAAAAAGTAATCTTTCTAACATGTCAACTATGGAAACTTATAGTCAAGAGTCCCTTGCTACAAAAACTGCCGATTGTTTAAGAGTATTATGTAAGCATAAGAACCTCCTGACTAAAGGCAAGAAAATGGAATTAATAGAAAGGTTGTTAGCTAACCAAAGTCTGGATGATGGTTCTGAGGAACCTACCATGACAGAAAATGTAGATAACAGTATAGAAATTGATATTGATCAAAATGTTGATAATCTTGAGGAAGAGTCAGAAGAGGAGGGTGAGGCTGCTGTGACTGTCCCCCCTAGGCCTCTGTCTGCTCTACCTGCTGTACCTACTGGGCCTTTGCCAAGTCCCACACTAAGTCCTCAATATCTCGAATTAGAGAAAATGAAACTTGAACTAGAGTTCAAGAGACTGAATACTCTGGTGGCTGAACAGAGACATCAGGAAATTAATCAAGAATTAAGGCTAAGGGAAATGGAGCTCAAGCATGAGCTAGAAATGAAGAAATTATCTGTTGAAAATGCTTCTTTCTCTGGCTCCTCTAGAAGTTCCAGTCATAAAAGACCCCGGATGCCTAAAGAATTGGTTGGTATGTATGAGCCTAAGTTGGATGTGTTGGATTGGTTGTCTCTGTTTGAATATAATCATGGGCTCCAGAACATCACAGGAAATGACTTACTCACGTGGTTGTTCTCTAGGCTTCCCCCTGTTGCAACTGATGTGGTAATGGAGTTGGGGGAGGAGGATAGGAAAGAGTATGAATGTGTGAAACTAGCTCTGATAGCTAGATTTGGGAAGAGCCCTTCCCAGTATCTTAAGAGGTTTAGAACCCTCAAAAAGAATGATGGTACCCCTTGGGCTACCTGGGTGAGTGAATGTTTGAAAAACTTAGAGGGATGGATTAAGGCTTACAAGGTGAACACTTATGAAGGTATGAAAAATCGTTTTATGTTGGAGTCAATTTATGATGCCTGCTCTCCTGAGCTCAGACAGCACTTGGCTGATTCAAATGAATTAGATTCCAGAAAACTAGCTAAGGCTGCTGACTTGTGGGTTGCCAACAGGGCCACTCAAAAGGATTCTGGGGTAACTCAGAAAAAGGATGAGGGAAAGCAGCCACCCAAAGTGAATCCAGAGAATTCTAATACCTCCCATACCAAAGAGGGCCACAAACAACAAAATAACCAGGGTAAACCCCAGGGTAAACCGAATCAGGCTAGTATACCTTCTGGTCAACAACCAGAAGGAGGTCAGAACAAGCCACCCTTTCAGAGAGCATTTGGACAATGCTATATCTGTAAAGCTACTGACCATATCAAAGGGGATCCCAGATGCAAGGGTAAACCTGCAGGGATCAGCACATTCTCCTTAGCCTTCACTCCTGAGGATGAAGTACAGATGGCTAGTGCCCACTTTGAACTCTTCGCTGAAGAACCCTTGGGTCTTCAAGCAACTGTAAACTTAGAGCCTATGGGTCTGGTTAGTCCCCAGAATAGGGTTGTGTATAACTCCCTACCTGTTAACTCTAAAGTTTATTACATGGACAGTGTTCTTGTCAATGGCCAGGATACTCCTGCCAGGAGAGACACTGGGGCCAGCAGAACAGTAGTGGATGAAAGCTTCATTCAACCTGAGGATGTAGCAAAAGCACCCAAAGGTCCCACTAAGATGTCTGGAGGCCCTGTCCAAATGGTTCCTATTCTACCAGCCCTCATTCAGTGTCACAACATGACAGTGAGGATCCCTGTCAGTGTGCAGACTGAGGTGCCTGGGAAAGTCCTGTTGGAGAATGAACTGAGAACTCTAGGAATAGTGTCACATACCCCCAGGCCTCCCAGTATGGAGAACCAGAACCTAACCAAATTGGCTAGAGAGGCCACCTTAAGGGACCACTCTAAGCCTGTCGGAACCTCTACTGAGACCCCCACTACAAGCCCTGGTGTTAGTAAGTTGACCTCTAACCCAGGCACATTTCAGGCTAGTACATTAGGGAAATGGGAGCCCCAACCAAGCTCCATCATTGTTCCCCCAGTTACAGAGTCTGTGACCACCCCTGCTTCTGAGAAGGAGGAGGATAGACCTACTGGACCCTTACCTAGGCCTGAGAGAACTGGTAATTCTCAATGCTGGTGGAAAACCAGGAAAGAAAAGTCTAAGGCCAAAAACCTTCAAACTGTTGGAGCTTCTACTGAAGACCCCAACTCAAATCCTAGTATTAGGGGGGAAACTCCTAAAGTAGGTAAGGTTAGATCTAAGAGGAAGGGGAAGCAGGTACATTGCCCCTCCAACCAAGAGGCCTAAGACCCAACCTGCTCCCACAAGAGAGGTGGTGAGGAACATTGGAGGCCCCTCTAGATCTAAGGGAATCCTTTATAAGGACCCCTTGAAAAAGCCTAACACAGGTTCAGAAGTTGTAACCACTTCTGAGGGACTGGTCAACCAGCTCCCCTATAACTTTAAAAAGACTGATGTTCCTCAAAGGGTTTGTAGGTCATATAGCTTACAAAGGAAAACCTTTGATTGGGCCATAGAATATAGGTCAAGGTGTCACCATCAAAATACTGATGGACTCTCTAGGATGTATGTCATCGACTAGAGGTATGAGGTTCATCCAGGAGTGGATTAAATCCTCCTGTCCCTTAGTCTGGGGGGGGGGGGCGAGTGTTAGGGAGAATTCTCTGGTTAGGCTGAATTTCCTAACCTAGTGAGTCCCCCAGCAGCTTTGCTGGATTTTTGGGGTTTCTTTTGTTCTCCTGCCAAGAGTGAGACTCTTTTACCCTCACTCTTGGACATGATTTGAGTGTGTTTCTTTGGATCTAGATGTGTTTAATGAGCTATGGGGTCTTTTACCCCATAGGGCTTCATGTGTTTTTGTGATCTGTGTTACACAGCACCCTCAGTGCAGTGACACAGGGGTGTCATAGTGACCCCCCAGTTTAGACTCCATACCCTGGGACTGACTACTGTCTCCCAGGGCATGTAAAGTCACCATTGACTTTACTAGTCTTAACTTCTGAACAGAAACAGCACAAACCATCATATTGTGGACGTACTGGCTGGGGCAATTCGATTGCCCCAGGGTCTGTTAGTCGAGGGGGCACGTCTCCGTCCCCCATGATCGAGTTTTGGCTGGTGGCAGTGGATACTACTTTTTATATTCAACCGCAAATATTTTCCTATGGGATTTCCCATTGTTTTAGGCTACTATCTTTATTTAATTATTTACGGTAGCCTCAAACACCGCTGGTTTATTTAATTAATATTAATTCTCCGATTGGTATTTTTTGCCAAAACTTGATTCTAAAATGGCGTTTGTGTTCTCTTCTGTGACTCCAACCCAAGTCGAGCCCTTTGTTCCACTTTTTGGCGAGCTTCTCCACAGAAGCCCTCCAAAGTGGTGCCACTCTGTCTGGGGTAATTAGGAGGGGTGGAGGGGAATTTAGGCACCCTGGACTGAGTTGCCTAGGCAACTCAAGTCGCACTTCATCCTGATGGGCCCAAGTGGTGAGCCGGCCGGCTCACCACTTAGCATGTTTGAGTGACAGCCAGGCTGAGTGAATGGGGGTTTGCTGCATAAAAGCAGGGCTTTGGGGACTGGAACTTCAGAAGTCGCCACAGGACCTAAGAATCTGACGAGGGAGAAGCTGAGCCGACCTGCCACGACACCACCACTGGTGGAGCCCTGCTGGACCGCCTCACCACTTTTCCCAACGACAGAGGAGATCTACCGCCGGAGAGTCTTCTTCCTTTGACTGGTGGGGATAACCAGTTTCACCGTCTTTTTGCCTCCCGGATGTACCTCGTGGCCGCCTTGCCTGTGGCCAGCACCCCGGTAACCGGGACACCACGTTTTACCACGACTGCGAAACAAAAGTACCACCTTTAACCGGAAAACTCCACGGCTGGTTTCTTCCCTGGTAGTGCAACGACCTTCATCTTTCCTCCAAGTCGAGATCTTCTCTTCCCCTGGATGACGACGCAACTTGCACCCACTACCAGGAACAACTGCCACCGCTGGAGGATCCCTCCCGCTTAAGGTACTGTGTCCCGCCTGGCTTCCCTTGCGACCGACTGTACAGGGTAGATTTAGCCCCCGGCTTTCGAACCTGGGTTAGCCTGTCTGGCTAAACTTTCATAAGCCTCTCTAAACTCTTTTTGAACCCACTGCAAGACTTTCTAAGCCTAGTGTAACTGTGTGATCTTGGGCGCATTTGTGCTCTGCTCTCTCTAAGAGTGGGCCCAGCCTTTGGACTTTGGCTCACCAGTGACTTTTGCTCTTCTGCCTTGCTAACAGTGTTCCTGAATCTTAGAGTGTTGTACGTTGCCATATTCTGTTTTTTTCCCTCCCTTTCTCACAAAATTATTGGAGTGCCATCTAGTTAAGCGCTCACCTCTGTATGAAAATAAGTGGTGTTTTACAGTGACTTATCTGATAAGGAAAAAGGGGTGTATATATTATAATAGTAACTGTGTTTAGAATATTTTACAATAAGAGTGCTGGAGTGTTTTCAACAGTGTGTTTTTAAATAAATAATTATATACTTTGATACCAAAGCTCTGGTCAGTTTTTGCTTGTATTGTTGTATCTGAGTGCTTATTGTGTATACTTTGCATACTGTCTAACTCTTCTTGAGGGAAGTCTGACTGCTCAGCCACAGCTACCAGGTACATCTGGGTGGTGCAGACTGCTACCAAGTGGGTTTACTGCCAACACCTGTAGTCTTAAATCTTTTGCAGTGGTCCCTAAGGGAACTGCACAGGTTTCTGCCTAACACTGGTGTACAGCGGTGGGATCTGTATTGAGTATACACTTTAGAGTGCTTTAGGATACCTTAGTACAACTAACCACAAAGCTTAGCACTGAAAAAGTAATCTTTCTAACATGTCAACCATGGAAACTTATAGTCAAGAGTCCCTTGCTACAAAAACTGCTGATTGTTTAAGAGTATTATGTAAGCATAAGAACCTCCTGACTAAAGACAAGAAAATTGAATTAATAGAAAGGTTGTTAGTTAACCAAAGTCTGGATGATGGTTCTGAGGAACCTACCATGACAGAAAATGTAGATAACAGTATAGAAATTGATATTGATCAAAATGTTGATAATCTTGAGGAAGAGTCAGAAGAGGAGGGTGAGGCTGCTGTGACTGTCCCCCCTAGGCCTCTGTCTGCTCTACCTGATGTACCTACTGGGCCTTTGCCAAGTCCCACACTTAGTCCTCAATATCTCGAATTAGAGAAAATGAAACTTGAACTAGAGTTCAAGAGACTGAATACTCTGGCTGAACAGAGACATCAGGAAATGAATCAAGAACTAAGGCTAAGGGAAATGGAGCTCAAGCATGAGCTAGAAATGAAGAAATTATCTGTTGAAAATGCTTCTTTCTCTGGCTCCTCTAGAAGTTCCAGTCCTAAAAGACCCCGGATGCCTAAAGAATTGGTTGGTATGTATGAGCCTAAGTTGGATGTGTTGGATTGGTTGTCTCTGTTTGAATATAATCATGGGCTCCAGAACATCACAGGAAATGACTTACTCACGTGGTTGTTCTCTAGGCTTCCCCCTGTTGCAACTGATGGGGTAATGGAGTTGGGGGAGGAGGATAGGAAAGAGTATGAATGTGTGAAACTAGCTCTGATAGCTAGATTTGGGAAGACCCCTTCCCAGTATCTTAAGAGGTTTAGAACCCTCAAAAAGAATGATGGTACCCCTTGGGCTACCTGGGTGAGTGAATGTTTGAAAACCTTAGAGGGATGGATTAAGGGTTACAAGGTGAACACTTATGAAGGTATGAAAAATCGTTTTATGTTGGAGTCAATTTATGATGCCTGCTCTCCTGAGCTCAGACAGCACTTGGCTGATTCAAAGGAATTAGATTCCAGAAAACTAGCTAAGGCTGCTGACTTGTGGGTTGCCAACAGGGCCACTCAAAAGGATTCTGGGGTAACTCAGAAAAAGGATGAGGGAAAGCAGCCACCCAAAGTGAATCCAGAGAATTCTAATACCTCCCATACCAAAGAGGGCCACAAACAACAAAATAACCAGGGTAAACCCCAGGGTAAACCAAATCAGGCTAGTATACCTTCTGGTCAACAACCAGAAGGAGGTCAGAACAAGCCACCCTTTCAGAGAGCATTTGGACAATGCTATATCTGTAAAGCTACTGACCATATCAAAGGGGATCCCAGATGCAAGGGTAGACCTGCAGGGATCAGCACAGTCTCCTTAGCCTTCAGTCCTGAGGATGAAGTACAGATGGCTAGTGCCCACTTTGAACTCTTTGCTGAAGAACCCTTGGGTCTTCAAGCAACTGTAAACTTAGAGCCTATGGATCTGGTTAGTCCCCAGAATAGGGTTGTGTATAACTCCCTACCTGTTAACTCTAAAGTTTATTACATGGACAGTGTTCTTGTCAATGGCCAGGATACTCCTGCCAGGAGAGACACTGGGGCCAGCAGAACAGTAGTGGATGAAAGCTTCATTCAACCTGAGGATGTAGCAAAAGCACCCAAAGGTCCCACTAAGATGTCTGGAGGCCCTGTCCAAATGGTTCCTATTCTACCAGCCCTCATTCAGTGTCACAACATGACAGTGAGGATCCCTGTCAGTGTGCAGACTGAGGTGCCTGGGAAAGTCCTGTTTGGGAATGACCTGAGAACTCTAGGAATAGTGTCACATACCCCCAGGCCTCCCAGTATGGAGAACCAGAACCTAATCAAATTGGCTAAAGAGGCCACCTTAAGGGACCACTCTAAGCCTGTCGGAACCTCTACTGAGACCCCCACTACAAGCCCTGGTGTTAGTAAGTTGACCTCTAACCCAGGCACATTTCAGGCTAGTACATTAGGGAAATGGGAGCCCCAACCAAGCTCCATCATTGTTCCCCCAGTTACAGAGTCTGTGACCCCCCGCTTCTGAGGAAGAGGAGGATAGACCTACTGGACCCTTACCTAGGCCTGAGAGAACTGGTAATTCTCAATGCTGGTGGAAAACCAGGAAAGAAAAGTCTAAGGCCAAAAACCTTCAAACTGTTGGAGCTTCTACTGAAGACCCCAACTCAAATCCTAGTATTAGGGGGGAAACTCCTAAAGTAGGTAAGGTTAGATCTAAGAGGAAGGGGAAGCAGGTACATTGCCTAACCCCAACCCCTCCAACCAAGAGGCCTAAGACCCAACCTGCTCCCACAAGAGAGGTGGTGAGGAACCTTGGAGGCCCCTCTAGATCTAAGGGAATCCTTTATAAGGACCCCTTGAAAAAGCCTAACACAGGTTCAGAAGTTGTAACCACTTCTGAGGGACTGGTCAACCAGCTCCCCTATAACTTTAAAAAGACTGATGTTCCTCAAAGGGTTTGTAGGTCATATAGCTTACAAAGGAAAACCTTTGATTGGGCCATAGAACATAGGTCAAGGTGTCACCATCAAAATACTGATGGACTCTCTAGGATGTATGTCATCGACTAGAGGTATGAGGTTCATCCAGGAGTGGATTGAATCCTCCTGTCCCTTAGTCTGGGGGGGGGGAGCGAGTGTTAGGGATAATTCTCTGTTTAGGCTGAATTTCCTAACCTAGTGAGTCCCCCAGCAGCGTTGCTGGATTTTTGGGGTTTCTTTTTTTCTCCTGCCAAGAGTGAGGCTCTTTTTACCCTCACTCTTGGACATGATTTGAGTGTGTTTCTTTGGATCTAGATGTGTTTAATGGGCTATGGGGTCTTTTACCCCATAGGGCTTCATGTGTTTTTGTGATCTGTGTTACACAGCACCCTCAGTGCAGTGACACAGGGGTGTCATAGTGACCCACCAGTTTAGACCCCATACCCTGGGGCTGACTACTGTCTCCCAGGGCATGTAAAGTCAACATTGACTTTACTAGTCTTAAATTCTGAACAGAAACAGCACAAACCATCATATTGTGGACATACTGGCTGGGGCAATTTGATTCCCCCAGGGTCTGTTAGTCGAGGGGGCACGTCTCCGTCCCCCCTGATCGAGTTTTGGCTGGTGGCAGTGGATACTACTTTTTATATTCAACCGCAAATATTTTCCTATGGGATTTTCCATTGTTTTAGGCTACTATCTTTATTTAATTATTTACGGTAGCCTCAAACACCGCTGGTTTGTTTAATTAATATTAATTCTCCGGTTGGTATTTTTTGCCAAAACTTGATTCTAAAATGGCGTTTGTGTTCTCTTCTGTGACTCCAACCCAAGTCGAGCCCTTTGTTCCACTTTTTGGCGGGCTTCTCCACAGAAGCCCTCCAAAGTGGTGCCACTCTGTCTGGGGTACTTAGGAGGGGTGAAGGGGAATTTAGGCTCCCTGGACTGAGTTGCCTAGGCAACTCAAGTCGCACTCCATCCTGATGGGCCCAAGTGGTGAGCCGGCCGGCTCACCACTTAGCATGTTTGAGTGACAGCTAGGCTGAGTTAATGGGGGTTTGCTGCATAAAAGCAGGGCTTTGGGGACTGGAACTTCAGAAGTCGCCACAGGACCTAAGAATCTGACGAGGGAGAAGCTGAGCCGACCTGCCACGACACCACCACCGGTGGAGCCCTGCTGGACCGCCTCACCACTTTTCCCAACGACAGAGGAGATCTACCGCCGGAGAGTCTTCTTCCTTTGACTGGTGGGGATAACCAGTTTCACTGTCTTTTCGCCTTCCGGACGTACCTCGTGGCCGCCTTGCCTGTGTCCAGCACCCCGGCAACCGGGACACCACGTTTTACCACGACCGCGAAACAAAGGTACCACCTTTAACCGGAATACTCCACGGCTGGTTTCTTCCCTGGTAGTGCAACGACCTTCATCTTTCCTCCAAGTCGAGATCTTCTCTTCCCCTGGATGACGACGCAACTTGCACCCACTACCATGAACAACTGCCACCGCTGGAGGATCCTTCCCACTTAAGGTACTGTGTCCCGCCTGGCTTCCCTTGCGACCGACTGTACGGGGTAGATTTAGCCCCCGGCTTTCGAACCTGGGTTAGCCTGTCTGGCTAAACTTTCATAAGCCTCTCTAACCTCTTTCTGAACCCACTGCAAGACTTTCTAAGCCTAGTGTAACTGTGTGATCTTGGGCGCATTTGTGCTCTGCTCTCTCTAAGAGTGGGCCCAGCCTTTGGACTTTGGCATACCAGTGACTTTTGCTCTTCTGCCTTGCTAACAGTGTTCCTGAATCTTAGAGTGTTGTACGTTTCCATATTCTGTTTTTTTCCCTCCCTTTCTCACAAACTTATTGGAGTGCCATCTAGTTAAGCGCTCACCACTGTATGAAATTAAGTGGTGTTTTACAGTGACTTATCTGATAAGGAAAAAGGGGTGTATATATTATAATAGTAACTGTGTTTAGAATATTTTACAATAAGAGTGCTGGAGTGTTTTCAACAGTGGTTTTTAAATAAATAATTATATACTTTGATACCAAAGCTCTGATCAGTGTTTGCTTGTATTGTTGTATCTGAGTGCCTATTGTGCATACTTTGCATACTGCCTAACTCTTCTTGAGGGAAGTCTGACTGCTCAGCCACAGCTACCAGGTAAATCTGGGTGGTGCAGACTGCTACCAAGTGGGTTTACTGCCAACACATGTAGTCTTAAATCTTTTGCAGTGGTCCCTAAGGGAACTGCACAGGTTTCTGCCTAACACTGGTGTACAGCGGTGGGATCTGTATTGTGTATACACTTTAGAGTGCTTTAGGATACCTTAGTACAACTAACCACAAAGCTTAGCACTGAAAAAGTAATCTTTCTAACGTGTCAACTATGGAAACTTATAGTCAAGAGTCCCTTGCTATAAAAACTGCTGATTGTTTAAGAGTATTATGTAAGCATAAGAACCTCCTGACTAAAGACAAGAAAATGGAATTAATAGAAAGGTTGTTAGCTAACCAAAGTCTGGATGATGGTTCTGAGGAACCTACCATGACAGAAAATGTAGATAACAGTATAGAAATTGATATTGATCAAAATGTTGATAATCTTGAGGAAGAGTCAGAAGAGGAGGGTGAGGCTGCTGTGACTGTCCCCCCTAGGCATCTGTCTACTCTACCTGCTGTACCTACTGGGCCTTTGCCAAGTCCCACACTTAGTCCTCAATATCTCGAATTAGAGAAAATGAAACTTGAACTAGAGTTCAAGAGACTGAATACTCTGGCTGAACAGAGACATCAGGAAATGAATCAAGAACTAAGGCTAAGGGAAATGGAGCTCAAGCATGAGCTAGAAATTAAGAAATTATCTGTTGAAAATGCTTCTTTCTCTGGCTCCTCTAGAAGTTCCAGTCCTAAAAGACCCCAGATGCCTAAAGAATTGGTTGGTATGTATGAGCCTAAATTGGATGTGTTGGATTGGTTGTATCTGTTTGAATATAATCATGGGCTCCTGAACATGACAGGAAATGACTTACTCACCTGGTTGTTCTCTAGGCTTCCCCCTGTTGCAACTGATGTGGTAATGGAGTTGGGGGAGGAGGATAGGAAAGAGTATGAATGTGTGAATCTAGCTCTGAAAGCTAGATTTGGGAAGACCCCTTCCCAGTATTTTAAGAGGTTTAGAACCCTCAAAAAGCATGATGGTACCCCTTGGGCTACCTGGGTGAGTGAAGGGTTGAAAAACTTAGAAGGATGGATTAAGGGTTACAAAGTGAACACTTATGAAGGTATGAAGAATCTTTTTATGTTGGAGTCAATTTATGATGCCTGCTCTCCTGAGCTCAGACAGCACTTGGCTGATTCAAAGGAATTAGATTGCCGAAAACTAGCTAAGGCTGCTGACTTGTGGGTTGCCAACAGGGCCACTCACAAGGATTCTGGGGTAACTCAGAAAAAGGATGAGGGGAAACAGCCTAAAAATGACTCCAAAGAGAATTCTAATACTACAAATTCCAAAGAGGGCCCCAAACAAAACCAGAAGGGTAAGTGTTGTGATGATGTTTCTCTTTGGGAGCAGAGAGAGCTAGTGTTGATGACATAGGCAGAGCAGGGTACCTCTATGATGTCATTGGAATGTTCATGGCATGTGATTGTTGACGTTCTAAAGTGGTCAGTTGATGGAGATTTTGATGGGGAAGGATCTCATATGTTCGGGGTTCTTTCTTGCCTTCATTTATCTTAAATAAAAGCCAAACCAACTTACCAGCGTCTGTGTCCTACTTCACAACAATGGCGACGAGGTAAAGTGAAGGCAGGTGAAGGGAAGGCAGACCCAGAACCCCGTGAAGTTGAAGAAGCATCCTCCGTCTGCACCAGCACGGAGCAACGACCGCAGCTGTGAATCCTTCCGGACCGAGAGACTCTCCAGCCCGCGTAGCTGCTGCCTACGTTCCTCACGGCACATATCCTCTCCACACGGGACTTGTGCGGGTTGTCTGGGCCACTCCGCCGATGCGTTGAGCAGCCCGCGGGGGAACACATACCTGCTTCTCCCCGTGCTGTCGTTGAGGGAAACTCATTTTCGTCTGGATTCCCTGGAAAGGGGAGGATTGTTCCGCCCAGCTGTGGCGTCGAGCGGAAAAGGAAGGGAAAACGAAGTTCAGCGGACGCGTTGAGCGGCCCGCGGGGAACCGCCTTTGTTCCTCCCTGTGTCCGCTGTGAAGAGAAGTCATCCCCTTCCTGGATCCCTGGAAAGGGGAGGATTGCTCGATTGCTCCGCCCAGCTGTGGCGTTGAGCGGAAAAGGAAAAGAGGGAAAGCAAAGTTGCTCCGCCCAGCTGCGGTGTCGAGCGAGGTGAAAAAAAAAAAAAAAAAGGGAAACCGAAGCTCAGCAGACGTGTTGAGCAGCCAGCAGAAGGAGGGGGGGTGCCCGCCTACGTTCCCCTGTGTGCATTGATGAGGAGGAGGAGGAGATGTTGAGCGGCAGCTGTTGTGCGGCGGCTCCTCTGAACGTGTTTGTGTCTCGTGATGATGTCACCGAAGTAGAGTAAGTCGGATTGCTCCACGAGTGACTACCGTAGTGTGCATAACAGGTGGTTAAGCAAATGAAATGAGACTTCCCTAAATACCGTATATCTTCTAGTAATTGGGAAATCTATATTGAAGCTTAAAATACATGCAGTTTCGATTTAAAAGCAATGACACACAGCATCCTAGCGTAACAGATAAGTAAAAGGCAGTTGTACATTTCGTCATTCAGGCAGTCATGGCAGGTCTGCCAGGCATATCAGGTCCTCCCATTTTCATGCCGACTCCAGGAACGGCAAAGATTGCTTGGCAACAATGGCGTAAAGGTTTCATGCACTATATGAGGGCGGCTGGTGGTATGTCATATTCTGGTGAGAGGAAGCTGGCCTTGTTGTTGCATTTTTTGGGCTTTGAAGGCCAGAGAATTTTCGACACTTTACCACAACCAGAAGGAGACGGTAGTGGGGATAATTTGAATGAATTTGAAAGTGCATTGTTGAAACTTGACAAGCATTTTAATCCAAAAAGGAGCACAATCTTGGAGCGTTACAATTTTCGTATGCGAGTTCAAGCACAGGGGGAGTCTGTTGAAGATTACGTCACTGCTTTGCGGCATTTGGCCTTAACATGTAAATTTCAAGACAGCTTTGATGAACATATTCGAGATCAATTCATGACACATTGTCGATCTAACAAAATACGGGAAGAGTTATGGCTAAAAGATGAACCAAGTTTAGATGAAGTATTGGACTTGGCTAAGAGAGTAGAGCATTCTTTAGCATGTGTAGCTAAGTTATCTAAAAATGAAGGAGAAGATACTAAGGAAGCAAAACCAGAAGTAATGAACATAGCGGAAGGAAAGAACAAAAGAAGAGGAAGAAATAGACAGTCAAGCAGGAACATCCAGGAGGAAAGAAGGAGTCAGAATATTTGTCAGAAAGATGAGAAAAGAGAGGAGAGGAAAGATGATAGACTATGTTATTGTTGCGCTAGTGCAACCCATTTTGCATCCTCCGTAGTCTGCCCAGGATGAAGGACCGTTTGCACTAAGTGCAGGAGGAGAGGACATTTTATGTCATGTTGCAAGAATTTTCAATTTGGGCATGATAACCAAAGAAAAGTATTTTATGTGAATGAAGAGGAGGATAGGAAATCGTCAGATGACGATGTTGTTGTAGTGCCTTCTCAGAATGTTATTGTCAATACAATTAATGTTGTTGGTAAGGGTGATGAAGAGGATGACTGTGAGCGTCCATATGCTAATGTGAATGTTAATGGTTTCAAGTTGTCATTAATGGCCGACTCCGGGTCAAAAATAACACTTATTTCTAGAAGTGTATTTGAAGCAGAGATGAGAGGGAATGTATCGGCACTTTCGATACCGGACATAAGTCCAGGAAGTTACAATCAAGATCGAATTGAGTTGTTAGGGTACGTGTGGAGTAAGTTTGAATTTAAAGGTCGATGTTGTGATGGAAAGGTGTATATCACTAAGAAAGGACAATCTCTACTAGGATGGAGAGAACAAAAGAATTTGGGAATAAGACTTGAACCCAACCATCCAGACCAAGTCCTACAAGTTTCCGAAAAAAAACGTGAGTCATGGGAAATATATGTCAGAGTATAAGAAAGTGTTTGATGAGTCTTTGGGAAGAATAAAAGGGTTTCAACATCAGATAATTTTGAAGAAGGATAGCGTACCTGTAGTGGCCAAACTCAGACCTGTGCCGTTTGCTTTACGAGGCAGTGTAAAAAGGGAATTACAAAAGTTGTTGGGGTCAGGTGTAATTGAGAGAGCTGGGGGAGTAGAGTGGGTTTCCCCAGTGATAATAGTGAAGAAGAGTTCAGGGGATTTGAGGCTGTGCGTTGATATGCGTGAGCTAAACAAATGTGTGTTGGTGGACAGGCATCCCCTGCCCAACATGGGAGAGTTATTGACCAGGGTGGGCGGGGGAAAATATTTTTCTAAACTGGATATGGCATCAGCATATCATCAAGTGGAGTTGGAGGAGGCCTGTAGGAAAGTCACTGCATTTATTACACATGAAGGTGTGTTCCAATTTAGAAGGATGCCATTTGGATTGGCATCCGCCTCTTCAGTTTTCCAAAAGATCATGGACCGTCTGTTGAGAGGGATGAAGGGTGTTTTTTGTTTTCAGGATGATGTGTTGGTGAGTGGAGCGACTTTAGTAGAGCATGACAAAAATTTGTGCAAGGTGTTGAAGATGTTTGAGGAGAGGGGTATCACGGTGAAAGAGGAGAAATGTAAATTTGCCGTGACGAAAGTGGAATATCTGGGTCATGAAGTGTCGGAAAATGGGATAAGACCCAAAGAAGATATGGTGAATTATAAGAAACATAGAAACGCCTAGGAATAAAAGTGAGCTTCGGTCATTTCTAGGAATGACAGAATTTTACCAGAAATTTGTTACAAACTATGCCGAAAAGGTTCAGGAATTAAGGAAAATTTTGAGAAAGGGTGCTGACTTCGTGTGGAATAATCGATGTGAGGAAGAGTTCAATAGCATCAAAGAAGATATAGATATGGCTCGTCCGTTAGGATGTTTTGACACTAGGAAGTCTACCATTATTACTGTTGACGCCAGTGAGGGTGGTTTGGGATCTGTATTGTCTCAGAAACAAGTTGATGGTTCTGAAAACATTATAGCTCATGCGTCAAGAGGTCTCAGAGGAGCAGAGATGAGATATTCGGTCATTGAGAAAGAGGCGTTAGCTTGTTTCTGGGCTATTGAACGTTTCAAGAGTTTTGTGTGGGGAGTGGAATTTACAATTCGCACTGATCATAAGCCTTTAAAAGCAATATTTGAGAATAAGGGCCTTGACAAAGTTTCGCGCCGGGTAGCAGGTTGGGTCACCAGGATGCAGACGCACTGTTTTAAAATAGAAGTCATCCCGGGAAAGGGAAATATTTTAGCGGACAGCCTGTCCAGGATTAGAGTTGCAAACTCTGAGAATGTGAAGAATGAGGATTTAGAATTAGTATTTGTTAATACTGATGGCATAGTCTCCAAACCAGAGTGGTTGGAGGGTATGAAAGAAGACCATGTGATCAACAGAGTAATTCCATATGTTGTGTCTGGATCATGGCCAAATAAGCAGTCATTGGAGGAAGATACAAAACCATATTGGGAAGTGAAGGATGAGCTATCTGTAAATGAGGATATTTTGTTCAGGTGGGGTAGGGCTGTTGTCCCCATTGGATTGAGGAAGAAGGTTATAGAATTAGCACACAGCGGTCACATTGGAGTTACCAAGACAAAGGGTGTTTTGAGAGAAGACTATTGGTGGCCAGGATTTGACAAAGAAATAGAGGCAGTTCTGGCGAATTGTCAATTGTGTATCAGGAGTGGTAAGGGCATTGTGGCCAGGAAACAGCCATTGGTGGATGTTGGTCTACCATCCAGGATATGGAGCGACATTGCCATGGACATTCTGGGTCCTGTAGAATTAGGCTATGGTCGCGGAAAATATGTTGTATTGGTTGTGGATTTATTTTCCAGGTGGACAGACTTCAAAATTGTCCGAGACATCACGGGAGAGAGCATGATAAGGGTTTTACAAGAAACTTTTGCTAATGAAGGCTTACCAGAAACTGTTTTGACAGACAATGGTCCCCAATTTATAGGAGAAGGTTTCACCAACTATTTGAGGAGATGTGGAGTGGGACACAAGAGAACTTCATTATATCATCCTGAATCAAATGGTGTTGTTGAAAGGATGAATAGATGTGTAATGGAGAGTGTGAGGATGGGAGAAGAGTGTGGTTTGAACAAATTAGCCATGATACAAAACAGGATGTGGGCTCTTAGAATGGCGCCACATGCTGTTACTGGATTATGCCCGTTTGAGCTTATGAGGGGCAGGAAGCCATTTTCTATAACGTGCCCACCTTGGCTTGGTAGGAGTAGGGAGTCTGACCTGGTGGTAGATCAGGTGAGGAAGTCTCTGGTAAAAAAAAAATCAGAATGGGTCATGCGTGAAAATATGAGAAGAGGAAAGAAAGAATTGCGTGTGGAATGTGGAGATTGGGTCAGGATAAGGAAGGGGTTTCTCAAAAAGAAAGGGGATTCCCTTTACTCGGACCCGGTCAGAGTGGTGGCAGTCATGAAGGGTGCAGTACGTGTGACCGGTGGGCAGGTGTGGAACAAGAGTAGAATAGCTACTGTGAAGAGGGGTCATGTGTGAAAGGGGAGAATGATTTTGAATAACAGACACTTGGGAAAAGAAAAACTTAATGTAAGTGAGTGAGTTAAAGAATTCTAATAAAAAAAGAAAAAAAAAAGAAAAAATGAAATGAAGGACGATGTGTTGTGATGATGTTTCTCTTTGGGAGCAGAGAGAGCTAGTGTTGATGACATAGGCAGAGCAGGGTGCCTCTATGATGTCATTGGAATGTTCATGGCATGTGATTATTGACGTTCTAAAGTGGTCAGTTGATGGAGATTTTGATGGGGAAGGATCTCATATGTTCGGGGTTCTTTCTTGCCTTCATTTATCTTAAATAAAAGCCAAACCAACTTACCAGCGTCTGTGTCCTACTTCACAACAGTAAGCCCCCAGGGAAACCACAGCAGAATAGTGTCTCCTCTGGTGCCAAACCAATGGGAGGTCAGAACAAGCCTCCATTCCAGAAGGCATTTGGTAAATGCTTTGTTTGTGGCTCTACTGACCATGTGAAAGGAGATCCCAGATGCAAGGGTAAACCTTCAGGGATCCAACTTGCCTCCTTAGCCTTCGCTCCAGAAGAGGAAGTCCCAATGGCAAGTGGAAACTTTCTACTGCTGCCTGATGAACCCATTGGTGTCTCATCCAGTGTTTCTTTAGTCTCTCTGGGGTTGTGGGAACAACAGTATTTAGATGTGTATAATTCTATCCCAGATAATACTAAAGAGTATTATAAAGACAGTGGGCCTCATTACGACCCTGGCGGAGGACCATGGTGCAATTTGCACCATGGTCCATGGCGCAGAGCTGCCAACTCCGCCATGGGGGTTGGCGGACTTACCGCCCCATTCCGACCTTGGCGGGGCGGTTAGTCCCCAATCCCCATTTACCCTTCCCCATTCCCATTTTTGCCCCATAGGGTATAATGGGAGTGGGGAAGGCGTTAATTACGCCACCGTAGATTACGGTGGCGTAATTAACAAGAGGTCCCGTAGCGCCATGGATTTTTCCGCCCGGAAAATCCGGGCGTAAAAATCACCATGGCGCTACGGAAAGTCGTAATCTGGCGGAGAGGTACGCCATGCATTACGCTGGCGTAAACCCCTCTCCGCCAGGGTCGTAATGAGGGCCAGTGTCCAGGTGAATGGTCAGGAGACTCCTGCCATTAGGGACACTGGGGCCAGCATAACTGTGGTGGATGAATCATTTTTCAATGCAGAGGATGTTGCTAAGGCACCCAAATGCCTCGCCAAGTTAGCTGGAGGGCCTGTGCAGATGTGTCCCCAGTTGCCAGTTCTCATCCAGTGTAATGACATGGCTGTAAAAATACCTGTCAGTGTACACTGTAAAGTGCCAGGTAGGGTTCTTTTGGGTAATGACCTGAAAGCTCTTGGAGTTGTGTCACATACCCCCAGACCACCTAGTAAAAGGTTACAGGAGCTCACAAAACCTACAAGAGAGAAAACCCTGCAAGGGTTATCTCAGGAGATGATGACAGAGATCACTCCTCTACCACTGGAGCAACTCACTGCAATAACTACCAGATCAGGAGCAAAGGGGCAACCCAAGACTCCTAGGAAGAAGTCAGCAGCAAGCACTCCAGTGCTTCCAACAGTTACACCTGTAACTCCACCTCCAGCTGAGGCTGAGAGGGAGGTACAACCCTGTATGGTTGAACTAGACTCTGAAGAAGAGCTAGTGGGAGGCCCAGAACTTATTGGAGATCTAGACCCTGAGGACCATCCTGAGCTGCAGTCTTTACTGGCAGAAGGTGGGCCCAGCAGGGCAGCTTTCCGTAAGGGACAAAGAGAATGTCCAACTCTGGAGGGTCTCCGCCAACAGGCAGCTGCTCAGGCTGATGGGCAAGAGCCTGGGAAGTATAGGTTGCACTGGGAAGATGGCCTCTTCTGCAGTGAACCAACTGAGTCTGAACCTGGAGACTACAAACGCCTTGCAGTACCTCAAGAAAACAGACAACAGTTCTTGCACTTAGCCCACGAGATTCCTTTGGCTGGTCACTTGAGCTTCAAGAAGACCAAGGAAAGGCTCTCACTCTACTTCTTTTGGCCAAAAATGGGAGCAGAAGTAGAAAAGTTTTACAAGAGCTGCCATACCTGCCAAACGTCTGGTAAGGTTGGCGCCAAGAATGTGGCACCCTTAGTGCCTCTCCCAGTTGTGGGAGTCCCATTTGAGAGGGTAGGGATTGACATTGTTGGTCCCCTTGATCCCCCTACCTCCTCAGGCAACAGGTTTATCCTTGTTGTAGTAGACCATGCTACTAGATACCCTGAGGCAATTCCTATGAGAACTGTTATAGCTCCGGCTGTGGCTAAGGCCCTCCTTGGTATTTTTACCAGAGTTGTGTTTCCTAAGGAAGTAATATCCGACAGGGGGTCAAACTTTATGTCCCACTACATAAAAGCCATGTGGAAAACCTGTGGAGTTACTTACAAGTTCTCAACCACCTACCACCGCCAAACCAATGGGTTGGTAGAAAGATTTAACAGAACCATGAAGAGCATGATAGGTGCTTTAGAGGAACCTCTGAAAAGAAAGTGGGACCTTCTACTGCCATGCCTTCTCTTTGCTTATAGAGAAGTCCCTCAGGAGGGAGTAGGTTATTCTCCCTTTGAACTTCTCTATGGCCATCCGGTCAGAGGTCCATTGGCCCTGATTAAGGAGGGGTTGGAAGGCGCTCCTCCCCTCAAGCCAGTCAGAGTGACTGACTATGTGATAGGTCTCTGAAGGAGAATGTCACACATGATGGCAGAAGCTAGTGATAACCTGAAAGCTGGACAAGCTTTGGTCAAGCATTGGCATGATCAAAAGGCTAACATGGTTGTGTTCACTCAAGACCAGCTAGTTCTCGTTATGCTCCCAACAAGGCAGAGGGCCTTGCAAGACAAATGGATGGGACCCTTCAAAGTTGTGGGAAAACTTGGAGAGGTCAACTATCTGGTGGATCTGGGCAGACCCAGGGAAGCTCCTAGAGTCTTCCACACCAACCGACTGAAAGCATACATCTCCAGACCTGAAGTAGGAGCCTTGCTTCTAGCTTCAGCAGCAGAGGAAGAAGAGAGTGAGACTCTCCCTGATCTCCTCAGAGGTGTACCTTTGGATGAAAAAATTGAAGGGGTCAATCTCTCTTCAGATCTGACACCTGAGCAACAAGAGGAGTGCAAATCTATGTTAAATCAGTTTGCCTCCCTGTTCTCACTCTCACCAGACTTGACCCGTTGGGGACAGCACGAGATACTCACTGGTGACTGTCTGCCAGTCAAAAGCAGAGGATACCGAATGTCAGAAAATCTGAGAACCCATATCAAGGGGGAGGTCAAGAAGATGCTTGATCTCGGGGTAATAGAACCCTCTACTAGTCCTTGGTCTAGCCCAGTGGTGTTAGTACCAAAGGCAGGATCGAAAGACTTGAGATTCTGTGTGGACTATAGAGCTCTTAATGCAGTCACCAAGACTGATGCCCACCCTTTACCCAGGACAGATGAGTTGGTGGATAAACTTGGTACAGCCAAGTACCTCAGCACATTTGACCTTACGTCAGGCTATTGGCAAATAGCCTTGACAGACCAGGCCAAGGATAAAACTGCATTTTCCACCCCAGTTGGCTTGTACCAGTTTAAGGTCATGCTTTTTGGATTAAAAAATGCACCTGCTACATTCCAAAGGATGGTAAACCAAGTTCTGGCTGGGATGGAGGACTTCTGCATGGCATACTTGGATGACATTGCAGTCTTCAGCCACTCCTGGGAAGATTATGTGAACCACCTAGGACATGTTTTGCAGGCTCTTGGACAGGCCAATTTGACTATCAAGGCAAGTAAATGCCAGATAAGTCAAAGTAAGGTGGTCTACCTTGGGCATGAGGTAGGAGGTGGAGAAATAAGCCCTTTGCTCAGCAAGATTGAAGCTGTGCAAAATTGGACAACACCTACTACTCAAACCCAAGTGAGAGCCTTCCTAGGCCTCACTGGGTATTACAGGAATTTCAGTGAGAACTATGGGACCATAGCTTCTCCACTGAATGTAATCTCCTCTCCAAAATTCCCTAAAAAGGTCAAATGGAATGAGGAGTGCAATCAGGCCTTTGAAAAACTGAAGAATGCTCTTTGCCAAGCTCCAGTATTGAGAGCTCCTGACTACCACCAAACTTTCATTGTACAAACTGATGCTTCCAATGTAGGTATAGGCGCAGTTCTAAGCCAACTGGATGAGAAGGGTAGGGAGCACCCCATTTGCTTCATCAGCCGTAAAATGAAGGATCCTGAGACAAGGTGGGCAACAATAGAAAGAGAATGCTTTGCTATTGTGTGGGCACTGAAGAAGTTTAGGCCATACTTGTATGGTTCTACTTTTGTCATTCAGACTGACCACCAACCCTTGAGATGGTTAATGCAAATGAAGGGAGAAAATCCAAAACTATTGAGATGGTCAATCTGCCTGCAAGGGTTTGATTTCACCATTGAGCACAGGTCAGGGTGTCACCATCAAAATACTGATGGACTCTCTAGGATGTATGTCATCGACTAGAGGTATGAGGTTCATCCAGGAGTGGATTAAATCCTCCCGTCCCTTAGTCTGAGGGGGGCGAGTGTTATGGAGAATTCTCTGTTTAGTCTGAATTTCCTAACCTAGTGAGTCCCCCAGCAGCTTTGCTGGATTTTTGGGGTTTATTTTTTTCTCCTGCCAAGAGTGAGACTCTTTTAGCCTCACTCTTGGACATGATTTGAGTGTGTTTCTTTGGATCTAGCTGTGTTTAATGGGCTATGGGGTCTTTTACCCCATAGGGCTTCATGTGTTTTTGTGATCTGTGTTATACAGCACCCTCAATGCAGTGAGACAGGGGTGTCATAGTGACCCCCCAGTATAGACTCCATACCCTGGGACTGACTACTGTCTCCCAGGGCATGTAAAGTCACCATTGACTTTACTGGTCTTAAATTCTGAACAGAACCAGTACAAACCATCATATTGTGGACGTACTGGCTGGGGCAATTCGATTGCCCCAGGTTCTGTTAGTCGAGGGGGCACGTCTCCATCCCCCCTGATCGAGTTTTGGCTGGTGGCAGTGGATACTACTTTTTATATTCAACCGCGAATATTTTCCTATGGGATTTCCCATTGTTTTAGGCTACTATCTTTATTTAATTATTTACGGTAGCCTCAAACACTGCCGGTTTATTTAATGAATATTAATTCTCCGGTTGGTATTTTTTGCCAAAACTTGATTCTAAAATGGCGTTTGTGTTCTCTTCTGTGACTCCAACTCAAGTCGAGCCCTTTGTTCCACTTTTTGTCAGGCTTCTCCACAGAAGCCCTCCAAAGTGGTGCCACTCTGTCTGGGGCACTTAGGAGGGGTGGAGGGGAATTTAGGCACCCTGGACTGAGTTGCCTAGGCAACTCAAGTCGTACTCCATCCTGATTGGCCCAAGTGGTGAGCCGGCCGGCTCACTACTTAGCATGTTTGAGTGACAGCTAGGCTGAGTGAATGGGGGTTTGCTGCATAAAAGCAGGGCTTTGGGGACTGGAACTTCAGAAGTCACCACAGGACCTAAGAATCCGACGAGGGAGAAGCTGAGCCGACCTGCCACGACACCACCACCGGTGGAGCCCTGCTGGACCGCCTCACCACTTTTCCCAACGACAGAGGAGATCTCCCGCCGGAGAGTCTTCTTCATTTGACTGGTGGGGATAACCAGTTTCACCGTCTTTTTGCCTTCCAGATGTACCTCGTGGCCGCCTTGCCTGTGCCCAGCACACCAGCAACCGGGACACCACGTTTTACCACGACCGCGAAACAAAGGTACCACCTTTAACCGGAAAACTCCACGGCCGGTTTCTTCCCTGGTAGTGCAACGACCTTCATCTTTCCTCCAAGTCGAGATCTTCTCTTCCCCCGGACGACGACGCAACTTGCACCCACTACCAGGAACAACTGCCACCGCTGGAGGATCCTTCCCACTTAAGCTACCGTGACTCGCCTGGCTTCCCTTGCGACCGACTGTACGGGGTAGATTTCGCCCCCGGCTTTCGAACCTGGGTTAGCCTGGGACACTCTGGCTAAACTTTCCTAAGCCTCTCTAAACTCTTTTTTAACCCTCTGCAAGACTTTATAAGCCTAGTGTAACTGTGAGATCTTGGGCGCATTTGTGCTCTGCTCTCTCTAAGAGTGGGCCCAGCCTTTGGACTTTGGCTCACCAGTGACTTTTGCTCTTCTGCCTTGCTAACAGTTTTCTTGAACCATAGAGTGGTGTACCTTTCCATATTCTGTCTTTTTCCCTCCCTTTCTCACAAAGTTATTGGAGTGCCATCTAGTTAAGCGCTCACCTCTGTATGAAAATAAGTGGTGTTTTACAGTGAGTTATCTGATAAGGAAAAAGGGGTGTATATATTATAATAGTAACTGTGTTTAGAATATTTTACAATAAGAGTGCTGGAGTGTTTCAAACCGTGTGTTTTTAAATAAATAATTATATACTTTGATACCAAATCTCTGGTCAGTGTTTGCTTGTATTATTGTACCTGAGTGCCTATTGTGTATACTTTGCATACTGCCTAACTCTTATTGAGGGAAGTCTGACTGCTCAGCCAAAGCTACCAGATAAATCTGGGTGGTGCAGACTGCTACCAAGTGGCTTTACTGCCAACACCTGTAGTCTTAAATCTTTTGCTGTGGTCCCTAAGGGAACTGCACAGGTTTCTGACTAACAGTTAGGAAGGATGAACTCTCCATCCTGCGTTTGGAGTGCAGGGGCGCGTAGAACTTCAGTTACTTCACTGATCCGAAGGTATTTGGCAGAGTTCCAGACAAATAATGACTCCGAGGTAAGTTGTGTGTAAACCAAATGTAAAGTTCTTTTAGAGTTCAAATGTTTTTTTATTCACTCATGCTCCTTTCATACCTTTCCCCATGCAGCGTGGTCCGAGGAGTTAGTTCACCTCGATGGATGAAGGTAGCGCCTTGGTAAGAGTTAGTTTGCACCAAGCACTGTTTAGCAAGTAATATTGTTCCAAGTGCGATTAACGAATAGTTCTCTATCTTCGTTGCAGGTGCGGCGCCTTTGCGAAAATGTCGAGCGTAGAATGGTGACGAGCGCTGCCTCGAGCGGTAATATGCCAAGTAAGTATCTTGCGGTAAGTAAGTGAATGCCTTTGGTGGAACCCCGCTCACCTTTTGTTTGGTCTTGTTTTTTCAGATGCAGATGTTGCGAGCTGCGATTCAACGGGCATTGCGCTGGGTCATGAAGATGCTGTAATGATAGGTGAGTATGGCGCGGCGCTGCAGCTGGCAATGCGACGCAGTTGTTTTAAATGTTTTTTCCCTTTCTCACAGGTGCGGCTGCTCCAGGAGAAGATGATGACCAAATGGGAATCTTCCTGTTCTAACCTTCTTTTCTTCTTTCCTTTTCTCTAGGATCGGCTCCGGACACAAACGGGTGTAGCTGTAGACTGAATACTGGACTGCAGACACGGTGAGCGTTACGCTGCTGAGATGCAGAATAACGTGAAGCGTGTGCTGCTCTTCGGGCGTGGTTGAAATAGCATCAAAAAAGTAGTTCCCAGGTAAAGAGTTCCAGTACCACACCCAAGTAGTAAAATAGTTCTGTTCCCTGGATACATGGATCTGTTCCGGATGTCTGGGGACAGGCATCGTGACACTCACGCATTTCTCCTTCCAGGACATACTGAGCAGCATTTTCCACCGCTGTCTATAGAACGAAGGATTATTTGGCAAAACGGCTTGCCACATTTATTGCTTTGATGGCCGTGTTACCTGAAGTGAATGCCTTCTTTACCTTTACCAAAGCATCCACTTTCTTTGCTTCTCTGTCTGGGGGCTTAGTGGATGTAGATGATGCAGGTCTAGATGAGACCATAGTAGCCTGCATAACAAGCCCCTTCGGGAGGACAGCTCAAGGGTCAACGTGCTCCCCTTGGAAGCAAGACGACATGGAGCAACGCAGGTTCGATCCCTGGGTCCGCAAGACGGATCGACTGTCGATGGTCGGGTCGAGGTTCGCGCTTCGAAACCTCTGGGTATTATGCACGTTATAAATGACCTATCATATATCATATCATAAGGGTGAGAGGAGAGAGGTATGAGGGGGTCTCCTCTAGCCGGCCCGTACTTCCCAGAAATGTTGGAGCTGATGGGAGGAATGGAACATGGATTCTCCAGCATGGGGTCTGGCATGGATTCACATGCTCATGAATATTCCCCGTCGACAGGCTGGGAATCCTCGGTAAAGAAAAAATATCAGTTTCAGTTTCGTTTCTGAACTGTCTTTCTTCTAATAACCAATCACTGGTCTCTGGGTCATACTGCCCCCAGCCAATGACTGCCTTCTACGTAAGCCCCTCCTCTGGCAGCCATCTTCAGATTTATACCGCACTTTCAAGTGTTGGGAGTCCTTGTGCTATAGTCTCGAGCTTTTACTGTGTTTTGCGATTTTTCAAAGAGTTTTATCAAATTTTTTCGGTCAATCGAGCCTCAAGCTCCACGGATTCTACTTCTGTTTCGGAATTTTCTACGCCCATCAATTTTCGTCGAGTTTCACTTCTTGGAGGATTCCGGAAGATCTTTGAGGCCTACCCCGCGTGGACATGGCCCAGGACAAAGGAAACACGACGCCCTGATCCAAGTTTTTCAGGAGCTGCCCTGGATGCGGATTACAAAATGTCTTTAAGGATGATGAGCACTCTCGATGCCTCTACTGCCTTCACGAAGACAAAACGCATGTGGAGAAGGACTGTGCGTTTTGCAAGAATATGTCCGAACGGACCATGAAGGATCGTCGTATCCGACTAACCAACTGGCTGAAGGGGAAGAGCTGGAGGGGTGAGAAGAAGAAGAAGTCCGAGCGGTCTCCTAAGAACTTTGAGGGCGCTGCGGCGACGGGGGCCCAACAAAAGGCAAAGCACTGCGAGTCCACGGGCACAGAGAGCGCTGATCGGTCGGGCTCCTCGGCTGCCAGGCAGGGCGCACTATCACCGACACCATCAACCACGAGCCAACGCTCTGGCTCGGTCAAGAGGAAGTCGGAGAACCCGGGTAAACTTCGGGAGAAGCCCCGGTCGATCCCGACAGAGACAGCCAAGGGGGAGCGAGGCAGTGACCCTCCCCGCAAGGTGAAGGCATCAGGCAGGCACGCCCAAGGTCGTGAAGGCCCTGATTCACCCCGCTAAAGCCTCGATTGAGGGAGTCGTGGCAGCCCTGGTGAAACCTAAGGAGGCTTCCCCAGTGGAGATGGCTTCAGGGGCTAGAGTTTCCCTGCCACCCCGGAGGGAATCATTTTTTCTGCCTATCGAGAAGACCCCAGTGAAACCCCAGCAGGGAAAAGGGGAAGTGCACGGTTGCCATAACGGACACGGATGCCACCTCTGAGGACGAGCTGGCGAGCGTCCAAAGGATCCTGGACAAGAAGTTCGAGGAATCCAGGGCCCACGGGAAGGATCCCGACGCGGCCAACAAGGAGAGCAACGGGGGGGGCGACGAGGAAGATAGAGCCGTGGAGGATCCCACGCCCCAACCGTCAGTACCTTTGCAGCCGGTGGCCATACCACAGGACAATTCAGGAGCTATCTTGATGGCTATACAGAACCTGTGCACAGAGATAAGGACAAAGATGCCCTTACCCCCCACCGACGACCCAGCAGAGCCTGGTCTGTCAGGAAGCCCACCTAACCATCAACCATCACCTAACAAGCGGAGACAAGTCCATCCTCCTCCCCCCTTCCAGCCTTCACCCCATCCCCTCCTCCGAGGGATGAGACGGCGACGACGGGGATGGACGACAACGGTGGTGATGATGGAATGGACCTCCCTTCACCACCTCCTCAGGCCTCACCCCCAACGAAATTGGCTCCTGCCATGCCATGTTCTTCCAGCTCTGCCCCAAAGAACAGAAGAAGAAAGGTTTCCTCTACCAACGGCGGGAGGCCAAGAGGAAGACTGTCCTCTCAGTCCCATTACTGGACAACATCTGGGACGAGGGGCTGGTGCTCCTGAAGAACCCGTCCATGGCTCCTGCTAAGAGAGACCGGTACGAGAAGAAATACCGGGTCCCGGACTACGCCCCTATGTGCCTAAGGGCACAGCAGTCCCCGGATTCAGTGGTCTCCGCGGCTACGGCCTCAACTTCAACATCCCCACCAGAGGGCGAATGGAAGAAGCTGGACGCCATGGGACGGAGGGACATCTCGTCGGCGGCAACGACGATTAAAGCGGCCAACGCCCTCACGATCGTGGCACGCTACGACAGGGAGTTGTGGTTCAAGATCGCTCCCTTGCTGGACTTTCTCCCAGACGACAAGAGGGCTGAGGCCCTGGAAATCCTACAGGAAGGAGAAGTGGCGTCGGACCACGCCATTACAGTGGCCACGGACATTGCTGACACGAGCTTTCGTCAGATGGCAACGGCGTTTGCTTTCGCTGGCGCGGTTGGCTCAAGGCCACCGACTTCCATCAGGACGTGCAGACCAGGGTTCTGTACATGCCCTTCGACGGGAACAACCTGTTCGGCAAGACAGTGGACGAGTCACTGCAGGCCATCAAGGCGGGCACCGAGACGGCTCAGGCCTTGGGCCTTGGTTGTACTTCAACAACGGCGCCCGTCCTTTCGGAACTCCGGAGGCAAGCAAGGTACCTCCAAAGGATTCGGCGGCGGTTCCTTGTCGTACCGCCAAGTGGCCCGCTCCTCGTTGCAGGAGGCCTACAGAGGATGCGGCAAGACAGGAGGATCTCATTGTCATCGCCAAGGAAGCCAAGGTGGCAAGGCTGCGATGAAACAGGATTGAACCGGCCGTAGCGTCGGCCCCCACTTGAGCACCCCGGTGGGAGGCCGGCTGGCGAAATTCGTCAGCGTGTAGGAGTCCATCTCCACCGACCGTTGGGTGCTGGATGCCATGGACCGCGGGCACACCCTGGAATTTCTAAAGAAGTGTTCCCGTATTCCACCCGTGGCCAGGAAGGAAAATCACGTCCCTCAACTGATGCTGGAGGTATGGGCGATGCTAAGAAAGGGAGCCATCAAGCTTGTCCCAAAGAGGCTCTGGGGCTCCGGAGTGGACTTGCGATACTTTCTCGTCTAGACGAAGACCGGCGGTTGGTGACCCATCCTGGACCTTTGTCGTTTAAACAAGTACATCAAGTCCCAAAAGTTCTGGATGGTCACCCTCCAACACGTGCTGGACAGCTGGAGGAAGGCGACTTCCTATCGTTGCTGGACTTGAGGATGCCTACTTTCACATTCGCATTCTAAAAGGACATTGAAAATTCCTGCGATTTGTGGTCCAGGGGCGGCACTATCAGTTCAAGGCCCTTCCCTTCGGATTGAAGTCGGCACCCAGTCGGCGCCCAGGGTGTTCACCAAGTGCCTTGCACCAGTGGCAGCGTGGCTGCGCCTGCAGGGGATCCACGTCTACCCCTACCTGGACGATTGGCTCATCCAAGCAAAGTCAAGAGAACTTGCCGTCGATCACACAGCGAAATCCCACTTGGTACCGTGGCAAGTCGTCCTGTTTCTGGGAGCCAGGCGCAACACAGGGGCGTGATTGGCTTCTCCGTCGGAGGAAAGGATGAAGGCCACCCTGGGCAAGGTACAACGGCTGTTGACCATGGACGTGGCCAGGGTGAGGTCCATCAAGTCCCTGCTTGGCATGATGTCATCGTGCATCTACCGCGTGCGCCTGTGCAGACTGCGGAAGTGACCACTGCAGGGGTTGCTCGACACCCGTTGGATGCAAGCGGCGGGCAGCTTCGAAGACAGGATCTCACTCAACAAGACTTTCCGCCAAGCGATCCGGTGGTGGGGCACCCGCGCGCATCTGGCGACGGGCATGGACTTCCAGACCTTGGCACACCAGGAAACGGTGACGACGGACGCCTCCCTGGAGGGATGGGGAGCGCACACCGGAGACCTCCACGCAAGAGGCCTTTAGCTCCCGGAGGAGAGGTCACTACACATCAATGTCCTGGAGCTCTGAGCCGTGTTCTGGGCCCTCAGGTCGTTCCTCCCATCCCTCAAGGGCAAGGTGGTAAGGGTCTTCACCGACAACACCACCACGATGTTCTACAGCCGGAAGCAGGGAGGCACCAGATCCCCAGCCCTATCCAAGGAAGCCCAGGATCTGAGGCACTGGGCCGTCGCCCAAGGGATGTTTCTGGTACCCTTCCATCTGGCAGGAATAAAGAACACCATCGCCGACTCACTCAGCAGGGACGTGCCATGAGTGGGAGCTGCGGCAGGATCAAGTGGATCTCCTATTCCGATGATGGGGGCAATCCCCAGATTGACCTATTCGCGACGGCGACGAACACCAAGTGCTGGAAGTTCGCCGGCAGGTTTCCCCAGACGGGGAGCATGGGCAATGCCTTCTCATTGCCCTGGGACGGCCTGTTCCTGTATGCGTTCCCACCGTTGCCGTTGCTGCTGCGACTCATCAGTCAACCCAGACGGTCACGGTGCAGGATGATCCTCATCGCACTGGCGTGGCCGAGGAAGATCTGGTTCCCGGACCTTCTGGACATGTCAGCGTCCCCCCCAGTCAAACTGCCGACAGACACGGATCTTCTCACTAGATAAGGAGGTGCCATCCTCCACCACGACCCAGGGTCGCTGTACTTGCTGGCCTGGCTCCTGCAGCACTAGAGTTTGGAGGATACGATATCCCGGCGGACTGCAAGGAGGTACTTGCCAAGGCCAGGGCTTCCTCGACTCTTAAGTGCTATGGACATAAATGGAAGAGGTTCTCTGTCTGGTGCCGTGCACAGAAGATTAACCCTCTGCGGATTACGGCCCCGCAAGTGCTGCCGTACCTACTGTCACTGGCCAAGACGGGTTTAGCTCATGCCTACATCAAAATCCATTCAGCGGCGATCTCCCGCTGTACCAGAACTCTGGGGCGATCATCTCTGTGGTCCCATCGCCTGGTGAAGGAGTTCATGAAAGGACTGTTCTGGTCATTCCCGCCAGTGAAGGCTCCTGCCCCGGCGTGGGAGCTCAACGTGGTGCTGAGCAGGCTCATGGGGCTACCATTCGAGCCTCTGCTTTCGGCACCATTGAAATTCCTTTCATGGAAGACAGCCATTCTTGTGGCCATCACCTCCGCACGATGAGTGGGAGAGATCCAGGCCCTCTCCTGTAAACTTCCATACCTGACATTCCATGAGATGAGGGTAGTGTTGAGGACGCACCCCTCCTTCATGCCAAAGGTGCCGTCGGACTTCCATCTCAACGAGCCCTTGGTGTTACCTGTTTTCTTCCTGTCACCTTCGTCGCCGGCCGGGAGGACTTTGCAATCGCTGGATGTGGCTAGAGCGCTGAAGTTCTACGTGGACCAAGGGAAGGCCCTCTTGAAGGCTTCCATTTCCAGATTGCTCTCCGGCTGCATTATGCACTGCCACCGGTTGGCAAACGGGCCATTGACCAGCCGTCCGAGAGCCCATTCAACCAGAATGATCACTGCTACCACGGCGTTCCTGTCTGGTGTGCCCTTGCTGGACATCTGCAGGGCTGCTACGTGGAGGATTCCAGGGAGGAGTTCAGAGTCGGCCAGGCAGTGCTGCGCAAACTGTTCGCCTGAAGGTGGGCCGGTAAGAGATGCTTAATGTTGAGTTGATGAAATGCTTAATGTTGAGCCTTGCCACCTCCCGTGGTTGTACATGTGTGTACTGCTATGTATTCATGAACATGTGAATCGATGCCAGACCCCATGCTGGAGAAGGAATAAGTTACTTACCTGTAACTGTTGTTCTCCAGCATGGGTCTGGCATGGATTCACATGCGAACCCTCCCTCCTACCCCTTTGCGGCTCTTCTCTTGGCACTACTGCCACTTTACGTGCTACCAAATATTAAGATGGCTGCCAGAGGAGGGGCTTAGGTAGAGGGCAGTCATTGGCTGGGGGAAGTATGACCCAGAGACCATTGATTGGTTATTAGGAGAAAGACAGTTCAGAAACGAAACTGAAACAGATTTTTTCTTTACCGAGGATTCCCAGCCTGACGACGGGGAATATTCATGACCATGTGAATCCATGTCAGACCCATGCTGGAGAACAACAGTTACAGGTAAGTAACTTGTTCCTTTTGCCATAGAGCTGCCAAAGGATCGGCAATGGCTGGGTTCAGAGGCATATTCCGTTCAGTGGCAAGACCTTCCTCTAGGATGACGGTAAGGTCATAACCTTGTACAGGCACCACTGATGCAATCCCAGGGTGTCAATAAACCTTTCTACCAGAGCCCTTTATTTAGATGTATTGTGAAGATAGGGCTGGGACTACTGAAACTCGAGGTCAGGCGAAGTGTCCAGACTACTGGCGTCTTGGAGGCCTTGAGCTAGCTGTAGAAGCTTATTCTGGTTGTCAAAATAATCGATAGCTCCTGAACCCAAGAACATCGTGTCGACATCTTGGTCATCGGTGTCGTGATCAGCGAAGATACCTGTCATGGTCTCGAAAATATTCGGACCAGAGTTGTGGAGTAAATACTTTCTCGACAACTGTCGATGTCGAGGGTTTCACTTTCGGCGCTGGTATGGTAAAAGTCTGTGTCAACAGAGATCGAGACGCAGTAGCGTTGACATCCTTGGACGCACATGGCTTATCTGACTTCCATTGCATTTGGCACTAGAATGGCGGGTACACTGAGTGCCGCTCTTGGCTCCGAAGCATGCTGCATGGGGATGGGAACCGCACCAACTGCACATTGGTGCTTGAACATTGCAAGCATCGAGGATTTTAAATCCTCCCACTCCTGGTGGGTGGTAGGGCGAGCCGAAGGCTTACCTCAGACTCCTGCGACGATGGCAGTGGCAGCTTTCCTTTTTTTGGGATGAGGAAGAGTGGCTCCTCAAGTGGTACCTTTTCTTCTTCTGCTGGTGTTTCACATGGCTATGCCCCTCGGTTTCAGCCTCCGAAGACTGAATCGTCGACCGTACCAGAGATTTTGAGGATGGTTGACCCAGAGCGGGTTTTGCAGCTCGATCGCGAAGGGCTTTTGGTTGCCATTTGCCACACAATGGACACCCGTCAGTCCTAAGGCCTCTGCCGAGGCACCAGAGACACAACTCGTGTGGGTCGGTGAGGGACATCTTGGTGCAACAATTGGAACACTGTTTGAAACCTGACACCTATGCAATCAACATCTTGCATCGAGGATTTAACTAAAAAATACACTTTCTGATGAAAATGTCAAAAGAGTCAAAGCTCTGTGTTCCCAAGCAGCGTGATAGCGTGCAGAACTGAGGTTGGAGCGCAATGACGTGGTACCTTTATGCCGGACGTCGCATCCTGACCTGATAACCAGACACCAAGAAAGACGGATTGATGATCGACGGCCGGGTTGAGGTCCACTACACCCCCTGTCAAAAATGTTCCCAAATAGCAAAGCTGGAGGGAATATCTATCAGATGAGGAATCTGCGGGAGAAAAGCAATCCATTGAAGATTATTTTGCTAAAGCTTCTCGGTTATTTTCACAATATCCTGATGTGACTGGCGTGCTTGTTCTTCTTGGAACTGGTTGGTATATGTTTTTCCTTTTTGTGGTCTAGAGTCGGAATTCGGATGGGATGGGCCCGATTGGCCAGGCCCTACGAGGCTGGAAGGCTATCTGCTATACTATTTGGTGGCACAGACACACTATCCTCTATATTGGAATGTAGATTACACGGAGGAGCCGCAAGTGGAGTGACTGCGAGCTGGCTCCACTTGAGCAATTCTATTACTTGCAGGGAACTCTTACTGTGGAAGTCATAGGTTGGACTCGGTAGGGGTGAGGCAGGCTGCATGGGCTAGGCTGAAAAATAGATCTGAGGTTCCGGCTCCCTATGATCGAAGACTGCCTAAATGTGGCATGGAGATGGTGGAGCCCTCCACTGATAAGGCGCCGGAGAGAGATTGGGGAGGGGCTAAAATTCAGGTGGTAGGCGATTTGTACATTGATGTGTGATTTCTTGACTGGCATGTAATCAGAGAGCATGTTGCTGATACGGCTCAAACAACGGTTGCAATATTACCGCAGTGATTGGGAAGCGTTGGAAGAGTTCCCATTAGAGCCTGTGGTGAACCCGTGTCTATCTTATATCCTTTCACCCTCCACAAATAAGAAATGTGTCTCTGTACCCTATAAATTGGCTCATTCCTTAGTGTCAGTAAATATCAGGGTTAAATGGGAGAAGGACCTGGGCATAGCAATTGCAGATACAAAGTGGAAACGAATCTGTCAGTTAATTAAGGGAGTGCTGATTAATTCAAAATTCAGACTAATTCAATTTAATGTTGTAAACAGATTGTATTATACACCAACAATGATATCAAGGTTTCACGCAGACACCGCTCAGGTATGCCCTAGATGCCGGGGCTCCGATGTTCCTCTACTGCACATGTTATGGGGATGCCCCAAACTGGAGGGGCACTGGAAGGCGATATATCAGGTACTGGATGCAATACTGGTGACGCAATTGAAACTGACACCTGCAGATTGTGTGTTGGGATACACAAGGAAACTGTCAATTGTTCAGCGCAGGTTCTTAAACCTGAGTTTGTTGTTGACTAAAAGAGTTATATTAATCAGATGGACGCAAAATTACCCTTCTAAGATGTCAGATTGTTTGCACAAAGTGATTTGGGCTAACACTGATGTTAAATGTTAAATGTTAAATGTTAAAGGTATTTGTACCGCGCACCGTCACCAACGGAATTAGTCCCCAGGCGCTCTGGCGGATCTGTAAATGATAAGGTGGGGGTGGGTTAGTAAGGTGAAGAGTGAGTAGGATAGTGAGAGGAGTGGTGTTCTATTGGCAGCTTCAACTCGGTATACACCATATGGTGAGCTTTGGTGCGGGTATCGGGTCTGTAATAGGCCGTGTGTGCTGTTGGTCCGGCTAATGAGTTGTTGCAGTGTTGTGAAGTGCGTGTGGCTTGCTGTGCAAGAGATGGTTGTGTGAGTTTGAGTGAGATAAGTATGCAGAGTTTGAGCTTATATTGGTTAGTGGGTTACCTGACCTTTGGCATGCAAGCATTTGCAGTTCTGTCCCAGTGTGGCACCAGTTGACCCCCACAACTCTATCTGGATGCGGCGCAGGCCAATGTCTAGAATTCCATCTGGGCGTGGGCAAGCCAACATTCACAGTCCCGTCCAGATGCGGCGCAAGATAGCGTCTAGAAATCTGTCCATGTGTGGGCATGCTGTCATTCGCAGCCCTATCTGGATGCTGCGCAGGCTGGTGTTCACAATTCCAAGTGTGGCCCACGCCAATATTCAAGTTTCATCTAGGCGTGGGCTTGCTATCCTTCAATCAGTCCCATCTAGATGCGATGCAGGCCAATGTCCACAATTCTAGGTGTGGCCTGTGCTAGTCTTCAGGTTTTGCATAGGTGCAGGCATGCTAACGCTCGAAGTCCTATCTAGATGTGACGCATGCTTATATTTCACTAATCTATCTAGGTGTGGGTATGTTGGCATTCAGCTTTCACCTAGGTGCGGGCATGCCAACACTCACGGTCCTATCTAGATGCAATGCAGGCTGACATTCTCAATTCTGTCCAAATGTAGACATGGTAATATTCACAACTCCATCCAAGGGCGGGCATGCTATCATTCAGAGTCCCATCAATATGCGACCAAGGCCAATGTCCTCAACTCCATCCAAGTGTGGCCATGCTAATATTCTCAATTCTATCTAAATGAGTCTGCCGGTCTGGATATGGTGCGTCCGGTACGTGTGAGTGGCCGAGTCACTAGAGGGCTTTCGTCTGTGTCTAAGTATGTGTTCAGTCTCTGGAGCCTTCCTTTTGTGGCTATTTTCCATGATATCTTATGCTCTGTCGGGTGGTTAGTTTTTTGGTTTGAGTATTTGTCCAGATTGAGAGTGGCCGGGATTGGAGTTATTTTCATCGTTGTTTTAATGTCTGCGCATTCTGGTCCGTCTCCGTTGTGATTACCCTGTGAAGAGCCATGATTTGAGGAGTTTCCTGAATGCTAGGTGGGTTGTTGTGTTCCGTATATTCTTAGGTAGGTCATTCCAGGTTTTGGGTGCCTGGTGGGAGAAAGAGGATCCTCCGAGTTTTTTCCTGTTGTAGGGTTTTGGTTCCAGGCGTATGTCGGTGCTTGATCTTAGTGTTCTTGCCGGTTGATGTAGGCGTAGTTTGTCGCTTAGGAATTCTGCGCCTTGTTTGTGTATTGCTCTGTGCGTGATGCACATGGACTTGAACTTTATGCGTTGTTTAAGTGGTAGTCAGTGTAGTATTTTTAGTGCAGGTGTGATGTGTTCTCTTCGGTGTAGCTTGAGGAGGAGTCTGGCTGCTGCATTTTGTATGCGTTGCAGTTTTTTCAGAAGTCGTTCGGGCATGCCCAGGTATAGGCTGTTGGCATAGTCTACTCTGGACATGATCAGAGCGATGATGGTGAGTGTTTTGTTGGCGAACGACAGGAACGGTAGGATCCTTTTTGCTGCTCGCAGGAGGAAGAAACATTTCTTGATTACCGAGTTTACTTGTGGCTCTATAGTGAGATTGTTATCCATCAGGACCCCTAGGTTTTTTACAGTTGATGATGGTTCTGGTGTGGTGCCGAGCTCTCTTGGCCAGGGGATGTAGTTTATGTCTCCTCCCTTTTTTGAAACCATCATTATCTCTGTTTTGCCTGGGTTGATTTTGAGATGGTTGAGGTTCATCTAGTTGAATATGTCACAAAGGCAATTCTCTAGTGTGGTGTTTTCTTCTCTGGTGTCTTGTATGTTGAAGATTATTTGATTATCGTTGGCGTAGTTGTAGCATGTGAGGCCGTGTTTTTGATGAGTTTGTTCAGTAGGTGCATGTAGATGTTGAATAGCAGCGGGGAGAAGGATGAGCCTTGTGGTATTCTGCACGTGGATTCTCTGGGTTTGGATTTAAAAGGTTTCATCCATACTGTTTCTGTTCTGTTTGTTAGGAAGGATTTGATCCATAGTAGGGCAGTGTCTGTTATCCCTAGTCCTTCTAATCTCTTTATGAGGATGGTGTGGTTGACAGTGTCGAAAGCTGCCGACAGATCAAGGAGAATCAGGGCGGTACTGTTGTCCGAGTCTGCATTTGTTTTTAGGTCGTCCCATTTTGAGAGGAGAGCTGATTCTGTTCCTCTCATGGGTCTGAAACCAACTTGTGCCTGGTCTAGTAGGCAATGCTCTTCTATGAATTCTTGGGTTGTTTGCTAGATGTACATTTCTAGCAGTTTGGCTATATAAGGTATGTTGGAGATGGGTCTATAGTTAGATAAGTCCTCTACGTTTCCTGTTGTGTCTTTGAGTAGCGGCTTGATGTAGGCTGATTTGAAGGCCTGTGGTACTTTACCTGTTGAGATTGAGAGGTTGAGGAGGTTCCTGTGGTATTCCATGGGGGTTCCTTGTTTGAAAATTGTTTTGTATATGTCCGGGGGAAGGGGTCTTCAGGAGGGCCTGATTTGTTGCTTCGGTTTACCAGTTTGACGAAAGCCTCAACTGATATTTCTGGGAAGTTTCATAGCTTGTTTGCGTGTTCCTCGTCGGTGTCGGTGGGGTTTGCGCTTTCATCGCTTGGTCTGTTTTGAATGGTGTTTTGGATTGAAGTTATTTTGTTTTTGAGGTGGTCTCCAAGGTCCTCGCAGAGTTTCATTGATGGAATTGGCGTGTTGTTGCAGCCTGCTGGGTTTTTTATTTCGTTTATGATTTTGAATAGTTCTTTCTGGGCATTTGGTGCTCTGAAGATTCGGTTGTCATAATGTTTCCTCTTTGCTCTTTGTATTTCCTTTTTATATGAGCGGATCTGTTGTAGGAATTTCAATTTGTTTGTGGAGGTGTTGTTGGTCCTCCATTCAGAGTCTAGTTTTCGGTTTTTTATTTTCATGTCGTTGAGTAGTGGGGTGAACAACTTTGCTGTGGTTTTCTTACGTGATGGGGTGAAGGGCTTTTCTTTGGCGATGTCGTCTAGGGCTGTTGTGATCCAGGTATGAAGTAAGGCAACTTTTTTGTCTAGATCTGCTTCTTCCATGGTTGATGCTTATGGTTTGCTGAGTTCTAGGAGTTCAGTTAGGTTGGAGTTTTTTATGGTTCTCCAATTTTTTTTCATCATGATGGGTCATTTTTCTTGTTGCTTTTTTGTTGGAGCGGTCGTTGTGATTATGAATGGAATGATGAGGTGGTCGCTCCAAAGTATTTGAATTGGGGGTGCCGTGGTGATGAGATCCTTGTTGGCGAAGATTGCGTCAAGTGTGTGCCCTGCTGAGTGGGTTGCTCCTTTGACTAGTTGTTGTAGGTTCATGGCTCCTAGTTGGGCGGTTAGAGATTTTTGTGTGGTTGTGGTTTCTTCGTCGAACCAGATGTTGAAATCTCCGAGGATGATCAGATGGTTGTACTTAATGGCTAGGGTGGTGATTGCCTCTGTGAAAGCGTCTATGAAAGGTGCGTCATAGGTTGGTGGTCTGTATATCAGTATGAATTTCAGGTTAGTTTTGGGGTTTACTGAAAGTCGTAGTATTAAGGATTCGCATTTCTTGATGTTTAGAGGATCTTCCATTTTGATGGCCAGTTGTTCCTTGTGGATGATCGCTAGTCCCCCCCTTTTTTGGATTTTCTGTTTGTTTGGATGCATTTGAAGTCTTCAGGCAGGCAGTTGTCAAGGGTGATCTTGTAGTTGTCGTCTAGCCACGTTTCGGTTATAAATAGGATGTCTAAGCCTCCTTCTGAAAGGAGGTCGTATATTTCAGTTGAGTGTTTGGACATTGACCTTGCGTTTATTAGGTTGCAGTGGATTCTCTGGGTGAGATTTTGTTTTGAGGTTATTTGTTGTTCAAGTTTGTAGTTGTCTGTTCGTGGTGTTTCCGCGTTGATGTCGGTAGGATGAAGAACGGCGATAGGTGCTTCTTCATTGAAGCGGTCCAGTAGTTTGGTAACAGGGCTGATTATTCTTGGCGTTTCTGCTGTGATGCTGTTCGGGTGAAGATCAGCAGTGGTTTCTTCATTGAGTCCGATTCTTGGGTGGGAGGTAGCATTGCTGGTTATCAGTGCTTCGCCATATTGTGCGGGATGTGGTGGAAAACGACGTTGTCCCTCTGTTCTTTTGATGTAAGGTGTGATGGGGTCGGAGGCCTCCCACTCTCTTGTTGAGTGCTCCCATCGTTTTCCCACGTGTTTCAGGAAATTCTTTGCATGTTTCGGGTTTTCCGTGTTGGGGTGTTGGTGTACCGTGGTTGTTGCGAGGTAAGGTGTGAGGTATAAGGAGTTTTCTCTTGTAGATTTTGTTCTGGTTATGGCTGTGCTGGGCGTATTTCCTTCAAGTGGGGCTGCTTCTTGTAGGTTCTGTCGGTGTTGTGTATTTGCATCTCTCGTCGCACGGTCTTGTTCTCTTTCTCGGCATCCTTTTCTGGGTCGGGCCATTTTCCAGTTTAAATGCAGGCGTAGTAAGGTAGTTGGTCCTCTATGCTATGTTGTGCAGTCGCAGTGCCCTCGGTTTTTCCTTCTCTGGATGCGCTGGGGTGTTCTCTGGCTCAGTGTTGCTTTCCTGTCGGTGGGTAGGTTGTGTTTCCTAAGAGTGCGCTGTCGGGGGGGTCAGGGTGTTAACGGTCTGTTGGAATGGGATTTAACTGAGTTAGGTTGTGGTGGGTTTCCGGGATTGATAGAGTACTAAGCTAAGCGCAGTTAGATTATGGAGAGACTTGTATAGTGGGAGGGGGTCCAATTAGTGCAATTTAAACGTCACACAATGCAGTTTGGAGGCAGAACCCCTGCTAGGTTTGAGAAACCTGTATAGTGGGAGAGAGGCCTATCAATGCAATCTAGACATCATAGAATGTAGTTTGGGGGCAGAGCCCCAGCTAAATTTGAGAGACCTGTATAGTGGGAGAGAGGCCTATCAGTGCAGTCTAGAACATCATACCATGCAATTCGGGGACAGAACCCCAGCTAAATTTGAGAGACCTGTATAGTGGGAGAGAGGCCTATCAATGCAATCTAGAACATTATACAATGCAAATTTTGGGGACAGAGCCCCATCTGAATTTGAGAGGCCTGTATAGCGGGAGAGAGGCCTATCAGTGCAGTCTGGACATCATAAAATGCAGTTCGGGGACAGAACCCTAGCTACCTTTGAGAGACCTGCATAGTGGGAGAGAGGCCTATCAATGCAGTCTAAAACATCATACAATGCAATTTGGGGACCTGTATAGTTGGAGAGAAGCCTATCAATGCAGTCTAGAACATCATACAATGCAATTCGGGGACAGAACCCCAGCTAAATTTGAGAGACCTTTGTAGTGGGAGAGAGGCCTATCAATGCAATCTAGAGCATCATACAATACAAATTCTGGGGATAGAGCCCCAGCTGAATTAGAGAGGCCTGTATAGTGGGAGAGAGGCCTATCAGTGCAGTCTGGACATCATAAAGTGCAGTTTGGAGACAGAACCCCATCTACATTTGAGAGACCTGTATGGTGGGAGAGAGGCCTATCAGTGCAGTCTAGAACATCATACAATGCAATTTGGGGACAGAACCCCAACTGAATTTGTGAAACCTGTATAGTGGGAGAGGGGCCTATCAGTGCAATCTAGAATCTCATACAATGCAATTTGGGGACAGAACCGCCGCTAGTTTTGAGAGATCTGTATAGTGGGGGAGAGGCCTATCAATGCAATCTAGATATCATACAATGCAATTTGGGGACAAAACCCCAGCTACATTTGGGAGACTTGTATAGTGGGAGAGAGGCCTATCAATGCAATCTAGAACATCATACCGTGCAATTTGGGGACAGAACTCCAGGTAAATTTAAGAGACCTGTATAGTGGGAGAGAGGCCTGTCAATGCAGTCTAGAACATCATACAATGCAATTTGGGGACAGAAACCCAACTGAATTTGTGAAACCTGTATAGTGGGAGAGGGGCCTATCAGTGCAATCTAGAATCTCATACAATGCAATTTGGGGACAGAACCGCCGCTAGTTTTGAGAGATCTGTATAGTGGGGGAGAGGCCTATCAATGCAATCTAGATATCATACAATGCAATTTGGGGACAAAACCCCAGCTACATTTGGGAGACTTGTATAGTGGGAGAGAGGCCTATCAATGCAATCTAGAACATCATACCGTGCAATTTGGGGACAGAGCCCCAGGTAAATTTAAGAGACCTGTATAGTGGGAGAGAGGCCTGTCACTGCAGTCTAGAACATCATACAATGCAATTTGGGGGCAGAAACCCAGCTGAATTTGAGCGACCAGTATAGCGGGAGAGAGGCCTATCTAGAACATCATACAATGCAATTTGGGGACAGAGCCCCAGCTAAATTTGAGAGACCTGTATAGTGGGAGAGAGGCCTATCAGTGCAATTCTAGAACATCATACAATGCAAATTTACTGACAACAATGCATGTATGCTGATTCTGTGAAGAGTGTTGCATCTGTACCCAGTCCAACCGATCCTAGTGTAACACCTCTGCCAGCCTTTACCACCAACAAGGCTCACAACATAAATCTAATAGCATCTAACGTTAACTGCATGCACGCTGAATGTCCAAACAATGCCAACAATGATAATGAGCTTAGTTCAACACTACCCAATGTCAATGTTATGCATGTTGATCTTCTGAACAGGCCTGCAAATAAAGTTGTTAAGTCTTTTTTGTCCACGTTCAATAGAATGCGGACAAAAGACTTAATGCCACGTACCCCGGGAGGGGAAGAAAGAACCAGATTGGTTAACGAAAGGTGGCCGGTCGGTCCACAGAGGTGTACGACCCAGAGACCTGAAGGAGGGATTGGAGGTTTGTGTTGGTGAACGGTTGCGGTATTCATGTAGGAGTGACAGTGGTTCTGCCATGTGAATGTACCTGTGTGTGAGACAAGTGAGTAGAAAAAAGTAAAGTAAGGAATACATCGGATTGAATAGTCTAGGGTGCAAGTAGGATATTTGAGTAATGGTGTTGGAGGGGAGTATTACAAGGGAGGCAAGCCGTGGTGAAGGGAGGAGAGTAGAAGTAGGAGGAAGGGAAAGGGAGTAGTAGGAGAATGGGGAAGTAGAGCAGTAGTGGGAGGATGGAGAGTGAGAGTAGGGTAGTAGTGGTGTGGGAGGGAGAGTAGCATAAGTGGGATGAGAGTAGTAGGAGAAAGCATAGTAGTTGTGTGGGTAAAGTAATAGGAAGAGGGAGATCAGTAGTGGGAAATTAAAAAAGAGGGAGAGTAGTGGGAGGAGAGTAGTAGTGGGAAGGGGGGAGAATGGGAGGAGGGAGATGTGAGAAACCAGATGGTGTCTCACCCGCTAGTCCTCAGGGATCTATCATCCTGGTGGCCAAGAGACGGCCATCGCTTTTGGAGCCAGGTCCTGGGGGTGGACCAGTGCAGAAGGATCACCTGGGTGGGGATCTTCGGGGAGTGGAACACCACATGGCGAGACTCGATATCGCTGTCTTCCTGAAACAGCTTTACCCCATCCTACCCATTAGGATATATGAAAACTCTACACCACCCCCTTTTCCTACACAAATACTTTCACACGGACAACCCGCTCTCACACCCAAGCTGTGTACCTGACAAGTCCCACTACTATGGTCATGCAAGGTCAGACTATTAGTGGTAACAATTCACACCTGACTTCCATTAAACTTCCCCACACTGATAAAATGCGCAGCACGAGAGCACACTCTCAGCGAGGCAAAGCACACAAAAGAACAGCAGTTTCGAGACGGCAGCTGAACGAGGGAAGAAAGACGGCAAACCACGAAGGGTGCACAAGGAGGGAGATACCCTTGACCTTTCCAGCGGAAAGCTGCTACTTTCTAGACACCTTCGGATTGCAAAGCATAAGGCCAAGAAACACAGTGAAAGAATCCTGTATTGTGCGTCTGAGATACCCCAGGCCCCTCCTGCACGGCTGATCGAGTCGGAAAGAAGCAGCAGCCGCTGTGGTACCGTTCTTGGCTCCAAGGTCAAAGAAATATCAACACAGCCGGTGAGTTGGGGAAACTGAAGTCCAGTCTGTGTTGAAGTCAAGGTTGCAAGCGGCAACATTGTATACAAGGAGCAAGGATAAAGATGGCTGAACGAGTGTGATGAAAGACGACAGGACAGCCTAACAGCTAATGAATGATTAAACTGTAGCAAAGAAGATACAATATTTGTGACAGAGTGGTCCGGCACTGCAAGTGTGCTCAATCGAAGGCCTCCGTAAAATATTCAACTACGAAGTGGCAGAAACTAAAGTAAAAGATAAAGAATAAACATTGGTGTGAATCAAAGTGGTCCTGTGACGCTTTAAGCAAAACCCATCGCACATTCGAAAGTCTTTGGTTTTTGATACAAATGGATCTGAGCCCAAACGAGGGGGATCCATGGTCTGAGCCCGAACGAGGGAGACCAACCATGAACATTGTGCTAAAGGGAACTGAGCCCGAGCGAGGGGAATCCATGATCCGATCCTGAACGAGGGAGACCAATTGTCAATTTGTGAATCCTGATAAGAACGACACTTTGGTGTTTGTTCGTTACATCAGGACCTCTGCATAAGAGACTGTCATTGGGAAAGAGACTGTCAGAAGGCGCTGATACCTATGCTTTGAACTGTTTCATCGTGGCCAAGAAGCTAGAGTGTGTGTGAAGCTCCAAAATGCCGCCTTGTCCCGTGCTGAGAACTTGGGGAAGGGAAGCCAACTACTCAATTATCCTGACATATTATTTCTTGAACGCTTTTCTTTTGCCTACATTGTCGTCCCACAACTTTTGTATTTAGAAGTAAGGATTGGCAATTGGTTTACTAGTATAGCCCTTTTATTTTGACAGACTCCACTAGGACTGCGTTATCATTTGATGCTCGAAGCTTGCTCCCCTCCTTGGATTTAGGATTAGATAGGCGTTCAACCAAACCCATCAAGTTCAAGAAACACCCTTGAACTGTGATCACTTGTGTTTATCTTCACTGTTTGATACCATGCCTTCCTTACAGAGAGCAGTGATGGGGTGGGATGGAGAGTATTACTGGGAGGAGGGAGAGAAGTAGTAGAAGTAGTAGGAGCAGGAGGAGGGAGAGTAGTAGGGATGTGAGGATTGTGGTAGTGTTGTGAGGAGAGTAGTGGTGGGAGGAGAGTAGTTGCGACAAGGCGAGTGGGAAATGTGACTAATCTAGGGATTCAGTCACTTCTCTCAAGGGGGGAGCCCCTTCCTATGAGTCTAGGGAGATGAACCTGCTATGCAACATCCTCCCCCTAGGGGTGGCAGTAAGCAGGACCTCACAGGCAGAGACCCCCCTCTTGGGGATAAGGACTTCCTTTCCCATAATGAACTCCCTTCTTGTTATCCCCCAAAACCCAGTGCAACTTCATTAACTGACAGACAACTAAACTCCTCTTACATTTATTATTGTAATATAATACCAGAAGAACATTCTCAACCTGATACTGTGAAGAGTAAGAACATGAGAGTAATACTGACAAGAAGAAGCCAACAGGAGGATTTGTGCATGTGAACCCAACACAAAGGAAGGAATTTCCTTGGAAGCTGGGGAAACCCCAGCAGTGCTTCGTAAAAAGAGGAGGTTCAAGAGAAGAAGGAAGTGAGACCCAGGAGTTTCAAACCAGCCGGATCGAGGAGGCTGGGAAACCGAAGGAGACGCTGCCTTGCATGTCCAAAAGCAGCTACGGAGAAGAAGGGACAGCAGCAAGCTGTCCGACCAACAGAGTGGAGGAAGTCCATAATAGTCCCTGGAGGGATGCTCGAGAAGGGCCAGTCAAGAGCCCCATTGTTGGCATGACGGGAAGATGATACACCAATAACAGACCTGAGGATGTCTGTTCTTGGGTGAAGAACCCAACAAACCAAAAGAAGAAGGTGATGGACAGGAACAGAGTCGGAGGCAAAATCTTTTCTTTGCTAAAACTACCAAAGAAAAATAAAGCATGTCGGAAGAGGGACACAGGAGGGACCAGAGAATCATCCTTATAGACCGCAGAGAGAGAAAGAGAACACCTACCCGGTGACGCAGAACCCCTTCAATACAGTTACAGGGGAGAGTAGGAGACCCGGGGAGCGAGGCGTAAAGAGTGAAGATCACTCAGGGACATACATCCTTGTCCCAGTGATTGGCAAAAGTAAATAAACAGTAAAGATCACTCAAGTCAATCTGTATTCTTGTCCCAGTAATTGTCCAAAGTATATTAAGAGTGAAGATTATACAGGGTGCTGACCTACTTGTCCGAGTCATTGGCCAAAGTATAAAACGTGCTTCGGATACATGCTCCTGTGAGTGGCAAGACTGTTAGAGGAACAAGAGTAAGACAGACACTTTGCACATCTCGAGAAGAAGAAACATGTTTGAGGCAACAAATGCATAAGGGTTTAGGAAGACTCATTGAAAGAACTGAAGGAGCTATTGCAAGGAATAGAAAGAGACTATTTGAAGATATCGTGTTGAAGAGACTTGTGCTGAGAAGCATTCCCCCAGGTGAAGGAAGTCATTATCATGGTCTTTTCTTATGTAATAATAGTGGTTTGGTCAGCTTAGGCTAGTTTGGGCGGAGTGTTAGGGAGCATTCTCATTCTATGGCTAATTTCCCTTTACTATAGAGTCCCCCAGCAGCTTTGCTGGATTTTAAGGGTTTCTTTTTTCTCCTACTAAGAGTGAGACCCTTTTTTCCACTCTTAGACAGATTGCTAGTCTGTGTTTTAGGCTATCTTGTGTGCTTATGGTCTATGGGGTTTTCCTCTCCCCCTCATAGGAATCATCTTTTTACATGTGTGGTACACAGCACCCTCCATGCAGTAACACAGGGGTGTCATAGCGACCCCCAAACTTAGACTCCATACCCTGGGACTGACTACTGTCTCTCAAGTTCTGTAAAGTCCCAATTGACTTTACTAGTCAATTCTTATGAACAAAACAAGTACACCCCATCTTACTATGGAAGTACTGGGAAGGGTTAATAGTTTTTCCCTCATGTTCATTTTCGAGGGGGTACCGAACAGTCCCTCATCTCCCCATCACTTGATCCACACAACCATGAGACTGCAAATGATACTATCAACAAAGGAGCAACACATTCATACAACCAGGCCCCAGTCTGCCACCCAAGAAGAACCACGTCCGATTACGAAAGATCCTAACAGCTATGAAGTTGGCAAACCTCAATCAGATGAACCAAGACTCACCACCACCTCACAAAAACCACCAAGCAGTACAACTCAACAAACAAAAAAAGAAAAAGCAAGATTATCCAAACTCGCGTGGCTACATACGCATAACTCAATCAAATTCGCACAACCCCAGAAACTGCGGCCAACCAAACCATAACCAAGGCAAGAAGACTTTCAATGGACATTAGAGAAATTGAATCAATCATGCTAAGCTTAGACAAATGAAAAGAAATATTTGGCAACATAACAGGAAACCATCAACCACATTTAACTTCGACCCCGTGCATGACACAGGGAACCGGCCAAAGACTCATCAAAAGAGAAACTGAAACGAATTCATCAGGAAACCAAAATATTCCTACTCGTTTCATTTAAGACACAGATGAATCCTACTACACGCCTGATCTCACGACCAAGAATCAACAGCCTATTCCTCAATTGAGTGCACCAGAAAGCAAAACCACTAACACTACATCCAAAAACCATGAACACAAGGATTGCACCAATCCCAGGATCCCGACTACTATGCTAGACTTACAAAATATGCTTATTGCAGTACTGTCTCAATCAATGATCCCCTTTCTGAAATTACATGAATCCATGAACAACAACATCAAAGACCAAGCAACTGTCCTAGCACTTATACACTCCAAACAAATCTACATGGAGAACTTCATAACCACAATCGAATCCCTTTTGAACTTGGAAGCAGAACAATCTAATCGTTGGCAACAACGACTGTCAGAAATAGCAAGAAATGCTTGCCAAGAAAAAACAAACTAAACCCAGAAGTACTAGCTCTGCTGAAAGCTCATCATCAACATTAAATAGCGCCTCAATCGAATACAACGATTGATCAAGTCATACTAGCTCCTCCTGCCAACAATACACCTCAACAGCCAATTTGTGGAGTTACAACCATCGATGAACGTCCTCCACAACGAAGGACCGAACCTGTTACAAGCTCACAAATAGAGATCCAGGATCCCAATTACCCAACTAAGAACACCACAGAGCAATACCAGATTTTCTCTAAGGAAAAACAAGCACATGCCATAAAACCAGCACAGCCAAAAACCAATAAAAACGACAAACAGGCTCAAGAACGTTCCTGAGAACAGTGAAGATGATGGATCAAACCCATCCATTACCAACACAGAAGACATTCTGCGCCCTCACATTGGACAACAACAACACTAAACAGCGGCGGCATCCAGCACCATTACAGACTCATGGACTGACAGAGCCACTATCTCACCAATCCACTCATGATGAAGACCTCCTTAACCCTTCAACCCATGAAGTTCAGATAACACATGATACACCACCTCCCAGGCAACCTACAGTGCTTTCAAGTTTCATAATAATAGATGAGTACACTACCGCCCACGAACCACAACTACCGGACATGTACGAAGAAATCTCTGAACATTCGTTAAAAGAAATCTCAGATACATCCTTCAAAACCGACACAATGGACTCATCATCAGCAGAATCATATGAGCAAATTTCAGATGATTCTATCAGATCACGAGTATCAGGGAACACTGATTGCACACTTCCATCATTCGTCAATCCTCTACAACAAAACCAAATCTACGAAATTCATATTGAAACGACACCAACAGACTTGAACCACTAATACTCAACAGAACCAATACTCTCTGTCTCTTTGGAGCGATACCGCAACTACAAATAATAACAACAAAAAATATTGATCTTATAACATTCAAAGACGACATGCATTTAGACAAGATCATTGCTGAACTTTCCGACCCAAACGACCAAGAACTGATTCTATCAAAGCGTGCCCAGCTCCTCAAACTTGGTTTTAAATGCTGGGCCTCTACATCAACAAGAAAATACCAACCAAGGACGCAGACGAGTAATCACACCCATGATCGCACAGGAAATGTCGCAACTCAGACTTACGTTCAACAACCGGAAGAATGGAACAGAACAGAACGACCATTCAAAAGAATCTATGACTTCGAAACTTCAATTACAGAAACCGTATCTTCGAGAATTTCACTCAACTCCCAATCATAACAATCACTGAAACCAGAAGTCACATGGTCACTCTGCTTATGGAAAACTAGAGGAAACTTGCATCTCTTCACCCATCCCTCAACTGATCTAGAAAATTATCAAATCATATGCCTGCAAGAGACTTGGATCAGTGAAACGCCAGCGTGCGATGGATTTCTCACCTTTCTCAACCCTGCAATAGTCAAAAAACAAGGAATACCAGCATCAGGTCGTCTCACCCTAATTAAAATAAACCCTCAATGGACAGTACTGACCAGTGAAAACATCAATCCCTGGACCCAACTAACAATAATAAGGATGATGGAGAACCACCAGACTCAAAAAAACGATGAAATAAGAATTGCAATATTAAACCTCTACTGGAATCCCGCAGTAATAACAACTGAAGCATTCATTGACGGAGTATTCATAACAATCGACAAACTAGCTGGAACTCACTACCATCTAGAAATAATACTCTGTGGGGATCTCAACATTACCTTATTCACACAGAACGGTACTCCCCGAACCCAAGCTCAACTTTCACCAAAAGCAACCAGATGGATGAATGAAATTCTCACTCGGGATCTCATCCTCAGAAACCATGCAAGGAACAATTCCACTTTGTACATACCAACATGGTCCAGAGGATCCTCAACTGCAATCATCTCACAAACCCTGCACGAATCGGTCAAGTCAGCCCAAACGATAGCCTCTGACAAAAGTGATCATAATCAATTAACAGTGTACTCACATTTCACCACCAAACAAGATCCAACCTTGACAGCATGTGCAGTCGAACTCAACAGAACATCATCAAGACTCTGCATCCCACAAGCAGCGATAGCTCATCTACCGACGAAACTCCTTGCTTCAAACAGGACAGACATTGAAAAACTGAATTACGATTGGATTATTCTACCATTTCGACAAACAGTCAAAAACCGACAACAAAAAACCACCTCCACACATAAAACCAGGAAATAGCCGACAAGAAAAAATGCCTGGCGAAATCGTTACAATAATTGAAGAAAACAAAAATGGCAGAAAACATTGCACAGATCACAAAATTGAAACAATCATACAACAATTGGAAAAAATCTCAACAAAAAATCCTCCTGCAAACAGATGCAGAAACCATAATGAAGACATACAACTCAAACAATACAAGAGAGCTTTGGAATCTCTTCAATGATAACTCCCAAAAACAGCACAAGCTAACGGCCAACGTAACGCAACAAACGTGGATCACATATTTTTCAAACATCTATGCAGCTCGATCACCCCAATCCAAAGAAGAAACAAACAACAACAAACCGAAATGGTCAATAAACGTCAAATACGATGACTTGATCTGCATGATCAAAAACCTAAACACATCAAGAGCACCTGGCCCTGACAGACTTTCAAACGCCATACTTAAGCAAGATCCCCCGGCATGGGCAAACTTCATGTGCCAGATAATAACCATCATAAATGCACTCAACCAAATCCCAAATTCTTGGAGATCAGCTACAATTGTCCCCATCCACAAACTAGGACCCCGTGATCAACCAGAGAACTTCCGTCCAATCACTCTACTGGACCCACTTGGAAAACTCTTCGCAACAACACTACTGAGACAATTAACTACTTGGGCCACACACAATGGCCGGATCTCAACACTGCAAACGGGCTTTACTGCCAATGTTGGAACCAATATCAACTTAATATTACTGCATCTGATCAAGCACGAAGCCATCAACAACAATACCACCATATACGCTGCATTCATCGACCTGAAGATGGCCTTTGACGCCATATCACGGCACAAGTTGTGGGAAAAACTCAAAACATGGAATTGCCCCCCAAACATTCTGGAACCAATTATTTTACTCTACTCAGAAACTTCAATAAAAGTGAGATTAACAAAACAAGGCACAACCACCAAACCAATCACCACATCAAATGGCTTAAAGCAAGGGTGCCCCCTAGAAGCAGATATTGAACAACACCTGATCAGCAATCAAACTAATCCGCCGAAGATAAATTCAACACCTGGTCCCGTTATGGCATACGCCGATGATAACCCCCTCTGGATTACAAGTCGCCTTGACATCACTGAGCAGCTACATGAACAACAACGAGCTAACAATGAACATCTCAAAAACAAAGACAACGACTTTAACCAAACCACAAACAAAAACAACAAACCAACCAGCATTCAACATCAGTGGAACCCGACTAGAAAATGTGACAACGTTCAAGTACCTCGGCATACTAATTAACCAATCCAAGACTGAAGAACAATGGCTGGACAAAGTAGAACAAAAGTCACAAACACTGGAACGCCAAGGATGCATACTCCACAGGAAATATGGAAAATTCTCATTCAGACCGATCATTGCCTATTACAGACTAAAATACATTCCTATAATAACTTACGGAACAGAAGCAATGATGAACACCGAAAAAGTGAAGTTGAGTCAACCTTTTGGCGTAAGATTCTCCACCTTCCATAATCGTACCCAATGACGAGAATACAATACGAACTTGCAACCCAATCTATTGCATCTATTGTACGCTGGAAAAGACTAGATATCTACCGAAAAATCCTCTCTGATTAGAAAAATCCTGCAATCCAAAATTTGAAAACCCAACCAAACACCACAACATGGTGCTAGAAAAATGGAAAAAATCTATCATTAAAGAAATGGAAAATGAAGAGATATCTGAAGAACTCTTAATCATGCGCCCACAACATGCCAAAACTAAACTTCTACTGAACAATTGGATCAAAACCATCCAAATGAAAAATATCTACAAACAGACCCTTTCAATGTAATACAGACAACAGAAAAATACATGAACCACCACCGTATCTTGTATTATTTCCAGACCAAGTCATCAGGTCAACATTTTTAAGAATTCGTGTGAACATTTTACCAACAAACTCTCATCTTGCAATAACAAGGCAGATTGTCAGATCACAAAACTACTGCCGATTCTGCAAAGCTGAAACAATACCGGAAACCATTTTCCATTTGGTCATGGAATGTCAGTCACCAGGACTCCAACGCAAGCAATTTGGCACCTTTTTCGACCTCTGATCCCAACAAATGAACACAGAAGAAAGATGGGCTGCCATACTCAGTGGAAAAAACAACAAATACATATATACAATCTCTCTGTTCCTCTCCAGCATTCTGGAACTCAATGGAAGAAGCGCCTGAATCACATCTCAAGACTTTTTTTTTTCTCTTTCTCTCCTCCCCAATTTCCTCTCACAGTGAATCCTAAACACACTGATGGAAAAGTTTGTAATCAAACTAAAACATCCGAAAAAAAAATAGTCAGCAAAGTACTGGTTAGTACCTTTTTCCGTAAGCAGATCACTGTGTGACCAGAGACCACACAGACAGGCCCATGGGTCTCCACAACTCCCAATCCAAATAAATGTGGTAACTGAACATCAATGGATAACGCATTTCTCTGGTTTATATACATTGCCGAAGGACAAGTTACTACCGCTTCAAACTCCGTTAACATCAGATTTACAAATGATAGTCACAGAAGAAGGTATTATTTATTATGTTCACAAACTTAGTACGTCAAGGGTGGTAGGGCCGGATGGCCTTCATAATTCCATGCTAAAACAATATCCCGCCATATGTGCAAAGATCCTCTATAACATCTTTAATCAAATATTAACCTCAGGAGTGGTGCCTCCATCAAAGGGACAGTGAGCTAAAGACTTGGTAGAGTCTCTCCCAGGGGTTATTCACCCAAGAACAGGTCATTGGGCTGTGATTGTGCTGGTAGAGAGATTCCCAGACCCCCCTTTGTTTTGCCTCCATCATGGCTCCACTCGATCATCATCCTGATTTTTAAAAGGTGATAGGCCTACTAACTATAGGCCGATCGCCCTTTTGGATGTGGCAGGGAAAATATTTGCCCGTCTGATATTGCAGAACCTGAATACCTGGCTGGACAAAAACGATATGAGACCCATTTCAGACGGGCTTTATGCCTGGTTTGGCCACTCCAATAAACCTCCTTGTGATTAACGCTATAACCTATGCACCATAAGGTGTATATGGCATTTAGATATGTTGGAGCAGCTTTTTACTTGATCTCCAGACATATCTTAATGCAAAAACTCAGAGAGGCAAACTGCCAGAGTCAAGTATGTTTCTAATAGGACTTTTGCATTCTAACACAACAATAAAAGTGAGACTTACTACGAGTGGAGAAATGTCTGCCATTATTCCATCATATAGAGGGTTGAAACAGGGCTGCATACTGGCTGCAGCCCTTTTCAACTTCTTTATTGCAGATGTTGGAAGGAAATTTGCAGGCATCATAGCCGACACCCCAAAGTTGGGTTCAAAAGCCATCCTGTGGCTATTGTATGCGGATGACTCAGACAACCGCCTTGAAATGGTCATTTAATAATTTTAATATCCATATTGTCCATAAGTATCGTTACTTGGGTATCAATTTTAACTGACCATGTTCAAGATTTTCCATATATTAATTAACTAAATGGCAAACTAACCACAGCTATATCGCAGGCCAAGAACTTTGGAAATATGGAAAGTTTTCATAGTTACCAATCATCAGCTTCTATAGGCAGAAAGTAATATCCATCTTACTCTATGGGACTGAAACTAAGTTTTGGAACACAGAGCTGTTCTGGCTGTGAGCTGAAGGCCAATATTGGAAACAAGTCTTGTCACTGCTAGGAAACTATCCAATCGCTTTAATTAGACATGACCTAGGTCTAACATCTCTTTATGGAACTCTGGTCTGGAAACAATGCTCCTTATACAGAAAATGTCACATAATAAGTAAACCCGACGCCTTATTAAATATTTTATCTACTTATGTGCAAAATACCAACCACAAATTTATGATGATGTGGAAAAAAAAAATCACTAACAAACTGGAGGAGGCTGGCATCGACCTCCATCTCTTAATCTCCAGTCCCACAAAGCAAAAAATGTAATCTGGATAAAAGATTGGATAAATACGAGATAATCTTATGGGAAGTATAAAGATTTTATTAATAATCAGTTTACTCATTAAAGATTTGGAAACCCTGAAACCTATCTAGTAAAATGTCCTTCCACTGCACTTGGACACGCATTTTTGCGTTTTAGATTGAATTTGTGGCCGACTAAACAACTATTAGCCAGATGTAAAATTATATACCAAGTTGATGATGTATGTTGACTTTGCCATCATAAAGGTCAATCAGAATCAATAAATCATCTTCTGATAGAATGCTCCAAGCTAATCAATCTATGTGATACATTTTTTTAACATTACAGACACAGATACTCTATGGAACTGCTTATTTGCTACAACAGAAAACTCAGTCAGAATAGTCATTGTGCACTATTTACTTTACCTAGATGTCTCCCCACTGGTGTGAAGGTGATTTTCTAGAGGTCCTGAAAGGCAAAACTTAACTTTCACTTGTACAAGGGCTCCAGTTCTGACGAAAGTTTCCTTGCAGACTAGATAATTGAGATCTGTTAACAACATCCTCCATATTCAAGGTAAATGTAATACAATGAGACTATTTACTAACCTTCGGCCCAAATGATGAAGTTTGATGGAATTATTATGGTAGGTGCCCATAATCTATCTGTTAAATCAGATGATCCAAACCCTTTTCGCTTGATTTTTTTAAAACGTATTTTATTTTCTCTTTTTACTCTTCTTTCCCTTTTAAAGCAAACATTCTGTGTATTAAGTACAAATCTTTTTGTTTCATTATTTAGGTTATGTCAATTAATTGTAAAATAGAATTTTATAATGTATTTCTTCTTTGAGGAAAGTTGATCACTTATCCTGTAAATCTGATTAGTCGCAGTTGTACAGTACATCATATGAATTATGCTGTGTGATCTTTTGGTTTTTAATGTTTTGATTTATTATAAAATGTATTGTGAAATTGAATAATTTTTATATTGAAAGGTTGTATTTGTTTTGCGCAATAGATCAATTTCCCAAATGTGGGAACTCCCGTCCTCTGCACTCTATAGGTGGCTCTGTGAGGAGTCCTGATGTTTAATTATGTTTGGTTAATTATTTGGTGGTAGTCTTATGTTTAAAATAAACATGGACATGAAATCAGTGTGACCCAAATAGGTAATTACTTGGTAACATATATCAGTTCATATTGACACAGTTAAATACTTTGGTACAAATCAAATGATTTATTAGAAGCCAAATGCTTTTCGTGAAAAAATTCACTTCTTCAGGGGCAATTTGCATAATGTTTCTTAAAGAAATCTGGAAAACATAATATTAAGGAAAATACATATTAGTCCCAATAATCTAAATACATTTATAATTTCAAGAAAACAAAATACTGTATTGTAAACTCATATATATCATTTTCAACACCTAAACAACCTTATTTGTGGACATAAGTCAAACAAACAGTATAATACTGAACATTTGTACATCTATATGTGTTCTTCAAGATCAACATGGTGACATTTCTGTGTACAAATCAATTACCTATGGTAATATTTCCATTAGTCGCGAGTAGCTGGCTGTTCATCAAAATGAGAAAAGCTGAAAGTCTCCTCTAAGCACGAGCTGAATTTGGAGCGTAGCTCTTGTCAAAAAAGCTGCTCACAAATAAAGAGTAAGACCCAGGAAGAATGGTCAAAAGAAGTGATATTAAATGTAAGACAAATAGATTTAGACTAGATAAGGTGATGACTTACCAACTAGTGACTTGTAAATGACTGAAGGTAGTCTATTGAGATAATATCCATTCATCATGGGGAAAATCATCTTGTTGTTAATGCCATTGCATCCATGTTGAAGCGACAGGCAAAGAAAACCCAGGTAAACCTAAAATGAATCCAAATCTGGATTTACTAATCGAGGTTCAAAGAAGAAGTTATAGCGTAGAACTGGTATCAGCAAAGAGATCCGAATGTACTTACTAGTAAGTAGTCTGGTTAACTGCAGCGGTTGAGTATAGATGATATCCCTCTCCAGGACCCGCTACCTAGACGGTAGTGTTATCGTCCTTAAATACCCGCAAATGGCGGGTTGACATCGGGCGTTGTGCGTCAGAAACGCGTTACGTCACGGTGTAAACACTGTGACGTCATTGCGCACATGCGCACTTTGTTTGTTACCTCAGATTGTTTGTGGGAATACCGGTCAGACATTGCAAGAATATAACTATTGTGGAAAAAATGGTAATCTCTAGAAATATACACTGGCGACCATCAGGAGGTCTAATTTATAAGTTGCTAATCCGATGTTGTATAAGGCAACATGTGTTGGAAATAGGTGACGTCACGGTGTGTAAACACCATGATTGAACCTTGCGCTACGAACTTGGCACATGCGTGCCATATTCATAATTGTACACCCTCCGAGTTGCTAGGGTACGTACAAGTGAGAAATAAATTATCTATGAACAAGAATACTTGCGGAGCGGCGGTGAGTTGCAGTCTTGCAGCTACCAGTGTTTTCTCCAGTTCTATTCTTGGGAGGTGTGTCTCCTGTTACACCTATTCCTACAAGACCTCACTTACTCCGCGGAGCGGACGCGGAGCGGCGGTGAGTGGCAGTCTTGCAGTCATACCAGGCAAGACGGGCCTGGCCGCCCCCTCGCCCCCAAAGACACAGCGGTTGGACTTAGAAGACTTTACAGGCCGCTCCCTAAGAAGCAAAGTTAAGTCATTAACTAAAAACACAACTATATTACTTACACAACCCCTCATTAGTTCCCCCTCGACTTTTATTGAAACAACAGATGATCGAGACATCTTCACAAATCCGGGTTTCAACACTCTAACAAATATGGGAAAAGGAAACTGTGCTGCTAATGTTCAAGTTCCCTACCAAAAAAAATTGGGAAAAACTCTGGCGTCTCCAACAACAAACACTCATCATCTCACGGCGATGCTGTCTTACCCGAGGAGGGGGTCGCGGTCCCGGGTGTGGACGGCGTTGGTTCTCCCCCGACCTCTGCGTTGGCGCAGGCCGCTGGCGGCCTGCGGGCCGCGTTAGCACTCTCGGGGGCTCTGCTCCGCCCCGGGGGGGAGTCAGCGCCGTCCGCTTCGGCGTCCTCTTCGGCGGTGCCGAGCGACATCCCCCCGCGGGGCGCGTGGGCGGTTGCGGCTGTGTTCAGAGCTCAGCGGCCCCCCGGAGGGGGGACCGCTTTGAGTTCTGTGCCGGAGCTCCCGGGGGTGCTGCAGAGACTGGGCGGTCCGATCGTCGCCGCCGCTGCAGCCGCGGTCTCCCGAAGGGGAGGTGGCGTTGAGCGGGCAGGCAGCGTGGGGCCCGACGGGAATCGAGGCAGGCACGGCGGAGTAGGGGGAGGACGCCATGGAAGGCGCTCCCCTCGTTTCCCTGCTGATGGAAGGAGAGGTGCCGACGTCCGGTGCCTCTGGGAGACGGTGCCCAGCGGCAACAGAGCAGGAGTGCTCGAGTGGATTGGGAGCTGTGCGTGGCACATTGACTTTGGAAAAAGAAAGGGAAATTATTGTAGTGCCACCTATGGCTGGTTTTACGGCTTCAGCAACCATACATAGGGAAAACCTTACTAATCCATCAGCAAAAAAGTCAAATCAAGAAAAAAACGCGACGGCTCCAAAAAGTTCAACTTTGTCTCAAGAAACTAAGCTAACATCGCCAGAGCCTAACATTAAAATTAAAAAAAAGAGATCACGGACTCACGATGACTTCACCAAGAAAAACTCAGCCTTAGAATCGCTGAACAAACAAGCGAAAACCACGAGATTGGTTAAATCTCTACCCAAACAAACTCATTTTACCAAAGTGCCCCGTATGGGCCCCAAAGGAACGAGAAAGGGCGATAAAAAACCACAACGCCCTTTGAAACTATTATCAGATTTTTTCAATAAGCACTCTAAAGCCATCCAAGAGAAATGTAAAGAGCTGACAGATGCAGAAATCCTTAAGGCAGCTGATGCAATTACACCACCTAGCAAATAACGAAGGTTGTTACAAGCTAAACAAAGATCTTCTCTTCCTCAAATAAAAGAAGATACCAGGCCAGCTCCGGATACTGATCGGACAAAATGGCACTTCTCAGGCCAAGTGACTTCAAAAATACCGCAAATTACGCAGGAAGAGCCGGGGACTTTGCAGGCTCGAAATCTGGCTCTACCACCTATAATTAACCTTACATCAGCTTCGCAAAGTATTATTCCTGTGAAACCTTCAACTTCAGTCTCTATTTCGTGCCCACAACAAACTTCTATTATTAGCGACCAAGGAGCGCTGAATCGAACTCAGACTTTTATTCGAGAGCAAGTTGAAGACGAGAGCTCTGTACCTCTCCCAATTATCTCGACTCCACCAAAGCAAATCGGCCCTGCTGCAACTGGTCCTATTCAACTCTTGGCACAAGATCTGTCACTGAACAATGAACCAACACATCGACCAAGTGACAGTACCAACTGCAAAGGCCAGGTACTGACGACTTCACTACAGTCACCAAGTGAGCCTTTTAGACCTACTCCACAAATTCGGGACAAAGATGGTGGAAGTCAACATTCTGTTAAATCTAAAAATAAACTACAGTTTGAGAAAACTTTAGATTCTTTTTACTCAAACTTAGATAACTACAATAATCAAAGAAGACACTCTTCAGACTATCCCCCCAGAAGACTATCAAACGTCACTACACCAATCACACGACCATCATCTCCTGTGATAGTCAAATCAGTTACTCATTGTGATCCTCTTTTGACTGACCCACAACCAAAAAAGCTCGATACTTGTACTTTGATGTCAGCACTATCAATAGCCCTCAACCCATTCATTAAACTGTATGAAACAATAGGGGACACACTGAAAGATCATACAGCGATTCAAACTTCAATGCTGAATAAAATAACTTTTCTGGAGGGTTACATTATGGCACTAGAAACAAAGACTTCTGTGTCTAAGAATAAACCGAGCCAAGAACTGATTATGGCGCCACCTCAAAAATTGGTTTCATCTACGTGCCTTATTCCTCAGGTCAGTACACAAATAGACTCAGAAAGCACTCAAACCTCTTCATTTATTGACTTAACTGTTCCACCAACTCTTTCGATAGAAAAAACCAAGTTGCCCAAAGGAGTGAAAAAAGCTAACTTTTATCAACACGGATCAGTATCAATAGCATCATTAGCTCACCAACCAGATCCAACAAGTTCAAAAACTATAGCTGTTCAAAAGGGCCTTATTACCCCATCAAAAATGAAGGGCAAAGTAAAGGAAACCTGGGGGGTAAACAGAGCTAAAAGTGAAACACCGAACGATTCTCCTAGAGGAATAGAAGCATTTCTAAATAACGAGGATATGATGAACATTACTCAACACATTACAGATCAATCAACTATTTCGAACCAAGATTTGGAAGAAATACCTGATTCTTCTACAACTTCTGTACTTCCGCAAGGGAACTCTAATAAAGAAACAAAGACTAGAGAATCCCCATTCCTTACTCTAGAAGAAAGAAGATCGCGATTGATTACGATCAATCACAACTCTAAAGATTCTTTACTTGGAGAGTCCTTGGTAGTTCTCAAAACTAATCATCCAGAACAAGAGATTGAAACACGTGAAAATTTTTCTCGTCGACAGCTAGCAAGACGGTCTCACAGATCGTATAGTAATCCTCAAACTCCGCGGCCAAAAGTCCAGCAAAAGAAATTTCCAACGAGAGCTCCCACCAAGGAAGCCCAGCGAATGACTTACAAATCGAAAACCGTAAAACACCATACAAAACCTCTAATACGATGGATATTGAAATTAGAACAGATCCCTGGGAACTATGATGAAGTAACACTAAACAGAAGAGCAGTTATGGACTTATTCAGTTACATTCCGAAATTACGCTCAGTGAAGTCAGCTGACCTCCAGATCGTTGATCCGAGTCATCAGGGCTCTAGGGCGATCTCACATCTATATATAGCGTCATACGCAACTAAAAACGCCCTGGAATCTGCCCTTGAGGAACTCTTAATAACGGGCTACGACCTCACTGAATCTTCGAGAGAAATTAAAACTCACAACTATCGAGAAAATAAAGATTCCCAGGCATCTATAAAAGTAACTGAATACTCTCACTCTTCACGTCAAAAACGTCGTTCATCACCAAAAAAACAATCAACGCCACTGTTTTGGACCAAAAGTCAAACCAGACCGAAACAGTCAATAAATCAAAAACCAAGGGGTCTGTCAAAGGTCTTGAAAATCTAAGCCCATTACCCAGAGAGCTGTCTGGTAGATTGACGCTCCCAAAAGAAGGCCAAAAACTTCAAAGGACAGTCCAGAATGAGTCCTATCCTGTGGCTGCAAATCCATCTTCAAGCTCGTCCTTGCATTCTCTTTGGTCATGGTTGCCAAAAGCCTTAAAGTTAAACCAACAAAAATAGCCATCCGAGAACACGATTAACAGCAACACACTAGACTGCCTAAACTCAAATGCCCAAGACCAAATAAAAATGTGTTCATGGAACACACGAGGTTTCCTTCATCTAACATCAGGACCTTCAAATTTAACAAATTATGACATTGTCTGTTTGCAGGAGACCTGGCTTCTCCATCCTCCAGTACTTGATGGCTATGAAACCCACACAGTGTTGGCCAAGAAAGGTTCTTTAGGCCGCCCAACGGCAGGTCTCTTGATTGCAATCCGTAGCGGACGAGGTCTTGTAAACTCGCAAAAGCTAAAAGAAAATCATTTTATGCTGATGGTAAAGTTAAATTGGGTCACTAAAAAAAGAGGATTGACTAAAACCTTGACAAAGATACTCATAATTGTGACCATCTATTGGAACCCAGCCACTATTGAAAGTACGAAATTCATCAACACAATAGAACAAGAGTTGGACTGGGCGCAAGTCACACACAAACCTGACCACGTAATTCTATGTGGTGACCTTAACATCAACTGCCAACCCTCGACGAACTCAAAGGGATTTAGAGGCCAACAAAATGGCAAAACTTAATGAATTCTAGATCTTTTGACAACTTGGATCTAGTCCTTCCTGATCCAAATAGACTTCCAACCTGGGAAAGAGCGAATTCAACCTCCACAATTGACTATATTTTCGTATCACGTTCTCTACTACTTTACATCAACTCCTTTAAAGTGATCAAAACAAGGGAAAGTGACCATAACCTTCTTGAAACTACTTGATATACAAATTCACCGATTAATCACACCATGATTCCAGATATAGAAGTCTCTACGCAAGGAACAAGACTTAGAATAACGGAAAAGGCTATAATTACTATAACAGCACAATATAAAGACCATAGTAATCAACCTCCCAGGATAGATGTGGACTACTTACCATTATTGACCACCTTTAGAGTCCCACAAAAAAAAAAAGAAGACATCAACATCAGATCAAAAACATACCTACGATAAAGTAGTTACGGAAAAAAAGAGAGAACTGAGGAGAATAAAAAGACAAGCAAGGAAATTCGATCCCCCAGCGTCATTTGAGATCATCAAAGTGGCCGTTAAAAACTATAAATCTTGGCTAAAAGGTTACCGTCATAAGCTGTACCAACAAGACGCGGAAAACATTCTCAAGGCCATCACTGGAAACCATGCCAGAGATTTTTGGACACTGCTCCATTCAACTGCGCCAGGTGTTCGGCCATGTCAAATAAACGGAATTGGCCAATCGGCCTGGGAAGCCCATTTTCGAACCCTCTTTAAGAGCTTAACAACCAAACCTCCCTTTATGGAAACCAACGACACCCCTTGGATCAGTTTGGACAACATTGAGGACATTATAGCCTTTATCAAAAAGTTAAAACCGTCACGTGCGCCTGGGCCCGATGGCATTACGAATCTCGACTTGAAATCTCATCCGGACACCTGGGCTCCTTTCTTGAGCCAAATATTTAAACGTTGTTCAGCCACAAAATCCATCCCGCCTTCATGGACATGTGTAAACGTGGTCCCTATCTATAAAAAAGGAGATAGTTTAGACCCAGTTAATTATCGCCCTATTGCCCTCCTTGATCCAATAGGCAAGATGTTTGGGTCTTTGCTTCTAAAACACTTTATAACTTGGGCCAATGATTCCCCGTGTCAAGACAAGTTACAAACTGGCTTTAAAAAGAATTTGGGGACAAATGCTAATATTTTGATATTGATCGCCCTTAAGAGTAAAATCTTGGAGGGTCGTCAATGCCTATATATCACCTTTGTTGATCTCACGCAGGCATTTGATAAAGTAGATTGTGAAAGACTGTGGAGAAAACTTGCCTTATGGAGATGTCCATTAGACGTACTCAACCCAATTAAAGCTCTTTATTCAAACACTTCCATGAGGGTCCACCTCAACCAGCAAGGCACATTAACAGAAGCAATAACAACGGACAGGGGTGTTAAACCGGGTTGCCCGCTGGCCCCGGCTTTGTTTTGGTCTTATTTAGGCGACTTTCAAGAATCTGAAACAACGATTCGAGCTTTTCCCCCTAAACTTGGAGGAGAACAAATCAGCAGCTTACTTTACGCCGATGACCTAATCCTGCTGGATAACACCCCTATAGGTCTTCAACGACAACTTACAAATCTCCAACACTACATGACGACGAACAATTTAGAAATTAACGAATCTAAAACAAAAGTGATAATAGAGAAATTTCCTAAAAAGAAATCCACACTGCCTTTGAAACTAGGCACAACTATCATTGAGAAAGTAACAAGTTTCAAATACTTGAGAGTTACTCTAGATAGCTCGCACAGAGAAAAAGCAATGCAAGAGTCCTTATGTGCCAAAACTATTAAACTAGCCACACAAGGAAAAGCAATTGACATTAAATATGGCAGATTCTCAATTAGACCTGTAAGAGATTTCTACAAAAGGAAAGTCATTCCATCTTTGATATACGGCGCTGAAGCAATGCCGAACCTTCCACTTGATCTTTGGCCAAAACTAGAAGCAAATTTCTGGCGACCAATCTTGGGCCTCCCGAAAACAACTCCGATAACATTAATCAGACGCGAACTAACTCTCTCTTCGTTAAAATCAATTGTGGACTGCAATAGTGTCATGCTTTACCGGAAATGCATACAGAAAGATACTCCTTATGCCTACCATCTGATAAGTGAAGAAATCCGGCTGGGTAGTTGTCATATGCTCACTCGATGGGAAACTAAAGTTTTGAACATCTTGGACTCAGTTGCCTGCAACACAGAAGATCTAATCACCAATCCAGTCAGAGTTGTCAAGAAAATTAAAGAACTCGACTGGATTAACACCAATGACCTTGCTTCCAAGTACAAACTTACTAATCACCTCCCTCCTTTCTCTAAGAAACTTGACTCCATTCAACCATTTTTGAAATTATTTCCAAATAGAGCAGCCCGAAACTACTTCTTAAAAATCAGATTGAATCTTCTAGAAACCAATGAAATATTGGCGATTAGACAACAATCTTTGACCAGCTGCTGCCATCTCTGCAAGTCCATTACAGACAAGGAAACTATACGCCACTTACTTTTGAACTGTCCGGCGACGACAGAAATTCGTGGCAGATACTTGACAGACATTTTTACAAACTTTACTCTTCGAGAGGAAGAATCGTGCTGGAACAAATTGCTGGACGGTGACAAACAGGCATGGCAGTTTGCCACTATAAACATTATGAAACATATCTTTAACGTGCTTCTTCCCGCACAGTTCCACCGGCTCTTTTGAACTAATTTTTCATTTTACATTGTCTAAAACTTTGTCTGTTAAAGTAACACAGAATAGTGCGAAGTTTGGGAGTTAGAAGTGGCTTTTTCTTTTATTATTTTCTACAGCTCTTCGAAATTTTGTTAAAAAATCTATAATGATTATATACAAATAAAAAAAATAAAAAAAAATAAAAAAAAATACTTGCAAGAATATAACTATTGTGGAAAAAATGGTAATCTCTAGAAAGATACACTGGTGACCATCAGGAGGTCTGATTTATAAGTTGTTAATCCGATGTTGTATATGGCAACATGTGTTGGAATTAGGTGACATCACGGTGTAAACAATGTGACTGAACCTTGCGCTACGAACTTGGCGCATGCGTGCCGTATTCATAATTGTACACCCACTGAGTTGCTAGGGTACGTACAAGTGAGAAAAAATGTATCTATGAACAAGAATGATATAAAAGGATGATAAAAAGACTAATACGGGGAATAGCTAAAATGAGAATGATAAGAAGAACACAAAATTAAAATATTATTGCCAATTAGGACCGATGTAAAAAGCAAGTGGTCATAGAAGATGGTGTACTAGTAAATGATCCCGTAGCACAGGATCATGTGGACTACTCAATATAAGAACATGTTAAATAGATGTAAAATAATTATTTGGTGATGCAAACACATAGTCATAGATGTAAGTGGTAAAGTAAAAAGCAAGGTAAAAACCAGGAGATGTAAAAACATAGTCAGAGATATGATAACAAGGTACTGTCAATGGTACATCTTGGTCAATAAAGCTGTCTCATTGGGAGCTCACATTCTGGTTTACCAACATTTGGAAGAAATAGATAAAGATCTATTTTGTCACATATTCAGATATAGGAGATTTGTGGGATCTGGTCAGAAATCAAACATTCAAGTATGGCCCTCTTGATATTATTGTTTGCTAAATTGGGAAGATGTCTAGTAGTCTGTTTCGTAACCTATTATAGCCTATGTTGTTGCTGGTCAATGATTTTACTGTTTACAGCAGACCTAAAGAGACTTGTTTCTAGGAGAGAACCCATATAGAAGTCTTCGTTGAGCCCCAATGGGGCCAATGAGTCAAGTCTATGAAGCCAATATAATTATCTATGTGCAAGTCGTTTTGCAAGGTCTTTTTTTTATTTTATTTTTTTATTTGTATATGGTTTCAAAGAAACATTTACAAAAATGTGTATACAAAAGTTAAAAAACATGCAATTTACAGACACATCAATTCATTGTTTTCCATACATATTAATCCTACAGATGGACTTGACAGTATACCCTACACACTATGATTTTTTTTTTTTAACCACTAAGGCATAACAAATCAATAATCTCTTTTAAAACAACTATTAACAATTAATACAAAATTACAATAGTTTACATTCTACTTTTAAAAAACGTACTACCGCCATTTGTAAAGGTATTTTGTTATCAAAAAGCATGCGCTTCCATAATAGCTCCAAATCTACTTCTGAGGCAACGGGGACAAAACGCTTAAAATAAAACTGCCTTTTCTGACTCAGCGCAGGACACTCAATTAAGAGATGTTTTAATGTCTCTCTATAACCACTGATTTTACAATGGCCACACAGAACTATTGCCTCAGATGTTTTAGTTCTAACCGCAACCATTTCTCCTGTAAGCAGAACATTAAAACGGAATCTCGTAAAGAAGATTCTCCAACTTTTCTGTGGAAAAGAGTGTAGATACGGTTCCGGAAGACCCATACATTTATAAAAAGATACCATGTGCCCATATAGTTTATAGAGACACAGTTTCTCCATTGTGCCGTCCCAGTCTGCATTTCTTAGTAATAGTTTAACTGTGTCCGGGTGATTTATAAGTGAACTCACTGATGCCCCTACTCTATCCAGGAGATGTTTACAAATTTCCACCAGTTTTCCCATAAAGACAGATTTAGACGTACCGTTAATAAACTTGGTTGCCATATCATTGTATAAAGTCTCTCCGTTCTTACTTATGATATTCTGAAAAAGCAACAGACATTTCCATTCAATGGTACTTTTTAGTGACTGTAGCCCTAATTCATGTCTTATTGCTACAAGCGGCCCACTCTTTGGAAGATACCATACCATTTTCCGCAATAGGATTGATTCCAATTTATCTGAGTCAATTTTGCCGTGAATAAACGGGAATTCAATACCGTAAGTAATTTTCAGGGTGGCTTTAAGAGTGTAATATTTCACAAGTGGAAGGCAAGAAAAAGCCCCATATTTTTGGTCAACTATTTGCATCTGTAAACAGCATTCCTTTATTTTCATTTTAAAATGGCTGAGAGTTAGTGCTCTTTCCGGAATATCACTCACATACAGACCCAAATAAATTATATTATGTTTGACTTCTAACTTCGTCTTGTCTATAAACCAGTTTTTATTATGGAGTTTTTTGTTCCGAGTAAGACATAAAACATTTGATTTCAGAGCAATCACCGCTAAGCCATTTTTGGACATATAAATGAAAAATGCTTCCAGTATGCGTTGCAACCCTACCGGAGTCCTGTCAAATAGAAGGTAATCGTCCGCATAGGAGCACCAACTTAATTTGATACCTTCCACGGACGGCTGTATGAACGCTACTTCCTGCAAAAATGGGCCGATATCCGAAGTGTACAAATTGTATAAGGTTGGGGCAAATATGCATCCCTGCCTTAAGCCATATAAGGTGTTAATTGGTATTGAAAGAAGGCCATCGTTGTTTAATCTGATCTGAACACTCGAACCATTGTGTAGGTGAATTAAGATGGCCAAGATCTCTATCGGCATACCCAATCTTTGCAGTTTACCCCAATGATGTCCTCGATTCACTAGATCAAACGCCAGAGACAGATCCATACTGGCGATATATACTGGCGGAGCATTCTTTTTCCAGCCTATCTCTTGTAGGAGATTTATGAGAAGGCCCCCTGCCAATGTACCACAGTTTTTTCTAAAACCAAATTGCTGTGAGTACAAAATAGATTTATCAGATATCCATTCTTCTATTTGGTGCAATATCAAACCAGCAAAGATTTTAGAGTCTGAGTCTAAGAGCCCAATAGGCCTATAGTTGGAAGGTGTGAGTCTGTCGCCCTTTTGTATATTGGCACAATGAATGACATTTTCCACGTTAGTGGGATAGATTTAGTGCGCCCGATATCTTTGAATAACATTTCCAGCGCTGTTGCCTAAGTGTCAGGATCCCCTTTCATTAACTGATTGGATATGCCATTAGGTCCTGCAGCCCTCGACCGACTGGAGGCCATAATTTTCTCCTTTATTCTCGAAAAGGAGAAATCACATTTCCATGCAGCTGTTTTTAAATGTTTTAAGGATTCTGTCTTGAATGAACCTAATTCACCCTTTGCATATAAATTGGATATATGTTTCACCCAGACATATTCATTAATAGGATTTAGGGAGCCTTCCATGTTCAAACGCTGATTCTTGTTAACTAATCGCCAAAATTGGCGTGCCGAATTATGGTTTAAGGCAGCTAGCATGTTTTCATTATCAGTTTGATATAATTTACATTTATAGCCTCTTATCCAATTTTTATATTGTTGTTTTAAATGTCTCCCACCATCCTGTAGTATGGAATCGGGAAATTGCAAAGATTTTAATTTTCTTAAATGTCTACGTAGGAGGATCTTGGCCTGCATGACTATTGTGTCGTGTTTATGTATGTGAGGTTTAATTACAATTGTTGACCTTGGTTTTTTCACAGATGTGTCAATCAGATTTTTAAAAAAGTTCCCCACATTTGCATGCGACAAACTTACACATTTCTCTGTATAACTGGTCCTGGAAAAAAAAATTCTTAAGGATGTATTACACGCTTCAATATTTCCCTCATGCCAAATTATCCTGTTCCCCCTTTGATTGGGATGAACATCAATTTGCATTTTTTCATGGGCCTCACTTTCTCCAACAACCCTCAAATCCAATTCCAACATACCATGATCACTCATCAGAGTCATACTTATTTCAAAGTGTATTACAAGGTTAAGGAGCGTTTCTGAGGCGTAGATGTAATCAATCGCGGAAACCTTATCCCCCGCAGACCAGGTTGTATATTTTGCCTCAGTTCTAAGTTGTTGGTGTACTGATCTTAGGCCCCATGACTTAAAGAACCAATTCCAGATTCTTGCATCAGATATCTTATCCGGTATACTCATCTTGACCATACACTCTGAAGTCTGATCAAATACCTTAGCTGGCACTATATGGGCATCTTTAGTGTCTGACATCAAACATAACATATTCGTGTTTAGATCACCCATTAACATCACTTGGACTCCCGGAAAACGTACTGCACAGTCCACCAGTGTTGACTCTATATTTAGGAGAAGCGTGTATAAATCACATCCCGGAGTCCAGTATATATTCCATAAAAGAATATGAGACAATAAAGGGGAACCACAGATTTCCAGTAGGGTTCCCAGAGCATGCAGGCACTCTCTATATGTCTCTTTGATCAAAATCCCACATTTGAGCTTTATTGCTGTAATAATACCTCCAGACGGGCGGCCAATAGGGCCTTTAGTAGCCAATAAATGTACACATTCAAATCCGTCCATTTGTTCCCCATTCATCATCCATGATTCTTGGATACATATTATGTGTTTTGATTTTAGTTTACAACATAGTTCATTCGAAGATGATAAATAAGAATGCCCTCTCGAATTCCAGCATACTAAAAAGAGATGTTTCTGTATTCCTAAAGATTTTGTTTTAGTGATTGGAGTTTGGAGATCGAGTCTCTTAGGCTTAATGCCAACCATCTCCAACTTGTTTCCTGTTCTGGCACGTGATCTGGAGCCCTTGTTTGAAAAGACCCACCTGGATAGAGAGGCCTAGAGTTGTCATTTATTTCATTTTCGGGGGAGATCTTTGACCCATCAGTGAAGATCAGTACATCTTAGCCCCTTCTATTCAATTGATCCGATTCATACAAGAGTTTATTAAAAACGAGTTGTGAGTGGAAAACTACCCGAACGTGATCGTAACAATACGGGTGAATAAAATCAACCCTTTTGATATCAGAACAGGATAAGTCTGCTAAGGATGGAATATCATTAATTAGGGTTAGGATTCGATTTCTGTTCAGTGCAGGTTGTTTACCACAGTCAAACAAAGGATACAGAAGAATACTTGGAAAATCCAAATGACAGGGTTTCCTCCAAACCACATCCCTCAAATCCGTTTCCATATAATGTTTAGGCGCTCTCAGATCTCCTCCTCCCTCATAGGTGGTCGAATGGACAGCTTTTCCCGTACAGCACCCACTGGACATAAAGGAACCTCCCCTTATTGTGGCTGCCGTAACTGGGAGGATCGAGCAAGACTAACGACCCTCGCTTGAGGGGAATATCCGTCCCCTTTAGCTGTTTCTGCCAAGGCATCGTCATCTTGTATCTCAATCAAGACCTCTCGACCTTCCCTATTTTGCTTTTGTTTGTCCTTTTTCTCCTGTATTTTACCCGCGGTGGCTTTGTCCGAGGAAGGTACTCTCGGTAAGGACTCACACTTAAGTTTGGTTCTAAGTGCCTCCTCCACCGCTCTACTCACCATTAATGCAAGCTCATTTTGCATTATGTCCACAGGAGCCCCTAGCTTTTCCTGAGGAATTGCTAGGGCAGGTTTCCTGGGACAGTCAATCAGTACCTTATCTATTTTGTTATCTGTAACTTTCGTGGTGACTTCCCGAGTGGGTTTCAGATGGAGACACTGTTCCTTTTCCTCATTCGACCTCCCAGCCCTACCTGCAATTGGAGGATAATTTTAGGCCCCCTGCTCAAGGTCTTCGCTGGGTTTCGGCGCCAGTGGACCCTCCAGCCCTAGGCCAGCCTTTTCCGGAGGATCCCCTACTCCTGTCTGCCCCGTACCAGGCTTTACCTGATATTCAGTTTCCCCTAACTGAGCACCCTCCCATATTGGTTGGTTTTCTTTGGGCTTAGCAAAAAGGCCATACATTTCTCTCGTGGGCTGGTGGGGGTGGAGGATTTACCCCCTTCTTCCCCTGCTCCTCCCTAGAAGGGTTACTGATCTGCTTTGTGGGGGCTGCACTTTCCTTATCAACCAATGTCTTTTTACGAGCCAGTTCTTCAGATAATGAATTAGTGGGACAGAAATATGTTGGATTCTGGCCTTCACTCCCATCCTGATTTGAGCTCAATGCCTGTCCCACCTCTTCCCTTATAAAGTTTCTCGAAGTGTGTTTGGCAAAATTTTGACTATTCACATGCGTAAGAGAACTTTTTTTAAAATTATTTTCCCTATTTTTTGGAAGATTTTTCTTTTTTTGTTCCATGTTACCTTTCTTATCATCCAACAGTGTTGTTATCTGCGGGCGGAGGGCAGTGTCTACAGCCTTGCACTCTGGGGCCGCTGGAATGACTGAGTCTATCTTACTCTCCCCTTCAGCCACACTGTCGTCTGCTTTCTTTTCTTGGGGATTCGCCAGGACCAGCCCTAATGATATCAGACGCGTTATCGTGCTTATAGGGAGGGATTCCATCAGGTCCGCGCTGATTTTTGCCTGAGCTATCTGGCGCTCAGTCAAAATTCTCAGCTCTGTAAAACCCCGAGAATGTGTTTTTAATTCTTGGAGAATTTGGATTAAAATTTCAGTTGTAACCATATTTTGTTCAGGAAATCCCCTCATTGCGGGTGTTTGTCGAGAGGGGAGCTCATGTAGATGTTGAGACATATTGCATACTTCGGCCTCCGCCGAAAAGAAGTCAGGTGGAGTATCCAAAAAGGAAGAAATAGGTATGATACTTCCATTTTTTCTCACAATATTCTCAAACAAGGATAAACTAGATGCTATGTCCTGCTTATTTGAGATATTTCCTCCTAGGGATAGCATGCAGGAATGTGCCATGGCTGCTCCCTCCAATATCAGGGAGTCACTAGGCTCCGGAGGGGAAGGCGGCAAGGGCATATTCATTGCCATGTGCATCGTGTTCTTTACTGGAGTAAAGATCAAAGGGGCTGAGAGAATATCATCATACATCCTTACCCCCAAACCTTGTGCAGTCCTAATACCTAGACCATTTGGGGAAGGATCGCTAGTTGAAGAACGACTGTACACATATTCAAAGCTATTGCGACGCCTCGACATAGTCAACATTTTTGAACAGTGTTAGGTAACAGTCCAGACTCTGCTCTGCACAATGGGGGCGAGTGCCGGAAGTACAAAAGCCTACCTCTAATACTATTCCAGTGATCACCTTGGATATTCTAATTCTACCCTTCGATGCAATTTCGGTCCATCCGGCCTCCACTATCTGCTACAATGTCGACGTGACATCACCGCCCACCACCCAGTGACCCAACGGGCGTATCCAGCATGCACTTTTCGCATGCACTTCAGAAGTGCGCTCTGGGAAAAGCCTTCGGCCGTGGTCTCCTATAGAGGGACAGGCCAGGGATGTAGGAAAAATTACACAGGGACTCCAGTGATGCTTGCAACAGTGCACTTACCACTCTTAATAGTGCGGGAAACCGAAATATATGGCAGGAGGTGGACTAAGTTGCATTCACGGCCACCAGAAAAGCATAGGCTGTGATGCACAAACAGGTCGGTGGTGAGCTTGGAGCCGCTTCCGAGCTCCAAACGAACCGCGAACAGCCAACAGTACTTGCAGGTACTTGGCTGGTGCGCGGCGCTGGTGCACGAGGGGCAGTGTTTTATGGGCGCTTCCTGGGCGTCACGCAGCACAGGGGGGAGCGGTCTCCGGTGAAAAGGAAACCTGCGGGCGGGGAAAGCACAACACAGCAGGGGATTAGGCACTCCTCAAACACAGATGTTAAATAGAAAATAACAAGATTGAGAGGGGAGGAGTTCCCTTCCCCTAGGGAGAGTTCGAATTCAGAAAGAGTCACCTCCTTTCCGCACGCAAGGGCCAGGCAAGCTGTGTCACACAAAAGGACGTCCTCCAGTCTTCAAGAGATCCGAGCCGTACACACGGCAGTAAGGCAGAGAAGCACGGTATAACACAGGGCCGTAGCAGCGCTGCGTCAAAAGTCCAACGGCGGAGCAGTCCAGTCCACAGCCAACAGTACTAGCAGGTACTTGGCTGGTGCGCGGCGCTGGTGCGCGAGGGGCAGTGTTTTATGGGAGCTTCCTGGGCGTCATGCAGCACAGGGGGGAGGGGCCTCCGGTGAAAAGGAAACCTCCTTTCCACACGCAAGGGCCAGGCAAGCTGTGTCACACAAAAGGACGTCCTCCAGCCTTCAAGAGATCCGAGCCGTACACACGGCAGTAAGGCAGAGAAGCACGGTATAACACAGGGCCGTAGCAGCGCTGTGTCAAAAGTCCAACGGGCGGAGCAGTCCAGTCCACAGCCAACAGTACTTGCAGGTACTTGGCAGGTGCGCGGCGCTGGTGCGCGAGGGGCAGTGTTTTATGGGAGCTTCCTGGGCGTCAAGCAGCACAGGGGGGAGGTGCCTCCAGGGAAAAGGAAACCTCCTTTCCACACGCAAGGGCCAGGCAAGCTGTGTCACACAAAAGGACGTCCTCCAGCCTTCAAGAGATCCGAGCCGTACACACGGCAGTAAGGCAGAGAAGCACGGTATAACACAGGGCCGTAGCAGCGCTGTGTCAAAAGTCCAACGGGTGGAGCAGTCCAGTCCACAGCCAACAGTACTTGCAGGTACTTGGCTGGTGCGCGGCGCTGGTGCGCGAGGGGCAATGTTTTATGGGGGCTTCCTTGGCGTCACGCAGCACAGGGGGGAGGGTGCAAGGTTACCTCCTCTTAGTAACTGTATCATAATTTCCAAGACATCCCATCTGATTTGGGAGATGTTATGCCTATTTTCAATAAAATGTCTAAAGACTGGATATTTATGGTTACATGTTCTTATGTTGGATTTATGCTCTGTGAGCCTTTCTTTGATTTTTCTTGAAGTCTTACCCACATTATATTTACCACAAGGGCATTTGAGGGCGTAAATAAGATTTTTACTCTCACAAATAGCAAAATCCTTAAGTGGGATTTTTTTACCAGTGTTGGGGTGTCGGATATGATCACCTTTCAAAATGTAAGAACAATGTTGGCAGTTCAGACAGACAAATGTTCCATGCTTTGGTTTGGCCAAAAACGTTTGTCGAGGTATAGAGACTGTTCATTTGGAAACTTGATCTATTGTGTACATTTTTGCAACCCATATGCCAGGATTGTTATTTATCTCCTCCGCACCTTAAAAATAACTAATAAGTAATGAACAATCCTATTAACTAATCTTGTATAAAAATTAGGTGTGCAGATTGATTTGTTTTCATTTTTGTATTTGTTTTGCAACCATATCTATACATTTAAAAAAAAAAAATAAGAACTTGAAGAGTGTCCTTTACAAATTAGTGGAAGCAGATGGGAGACATTGGGATGTAATGATACTATAGTGCCCTTTTTGCCATCCGAAATACTACCCAATCCTCCCTAGGGTTCCCACCCTTCGAACTGTTATATGGTCGGGAACCTCGAGATGTGCTGGTCATGTTGACAGAAACATGGGAGGAAAGGGAAGAAGCCCTACTATCCCAATCTCAGAGCGCCCAATGTCTGAAGGAACATATAACCACGGTCTGAGCTATTGTACATTCCCACCTCATAAGAGCTCAAGAACAACAGAAAACCCTACATTACAAAAAAAAAACTACCCTCAGATCATTCTTTATTGGGCAAAAGGTTCTGGTTTTGCTACCCACCTCTGAGAACAAAATGGTATCCAAATGGCATGCACCATATGATATATATGAACAAACAGGTCCTTGAAATCACTGAGTCTCTCAACCGTGCAGGCGAGCAAAGACACAAATATGTCATTTTAATCTTCTGAAAGAGTCGAGATAAGATCCATTACAGTTCCAGTCAGTGGTAATGGCTAGTCTATTGACAAAAGATCCAAGTGAGAATAGTCTGATTCCCTAGGATCTGTCACCAAATCAAAAACAGGATCTGCAAGAGTTATTGGGTCAGTTTACTGACGTCTTTTGTAATGAGCTAGGAAAGGTAAAGGGGGTTTTCCATTACATTATAACTTCTCCCGGAAAGGTGGTCAACTAAAACCTTATCGGATCCCTGAAGCCCAAAGATATAGTTATACAGCAGTTGGAGAACATTTTAGCCTCTGACATAATCGAACCATCCTGAAGTCACGGGTTCTTCCCATTAGTTCTTGTAGCAAAACCTGACAACAACTAGATATTTTGCTTAGATTACCGAACGGTAAACACCATTTCACAATTTGACAGTTACTTTATGCCATGGAGCGATGATTTAATCGACCGATTGGGTTCTGCTGTTTACCCTTCCAAAATTGACTTGACAAAGGGCTATTGGCAGGTGCCAGTAAATCCAGAGGACAAAGAAAAGACCATTTTTTTCCACCCCGATAGGGTTATATAAATTTAAAGTACTTGCCTGTGGTCTTCATGGGGCACCTGCTACATTCCAGAGACTGCTGGATCTGGTACTCTGTCCATTCTCTGCCTTTTGTGAAGCCCACATTGATGATATAGTTATACATAAGAAGAACAAGCATATGTACCATCTTTACCAAGTAATAAATGCCCAAAGGAAAGCAGGTCTCACGACCAACCACAAAAATTGTCACATTGCACTGTCTGCAGTTACATACACAGGATTTATTGTAGGGAATGGTCTTCGTACAACCCCAGACAGAGAAATTAATGTCTGTGCAAGAAACACTGACTCCCAAAACAAAAAGAGATTTAAGGGCGTGCCTCGGTCTGGCAGGATATTATAGAAGGTTTTTACCTAACTAATCCTCTATAACAGCTTGCCTTACCGACAAACTTAAAAATGCTGATGCACAGAAATTAAAATGGACCCAAGAAGATCACGCTTGTTTTTCCACACTCAAGTAAATCCTATGCAATGAACCAATCTGAAAAGTAGCTAATTTTAGCACAGAATTCATTCTGCAGACGGATGCATCTCAAGTTGGGCTGGGAGCTGTCCTCTCCCAGGAATATGATGGTACTGAACACCCGATTTTGTACATCAGTTGGAAACACTTTCCTATGGAAAGGAACTACGCTACAATTGAACTTGAAGCATTAGCTATTAAATGGGCTGTGACTTATTTGCGATATTACCTCACGGGAAGAAAGTTCCGACTTGTCACAAATCATTCCCCCCTAACTTGGGTCAGTCTTCGGAAGGACACTATGCCTGAATAATGCACTGGTTTATAGATGCACAATCTTATTGTTTCACTATTGAACACAGGAAAGGAGTAGATCAAGGAAACCTAGACTGCCTTTCCCTGTTTCCAATAGATTAAGAAGAAACCAGTAGCATTAGGTCAAGGTTATGTGACAAACCTAGCAACATCGAAATTCTCTGGAGGGAAGCTTCTCTTACGTGGCCAGGGAAAGGCAGAAGCTACCTGGCTTTGACTCTGGGGGTGGCTATCTGCGGGAGGACCACATGGGGGAAGAAAAACTCTATAGAGGCACAAAAGTATTGAACCAAAACAACCCTTCAGATGTAATTTCCAATGACACCTATGTGCCTTTACCCCATGTCTGTATGGCTTATTGTGACGTAGATAAAGAATTCCCAAGTTTCCATGACCACCAACCCTCCCAGAGTTTTCATGAAAAGTAAATGCACATGTGATGTCATAGTGTTAGCAGTGCACGGTGGCGCGAGTTATGGTTGCTTATCTTACCATAACTGCCGAATTTCAGGGGTTTTTCTGTTTTACTTTGAACCATAACGTCCCTTTAACAAAGTTTTTTTACTGAATTTGATAGGTTTTTAGTAGCGTAACTTAACCATAACGTCCCTTTTAACAAAGTTTTTTCACTGAATTTCATAGGTTTTTAGCAGCGCAACTTAACCATAACGTCCCTTTTAACAAAGTTTTTTCACTGTATTTCATAGGTTTTTAGTAGCGTAACTTAACCATAACGTCCCTTTAACAAAGTTTTTTTTACTGAATTTCATAGGTTTTTAGTAGCGAAACTTAACCATAATGTCCCTTTAACAAAGTTTTTTTACTGAATTTCAGTTTTTTAGTAGCACAACTTAACAATAATAACTTTGACTTTATGTACATATAATATGGAACATACTGAACCCTTTCTACTGAATTTGACGGTCCGCGGGCATGTTCGGACAACAGTACCAGCACCTAAAACCTCAGGGGGGGTATGTGTAATTGTTATATCATAACATAGGAACATTTAACAAATTCACAAAGCAGCCCACATACAAAGTATATGTAGTGATACTTAAGAAATGTAACCCATATATGTAACACACTAATCATTCATTTAAATACAATATGTTCTAAAATGGAATATACCAAAAGAAGATTAAGTGGCTTCCAACATAATTACCTCACAGACACTCCACAACTAACAGCAAGACCAGACGTATAGACTACTGATTACATATCTTACCAGAAATAGTAAGTGCACTTCATTTTACTCATATATTTATAAACTTTCTATATTAGAAAAAAAACATATTACTTTTTTGTTTTCTCACAGAAATGTGTAGTACTCTGGACTGCCTAGAGGACCATTTCCCACGAGACGACATGTTAGAAGATAGTCCACCTGATGGTACACACTTTACTATATAAACCAATTAATAAATATTATTTTGTATACATTCAACATATACATTTTTTTTTTAACAGACCCTTCAAAAATTGCAACTTCCAAAGAAAAAGAAGCGGTGGATAACACTCTTGAACATATTACCCACAAAATGGACCAATTTATGGCACATTTTACGGATTTAAAGAACTTTGTGGAAGATCACCTAAAACCACCAACAACATACCATTGTCCCACTTGTACTTGTCCCCCCTCACCATATACCATTCATTTAACCACAAACTCTCTCCATGGACCACAAAGTTTTGATGAGATTTCCATCCCTTCTTCACCTGATCCCACTTTTATTGAAAACCCTAATTGTCCTGTTTTTGTTTCCGTTTCTGCCCCACCTTCTCAGTCATAAATTGTTTATATATGTTAAATAAAGTTACTTTTTTATATTGTGTTGTAATTACTTTCATTTCTTTGTGGTAAAACCAATTTAGGTGTCCACGGACAGCGCGATTGTTCAGAAATGTTCGTAAATTAACGAAAATGTAAGTGTCCTGAGGACACTATATCTGTCCGTAATGTTCTCATGCAAGTTGAAAATGTTCTAAGAACACTCGTAGTGTCCTGAAATGTTCGTAAATAAACGAAAATGGAGGTGTCCTTAAGAACACTATGCCTGTCCGTAGTGTTCGCTAGCAAGTTGAAACTGTTCTAAGAACTCTCGTGGTGTCCCGAATTGTTCGTAAATAAACGAAAATGGAGGTGTGCTTGAGACGCTATGTCTGTCCATATTGTGCACAAGTAAATTAAACTGTGCTAACAACAAATGGCTGTCCATAACTGTTTGTTTTACGTGTGACGCACTTTTAATTAGTTCAGGACCCGAACACTGTCCATAGAACATCAACACGCATGCGCAAAACAATGTCCGTACATTGGGTGTCCTGTGGACGGCTGCAACCTTAGCGAACATGCTCATGAAACAATCATGTGACCGCGCCCACACTGATCGCGTGTTCTGAATGCGGACACTGTTCGTGTCCCCGAACACTTGAAAAGTACATTTCCAAGTAATCCACAATATTTCTCATTACAAACTCAACATACCACAATTTCCACATACTAATCCTAAGTTTCCACATAGTTTTTGTGACTTTTTGAACCTTTTTTGGTGTTCGATCTGTCTTGCGGACGGCGCGCATGTCCGCGAACTGCACACAAGCACCCCTATAAAAGACCACGCCCAAGAGCTCATTCTCATTGTGTTTCTGGCTATTCTACAGAGCACAGAGATTTTTGCTGCAACCTGCACATTTCCATCTTCAACCTGATGGCTTCTGTGGCTCCACTGCTGCCACCTGGTGCTGTATTTGCCTCAGCACCACCCCCACACCCTCCACCACCACCACCTTCCCAAGGGCCTGAAGAGGGGAACAGGAGTGAGGATACAGAGGAGGAAGAAGAGGATGACGAGAATGAGGTAGAGGAAAACCCTACTACCCGCCCTCGGCGTGATTCTTGGGTGTGGCGGTTGTTTAACGTTCATGGGAATGGTCCTAAGACTCGTGCGAACCGTGTCACCTGCAATGAGTGCAAAATGGTACTCAGTCGCAGGAGGCATGGTTCATATAGCTTTGGGACTACGACCATGAAGCGACACCTGAACTCATTCCACACTGGGGCCATTCGCAAGGTTGTACCTTGCGAAGAGCGTAGTAGGTTCATTGCCTCTACTTCATCCTCCATTTCTGATCCTGTCACCACAAGGAACACCTCTCTGGGACAGCGTCTTCCTCGAGCTGCCTCACAGGCCATACAGAATTCTGATTACCCTTACCTTTCGAGGGTCACAGTTGTATGTATGTACTGTGACACAGTACTCTGCAGGGGGGAGTGACTTCGCAGTGCTTTTGAGACTATCGTCTCAGAGCACGTGAAGACCTGCTCACTACCCAAATAAAACCCACTCTACATCTTCCTCTCTCAGCTCACCCTTTCTTATCCGTCTGGTTGGTGTCCCCCCATTTACCCTCATTTCCTCTCCTCTCCTAGTGTGTCGTGTGTAAAAAACAAAAATAAATACAAAATAACAAAAAATCAAAAAGAAAAATAAGGCTCTTTTCAGAGCCGCCTTTCACAGTTAAAAAACAGAAGTAAAGATAAATAAAGGGGCCTTTCTATTTCTTGAAAGTCTGCGGACAGTTTGCGAACATAAAAAAAATTGGGATGCTACCCTATTGTAACCATTGCATTTTTCTCTGGGAGGAAGTGGTGGCTCTGAAAAGAGCCTTTGGGATGTGTTTGTATGTCAAAAATTATAAATACTTAACACCTACATGCTGCATTTCTAAAAAATGTCGCAATGCATTTTGTACATTTCTCTGAAAAATCTGATTGCCAGCATAGGTAAAATAGACACCATCTCTGCGAAAAATGTATGTACTACGAAACATAATATTTTCATTGTGAAAAGAGGACATGCCAAAATCTCTTAGGAAGGCACAAACAGCCTTATTGACATTACACCTTGCTTTCTCCATTTGTCGACCACATGAGAAAGAAGGAAGCCACATTTGTCTCTGCGTAATCCGTGAAAAAATTACTTTGGAGTTTGGAAAAATGTCCATGATCTTCTGACGTCCTTTTTTCATTGCAAATTCCAAATGAATTCCAGACACATGTCCTAAACTGTTCCCTCCACAATGAATTACAATTATGTCTGGATGTTCCTCTATCTTCAAAGTTGCACAGAGAGGTAGCAAGTCCAGCCACTTCATTCCACGGACTCCATGCCAGTGCACTTCCACATGTGGGAATCCAAGATCTATAGATACTCCACAGCTTTCTGCATGCACCTTCAACCAATGTATCCACGAGTCTCTCAAAATCCACACAATCTGTTTTTTAAAACACTCAGCCATAGCTATCTGTTCTTCTCTCAGCAAAAACAATATCTGAGAAAACCTCTCCTAGCACAACACACTCACTAAACTTTACTGACCAATCCCTTGCTACATTCAATCTCATTTGCATTCCTCCCCACCCCAAATTCCCCCGGATGTAATACGCGGTGTCCTAGAACTACCGCCATGTCCGCGAACATATTGTAACATGGACAACCCTTCTACCATTTCCACTTCACTCTCTGTGCCATTCCCTCATTGGATGTAGCTAAGAAATCACATGACCATCCACCAATCAAATCCAAGACCTCTACATGTAACTGCATCATCATAGATCAGCACTGCAAATGTACTGTGAATCTCTCGGACTACAAGTCTCATACCATTGGCAAGCACGATCTACGAGAAATACTAGACAAGTCTCCAAGATTTCTATTTGCAGCTTCATCCATATCCATATGCATGAACACAAACTACAGGTATGCATATTTTCTATACAGTATATGAACACATTTTCTAACCGACTTTTACCTTGTATAATCTGTAAAATGAATCTACGATCATTTTTCATTCTCCTAAAATGAACTGTGACTTACAAACCTTTATACCATTTAATTTCTTCGTACACACACACACACGCAAATAATGTTAAACTAACATTTTTTAAATAAAATATATAGACTACATATGATCAAACAAAATTACATGCACACTCTATCATCAAATCTCAAAGAATAATATTTGTACAAACACATACTTGGTTTTAATTTATTTAGTTTATATAATTACTTACATTTATATAGGACAAGCAGGCTATGACATTGACTCCCTCTTATGTGGAAAAGCAGGCTATCACATGGACTCACTATTACGTGGAAAAGCTTAGTTACAGGAATAGTGGTATACAGTGGTACATTATGATTTTCACAAGCCATAGTAAAGATATTTTCTTTCCTACAGTTAGTCATAAGATAGTTTTAATGGTTTTGAGGAAGGCGCTGAGCATTTCAATTTAAAAAATCTATGTCTAAATTAAAAACAGTGCTATATACAAACCAAATTACTAATTTCTTTCTTTTACAATTGCAGTGAGGACCATTCTCCAGAAAAGAAGCAGCCGAAGTTGAAGTACAAAGAACAACAAAGAAGAATTAACTGCTCATTTTAGAAAAAAAGTAAGTACAATATTACCATAATATTTAAAGTATTACTCAAACACACTATAAGGTTAATTCATGCTATTTCTGTGCCTAAAAATAGAGATTCTGCACCATTCTGAGCAAAAATCCCCCCCGTCTTAAACAGTGATTTACTGGCAGAATGGCCCACAACTTCCTATTTTTCGACACACAAATTACCCAACTCAGCCGCTAGAATTTAGATGTTGTAGAACAAACAACTGTTTTAATTGTATAGCTTTAGATATACTATTTATACTTCTCCAAACCACTGGCTTACTTTTTTCTGTCATCTGAACCCCAGTTTAGTAACACATTAATTCAAGAATACCCATCCCTAGTAGTTGTACTTCCCAAAGCACAATCACACACCATTACATACATCTTTATCATCTTACTGAAACACTCATGCACACAACACACATGCATTCCAGAACACCCCAACCCATACCTTCTGTATTTGTTTCAACAGACCCTAAAGAATGCCTACCAAAAAGCAACTCCGTAGAAAGGAACGCAGAAGTAGAGCAAATGAAAAGAAAACTCTCCAACATAAACATCCATCTATAGCAGAATTTGTAAAAAAAAGTTGAAACACAACAGCTAATACAGTCATGTAGTGAAACAGAAGAAGTTTCTAGTACAAAAACTTTGCCTCCTCTATCAAAAAGTAAAACAAACCAAAAAACAATTAACAGAAAATCAACTATCACTACAAATAAAACTTCTTCTATAAATATTGATGTAGTACAAAGTATGCATACCAAGAAAAGTATTTTAGCCAAAATGTTCCGTCACAAAGTCCTTCAAATTCTTATGAAAACAGGAGAGAAACCAGGTTCAACACTTCAAACCTATCGTAGAAAAGTAATCTTAGAAGCGTTGATAGACAGTGCAATTCTTCTCAAAAGAAAGTTATTTATTTTAGTGTTAAACAGAATAAAACCACTAACAAAACTAATACCTAAATTACAAAAAAGACTTCTCAATAAACGAAATGTCAACAGAAATAACTTCTTAAATATCTGTGGAGGTGAATGAGTCACACTACAAGCACAGAACCATACTTTAATGAAGAAGCGTACAAACAAAAGCAAACAAATACAATTGCCATGCATAGCAGTGGTCGAGGTTATGAAAAAGTTAATAATACCATAATGGAACAAGAAGTACTCCTTACAAAAATATGCCCTGAAAACATAGATTTACCCATCCATTCAACTGAATCAGAACATCTAGTGTACAAATGGCCATGCACGTCAATGTTCAAGTCTTTACGCCAATTCCTCAATCAATATGTGAAAAGCAAAGACAAAATCAAAATTAAACTACTGCAAAATATGGATGCTTGTCCAGTACGCAAGTACACAGGACTACAAGGACATTCATTTGCCTGCATTACAGGACCTACTTGCAAAACAACCTTCCATGATATCAAAAGGATATCAACACATCATGCAAGTATAAGAAATCTAGTTTATAAACTGTACTATGCTAAAAGTCCTGCTTTAGCAATAGCCAATTTAAATAACATTCGTCTACATGGTACAGCAAAAGACCTACTAAAAGAAATCGACTATATCCAGACTAAGAGGGTAATTCATAGAATTCAGCGCACAAGTGGCGCTAAAATCCATTTCCGCGCACAGCATATTCATGGATTCCAGCTACCAAAACCAGCCGTGGTGCACAGTGGCGCAGCGACCCTGCAGCAGCGCCAGTTACGCCCCCAAGAACGCCTCTCGCGCAGGGAAAAGCCATCAAAATCCCCAATCCAGCGCAAAGGGCTGCGCTAACCCTGTACCAGCACGGCAAGCGGCCTACGTGTATTTCAGGGGTGCGCAGGAAGTTCCACACGCGATTGGCCCCGTGCGAGCAGGGTATGCGTATTTCAGGGGTGCGCGGGAAGTTCCACATGCAATTTCAGCAGGGTATGTGTATTTCAGGGGTGCACAGGAATTTCCACACGCGATTTCAGCAGGGTACGTGTATTTCAGGGGTGCGCGGGAAGTTCCACATGCGATTTCAGCAGGGTACGTGTATTTCAGGGGTGCGCAGGAAGTTCCACACGCAATTCCATCAGGGTACGTGTATTTCAGGGGTGCTGGGGAGTACTACACGTGAATTGGCCGTGTGGGTCCTCCCAGGTGTTCGCTCTACAACATCCACGGCCCCTGCAGGCAGCCCACACCACGGGGGACTACCCTGCACCCCTGCTCATGTCCCGCAGGCAGCCCATCCACCATGGGCATGCCCCCCAGCCAAGCCACATGTCACCTTGCACTACTGATCAACAATGCATGTCTCCCAGCACCCCCACCCCCCAGCAGTCAGGGGCACCCTCCACCAGGCCCCCACTCCTGTCTCCCTGCACCCCCACCCCCCAGCACTGTGGGGCACCTGCCAGCAGGCCCCCACTCCTGTCTCCCTGCACCCCCACCCCCCAGCAGTCAGGGGCACCCTCCACCATGCCCCCACTCCTGTCTCCCTGCACCCCCACCCCCCAGCAGTCAGGGGCACCCTCCACCAGGGCCCCACTCCTGTCTCCCTGCACCCCCACCGCCCAGCAGTCAGGGGCATCCTCCACCAGGCCCCCACTCCTGTCTCCCTGCACCCCCACCCCCCAGCAGTCAGGGGCACCCTCCACCAGGCCCCCACTCCTGTCTCACTGCACCCCCACCGCCCAGCAGTCAGGGGCACCCTCCACCAGGCCCCCACTCCTGTCTCCCTGCACCCCACCGCCCAGCAGTCAGGGGCACCCTCCACCAGGCCCCCACTCCTGTCTCCCTGCACCCCCACCTCCCAGCAGTCAGGGGCACCCTCCACCAGGCCCCCACTCCTGTCTCCCTGCACCCCCACCGCCCAGCAGTCAGGGGCACCCTCCACCAGGCCCCCACTCCTGTCTCCCTGCACCCCCACCTCCCAGCAGTCAGGGACACCCTCCACCAGGCCCCCACTCATGTCTCCCTGCACCCCCACCCCCCAGCAGTCAGGGGCACCCTCCACCATGCCCCCACTCCTGTCTCCTTGCACCCCCACCCCCCAGCAGTCAGGGGCACCCTCCACCAGGCCCCCACTCCTGTCTCCCTGCACCCCCACCGCCCAGCAGTCAGGGGCACCCTCCACCAGGCCCCCACTCCTGTCTCCCTGCACCCCCACCCCCCAGCAGTCAGGGGCACCCTCCACCAGGCCCCCACTCCTGTCTCCCTGCACCCCCACCACCCAGCAGTCAGGGGCTCCCTCCACCAGGCCCCTACTCCTGTCTCCCTGCACCCCCACTGCCCAGCAGTCAGGGGCACCCTCCACCAGACCCCCACTCCTGTCTCCCTGCACCCCCACTGCCCAGCAGTCAGGGACACCCTCCACCAGGCCCCCACTCCTGTCTCCCTGCACCCCCACCCCCCAGCAGTCAGGGGCACCCTCCACCATGCCCCCACTCCTGTCTCCTTGCACCCCCACCCCCCAGCAGTCAGGGGCACCCTCCACCAGGCCCCCACTCCTGTCTCCCTGCACCCCCACCCCCCAGCAGTCAGGGGCACCCTCCACCATGCCCCCACTCCTGTCTCCCTGCACCCCCATACCCCAGCAGTCAGGGGCACCTTCCACCAGGCCACCACTCCTGTCTCTCTGCACCCCCACCGCCCAGCAGTCAGGGACACCCTCCACCAGGACCCCACTCCTGTCTCCCTGCACCCCCACCCCCCAGCAGTCAGGGGCACCCTCCACCATGCCCCCACTCCTGTCTCCTTGCACCCCCACCCCCCAGCAGTCAGGGGCACCCTCCACCAGGCCCCCACTCCTGTCTCCCTACACCCCCACCACCCAGCAGTCAGGGGCACCCTCCACCAGGCCCCCACTCCTGTCTCCCTGCGCCCCCACCGCCCAGCAGTCAGGGGCACCCTCCACCAGGCCCCCACTCCTGTCTCCCTGCACCCCCACCGCCCAGCAGTCAGGGGCACCCTCCACCAGGCCCCCACTCCTGTCTCCCAGCACCCCCACCGCCCAGCAGTCAGGGGCACCCTCCACCAGGCCCCACTCCTGTCTCCCTGCACCCCCACCCCCCAGCACTGTGGGGCACCTGCCAGCAGGCCCCCACTCATGTCCAACTCATGTTCCCCTGCACCCCCACCCCCCTGCACTGTGGGGCACCTGCTAGCAGGCCCCCACTCATGTCCAACTCATGTTCCCCTGCACCCCCACCCCCCAGCACTGTGGGGCACCTGCCAGCAGGCCCCCACTCATGTCCAACTCATGTTCCCCTGCACCCCCACTCCCAGCACTGTGGGGCACCTGCCAGCAGGCCCCCACTCATGTCCAACTCATGTTCCCCAGCCAACATGTCATCACAATCTAGATCCCTGGTCCCTATGGTCAGCCTCCAAATGCAAAACACCCACCCGAGTATTGCATCCTCCCACTTAGAAATGGCAATAACATGATAGAACACCAATTGCAAGTTTGGAAACGAACACATGTCCCTCACATACACCCAATGGGTGTCAGTGAATCTCAAAACCCATATCATGATATGCATGAAACCAATGAGATGATACCACACATTGAAGTTTGATCAAAAAAAATGTATTAAAGGAAACATGAATTGAATCAAAAATAAACTAACAGAAATGGGAATGTAAAAAAAGTGAAAAGAAGCATGTCCGTGAAAAAATGCAAAACAAAAAATCAGAATCCAAAGGAATGGTGTCCAAAGTCACAGTCCACAAAAGAAAATCCAATGGGAAATTATAATTGAAAGCCATTGCTCCATGGGTAAATTTTAAAAAGAAAAGAGAATCCAACAGTGAACTATGTACAGGTGAACAAGCCAGGGTCCATGATCCCAACAAAAGAAATGAAACCTATCTAACAACACTACCTAATAAAAAATAACTATATACAAAAATGTGTCCCATTGTCCAAAAGGTCCAAAGAAAATGCAAAAACAAAGGAAACCTAACACTAACTACATAACTATTTACATGGGCAGCGGGCTAGTCCAACGGCTCACTGGATGTTGTCATGGGCCAGGGCATCATCGAACTCCTGTTCAATGGCTTGGAGGCGGGCATGTTCCCTGGCCCCGAGGTCTCGCAGGGATAAGGCAGTGTCCAGCTCCAACTCCCTGCGAAGACCCTCGAGGCACTCAGCCCGCCTCAGCGCCCTCCGCATGGAGTTCTCCGCCCTGACCATTGTGAGCCGTTCCTCCTCTGCCCGCTGCCGCTCCACACCTATCTGCTGGCCCAACCGTTCCCACACGGAAGCCACTCCCATTCCAGGGTTCTCCTGCCCTCCAGCCGATGCCTGCACCCCTGATGTTGATGGCCCCGAGCCATGATGCCTCCCACGTCGAGCCTGCCGCTGCCTCCGACGCAACTGCCTGTGCCGGCACGACAGCATCCAGGCTGATGGAATCCACCGACGCCGTCGTGCACGTGCCCTGCCCGATGATGCCGTCACATCCTCCATCTGCTGGGGTCCAGTTGCTGGTGTGTCCACCCCTGCTGGACCTCTGACTCCCGACTGTGGCAGGGATGGGATCCCCACCGAGCCGGCTGCATTGGTCTGGGCAGGTCCACAGGGGGCCCTGGTGGCATCTGGGCCGGAAGACGGCATGGAGAACGACTGGTGCATAGTCTCCACAGAGGAGGAGAGGGTCGCCAGATTGGCCGACACATGTAGGAAACCCCAGACCATGGCCGATCCCAACTGGGCCACGTCGGCACGGTGCTCTCCATGATGACGTGCATGCTCCTCCCGGGAAGCACGCACCTCATCACGAATTGCACCTGTGCGCAACGCGACACCAATCAGGACCTTCTCCATACGGCCAGGGGTCCCCTCGTCCGCAGGTGGAGGGGCGTCAGATGACATGGACATCCCCCCTACCTGCGGACGGGCCTGTGATGGGGCATCCCTGCTGGTGCATGGTGGTGCAGTCACAGTGTCAGGGACAGTGACATGCACAGGCCCCTCCACGGCGACCTGTGCTGCCTCCTGCCCCTGCCCCTGGACTGCAACACTTGCACCAGCAGGGATGCCCCCACCAGGCCCCATGTGCGCCTCAGTAGCGGCCTCCTCCTCCTCTGTGGAAACCACCAACCTGGATGGCTCCACCCCGTCTTCCGCCGTTGCAAGCCCCTGTGGGGGCTCACCCACCCCTTCCGCTGCAGCCGTGGGGGCATCCCCGCCGCTTTGCTCCACAGAGCCGTTTCCGCCCTCTTCTACACGTGGCGCTGTGTAGAGTGAGACATAGAACATAAGAATCAGGGTACTGTACAATGGTCCCCTAGATAGGAAGCAATAGCAGATGAGTGTCACTGTCAAAGATCACTTCCATCATGTCCCTCCACAACACATGGCTCAGTGCAGGTAAAACACATGCGGTAGCAGGCATGGCGCATGCTATGGACATTAGCATACATGTCCAAGGGATTCTTGAAACATACAATGTTGTTTTGGGACTCACATGCATCATGGGCCATGCCTATCACATGCACACACTTCACCCTAGTTTCATCCATCTGGCCTCGTACACCACAGACACAGTGGATACAAGGATGACTAGGCTGCATCAGTGAACCTGAACATTGCGACAGACATGTGTCATGCATCCCTGGCATTCACAAGTCACAGACACACAGGTCAGACACACAGACATGGACAGCATACATGTACATGGCATCAGCACCCATCCCTCACCCCCACCCATGTCCAGGAACAGAGACTGGCATGCTTTCATGTGGCCATTCCGCATAGGGCAACCCATTTTGCATTTGAACACATGCACCAACCGTGTGGTTCACACATGACTGGTCTCACATGCATGACGTCCCTGCACACACACATGCATACATGGCCTATGTCACACATACAGGCAAGTATCAGACAGCCAGCACACTGCGACATGCCCTGTCTCACACAGCAATTCTTGGCCACTTACCTCTCAACTCCAGACGGGTCTGCCTCTCAAGGATCTGGGTGTGGAGCGCTGGGCCTACACGTTCCAGGACCCTCATCTGGATGGTACTCATGTGGCCCCGGCCCCCCTCCACGAGGCGCCAGGCCTTCAAGAGGGTCCTGGACCTGCAGTCATCCCAGCGCTTCTTGACATGTTGGTAGTCGCGGGCTGCCACCCCCTCCGCGTTGATGGCAGTCACGATGTCCGTCCAGATCCGAGTCCGTCCTTCCTTGTTGGCGCGCTTACTTCCGAAGAGGGCATCATACTGCCCCAGGACTTGCTCCACCAGGACACCAACTTCGGTGGCAGTGAAGCTGGTGCCCCTCTGCCTCTCTGGCCGGGGGTTGCCACTGGTGCCTGATGTTTCAGTGCCCGACATGGCAACCCCAGAGGCAGGAGTGGGTGGGCAACTGGGTCCTGGGGCTGGGCTGTGGAGCGATGGTATCCCAGTCGGGAGTCTTCTGTTCCAGCAGGGGTGGACACAGCAAATGGACCCCTGCAGATGGCTGATGTGCAGGCACCAAATGGCAGGGCACGGTGGCAGCAGGCAGGCAGGCAGGCAGGCAGGCAGCAGCAGATGGCTCGTGGGAGGCTGCTCGGGGCTCTGGGGGCAGTAATTCTGCCTTTTGGGCAGGAGCGTGGTCTTCCGTCTGCTTACACGTGGCCAGCTTGATACGGAGTGATTTGGCATGTGAAAATCTTGCACGTCTGCGTGTAAATCGAGGAAAGGCCCTTAGCGCGTAAACGCGTCAGCACACATACGCGATTTCATTGGACCAAAGGCTCTTAGTGCGTAAGCGCGTCTGTGACGTTTCGCGCACGGGCGTTTCCCTGGCAGGGCTTGTAGATCCCACGTGCTTTTACATTGCTCTGTACGTGCTTTTCGTGGGGTGCAGTGTGTGTGTTTTGCAGCCGTTGGGGTTCACACGCTATTACTTCACAGCGGGTGTTGGCTACGCGTTCTTCTACATGCAAGGCAGACGGTGAGTGGTAGCCCGCTCCCCCAGGCCCGATCGTGTGATAAACTTCACCCGAACCCCCGTGATACACGTAGCCCGCTCCCACAGGCCCGATCGCGTGAAAAACTTCACGCGAACCCCCATGATACACGTAGCCCGCTCCCCCAGGCCCGATCGCGTGAAAAACATCACGCGAACCCCCGTGATACACATAGCCCGCTCCCCCAGGCCCGATCGCGTGATAAACTTCACACGAACCCCCGTGATACACGTAGCCCGCTCCTCCAGGCCCGATCGTGCGAAAAACTTCACGCGAACCCCCGTGATACACGTGGCCGGCTCCCCCAGGCCCGATCGCGTGAGAAACTTCACGCGAACCCCAGGCACAATAGCAGTATGGGACATTCATCATTGCTGTATATTGGCGCTTTTGTGATGCGCAGGGACGCTACCGCCTGCCTTCGTGTGGCGGACGTGTTTAGGCCTGTGCGTGTCTTTGGCCGTGCGCGGCTTTGCCCTATTCGATTCCATGAATACGTGTGCTTCGCGTGCGTGTGGGCGTTCCGTCTGCTCCCCAGCAGTACATCCCAGTTACGCCCTTATTTTCGTGCGTCGGTCCCCATTCCGCGCGTTACGCCCCGTGTTCCGCCCCCTTTTTGGTGTGTGCGCCGAGGTTGTGCGCTTTCACTGTGCGCGTCGCTCACATCGTTCGGGGTGTTTCAGTGACGAGTGCGCCATGCACAGGTTTGGCGCACATCCCGAGGAAAACACGCGCAGGGACTTCCATGAATCGCACGTGTACGCCTGTTTTTTCACGCTTGCGCCTGCTTGCGCCTGCTTGCGCATAGATTTTCGCCGCACGTTTGTTCCATGAATCGGCCCCTAAATATTTTGGAAGTGAAACCCACTTACAAGATGAATTAGCTGTAAACCAACTTTGTAACAATTCTGCACATGGCAACCTTTCACTACACACATACAAAAAAGAAATACTAAAATTTGAAAGTACTTCGGCTGAAGTACCAAACCACGTGTGTGTATGTTGCCGCAAAACTTTTTATAAAAGTAACACAAAAACTGTAGACCTATCATACAAAATAGAAGACAATGAAGAATCTAAATGGTTTGAATTAGCTCTCTACCTTATAGCAGAAAACAAATACGAAATAACTGACCCCATAATACTTTGCAGTTACTGCACTACAAAACTTGACAACAACCAAACTCCTTCACGTGCTATCACAAATAACTTGGAATTATATCCACTACCAAAACCCCTTCAACAACTTAATTTATATGAGAGCATCATAATTCAAACAGTGCACCCATTTCAAGCAATAATACGCCTTCAACCAAAAACTGCAAAATTACCTCCCTCTGAATTAATGAAAGGTATTCGTGGAAAAGTAGTGTATTTACCATTAGATCTAAAAGAAAATGTGCACACTCTAGGAGTGCAACGTCCAATGCAACAATCTTTAATTATCTTGGTAAATGGAGTACCTACAAAAGACAAAAAAATTTGGCAAATACTGGTAGATTTACATAAAGTTAGAGAATCCCTGCAATATCTTAAAGAGAATAATGAATATTACCAAGAAATTAATATTAAAGAAAACTTGAAAGATATAACTGAAATAATTCAAGAGACACAAGAAGCTGGTCAATTTGAGCTCCTAGATCCTGCTACAATATCAAACACTTTAGACCATTATACAATTCATCCATTGCACTCTAATGACACCATAGAAAATGCACTGGAAACATACCAAATGCGTCAAACAAAAGGATCACCAATCAGCATATGGGAAAAAAGTATAGAAGCACGTGCTTTTCCTCTACTCTTTCCTACTGGCAAAGGAGGAAGATACGATGATAGACCTGTTCAAATATCAGCATCAGAACATCGCTCATTACGAATGTATTCTGAAGATCCAAGATTTCGACAAAATGTGGAATACATATTCCACCTATTCTTTGAAAGTGAACTAGCAACTTTATGTTACAGAGTTTCACACATATTAAAATCAGGATCACACTTTCAAAATATGGCAGCTACACAATTATTACAAAAACTTCAACAAGAAGATGAGGTTTTACAGCAAATCTTACAAATCTATTAGCAAATATGCGTGGTACTAAAGAGTACTGGTTTCGACGTCATAGAGATGTACGTTGTATGATCAGAAACCTTGGCCCACCCACTTGGTTTGTTACATTAAGTTGTGCAGAATATGCATGGGAAGATTTACATACTTTCCTACGCATATCAAACGAAAACAAAACAAACATAGATATACTAACACCTGGAGAACTTTGTTCTCAGGATCCTGTTAATGTTTCAAGATATTTTCACCATCGCTTCATTGCTATGCGACATTTTATTTGTAATAAAACTGTTCCTCCACTTGGAGAAGTGCAACACTTCTTTTGGAGAAAAGAATACCAAGCCAGAGTAGCACCACATGTCCACATGCTTTTATGGATTAAAGATGCTCCTAAATTTGGTCAAGACAGTGATGCCACTGTTTTACAGTTTATTGAAAAATGTCACTTGTGAAATTCCATCAGAATCCACAAATAGTGATCTTCATGCAAAAATTTTACAATTCCAAAGACACAAATGTGGCAAATATTGTTGTCGCAAATACAAAAACAAAGGGAAATACTACACCAAATGCCGATTTGGTTTCCCTAGACCAGTTACAAATATAGGTCAAGTGAACAACCTCATGTCTTCAGTTAGACATAGTATTAAAGGTAAGTCACCTAAAAATACATATTGCATAAAAAGAAAAGAAGAAGACAAATATATCAATGATTACAATGCAATCATTGCCCACTTATGGAAAGCAAACATAGATGTGCAGTACATTGCAGACAATTCTACTGCAGTTGCACGATATTTCACAGCATACTTAACCAAATCAGAAAGGACAGAGCTCCAAGACCTCTGGAATGACCTGTCATCAGATAAAACAGTGTCTCAGAAATTATACAGCTTGGGCATAAAAATGTTGTCCCATAGAGAATGTGGATCCTATGAAGCAGCTGATCGATTAACTGGTACTGCATTGTATGGTAAATCTGCAAATATAGTATGGCTAAGTCTTGGTTCAGCTAAATCTAGAAAAAGAGTTCTAAAATCATACGAAGATATAGAAACAATAGCCAAACATGATCCCAACAGCCAAGACATTTTAAAAAACAATTTATTGGCCACATACTACCCAAACAGAAGTACCACTTTGGAAACCATGTGTCTATACCACATAGCCCAAAACTACACATGTAAAAATAATATAAAACCTGATGAACAAAACCTTAAATACAAAGTGACAAACTGTGAAGGCAGCTTAGTAAAACTCACAAAACCAAATTTAATTAATCATATCAAATTTTCATTAAAGACTCCTCAACATAAAGAAGTATATTACATGTCCCTGCTACAACTCTTTAAACCATGGAGAAAAGAAGAAGAAATACTAGATAACTATGACTCATATGAAGACGCTTTCAAAGCAAATGAAAGCAGCATAACTGATATAAACTTTGCACAGTACAAAACAATGTTGCACAATGAACAGCAACACGAAGAAGAACTCCAGGCCCAACTAGATAAGGACACTCCTGACAGTAGTCAACCTTCTGTCACAGGAAGCCAAGAACCACTGGGAGACCCACTAATAACAAATGAGGCAGAATTAGCTATGATAGAAGTAGAAAACACCATGGGGCCGATTCATGGAACAAACGGGTGCCGAAAATCTTCGCGCAAGCGGAAAAAGTCCCTGCGCGTGTACACCTCGGGATGTGCGCCAAACCCGTGCATGGCGCACAAGTCACTGCAACATCCCGAAAGGCGTGCGCGACGCGCACAGTGAAAGCGCACAACCTCGGCGCATACACCAGAAAGTGGGCGGGACACGGGACGTAACGTGCGGAATGGGGAACAACGCGCGAAAATAAGGGCGTAACTGGGGATGTACTGCAGGGAAGCAGACGGAATGCCCACACGCACTCGAACCACACGTATTCATGGAATCGAATAGGGCAAAGCCACGCACAGCCAAAGACACGCACAAGCTGAAACACGTCCGCCACACAAAGGCAGGCGGTAGAGTCCCAGCGCATCACAAAAGTGGCAACATACAGCAATTGGGCCTGTGCGAGCGGGGTACGTGTATTTCGGGGGGGCGCAGGAAGTTACACACGCGATTGAGCAGGGTACGTGTATTTCGGGGGCGCGCGGGAAGTCACACACGCGATTGAGCAGGGTACGTGTATTTCGGGGGTGCGCGGGAAGTTACACACGCGATTGAGCAGGGTACGTGTATTTCGGGGGCGTGCGGGAAGTTACACACGCGATTGAGAGGGGTACGTGTATTTCGGGGGTTTGCGGGAAGTCACACACGCGATCTCATCAGGGTACGTGAATTTTGGGGTGCGGGGGAAGTATCCCACGCAACATCAGCAGGGTACGTGTATTCCAGGGGTGCGTGGGAAGTTCCACACGCGATCTCATCAGGGTACGTGTATTACAGGGGTGCGCCGGGAGCAGCACACGTGAATTGCACGTGTGGGTCCTCCCAGGTGTTCCCTCTACACCCTCCACGGCCCCTGCAGGTGGCTCACACCACAGGGGCCTACCCTGCACATGTCCTGCAGGCACACCATCCACCATGGCCATGCCCACCAGCCAAGCCACATGTCAACTTGCACTACTGCCCACCAACGCATGTCCCCCTGCAACCCCAGCAACCAGGGGCACCCACCACCAAGCCCCCACCCATGTCTCCCACCACCCCCACCCCCCAGCAGTGCAGGGGCAGCCTCCACCAGGCCCCCACCCATGTCTCCCAGCACCCCCACCCCCCAGCCACCAGGGGCAGCCTCCACCAGGCCCCCACCCATGTCTCCCAGCACCCACACCCCCCAGCAGTGCAGGGGCGGCCTCCACCAGGCCCCCACCCATGTCTTCCAGCACCCCCACCCCCCAGCCACCAGGGGCAGCCTCCACCAGGCCCCCACCCATGTCTCCCACCACCCCCACCCCCCCAGTTATCTGGGGCAGCCTCCACCAGGCCCCCACCCATGTCTCCCAGCACCCCCACCCCCCAGCCACCAGGGGCAGCCTCCACCAGGCCCCCACCCATGTCTCCCACCACTCCCACCCCCAGCAGTGCAGGGGCAGCCTCCACCAGGCCCCCACCCATGTCTCCCACCACCCCCACCCCCCAGTCACCAGGGGCAGCCTCCACCAGGCTCCCACCCATGTCTCCCAGCACCCCCATCCCCCAGCCACCAGGGGCAGCCTCCATCAGGCCCCCACCCATGTCTCCCACCACCCCGACCCCCCCAGTCACCAGGGGCAGCCTCCACCAGGCCCCCACCCATGTCTCCCAGCACCCCCACCCCCCAGCCACCAGGGGCAGCCTCCACCAGGCCCCCACCCATGTCTCCCACCACCCCAACCCCCCAGCAGTACAGGGGCAGCCTCCACCAGGCCCCCACCCATGTCTCCCAGCACCCCCACCCCCCAGGGGCAGCCTCCACCAGGCCCCCACCCATGTCTCCCACCACCCCCACCCCCCGGCAGTGCAGGGGCAGCCACCACCAGGCCCCCACCCATGTCTCCCACCACCCCCACCCCCCAGCAGTGCAGGGGCAGCCTCCACCAGGCCCCCACCCATGTCTCCCACCACCCCCACCCCTCCAGTCACCAGGGGAAGCCTCCACCAGGCCCCCACCCATGTCTCCCAGCACCCCCACACCCCAGCCACCAGGGGCAGCCTCCACCAGGCCCCCACCCATGTCTCCCAGCACCCCACCCCCCAGCCACCAGGGGCAGCCTCCACCAGGCCCCCACCCATGTCTCCCAGCACCCCCACCCCCCGGCCACCAGGGGCAGCCTCCACCAGGCCCCCACCCATGTCTCCCAGCACCCCCACCCCCCAGCCACCAGGGGCAGCCTCCACCAGGCCCCCACCCATGTCTCCCAGCACCCCACCCCCCAGCCACCAGGGGCAGCCTCCACCAGGCCCCCGCCCATGTCTCCCACCACCCCCACCCCCCAGCCACCAGGGGCAGCCTCCACCAGGCCCCCACCCATGTCTCCCACCACCCCCACCCCCCAGCAGTGCAGGGGCAGCCTCCACCAGGCCCCCACCCATGTCTCCCACCACCCCCACCCCTCCAGTCACCAGGGGAAGCCTCCACCAGGCCCCCACCCATGTCTCCCACCACCCCCACCCCCCGGCAGTGCAGGGGCAGCCACCACCAGGCCCCCACCCATGTCTCCCACCACCCCCACCCCCCAGCCACCAGGGGCAGCCTCCACCAGGCCCCCACCCATGTCTCCCACCACCCCCACCCCCCAGCAGTGCAGGGGCAGCCTCCACCAGGCCCCCACCCATGTCTCCCACCACCCCCACCCCTCCAGTCACCAGGGGAAGCCTCCACCAGGCCCCCACCCATGTCTCCCAGCACCCCACCCCCCAGCCACCAGGGGCAGCCTCCACCAGGCCCCCACCCATGTCTCCCAGCACCCCCACCCCCCGGCCACCAGGGGCAGCCTCCACCAGGCCCCCACCCATGTCTCCCAGCACCCCCACCCCCCAGCCACCAGGGGCAGCCTCCACCAGGCCCCCACCCATGTCTCCCAGCACCCCACCCCCCAGCCACCAGGGGCAGCCTCCACCAGGCCCCCGCCCATGTCTCCCACCACCCCCACCCCCCAGCCACCAGGGGCAGCCTCCACCAGGCCTCCACCCATGTCTCCCACCACCCCCACCCTCCAGCAGTGCAGGGGCAGCCTCCACCAGGCCCCCACCCATGTCTCCCACCAGCCCCACCCCCCAGCAGTGCAGGGGCAGCCTCCACCAGGCCCCCACCCATGTCTCCCACCACCCCCACCCTCCCAGTTACCAGGGGCAGCCTCCACCAGGCCCCCATCCATGTCTCCCAGCACCCCCACCCCCAGGGGCAGCCTCCACCAGGCCCCCACCCATGTCTCCCAGCACCCCACCCCCCAGCCACCAGGGGCAGCCTCCACCAGGCCCCCACCCATGTCTCACAGCACCCCCACCCCCGGCCACCAGGGGCAGCCTCCACCAGGCCCCCACCCATGTCTCCCAGCCGCCAGGGGCAGCCTCCACCAGGCCCCCACCCATGTCTCCCAGCACCCCACCCCCCAGCCACCAGGGGCAGCCTCCACCAGGCCCCCACCCATGTCTCCCACCACCCCCACCCTCCAGCAGTGCAGGGGCAGCCTCCACCAGGCCCCCACCCATGTCTCCCACCACCCCCACCCCCCAGCAGTACAGGGGCAGCCTCCACCAGGCCCCCACCCATGTCTCCCACCACCCCCACCCCCCAGCCACCAGGGGCAGCCCCCACCAGGCCCCCACCCATGTCTCCCACCACCCCCATCCCCCAGCAGTGCAGGGGCAGCCTCCAACAGGCCCCCACCCATGTCGACCACCACCCCCACCCCCCCAGTCACCAGGGGCAGCCTCCACCAGGCCCCCACTCATGTCTCCCAGCACCCCCACCCCCCAGCCACCAGGGGCAGCCTCCACCAGGCCCCCACCCATGTCTCCCAGCACCCCACCCCCCAGCCACCAGGGGCAGCCTCCACCAGGCCCCCACCCATGTCTCCCAGCACCCCCACCCCCCGGCCACCAGGGGCAGCCTCCACCAGGCCCCCACCCATGTCCAACTCATGTTCCCCACCACCCCCACCCCCCAGCACTGTGGGGCACCTGCCAGCAGGCCCCCACCCATGTCCAACTCATGTTCCCCACCACCCCCACCCCCCAGCACTGTAGGGCACCTGCCAGCAGGCCCCCACCCATGTCTCCCAGCACCCCCACCCCCCGGCCACCAGGGGCAGCCTCCACCAGACCCCACCCATGTCTCCCAGCACACCCACCCCCCAGCCACCAAGAGCAGCCTCCACCAGGCCCCCACCCATGTCTCCCAGCACCCCATCCCCCAGCCACCAGGGGCAGCCTCCACCAGGCCCCCACCCATGTCTCCCACCAACCCCACCCCCTAGCCACCAGGGGCAGCCTCCACCAGGCCCCCACCCATGTCTCCCACCACCCCCACCCCCCAGCAGTGCAGGGGCAGCCTCCACCAGGCCCCCACCCATGTCTCCCACCACCCCCACCCCCCAGCCACCAGGGGCAGCCTCCACCAGGCCCCCACCCATGTCTCCCACCACCCCCATCCCCCAGCAGTGCAGGGGCAGCCTCCACCAGGCCCCCCCATGACTCCCACCACCCCCACCCCCCAGTCACCAGGGGCAGCCTCCACCAGGCCCCCACCCATGTCTCCCAGCACCCCCACCCCCCAGCCACCAGGGGCAGCCTCCACCAGGCCCTCACCCATGTCTCCCAGCACCCCACCCCCCAGCCACCAGGGGCAGCCTCCACAAGGCCCCCACACATGTCTCCCAGCACCCCCACCCCCCGGCCACCAGGGGCAGCCACCACCAGGCCCCCACCCATGTCCAACTCATGTTCCCCACCACCCCCACCCCCCAGCACTGTGGGGCACCTGCCAGCAGGCCCCCACCCATGTCCAACTCATGTTCCCCACCACCCTCCCCCAGCACTGTGGGTCACCTGCCAGCAGGCCCCCACCCATGTCCAACTCATGTTCCCCACCACCCTCACCCCCCAGCACTGTGGGGCACCTGACAGCAGGCCCCCACCCATGTCCAACTCATGTTCCCCACCACCCCCACCCCCCAGCACTGTGGGGCACCTGCCAGCAGGCCCCCACCCATGTCTCCCAGCACCCCCACGCCCCAGCAGTGCAGGGGCAGCCTCCACCAGGCCCCCACCCATGTCTCCCAGCACCCCCACCCCCCAGCCACCAAGGGCAGCCTCCACCAGGCCCCCAACCATGTCTCCCAGCACCCCACCCCCCAGCCACCAGGGGCAGCCTCCACCAGGCCCCCACCCATGTCTCCCACCAACCTCACCCCCAGCCACCAGGGGCAGCCTCCACCAGGCCCCCACCCATGTCTCCCACCACCCCCACCCCCTAGCAGTGCAGGGGCAGCCTCCACCAGGCCCCCACCCATGTCTCCCACCACCCCCACCCCCCAGCCACCAGGGGCAGCCTCCACCAGGCCCCCACCCATGTCTCCCACCACCCCCACCACCCTGCAGTGCAGGGGCAGCCTCCACCAGGCCCCCCCATGACTCCCACCACCCCCACCCCCCCAGCCACCAGGGGCAGCCTCCACCAGGCCCCCACCCATGTCTCCCACCACCCCCACCCCCCAGCAGTGCAGGGGCAGCCTCCACCAGGCCCCCACCCATGTCTCCCACCACCCCCACCCCCCAGCCACCAGGGGCAGCCTCCACCAGGCCCCCACCCATGTCTCCCACCACCCCCACCCCCCAGCAGTGCAGGGGCAGCCTCCACCAAGCCCCCCCATGACTCCCACCACCCCCACCCCCCCAGTCACCAGGGGCAGCCTCCACCAGGCCCCCACCCATGTCTCCCAGCACCCCCACCCCCCAGCCACCAGGGGCAGCCTCCACCAGGCCCCCACCCATGTCTGCCAGCACCCCCACCCCCCGGCCACCAGGGGCAGCCTCCACCAGGCCCCCACCCTTGTCCAACTCATGTTCCCCACCACCCCCACCCCCCAGCACTGTGGGGCACCTGCCAGCAGGCCCCCACCCATGTCCAACTCATGTTCCCCACCACCCCCACCCCCCAGCACTGTGGGGCACCTGCCAGCAGGCCCCCACCCATGTCCAACTCATGATCCCCACCACCCCCACCCCCAGCACTGTGGGGCACCTGCCAGCAGGCCCCCACCCATGTCCAACTCATGTTCCCCACCACCCCCACCCCCCAGCACTCTGGGGCACCTGCCAGCAGGCCCCCACCCATGTCCAACTCATGTTCCCCACCACCCCCACCCCCAGCACTGTGGGGCACCTGCCAGCAGGCCCCCACCCATGTCCAACTCATGTTCCCCACCACCCCCACCCCCCAGCACTCTGGGGCACCTGCCAGCAGGCCCCCACCCATGTCTCCCAGCACCCCCACCCCCTAGCAGTGCAGGGGCAGCCTCCACCAGGCCCCCACCAATGTCTCCCAGCACCCCCACCCCCCAGCCACCAAGGGCAGCCTCCACCAGGCCCCCACCCATGTCTCCCAGCACCCCACCACACAGCCACCAGGGGCAGCCTCCACCCAGCCCCCACCCATGTCTCCCAGCACCCCACCCCCCAGCCACCAGGGGCAGCCTCCACCAGGCCCCCACCCATGTCTCCCAGCACCCCCACCTCCCGGCCACCAGGGGCAGCCTCCACCAGGCCCCCACCCATGTCCAACTCATGTTCCCCACCACCCCCACCCCCCAGCACTGTGGGGCACCTGCCAGCAGGCCCCCACCCATGTCCAACTCATGTTCCCCACCACCCCCACCCCCCAGCACTGTGGGGCACCTGCCAGCAGGCCCCCACCCATGTCCAACTCATGTTCCCCACCACCCCCACCCCCAGCACTGTGGGGCACCTGCCAGCAGGCCCCCACCCATGTCCAACTCATGTTCCCCACCACCCCCACCCCCCAGCACTGTGGGGCACCTGCCAGCAGGCCCCCACCCATGTCTCCCAGCACCCCCACCCCCCAGCCACCAAGGGCAGCCTCCACCAGGCCCCCACACATGTCTCCCAGCACCCCACCCCCCAGCCACCAGGGGCAGCCTCCACCAGGCCCCCACCCATGTCTCTCACCAACCCCACCCCCCAGCCACAAGGGGCAGCCTCCACCAGGCCCCCACCCATGTCTCCCACCACCCCACCCCCCAGCCACCAGGGGCAGCCTCCACCAGGCCCCCACCCATGTCTCCCAGCACCCCCACCCCCCAGCCACCAGGGGCAGCCTCCACCAGGCCCCCACCCATGTCTCCCACCACCCCCACCCCCCGGCAGTGCAGGGGCAGCCTCCACCAGGCCCCCACCCATGTCTCCCACCACCCCCACCCCCCAGCCACCAGGGGCAGCCTCAACTAGGCCCCCACCCATGTCTCCCACCACCCCCACCCCCCACCAGGCCCCCACCCATGTCTCCCACCACCCCCACACCCCAGTCACCAGGGGCAGCCTCCACCAGGCCCCCACCCATGTCTCCCAGCACCCCCACCCCCCAGCCACCAGGGGCAGCCTCCACCAGGCCCCCACCCATGTCTCCCAGCACACCCACCCCCCGGCCACCAGGGGCAGCCTCCACCAGGCCCCCACCCATGTCTCCCAGCACCCCCACCCCCCAGCCACCAGGGGCAGCCTCCACCAGGCCCCCACCCATGTCTCCCAGCACCCCACCCCCCAGCCACCAGGGGCAGCCTCCACCAGGCCCCCGCCCATGTCTCCCACCACCCCCACCCCCCAGCCACCAGGGGCAGACTCCACCAGGCCCCCACCCATGTCTCCCACCACCCCCACCCCCCAGCAGTGCAAGGGCAGCCTCCACCAGGCCCCCACCCATGTCTCCCACCACCCCCACCCCCCAGCCACCAGGGGCAGCCTCCACCAGGCCCCCACCCATGTCTCCCACCACCCCCACCCCCCAGCAGTGCAGGGGCAGCCTCCACCAGGCCCCCACCCGTGTCTCCCACCACCCCCACCCCCCCAGTTACCAGGGGCAGCCTGCACCAGGCCCCCACCCATGTCTCCCAGCACCCCCATCCCCCAGCCACCAGGGGCAGCCTCCACCAGGCCCCCACCCATGTCTCCCAGCACCCCACCCCCAGCCACCAGGGGCAGCCTCCACCAGGCCCCCACCCATGTCTCCCAGCACCCCACCCCCCAGCCACCAGGGGCAGCCTCCACCAGGCCCCCACCCATGTCTCCCAGCCACCAGGGACAGCCTCCACCAGGCCCCCACCCATGTCTCCCAGCACCCCACCCCCAGCCACCAGGGGCAGCCTCCACCAGGCCCCCACCCATGTCTCCCACCACCCCCAGCCACCAGGGGCAGCCTCCACCAGGCCCCCACCCATGTCTCCCACCACCCCCACCCCCCAGCAGTGCAGGGGCAGCCTCCACCAGGCCCCCACCCATGTCTCCCACCACCCCCACCCCCCAGCCACCAGGGGCAGCCTCCACCAGGCCCCCACCCATGTCTCCCACCACCCCCACCCCCCAGCAGTGCAGGGGCAGCCTCCACCAGGCCCCCACCCATGTCTCCCACCACCCCCCCAGTCACCAGGGGCAGCCTCCACCAGGTCCCCACCCATGTCTCCCAGCACCCCCACCCCCCAGCCACCAGGGGCAGCCTCCACCAGGCCCCCACCCATGTCTCCCAGCACCCCACCCCCCAGGGGCAGCCTCCACCAGGCCCCACCCATGTCTCCCAGCACCCCCACCCCCCAGCCACCAGGGGCAGCCTCCACCAGGCCCCCACCCATGTCCAACTCATGTTCCCCACCACCCCCACCCCCCAGCACTGTGGGGCACCTGCCAGCAGGCCCCCACCCATGTCCAACTCATGTTCCCCACCACCCCCACCCCCCAGCACTGTGGGGCACCTGCCAGCAGGCCCCCACCCATGTCCAACTCATGTTCCCCACCACCCCCACCCCCCAGCACTGTGGGGCACCTGCCAGCAGGCCCCCACCCATGTCCAACTCATGTTCCCCACCACCCCCACCCCCCAGCACTGTGAGGCACCAGCCAGCAGGCCCCCACCCATGTCTCCCAGCCCCCCCACCCCCCGGCCACCAGGGGCAGCCTCCACCAGGCCCCCACCCATGTCTCCCAGCACCCCCACCCCCAGCCACCAAGGGCAGCCTCCACCAGGCCCCCACCCATGTCTCCCAGCACCCCACCCCCCAGCCACCAGGGGCAGCCTCCACCAGGCCCCCACCCATGTCTCCCACCAACACCACCCCCCAGCCATGCAGGGGCGGCCTCCACCAGGCCCCCACCCATATCTCCCACCACCCCCACCCCCCAGCCACCAGGGGCAGCCTCCACCAGGCCCCCACCCATGTCTCCCACCACCCCCACCCCCCAGCAGTGCAGGGGCAGCCTCCACCAGGCCCCCCCATGTCTCCCACCACCCCCACCCCACCAGTCACCAGGGGCAGCCTCCACCAGGCCCCCACCCATGTCTCCCAGCACCCCCACCCCCCACCCACCAGGGGCAGCCTCCACCAGGCCCCCACCCATGTCTCCCAGCACCCCAACCCCCAGGGGCAGCCTCCACCAGGCCCCCACCCATGTCTCCCAGCACCCCCACCCCCCGGCCACCAGGGGCAGCCTCCACCAGGCCCCCACCCATGTCCAACTCATGTTCCCCACCACCCCCACCCCCCAGCACTGTGGGGCACCTGCCAGCAGGCCCCCACCCATGTCTCCCAGCACCCCCACACACCAGCACTGTGGGGCACCTGCCAGCAGGCCCCCACCCATGTCCAACTCATGTTCCCAACCACCCCCACCCCCCAGCACTGTGGGGCACCTGCCAGCAGGCCCCCACCCATGTCTCCCAGCACCCCCACCCCCCAGCCACCAGGGGCAGCCTCCACCAGGCCCCCACCCATGTCTCCCAGCACCCAACCCCCCAGGGGCAGCCTCCACCAGACCCCACCCATGTCTCCCAGCACCCCCACCCCCCGGCCACCAGAGGCAGCCTCGACCAGGCCCCCACCCATGTCTCCCAGCACCCCCACCCCCCAGCCACCAGGGGCAGCCTCCACCAGGCCCCCACCCATGTCTCCCAGCACCCCACCCCCCAGCCACCAGGGGCAGCCTCCACCAGGCCCCCGCCCATGTCTCCCACCACCCCCACCCCCCAGCCACCAGGGGCAGACTCCACCAGGCCCCCACCGATGTCTCCCACCACCCCCACCCCCCAGCAGTGCAAGGGCAGCCTCCACCAGGCCCCCACCCATGTCTCCCACCACCCCCACCCCCCAGCCACCAGGGGCAGCCTCCACCAGGCCCCCACCCATGTCTCCCACCACCCCCACCCCCCAGCAGTGCAGGGGCAGCCTCCACCAGGCCCCCACCCATGTCTCCCACCACCCCCACCCCCCCCAGTTACCAGGGGCAGCCTGCACCAGGCCCCCACCCATGTCTCCCAGCACCCCCACCCCCCAGCCACCAGGAGCAGCCTCCACCAGGCCCCCACCCATGTCTCCCAGCACCCCACCCCCCAGCCACCAGGGGCAGCCTCCACCAGGCCCCCACCCATGTCTCCCAGCACCCCCACCCCCCGGCCACCAGGGGCAGCCACCACCAGGCCCCCACCAATGTCTCCCAGCCACCAGGGGCAGCCTCCACCAGGCCCCCACCCATGTCTCTCAGCACCCCACCCCCCAGCCACCAGGGGCAGCCTCCACCAGGTCCCCACCCATGTCTCCCACCACCCCCACCCCCCAGCCACCAGGGGCAGCCTCCACCAGGCCCCCACCCATGTCTCCCACCACCCCCACCCCCCAGCAGTGCAGGGCAGCCTCCACCAGGCCCCCACCCATGTTTCCCACCACCCCCACCCCCCAGCCACCAAGGGCAGCCTCCACCAAGCCCCCACCCATGTCTCCCACCACCCCCACCCCCCAGCAGTGCAGGGGTAGCCTCCACCAGGCCCCCACCCATGTCTCCCACCACCCCCACCCCCCCAGTCACCAGGGGCAGCCTCCACCAGGCCCCCACCCATGTCTCCCAGCACCCCCACCCCCCAGCCACCAGGGGCAGCCTCCACCAGGCCCCCACCCATGTCTCCCAGCACCCCAGCCACCAGGGGCAGCCTCCACTAGGCCCCCACCCATGTCTCCCAGCACCCCCACCCCCCGGCCACCAGGGGCAGCCTCCACCAGGCCCCCACCCATGTCTCCCAGCACCCCACCCCCCAGCCACCAGGGGCAGCCTCCACCAGGCCCCCACCCATGTCTCCCACCAACCCCACCCCCCAGCCACCAGGGGCAGCCTCCACCAGGCCACCACCCATGTCTCCCACCACCCCCACCCCCCAGCAGTGCATGGGCGGCCTCCACCAGGCCCCCACCCATATCTCCCACCACCCCCACCCCCCAGCCACCAGGGGCAGCCTCCACCAGGCCCCCACCCATGTCTCCCAGCACACCCACCCCCCGGCCACCAGGGGCAGCCTCCACCAGGCCCCCACCCATGTCTCCCAGCACCCCCACCCCCCAGCCACCAGGGGCAGCCTCCACCAGGCCCCCACCCATGTCTCCCAGCACCCCACCCCCAAGCCACCAGGGGCAGCCTCCACCAGGCCCCCGCCCATGTCTCCCACCACCCCTACCCCCTAGCCACCAGGGGCAGCCTCCACCAGGCCCCCACCCATGTCTCCCACCACCCCCACCCCCCAGCCACCAGGGGCAGCCTCCACCAGGCCCCCACCCATGTCTCCCACCACCCACACCCCCCAGCAGTGCAGGGGCAGCCTCCACCAGGCCCCCACCCATGTCTCCCACCACCCCCACCCCCCCAGTTACCAGGGGCAGCCTGCACCAGGCCCCCACCCATGTCTCCCAGCACCCCCACCCCCCAGCCACCAGGGGCAGCCTCCACCAGGCCCCCACCCATGTCTCCCAGCACCCCACCCCCAGCCACCAGGGGCAGCCTCCACCAGGCCCCCACCCATGTCTCCCAGCACCCCACCCCCCAGCCACCAGGGGCAGCCTCCACCAGGCCCCCACCCATGTCTCCCAGCACCCCCACCCCCCGGCCACCAGGGGCAGCCACCACCAGGCCCCCACCCATGTCTCCCAGCCACCAGGGACAGCCTCCACCAGGCCCCCACCCATGTCTCCCAGCACCCCACCCTCAGCCACCAGGGGCAGCCTCCACCAGGCCCCCACCCATGTCTCCCACCACCCCCACCCCCCAGCCACCAGGGGCAGACTCCACCAGGCCCCCACCCATGTCTCCCACCACCCCCACCCCCCAGCAGTGCAGGGGCAGCCTCCACCAGGCCCCCACCCATGTCTCCCACCACCCCCACCCCCTAGCCACCAGGGGCAGCCTCCACCAGGCCCCCACCCATGTCTCCCACCACCCCCACCCCCCAGCAGTGCAGGGGCAGCCTCCACCAGGCCCCCACCCATGTCTCCCACCACCCCCCCAGTCACCAGGGGCAGCCTCCACCAGGTCCCCACCCATGTCTCCCAGCACCCCCACCCCACAGCCACCAGGGGCAGCCTCCACCAGGCCCCCACCCATGTCTCCCAGCACCCCACCCCCCAGCCACCAGGGGCAGCCTCCACCAGGCCCCCACCCATTTCTCCCAGCACCCCCACCCCCCAGCCACCAGGGGCAGCCTCCACCAGGCCCCCACCCATGTCCAACTCATGTTCCCCACCACCCCCACCCCCCAGCACTGTGGGGCACCTGCCAGCAGGCCCCCACCCATGTCCAACTCATGTTCCCCACCACCCCCACCCCCCAGCACTGTGGGGCACCTGCCAGCAGGCCCCCACCCATGTCCAACTCATGTTCCCCACCACCCCCACCCCCCAGCACTGTGGGGCACCTGCCAGCAGGCCCCCACCCATGTCCAACTCATGTTCCCCACCACCCCCACCCCCCAGCACTGTGAGGCACCTGCCAGCAGGCCCCCACCCATGTCTCCCAGCACCCCCACCCCCCGGCCACCAGGGGCAGCCTCCAACAGGCCCCCACCCATGTCTCCCAGCACCCCCACCCCCAGCCACCAAGGGCAGCCTCCACCAGGCCCCCACCCATGTCTCCCAGCACCCCACCCCCCAGCCACCAGGGGCAGCCTCCACCAGGCCCCCACCCATGTCTCCCACCAACCCCACCCCCCAGCCATGCAGGGGCGGCCTCCACCAGGCCCCCACCCATATCTCCCACCACCCCCACCCCCCAGCCACCAGGGGCAGCCTCCACCAGGCCCCCACCCATGTCTCCCACCACCCCCACCCCCCAGCAGTGCAGGGGCAGCCTCCACCAGGCCCCCCCATGTCTCCCACCACCCCCACCCCACCAGTCACCAGGGGCAGCCTCCACCAGGCCCCCACCCATGTCTCCCAGCACCCCCACCCCCCACCCACCAGGGCCAGCCTCCACCAGGCCCCCACCCATGTCTCCCAGCACCCCAACCCCCAGGGGCAGCCTCCACCAGGCCCCCACCCATGTCTCCCAGCACCCCCACCCCCCGGCCACCAGGGGCAGCCTCCACCAGGCCCCCACCCATGTCCAACTCATGTTCCCCACCACCCCCACCCCCCAGCACTGTGGGGCACCTGCCAGCAGGCCCCCACCCATGTCTCCCAGCACCCCCACACACCAGCACTGTGGGGCACCTGCCAGCAGGCCCCCACCCATGTCCAACTCATGTTCCCAACCACCCCCACCCCCCAGCACTGTGGGGCACCTGCCAGCAGGCCCCCACCCATGTCTCCCAGCACCCCCACCCCCCAGCCACCAGGGGCAGCCTCCACCAGGCCCCCACCCATGTCTCCCAGCACCCCACCCCCCAGGGGCAGCCTCCACCAGACCCCACCCATGTCTCCCAGCACCCCCACCCCCCGGCCACCAGAGGCAGCCTCGACCAGGCCCCCACCCATGTCTCCCAGCACCCCCACCCCCCAGCCACCAGGGGCAGCCTCCACCAGGCCCCCACCCATGTCTCCCAGCACCCCACCCCCCAGCCACCAGGGGCAGCCTCCACCAGGCCCCCGCCCATGTCTCCCACCACCCCCACCCCCCAGCCACCAGGGGCAGACTCCACCAGGCCCCCACCGATGTCTCCCACCACCCCCAACCCCCAGCAGTGCAAGGGCAGCCTCCACCAGGCCCCCACCCATGTCTCCCACCACCCCCACCCTCCAGCCACCAGGGGCAGCCTCCACCAGGCCCCCACCCATGTCTCCCACCACCCCCACCCCCCAGCAGTGCAGGGGCAGCCTCCACCAGGCCCCCACCCATTTCTCCCACCACCCCCACCCCCCCAGTTACCAGGGGCAGCCTGCACCAGGCCCCCACCCATGTCTCCCAGCACCCCCACCCCCCAGCCACCAGGGGCAGCCTCCACCAGGCCCCCACCCATGTCTCCCAGCACCCCCACCCCCCACCCACCAGGGCCAGCCTCCACCAGGCCCCCACCCATGTCTCCCAGCACCCCAACCCCCAGGGGCAGCCTCCACCAGGCCCCCACCCATGTCTCCCAGCACCCCCACCCCCCGGCCACCAGGGGCAGCCTCCACCAGGCCCCCACCCATGTCCAACTCATGTTCCCCACCACCCCCACCCCCCAGCACTGTGGGGCACCTGCCAGCAGGCCCCCACCCATGTCTCCCAGCACCCCCACACACCAGCACTGTGGGGCACCTGCCAGCAGGCCCCCACCCATGTCCAACTCATGTTCCCAACCACCCCCACCCCCCAGCACTGTGGGGCACCTGCCAGCAGGCCCCCACCCATGTCTCCCAGCACCCCCACCCCCCAGCCACCAGGGGCAGCCTCCACCAGGCCCCCACCCATGTCTCCCAGCACCCCACCCCCCAGGGGCAGCCTCCACCAGACCCCACCCATGTCTCCCAGCACCCCCACCCCCCGGCCACCAGAGGCAGCCTCGACCAGGCCCCCACCCATGTCTCCCAGCACCCCCACCCCCCAGCCACCAGGGGCAGCCTCCACCAGGCCCCCACCCATGTCTCCCAGCACCCCACCCCCCAGCCACCAGGGGCAGCCTCCACCAGGCCCCCGCCCATGTCTCCCACCACCCCCACCCCCCAGCCACCAGGGGCAGACTCCACCAGGCCCCCACCGATGTCTCCCACCACCCCCAACCCCCAGCAGTGCAAGGGCAGCCTCCACCAGGCCCCCACCCATGTCTCCCACCACCCCCACCCCCCAGCCACCAGGGGCAGCCTCCACCAGGCCCCCACCCATGTCTCCCACCACCCCCACCCCCCAGCAGTGCAGGGGCAGCCTCCACCAGGCCCCCACCGATGTCTCCCACCACCCCCAACCCCCAGCAGTGCAAGGGCAGCCTCCACCAGGCCCCCACCCATGTCTCCCACCACCCCCACCCCCCAGCCACCAGGGGCAGCCTCCACCAGGCCCCCACCCATGTCTCCCACCACCCCCACCCCCCAGCAGTGCAGGGGCAGCCTCCACCAGGCCCCTACCCATTTCTCCCACCACCCCCACCCCCCCAGTTACCAGGGGCAGCCTGCACCAGGCCCCCACCCATGTCTCCCAGCACCCCCACCCCCCAGCCACCAGGGGCAGCCTCCACCAGGCCCCCACCCATGTCTCCCAGCACCCCACCCCCCAGCCACCAGGGGCAGCCTCCACCAGGCCCCCACCCATGTCTCCCAGCACCCCCACCCCCCGGCCACCAGGGGCAGCCACCACCAGGCCCCCACCAATGTCTCCCAGCCACCAGGGGCAGCCTCCACCAGGCCCCCACCCATGTCTCCCACCACCCCCACCCCCCAGCAGTGCAGGGGCAGCCTCCACCAGGCCCCCACCCGTGTCTCCCACCACCCCCACCCCCCCAGTTACCAGGGGCAGCCTGCACCAGGCCCCCACCCATGTCTCCCAGCACCCCCACCCCCCAGCCACCAGGGGCAGCCTCCACCAGGCCCCCACCCATGTCTCCCAGCACCCCACCCCCAGCCACCAGGGGCAGCCTCCACCAGGCCCCCACCCATGTCTCCCAGCACCCCACCCCCCAGCCACCAGGGGCAGCCTCCACCAGGCCCCCACCCATGTCTCCCAGCCACCAGGGACAGCCTCCACCAGGCCCCCACCCATGTCTCCCAGCACCCCACCCCCAGCCACCAGGGGCAGCCTCCACCAGGCCCCCACCCATGTCTCCCACCACCCCCACCCCCCAGCCACCAGGGGCAGACTCCACCAGGCCCCCACCCATGTCTCCCACCACCCCCACCCCCCAGCAGTGCAGGGGCAGCCTCCACCAGGCCCCCACCCATGTCTCCCACCACCCCCACCCCCCAGCCACCAGGGGCAGCCTCCACCAGGCCCCCACCCATGTCTCCCACCCCCCCCACCCCCCAGCAGTGCAGGGGCAGCCTCCACCAGGCCCCCACCCATGTCTCCCACCACCCCCCCAGTCACCAGGGGCAGCCTCCACCAGGTCCCCACCCATGTCTCCCAGCACCCCCACCCCCCAGCCACCAGGGGCAGCCTCCACCAGGCCCCCACCCATGTCTCCCAGCACCCCACCCCCCAGGGGCAGCCTCCACCAGGCCCCACCCATGTCTCCCAGCACCCCCACCCCCCAGCCACCAGGGGCAGCCTCCACCAGGCCCCCACCCATGTCCAACTCATGTTCCCCACCACCCCCACCCCCCAGCACTGTGGGGCACCTGCCAGCAGGCCCCCACCCATGTCCAACTCATGTTCCCCACCACCCCCACCCCCCAGCACTGTGGGGCACCTGCCAGCAGGCCCCCACCCATGTCCAACTCATGTTCCCCACCACCCCCATCCCCCAGCACTGTGGGGCACCTGCCAGCAGGCCCCCACCCATGTCCAACTCATGTTCCCCACCACCCCCACCCCCCAGCACTGTGAGGCACCTGCCAGCAGGCCCCCACCCATGTCTCCCAGCACCCCCACCCCCCGGCCACCAGGGGCAGCCTCCACCAGGCCCCCACCCATGTCTCCCAGCACCCCCACCCCCAGCCACCAAGGGCAGCCTCCACCAGGCCCCCACCCATGTCTCCCAGCACCCCACCCCCCAGCCACCAGGGGCAGCCTCCACCAGGCCCCCACCCATGTCTCCCACCAACCCCACCCCCCAGCCATGCAGGGGCGGCCTCCACCAGGCCCCCACCCATATCTCCCACCACCCCCACCCCCCAGCCACCAGGGGCAGCCTCCACCAGGCCCCCCCATGTCTCCCACCACCCCCACCCCACCAGTCACCAGGGGCAGCCTCCACCAGGCCCCCACCCATGTCTCCCAGCACCCCCACCCCCCACCCACCAGGGGCAGCCTCCACCAGGCCCCCACCCATGTCTCCCAGCACCCCAACCCCCAGGGGCAGCCTCCACCAGGCCCCCACCCATGTCTCCCAGCACCCCCACCCCCCTGCCACCAGGGGCAGCCTCCACCAGGCCCCCACCCATGTCCAACTCATGTTCCCCACCACCCCCACCCCCCAGCACTGTGGGGCACCTGCCAGCAGGCCCCCACCCATGTCTCCCAGCACCCCCACACACCAGCACTGTGGGGCACCTGCCAGCAGGCCCCCACCCATGTCCAACTCATGTTTCCAACCACCCCCACCCCCCAGCACTGTGGGGCACCTGCCAGCAGGCCCCCACCCATGTCTCCCAGCACCCCCACCCCCCAGCCACCAGGGGCAGCCTCCACCAGGCCCCCACCCATGTCTCCCAGCACCCCACCCCCCAGGGGCAGCCTCCACCAGACCCCACCCATGTCTCCCAGCACCCCCACCCCCCGGCCACCAGAGGCAGCCTCGACCAGGCCCCCACCCATGTCTCCCAGCACCCCCACCCCCCAGCCACCAGGGGCAGCCTCCACCAGGCCCCCACCCATGTCTCCCAGCACCCCACCCCCCAGCCACCAGGGGCAGCCTCCACCAGGCCCCCGCCCATGTCTCCCACCACCCCCACCCCCCAGCCACCAGGGGCAGACTCCACCAGGCCCCCACCGATGTCTCCCACCACCCCCAACCCCCAGCAGTGCAAGGGCAGCCTCCACCAGGCCCCCACCCATGTCTCCCACCACCCCCACCCCCCAGCCACCAGGGGCAGCCTCCACCAGGCCCCCACCCATGTCTCCCACCACCCCCACCCCCCAGCAGTGCAGGGGCAGCCTCCACCAGGCCCCCACCCATGTCTCCCACCACCCCCACCCCCCCAGTTACCAGGGTCAGCCTGCACCAGGCCCCCACCCATGTCTCCCAGCACCCCCACCCCCCAGCCACCAGGGGCAGCCTCAACCAGGCCCCCACCCATGTCTCCCAGCACCCCACCCCCCAGCCACCAGGGGCAGCCTCCACCAGGCCCCCACCCATGTCTCCCAGCACCCCCACCCCCCGGCCACCAGGGGCAGCCACCACCAGGCCCCCACCAATGTCTCCCAGCCACCAGGGGCAGCCTCCACCAGGCCCCCACCCATGTCTCCCAGCACCCCACCCCCCAGCCACCAGGGGCAGCCTCCACCAGGTCCCCACCCATGTCTCCCACCACCCCCCAGCCACCAGGGGCAGCCTCCACCAGGCCCCCACCCATGTCTCCCACCACCCCCACCCCCCAGCAGTGCAGGGCAGCCTCCACCAGGCCCCCACCCATGTTTCCCACCACCCCCACCCCCCGGCCACCAGGGGCAGCCTCCACCAGGCCCCCACCCATGTGTCCCACCACCCCCACCCCCCAGCAGTGCAGGGGCAGCCTCCACCAGGCCCCCACCCATGTCTCCCACCACCCCCACCCCCCCAGTCACCAGGGGCAGCCTCCACCAGGCCCCCACCCATGTCTCCCAGCACCCCCACCCCCAGCCACCAGGGGCAGCCTCCACCAGGCCCCCACCCATGTCTCCCAGCACCCCAGCCACCAGGGGCAGCCTCCACCAGGCCCCCACCCATGTCTCCCAGCACCCCCACCCCCCGGCCACCAGGGGCAGCCTCCACCAGGCCCCCACCCATGTCCAACTCATGTTCCCCACCACCCCCACCCCCCAGCACTGTGGGGCACCTGCCAGCAGGCCCCCACCCATGTCCAACTCATGTTCCCCACCACCCCCACCCCCCAGCACTGTGGGGCACCTGCCAGCAGGCCCCCACCCATGTCCAACTCATGTTCCCCACCACCGGCACCCCCCAGCACTGTGGGGCACCTGCCAGCAGGCCCCCACCCATGTCCAACTCATGTTCCCCACCACCCCCACCCCCCAGCACTGTGGGGCACCTGCCAGCAGGCCCCCACCTATGTCTCCCAGCACCCCCACCCCCCGGCCACCAGGGGCAGCCTCCACCAGGCCCCCACCCATGTCTCCCAGCACCCCCACCCCCCAGCCACCAAGGGCAGCCTCCACCAGGCCCCCACCCATGTCTCCCAGCACCCCACCCCCCAGCCACCAGGGGCAGCCTCCACCAGGCCCCCACCCATGTCTCCCACCAACCCCACCCCCCAGCCACCAGGGGCAGCCTCCACCAGGCCACCACCCATGTCTCCCACCACCCCCACCCCCCAGCAGTGCATGGGCGGCCTCCACCAGGCCCCCACCCATATCTCCCACCACCCCCACCCCCCAGCCACCAGGGGCAGCCTCCACCAGGCCCCCACCCATGTCTCCCACCACCCCCACCCCCCAGCAGTGCAGGGGCAGCCTCCACCAGGCCCCCCCATGTCTCCCACCATCCCCCACCCCACCAGTCACCAGGGGCAGCCTCCACCAGGCCCCCACCCATGTCTCCCAGCACCCCCACCCCCCACCCACCAGGGGCAGCCTCCACCAGGCCCCCACCGATGTCTCCCAGCACCCCACCACCCAGCCACCAGGGGCAGCCTCCACCAGGCCCCCACCCATGTCTCCCAGCACCCCCACCCCCCGGCCACCAGGGGCAGCCTCCACCAGGCCCCCACCCATGTCCAACTCATGTTTCCCACCACCCCCACCCCCCAGCACTGTGGGGCACCTGCCAGCAGGCCCCCACCCATGTCTCCCAGCACCCCCACCCACCAGCACTGTGGGGCACCTGCCAGCAGGCCCCCACCCATGTCCAACTTATGTTCCCCACCACCCCCACCCCCCAGCACTGTGGGGCACCTGCCAGCAGGCCCCCACCCATGTCTCCCACCACCCCCACCCCCCAGCAGTGCAGGGGCAGCCTCCACCAGGCCCCCACCCATGTCTCCCAGCACCCCCACACCCCAGCACTGTGGGGCACCTGCCAGCAGGCCCCCACCCATATCCAACTCATGTTCCCCACCACCCCCACCCCCCAGCACTGTGGGGCACCTGCCAGCAGGCCCCCACCCATGTCCAACTCATGTCTCCCACCAACCCACCCCCCAGCACTGTGGGGCACCTGCCAGCAGGCCCCCACCCATGTCCAACTCATGTTCCCCACCACCCCCACCCCCCAGCACTGTGGGGCACCTGCCAGCAGGCCCCCACCCATGTCCAACTCATGTTCCCCAACACCCCCACCCACCAGCACTGTGGGGCACCTGCCAGCAGGCCCCCACCCATGTGCAACTCATGTTCCCCAGCCAACATGTCATCACAATCTAGATCCCTGGTCCCTATGGTCAGCCTCCAAATGCAAAACACCCACCCGAGTATTGCATCCACCCATTCATAATTTGCAATTACATCACAGAACACCAATTGCAAGTTCCGAAACAAACACATTTCCCTCACATACACCCAATGGGTGTCAGTGAATCTCAAAACACATATCATGAAATGCATGAAACCAATGAGATACCACACATTGAAGTTCACCAAAAAAAATATGTATTAAAGGAAACATAAATAGAATAAAAAATGAAGAAACAGAAATGTGAATGTACAAAAATTAAAAGAAGCATGTCCGTGAAAAAAAGCAAAACCAAAAATAAAATTCCAAAGTAATGTTGTCCAAAGTCAATGTCCACAAAACAAAATCCAATGGGAAATAAAAAAGAAAGCCATTGCTGCATGGTTAAAAAGTGAAATAAAAATACAATCCAACTGTGAACTATGTACATGGGAACAAGCCAGGGTCCATTATCCCAACAAAATAAAGGAAACCTATCTAACTACACTAACTAATAAAATAAACTATATACAAAAATGTGGCCAATGTCCGAAAGGTCCAAATAAAATCAAAACAAAAATGAAACCTAACACTACCTACATAACTATGTACAAGGGCAGCGGGCTAGTTTCACGGCTCACTTGTGGATGTCCCGGGTCAGGGCATCATCGAACTCCTCCTCAATGTCCCGGAGGCGGTCCTCCTCCATGGCCCCGAGGGTCCGCAGGGCCGTCGACGTCTCCACCTCCAAACCCCTGCGGATTGCCTCGAGGCACTCGGCCCGCCTCAGGGCCCTCCGCATGGAGTTCTCCGCCCTGACCATTGTGAGCCGTGCCTCTTCCGCCCACTGCCGCTCCGCATCTATGGCGTGGCCCAACCGATGCCACACGGAAGACACTCTCTGTCCTGGGTCCTCCTGCCCTCCGGCCGATGCCTGCCCCTCCGATGTTGAAGGCCCCGAGCCTTCATGGCTCCCACCACGTTGCTGCTGCTGCTGTGCCTCTGCCCGTGCACTGCCTCCTGCTGCCTGCACATCCTCCACCGGCTGGGGTGCAGTCGTAGATGTGGCCACCCCTGCTGGAAGTCCGACTCCCGATTGTGGCAGGGATGCCTCCTCCACGAGCCTGGCTGCATCGTCAGAGGCAGCTCCACAGGGCACCCAGGTGACTGATGGGTGGGAAGATGGCACAGAGGACGACTGCCGCGTAGGGGGTCCAGTTGAGGAGGGGGTCGTAGCAAGCCCCATCAGACGGAGGAATCCGGCCTGGGTGACCTGTCCCAGCAGGCTGACGTGGTCAACGAGCCATTCGAGATGACGTGCAGTCTCTTCATGAAAAGACTGCAGGTCACCTCGCATGGCCCGTTGACGCAACGCCACACCAGCCAGGACAGGCTCAACCCGGACCTGGATAGCCACATCCCCAGGCAGAGGAAGGCCAGTTGACGTGAGCTCATACCCTGCCAGAAAACGGGTCTGGACGTAGGCATCCCTGCTGGTGCAAGATGATGCAGGGACAGGATCAGGGACAGGATTGCACACAGGCACCTCCGCGGCGGCCTGTGCTGCCTCCTGTCCCTGGTCCTGCACTGCACCACTAGCACCAGTGGGATCCCCACCTCCAGACCCCGTCTCTGGTGCTTGCACGGTCTCCTCCTCCACCAAACCCCCCACCAACCTGGATGACTCCGTGCCATCTTCCCCTGTTGGGCCCTGTGGGGTCCCAGCTGCCCCTTCTGCTGCCGAGGAGTCCAACTCCAACCTCCGCCTCTTGGACCTCCCCCCGGCAGCTGCGGCCTGGGATGCGGCACCGGACTCCTCACTCCCCGACGAGATCACAACATGGGAGGGGAGCCGGGCCTTGCGTCTCCGGCTGGCGGTGGGATCCCCGCCGCTGTGCCCCACAGCACCTTCTCCGCCCTCTTCATCAGTTGACGCTGCAGACAGGGAGAAACAAAACACAGGCATCAGGGCACTGTACAATGGACACATACACACATGACAGTTGTACATGAGTGGCATTGGCAAACCTCAGACATGTCATCACAATCCCCAACACACATGTAATTACAACTCGCACACATGAGCCATACCACAGCCATATCGCAACTGCCACCACCATCCATACACATACAACAGCATGAGCAGCCAAAGGTGAGCCAGACATCACATGCAACACAGGAAGTGCACCACACATGTACACACACCACCACTCTTGCATGCATGTGTACACCTCTGCCAAGTGTCGCAGTGTTCAGACGGGCATCCATGTCACATCTGCCAATCAGGCTTCCACATACCGCTGTCACCTGCATCCATGTTGCATCACTGTTGCACCCTTGTCAAATACACACACATGCACATGTACACAGTGCTGATACATGCAGCCAAAAACAACATACATGCGTGACATCACGGACATGTCTACTTACATACACATTCATCCAAACATGTGTGCCCACACAACTGCATTTGGCATGCAAGCCTACACACACAAGCACCATCCATGTCTCACACATTCCAGCCCTCGCATGTGTCAGCCCCACGGCCCTGTACACCCCCATCCATACTCGACCCCATACAAACAGATGTGCAACCTGCACACTACTGAATAATCACCACACGCACTGCTCACAATCAGGATGCATGTACACTCAACGCTCGACTCCAGACGGGTCTGCTTCTCAAGGACCTGGACGTGAAGCGCTGGGGATATGCATTCCAGGACCCTCATCTGTTCTTCCGACAAGTGGCCCCAGCGCCCCTTGGCATCCGCTGCCTTCAAGAGGCGCCGGGCCTTGTTCAGGGTCCTGGACCTGAAGTCCTCCCAGCGCTTCTTGACATGTTGTGAGTCGCGGACTGCCACCCCCTCCGCGTGGATGGCAGTCACGATGTCAGTCCAGATCCGAGTCCGTCCTTCCTTGTCGGCGCGGGAACTTCCGAAGAGGGCATCATACTGCCCTAGGACTTGCTCCACCAGGACACCAACTTCGGTGGCACTGAAGCTGGTGCCCCTCTGCCTCTCTGGCCGGGGGTTGTCAGTGGTCCCAGATGGTGTTTGCCCCACGACATGACAACCTCAGAGGCAGGAGTGGGTGGGCAACTGGGTCCTGGGGCTGGGCTGTGGAGCGATGGAATCCCAGTCGGGAGTCTTCGGTTCCAGCAGGGGTGGTCACAGCAACAGCACCCCTGGCTGATGTGCAGGCAACAAATGGCAGGGCACGTGGGCAGCAGGCAGTCAGGCAGCAGCAGATGGCAGGTGGGAGCGTGCTCGGGGCTCTGGGGGGCAGTAGTTCGGCCTTCTGGGCAGGAGCGTGGTCTTCCGTGTGCTTACGCGTGGCCAGCTTGATACAGAGTGATTTGGCACGTGAAAAATCTGCACGTCAGCGTGTAATTCGAGGAAAGGCCCTTAGCGCGTAAGCGCGTCTGCACGCATATGCATTTTCATTGGACAGAAGGCCCCTCAAGCGCAAGCGCCCCTGTGACGTGACGCGTACAGACGTGCATGGGCATTTCAGCGCGCGTGAAAAACTGCAAGTCCACGTGTAATACGAGGAAAGGCCCTTAGCGCGTATGCACGGCAGCACGCATATGCGATTTCATTGGACCAAAGGCCCTTAGCGCGTGAGCGCGTCTGTGACGTTACGCGCGCAGGTGTTTCCCTCATTGCACGTGATGACAGAACACACGTGGATTTCCACCAATCGCGTGTGAAAGTTCCCGGCACCCCGGAACACACGTACCCAGGCTAATCGCGTGTGGAACTTCCCGCGCACCCCGAAACACACATACCCAGGCCAATTGCGTGTACGCTCACTCCCCTCCGATCACACGCGATGACACTCAGACCGTATCCGAATACGGGAAACCCGCGCACGGCAAAAGACGTGCGCAGGCGTCAACGCGTCCGCCCACACGAAGGCAGGCGGAGCCGTCCCCGCGCACAGCATAAAAGTGCGCGCAAACAACAAACGCGTATATACAGCTACGATGAATGCCCCATTTGTCGCTGCACTGATCGTGGGACACCGCAGGAGGAGGAGAATAGCCAGGGCACGCATTTTTGCACCACGGTAAAGCCTTTTTGGGATGCCTGACGACCAGGTCTACGGCAGGTATAGGTTTCCACCCCATATCATCGTAGACCTGGTCAGGGAGTGGGAAGATGACCTCACATCCCCCACCCTTTGCTCCCAAGCATTGAGCCCCTTGGAGAAGCTGCTCAATGTCCTGCATTTTTTGGCCACTGGGTCATTTCAGCGGACCACTGCCATAGTGGGGGGGTCTCACAGGCCACGCAGTCACGCTGCCTACACCAGGTACTGGCAATCATGACGCGCGCCCCTAAATCCGCAGGCACATATACATGTCCAGAACACCCGCAGAAAGGTAGGCCGTTGTCCTGGATTTTTTCAGGGTGGCACACTTCCCCAAAGTGCTCGGTGCCATAGATTGCACCCATGTGGCCCTACGTCCACCTAGGGCCATTGAGCACATCTACCGAAACCGCAAGACTGGCATTCCAGTACCTCACAAAGGCCAAGTACTACCACAATGATGCAACAACCAAGGTAGCACAGCAAAACAATGTCACGACAGGATGTGAGACATGTGTGGTACATGACATAGGATGATGCACCATGAATGGATGTGTACTGTCACAGGTCCCCTGTACAGGTGCGGGAGTGTCACGAAACAACCACCCCCACCATGTCCCGGGTGCCTGCAGGGTCAAACTCACACAGGCCCCTGAGACCCTGGTGGGGAATGAGGTTCAGGGATATGCAGTCGGGACAGGTGTTGACACACTGGATGACTGGAATGAGTGGCAGGAGAGGGGAGGAGGAATGACACATGAAACTAGGGAATGCAGGAAAATGTACAACCTGCATGAACACATACACAATCCAAACAAACTTGGACATCATTGTCATGGCCTTCTGTAGTTCAGGCTCAGGAGTGGTACGAACCAACCATCCCCTCTAGGGTTTTGGCGCCTGCAAGTTCGGGGCTTACACAGGCATCCGCAACCCCAGTGGGGAAAGAGGGTCAGGGAACGTTGCTTGGATAGGCACGGGAAGCAGGAACACTGGATAGAGGGTACAGGTTTCAAAATTGCATAGGATCACGGGTGAATAGGGAGAAAAAAACATACCAAATTGAACCACACATACATCCATGCATCAGTACACTCCCCAGCAAGCCTATGCAGAGCAGTTCGTAAGAAAAACAACAAGACACTTAGCTCTGGTTTTGAGTGCTGGCCTCCTGCCTGCGCACTCTCAGGTCCGATTACAGGAGCACTGCAATGCTGCAAAGAGAGCCACAGTCAACAACCTGTACGTGCCAATTACACAAAAACACAACACCAAACATGCCCCATAGCAACAAACTACTCTACAAACAGACAATCTGTGGTCGATGCTTCGTACCCATATATAACATCACCCCTGTGACGGGTCATACACAGTCAATGCAGTAAGTCAGCCGCTGGTGGGTGCGTGGCAAATGGAACACCAATGTGTCACAATTCACACAACATGCAATGTTCCCTGGGTAAGCAGACAGACCCATATAGCAAGCCATGACTACAGAGCAAGTTGCGTACCACCATGACCGAAACAAAGTTGGCAGTGCATTTATCATGAAGTACGTGGAAAAGACATGCACTGCACCCGAGTATGTCCCTTGCTGTATGTCCCTGTGAGCTGCCCCTTTCCATGTCTCGGAAGGCTACATGGTTGATACAAGTGCCTCAATGGACCTTGGTGTACCGGAGGGTATGTGCCACTGCCCCTGCATGTGTCCCAGACAACCCTACTATCAACAGCCATCAGTCCACAAACACATCTGAGCTGCATTGTGTGCTTCAACACCAATATTCGTCTAAGCTCACCCTCAGTGCTGTGACTAAGCCTGCATGTGCAACTCGCCTGGTGCAAGCTTTGCTGTGTCGTGGCCCCCCTGTGATGCTCACCTTGCCTGGAGTTCCTTGGAACTTGTCAGCAGTTCTAGGATGTGGGTCTGCAATCACTGTGCCTCTGCTTGTGCACACATGTGCATGTGGGCACCAACAAACGGGTCCAGAATTCCGTCGTCCAATGGACCATGTCTGCTGGCAAAGGTGCTCTGGAGGCTCATCCCCCTGCAGAAAGGGCATGAAAAACATGATTAATGCTTCACAGTCATCTGTGTGTGTCTCATCAGGCATCTCATTACTTGACCATGTCAGAGAGTCACATCACAAATCACACCATCATTCCGTCTTTCACCTCCAAAGTGCGGAACACTATCTACAGCATGAATTGCAACAAGCACATGTACAGGAAAGATATGAAACATACTACACAATGCATAGCAATCAATGTCCACATTAATCATGACACACCCCATCTAGCAAAAGCTGAACAGTGGACAATGACACCTAAATCGTCCCCACTAGGGGTGTCAACACAAGTCACACAGCACCAGACATGCCACAGATATGACAGTCCAAAGCCCTTGTGTAAAATGCTGTAACACCGAACCATCCTTGCGAGCCCATGGATAAGGGAGGCAGGAGTGGCATATGTGAGTCAAGGACCCCACGCAGCAAACACATACACAAGACAACCATGAAGGGCACAGTTGGAACAGACAGTGGATGCCTTCAAAAGCCACAAAGCACCGCACCGTCACATGAAAGCACAATAGAATAACAATTTTAAACTCAGCTATTAACTAATTACACTAACTATGGAAAACCTACATTACCTATTTAAACTAACTATCAAACAGAAACTTAACTAACTAAACTAAAAGAAAAATCAAAAATGGCCACATACGACCCGGGGGGAAGGGGAGGCACCCAGGAGGGGGGAGGTACAGGGTGCTGCTCAACATCCACATGCGATGATGCTGAGCCAAAAAAAAAATCCTCCATGGGCTCAACGCCTGCACAGCACGACCTATGTGGGAGATAGATGGTCGTCCGAGTCTGGCTCATCCTGGAAAGGAGGACGTGTCACAGTAGCCTGGCCACGCCTAGCCGCAGCTTACCCCTCGTCGGCAGCAAGTCTGCCGGACGGGTGAGCCTGGTTCTGTGTGGAGATGTGACTTAGGTCTGCATGCAGAACCTCACGTGATACACGTGCTTCCTCTTGCAAGGTAGCACGTGTAACACGGAGTTCCTCCTGCAAGGCCTGGCTGGACAACCGCTGCACCTCCCGGCAAGCCTGTAGCTCAGCCGAGATGGTACGCTCAGCTGTGCAAACCTCTCCTCTGCCTGCTGCCTCTGGGACATCATAAGGACACCCAGAGTGGATCTGAGGGAAGCATACTCCTCCCTCAGGGCATCCATGTGCGCCTATGCGTGAGCAGCAATTGCTTGATGCAGAGACGACATTTCAGCCTGGCGTGCCCTGTCTGAGGCCGCCATGCCCAGCATGAGCGAGCGGGCTGTGGACCGTGCCGCCTGCTGCTGGAGAAGCACCTGCCTAGCAGGGGGGAGCACAGATCGGGCCACACGCTCCATGCTCTCAGCGTTGTTCTCCGTGCTGCCCCCTGCCGTTCGGAATTGGCAGTCATGTTTTGGTCCCACTCAGTATACAGCGGTTGCGCGCGGCGACCGCGTTGCCGGGCTTGACCCCTGCGGGACCCAAGGACCGGGGGTCCTCGCTGTGTTGGCACCACCTGCGGCTGCACGACTACATGCCCCCGTCGACGTGATGTCCCAGGCACATCAGTGACTGGTGTGGAGGGTGACCCTGCGTCCCGATCCACCACGGGCGGAGGAACCAAGACTGTCTGATCCCTCAGTGCAGGTGTCGCAGACAGAGGAGTGTCCACATCAGAATCACTCACCCCTGACACGTGGACTTGATGCTCATCCAACTCAACATGGACGTCAGAGTCGTCATCAAGGCTGGACTCATAGGCAGCCAGAGACAAGATGGACTGCAGCACTAGTGCCGGGTTGATGTGGTGTTACCAACCCTGTGTCTGGCATGACAACACCATCCTCCGCCTCCATTGCGTCATCACCTGAAAAATAGAGAGAAAAAGGTCAATACACATGTCAGAAGCACACGACACACACACACACCGACAGCAAAGGCATCCGGCAGACACGTGACACACAACATATGACCTGGCATGCATGCTGGGTCTACTTTGAATAGCTTCTGTGATCAGACCTGTTGAAAGGTGGCAGTTTCCATGGAAGTGGGTCTATGCAGTGCAGAAAATGTGTACGCCACTCACTACCTACATGTACAAGCACTACATGGTGTGTGCCAGGAAATGTGAAGGCAGTGCAATGTCAAATTCAGACATCACGTGCATTGTGCATTCAATGTGTAGCATGTCTAGAAGCCAAGCACCCCTCCACCCCAGTACCAATGCAGGGATGCCTAGCATGGTATCAAAAGGCTGACCATACACCTGTGTATTGACAGGCAGTGTTGACTGGCATCAACAGCTTAATGTGATTCAAATTACAACACTGCAAATGATGCTGGGACAGTGGGCAGGACACATGATGGAAACTCCGGAGGCCGCCCACGTGTGAAGAAGACACAAGAGTTGGACAGAGTCATTGGCCATTGAACAGGCTGAGGCCTGTGAGCCACACAGATTGTCAGGGCCTAAACATGTGTGCAACGCAGGACTGAGCCACAGTTGACATGGGGAGGCCGATGAGATGGCAGGCAATGTATGTAACCAAGGACTCATATTACAGTGATCATCCAGTCAAGGACACATAGGGGCATGCGTGCAATGCACATGGAGCATGAATGGGCACTCATGTCCCTGCGGGACATCTGACCCATTCACAGTACAATTGAGATACCCTGCATCGAGTACTAAGGCTGTACCACACGGCATATGTCTGGCAGTTTCTACGCTGGAAGTTAGCATCTACACAGGACACATGAACAAGAAACTACACATTGGCAAGATTGGAGCAGACCAGTGCAAAGGTGGAACTGGAGTGCAGAGTGGCGGAGGAGGGGCAAGGGAGCATGCCCACATGGAGTCCAGCATGCAGGCAGAGGAGACATGCATGACGGTAGCATTGCATTACTTACACATCAGAACCATGTACACGTCACATGTGCAGAAATCATGCACAACACATCCCACAAGTGAAACACACACGTCCTCAACAAACAAGCATCAACAACGGATTTTTTCAGGGTGGCACACTTCCGCAAAGTGCTCAGTGCCATAGATTGCACCCATGTGGCCCTACGTCCACCTAGGATCATTGAGCACATCTACCGAAACCGCAAGACTGGCATTCCATCAATGTGCAGGTGGTATGTGATGCAAAGGGAATCATCACCTCTGTCTATGCAAACTACCCTGGCTCCACCCATGACAGTTTCATATACAGAATGTCCGCCCTGAGCCGGGCCCTGGAAGCTGGGCAGCATGGCGACACATGGCTCCTAGGTCAGTACAAATGCCCTTGCACATGCATGCAAGTCACACACAGACAAATATCCAAACCCTAATAATCTCAACTATTATCACCTCCCCAGGGGACAGTGCCTACCCTCTGAGCAACCACATGATGACGCCAATCCGGAACCCCACCACACCACCCCAGGTAAGATACAACGCCGCCCATATTGCAACCAGGGGCATAGTGGAGCGCACATTCGGAGTGCTCAAGTCACGTTTCCGCTCCCTTGACCGCTCTGGTGGGCAACTACTCTATGCACCACCATTAGTGTGCAGGATCATTGTGGCAGTATGTGTCCTGCACAATGTTGCAACACGGCAGGGCGTCCCGGTGGACATGGTGGTGCCCCCACATCCCCAACCACAGGCACAGGCACTGCTCATGGGAGGGGACAGGGCACGTGGCGAGGAAGCCCGGACCCAGCTTGTGGCCACATTTTTCAACTAAACTCCCACCCCTGCGGAGTGCACACAGGCCTGGCACATACCAGGTGACAATCGATGATGACAAAGAGACAGTCAACTGTCACAACCCTACCACCCTGAGATAGTTGCCATGGAAGTGCCACATCGTCTGCATCCCTAGCTACTTAAACACAAGCTATCCTGTGTGACCAAAAGGCACACATATGACATATGACATGATATGGGCCATACACAAGTATTCCAAGGCGCAATGAGGCAGGGAGGGGGGAACAAGGGAACACAGAGAACGGTACTACTAGGCCAGGTGTCATTGAGATCGTGCAAGTGCAGGGGTAGGGGGAATGGGAAAAGTGCAAGGGGAAGGGTGGGGGGGAGTCCAGTACAGGGGAAGTAGCCCAAAAAAATAATACATAGGTCGCCTGGTGGCAACTACAAAGGTAAGTGCAGACAAGTGCTGGGAAGGGAGGGCTGTAGGGATAGAGAGACAGTACTGCAGTGCAGGGGTTGCCAGGGAGGCAGTGCAAGTGGAGAGTGGCTGGGCCAGGGACCGAGGTCGGTGAGAGTGGCCCAGTTGCAGCTCCTGTGCAGTTCCAGTGAAGAATTCTGCAAGGGAGAGGCAGAGAGTAAGCAGAAGCAAAGAGGAAGGTCTTGAGGTGCTTCCAGAACTGGAGATGGTTCCCCTCAAGTTCAAGTCAGGCCGGAAGTCTGTTCTAGGGAGAGGGCCCTGCTGCGGAGAGAAATCTACCCCCAGCTAGTTGCTCTGAGAAGCGGATGACCCGGACATGCAAGGTGTGCATCACACACACCTGCAAAACAGGCCATGGCCATCACTGTCATGTCACTCAAACCCTCCCAAACATCAACATGACATGGCAAGCAATACCCATACACCAACGCAGTAACGATAAGGTACACATTGCCATGTCCTAAATGTACAGTGGCATCGGACACTGCTGCCTGACCCGGAATCAGATGAAATGACAGACCAACAAAATCTCCCACCCAAAATAAGTCATTTCCAAATGCATTACAACAGTCGTAGACGTAACATCACAATGAATGCCTGTCTACATGCACATTATGCATTGCAAAATCAACACTGCAGCTCATGTGTGCAGTGTCCTACTCCTACATCACACTGCTCAGCGCACAGCACAGTGAACAGCCATTGTGTGTGATGCACACCCTGAGCATCACATCTAAGTGACAGACCACGTCAAACATCAAATTAGGCATGTACTGGATCCATGATCGGTCACAGAACATGTGCTGCCGGGACACAGTGGGCACCAGAAGGCAAACAGTGTACACGTGGATATGCAAGGGTGGGAGTACATGTAGTGCATCAGAGTGCAAGTGTGTGGTTCTGCAAGGACATGCACTCCACATATGCATGTGCACTCAAGTGACCATCAGTGTTCCCTACACATCACATGTGAACATCCACCATGTGTACACCCCAGCATGTCAAACCACAACTATCTCCTCGCACCTGAAAGGAAAACACAACACATGAACAGGCATTGATCAGCAGAACACAACATGTACATAGGATACCACCATTACTATGTCAGAGTTCCCATCACACTGCAGGGCAAGGCAACTATCAACAACAACCCCCCCCCTCACAAATGACCATGACCCACTGAACAACTGCACCTGGGTCATGGAGCCTCCAAACCTCAATTCCACCTGGCCACAGGATCACCTTTACCCTTCGTCACCATCTCCCACCTTGTGTGTAAAAAGATGCCTGAACCCTCAGAATCCACACTCATTTCCAAAATCACAAAATCCAAGGCATAAAAACGAACCCGAACACCCTCCAGTAGATGACTTGACGTAGCAGTACCTCACAAAGGCCAAGTACTACCACAATGATGCAACAACCAAGGTAGCACCGCAAAACAATGTCACGACAGGATGTGAGACATGTGTGGTACATGACATAGGATGATGCACCATGAATGGATGTGTACTGTCACAGGTCCCCTGTACAGGCGCGGGAGTGTCACGAAACAACCACCCCCCCACCATGTCCCGGGTGCCTGCAAGGTCAAACTCACACAGGCCCCTGAGACCCTGGTGGGGAATGAGGTTCAGGGATATGCAGTCGGGACAGGTGTTGACACACTGGATGACTGGAATGAGTGGCAGGAGAGGGGAGGAGGAATGACACATGTAACTAGGGAATGCAGGAAAATGTACAACCTGCATGAACACATACACAATCCAAACAAACTTGGACATCATTGTCATGGCCTTCTGTAGTCCAGGCTCAGGAGTGGTACGAACCAACCACCCCCTCTAGGGTTTTGGCGCCTGCAAGTTCGGGGCTTACACAGGCATCCGCAACCCCAGTGGGGAAAGAGGGTCAGGGAACGTTGCTTGGATAGGCACGGGAAGCAGGAACACTGGGTAGAGGGTACAGGTTTCAAAATTGCATAGGATCACGGGTGAATAGGGAGAAAAAAACATACCAAATTGAACCACACATACATCCATGCATCAGTACACTCCCCAGCAAGCCTATGCAGAGCAGTTCGTAAGAAAAACAACAAGACACTTAGCTCTGGTTTTGAGTGCTGGCCTCCTGCCTGCGCACTCTCAGGTCCGGTTACAGGAGCACTGCAATGCTGCAAAGAGAGCCACAGTCAACAACCTGTACGTGCCAATTACACAAAAACACAACACCAAACATGCCCCATAGCAACAAACTACTCTACAAACAGACAATCTGTGGTCGATGCTTCGTACCCATATATAACATCACCCCTGTGACGGGTCATACACAGTCAATGCAGTAAGTCAGCCGCTGGTGGGTGCGTGGCAAATGGAACACCAATGTGTCACAATTCACACAACATGCAATGTTCCCTGGGTAAGCAGACAGACCCATATAGCAAGCCATGACTACAGAGCAAGTTGCGTACCACCATGACCGAAACAAAGTTGGCAGTGCATTTATCATGAAGTACGTGGAAAAGACATGCACTGCACCCGAGTATGTCCCTTGCTGTATGTCCCTGTGAGCTGCCCCTTTCCATGTCTCGGAAGGCTACATGGTTGATACAAGTGCCTCAATGGACCTTGGTGTACCGGAGGGTATGTGCCACTGCCCCTGCATGTGTCCCAGACAACCCTACTATCAACAGCCATCAGTCCACAAACACATCTGAGCTGCATTGTGTGCTTCAACACCAATATTCGTCTAAGCTCACCCTCAGTGCTGTGACTAAGCCTGCATGTGCAACTCGCCTGGTGCAAGCTTTGCTGTGTCGTGGCACCCCTGTGATGCTCACCTTGCCTGGAGTTCCTTGGAACTTGTCAGCAGTTCTAGGATGTGGGTCTGCAATCACTGTGCCTCTGCTTGTGCACACATGTGCATGTGGGCACCAACAAACGGGTCCAGAATTCCGTCGTCCAATGGGCCATGTCTGCTGGCAAAGGTGCTCTGGAGGCTCATCCCCCTGCAGAAAGGGCATGAAACACATGATTAATGCTTCACAGTCATCTGTGTATGTCTCATCAGGCATCTCATTACTTGACCATGTCAGAGAGTCACATCACAAATCACACCATCAGTCCGTCTTTCACCTCCAAAGTGTGGAACACTATCTACAGCATGAATTGCAACAAGCACATGTACAGGAAAGATATGAAACATACTACACAATGCATAGCAATCAATGTCCACATTAATCATGACACACCCCATCTAGCAAAAGCTGAACAGTGGACAATGACACCTAAATCATCCCCACTAGGGGTGTCAACACAAGTCACACAGCACCAGACATGCCACAGATATGACAGTCCAAAGCCCTTGTGTAAAATGCTGTAACACCGAACCATCCTTGCGAGCCCATGGATAAGGGAGGCAGGAGTGGCATATGTGAGTCAAGGACCCCACGCAGCAAACACATACACAAGACAACCATGAAGGGCACAGTTGGAACAGACAGTGGATGCCTTCAAAAGCCACAAAGCACCGCACCGTCACATGAAAGCACAATAGACTAACAATTTTAAACTAACTCAGCTATTAACTAATTACACTAACTATGGAAAACCTACATTACCTATTTAAACTAACTATCAAACAGAAACTTAACTAACTAAACTAAAAGAAAAATCAAAAATGGACACATACGACCAGGGGGGAAGGGGAGGCACCCAGGAGGGGGGAGGTACAGGGTGCTGCTCAACATCCACATGCGATGATGCTGAGCCAAAAACAAAATCCTCCATGGGCTCAACGCCTGCACAGCACGACCTATGTGGGAGATAGATGGTCGTCCGAGTCTGGCTCATCCTGGAAAGGAGGATGTGTCACAGTAGCCTGGCCACGCCTAGCCGCAGCTTGCCCCTCGTCGGCAGCAAGTCTGCCGGACGGGTGAGCCTGGTTCTGTGTGGCGATGTGACTTAGGTCTGCATGCAGAACCTCACGTGATACACGTGCTTCCTCTTGCAAGGTAGCACGTGTAACACGGAGTTCCTCCTGCAAGGCCTGGCTGGACAACCGCTGCACCTCCCGGCAAGCCTGTAGCTCAGCCGAGATGGTACGCTCAAGCTGTGCAAACCTCTCCTCTGCCTGCTGCCTCTGGGACATCATAAGGACACCCAGAGTGGATCTGAGGGAAGCATACTCCTCCCTCAGGGCATCCATGTGCGCCTCTGCGTGAGCAGCAATTGCTTGACGCAGAGACGACATTTCAGCCTGGCGTGCCCTGTCTGAGGCCGCCATGCCCAGCATGAGCGAGCGGGCTGTGGACCGTGCCGCCTGCTGCTGGAGAAGCACCTGCCTAGCAGGGGGGAGCACAGATCGGGCCACACGCTCCATGCTCTCAGCGATGTTCTCCATTGCTGCCCCCTGCCGTTCGGAATTGGCAGTCATGTCTTGCTCCCACTCAGTATACAGCGGTTGCGCGCGGCGACCGCGTTGCCGGGCTTGACCCCTGCGGGACCCAAGGACCGGGGGTCCTCGCTGTGTTGGCACGGCCTGCGGCTGCACGACTACATGCCCCCGTCGACGTGATGTCCCAGGCACATCAGTGACTGGTGTGGAGGGTGACCCTGCGTCCCGATCCACCACGGGCGGAGGAACCAAGACTGTCTGATCCCTCAGTGCAGGTGTCGCAGACAGAGGAGTGTACACTTCAGAATCACTCACCCCTGACACGTGGACTTGATGCTCATCCAACTCAACATGGACGTCAGAGTCGTCATCAAGGCTGGACTCATAGGCAGCCAGAGACAAGATGGACTGCAGCACTAGTGCCGGGTTGATGTGGTGTTACCAACCCTGTGTCTGGCATGACAACACCATCCTCCGCCTCCAATGCGTCATCACCTGAAAAATAGAGAGAAAAAGGTCAATACACATGTCAGAAGCACACGACACACACACCGACAGCAAAGGCATCCGGCAGACATGTGACACACAACATATGACCTGGCATGCATGCTGGGTCTACTTTGAATAGCTTCTGTGATCAGACCTGTTGAAAGGTGGCCGTTTCCATGGAAGTGGGTCTATGCAGTGCAGAAAATGTGTACGCCACTCACTACCTACATGTACAAGCACTACATGGTGTGGGCCAGGAAATGTGAAGGCAGTGCAATGTCAAATTCAGACATCACGTGCATTGTGCATTCAATGTGTACCATGTCTAGAAGCCAAGCACCCCTCCACCCCAGTACCAATGCAGGGATGCCTAGCATGGTATCAAAAGGCTGACCATACACCTGTGTATTGACAGGCGGTGTTGACTGGCATCAACAGCTTAATGTGATTCAAATTACAACACTGCAAATGATGCTGGGACAGTGGGCAGGACACATGATGGAAACTCCGGAGGCCGCCCACGTGTGAAGAAGACACAAGAGTTGGACAGAGTCATTGGCCATTGAACAGGCTGAGGCCTGTGAGCCACACAGATTGTCAGGGCCTAAACATGTGTGCAACGCAGGACTGAGCCACAGTTGACATGGGGAGGCCGATGAGATGGCAGGCAATGTATGTAAGGACTCATATTACAGTGATCATCCAGTCAAGGACACATAGGGGCATGCGTGCAATGCACATGGAGCATGAATGGGCACTCATGTCCCTGCGGGACATCTGACCCATTCACAGTACAAGTGAGATACCCTGCATCGAGTACTAAGGCTGTACCACACGGCATATGTCTGGCAGTTTCTACGCTGGAAGTTAGCATCTACACAGGACACATGAACAAGAAACTACACATTGGCAAGATTGGAGCAGACCAGTGCAAAGGTGGAACTGGAGTGCAGAGTGGCGGAGGAGGGGCAAGGGAGCATGCCCACATGGAGTCCAGCATGCAGGCAGAGGAGACATGCATGACGGTAGCATTGCAATTCTTACACATCAGAACCATGTACACGTCACATGTAGCAGCAATCATGCACAACACATCCCACAAGTGAAACACACACGTCCTCAACAAACACGCATCAACACTCACTGGACTGGGCATCAAAGTCCAGCATCTCTCCCACTCCTTCGACCAATTCAGGTGGTATGAACTCCGCAACGAGAGCCTCATGTGGAGTGAGTTCTTCCTCCTCTGGTGCAGGCCCACCGCCAGTCACCAGAGTCAAGTTGTAATTTGAGGCACGCTTGGCCTTAGTGCTGCGCTTGATGTCATTCCAACGCTTTTTGCACTCCTGCGCTGTGCGCACCTCATGGCCGAATGAACTGACATGTTCCGCAACATGCTTCCAGTGGGTGTCACGTTGGGCAGCGTAGTCTGACTATTGGCACCCACTAGCATGTCACGGCTGTGGCCCCGCACGTAGTCCACGAGGAAGTCCAGTTCCTGCTTACAGAAAGGCTTCTTCCTCGACGTGCAGGAGGTCGTGGCTGTGTGTGGGGTCCCAGCCTGTGCTGCAGGTGCAACCTTCCTCCTCTTGGACTGTGGCGCAGACCCTGGCTGGCTAATGCCACCTGACCAGTATGGCCAGTGGGTTCGGTGGATTGAGCCAAGGGAGTGGCAGGTGGAGGGATGACCAAAGGCCTGACTTGTGTCAGTGGCAGCTGGGTGCCCACTAATGGACCCTGCACAGCAACATCAGCTGTGGCAGAGTCATTGACCGCAACGGTCCTGGTTGGCAGACTCACAACCGGGGTGCTGATGGGTGCATCTGCCCCTGCACTTGCCAACACCCGGCTGTTCGGGGCAGCAGATGACATGACTGCCCCAGGGACACGTGTCTTGGTCTGAGCAGCCCGGCCTGCCCCTATGGTTTCCCCCGTGGCCTGTTGGAGATCTACCAAGGGCTCTTCAAGTGCCAACGCAGCCTGCGCTGGCAGACCCTGAGCCTGGGTGGCGGTGTCCACAGCTGCACCTGCAGCTACCACTGCCTTTGGGCCCGTGGCAGTCGATGGAACGGACTGCCGGGTCATATGGGTGCCAGTGCCAGATGCAGGAGCTGCATCCCCCGGAACCACAGGGGGTGGTGGCATGGCTGCACTGACACATGGCACAACATTGTGCTCAAGTTGCGTACCCCTGCCTCTTCCCCCTCTGTGGCTGCCCTGGACACCCTGGAGTCCCCCTACTCCCTGGTCACCACGGCCACGTCCCCGACCACGCCAGCCACGAGCAGTACGCCCAGCTGAGGCGCCCCTCACCTTTGGTGGCCTCCCAACCATGGCACAGATGTAGTAGTGCTGGCACAGATGGAGTGGTGCCAATGGGAGGTGTACACCACAATTGACCTGGGCAATTGGGGTGAAGGGGGTGGGAAGCAAGATGTTAACAGCCCCCCTGCACCTGCAAGGCTGTATGTGACCCCGGTGATTTGGTGACGGGTCACGCAACGCTCAGGCACCCCAAAACTGCAGTAAAACCGTGCACGCAACCCTGCAGCCTACGTGCGTGGATTCAACCTCCCGCAGTACGTGGTGGCACCCAGTAACACGAATAACGCGTACGCGTGGGACACGCAGGCTACTATGACATCGAAAATGGGTGCGATACACAGGGGCACCCGCAGTGGGAAAAAGAGCATGTGCGACTCACCATCTGACTAGCGCGATGCAGAAAAACACGCATAGCCAATACCCCCGCCAAAAGAAGAGATACGTCCTTGATAGCTGTGAAGTTGTGAAGGCGCGCTAATCAACAGGAAGCAGCAACACACGTCGGTCTCCACGAAAGGCACGTACAGCGAACTGCTGGGCCCGCTCACCTTTAATCCGTGCTGAGGGAAACGCACGTGCGTGTCACGTCACTTACGCGCATGGGCCCTTTCCTCGTATTACATGCGGACGTGCAGTTTTTCACACGCGCTTACGCGCATGGGCCCTTTCCTTGTATTACACGCGGACGTGCAGTTTTCCACGCACGCTTACGCGCATGGGCCCTCTCCTCGTATTACACGCGGACGTGCAGTTTTCCACGCGCGCTTACGCGCATGGGCCCTTTCCTCGTATTACACACGGACGTACAGTTTTTCACGCGCACTGTACGCGTCACGTCACAGGGGCGCTTGCGCTTGAGGGGCCTTCTGTCCAATGAAAATGCGTATGCGTGCAGACGCGATTACGCGCTAAGGGCCTTTCCTCGAATTACACGCTGACGTGCAGATTTTTCACGTGCCAAATCACTCCGTATCAAGCTGGCCACGCGTAAGCACATGGAAGACCACGCTCCTGCCCAGAAGGCCGAACTACTGCCCCCCAGAGCCCCGAGCACGCTCCCACCTGCCATCTGCTGCTGCCTGACTGCCTGCTGCCCACATGCCCTGCCATTTGCTGCCTGCACATCAGCCAGGGGTGCTGTTGCTGTGACCACCCCTGCTGGAACCGAAGACTCCCGACTGGGATTCCATCGCTCCTCAGCCCAGCCCCAGGACCCAGTTGCCCACCCACTCCTGCCTCTGGGGTTGTCATGTCGGGGCAAACACCATCTGGGACCACTGACAACCCCCGGCCAGAGAGGCAGAGGGGCACCAGCTTCAGTGCCACCGAAGTTGGTGTCCTGGTGGAGCAAGTCCTGGGGCAGTATGATGCCCTCTTCGGAAGTTCCCGCGCCGACAAGGAAGGATGGACTCGGACCTGGACTGACATCGTGTCTGCCATCAACGCGGAGGGGGTGGCAGTCCGCGACTTACAACATGTCAAGAAGCGCTGGGAGGACTTCAGGTCCAGGACCCTGAACAAGGCCCGGCGCCTCTTGAAGGCAGCGGATGCCAAGGGGCGCCGAGGCCACTTGTCGGAAGAACAGATGAGGGTCCTGGAACGCATATCCCCAGCGCTCCACGTCCAGGTCCTTGAGAAGCAGACCCGTCTGGAGTCGAGCGGTGAGTGTACATGCATCCTGATTGTGAGCAGTGCGTGTGGTGATTATTCAGTAGTGTGCAGGTTGCACATCTGTTTGTATGGGTTCGAGTATGGGTGGGGGTGTACAGGGCCGTGGGGCTGACACATGCGAGGGCTGGAATGTGTGAGACATGGATGGTGCTTGTGTGTGTAGGCTTGCATGCCAAATGCAGTTGTGTGGGCACACATGTTTGGATGAATGTGTATGTAAGTAGACATGTCTGTGATGTCACGCATGTATGTTGTTTTTGGCTGCATGTATCAGCACTGTGTACATGTGCATGTGTGTGTATTTGACAAGGGTGCAACAGTGATGCAACATGGATGCATGTGACAGCGGTATGTGGAAGCCTGATTGGCAGATGTGACATGGATGCCCGTCTGAACACTGCGACACTTGGCAGAGGTGTACACATGCATGCAAGTGTGGTGGTGTGTGTACATGTGTGGTGCACTTCCTGTGTTGCATGTGATGTCTGGCTCACCTTTGGCTGCTCATGCTGTTGTATGTGTATGGATGGTGGTGGCAGTTGCGATATGGCTGTGGTATGGCTCATGTGTGCAAGTTGTAATGACATGTGTGTTGGGGATTGTGATGACATGTCTGAGGTTTGCCAATGCCACTCATGTACAACTGTCATGTGTGTATGTGTCCATTGTACAGTGCCCTGATGCCTGTGTTTTGTTTCTCCCTGTCTGCAGCGTCAACTGATGAAGAGGGCGGAGAAGGTGCTGTGGAGCACAGCGGCGGGGATCCCACCGCCAGCCGGAGACGCAAGGCCCGGCTCCCCTCCCATGTTGTGATCTCGTCGGGGAGTGAGGAGTCCGGTGCCGCGTCCCAGGCCGCAGCTGCCTGGGGAAGGTCCAAGAGGCAGAGGTTGGAGTTGGACTCCTCGGCAGCAGAAGGGGCAGCTGGGACCCCACAGTGCCCAACAGGGGAAGATGGCACGGAGTCATCCAGGTTGGTGGGGGGTTTGGTGGAGGAGGAGGCCATGCAAGCACCAGAGACGGGGTCTGGAGGTGGGGATCCCACTGGTGCTAGTGGTGCAGTGCAGGACCAGGGACAGGAGGCAGCACAGGCCGCCGCGGAGGTGCCTGTGTGCAATCCTGTCCCTGATCCTGTCCCTGCATCATCTTGCACCAGCAGGGATGCCTACGTCCAGACCCGTTTTCAGGCAGGGGATGAGCTCACGTCAACTGGCCTTCCTCTGCCTGTGGACGTGGCTATCCAGGTCCGGGTTGAGCCTGTCCTGGCTGGTGTGGCGTTGCGTCAACGGGCCATGCGAGGTGACCTGCAGTCTTTTCATGAAGAGACTGCACGTCATCTCGAATGGCTCATTGACCACGTCAGCCTGCTGGGACAGGTCACCCAGGCCGGATTCCTCCGTCTGATGGGGCTTGCTACGACCCCCTCCTCAACTGGACCCCCTACGCGCCATTCGTCCTCTGTGCCATCTTCCCACCCATCAGTCACCTGGGTGCCCTGTGGAGCTGCCTCTGACGGTGCGTCCAGGCTGGTGGAGGAGGCATCCCTGCCACAGTCGGGAGTCGGACGTCCAGCAGGGGTGGCCACATCTACGACTGCACCCCAGCCGGCGGAGGATGTGCAGGCAGCAGGAGGCAGTGCACGGGCAGAGGCACAGCAGCAGCAGCAACGTGGTGGGAGCCATGAAGGCTCGGGGCCTTCAACATCGGAGGAGCAGGCATCGGCCGGAGGGCAGGAGGACCCAGGACAGAGAGTGTCTTCCGTGTGGCAGCGGTTGGGCCACGCCATAGATGGGGAGCGGCAGCGGGCGGAAGAGGCACGGCTCACAATGGTCAGGGCGGAGAACTCCATGCGGAGGGCCCTGAGGCGGGCCGAGTGCCTTGAGGCAATCCGCAGGGGTTTAGAGGTGGAGACGTCGACGGCCCTGCGGACCCTCGGGGCCATGGAGGAGGACCGCCTCCGGGATATTGAGGAGGAGTTCGATGATGCCCTGGCCCGGGACATCCACAAGTGAGCCGTGAAACTAGCCCGCTGCCCTTGTACATAGTTATGTAGGTAGTGTTAGGTTTCATTTTTGTTTTGATTTTATTTGGACCTTTCGGACATTGGACACATTTTTGTATGTAGTTTATTTTAATAGTTAGTGTAGTTAGATAGGTTTCCTTTATTTTGTTGGGATAATGGACCCTGGCTTGTTCCCATGTACATAGTTCACAGTTGGATTGTATTTTTTTTTCACTTTTTAACCATGGAGCAATGGCTTTCTTTTTTATTTCCCATTGGATTTTGTTTTGTGGACATTGACTTTGGACAACATTACTTTGGAATTTTATTTTTGGTTTTGCTTTTTTTCACGGACATGCTTCTTTTAATTTTTGTACATTCACATTTCTGTTTCTTCATTTTTTATTCTATTTATGTTTCCTTTAATACATATTTTTTTTGGTGAACTTCAATGTGTGGTATCTCATTGGTTTCATGCATTTCATGATATGTGTTTTGAGATTCACTGACACCCATTGGGTGTATGTGAGGGAAATGTGTTTGTTTCGGAACTTGCAATTGGTGTTCTGTGATGTAATTGCAAATTATGAATGGGTGGATGCAATACTCGGGTGGGTGTTTTGCATTTGGAGGCTGACCATAGGGACCAGGGATCTAGATTGTGATGACATGTTGGCTGGGGAACATGAGTTGCACATGGGTGGGGCCCTGCTGGCAGGTGCTCCACAGTGCTGGGGGGTGGGGGTGGTGGGGAACATGAGTTGGACATGGGTGGGGGCCTGCTGGCAGGTGCCCCACAGTGCTGGGGGGTGGGGGTGGTGGGGAACATGAGTTGGACATGGGTGGGGGCCTGCTGGCAGGTGCCCCACAGTGCTGGGGGGTGGGGGTGGTGGGGAACATGAGTTGGACATGGGTGGGGGCCTGCTGGCAGGTGCCCCACAGTGCTGGGGGGTGGGGGTGCTGGGAGACATGGGTGGGGGCCTGGTGGAGGCTGCCCCTGGTGGCTGGGGGGTGTGGGTGCTGGGAGACATGGGTGGGGGCCTGGTGGAGGCTGCCCCTGGTGGCTGGGGGATGGGGGTGCTGGGAGACATGGGTGGGGGCCTGGTGGAGGCTGCCCCTGGTGTCTGGGGGGGTGGGGTGGTGTGAGACATGGGTGGGGGCCTGGTGGTGGGTGCCCCTGGTGGCTGGGGGGTGGGGGTGCTGGGAGACATGGGTGGGGGCCTGCTGGCAGGTGCCCCACAGTGCTGGGGGGTGGGGTGGTGGGGAACATGAGTTGGACATGGGTGGGGGCCTGCTGGCAGGTGCCCCACAGTGCTGGGGGTGGGGGTGGTGGGGAACATGGTTGGACATGGGTGGGGGCCTGCTGGCAGGTGCCCCATAGTGCTGGGGGGTGGGGGTGGTGGGGAACATGAGTTGGACATGGGTAGGGGCCTGCTGGCAGGTGCCCCACAGTGCTGGGGGGTGGGGGTGGTGGGGAACATGAGTTGGACATGGGTGGGGGCCTGGTGGAGGGTGCCCCTGGTGGCTGGGGGGTGGGGGTGCTGGGAGACATGGGTGGGAGCCTGGTGGTGGGTGCCCCTGCACTGCTGGGGGGTGGGGGGGTGGTTTAACATGAGTTGGACATGGGTGGGGGCCTGCTGGCAGGTGCCCCACAGTGCTGGGGGGTGGGGGTGGTGGGGAACATGAGTTGGACATGGGTGGGGGCCTGCTGGCAGGTGCCCCACAGTGCTGGGGGGTTGGGGTGGTGGGAGACATGGGTGGGGGCCTGGTGGAGGCTGCCCCTGCACTGCTGGGGGGTAGGGGGGCTGGGTGATATGGGTGGGGGCCTGGTGGTGGGTGCCCCACAGTGCTGGGGGGGTGGGGGGTGTGGGAGACATGGGTGGGGGCCTGGTGTAGGCTGACCCTGGTGGCTGGGGGTGCTGGGAGACATGGGTGGGGGCCTGGTGGAGGCTGCCCCTGGTGGCTGGGGGGTGTGGGTGCTGGGAGACATGGGTGGGGGCCGGGTGGAGGCTGCCCCTGGTGGCTGGGGGATGGGGGTGCTGGGAGACATGGGTGGGGGCCTGGTGGAGGCTGCCCCTGGTGTCTGGGGGGGTGGGGTGGTGTGAGACATGGGTGGGAGCCTGGTGGTGGGTGCCCCTGGTGGCTGGGGGGTGGGGGTGCTGGGAGACATGGGTGGGGGCCTGGTGGTGGGTGCCCCTGCACTGCTGGGGGGTGGGGGTGGTGGGGAACATGAGTTGGACATGGGTGGGGGCCTGCTGGCAGGTGCCCCACAGTGCTGGGGGGTGGGGGTGGTGGGGAACATGAGTTGGACATGGGTGGGGGCCTGCTGGCAGGTGCCCCACAGTGCTGGGGGGTGGGGGTGGTGGGGAACATGAGTTGGACATGGGTGGGGGCCTGCTGGCAGGTGCCCCACAGTGCTGGGGGGTGGGGGTGGTCGGAGACATGGGTGGGGGCCTGGTGGAGGCTGCCCCTGAACTGCTGGGGGGTGGGGGTGGTGGGAGACATGGGTGGGGCCTGCTGGCAGGTGCCCCACAGTGCTGGGGGGTGTGGGTGGTGGGGAACATGAGTTGGACATGGGTGGGGGCCTGCTGGCAGGTGCCCCACAGTGCTGGGGGGTGGGGGTGGTGGGGAACATGGTTGGACATGGGTGGGGGCCTGCTGGCAGGTGCCCCACAGTGCTGGGGGGTGGGGGTGGTGGGGAACATGAGTTGGACATGGGTAGGGGCCTGCTGGCAGGTGCCCCACAGTGCTGGGGGGTGGGGGTGGTGGGGAACATGAGTTGGACATGGGAGGGGGCCTGGTGGAGGGTGCCCCTGGTGGCTGGGGGGTGGGGGTGCTGGGAGACATGGGTGGGGGCCTGGTGGTGGGTGCCCCTGCACTGCTGGGGGGTGGAGGGGTGGTTTAACATGAGTTGGACATGGGTGGGGGCCTGCTGGCAGGTGCCCCACAGTGCTGGGGGGTGGGGGTGGTGGGGAACATGAGTTGGACATGGGTGGGGGCCTGCTGGCAGGTGCCCCACAGTGCTGGGGGGTTGGGGTGGTGGGAGACATGGGTGGGGGCCTGGTGGAGGCTGCCCCTGCACTGCTGGGGGGTAGGGGGGCTGGGTGATATGGGTGGGGGCCTGGTGGTGGGTGCCCCACAGTGCTGGGGGGTGGGGGGTGTGGGAGACATGGGTGGGGGCCTGGTGTAGGCTGACCCTGGTGGCTGGGGGTGCTGGGAGACATGGGTGGGGGCCTGGTGGAGGCTGCCCCTGGTGACTGGGGGGTGGGGGTGGTGGGAGACATGGGCGGGGGCCTGGTGGAGGCTGCCCCTGGTGGCTGGGGGGTGGGTGTGGTGTGAGACATGGGTGGGGGCCTGGTGGAGGCTGCCCCTGCATTGCTGGGGGGTGGGGGTGGTGGGAGACATGGGTGGGGGCCTGGTGGTGGGTGCCCCTGCCCTGCTGGGGGGTGGGGGTGGTGGGAGACATGGGTGGGGGCCTGGTGGAGGGTGCCCAACAGTGCTGGGGGGTGGGGGTGGTGGGAGACATGGGTGGGGGCCTGGTGGAGGCTGCCCCTGGTGACTGGGGGGTTGGGGGTGGTGGGAGACATGGGTGGGGGCCCGGTGGAGGCTGCCCCTGGTGGCTGGGGGGTGGGGGTGCTGGGAGACATGGGTGGGGGCCTGGTGGTGGGTGCCCCACAGTGCTGGGGGGGTGGGGGTGGTGGGAGACATGGGTGAGGGCCTGGTGGAGGCTGCCCCTGGTGGCTGGGGGTGGTGGGAGACATGGGTGGGGGCCTGGTGGAGGCTGCCCCTGCCCTGCTGGGGGGTGGGGGTGGTGGGAGACATGGGTGGGGGCCTGGTGGTGGGTGCCCCTGCACTGCTGGGGGGTGGGGGTGGTGGGAGACATGGGTGGGGGCCTGGTGGAGGGTGCCCCACAGTGCTGGGGGGTGGGGGTGCTGGGAGACATGGGTGGGGGCCTGGTGGAGGCTGCCCCTGGTGACTGGGGGGGTGGGGGTGGTGGGAAACATGGGTGGGGGCCTGGTGGTGGGTGCCCCTGGTGGCTGGGGGGTGAGGGTGCTGGGAGACATGGGTGGGGGCCTGGTGGTGGGTGCCCCACAGTGCTGGGGGGTGGGGGTGGTGGGGAACATGAGTTGGACATGGGTGGGGGCCTGCTGGCAGGTGCCCCACAGTGCTGGGGGGTGGTGGAGAACATGAGTTGGACATGGGAGGGGGCCTGCTGGCAGGTGCCCCACAGTGCTGGGGGGTGGGGGTGGTGGGGAACATGAGTTGGACATGGGTGGGGGCCTGCTGGCAGGTGCCCCACAATGCTGGGGGGTGGGGGTGGTGGGGAACATGAGTTGGACATGGGTGGGGGCCTGCTGGCAGGTGCCCCACAGTGCTGGGGGGTGGGGGTGGTGGGAGACATGAGTTGGACATGGGTGGGGGCCTGGTGGAGGCTGCCCCTGCACTGCTGGGGGGTGTGGGTGTTGGGAGACATGGGTGGTGGCCTGGTGGTGGGTGCCCCTGGTGGCTGGGGGGTGAGGGTGGTGGGAGACATGGGTGGGGGCCTGGTGGTGGGTGCCCCTGCACTGCTGGGGGGTGGGGGTGCTGGGAGACATGGGTGGGGGCCTGGTGGTGGGTGCCCCTGGTGACTGGGGGGTGGGGGTGGTGGGAGACATGGGTGGGGGCCTGGTGGTGGGTGCCCCTGCACTGCTGGGGGGTGGGGGTGCTGGGAGACATCGGTGGGGGCCTGGTGGAGGATGCCCCTGGTGACTGGGGGTGCAGGGGGACATGCGTTGGTGGGCAGTAGTGCAAGTTGACATGTGGGTTGGCTGGGGGTCATGGCCATAGTGGATGGTGTGCCTGCAGGACATGTGCAGGGTAGGCCCCTGTGGTGTGAGCCACTTGCAGGGGCCGTGGAGGGTGTAGAGGGAACACCTGGGAGGACCCACATGTGCAATTCACGTGTGGTGCTCCCCGCGCACCCCTGTAATACATGTACCCTGATGGAATCGTGTGTGGAACTTCCCGCGCACCCCTGAAATGCGCGTACCCTGCTCGCACGGGCCCAATCGCGTGTGGAACTTCCCGCGCACCCCTGGAATACATGTACCCTGATGGAATCGCGTGTGGAACTGCCAGCGCACCCCTGGAATACACGTACCCTGCTGATGTCGCGTGTGAAACTTCCCCCGCACCACGGAATACACGTACCCTGATGAGATTGCGTGTGGAACTTCCCGCGCACCCCTGAAATACACGTGCCCTGCTAATGTCGCGTGTGAAACTTCCCCCGCACCCCAAAATAGACGTACCATGATGAAATCGCGTGTGGAATTTCCCGCGCATCCCTGAAATACACGTACCCTGCTGAAATCGCGTGTGGCACTTCCCGCTCACCCCTGAGATATGCGTACACCCAATTGCGTGTGGAAATTCCCGCGCACCCCTGAAATACACGTACCATGCTGAAATCGGATGTGGCGCTTCCTGCGCACCCTTGAGATACGCGTACCTTGCTCGCACGGGCCCAATCGCGTGTGGAAATTCCCGCGCACCCCTGAAATACACGTACCCTGAAATCGCGTGTGGCACTTCCCGCGCACCCCTGAGATACGCGTACCCTGCGGAAATCGCGTGTGGAACTTCCCGCGTACCCTGCTCGCACGGGGCCAATCGCGTGAGGTACTTCCCGCGCACCCCAGTGATACATGTAGCCCGCTTGACGTGCTGGTACAGGGTTAGCGCAGCCCTTTGCGCTGGATTGGGTATATTGATGGCTTTTCCCTGCGCGAGAGGCGTTCTTGGGGGCGTAACTGGCGCTGCTGCAGGGTCGCTGCGCCACTGTGCGCCACGGCTGGTTTTGGTGGCTGGAATCCATGAATACGCTGTGCGCGGAAATGGATTTTAGCGCACGCGGCTGGCGCAGGGATTCGCACGTGCACACTGTGCGCCAGCCGCGTGCGCCACTTGTGCGCTGAATTCTATGATTTATCCCCCATGTGTCAGTATGAAGATAAAGAAGACTTAACTATACTACAATCAAAGCTAAACAATGAGCAACGTAGCATTTTTCAAGAAGTAACAAAAGAAATTGCACATGGTGTACAACATGAAAACAAGAATGCACCTGTCAAAATTACAAACCTATACTATTGTATGTCAGTGGTGAAGCTGGTTCTGGCAAAACATTCCTAATCAACATCATCAGTAAGTTCCTTCAACAATTGACAAACAACAAACTGTCAGCTGTTGTCACTGCCCCCACAGGTTTAGCTGCCTACAACATAGGTGGTGTCACTTTACACCGATTACTACTCCTGACAGTAGAACACCAAAACAAATTAGATTATTACAAACTTTCTGCAGAAGCTGCAATGGAACTACGCAGAGTATTGAAACAAATGAAAATGCTACTAATAGATGAAGTGAGCATGGTGTCCAACCTAATGTTGGCTTTGATTCACCTCAGAGTACAAGAAGTACTCAAAACAAACTAAGTACAGCTCTTTGCAGGAAAACACATTATTGTTTTCGGAGATCTTCTTCAATTGACACCAGTAAAAGGTGAGCCTATTTTTAAAACATTAGGACACAAACTCTGCCGTAAAAAAGTTGGCAGCATAGGAAATGTCAACCTTTGGCAACATTTCCAATACAGAGAATTAACAGAAAACATGCACCAATCTGCAGATCTCACTTATGCCAACATCTTAAAAAGTATCAGAGTTGGTATACTTTCTAAAGAAGCAGAAGCAATATTGAAAACCCGGCACATTCATGCACTTTATGGTGATAATGCATGTGCTACAGATGTTGTGGAACAATTAGCCCACAAAAATGTCAATTGTATGGCCCTAATGCCAACTATTGCAAGCTGTTTCAAATTCAATGAAATAATGTTAAGTAACGAAAAATGCAACCAATAATGGAAATTAGCGCCACAGACAAACTAGATGTACATGGAATGACACTACCCATGTGTGACCAAGCCACAACAAGACTACATAGTTTAGAAAAATCAATCTCAAACACAGCAGGCTTGGAAAAGATATTAAAATCATCCTTAAATTGCAGAGTAATGCTGAAACGTAACCTTGACGTAGACCAAGGACTAGTTAATGGAGCACTGAGTACAGTTGTTGGCTCTTCAAACATACCCACGTGACAACAAAATTCAGTTTGTCAATATTCTCTTTGACAAACTTTCAGAAGTAAAAAGAATAGGACGCTCAACAGCTCGATTCCTTCTCTTCAAAGACATGTATGTACGCAGAGAACAATTTTCTCTAACTCTTGAATACGCAGTCACCATTCATAAATCACAAGGTCTTACCCTAGACAAAGCAATGATAGACATTGGTAACACAGTCTTTAAAGAAGGCATGAGATATGTAGCACTATCACGCTTACGTACACTTGACGGTCTATTTCTAATCAACTTTGATGCAAGTAAAATAAACGCTGATATTCCTTGCATTTTAGAATACAATAGACTTCGTTCACTATACACTCCCCATCTAAACACATATTCTGTTCCACAAAAAGTAAAACATTATAAAAGAAAAATAAATCAAACAGAAAAGCAACAGAATGTCACTTCAAATCCTCCAAAGAGAGTAAAAGAAAGTAATACTTCATCAAGTGCCACAAGCAAAAAAGAATCAATTAGGGAAAGTAAACCGGGTACTTCTTCAAAGAAGGAAGACAAACTCCAAAAAAAGCAGTCAGATACAGAACTACCTGGTCCATTTAAACTCTCAAATATAGTTGGTGTAAGTTGCTACGCAAATGTAGCAATGAATATTCTATTTCAATTACCACCAATTGTTGAGAACATTTACTTACACAGACCCATTGTTTTTGCAAATGTTAGTACTTCACAGAAACGCAGCAGACAATCCTGACAACACGTATAGTGTTTATGGAATAAGACAACAATTGGACTACTGTGCTGGAATGGTGAAATTCACTATAAACTCACAGGAAGATCCACAAGAATTTCTAATGTACTTACTATTAGTACTGGAAAACAAAAACATACCTATAAATGAAATCTTCCAGATTTCATACATGTGGAAACAATGTGACACAAGAACAAATCCCCAATGAACGCTTTGTGTATATATCAATACCTAATTGTGAATCCGTTCCATTTCAGCAACTTGTACAAAATGCAAACCACGGTAGATTATGTTCGACCTGCAATTCAGATAATCGCTCCACGTTAGTAATACAAACACATAGTAAATACGTAATACTAATGCTTCTACGTTACAATGCAGATGGTACCAAAAAGAACTGCAAGCTGACTGGATTCACACATGGTCAAATATCACTTGGTAGGAAAACCTTCACAACAATAGGTATAATCTACCACGCAGGAGCCACAACCAACTCAGGGCACCACACTGCATATATAAAAAAGAAATGTGGATGGTTTGAATGTAATGATAGTACCGTTACTCTAAAGCAGAGATTACCAGCAAATCTTACAAATGCTTATTTAATGTTCTTAAAACCAAAATTTGATAACTAAACTGTACTTAAACCTTAAGTACACTTGTAGTAAAAAAAATATAAACTGTCACAATATTCCAAAAGCTAACTGCCCAAAGATGCTACAACAACTAATCAGATAAATTAATACCACTCAAATAGAGCAAAAAATAGACAGTTAGAATACGCCAATTGGTATCTAACTGTCCCAAACTTTACAAATATCAAAATAAGAGCAAAAAATAGACAGTTAGAATACGCCAATTGGTATCTAACTGTCCCAAAATTTAGAAATATCCAAATAGATAAAGCAATATCATGAAATTATATCACAAAATAAACAGTTAGAATATGCCTACTGGTATCTAACTGCTCCAAAATTTTACAATATCCAAACAAATACCTAATATCTTACTGCTCCCAAAAACTGGCACAATCCAATGTATAAAGCATTAGCCAGAAACAACAAGTAAACACTGAAAACAAACAAACAAATAAACTGTGCCATAACAGAAAAAGGTTTTTTTTAAATCCAACATGGATTTTTTTTCTCCCACAGACCCAATGATTTTAGCAACAAACACAGAAACTGAGCAAATTGGACAGTACTCTGGTTTGTCATCTACTAAATACGAGGGTCAAAAAAAAGAAAAAATTGTGATTGTACAATGTAATAAGTCTTTATAAAATACTAATACTAACATGCTATTTTCTTTTATCACAGAAATGAACAAGAAAAACATGGACTCCCATTACTAAACCAAATAGTAAGTATAACATGATAAATACAACCATCGCAGCATATCACACCCATACTGGCTTATAACATTGTTTCTTATAAATTTCTTTTTGACCCAAAGTTATAAGCCATTATGAGTGTGATATGCTGCGGTGCTTGTGACCAGGGCATAGACTCTTGGGTTCATGGCATATGAGTGTGATATGCTGCGGTGGTTGTGGCCAGGGCATAGAGTCTTGGGTGCATGGCCAAATGGCCATGCACCCAACATTCTATACCCTGGCCACAACCACTGCAGCATATCACACCCATAGATTCAAGCATTTCAACCATTTTAATGTCCGCAGACACAAGGAAGTTCCTAGAACACATTCAACTTGCCAGAGGACGATACGGCCAGCGTCATCAGGACACCCCCATTTTCTTTATGTACGAACATTTCAGGACACCGCGAGTGTTCTTAGAACACTTTCAGCTTGACAACGAACAATACAGACAACGTCTTCAGGATACCCCCTGCGAACATTCCAGGACCCCACACGTCTTCTTAGAACACCTTCAACTTGACACCGAATCCATTCTGTTTATTTACGAACATTTCAGAACAGCCGTGTTGTCCGCAGACAAATCGAAAACAACAAAAGCATCTAGCACATAAAAAAAATACAACATTGCACCTATCTCATACTCCCCCACCCTCCCCAAACACTCTTACACACCAACACACTCCACTAAATACAATTTTTAAACCAAGTTTCATCTCGCTGTCCGCGGTCGTCCGCGAATGCAAGATGGCGGGTGCCACCAAAATTCTGACACGTTCCACGCCCCACGCCGTCCAATCAGCGAACACGGCGGGTGTCCGCGGACATCGCGCAAGCCGCTCGGCCAATCAGGGCACTGTCCGCGGAGCGAACAGGGAAGTCCGTCCGCGAAGCGAACGGAGATATCACTAATTTTTTTGCCTTACATTTTGGTCATTTAAAAAAAAACTACTGGACGGATTTACACCAAATTTGCAAAAGCACTCTTTTGGGACCAAGCCCCCGCTCCTGCCGCAAATTCAGTGTAAATCCATCCAGTGGTTTGGGCTGTAGGCGTGCACAAAGTTTTTTCCCATTATGTCTATGGGAAAAAACAAAAGTTTTGGGACCCCCCTATAACTTTGCCCCCCCTGGACCAAACCTCTCCAAACTTTGCAAAAGAATTCAGAGTGGGCCATATACTTTTATTGCAAAGTTTAGTGAGGATTCGTTCAGAGGGAGCGAAGTTATAAGCCACCTAAAAAATGCTCTTCCTATGGAAACACCAACTTAACCATAACTACATGGATAATATATACATATATATATATGGAGTGAGGGTGTTCGGGAATAAAACTAAAATTAAAGTGGATGGGAGGTTTCGGGGGGAACCCCCCCAAAAATTAAATAAAAAACGATGGAATTTTCACGGAGATAATACCTGTGAAATTCCATCGTGTGATGAAATGACATGGAACCATATGTGTTTACCTTCCCTAAATGAGAAAACGTTGTCCTATTTATCCTCTTTCTAGTGTAAATACACTGAGGGGATTTTACAGGATAATCTTGAAGGGCAGAAAATGCTAACGAATGACAATACCCCATAAAGCCTGCTTGGACTGAAGGTTCATCTTGAATGGAAATGGGGTCTACTGCTTCTTACCCAAGGACATCCCTCTTCCATTCGCCAAGTCTCCTCTACCCAGTTGATCCTCCCTCGAATATCCACCCTCAGAGTCGGGATCCAAAAGCGATGGCCCTTCCCTGGCCACCTGAGCATAGGATCTCGTGGAAAAGGAAGGATGGGAGCGCTCAGGTTCCTCACACCTGGCAAGAGAGTACACCAGGGGTTGAAAAGGAACGGTGAATGGAAACAGGAAGGGCCATATCCCTGTTGTACTAATAGAGATACAAAGTATCAAGTTGAATATTTAAAGGAACTATATGCTTAAAAGATACTCAAGGGGGACTCGCACCCCTTAGAGTAAACTTGAAATGTGATAAAGTGACATTAAAACTACCAAGAGTAATCTAGGGGAAGGGTAAAACTTCTCTTGTGGAACTTTTATTCCTTTTTTCTGCACCCTGGAACTTTACGTTTAGAACTTTGAAAGAATTCTACAAGCTCTAACAGAAATCCCTTGCTCTTTTCTTTAACATCCTGACACAGACATCCCTTCGTTTTGTTGAGGCCGGGGAAGCCCTCTTAGGATTAGGGATAGGATTCCTCGCAATACTTTTATTATTTTCTTGAGAATACGCCTATAACCAACCCTCAGTCTTAGTCGTGATCCCTTACAGCACACAGCCCAGAGAAAAATGTTTTTTCAGACCACTCATTCATGTCCTGCAATTTCTTCCTTGCAGATAAGGATCAAAAGGAGCGCTCTGGGTCATGGCAAGTCGCCTTCCCTCTGCATTGCCCTCTGCTTTCAACTTGTGTGTAAATGACACTAATGGAAAGATAAAAGATGTCATGTTTACAAGATTTCAATGCATAAAAAGGCCCAGTACAGCACTTACTTGGGGGCATGATAGTGGCACCTTTTTTTAACGAACATATCCCTTTTTTAACTGACATTATTGCAATTTCTAGCCCTTTGATCTCTGATTCATACCCAGAGTGCCACCACATACATCTTCTGCATTTTAGGTGTTTTCCCTTAATTAAAGTATATAACCGTAACTGGATATTGTTTTATTTTAGAGTCTTTGGTCTATTTTTGGTTGGTAACGTGAGGCTGAGTAGTCTGTTTAGCGACTTTTTGTCAAAAAATGTATCAAACCAATATTAATAAAGTTTTAGAGACCGTTATTCTGCTTGCATATGCTAAGGTAATACCCTTTAAGTATTTGCTAATAAACCCATTATATAAAATCTAACAGTTTCAAAACATAGCCATTAACTGCTCATTTATTAATTCATTAAAATTGTAACAAAAAGAAATCTGTCCCATTAGCTCTAAAATATATATTTGAGTATTTATTAAATTACGTGATTTGCAGTTTGGCTGCCATCGTTAAGGCTGTATTTTACATTGCCTTGTCTTGCTGCTTGCTTGGCCCTCCTGGTTGATTATAAGGCAGGTTTATACTGTTTGATAGCTTGGCTTTCAGCAAACTGTCTCCAAATACTGTGCTCAACAAGTGCCTGTTTTTGTAAAGAAATGTGAATTGGGCATTCTATGGGCAAGCCAGGTACTTCTGGCTGGTACGTGTTTATTTAAATGGGACGACGTCCTTTCATCGTCTGCCTTTTCATTCCCAGGCTATCGAATTTTTTAAGGGGGGGTGTGAAAGGGCAGATAAGGGTTTGGGCGGGTGGGCAATGGCAAAACATAAGTGTGGGAGCGGGGTTTGGTGGGGTAACACCCCCCAAAAAAAGAAAGGAAAAAACGATGAGAACATTCGATGGAATGTGCAGGTTAAAACGCCTGGTGATGAAAAGGCAGGCGATGAAATGACATGGAACCTATTTAAATAACCCTTCCAAGTGTCCATTACTTGCTCAGTTAAGTGAAGGGTCAGAAAAGTGAGGCAGACAACTTTGCGAGGGTTTTTCAAAATATGCCATTTTATTAAACTCAAAAAGGGTTTGATAAATGTCTCACTATCCCTAGCCTGGCGAGGACTTTGCTGTCTAAAATAAACTAAAGGAAACACTCTATCAAAAGGATTCCATCTCTCACATTTGTACATACAATAAACTCAATAAGATAACATACTACAGTTGGGACACAACAAAGGTCAACAGTTATAGGTAATTGTTTCTCCTTGTAACCTGGGTGAGTCTCCCCTCCCCATATTCAATCAGGATTTCAAGCAACAGTTCAAAATAATAAGGAAATACCATCTTACAACAGAGTTCCAGTATAATTCTAGTAAGTCTCTCAATTGGACTTGACCAACAGTTCAGAATGTTCTACTGGCCTTTTATCTGTCCACTTGTAGTAGAGTTCCACACAACTGTTTCTCAGAAAATAAATGTACTTCCACAGGTTTTTAGTATCAACAAAAATACTTCTGTCAGGTTAACTTTGCAACAGTGCATAAAATCATTGCATCTGCAATGTTACTTTGTCAGGATGATTCCGCAACTATTTATCATTAACTTTCGTGGCCTTGCCACTTCTTCTTTATCACTTTTAACAATACTTCAAAGACTTCTGCCTGGCCCACTCACCTTAAGAATCCTTGTGTCCTGGTGTAGGCACCTGCCAGGGCTAGTAAAGCTTTCAACACTACTAAAAGTAGTTCTGTGACACAGTTCTACTTTACACAACTTCTAACGTCTTTTAACTCCTCACAATATTAGTTCTGACTTTGTACAGAAGGCATGGTATAAACAGTAGACACAGACACAATGGATGCAAGTTTTGAAAACCTTTATTTTGTAGTTTACTGGGGTTGGTGAAAGTACTAACTGGCCCTAACTCTAAAATGGGAGTAATATCAACCATAAAATAAACAACGAACAAGTCCAAGTCAGTTTTGTCAACATTAAAATGCCTATATTCAGAAAACCTAACCTTGTCCTCCTTCTCAAGTGACAAATGTGTAAAGGGAATACAAAAAGGAAAAATAGTGTCTTAAAAGAAATGTCAGAATGGTTTGGGTAACAACTCCCTTGTCAGAAGCACAGGATCTCGAGAGTTTCCTTAAAAGGATAGGTAGATGGCACAGTTCTTTCAGTCCTGCTCACTCTGGGTTGCTGGTACAATACAAAAGTTCAGTCTTCGGCTTCAAGCTTTTGACAGTCTAATCAATTATTTAGGCGTAATCCGCCTTATCTCAAATACACAGTTCTTCTCTTGGCCTTTACTTTGCCACTATTCAACACAGGATTCCCTTTGCTGGGTTCGAGCCTGCCTCTCTTTTCACATTCAGCTCTTTACTTCATCACAGTTCAGAACAGGCTTCACTCCCCCAGGCTCGAACCTGTCTTTCTCTTTGTGGGGGTTCACTTCCCCACGTTCTGTCCTCCACACTTAATTTCACTCTACCACGGTTTAGCACAGGCTTCCCTCCGCTGGGCTGAAGCCTGTCTTTCTCTCTTACTGTTGAATACTTGCGAAACTGCAAGGATTTTTACATAGACCTCTGCATGACTACTTCAACCTCCTTTTAAGCCATTTGACAATCAACAATCTTCACAATACCAATGCTCCTTGGTACTTGTTGTTTTCTTATTCTCTTACCTTGTGCCCTCTTGGCATCTTTCAAAGTTCACATGCAACACCAATACTTCTTGGTACTTGTAGTTTTACTTTTGCCCTTGTGGCATCTTTCAAAATTCATGTCCTCTTTTTACTTTTTCCCTCTTGGCGGTTTTTAAAGCTCCTATCGATTGCTTTTCACTCAATTAATCGATTTTCACTCAATTAATGGTTCGGGATAGCAGTTACATTCTTGCCTTCATTTCCTGCTTTCCATTACTCAAAACATTTCACAGAGACTTTCGAAAGGTGTGAATCCGCTTCGCAGGACCACTCTGTTACTTTGTATCTTTTTCTCTGCATTCAATTATTGTTCTCTTCACTACGCGTTTTATCGGCACACGTGTAACCTTCAACTCTGGTCACATGATATGATAAGTCATTTATAAAGCGCCTGTACACAAGTGTTTCTAGGCGCGACACGACAAGGGAGGGAAGACAGAGAGAAGGCAAGACAAACTATCTTACTAGACCTTGTGCCATTCAGCTCGTGCAAGTGCAAGAATTAGAAGTGCAAGGGAAAAGGGAGGGGGACAGGTCAAGGGAGAGGGGAGGGGAAAACAGGGCAGCAATGCTCTGAGTAAGTGCAGCCAGGGCAGCGCGGCTCTGGGTAGTGCAAGGAGAACATGCCTCTTTTGCCCTTTACACAAACCAAGCTTTTGTTTGCCTTCGATAACTCACCAGTCATGTTAACTAGTCTCCTATCAATGCTTTTCCCATAGCATTCAAGGCTGTTACCAAGGCCTCTTCTGCTCCTCCCCAACTCAGTCAATCGCCTGGGAGGTTTCTCTTTTCTGCTCACTTGTTTTCGGTCCTGGAATGCTTACAGCTTTCCAAAAGGATGGAATTCTCGCCTGGCTCTCTTGTTCTCTGCAGCAACCGATCAGCCCCTTGACCTTCCAACTTCCATAGACTGATTCACATCAACCCGAAAGAGCTGTCCTTCTCGCACCCAGCCTCGCACAATGTGCCTGTGCACGCCATCTGTTATCTTGCCAGGGACTGTTAACAAGTGGCAGGGGTATGTAATTCGGTTTAGGTGCCTGTCTCTGCCTGATCTCATTAGAGGGATAGAGCCATTGCAAGTCTGTAGAGGTAATCCTTCTGGCCTCATTCCTCCTCTTCCTCGGCTCAGTATTGGTGTCAATGCAATGTGGGGAGGAATTATGGGAGTTTGGTGTTTCCCATAAAATAAGCAGGGATAGGGGTTAGTTGGGTTAATGAAAAAGGGGGGTACCATGTCTCACCATCAGGTGATTCACTGCCACTCCCCAAAGACCCCCTACCCAGGTGATCCTCCCTTGCTTTTCCACCCCCAAGGTTGGGATCCAAAAGCTATGGCCAACTGAGTACGGGATCCCCAGGGACTAGGCTGTGAGACACCCTCTGGTTTTTCACAACTTCTTCTTTGGGAAAACCTTGAGACACATTGATGATGTTTGTTCCACACTTTTGATTGCCACACCTTTTGACAGAAGGACAGCATTCCTGCCACTTTTATTTTCCCCTTCTTGCATTAACCAAGATCTGCCAATAGTATTCTCACTTCTGCTATTTGGCTTAGGCAATGCCTATGTAGGTCAATTTCCCCTATTGCTTCTTTCTTTCTCTGACAATAGGGTCTATACACATCTTTCTTCTTAATTGGCTCCTATTGGCTTTGGCAATGTTGGTTCTTTTTACCAGTACATGTCTTTGCTCTCTTTTGGCTTTGGCACTGGTTGTTTATAGTTGTTTCTAGCAATATTGCCCCCTTGTGCTGCTGGCAATTATTCTGACCTTTTAAAACCACAATGATGTTCTACTGGTCTGCTTTCCAGTTCGTATATTGCCACTTTCACCCCTTCATGCCCGCTTGGTATGCAAAATAATTATTCTTTTGTTTCACATCAATTCGGCATACATAATGCTAATGTTTCTGCCACTTTGCTTTGTTTTTATTAATTTGATATTCAAAATACCCGGGCCGGGCCAACGGGCGGTTATGGAGCACTCCCGAGTCACAATACACAAGTGAACTCACCGGGATTAGATGTGCGCGTCCGTTCGCCTCGCTGCCTTCGAGTTGACTGCTTCTTCTGCTCCGGGCGACGTAGAAAGCTGCATTGATTGGTTCCCGTAGCCCGCGCTGATTAAGATAGGTGCGTTCCGTACTCCAAAGGCTCTCTGATGCTCACCTGCCACCTGCGCCTGTGTACTCGGCGGCAGGGGGGGGGCCATCTCAACTTCACGCTTCCTGCTGCACTACCTCTGCAACCTCAATATTCAGGGGTAAGCTTTTACAACTAATGCTTCCCGCTGACCGACCTTTGCAGCCACGATCTTCAGGGGGAAAACTTTTACCAATAACACTTCCTGCTGTACAATCTCTGCAATCGGGTCTCTTAAGGAAAAGACCCTTTCAGAACCGGTATTCGTACTGCAAACAACAGTGGGTCCCTCGTCTCCATTCTCCTTCACCTGCAACTTCTACTGCAATATGGAGTCACTGCAACCACTCCACCTCCCACTGCTACTCTTCTCTATGGCCTGCACCTTAGGGGGCCTTTTATGCCTCCCAGTCTGCCTCAGGTGTGGGTCAGTAACCCAATGAACTTGAAACTTGCAATCCTGGGCCTCTGCATCCCTCTGCTACATCCCAGTACTTTTGGCATTGTGGAACTTGTGTTCAATTCACTCTTATTACTGGGAATAGGTTTACAAAATTCCTCTTTACTCTTAATTACCTTTTCTAAAGAATTGTTATAAGGATCTAATGGAGGCTTTTGCTTTGTGTTTTCAGAATCCAAGCTGTCAAGATTTAAAGATTCACTTTTAACCTTCTTCTGTTTGTCATAGGAGTTTTCACCTTTATGCATGGGCATAATTTTGGAAGGGGGGATTTTTAGTCCCACCATCAATACAATTAGCTTTGGGAATAAAAGGCTTTTTCTAGCAACAGCCCAGTACAGATTCCAGTATTACTAACACTTCCTACTCGAAGGAAGAGAAATAGAGCGTCCCTCCCAACAGAGTCTTCCTATTCCCTTGGGGCCCTTCTCCCAGGTGATCCTCCTGGCTAATACCACCCCCAGGGTCGGCATCAAGTACCGGCTGCTTTCCCCTAGCCACCTGTGTAGGTAGGGATTTTGGGAGGACTCTGCAGGAATCATCACAGAGCAGTCTTGGATTTTAGAGTAGCTGGTAGTATTCTGTAACTCTAGGCTTGAAGCCAGTTGCTTTCAATGCTACTGATGGAGCATTACTGTTTGTACACTTTTCTCTTATCCAAAGGTAGATTAGAGTTCAACACTATTAAGTCATCCCCTTTTTCAGTATCCGGGCATAAGTGGAGGATACACCAGGCTTTTGGCCTGAGAGTGATCGGAAAGGCCCAGGAACAGTATTATGAGGTGTCTGTAAAGATGCAATAGGTGTGCTAAGTTATCAGGCTATCACAGCCAAGGCATTGTTCTAGAAGTTGGTTTACCCTCGCAGTTTTTACTGTTGATTGTGGACGATATCCAGAAGATAGACATTGTTCTATGTGTAGATTCTTGAACAGGTGTTTGCAAAATTGGGAGATATACTGGGGTGTTCTATCGAATCAATAGAGTAAAGCAGCCTGTGTAGACGATAGATTTCCTTAACAAACAAGCAATTTTTAGTGCAGTCGGTACTTTAGCCAAAATGTGGCATCATTGTGAAACAGTCAATGGCAATCTCGATAGTGGTCATATTCCATGAAGGTGGAACATTTACAATGAAATTCAGGTGGTATGGACTGGTCAAGTAATTCCTTGTGTTTCCTAGATGGGGTATTGGTCACTACTTTCTGTGTTCTGGGCAGGTAGGTTGGAAATGGTCAAATTGCGCAAATAAATAGGCCCATCTAGCTTGACTTGCTGTAAGGTCCTTTCTTGGGAAGCAGCCTTTAGCGCAATTGGTTCCCTCTCCAAGTCTGAATAGTTCTTCTTGCTGGGGAGGAGGGTCTTCAAATGGCACACAATGGGTGATCCATGCCGTCGTCTTGCTTCTGTAACAAAACCTCACTGATGGCAACTTCAGAAGCATCGCTTCGACCACAGAGGGTCACTAAGAATCAGGTTGGCATAGAATTTGACACTGTGTGAAATCTCTCTTGAGTCTTTGGAAGGCATTCCTGCTGCCTGCGACCATTTAAACCTCTCCCACCCCTTTTAGCAAATATGTGATTGGTTAGACCTGCTTTCAGAAGTTAGCAATGAACTTTCTATAAAGGTTTGCAAGGCAGAGATATTGTTGGCCCTGTCAGATAGGGTCCTGGTCAAGTAGAGTGGCAGCCGGACTAGAGGACCTCTGGAGATGCAAAGTCTGTGGACCGGAAACACCTGCTACTGGGACAAGGAGGACAGGAGGAGGCCAGGAGAGGGGAGTACAGAATAGCTGGAAGGCAGGATAAGGGGGCGAATGGCAAGGAGGACCAAGAGAAAAAGGTGCCAGAAAACTCGAAACAGGATACACAGCGGACACAGAGTCTACCACTACTTTAACGCTGAACGGCGTAGCAACCACCCAGCGCTGTAACCGGGAATCATATAACCATATTCCCACTAATATCATTCTCCTTCAGAAAATCTGATTCTCATCTCGTTAACTTGCTCCTATTAATGCATGTAATTTTGTAAAGCACAATGCTCTGCTTACTCCTATTGCCCTTATGTACAGAATTTCTTGTAAAGGCACCTGTCCTTTTACATCAAAAAACCACACACCCAGAATCACACATCTTCAAACCTCCCCCGATATAACATCGTGCACTGTACAGACATCAGGTCTATTAGTATTTTCAATGTTTTTTTTAATGCTCATCCTGCACTACACCTTTTAATACATTTATATTACCCAAACTTGACGTTGGGCTGCCTCCAGATAATTGATTCACTTCTGAACTTTAGACAGTTTGATTTACCTGTGTTATAAGGAAATATCTCTTTAGATTTTGTAGTAATTTTACAATACATTTTTGCCACTGGATTATTTGCTCACTGGGTGAAAATAGGTTGCATTCAAATATATGAAATTATGGAATGTGTTTGCTCCACGACCATATTTAATACAACAATCAACAATTAGCTAGATATTCTTAGAAGAAGAGGGTCTTCTGGGCCTTTCTGAAGTGTAGGATGGCGAGGACAACCTTATAGGTGTTCATCGGTTTAAGGGCCAGAGTTCATAACAGGAAAACGCATATTTTCTGTGTTTTCCACTATTGGAGTTCTTTGTTTCCAGACTGCCGATGTTTTGGCTCATGCTGGTGTGCTAGCCTGTAGTGATGGTGAGATTCTCCACCAAGTACAGTGGTGTTTTGGGCGTGACTGACTTGTAGGCTATTTTGAACACAATGCATGCATGCTTGAAGGGATAGCCAGTGCATGGGGTTGATGTTGTCAAACTTTATTAATCCTTTGAGGTGTGCTGCAGAATCAAGGATGGCTTTCGGAGGGGCCAAGGTGGTATCTGGGATTCCGACGAGTATGCTGTTGCCACCGTCCGGTTTGGAGATGGACAAAGGTTCTGAAACTCAGGGACGGAAATGGGAGTCTGGAGGAGCGAAACTGGTGCCACGGAGTTTGGGTCCTCTTGCAATGTGTCTTTTGAGTAAGAGGTGTGGCGGGCTGGAAGAAGGAGTCACATACATTAAGGACATGTTACTTCTCTTTAATGAAATTATATGTAAAAGGCCTATCTCTCCCTATTAATAAAGGAATCATCCTACCCATCTAAATCAACTAAGGTGCTTGTCAGGAAGTCCAAATGTAACTGTCCTCAGTCCTAATTCTACATGACACTACCACTAATGTGAATAACTAAAAAAGGGGGCCAAAAGAATGTCTCTCTTCTCTCGTGGTTATCTTCTTGCCTTCCTTCCAGCTGCTTTCACTTCCAATCAATATCTTATATCCTGCGTTATTGTTACTCAAATGTCTCTCTTTAGAATATGTGCTTCCTTCAGTTCTCTTCCCTAATGGTTTATTGAGACTTCCTTCATGAGCTTGTGTAGCTCCTCCCATATACTTATAGGTTTTGTAGTATCTTTGTGCCAACTATGGTTTCTTGATACTGGATTGTCCATCTTCTGATACTGTTCGCTCAACAGTCCCTTTTCATAACACTTCTCACACTGGTTTGTGATAGGCTTTCTCCTCTCCTTAAGGGTCTGTACCTGGGGGCTTCTTGATTACACTTTTTTGAAGTTTCCCATACCAGCGTTATTCCTCATACAATGTATTGACTTCATATAACTCAAATCTTTCTTATTTAATGTTTGACGTTCATGTGCATAGACAAAGTTTCTCTCTTTCTCATATGTTGCCCCTGAAGCCTCCCACCTTTCCTGTTCTTACGCTACCTCATACCAGCTACAGTCGGGCTTTCCGTTCCCCTATTCCTCTTCTATGTATCTAGTCTCGTTGGCATCTCGTTCTCAGCTCCGCAGCAGCAGGATGTGGTCTACGGACACGATCAGCAGGGAGCTCGGAGTACTCCCTCTTCGGGCAGTCTCGGTGTCATCCACCACAATGCCACCACCTGGTGTGCGACTTTGTTTCCTGTTCAGGCAATGGCGCACCGGCATCTCAATCTGATGTTTATTGCCTCTCAGAAAGTCCCAGGCTCTGCGACTTTGCTCTGTTCTGCCTCTCCAAAACATAATGAAGTCAGGGGGCTTTCACTGCTTACCATGTTATCTCTACTTCCAAGAGTTTCTCATCCCAGTAATGTGCACGTCTCTTTTTAAAGAGAATGTTCCTTTTTCTTTGTATGCCTGGTTTGTTCCCACTTTGCTGGAAGCCAAATAGAAGGATAACAACAGTCTTCATAGCTGGCTGTCCAATAGGCAGATATGTTATTGGATCTAGGGGTTTCCTCATCGGAACAGGAGTCCTTGTCCCCTTTCGGGGAGTCACTCCCATTGAGGTCCCACTTGCCCATACACCTAGGGAGAATCTTGCGGAGCAGGCTCACCTTCCTATCTTCAAAGGGGGTAGCTCCCCCTGGGGGAGAAGGGACAAATACCTGCGATTCATCAGAGGTCACAGTTGATACTAAAGTCAAGAGATTTTGCACTTGCTAAGAGCTGAGTTGGGATCCATTCAGGTTCACGTCAGTCAGCCAATTGTAGACTTCGGCATGCTAGCTCTGATTTCCTACGAAAATTTATTTGGATTTTATGGGGTTGCGTTTCAGTTCAGGTAGGCAAATTGATGGATGTCTTTATACAATTTATCTTTAGGTAAAGTGGTGTGCTGTGTATTGTTTTATCATGTCAGTTTTGATGCACAGCTCCCACAGCGGTTACAGGTAGAGTTGGAAGATGACGGAAAACAGGGTTGTGCCTTTTAAAACTCTGCAGGTTACTGGGCGGTACTGGGATCTGACGGGGCCCATCTGGATATGTTGGTCTGCTGGCGATGTACGAGGTGAACTATTGCATGACTGTTCCATAGAAGCAAATGCACAGGATGAGTATGTTGTTGAGGGCTTCTTGACCCACAGTATTGAAGGCAGTAGAGAGGTTGAGAATGACAAGAAAGTAAGGGTCCCTCTTTATCCAGGATGTGCAGAGTGATATTGATAACTTGAATGCCAGTCTCTGTACTGCATTATGGTTGGAAACTAGATTTGTAGTCCTGTAGGAGATTCTGTTCAGTGATCCTTTCATGCAACTGTATTGTGACTGTCTTCTCAATCAATTTTCCCAGAAAGGGTAGATGTGTGATTGGGACGATAGTAGGCCAGGTCATCTGAGTCAAGCAGCTGTTTCTTCAGCAGGAGAAGGATCTACCTACTTTTCTGGGAAAGATGCATTGCTGTCTCTGAGGCATGGTGTAAGTGTTTCAGCTTTGATGACCTTTACAATGGAGGGGGGAGAAGGTTGTATTTTTAGTTGGTGGGTTGAGGGCTGCAACAGTGTTGGTTAGGTCATCTGGAGTCATTTTCTGGAATTCGGTCCATCTTGATATGTTGCAGGTTGGTATGCTTGGGTGTCTGTGGTGTGTTTGGAGCTGTCAGTGTGTTGCCTTAATTTAGCTGTAGATGGTGTTGCGTTAGTCAGTGGATGGGGGTATTTTGGGGTCTGGCAGAGGGTTGATACAGTGCTTCGCGGTTTGGAAGTTTGCTCTGCTCTTTTTGGACTTTTTAGCAATGGTTGTTGTTTGGTAATTTTCTTTGCCTGTGGTGATGAGTGTGCTGCTTGGAGGGCTCTTGATGTGTTGAGGCAGGGTTCGAAATTAAGATTTAATGAGCAGGAGCTAAAACCATCTCCTGGCTGTCAGGGATAACCCAGTAGGCAGAAGCTACTGCTGGGGGTCCGGGAGTGAGTGCATCACAAATCTAAGTGCTACAGGAGAGGCAGACATTCATTTCTTGCCCATTATGTATGATTCTTTTCTTGTAAATGTGTCTTAGATGTGCCCTGATACTTCGTTACCAAAACTCAAAGTTAATGTCACATATGTATGTTTTTAAGGCATGAAATGGGCTGGGAAGCCAAACGTAGCTTCTGTTTACTGTTTGTCTCAAGCTAACCAGGCTTTCCTGGACTCCAAGCAGGAGCTAAATAGCTCCCAGCAATTTTGAACCCTGGAAGGCCTTCTAGTTGGTGGGATTTTCTCTTGAACTTGTATCTTCTGTGGTTGGTGAGTTTGCTGTTAAGTTCCTCTATGTACTTAGGTGTGGAGGGTCTATGTTGATTTGAAAGTTTCAGTGGTACAATGATGCCGGTGGTCGCAGGGTGTGGTTGAGTGAACTGAGCTGTATGTTCACATTGCCTAATGGATCTTGTTAGGAAAGATTTCATTTTATGTGTAATTTTCCATCGAGTTGTACACCCCCAAACTTTTTGCTGCTGTTTAGACACCAAGACAAGGGCATGTCAGTTTATGGGGAAACTGACATGCCCTTAAAAGAGTCAGTACTGGGAGACTTTGTTTCCCTTAGTCCTTTTCTAATGTTGCAACTTTTGTGCAACACGTAACAAGTACACAATGTACCTTACAGTACAGTGTACTTCGGTCTTATAGTCATTTGCAATGACCCTAGATACTTTTGATGGACTTTTTGTGAGATGTGCAGATGTGTCATGGACAGGCATGTGGCAGCTATCTTTTCGCATTATTTGTAACCCTTTCCTGCCTTGTTACCCGCGTTAACCGTGTTTGGCATAAATAGGTGGCCTGGCTCCAAAATGGCCATGCCATGAGGTTCTTTGTCCTGGCCTTGGGCCATCTTGCCCCTTTGCCTTCCCCAGGTTGAGCCAACCCAGGCCAGTTCTTATTTGGACATGCAATTTCCCACAAAACGCCAAGCTTTCGTGGGCTTCTGCATGCCTTGTGTGTGTGCCTCCAGGATGTGAGCTGGGGTGTCTGTCCCCAATACACATCTTGGGTGCCAGAGAGACTGGAGTGCCATGAATGACTGGGACCACCGTGGTCCGTGATTGGTCCACGTATGGAGTGTGTGTTTGTGAGAAGATCTCCCGTTGCGTCCTCTCCATTTTGGCGCAAAGGGAACTTTGGATAGGAAGAGGCCGAAAACACCCATACCATGTCGATCTCAGGAGTTCTCACTGAACGAAGGATAGGAGCCAAGTATCCTGAAACTAAGAAGCCGAGTCGAGGAGCCGTTGGTGAACCGCTGGAAGGTTTGGCACCCTGAGCCAGCTGTTGTCTCGTGGGACCCCTCTGTATCTGGTTGTCCTAGAAGGTCTGTGAAGACGCTTTGACCCATTAGAATAGTGGGACCAACCAAACTATTCTCGGCACCTTCAAAAAAACCTGCAAGTGAGCCTTCTCGGAAGTGTCCCTGGGCCAACCAGTGGGCTGACCAGCTTATGCAGGACCTTTGCTCTGTCTCTGCCGTCATTTCGAGGAGGCCCTCGAATCCTGGTATACTGCTAGCCCTGTGTCTGCGGCACTCTCGCACCGAATTTTGTACACTTGGCATTCCCAGGTCTGAAGTGAGACGAGTGCGCCAGGACTGGACCATATGCGGTTACCGTGTTGCCCTGCCGTGGCACCGACCTCTGCAAGTTCTCTGCATTTGTGACTCTCTTGTCCCTGAAGCCTGCTGCAGTGAAACTAGGGCGATTCATCCACCCAGAGCGGAGAAATCGCCACTGTCCCGTTTGGGAATCCTCACTGTATCTTTGGAACTGAAAGCTGCAGAGCCGTCATATGCCGCAGTAGAACCCGCAACTGAAGTGGACTCGACTGGTGAAGTTTGATCCAGAGTGTGCCTGGGGCCGGTGAGTAACCCTAACCTTGACAGGTGGCCCCTACCACCTCCATCCATTATTACGCACGAGTGGCCCCTGGGGGTCCCTCTCCTTTCCACTGCTAGTGCGAACTAGCGACTCCATCCCACACTCTGGAACTGCCTCTGCCTTTAAGTGGAAGTCCTCCCTGAATAGTGGGAACTTATTCTTCATCGCCTCATCCACCTTGCTGAGCTGCTACAGACCCCTGAAGAGACCCTGTTTTGCCCATTGGAACAACCGCATGCACTTGCACTACATGTACTATTGAGCATAAGGCTCCTCTCTTCTTAGGGTTTGGACTGCCTCATAGTTAGGTGTGTTGTCGATGTCGAAGGGGTCTAAAGACTATCTGCACTGCCTGTTTTCTCACCATCTAGGTTGTGGACATTTTTCATGCATTTAACCCTTTAGACCCCAATGGTCTTGTATATATCTTGTATTGATTGTTTTGTGTTGGTCTACTTAGCATTTCTGTGATTCTTTTGCTATGGTCTGAGTGGTATCAGGTAATCATTTCGCCGGGAAAATGTCGTGGCGATATTATTTGGGTGACCATATATATGGGGACAGGGGCAAAAAAAAATATTTAAAAAAAAAAGAAAAAAAAAAGTTTGGGGGTTGCGGGGGTGTCCCTTTGTCACTCAGACGGTTCCATGCAATAATGTTGCCACAAAAAACTGCAATTTTTTGCCGATATTTTTGCATGACGAGATTTTTGTGGCGACATTATTACATGGAACCGTCTGAGTGACAAAGGCCTTGTAATAAATGTGTTTATATTTTTGATATAACACCTGTCTGGGAGTGTCCTTGCTCTGTGTGCTCATTGAGGTCTTTCTGTCACCCTCACCCTTCCTGAGACTTAGTCTTGACAGCCTCCCAAAGCTACCTTGATTGGTCTGGCTTGTCCAGAGGTTACCCTATTCCAAGAAACTAGGCTGGCCTTCTGAAAATCTGCCCACCAGGTCAGAGTTCAGAAATCCGTCTTAACAGCTCTGATGAGGAATTCAAGATGATCTTTCCTTTTAGTGCATATGTGAGGAAGTTCTTGACAGAACGGTGGGGTGGTTACTTTGAGTTGGCCCAAAGGGGAGGACGTGTGCGGTGTAACAGGATTGGTATGCTCAGTGGTCTGTCCATTCCAGTGGTGGTGGGGAGTCATACAATAGTTGTAGAGATTGTGAACTCCAGGTCATCTATATTGTCTTTCTGTTGGGTTGGTGATGAGTTGCTTGATGTCCATGGTGTCAAACTGTTTAAACAGAGTCTCTCTGGTTTTCTTGGTGGCGTATGTACCGGCAGTTGGAGGTCTCGGAAGAGAAGAACAAGTTACTTACCAACTATAACGTTCTTTCGACTGGATGTTCCTCCCACGTATTCCTCATCTTGTGATAATTCGTTATCTCCAGCTTCGCTGCTTCGGAAAAAGAATTTCTCAGCAGAGGGTGTTGTGCTCGAGGTCGTGGCGTCGATTGTCCCTCGACAGACTCCGTACCGTGTCGACGGTAGTACTAATTTCAGTTTTCGTGGACAGAATTCAGAACTGCCTTGGCAAATAAACCCTCATTAGAGGAGGCAGAATCCAAACAATAATGTTTAACAAAAGTATGCATTGTTTTCCAGGTTGCAGCTGCCCAAATGTCTGCTGCCGGGACTCCCCGCTTTAGAGTCGCAGAAGTAGCCATTCCCCTTGTAGAATGGGCACGAAGCCCATCTGGTGGTTCTTTTCCTGCTAATCTGTAGCATTCAACTATGGCTAATATGATCCAGCGGGAAATTGTCTGTTTTGTTACAGATAAGTCTAATTTATGGCCAGTATAACCCACAAATAGTTGGTCATCTTGTCTCAATTTAGCCATCCTTGAGATGTAAAAACTAAGAGCTCTCTTGGGATCTAGTCTGTGTAATCTCTCCTCTTCCTTGCCCAGATGAGGAGGAGGATAAAAAGTTGTTAGTACTATTTTTTGTGACAAATGGACGTCCGAGACTACGTTTGGCAAGAACGAAGGTTTAACTTTAAGGACTACCTTATCCTTATAAAAAATAGTATATGGTGGTTTGCATGAGAGAGCCTGAAGTTCGTTAACCCTGTGGGCTGATGATAGGGCCACAAGAAGGACAGTTTTTAAAGTTAAAAGCCTCAATGGACATGAATGCAGAGGCTCAAAAGGTTTGCAAATGGGGGGTGGGCGGAGAACATGGGGACCCCAAAAGTAGAACAAACGGTTATACTGGCCTTGTGACAATCCTTCCGTGCAAATGCATGACAAGGTGGTAAGTGCAGGGGTGGGGAGTTCTATGATTTCATCAAGAAAGGCCTTATTGGTTTGGGGTGGATAATTGGGGGCCCTCTGTCAGACTTTTCTTTACGGTCCATGTTTTGGATGTTGTTAACTGCGGCAATCTAGGATGCGTGGTAAAGTGGATACGGCCATGTATCTGTGATAAAGAGTGTGTCTAGGTTGTGCTTGGTGATGAGGTAGGCAATGTCTGCTGCATGTAGTAAGAGTATTGATGAACATCAGGTCGCATTTTGCTTTAGAGGTGGGGTGTGGGTAGTGATGGGAGGGATGGGCATGGGAGCAGGGGCAGATTGGGTATTTGACTGTGTGGGCGAGGATGAAGATGGGGAAACGGTGAGTGGGACGTGTTGCACATACTGCTGGATTATCTCTGATGCATGGATCAGATGTTCAGGTGCTTTGTCGGTCCCAACTGGATGAAAGAGGTATTGCCTCTTTCTTCATCTGCCCTGTGACAAGAGGATGGGAAAGAACGGTGGGACAGACACAAATTAGCTTACAAATATTAGCATTGATTAGCAAACGAATAATTAAGAGGTCATGTGACCTAGATCCACCTGCACCAACTCTAAATAAGGCCCAAATTCGATCCCGTTGTTTACCCTGTGCCCATTTGAACTGCCCATTGTGTGCCGCTCGAAGTGCCCAACTATTAGCATATCGTCTGCCAAACATGCACACCATTTCTTATAGCCTATACGCTACCAATATACTCTTTATAACTAGCCTCCTAATGTACTGTGACTGGCTCCCTAATGCCTAACCTGACTAAAATGGAAGTAATTTAATCAGCCTAACATAGGCCAACCCTACCATCTGACCACATCGAGCTCTCACGTAAGCAATCCTTGCAGCTTATATGACAGAAACCTTAGACTCTGCGCCAGACTAACCAAACTTTACGAACCACTCACAAGATCATTACCTCCGACAAACAAGAAAACAAACCTCCCTACCTGCGAGAAGTTCAATATTTCCAAACTTGTCACTCTCCCGCCTCACCTTTATGCCTTCTCTAAGCAGCAGTCTGTGCATAAACCTAAGATAGCTGATTGCACACCACTTACTTCTATCCATGCCACAGCTATATTGGAGGCACACCCTCTTGAAGAAGCCCTCATAAACGCTAGGTCCTAAGTTGCCCACACAACAGACATCTCTGACCTGATACTGGCAGATAGTTTGGACGTCCTTGCCATAACAGAATCTTGGCTACATGGCCTAAACGGGATTGAAACCGCTATCATCGACCTAAAAATACAGGTCGATGAGTTAAGAGACAAAGGCAAACGGGCCTCTTCCTACTGTTAGACCTCTCAGTCGCATTCAACCTGGTGGATCACAAGGTCCTATGCGGCCACCTGGACCTGACAGCCCACTTTTCTACAGAGGCTATCAGTTGGATAGAATCATTCTTGAGTGATAGAACCATGAGGGCCTTCTCCCCCTCGGCAGCGGCTGACCCTGCCCCTATCACGTGTGGGGTCCCCAGGGTTCTTGTGTTTCCTGTGTTTCCCCTACATTATACAATATATTCACCAAGCCCCTGTTCGAAGATCTGAACCTTCTGGGTATCACCTACATTAACTATGCAGGTGATACTCAGATTCTCCTCCCACTTTCTGGGGATTACGACAAGGACGTGGCACTGGTGAATAGAGTGTATCTCATCATCCAGACATGGATGGCCACTCACGGTCTATGCCTGAAGGATGACAAGACGGAGCTCATCATCCTGGCCACCCACCTCAAACTTAAGAAATTAGGCCAGGAATACTCTTCTTTCTCCATTGATGGGAACCTCCTTAAGGTGGGCAAGGAGGTAAAAACTCTCGGTTTCTACCTTGACTCAACCCTTTCCTTTGACAAACAAGTGAAATCAATGGCCTCCACCACTGCTTACACGTGCAAGCTTATCAGGACCGGCAAACCTTTCCTAACGAATGACAGTAGCATGATCCTGGCTACAGCTCTAACACTTTCTAGGCTAGATTACTGCAATGCTCTTTACATCGGCGCCAACAAAGCCATTATCCAGAGGATACAAATCCTGCATAATAATGCATTAAGAGCCGCAGTTTCTTGTTTTATTCTAATTCTGTTTTCCCCTTTTTCAATTTTTCTCTTTTCCTTCAAATTTGTGTTAACATTGTAAATATGTAAATTTGATAACTGTATTTACTAATCAATAACCTTTTGTATAAAAGCATTATTGAAAAGTTGACTTAGTCAGCCAATTCAATAATTAAACAAATTAAAAAATTAAGAGCCGCACAAGTTGTGAATAGAAGAGTACACATCTCTGCGACTAAACGCCAAAACAATTGTTTCTCGACTCATAATTAAATCCTTCTAAAAACAGCATCCCTTACCCACAAAGCACTAAATAATGCTGCCCCCAGCTATCTCGCAGATAGACTACACAGAAGAACATCCATCAAACCTATGAGAGCCAGCAACGCCAATTGCCTTACTGTACCAAGATTCAGACTAACCAAGGCTACAAGGCTAGCGGTAGCAGCTTTCCCGTGAAAGCACCAAACTTTGGACCTCCCTGCCACACCCCCTTAGAGAAGATCAACCTTACTTGAACTTTAGATGTAATTACATTAACCTACTCAAATCCACTGATCCCTAGGATTGATTGCTGCATTACCTATACCTAGGATGTATCTGTCATGATCTCTGCTTCCAAAAGGTCAGGGTTTTCCCAACTCCCTTGGAAGCAGATCTATAACCCAGGTTCCGAGTGCCAACCAGTCCCAATTGGGACCTTTTGGACCCAGTCCTGGCGCCAGGCACCAGGCTCATAAATATGCCCAGTCCCAGCGCTGGAAGCGCCGGGCTCATAATGCTTGGGTGGACTTACCTGCAGCAGACCATGCTGCTTACTTGCCTGCCAGTTGAGCCTCTGATCCTCTTCTGTTTGGAACTACTTTTCCTGTTGGGTGGGGCAGGAGCCACTCCCTAGATTCAGAACACTGGAACTCTTCTGGAAAGCAGGAACTCTTTTCTTACCTAGACGTGGCTGTGGAAGGAGACACCTAAGCACTACAGGAGGCTATTTAAACCACACCCGATGGATGAATCTTGCTTTGCGTTATTCTGCATCCTCTGCAGCAGAATGCTCATCGTGTCTTCTGCATCTGATCCTGGGCCTAAGGAAAAAGGCTTACCATCCTGAATCCAGTCTTCAGCAACACCTATAAAGACAAGAAAGAACAGGTTAGCATTACGGTCTTCAGTGACAGCTCTTCACTTACCTGGTCCATCGGCTGTCACCAACGCCTCGCGCTGCATTCCCGCATCTGAAAGACAAAACAAGGTGCGTTTAAAGACATTGGGGAACTTTAATACTCACGTGCCATTACTCCTTTCCACATCTAACCCAGTGGGTATTCCGGCACCCTGCAGCGGCTCCGAACTTGTACCTGCAAAATAAAAAGACAGTTAGAGCGCATCGTGAAGCAGGCAACAAGCGATTACTTACGTGCTTCCAGGCGCTTCTATTCATCACACGGGCTCCATCTTCAACTCACTTCAGCCCGTCATCCGCCATCGCCGGAACCCTGCAAATCAAGAGACATCATTACTAAAGACTTTAAAGACATTAGAATTACTCGAAACTTACCGTTCGTGCAGTAAACGACGGACAGCAGTCCTCTGAAGTCAAGAGGCCTGCTCCCCTTATCCAGTGAAGAAACTGGTTACGGCACCCTGCCCCGAGGCAGATGGAGAGCACAGCGTTCACTTACCTAAGGTGATAGCGTTAACCTTTGGGGTTCTACAGGAGAAGAGAAAGGGAAGAAGAGAGAGACATTCAATAACCCAGTTCCTTAATCCCATATTTTCTATCTGCAGACATCTTACCCTTCGAGTCAGACATACAGTGCACAGAGGTCCAGCCCAAAGAGCCAGCCGTGTGTTACACATCACCTTTGAAGATACGGTATACGCCCAGTCAAGACCGGCGCCTCTACGGGAATCAGGTGAGCGTTACAGAACGCAAAGCCTACCACAAAAACTCCCGTCCAGGCGCTATGGAAACCTCGGATACCGACCAGCTAGCCCAGTTACTTGGGGAACTAAGGGCAGAAGTGCATGCAGCCCGTCAGGAAACGAACGCTCTAAGAAGGGAACTGATTATTTCCAAGGAGCGAACAGATGATCTCGCTAGACAATTGCTACAGTCACAAGCCGGACAGACCCCGTTACCCGCATCTGGGGGAAATCTTCCTTCTACATCCTCTATGAATCCAGTGCAGATCAACCTACCTGGGAATGTACCTCTGGCTCCGCCTGAACGATTTTCTGGTGACCCAAAGAGGTTTGCAGTATTTATCAATCAGTGCCTGTTGCATTTCTTATGCCGGCCAGCAGCCTTTCCAACTGATCAAGCTAAAGTAGGTTTCGTGCTTTTGTACCTTAGTGGCAATGCGGCAGACTGGTCGATCCCTCTAGTAAATCAAGATGATCCGGTCCACCATGATTTTCAAGCTTTTCAGCTCAGTATGGAAAAACTGTTCGCAAGACATTCACAGGGGCAGGCCTTGGACAATGAGCTTCTTTCGTTGCGACAAGGTAATCGAGACCTTTTGGCTTATATTGCGTCTTTCAACAGACTGAAAACTCAATGGCCTGAGGACAAAAGGATTACGCTGTTTTATAGAGGTCTACGTGGAGAGCTCAAAGATGTGTTAGCCCAAGTAGTGAATCCCCCACAAGATTGTTCGGACTATATAGACTTAGTCGTTCAAGTAGATCACAGACTGCAGAACAGGAAGGCCGATCATTCCAAGTTTGATGCTCGAGTATTTTCCAAACCGCCAACTCCTTCCAAAGGAGTAGACTCCGGGGAACCCATGCAAATAGGGGGTCTGAAAGGTCCTCTAACACAAAAGGAGCGGGAAAGGAGAAAACAGTTGCAATTATGCCTCTATTGTGGAAACTCAGGGCACTTTCTTCGAGACTGTCCGGTGAAACCTGCCAAGAAGGCAGTAGGAGCTGCAGTTACCAAAGTTACAAACTCTGAGCAGGGAAACGACCTCGCCCGACAAGAATAGAGGTCCTCTTGCCGAGCGTGAAAACCAGTTCCGTGACCTCGCATTTCGTGATACCTATGGTCCTCATTAGCCCTGATAATCCGGATCGATTACATGCAATTGAAGCTTACGTCGACAGCGGTGCCATCGGCAATTATGTGGATCATGAAATGGTTTTGAGGATGAATCTAACTCTTTGTCCCAAGGCTGTAAAGGACGCCATTACTACGGTGGATGGTACGGAGATAGCCTCCGGGCCAGTAACGCATACCACTCAAGAGGTGACGCTAGTAAGTCAAGATGGACACCATGAGAAGATTGTGTTCGATGTGATCAAGGCCCCTCAGTTTCAGATTATTCTAGGAATACCTTGGTTAGAGAAACACAATCCTCTGATCGATTGGCGAGCAAGAACGGTCCAGTTTCCAGAATGTGTCTCTACTTGTCACCCTCCACCTGGTGTTGCACTGGCAGCAATTTCTTCAGAGACTCCCCAGTTACCTCCCGAATACCTAGAATACCAAGATGTTTTCCGGAAGGATCAGGCTAACTCCCTACCTCCTCATAGGTCTTATGACTGCCAGATAGACCTGATACCTGGATCTACTCCTCCTTGTAGTAGAATTTATGCCCACACCGAGCCTGAGAACCTTCACCTTCGACAATACCTGGATCAATACCTGGCAAATGGGTTTATTCGTCCTTCCAAGTCCCCTGCTTCTTCAGCTTTGTTCTTCGTTCCAAAAAAGGAAGGAGACCTTAGAACTTGTATAGATTATCGCTCCCTGAACCAGATCACCGTTAAGAACAGATATCCGTTACCTTTGATCCCTGAACTCCTGGACCAAGTCAGAAAAGCATGCATATATACAAAGCTGGATCTTAGAGGAGCTTACCACTTGGTACGAGTAAAAGAGGGCGATGAATGGAAGACGGCCTTCCGCACCAAGTATGGGCTATTTGAATATCAGGTCATGCCCTTCGGACTTTGCAATGCCCCGGCCGCCTTTCAATATTTTATGAACGATGTCCTCAGAGAGCTCATAGATGTGTCTGTTGTTGTTTACATTGACGACATCCTCGTTTATTCTTCATCGGAATCTGAACATCGGAAACACGTGAAAATGGTCCTCGAAAGATTGCGTCAACACAAACTTTTCGCTAAGTTGGAAAAATGTGTTTTCAACGTGACTGAAGTTGAATTCTTGGGATTCATATTATCACCTGGCGGAGTGCGTATGGATTCAAAGAAGGTCGATGCAGTTCTCAAATGGCCATCACCATCCTCCGTAAAAGGTGTGCAAAGCATGTTAGGCTTCGCTAACTTTTACCGCAGGTTTATCCACGAATTCTCTCGAATAGTCCAGCCCATCACTGCCTTGTTAAAGAAAAACAAACGTTTTGAATGGTCTACCGAGGCGGAACAAGCTTTCCAGGATTTGAAGACTAAATTTATCTCTGCACCAATCTTAAAACACCCTCGCCCGAACTCCCCTACATCGTGGAAACTGATGCTTCAAGGCTTGCCATGGGGGCAGTTCTATCACAAAAGGACCCGGTAACCAATCAGTTGCATCCCGTGGCATTTTGGTCCCGCAAATTCTCGCCTACTGAAATCAATTACACGATTACTGACAAGGAACTTCTGGCTATCAAGTCTGCCTTTAAGGCTTGGCGGCATTATCTGCTGGGGGCCCGAAACACCGTTACTGTGATTACGGATCACCGAAACCTGCAATATTTGAAAACCGCAAAAGCCCAATCCTCTAGACAACTCCGTTGGGCATTATTCTTTGCCGAGTTTGACTTCATAATTACCTATCGACCTGGTACAAAGAACGGTAAAGCTGATGCCCTTTCTCGGATGGGAGTGGAAGAACACTTGATCAACCCTAAACCTGTACCAATCATTCCCGAACAAAGAATTCTGGGTGTAATCGCCACAGAATCCATAGAGGAAGTTAAGAATAAAGCCAGGCAACTTGTAACTCCAGCAGACATACAGAATTGGCATCTGCAGGGAAAGGACTTTGCAGTAAAGGACAACTTTTTGTATTTCCAAGAACGATTATACCTACCCAGCACAGATTTACAGAAAAAAGTAATCTCTTGTTATCACGATTCTTTAATGGAAGGACATCCCGGTATGGCCAAGACCTCAGAAAAAATCAAGCGCTACTTCTGGTGGCCGTCTTGGAAAAAAGATATCAGAGACTTTATAATGTCCTGTGGAGTATGCGCCCAAAACAAGAGTCAAAAGGAAAGACCAGCAGGCCTCTTACGCCCTATTGACATCCCACCTCGCCCTTGGCATACGCTTTCTATGGACTTCATCACCGATCTACCTCCATGCTCCGGATACAATACGATTCTAGTAATCGTGGACTTATTCTCCAAGATGGCGCATTTCATTCCGCTCAAAGGCTTGCCAACAGCAGCAACTCTGGCCCGAGAATTTCTCGAAAACATCGTCCGACTGCACGGTTTTCCTTCGGTTCTAATTTCGGATCGAGGTAGTCAATTTATTTCTCATTTTTGGCGAAGTTGCTGTCGGTCGGCTCAAATTGATGTGAGACTATCGAGACCAGTCACCACCCTCTGACCCTTCGAGTCAGACATACAGTGCACAGAGGTCCAGCCCAAAGAGCCAGCCGTGTGTTACACATCACCTTTGAAGATACGGTATACGCCCAGTCAAGACCGGCGCCTCTACGGGAATCAGGTGAGCGTTACAGTATCTGTATATTCCATCAAAGCATATTTTAATACCTGCTTGCTATTCCTATGTATCCTACCTGTTTACAATTTGCATATATGTCTTACCCTGACCATACCCTGTAACTCTGTAAGCTTTTTATTGTCTTGTTGCTGTGCACTGATACCTTCGGGTCTGGTGCACATTAGAAATAAATAAACAAACAAACAAAACAAACGTCCCTTTAAGAACGTTTTTTCATTGAATTTCATAGTTTTTTATTAGTCTAACTTAACCATAACGTTCCCCTTAACATTTCTTCAGTGTATTTCAGGGGTTTTTACCAGTGCATGCTATTTTCCTACACCATACTAATATCATACTTACCCAATGTTACAATATTTGTGTCCAATTTACAAAGTGTCATCTTAAAACTCTGCCATTTCCCACCATCTAGAATCATTTTTAACACTTATACACTTTTTTCAACTAGTTTTGCATCCTTGGATGTCTACGAACATTTGACTTCATTACAGACCTTCCGGACAGTGCCACATGACCATACGCTGGCACACACCATGATGATGTGTCCGAGCACTCGTCCACACTTCACAATACGATCCATGCTTCGTGGACCGTTCGGAACTACATTTTCTACTAATCTAGGAACTTTCAACTTCAAAATTTCCCTTGCACAGCTCCAACACCTATCCCTACTCATTATCCATTAACAATCTAGTACACAGTACATACTTTTAGTAAAACTGCTATTTAGCTTAGAATGGCATCAGCTATTGCCATCCCTCCTCCTTGTATGGAATCCCACCTTCCCTTTCCATGGTGGTCATCTTGGAAAAATAATTTGGGAACCCCCTCTAATTTTGCCCCCTCTTTACAAAATCCCACCAAATTCGCAAATGCATTTATACCTAGATCTATTATCAGTTCCCCAACTTAAGTGTAGATTTGTCAAATGGCACCTCATTTATAAGCCTTTATATTTTTTTGAAACCCCCCTCTAATTCCCCCCCTCTTGACAGAATCCCACCAAATTTGTCACACTCATTCGGAATCAGGTCAAGAATATAAGTGCATATCAGTGCAGAGTTTCATGCAGTTTAAATAAGTGGCGCCAAAATCATAAGCCATCCAAGAACTGCTTTTCATCCAACCCTGTAATGCATAGGTGTCCGCAAACTACACAAGACTGTTTGTGGACTTTCGCAGCAAAAACCCTTGTTTTTTTTTATCTCTTGCAGCCATATCCCATCCCATCCTCATCATCCCTCACCTCCCCAGAGATTATTTGATAAGTTTGACAAGTGCAAAGTTTTATATGTTTTTATTGTGATGTCCACGGACAGCGGCCGCTGTCCGCGAATTCAAGAATGCGGGTGCATCGAGAAAATGTGACGCAACTCACGCTTCACTCCAACCAATCACCGAGCACGTCGTATGTCTGCAGACATGATGCAAGCCAATTGGCCAATCAGTGTCCTGTCCACGGAGCGAACAGGGATGTGTGTCCGCAGAGCGGACATAGATATCACTAATTTTTTTAGACCTACTTTTTGGTCGTTTTAAAAAAAACTACTGGATGGATTTTCACCAAATTTCCAAAAGCACGCTTTCAGGACCAAGCCGCTGCTCCAACCACAACTATGGTGAAAATCCTTCCAGCGGTTTGGGCTGTAGGCGCAACAGAAATGTTTTCTCCATTCAGTCTAGGGGGAAAAAGTCATTTTGGGACCGCCCCTATAACTTTGCCCCCCTTGGACCAAACCTCACCAAAAAGAACTCAGAGAGGGCCATATACTCTTTTTGCAAAGTTTGGTGAGGATTCATCCAGGGGGAGCGAAGTTATAAGCTGCTCAAAAAGTGCTATTCCTATGGGTTTAGCAACTCAACCATAACTACATGGCCGCTACCGCAGGCCATGTAATATATTAAACGGCTCGCGGTAGTGGCCGTGTAGTTATGGTTAAGTTGCTAAACTCATCTGAAGAGCACTTTTTCAGTGGCTTATAACTTCAATCCCCCTGGAGGAATTCTCACCAAACTTTGCAAAAAAAAGTATATGGCATGCTCTGAATTTTTTCGCAAAGTTGCGCGAGATATCGTGTGGGGGCAAAGTTATAGGGGGGTCCTCCATTTTTTTTTCATAGACTGAATGGGGAAAAACATTGTGCACAGCTACAGGCCGAATGGCTGGATGGATTTTCCCAAATTTGCGGCAGGAGCAGGGGCTTGGGTCAGAAAGCGTGCTTTTGTGTGTTTGGTGGAAATCCGACCTGTACTTTTGTTGGAAAGAACTGAAATGCACGTCCCAAGAAATGTGTGATATCAAGGTCCCCTCCGCAGACCCATTTCCCTGTTCGCTCCGTGGACAGAAGTGCTATTGGCTCGCGGTACGGCGTGCTGTTGGAGAAGTTTGGACGCGGCCGGTGGTTGGCTGGAGGGAAGCGTGCAGTGTGTCAACATTGTTTGGGAAAGCCGCCATGGTGTATCAGAGGATAGTGCGGCAGCGGAATGGTCTGGAAAATGTACCGTATGTAATGTGTTGGCAGCAATAAGGGAGGGAACTGGTGTGGGAGTGAGAAGTGGTTCATGTCACATATGTACATAGGTGGAAGAAGGCGAAGGAGTGCCTGCATTCGCTGGTACCTAGACAGGCGAGTACTGTGTGGTGATTGGATGCAGCTGTCATAATGGCCCCATAGCTTCTGTCGCAACCTGTTTGCGGTGACCTCTTTTCATGGTGAGTGGTGGCAGGTCCATTGCAGAAGGGGAGTGAATTGCACATGACATAGGTTGGGTGGGAGCGTGGGTGGCTGTGCACTGCGGATGGAATGCGGTAGTTGGGCACATGCTGGCATGCATGGGTGAATTAAGTTGCAGTGGGTCTGTGGCAGGATTAGACTGTTGGGTGCATGGCCGTAGGAATGCATGTTTGACTCTGCATCCGGTAGAGGGTGGTGCTTGCATAGTGTGGTGTGTGCAGTTGGTTGCAGTAGAGCAAGTGTTGCAAACAGAATGTGGGTGAGTTGGCAGTGACACAATACTTTGTGAATGGAAGTGGGTATGCCCATAGTATGTGATTGAAAGTGCTCAGGGGTGCAGAAGAGAGTGTTTTGTTTGTACATTATGGTACCTGTTGCAATTTGTTGCTTCATAGCTCCATGGTGGTGTGCAGGTTGGGTAGGAGTGCTGGTGGCAGTGGTGTGTATGTGGATTGGCGTAGTTGGTGGCATGGTGGCATGCATGGTGGCATTACATTGCTGTAGGTGTGTTCAAGGCCTATGCTGTGAGCAGATCTGTTGAAGTAGGCCCAATGTTGTGAAAATGTTCTGGTTAGTGACACAATACTTTGTGAAAAGTTGTGGGTAGGGATGGTGGAGGCTGTGGTATGTTTGTGCATTCTTCTAATTGCGACCTGTTTTCATGAATGGGTGTTTTATGGTGTGGGAGAGTTGGGGTGAAGTGCCGCTACCTACGTATGTTATGTTTGTGCATAATGTTAGCTGCCCACATGGGCGTTATGTTAAATGTTGCAATGCAATGTATTGCTGCATAGCTCCATGGCGGTCCGCAGGTTGGGTAGGATTGCTGGTGGCAGTGGTGTGTATGTACGTTGCTGTGAGTGTGTTCAAGGCCTAGACTATTTGGTGCATGGCCGAAGGCCGTAGGCCATGCACTCAAGAGCCTAGTACTTGAGGACACCGACGGCAGTAATGCCTTTTTAACTGTGCATCAGTTAGAGGGTGGTGACATCATAGGCCAGTGTTGCAAACAGAATGTGTGTAGGTTGGCAGTGGTACAATACTTTGTGAATGGAAGTGGGTACGCCCATAGTATGTGATTGAAAGTGCACAGGGGTGCAGGAGAGAGTGTTTTGTTTCTACATTATGGTAACTGTTGCAATTTGTTGCTGCATAGCTCCATGGTGGTGCGCTGTGGTTGGAGATGCTGCTGTGAAAAGGTACGCAGTGGGGGCTCTGGGTACAGTGTATGCATACTGTCAGTATGGTAGAGGTTATGGTTGAAGGGCAGCTTATATGTGCTTGGATAGTGTGCTGTGTGCACAATGCTTGCAATATGGGCAATGTTGTAAACATTTTGTGGTTAAATTGCCAGTGACAGAATACTTTCTGAGTGGAAATGGGTAAGACAATAGTATGTGAATGAAAGGGCATAGGGGTGCCGGAGACAGTGTAATGTTTATATATTATGGTAATTCTTGCATGTAACGCTGTGCATATCCATTTCGGTGTGGAGGTTGGTTGGGAGTGCTGGTGCCAGTGGCGCGTATGTGCATAGTGGTAGTTGGTGACATGCTGACATGCAGGTTTGACAGTGCATCAGGCACACGGTGGTGATCTTTGGAGAATGGGTGTGGAGCACATTGCCGACGTGCTGCAGCACCAAAAGTGAGTTGCAAAGCGTGTATTGTACATTCCACGGTTGTGGTGATAGTTGCAACATGCTACAGTATTTGGTGTGCTGCAGGAAATGGTGCAATGAGAAGTCGTGTAGTGTTGCCACAGGGTGCAGTGTGTACGTAATGTGAGTATGGAAGAGGGTATGGTTGAAGTGCAGCTTATATGTGGTTGGTTACTCTGCTGTGTGCAGATTTATTGAAGTAGGCCCAATGTTGTGAAGCTGTTTGTGCATAGGTTGCCAGTGACACAATACTTTGTGAATGGCAGTGCATAGGGGTGGGTGATGCAGTCTGTGGTATGTTTGTGGATTCTGCTAATTGTGACACGATTTCGTGAATGGGTGTTTTATGGTGTGGGGAAGTTGGGTAGAAGTGCCGCTACGTATGTTACATTAGTGCATAATGTAAGGTGCCCACATGGTCACTTGCTTGGATGTATAGTGTTGTGGTGGGTGTGGAAAGGGGGGCACTGTTGTGTGCATGGCCAAATCTCTGCTGGGTGCGTTTTAGGATCTTTGTGGATGCTGCAATTGTGAATTCTTTAGCAGAAGTTTCTGGCGGAGGGGCTTTGCAATCAAACGGAACGTGTACTGAGAGTGTTTAACAGTAAATATGGAGTGGTGTACAGAAATGTATGTGATTGCTGCATGCATGTTTGAAAATTTGAACTCACCCAATGGGGGAGTGCTGCAACAATGACTGTGCAAACGGATGAAGTATTGTGGGTACTTCACTGGCCTGTGGCCCTCACTGTAGATGGGAAAGTGCACGCGCCATATCCTGCCATTATTAATAGGGTGGAAATGGAATTGTGGGAAATAGGCAATTAGGTGTTTAGGTGTGGTTGACAGGAAAGGGCGGTACGATTTCATCCCAATACGGTGCCGTGAGGATGGTCGAGATGGAGAGACGCACAGTGTTTATCGTCAGGGATACCTTTGTGCACTATCTGCACAGGTGTTGTGTGCAAAGAGGCGTTGCTGGGAATTCCGGGTTGGAAGGAGTGGATGCTTTCTGGAACTGTCGGAGTGACTGCAGTTTCGGCAGGATGGTTCGCCTTTGCAGATATGTGGCGTCCGTCACGAATGTTGACTTTGTCGTGGTGCCCTATGGAAGTCTACATTTGGGTTACATGTCTTGTGGCCGATTAATCCGTCACCTGAAGATGTTGCTGACCTCAGTGATGCAGATTTTTCCTACTGCCAAGGTCGTTTTCTCCTGCATAACACCAAGAGGAGTATGGGTCCATGACAGTGTAATTTGTCCCCAGCCAGAGGGCAGAAGGTGTGCTATAAACAGAATTGTGCACAAATTTATTCAGACTTCTGGCATGTTCTCCACCCACTATGAGATCATGAGGTCGCAAAATATGCAAAATATGCAGTGGTTCCGTACATTTTGCATTTATTTGAGTGTCATTGGCACCGTTTTCTTTTGCACTGTGCAAGAAGCATTGACCATAATGTGGTAGAAATGTAAGGAGAGGCAAATAGAAACGCACATATAGAGAAAAAACAAAAAAAGTTGCTTGAACGCACGTAAAAAAAAAAAAACCCTTTATACATCTACAATGGAAGGCCAAATCCCCTATCCAGTTTGATATTGTTAACCCCACCACCCCCCATATCCCCCCCACCTCACTATCATGAAAAGGTAGCAGATTACGCGGTACTTTGAGGATTACGCGTGCCACATCCTGGGGGGCTATGTGGATGTATGCGGATGGAGAAATCGTGCATACTTTCATTGAACTTTGTAGTAGACGTGCTTTTGAATGGTACAACATTTTTATTGTAAATGTGTAACGGTACATTTCAAATGTTGTACAGGAGTGACAGTGTTGGACGATGGTGGCTTCGATGTGATTGGGGGATACGTGTGTGCCTATTTATGTGTAACCCATGGAGGTAGAGCTACAGAGAGGGAAGAAGGACTGCTCCAGCTTTACAGGGGTGCGGCCCTCGCAATACTTTGGAAGGCGCACGTGCCACAATCTGCCCTTTACACAACCTTGCCCAATTGAAATGGCAGTGTGGAGATTAGCCAATGGGTTAGTGTGGGTGTGGTTAACAGGAAGGGGAGGTGAAACTGTTGTACATTATACTCTGCGTACTGAGGGTGGCTGACATGGAGAAACGCATTGTGTTGACTGTAGGTGATCCCTTTGTCATAGATCTGCACAACTATGCCCTGGAAAGTCACTTTGAAGGCAATTTTGGTTTGGAAGGAGTGGATACATTGTTGAACGCTGCGTATGAGTGCAATTTTGCCGATATGCATGCACTTTCCAAAGATATGGGTTACCTGGCTTGCTTATATTTGTTCCGTAGACTGAGGAGATTGCTGGATGTCATAAGGACGCTTTTTCCCACCGCCAAGGTGCTTTTCTCATCCATAATACCACAGAGTATGGGCCACTGCTCATGGATGTTGTTCAGAGCCAGGCGCAGGAAGGTGTCTCATCAACAGAAGAATGTATACTTTTTTGTCCGCTTGTGGAATGTTCTTCTGCAACAATGACCTCATTAGTTGTGGAAATGCAGAGTTTTTCCAAGAAAATGGCATTTTGCTGTCACCAATTGGCAATGCAGCTTTGTTTGCCCATCTGTAGGATGCATTAAATAGTTTACTGTAGTAATGTGTAATGTAGTAATGTGAGCACATGAAAACACAAAAGTTGATAAAAACTGAAAAAAGGTGGTTCTGTAGAAGCATCTAAAAAATAAAAAACCTAAAAGGCTCTTTTAAAAGCCGCCCCTTCTAACAAACTCCCCCTACCCTGGTTGAAAGTTATTCCCCCACGCCCACACGCAGCATGAAAGCCACATCCAGGGATTTTGCGGGTGGCGGCCATGGAAATGGAACTGTGGGGATTGTCCAATCAGATGCTTAGGGTGTGCGGCAATAGGAAGAGGGACTCCTGATTCACTCGGGCCCAGCTCTCGACATACTTGGGGATCCGCACGTGGCACATTCGGCGCTTCTCACCATGCTGGCCTATGGAAATGGGACTGTAGCTATTGTCCTATCGGGTGGTGCTGAGAGTGTACGTCACAGGAAAGAGCACCAATAGGGAGGAGTCCTCCAGCTTCACCGGGGCGCGGCCGTCGCTGTAATTGGAGAAAGGCACGTGCCACATTCTGCGCTTCTCACCATGGTGGCCAATGGAAATGGGAATATGGCCTTTGGACAATCAGGTCACAGGAAAGGGCAGCATTTATTTGTTCCATTACTTTATGTAGTGCGGCTGGCAAACATGGCAGGACGCACAGTTTTCCTCGTGGGTGATGCCTTTGTGGAAGATCTAGTCGTGTATGCCATCCAAGAAGGCTTTTTTGGCAATTTCGTTTGGCAGGAGTAGAGGCTTTGTGGCACAGTGTAGAAGCATGCTGTTTTGGCAGAGTGCTTGTAGAATGTAAGCGCATGGCCAGTTCTGGGCCTGTACATGTTGTGGTCATGCACTTTGGAGTCTTCTTTTTGGGTTCCATGCCTTGTCCCGTGTTTACCATCACTGAAGATGATGACAGCAATACAGCGCATTTTTCTCACTGCCAAGGTGCTTTTCTCATGTATACCCCCGAGAATAGTGTAGAAGTATTCCATTGATTCCTGTCGCCAGCCAGAGGTCGGAAGGGGTCTCATCAACAGACGCATGTGTGACTTTTTGAGTGCTGCTGGGATGTTCATCTGTGTGAATGACATTTGTTCTCGCTATATACACCTTTTCAAAGGAAATGGGATGTCTTTGTCGACCAGTGGCAATGATATTTGCTTTCACAATCTACAGGCTGCAGTGAAGACCCTATTGTAGAAATGTGAGCTGCCATACAAAATACAGAAATACTTATAAAAACTGCATGAAAAGGTGTTTCTATTGAAGAACCTTTAAAGAAAATAGAAATGAAGCTCTTTTAAGAGCCGCCACAACTAACAACGTCCCCTACCCTGGTTGAAAGTTATTCCCCCACTCCCGCGCGCACCCAGCACGAAAAGTCTGCCAATATTGCGATAGTTGCAGGGTGGCATCTGTTAGATATGCCACTTTTGCAGCTGATGGCCATAGAAATGGGCCTGTAGAGGCAACGGGATTGGTCAATAAGGTTTTTGGCTGTGGTGTGTACGCACAGGCTGTGGTACGCAGTGTATTTGTGGACAGAAATGCAGAGGGTGTGGTTTTGGCTGTGTGTTTTAGGAGCCACAGCGTGCGGCTTCCATGGGTTCAAAATACATTGATTAAAGTGAATTTAAAACACTGTGCTGTGGCTGCTCATTTTGGAATCTAGCATGTGGATGTGAGTGCTATGGAGCACCTACAATGAAGTGACTGATTTTGGTTTGTCTGTGTGACACTTTGGTGGCACGCAATCACGCTGACATGATTGTTGTTCATTGTGGAGGGAATATTGCACAGCATGTTATATGCGTTTCAGTGCCGTTTGCGATAAAACGGCACTTGCACAGGTCATCTGTTTGTTTTCGATCTTTTGCATAACTTTCTATCGCATTATGCAGACACCGATATGGCTGTGTCATTTTTTGCAACGCCTGTGTGCTCTGCAAGGATTAACACCCATGACATTAAAGATGCCATCACAAATCTCATTGATGACATCACTGATGACATCACATGTGTGGCTGCCCCTTTTTTGTTCACTGACATAAGTAGGCCAGGTGCTTTCTTCACTACCAGTCAGGAAGTAACAATTCAAAAGGTTCTATCTTTGTGTACAGCACCCTTCTCATATGTTCTTGCACTACTTTCCTCAGGGTTCACTCACATCATATGATACGTATACATAAAGGGGAAGAAGAAAGCGTAAAACACAGCAATAATTTCTGTGCATGAAGGTAATCAGTTATCTTATAAACACTTTTTGGTAAAACTGCTCCTTGTTTGCCTACTGCAATTTCCCTGTATATGTTCATATTTGTATGCATTGTGGTGTCTTTATGTTTCTGTGCAGTAGTGCAATAATGTAGTTATTAATGCAATGGTACCTACCTCTTACCTACCTCTTACATGTTTCACATGTTTCACAGTACCCGAAACTCTAAAAACAAAAGCATTCATGATTAATGATGTCACTATGTAACATGGGAAGATTTTCAAGATTACTCTTCTATGGGGCATGGTGCATACAATGGCTACGTGTCCACATGAGTTGGTTCATGTACTGCAAGGAAGTCTGTAATACAATGATGTGTATAGCATTGCATTGCTGAATGAAATACTTATCTCATGATAGTTCTTCCAATGATCTTTGATCGTTTTCTGCCACCATTACAATAGTGGAGGCTTTCCATGAAAAGTAAATGCACATGTGATGTCATCAATGAGATTTGTAATGGCATCTTTGATGTGTTAGTCCTTGCAGTGCACACTGGTGGCGCGAGTTATGGTTGCTTAGCTTACCATACTGGCGAATTTCGTTTTTCTTTCGGTTTTATCTGTAACCATAACGGCCCTGTAACAACGTTTTCCATTGAATTTCATAGGTTTTTGCTAGTGCAATTTAACCATAACAGCCCTTTAACAATGTTTTTGTTAGTGATATATATATATATATATATATATATATATATATATATATATATATATATATATATATATATTACACAGCCACAGTAGTGGCTGTGTAGTTATGTGTAAGTTGCTGTTTCCATAGGAAGAGCATTTTTTGGGCGGCCTATTATTCCTCTCCCACTGGACGAATTCTCACCAAACTTTTTTTTAAAAAAGTATATGGGCCACTTTCAATTTTTTTACAAAGTTTGGTGATGTTTGGTCCAGGGGGGCAAAAGTTATAGGGGGCGTCCCAAAACGTCTTTTTTTCCCATAGACTGAATGGGGGAAAAAGTTTGCGCACACCTACAGCCCAAACTGCTGGACGGATTGTCATCAAATTTACGGCAGGGGCACGGGCTTGGTCCCAAAAGCGTGCTTTTGTAAATTTGGTGCCAATCCGTCCTGTAGTTTCCTTTAAAACGAACAATAAATATGTCTAAAAAAATGAGTGATATGTATGTCCGCTCCTCAGTCATAGTTCCCTGTTCTCTCCGAGGACAAGATACCGATTGGCCAGGGGGGTGGCGTCATGACCGCGGACATGCGACGTCTTCTCCGATTGGCTACAGCGAGCCGTGATGTGCGTTAGAATATGTGGATGCGCCCGACATCTTGGATACGAAGACAGCGCGGTCGCCACCAGAGGCGAATGCTGTTTTAGAAACTGTTTTACTCTCCTACAGTGTGTGGGGAGGATCACAGAGTAAGAGATGGCTTAAATACTGTATTTGTTTGGGCGGCAGGTGGTAATGATGTATTTGCCATGCGAAATGGTGTTTGGGAAAGTCTTCTGAACACCTACAGTGTTTGGAGATGTTCAGAGCATAAGAGATGACTGAAATACAGTACTTGTTTGGGCGGCAACTGTTAAAGATGTATTCTCCCTTGCCGCCTTGTTCAGGATATTTGTACATGCAGAAAATGAGGGGTGCGATAAGGGTAGTATTTTAGTCCGTGCTGTGTAGAGGCACCTTGAAAATGTTCGAAGGACACGCGTTGTGTTACTGACCATTCAAATTGAGTACATGACGTTATTAGATTACATTTTCCTATGGGTCTGTTATTGATTAGTATGGCACCATGGTTATGACATGATGCAATGGTTGTGACCAGGGCCTACAATCTTGGATGCATGGCCGCAGGCCGGAGGCCATACTTTCAAGACTGCAGGCCCTGCCCACAACCACTGCAGCATGTCACAACCATGGATACACCTGTAGTATTGACTAACGATTACATGGTTTTGGGGAGTGTGTACAGCACACAAGAACAAAGTTGTAAGCGCTGGAGGTGTAAGCCAGAGCACACCCACACATTGCAATATCTATGGACATACAGCTAGTATTGCAGTCTCTGTCCAGAACAAGTGAAGCAAACTACACCTATCAATATACCCGTACTACTGCACATCACTGAGGTGGTTGTGGGCAGGATGTACAGTTTTGGTTGCATTGCTGCAGGCTGTAGCCCATACAACATACTCCTAAAACCCTAGGCCCTGCCCACATCCACCGCATCATATTAGAGCAATGCATACACCTGTAGTATATGTTAGCATGTCAGATGGTTCTGGGGAGGGTGTATAACGACCTTATAAGCAGTGGAGTTATAAGCCAATGTACACTTATACATTCAAATGTATGCGGACATATATCCAAATCTGTAGGTCCAGCCAACAACCACTACAGGTGGAGTTGCTGTTTCCATAGGAAGAACACTTTTTGACTGCCTTATACCTGTGCTATACTTGGATGAATTGTCACCAAAGTTTGCAAAACAAATGATATCGCTCACTGTGACTTTCTTTGGAAAGTTTGATGATCTTTGGTGCAGGGGGGCGCAAGTTATAAGTGGCAGGGGTTCTCAAAACGTCTCTTTTCCCCTTAGATTAAATGGGGGAAAAATGTTGTGCACGTGAACATGTGACTCATTCCCTGATAGGTTGTACAACAGCGTAACGTAAGTGAGCTTTTTTCGGTGCTCCCCTTATGTTTTATTCATGTTTTAGTGTACGCAATATCGCTAGTAACACATTGAAACCAATGTATTGGACTTGACACACTCATGTAACAGTATTTCGGAAGTTGACCTTTGAGGGGGCCGGAAAGGGATGTGGAAGTACAAAAAGAAAAAGTGGAGCTTTTTTGTCACCAAAGTTATGCGTTTAAATGGAAGTTCCTGCTTACTGTTCCACGAGCAATTACTGTGTGTGGGTTCTAATGTTTACGTTTTATTCATGTTTTAGTGTATGCGGATATCGCCAGTAATACATTGAAAACAAGACTGCATTGGACTTCACACACTCATGTAACAGTATTTCAGAAGGTGACCTTTGAGGGGGGCGGAATGGGATGTGGAAGCGCAAAATGAAAAAGCGGAGCTTTTTTCTCACCAAAGTGATTTGTTTAAATGGATGTTCCTGCTTACTGTTCCACGACCAATTACTGCGTGTACGTTTAAATGTTTTTGGAATAAAATTGCCGTCAGACTGGCGTCCTCAGTTTTGTAAACTACGGCAACCATCTGCAGTGTTTGCTGGAAACATCCCTTCGGGATGTGTATGGGAGTAGCGGTTCTCATAATTTGATTGCAATATGTCGCTTCAAAGAAAGAATGTATTTGGCTTCTGAGTAAAGGCCACATGAGTTGCTTTTTTGGTTGACCGCTCAATACGCCCGCGCATCTGAGTGAATGTATAAGGGGCAATTGTTTTTTGACCTTGAGTGAAAAGGGAAACTTACTGGCAGTTCACGGAATGAAAGGGTCGGAAAAAAATAGCAATTGATAACGTTATGTTTTAAAAAGTTTGTAAGGGACATGGAATATCAGTATACAAAGAATCTTCCATGCGAACACATTGGTGTACCTTGCACAAACAGAATGGAGGCAGTAAATATTGTGTAAGTTTAATTTTGCCCACTCTGCAGCGAACCGCGCTTTATTGCTCTCTTACCGCACACCTAATTGTGCCAATATAATTATCGTATTATCTTTCTGCGCTATTACATTATTGCAGTAATATTGAAAGTGCCCAGGTTGTACATTTGTAGTGTATGAATGCACTCATTCTTTTTTGGCATTACTATTTCTTATTTGAAACGTTAACTATCTCCACATAGCTTTGTGTAAACCTTTGCACTTTTTTTAGTCTTCTTTGAAATCACGCAACGTATTTTTTTTTTCATTTGCCCTTCCTTTTGCATTTCATAACTGAATTATCCTCTTCCTGTGTAGTTGGCATTTTTTTTCTCTTACAGCGAATGCAAAATCTCTGTGTTTGTAGCTTGGCACTACAGGTACAAATGGACATTAGTAACATTTTTTTAAAATGTCATGTTTGAACACGTACCTTTTTATAGTACTTTGCACATTTTATGTGTCTTTTTTGAAATTATTTGGTACAGGTTGGTTATTGACACATATTTTCTGTAACCTTTCCTGCCTAGGTATATCTTGCCGTATTGTGCAGGTCATGGGTTTCACTTGCTGAGTGACGGCTTCTTCGGACGGCAAATGCAGCTGCTGGTGAGCGGTTGCCTATCCATAACAATTATGTGGAATGAGACTTTAAGTCCGCTTTGTCCGTACTCTGAACTTGCTATGCGGAGCAACGTTACTTCATTTATGGTGCTGTAGGCTGAAGGTCATGACGACTTTTGGGAAATCACTGTGAAAACAAAGCGACTGCTTCAACGAAATCCCAACATTTTTGTCTGCCAAAAAAACAACGTGTTCGTGATCTTCGACATTTGCAATGCAGCCCTTAGAAGTATTGTTATGATTGTACTAAAAATGCCCTTACTCCGATGGTCTCTGCCACTTTGTTGTTAAATAAACCTACTTTGCAAACTGTAAAATGTTTACGTTTTCTTTTACATTCAACTGCTTCATTTCCAAATCTTAGTTATTAGGTTGTTTGTCGCTGTATGTTTGTTTACTACAAGTGCGGTATCATGTCACGTACTTGTGCTTTTTGCAGCCTACCATGGAAAGGGAACAGGAGCTATGTATGGAATAACCGCCTTTCCTTTCTATGGTGGCCATCTTGAAATAGGATTTCGTTTTGTAATCTGAACTACGATCGCTGCCATGGATTACAACAAGTAATCGACCTTTTCAGTAGCGCATACTACTGCTTTGCTAATTTAGTGCATTACTGGCAAAGATTATGGCGTCTATGTACTTTACTGAGAACTATGCAGTATTTGGAGTGTATGCACATTTTTTTTTCTTTTTTTCCTTACACTGTGAAAGGTTGTTATTAACACATTATTATCCTTGTTTACGGTTGGCTTTATTTTTTGGCACGGCAGGCAATAAGGGAATTTGCGTTGGTAGATGTACGGTGATACATTTTGTCCGTTTGTTATGTGCAAGGTAGCGCTACTGTTTCTTATGCTTTCCCATAACACCAGTGCTGCTGTTTCTTAGGGAGGAAGGATGCTTTTAGCTGATGTCTTTTTCAGATAAGTACAACTTTTGTTAACGATATATAATGTGTAGTGCATTGGTAATCCCTGCATACCAATACATTTCGGCGTTGTGTACAGCAAATGTTGAGGGTGGACGTTCCGAAAATAATATAAAATCTATTTCCACAATGCCCACGAGGCATAGATGGTACAGTTAAGTGTGTACTAATTCCGGGACATGTCACGGTGCTGTACGCCAGCATACTTTCATGTGGCATTCTTCGCAAGGTGTATACTGTTTGCCAAACGACTCTTGGTAAAGGGACGTTATGGTCACGTTGCCCTACTGAAAATCTGTGACATGCAGTATAAAGTGTCTTTCTTAGCAAGACCTTACACTTAAATTGTCCTACTAAAAACCTGTACAATTCACTAAAAAAACTTTGTTAAGGGGACGTTATGGATAAGTTGCGCTACTAAAAACCTGTGAAATTCACTAAATGTTTTTTACAAACGTGACATAATACTAAAGTCTCATTATGGTTCAAAGTAAAACCAAAAAACCCTTGGAATTCGCCAGTTATGGTACGCTAAGCAACCATAACTCCCTGCAGCACTGTGCACTGCTAACAGTAACACCCAGGACATCAAAGATGACATCACAAATGAAAAACTTTTAGTGAATTTCACAGGTTTTTAGTAGCGCAACTTAACCATAACGTCCCCTTAACAAAGTTTTTTTTTGTGAATATATATATATATTATATGAAAAAACTTTGTTAAATTGACGTTATGCTTAAGTTGCACTAATAAAAACCTATTAAATTCAATGAAAAAAACATTGTTAAAGGGACATTATGGTTAAGTTTCACTAATAAAAACCTATGAAATTCAATGAAAAAACGTTGTTAAAGGGACGTTATAGTTACAAGTAAAACCGAAAACCCCCAGAAATTCGCCATGGTGAGCGAAGTTATAAGCCGCCCAAAAAGTGGTCTTTCTATGGGTTTAGCAACTTAACCATAAATACATGCCCGCTAACGCAGTCCTAGATGGTATATATATCCCTAAATGTGCAAACAGCTGCAAGGGGACTAATATCATACATTACTCCACTCCATGGCCTCATTCAGTCCCACCACATGGGACTGTAGATTGTAAATCCACAAAGCCACACGGTTAGAAAACATTTGTGTGAGAGATTCCCCTTTATCACCAATAGACACTTTATCCAGAACAAACCATTTTAGATCATTCTCACTGTGTTCAGCCTCCAAAAAGTGATTCTATTTTTTTTCTTCAAAGCTGTCAAAAAACAGTCCGCTGCTCTTTTGTAGTCCATAACAGTCTTACAGTCCACCAATCCTGACTCAGCTTCCCCTATGAGGTACATCCTGCCTAGGTCCCTTCCTCTTCCTTTTGCTGCTCTCACAGCAGATAAGTCTCTTTTTACATTTCTTTTGTGTTTTTAATCATGCATTATGCTATTTTTGTTCTGAAAAGCTTAAGCAAATACTGTTGTTAACTCATATGAGGTCAGTGACGTTTATCTGTGTATTTTCGAGTACAATTTAACATTAGGAAAGAGCGTGCAAGCATTTACCTTAAATGTGAAAGTAGGGCGAGCGTTCTATCTTCATGTCAGCGTTGTGCACTTAGGAACGGGAACCCTAGTCATGAGCAAACTCACTCACATGTTATATTATGTTATCGGTACTTGTATAGCGCACTGTAACCAATGGAATTGGTCCACAGGCGCTCTGGCGGATCTGTAAACAGGAAGGGTGGGGTAGGGTTAGGCGGGAGGAGGGGAGAAGGAGAGTGGGAGATGTGGTGTGCTGTTGGCAGCTTCAGCTCTGTTGACACCGAGTGCTGGGCTTTGGTGCTAGTTTCGGATCGGATGAAGGCCTTGAGTGCTGTGGGTGAGGTTTATGTGTTGTTGATGCGGTGTGGTAAAGAGCGTGCGGATTGCTGGGAGAGAGATGGTTGTGTTGTTTTGTGTGGGTTTAAGTAAGCAGAAGATTGAGGGTTGGGTTAGTGGGGTCTGTATCCAGGTTCAGGTACTTATGATTCCGTTAGAGTTGTATACCTGTGGGTTTGGATGTTGCTGTGGGTTCGGATGTTGCTTGTTCCTGGTGGCCGACTCGATTTGGTGGTGTTGCGCTGGTCCAACTGTATCCTATTGAGTATAGTATGGATTGGTGGGTGCGTCTGAACCTAATCTTCAGGTGTGGGACTGGGTGGGTGATATATATTATTAGGTGATCTAGTGTGACCCTAGTCAGTTAAGGCTTTGAGTGGTTCAGGGTTGCGGTCATGTTGAAGTGTTGTCCTAGTGGATCCGTCTTGGTGAGCATGTGTATTCACACGTTCGTATCCTTCTGTCGTGACTGATTCTTTGATTACTGTGGGGTGAACATCCTTGAGACTGTTGTTTAGTTGTAGTTTGTGTGGTGGGGCATTGTGCTTCCTGCTTTGTATTGGTGGGCCGTGTGGAGTGATGAAACATTCTGTTTCTCACCCATTGCCTTGGTCCCGTGATGCAGTGCTTCCTTTCCCTCTCTATGATTTGTTCTAAGGGCTGATGGGGAAGGTCATAGACTACCGGTTTGAGCGTTCTCCGTGTAAACGTCAGGCTCCCGTGCCATTCAAAGAATGGCTTCTTGGCGGGGGGCCCCCCTTAGTGCCGGCGCCCTCATTGGGCACGGCAATGAATGGAAGCTAGGGGGGCGGGGGCCATGCAGGTCACCGCCCAGAAGGGGGGTGGATGACCCCATCGGCGAGCGACGCAAGGGTAGCTTGCCTTAGCCGGAGACCCCATAAAAAGGGCTTGGCACATGAATGTAGCCCCATTCTCCGCCGACTCCCACTATTGTTGCTGTCCTGTGTTGTTTGCAGTCGTGGCCGTAGTTCCAGTGGAGAAGTTTGAGGTCGGTGTTCCGGGTTTTCCAGCGCCAGCATGTTTCAGTTCCAGTCGAAAAGAAGCAAAAGTACAGGTGAACAAGGGTCGAGCTCAGTAGAAAGGGTCACGGATTCCTAGTGGGGTTTGCCGGGTACACGTGGTGGTGGGCTCTGGGGCCCGTTGGTAATGCGGGGTTGGCTTGGGGGTCACATTAAGGGCCCTTGTTTTGTTGCTTCGTGCGTGTTGCTGTTGCGTTCGAGTTGGGGTCCTGTGGTACCCGAAGAGCTGCTGGCTGCTGAGGTCGGATGCCAGGAGCGAGGGCCCGGTTCCAGGCGGGAAGGAGCGTCGTCATGGTGTCAGATCTTGTCTAAGGTGTTTATGGAAGGTTGAAATTTTGGCAACCGGGGGAACGAGGGCCATACGTGTGGGCGCGGGGTTGTTTAGCTAATCTGGATGTGTTAGTGAAGTTAGGCGAAAGACTAGTTAACATCACCGGGCTCAGCCTACGCAACGTCGGGAGTGCGCATTTGGAGTATGAGGAATTGAGCTGAGAGGCCATACAAGGGAATGGCCAAGACTCGGACGGGGGTGCCCAAAGTGTAATTTTGGGATGGGGCCAGGTGACCAAGGAGTGGGAGCGAGGAAAAGCGGGGGTAATGCTGGGGACATCGCGATGTTAGAAGGGCATTATTTATCAGTATTATTATGCATTATGCAAATATGTGCTCTGTTAAGCGCTATGGTTTAAGGCGCAATATAAATAACGCATCATTATCATTACTATTAAGGGAGGTGGGGGGTACGGTGGCACAGTATGCATGCGTGCAGCTTCCGGACGATAGGGGCCAAGGAACGGCGCACTCTCAGTCATTTTGCCCTCAGTTCGTACACGAGGGGTGGACAATGCAGCTGTGTCTTGCAAACCCAACAGCGCCGGGGGTGGCGCGCAGGAGGTGCTGTGGAAATGGATTAGGGGTCAAGTATTGCGCCGATGAGGTATCATTTGAGGTCATGGTCGCTCCAGCTCTGCTAGCAGCCATGCACGAGGTGGGTTCCGGTTATGAATGTGACCTGGTGCTGGCCATGGGGTGGGGCGCGGAGAGAAGGGAGCGATGCAAAGGGTTGGCGGCGCTGGCGAGGGGAGCTTTCCTCTTTGTGACATGAATAGGACACGCTGTGTTTGGCTGGGACGCTTTTGCTTTAACACATGGAGCATCTTCGGGAAGGGTTGTCAGGGTTCACCCGCGTACCTACTGGGACCGCTTGTCCCAAAATGCAATTGGCCCGTATGGCTCTGCTTTAATGAACGTTCAAGGCATTGCTGGCAATTGACTGGCAAGGTGTTCTAGTTTTGTATGGGTCGAATATTGTTTGGGGCTTTGAATCGGTGTAAATGGCGTGGGGGGCGGGGTGCAGCATAATTCAAGCAGCAGGAAGGGGGGAAACGAACCGCGGCACGGGAAGTGGGTGGATAGATGGCGTGGGTTGTTAAATGGGGGGTCCGGGGGTAGTGCGTATAATAGTTATTGGGGCAGGAAGACGACTATAGAAGGGAATTTATTTACAGTATCCCGCTCCTACTCGCGTGGGTGATAATGGTTCGGGTTGCATCGTCATTTCCGGGTAGGATGACCACTTAAGCGTCTTGTTCAAGCCAAGTCCGGCAGTTCCAAGGGGGGGTCGGGCGGGTGGAGGGTGTGGAAGGAAAAAACAGTGGGGGCTCTTTTGTGGCTTTGCTGCGAACACTTGGAGGTTGAAGCAAGAAGGGGGGGGCGTGGAGGGACAGGCAGCTCAAGGGAGCAGATTAGCCGCAACAGTAGGGGATTGGACAACAGGGGGCATGGAGTTTGAGGGCCAGTGTTGGGCAAGGTAGGGTGGGCATGCAGGGGGATTGGGTGAGAGCTCACGGAGTGACCTTGGGGTGGGGGCGGTTAATAAGGGTGCGGGGTTGCGGGTGGAGGGGTCATTGATTCCCACTGCACCACAATGATGGGGCAAGTGGTTGCGGTTATGGCGATACAAATAGTATGGCGCTCATTGGACACCTGCAGTCAGTGGGAAGAGCTTGGAGGGGTTGGGCTTGCCGCACAGGAGGGGGAGGAGGGGCGAATTCAGCACGGTAGGACCAGGCGCTAGGTGTCCGGCATCATATGGGAATGGGGTGTCATGCTGCAGTAAATTGTTGACGTGATGCTATCTAGGAACAAATGCATGGTAGTTAAGGGGTTGGTGCCTGCAATCTGGGGTGCAGGGATTCATGTGGTCACAAGTTTGCGGTCAATGGTGGACCCTCAGGAATGAGCATTCAGCCATGCACGGGCCGGCGCCGTTTGCGCCAAATGGTGCTTTTATTGCCGTAGCGAGTTTAGCAGGGCCCCAGACGCACAGGTGCTTTACGGTTATGGCCACACAAATGGCGGCGTGCTCCTGCCACGTTATATTGAGCACGAAACTCGCTTGGGCATGTAGTTGATGTGATGGCACCGGCCTGCCGCCGGTCCTCGGGTGCTTTGCAGTTAATCCAAGGTGCATTGTGGGATAGTGTTATGTCATGGTTGAATCTGGTATGAAAGGGAGATGTTATATATAGTCTTGTACATTGTCACTGGCCTGGAGTGATTGCCATAGAATGTGATGTATGATGCAGCCAGGAGAATGTTGAGTGCATCAGTGTATAAATGTTCTGAGTGAGTCAGTTGGGGGCCTGAGCTGGAGTGAGTGGATGGCCGGTGGGTCTTCTCCTTCATGTGTACTGTACTACCTATCCCTGTCCTTGTCCTGTCATCCAGACTAATGTAAATACCTGAGAGTAACTGGAACTGTACATATTGTACCAATAAAGCATACCTGGAACAACATCAGTCTCCACAGCTGGTCTGTGTGTCCCTTGTGACTAATAAGAGACTTTATTACAGATAGGCAGCTTGCTGTTACATTACGAGCCTTGCCAATACTTGATTGCACCGACAAGGGCCCGGGGTACTTTAAGCGGGCAGGAAGGGGGTGCTGATTTATAAAACGCTTATACACTAGAGTCATTAAGGGCTGCCATTGCTCGGGTAATATTGCTTCACGCCGGGTGTCATGGTCTCCGAACACAATGCGGCCCCCGCACCGCGTGGTGGTTTTGTCTGAGGATTTTGGCGTTAAGGCTCGGAATCACCCAAAGTGGCGAGAGTATAGGGTTAACCAAGTGCAGGAAAGGCTAAGCGTGGGAAACTATTTGAAAACGCGCTCGGCGGGTTACCTCAGTGGTTTAACACCCCTGCTGTCGAGCTCTGCAGGCAGCCTGAGGCCTCGGTTTTCAAGCCCTGCTCTGCTAACTGAGATCCATAAAGCAAGTCTTCGTGCGTTCGGAGACAAAGGGCCCGAATTCCAAGAACGTTTTCCATTGGGAACATCCAAACAAAAGCAAACGCTTCGTAAAACAGTACTGATGAACCACTGCTACTTGATTTCAAGGCGCTGCATTTTAGGTAATCCGCGGGTAAAAGGACGGATTGCTATATGGGCATTGTGTTGTAATGTATCTTGGTAGCTGAGGTGATGACATCACTGTTCATGGAATGTGGTGAGGTCAGTGTGAGTGGAGTGTTGGTGTGTTGTTGTCTGAAGGGGATTCTATGCTAGGCAGTTGGAAGTATGCTGACTTGGAAAGGACATGCCAATGTTTGTTCCTGGCATTGAACTTCAATAAATCTACTTAATAACTTACCTGCTTGTCCGGGTGTTCATCAGCTTCTAGTTATTACACATTGCCAGCTAGATAAGTATGGTGCAATCAGTATAGTACGGTGATAAGTTGTACGGTATGTTTAAACGCGCTATTATTCTGCATGTGAAGCGCTTTGATGCCGTAACCCCAGGCTGCAGACGGAAAAGGGGCAGCAAAGGTGGGGGCGAGGCAAAGTCAGTTAATCGCAATTGAATAACTCGGGAGAGGGGGCGATGGCAAGGCGGTTTTCTGAATGCACTTTGGTTGCTTATAGTATCACATGCGACGGCCTTGCTGTAAGGGGTATCATGAGGGGGGGTCCAGGAAAGCGCCATGAGGTAAGAGCTGGCAGCGTATGGCGTTTTGGGAGGTTGTTGGGTAGACGTGGCCTGGGTGCCGCAATGGCGGAGGCGATAGAGGGCTCGCTGCAGTGAGTTTAGATATGGGGGGCAGGCCTGGGCAGAGTAACGGTGTCCTGGTTTTTGGCTGGGGGTAGCGGGCATGCGGGCCGTGGAAATGGCGCGCAGATTGATATAGGGGATGGGGGGTGGGACGAGCGAGAGGCAAGTTGTTGGACATGGTACAAGGAGAGGTGGACAACGGGCTCTTGGGGCACGGGAGACAAGGCTGATGGCCGACTGAGCGTGCGCGGTAACCACACAGAACTCGCAACGTAGTACTGGCACTCAAGGTCAGAATCGAGTCCTTACGAAAAGGAGGGGGGGTTTGTTAGGTCGGTAAGGGGAAGGAGGACCGTTGACTGATGGGCGGCCGGTGGTTCAGGTGTCTGGGCCGCCGAGGGGAGAAGGAAGTTTGGGAGGGATTTCGCACCTGTGTTAATGCCAGAATTAAGAATGCAGGGCAACAAAAAACGAGGTATAGGCAGGGGCACGTTGGGAATTCGAATGTGGTTCTTGTAGTGGGGGGGGCATGGGGCGGGTCCGTTGACTTGCCTTGCATGACTTGGGAAGGGCGAATGACGCTACACATCGCTGAGAAGCTTTCCTCTTGGTGTGGGGTGGAATATATGGTATAAAACGGGTTTTAAGTACTGGGGGGCATTTTAGGACTGCAATTTTAAGTAATCCGCGGGTAAAAAGGATGGATGGCTATATGGGTATTGCCAGCAAGATAATGTATGGTGAAAGCAGAAAGTACAGTATTAAGTTGTACGGTATGTTTTATCACGCTGCTATTGTTCTACATGAGGGGGGATAAAGGGGCAAATGGAAGGCAGGCGGCCCTTTGTGGTTGCTGATATGTTTTCTACATCAGGGCGAGAGGCGCGCACAAACAATGCATTCGCTTGGGGTTATTTTTTCACATTCACAGAAATACCAAGGAGCACGCAATTGGCAAACCAAGGGGTCAGGCTGTGTTTGATTTCACGCCGCACGTTACGAGACAAAATGCCATTGATAACACACGATACACAAGGATTTCATGGCACACTTGTCAATTTGGAGGTAACTGACTGGTGGAGGGCTGTGCATACTATGGGCAATTTATAGAGCGGGGTTTCATGGCAAGCAGGCCAATACAATTTACAAATATGGTTTTATAATCCGTCTGGGGGAAGTGGAAGGTACTGATGTGCCGCAAGTGTGATAGAATAAGGTCAGGCGCCACCTGGGGCAGTACTGTTTTGTACGTTGCTCGTGGTGGGGGCAAGTGGGGGAACACCATGAGTTTATTACATACATTTATAATTTGGAATGAAATGCAGTATCCATGTCTTTACCTGGTGATGTTTATTCACCACATTGGTGGTTTTAAATGTAAAACAATACTTTCTTTAACATGCATCCCAAAGGCTTCAAGGCCTGTTATGCAAATGTGCTTTGCCTTCTCTCTTCTGGCCTTCCATCCTGGTGTCAGGCCGGCTAGCGCGTTGGAGGAAAAGTGGGTTTTCAAGCTTCTTACTATGTGATTTATTGTTTAGTAGAGTTGCATGTTATCTCAAGCACCAATGAAAAGTGGCTTCACTTGCAAATGGCTAGTGTTTCCATTTATGAGATTGTGGAGCACCCGACGGGTGTGTGTTTACGTAATGGCATGAACATTGGGCAATCTAATAGTATTCGGCCCGGGGAACTGCAAGATTGTGGTTTTGGGCAAGAACAACACATGGAATTGGGTGCTGGGGGGGGGGGTGCGGGGGGTGGCTCAGTCATTGGGATCATAGATGCATTAACTATGAACATCAGGTACATGTTCGCCAGCCCAGTAGAATTCCTGCATGAGCATTCGATTCACAGACGATTAGGGTGGGGGCGGGGTGTTTGGGCCTACATGGCAAGTTAAATGGAAGTGGGGAGCAATGCTTTGGGGGCATTTTTGGGAACGTTTTGTCGTTTGGTTCATCCGCGTACCTACTGGGACCGCACGTCCTTAAATGCAATTGGTTCAATGGCTCTGCAGGCTGCAAACGGTGGCATAGCTGGGATGATGGCGGGCAATGGGCGCAGGCGAGCGGATGTTTTCTGCAGTCCTGACAAGGGCCCTCATTACGACCCTGGCGGAAATCAACCGACCGGACCGCCATAGCGTAAATAGCGTTTCCGCCATTGCACGACGGAGCAAAGTGCGGCTCATTCCGACCCATCGGGCACGAGCACCACGCCATGGCGGAAGTGCAAAGTCCGCGATGGCGGAAATGACCCCAAAACGGCCCACACCGCCGCCGTACGGCGCCCTAGGTGCAATACCGCCACCCATCTTAGCGGACACCGCAGTGAGCGCCAACCGGAAAGTACGGTGACCGGAAATATACGGAAACGGAAGTAAAAGCATGGTCCCGGAACGGGAAACATCACGCCGTACACCTATAAAACCACAAATTCCACACAACCATTAAAAATACTACCCTGAGACACATCCCAACCCGTCATCCACCCTAGTGAAACCAAGAAAAATGGGAAAAGTAGCGAAGAAAGCGTGCGACCGCAAGCGGCAGGTCCACTTCTCCCATGAGGAACTCACCGTGCTCACAGAGACCCTCCAGGAGAATGCTGCCGCCGTCTTCTCCACGCAAATGACCAGGACGGCACTTGCGAACAAGAAGGCCATATGGGCCCTGGTGGCACAGCGGGTAAGTGCGGTGGGGACCGCACCCCGCAACCCACAGCAATGCAGAAAGCGATGGGACGACCTGCGGATACGCGTCCGTAGCATACTTTCTGCCAACCGCAACATTGCCACAGCTACAGAGGGAGGATCGGAATCACCCATCAAGTTGACCCCCTGGGAAGAAATCTGTGCCTCCACCATTGGAATGGAGAGCATAGAGGGAGTCGGAGGGATGGAGAAAGGAGTGCAGACATCCGAAGAATCAGGTAGGTGTCCCAAATAAAACAATGCCAAAACCACAATGTCCAATCATGTGAAGTACCACGTGTTCACATAGTGCAACAGTAACACATGTCCAGGAGAACGTCCACATACATAGGCCTGATAGCACACTTTAAAACTCACATCAAATACATAAATAATTAAAAATCCTAAAAACACCCTCTACACGTGCAGCAGGCACACCCTAACTGCAGGCTGCAAAACAACTGCACCCTCACTCCACACACAAATGAAACCACCTCCAAGGCCCCGACCCAAATCACCCTCAGGTACCACCCCAATGCATGTGATACATTGCCATTCCAATTCCCACAGACCCATTAATAACGGTCGCCCTCCTTTACTCCACCACAGGGTCCGATCCAAACGACGAGCTCCAGGACACCCCTACCAGCACACCTGCAAAGAGGGCCAAGACCAACGGCCAAAGACCCTCCACCTCAGCTGCACGCATCAAGACATGGAAGCAGCACAAATCAAGTGGCAGCACAGAGGAGGGAACTCCAACAGGCACCCCAGCAGCCAGCATGCCCACAACAGCACCACCACAGGTCCCCCCAATGGATGCCACAGTAGGCACTGCTTCTGGTGGCAGCAGCACCATAGGTGACACTGCATTAATGGCAGCATGCTCCGACACAGAAAACGGGGATGTCGAAGTTAGATCCATCCATGACCTGTCTCAATCCCCCTGTCTGTTCCATCCCGTACACCATGAGGATACCACGCAGGGGCACCCACAAGACGACGACTGGCCATCCCCCACAAGCCCTGTGGCAAGGCAACATGAGGTGATCAGCCACTCTGTGACACCACCGCAAATGGCCATGGCCCAGCAGAGGCAACAGTCCCTCGACCAGGTAATCGTGCAACAGCAGCAACTGGCCACGCTCCTCAAGGACCATGCCGATGAATGTGGGGGCACTAAGGCAGACATAGAAACATCAACTGAGACACTTAGGGCAGAAATGGAGAGAAGTACAGAGACACTAAGGGCACAAATGGAGAGTAGCACCGAGAGCCTGAGAGTACAAATGGAGAGTAGCACCGAGAGCCTGAGAGTACAAATGGAGAGAAGCACCGAGAGCCTGAGGGGGGAACTGCATGCGACGTCCAAAGACGTATGTGCCGAACTTGCCGCAGTGCGCCGTGTGCTCACTGAGCTCTCACAAACCAGGCGTGAGTGCTAGAAGCATGCATCTATGAGATGCTGACGAATGTCACGGCCCTCCTGTGCCTCGCGGACTCCTTGAGGTGCTGCCACATCCCCACCCTCATCATGACCATCTTCAGGTGCTTGCAGTTCTGCGTCAGGGGGCATGGGCACATTTCTACGTACGCACATGTTGTGGAGCATGACACATGCCATGACCATCTTTGCAACCTTCACATGGCGGTACAGGAGTGCCCCGCCAGACCTGCTGAGGCAGCGGAAACGAGTCTTCAGTAGGCCGAATGCCTGTTCTATGACTACACGGGTACGTGAGTGGGCATGGTTGTAGTCCTCCTCATGCTGGTCCCGTGGGTTCCGGACTGGTGTGAGGAGCCATCTCTTCAGTGGATACCCGGCATCACCTGTATGTGGACAATAAAGGAATTTTGAGGAATGCCATTGCTACGTACGCACCCCCCCCTTCCTGCCAGGTCATTGCCGCATCACATACCCCACATCATCATGCATGAAATGAGACTCACCGAGTAGCCAGGATCTGTTCCCTGCGTGTCGCTCCATGTAGCGTGGTATTGTAGAGTTCCTCAAGACCATAGAATCATGGGTTGATCCAGGGAATCGGGCACAACAATGTGTAATGATCCTGTTGGAGTCACACACCATTTGTACATTCAGAGAATGAAATTGTTTTCGGTTGCGGTACTGGGCCTCCATGGCATGTGGGACGACCAATTCCACATGGGTGCAGTCGATGGCACCAATGCAACCCGGTATGCCGGCAAGTGCATGGAATCCCACTTTTGTGTTGGTAATTTCCTGCTCCGAGCGTGGTAGAGAGATGTAGTCGTCTGCGTGCTGCAGGAGGGCATCGAGCACTTGCAATAGTGTCCGTGAGAACAGTGGCTGTGATATGCCATGCAACTGTCCGACTGTGTGCTGGTAGGTGCCTGTGGCCAGGAAGTGGAGTACAGACACCACCTTCAGTAGGGGTGGGATGGCGGTTGGGCTATCTATCATGCTGACAAGGTCAGCCTGTGTCATGTCCACAATGGCGGTTATGGTTTCCCGGTCCAAACAGTAGAGGGTGTGGATCTGCTCATCAGTGAGGTTGAACGGATGTGCTCGGAGGCGTGGGATTGCGGGCTGCCTGCGTGGTGGTAGTGGCTGTGCTGGCGGCCCTTGCTGGCCCTGCCTTGCCCTCCTCCTCCTCCTGCGTCTCCTCCGTGCGGCCGGTTGTAGTTGGTGTTCGTCTTCTTCTTGAAGTTGGAGTACTTGCAGTGCTATCAGGTCCCCCAGGGCCAACATAGCTAGTCCTGCCGGTAGCATTTCGGAGTGGGTGTGGGTGTGGGAGGAGACTGGGTGTGCAATTTATGTGTTTTCAGGCTGTATGGCCTCCACCTGTGGTGATTCATTCCACCTGTGCAAGCTGCTCTCCCCTTTGGGCGAGCACGTCCCGCACACAACGCTGCAATTCGACGAATGGCATCTTGCTATTACAATCATGTATTTGTACCCGATGGCAGTGTAACATTGGTTGATATGTTCATTCGGCTATGGTCCCATTGTTTCACATACTATCTTTGCAGTCGCGAACAGACTTGTGAAGGGTCAGTGGAACGTAGTACTCGAGTAACGGTGGACCCTCATGCAACACTGTACCGAGGTTCACCGACGGGCGGGGCGTCCCATTTGTGAGTGAAGGCAGTTGCCATTTTCACACACAGCCGCACTAGATGGATTAATTTGTGATTTCAAGCGGCCACAGATGCCTTTTCGACGTGATGTTGCAAATGAGGAATTCGAAGGGCGGCGCTTTCGGTTTTCAGCTAGCGGCGAGGAGATGCCCACAGGTCTGACTGCAAATATAACGTTCTATTGTTCAATGTCCTTGGGACAGGGGCCATGGCGAGGATGCAATGATTGATATGAATAGTTTGGGATGCGCAATAGCGAAGTGGGCGATAAGGCCGGACGTTCCCAAATACATGTTACTTCACAACACTGGAATTACGGGCTGGGGCACAGTGGATTTTGCAGGCTGCATAACGCACAGACTCAATGGAAATTTCACATGTTATGTGAGTATGGAAACAGGCATTTTCATTACGGGATGAGGGAATGATGTATGGATGCATGGACAGATGATTTGATACAGAGTTTGCCATGTACAGGGCTTCTTGGAATCTATCCGCCTCCCCTGCGCTATGTGGTGCAGGGCTGCCATAGTGGGACCATCGTCTATCTGGCCTTGTTGAGCCCTCCCTGTCTCGACGCGCCTTCAGACACTTGTGTCTATGCACGTTACCAATCCCATCTGATGGATTCTGTTTTAACAGACGCATGCACAGGTACACTCGTTTGTGATAGTGTTTTCACCTCGATATAGATAGTTATGATTCGCAAGTGGTTTTTGGGTGGTGATGATCCTTTGGAGTGGGCTAGCATGCATATGGCTGTGGATTTGGTGTGATCATTGAAGTGAGTAATTCAAATGTAGTTCTGATGGCCATACTATTCTTTTTCATTTCATTTGGGTGACAGGTATCTCCTCCCCTTTTGCCACTGCCATCTGTATGCCACTCCTGCAGATGGATTTTACTCCCGACACCTGCTGCTTCGAGTTAATCAGTGGAGCACCATTACGATCTTATGGGACGATCGCCAATGGGCCACATGCCCTTACGCAGTACTAGTGGCTAGGAGCAACATTTCGGCCTTTCAGCTGGACTAGTGCCTCCCTATTGGGACGGCCCTGCGGTTCTAGGCGCTTCCATGTTGCCTTTTCGTACGAGAATGTAGCCCCTGTGTACCAAGAAGGAACAGGGCGTCACACAAGAAGTAGCTGGTCATTTATTGCGGATGCAGCCCACAATGGTGAAATGTATTTTGGAGTTCATGGCCTAATGGCTGTATGGGCTTGGTGAATTTGTTGTGCATTAAATTTCTATTCTGATATGAACCGTGTAGCGTTCTTCTTTGCAAGTGATGTGGCATATTCCTATTTGGGGAGCGATGTATTGTGAGGAGATCTGCATTGGGTTCCAGCTTCGGTGTATAGTTGCGTGGTACTGTGCTGGGCGCGTTTGCCTACGTAGCCCAGTGAGGTCAGGGATAAGGGCTGCCAATATGACTGTTTTGATGATGTCATGCTCAGGGGCGGGGGATTAGCTTTTGTGTGACAGATGCCGGTCAGCCAGTTGGATTGGTGGAATGATGTGATTATCGGAATATGGCTGGTCACAGGTGCCTGTGTTTGCGTGCGTTTCTTGGTGGGAGACTGAGGTCATGTCCATTTGTATAGCTTCTGTATTCGTGCCATCTGTGCCCTGCAGCTCCCATTGGCCCCTCTTGAGATTCATTTGTTCGTTGGCAGGCATGGGTGACTAGTACATTTCACTGGTTGCATTGTGTGACTTCATTGCACCTACGGGGAGTTGTACAATGTGGCCAGGGAGCGGTGTACAGGCACTCAGTAGGGCCGTTTACGGTTGGTTCGCGATGCCGTACTTCTCACCATGGCGGAATGGTACTTTCCGCCGTGCTTGATGGCGTTAGGTGCATGTCCGCTAGGGTCAGAATTCGCGTACCGTTGCGCCATGGTGGTAATTACGGTTTGGCATGCCGCGCGCGCGCGTACTTGGTGCAGTTAGCGTTGGCGTTCACTACGGTGTCGCTAATGGCATCGTACTTTGCGGTGACGGGTCATGATCGCACCGAGCGCTATTCGATGGCGGTATTGCATTTCCGCCATCATTTTTCGATTTCCGCCAGGGTTGTAATGAGGCCCAAGGTCTTTATTGGGACTTGTATTTGTATTTGTTTCATTTGTAGCGCGCTTTGGCAAGGATGGGTAAGGGTTTGGTTAGCATTACAAAAGACGGGCTACCACATTTCGTGTAGGTGGAAAGGGAAGTGGGCAGGCCTATTACTGGTGAGTTGGGCTGTAAGAGGCCTGGGTTTTGTAATCATCTCCCGTGCTGGTTGCTTCAACGGTTTCGAAAGGCGCTTGGGGACGTGCAAGTAAGTGGCAGGGCTGCTCCAAGCGAAGGGAAGCACATTTCGGGCTATCATTTTGGGCACCTCCCTATATGAGTGGCATGGGGACGAATAGCACAAGTGGGGTTTCCTGCCCAGTTATACGACTGGGCAACATGGGCTCATGCGCACATGCCTAGTCTAGTTATCCTTAAATAACTCCTTATTTGGTAGTCCAGCAATCCTGGATATGGCAGCTGCGCAGAGAGGTTTTGAGTCGTGTGACCAACGGCACACCACCCCCTAAGTACAGCTAGATACCAATTGGTCCAGAGATGGTTAGATCAGGGGGAGCATAGCCATATTGTAGGGGAGGACATGCTATTGCCAGCTTTGTTTAGCCGGAATGGTGGTTGGGGTGGTACGGACAGTTTACAATCAAGCAGTTCCAGCATGAGGAGGTCTCGAGCAGAGAGGCCACACATGGGAATGGGTAAAGCTCGGACACGAGGGTGCCAAAAGTGATTTTCTGGGAATACCAATTCAAAAGGACGAGGTCTAGCACGGAAGGATCACGGGTGGTGTGAACCAGCTGCACAGTGTCTCTCAATACATATCACAGAATAAACCAAGTGGACAATATACCTTGGCATTAGTGGAACACTTACCCCATGTACCCAGCCTAAGGGGGGAAGGGAATCAAGGTAACTGAAGGAGGAAGCAAAGTTCTTCGGCTGCTCTTGAAATACTTACTATCAATGTGTGCTATTATTGCTCAAAGTAGACACCCCCATCTGGTCATGGCAAGGTGCATTAACTGACTATTCCCGGCTCAACTTTTAAGGGCCCCCACCCACCCCTTTCCCTCGCGGCTACATGTTATCACAATACTAGACCAACCTTACAAATTAATTTTGGTGGAAGTTATCATTCCAACATGGACACTCTGGTATGCTCGTATGGCACTCTTTCAAATACCTATATGAGAGTTGGGACAGGTGTCCAATGGCACCAGTGAGGTTTCCTGCATGCTTAGCACCCAATTACAGAGCATTTCCGCTTTATGAGTTCAGGGGCAACATGCACGCCCTGGAAGCAAAATGACGCGGAGCAACACAGGCGCTATCGGTGGGCCTGTCCATAGAAACTTCTGGGTTCTAACACTACATTGGCGCTCTAAAACAGATACGGCAGCAAGCAGGTTTGTTACAGCAGGCAACGCCAGCACTGAATTGGGCTGGGCAAGATACGGTTAAGGTAGGGTGCGCAGGATGGATCCCTCTCTCCCTCTTGCAGGTGACGGGTGCTCTGGCTGGCGTAACAAAGTGGGGCCAAGGGGTGTTTCAGGGAAGGGGCTGGAAGCCGCAGAGTGGCGGGGGCCTGGAAAGGACAGTGGTTGAGGAGAAGAGCGAACACATGGGGGGATGAATATAGAAAGAAGTGTTGGCTTCCCAGCAAAGATTATTAAATAGGTGTAATGCTCACCTGGCTCCCACGGAGGCGCTGGTCTGGGCTGGGTTGCTGTGGCCTCTTCAAGCGTGATGCGCAGAATTCGGACCACCGATTGAACAGGACCCCCAAATCTTGCTTGTCGGGCCCGTAGGATTATCCTTCTGCAGATGAGAAAGGGGATTAACTGTCTGCCGAATAGTGTGCTTGCTCCCCTCTTCCCCCCTTCGTTCTTCTCTGATTCCTCCAAAACCCCCGGTTTAAGCTCACCTTATGGTTTGGAAGGATGAACTCTCCATCCTGCTTCTGGTGCAGGGGCGCGCGTTCGTCCAGTTACTTCACTGGTTTTCAGAATGGCGCTGGCACATCCACTTGACTTTTCTGAGCAATACGCCGTAAGTATGAAGATGCAAAAGTTCAAGTGTGAGCCTCCTTTTATGTTGTCTTTTCTGTCCTTTATTTCAGGTGCAGAACAAAGGCGATGCGTTGAGGGGTTAAATTGCCGCCGGTAAAATCAGGTGAGCTAGTGATGAGGGCGACCCCTCTAAATGTATTTATAATTCCCCAGTAATGTCTTTTGTCCTTTCCTCATAGGGGCCGGGGTGCGGTACCTGCCAAAGATGCGGCGCCGACCCGAGATGTGGAATGATTCACCAAGAAAAGCCGGTAAGTAATGTGGCTAAAAATGTCCTTTCCCCATAGGGGCCGGGGTGCGGTACCTGCCAAAGATGCGGCGCCGACCCGAGATGTGGAATGGGTTCACCAAGAAAAGCTGGTAAGTAATATGGCTGAAAATTCGGCTTTCCTCTTGTGTTCCTTTGCTCACCTTTTGTCTCTTCTTCTCTCCCCTAGGTGCAGAGATGTGGCGACCAGTGCTGAGAGCCGCGATGGAGCCGGGCGGCGTCTCGGGAACAGGTGAGTGAAGCGCGGCGCTGCAGCGAGCAACGCGGTGCTTTTCAATGGAAGTCTTCCTTCAGGAATGCTGGCGTGAAGATTCCGGATGCAGGTAAGAAGGTTGAATAAGTTCTTGGTTTTCACCTTTCTCTTCTCTTATTCCCTTACAGGTGTTCCAGGATCGAGGCGGGCGTGGCTGGAGTCCAGGTGCAGGAGCAGACACGGTGAGCGTTCAGCTGCTGGGATGCAGAACAACGCGAAGCACGTGTGGCTGTCCGGGCGTGGTTTAAATAGCTTTGGAAGAAGTTCCAGGTGAGTATTCTTCAACAGCCCCACCCAAGTAACAAAATAGTTCCATCAGAAAAATAGTTCCTCCTAAGCCTCATTTGGCTTGGTTCTTCATGCAGCATGGTCTGCATCAGGTGAGTGTGCAGCATGGTCTGCTTCAGGTAAGTGCACCAAACACTTCCCCTTATGAGCCTGGCGCTTATGGCACCAGGACTGATGTCCAACATGAGCCTGGCGCCAACGGCGCCAGGACAGAGTCCAAAGAGCCCCTATAAAGGGCCGCTGGGCTTTTACCCGGGGGCGTGATGCCTCCTCCCGGGGGTGCTGGGCCTGGCCTGGTGCTCCGGGGGTAGGCATCATGACAATAGGTGAAGAGTTTTAAAAATTGCAAGCAGTATATAAAATGGAGAGCTAAGTAATACAAATTAAATGAAAAAAAAAAACGAAGTTTACTCTGGTTAGAAATTACACCCGGACGATGAAGGCGGGGGACTTACGGCACAAGGGGAGGAGTAGTGCGGGGAAACGTATAGAATAATGGCAAATGGAAAGGTCAAAATAAATAAATAAATTAATAAATAATACAAAATAAATTAATGAAGTTACGCCATTGCTTACAAGCAAGGGCCCTCCTGGAAGCGATCACAATGGCAGAGTCTCGACACGCACCCCCCCCCCCCTGTCGGATGGGGGGCCTCCTAAAAAGGAACTGCACGGTCAAGGGAAGACCTTTTTCCGACACGCCACTGTAGGGACAGTTGGCCCTCCTGCAAGGGAGTACGAACCAGTAGAGCGGCAACCTGCAAGGAACGCCGTCACGCACGGCGATCCCTAACACAAATCATCACGCCACTGGTGAAGTCCGGAGGGCCAGCGTGTCTGTGCAAATGGAATGAATGAGGGTAGATGAACAGGGTTTGGAGTATAGCAGGGTGTTCATTATGCACAAGGCAACCAGGTGCCTGAGGGGGAACTCACTGCCGCTGATTTCCCGCAGTGAGTTATGGCAGAGGCACTGGTCGCAGTGATGGGTTTCCGACAGACAAGCCCAGCGGATGTTACATGGTGTTCCCATTAGAAAGTACTGGCGGATACCACAAGGGGAACTGCACAGCCATCAGTTTATTATGAACGGCGTCCAGGAGTATTAGACTCAGGGGAGGCCCATGTTAAAGGGGAGGGTTAGGGGGCTTGGAAGACCTTCCAAATCCAAAAGTGGGTGGGGGAAATGGGAAGTGCAACGTTGGAAACAAAAAATTGGAGAGCAACAATGAAGTCAGCAAAGGGGGGAGGAAATTAAAGATTGCACAGTAAACGGGGCTCTGGCAAGTAGCTTGGAAACTGGGGGAGGGGGTTCATGTGGGATTAGGGGTTGGTGAGGGGGGTGGTAAGAGAAGTGGGGCATTTGCAATTGTCAGCTCTAGGAGAGTTGAAGAAACACTTGGGAGGGGGGTCCCTGGAATGCAGTGGGTAGGGGTCAAGAGGAGCAGGGGAGATAGTTGGGGAGGACCCCCCTTGAGCAAAAGATGATGGGGATATTAAAGCTGTTGGGCTACTCGGGGGTGAAGGGAGCTCTGGAGGGGGCTCTTGAGGACAGGAGGGTGCGAAGGGGAGGGAGGAGCTGGAAGGGATGGGACAACTCTCGGTGGAAGGGGGGGGATACCTGGCATGACGGACTAAGGGGAAGATCTTTTGGGGGAGAGAAATAATTTGGCAAGGAATAGAGAGCCAACTAGGGGAAAGGGGACGAGGGAATCCAGGGGTAAAGGGAAGCAAGAGGGGGGAAAAGGAGACCTGAACGCATCCTTAAATAAAGGAGCCCAAAGCAGGCAATGGAGAATGAAACGAAATTAAGACATGAAAAGAAAATGCACTTAAATAGAGATGGGGAAAGAAAATGAAAAGAAAAAATTGCAAAAGAAAGAAATGGCCAAAGGGTAGAGAGGGACTGTTAGGGAGGGACGGGGTGCCTGCGACGGGTCCTCCAAGGACCCGAAGAGGCGGGGGGGACAAAGTTGCATTGCTCTCAGCGCAGAATCCTGAGTTTAAAACGGAACACCTGTAAGCTAACTCCTGACTTTATGTATGTAATAAAGTTTGCCCTGGCAATTTTTCTCCCACTCAGAAAACTGGTCATGCCTCTCATTGGGGAGACTGCGGGGGGGTTGGGCTCCAAGGGCAGAGGGTAGCGGTTAATGAATGGGGGAAAATTGGGGTGTGTGTGAGCAGCGGATGGAGTTGTGCCCCCACTGAGAGTGTCAGCGCTAAGCTGTGTCTTCCCTAGCAGCGTTTGTCAAGGAGGGGACTAGGACCGCGGGGATAAAGGAAGGCTTCACGCGCATTCAGGTGAGCAGCACTGGCTCCCGTATATGTCACAGCCAGCAGCTGGTCACAGCCCATTATAACATTCGAGTACACAGACTGTAACAGAAGTGCTCGATTTGCTCAAAACAACATCTGTGTCACACGCTTGCATTGGGGGCTCATATATATTCAAGGACCCGAAGGGGCGGGGGGGACAAAGTTGCATTGCTCTCAGCACAGAATCCTGAGTTTAAAACGGAACACCTGTAAGCTAACTCCTGTCTTTATGTATGTAATAAAGTTTGCTGTGGCAATTTTTCTCCCACTCAGAAAACTGGTCATGCCTCTCATTGGGGAGGCTGCGGGGGGGTTGGGCTCCAAGGGCGGAGGGTAGCGGTTAATGAAGGGGGGCAAATTGGGGTGTGTGTGAGCAGCGGATGGAGTTGTGCCCCCACTGAGAGTGTCGGCGCTAAGCTGTGTCTTCCCTAGCAGCGTGTGTCAAGGAGGAGACTAGGACCGCGGGATAAAGGAAGGCTTCACGAGCCTTCAGGTGAGCAGCACTGGCTCGCGTATATGTCACAGCCAGCAGCTGGTCACAGCCCATTATAACGTTCGAGTACACAGACTGTAACAGAAGTGCTCGATTTGCTCAAAACAACATATGTGTCACACGCTTGCATTGGGGGCTTATATATATTCAAAAGCAGACGTTCACAGCGCCTCCTCCCGAACTTGCTTAGATCAAGCAGTGGCACAACAGCAACAGAGATAGTAGCTTAGTGTTATTTATTTATTTATTGTGCATTTGTAAGGCGCTAATACATCAAGTAAATTGTGTTTCAAAGCACCCACAGGGCAACAGGGATTGAACATGGGAATGAAAGGCAAATAAAACAATGAAAGGGAGAGGCGGTCCTACTAGGCCTTGTGAGCCTTCAGAGCATGCAAGCGCAGAGAGGGATGAGTGAGGGATGTAAGTGCTGGGAGTAACAAGGAGGGAAGTGCTATGGAGTAAGAAGCAAACTGTGAAGTGACTGGCAGAGATCACTTGGTGACAGTGGTCAACTGCCAATAAATAAGTGCAGGCCTGTGATAGCACAGGCCACTGGGCGCCCAAGGCAAGAGCTGGGAGTGGGCGAAGACTGCATACAATTGGAGGTTGGAGGCCAGGACCCAGGTGGGCGCATAAGGGCCCTGGTCACCAATCTCAGTGACTGTGGGGTTTAGCAAAGGAGGGAGGGAGGAAGGCGGAGGTTAAAAGGAAAGTATTGAGGAGCTTCCGGAATTTGAGGTGATCAGGCTCTAGACGAAGAGGAAGGGGGAGACTGTTCCATAGGAGGGAGCCAGCTGAGGAAAGAACTCATCCACCAGCTTGCTATTTAGCGAATCACTTGACACGAAGAGAGATTGTGTCAGAGGAGCATGAAGATCTGCAGGGAGTGTATTTAGTGAGAGACAGTTGTAGATAGAGCGGTCCCCGGCCCCAGCCAGCCTTATGTGATACAGAGGGATTTGAATTTGATCCTTGCAGCAACCGGGAGCCAGTGGAGAGTTTTTAGGGCTGGAGAGAGTTATTCATCTTGACATTCTCAAATGCTTAAAGGCAATAGCCTCATGGAGTGAGCAGGAGGAGGGGGAAGATATCCCTGAAGAGGATAAAGATTTATCCCTCGGTTTTAAAATGGTGTTAGGTGATTCTTTGGTTTTGGCTGTCTCCCAAGGTGTCAGGCCAATTCAAGATAGCTTGGAAGCATTGGAATCACTTATAATCAGTAAAAAGGCAAAAGTGCCAGAAAAACAGAGCACAGGAAAATGAGGGCAAGCGGTCCAGGTGAGGGCATGTCTGCAATACACCCCAAAAGAGTGGGTGAATGTAAGGGTAGCAATACAGCCGGAATAGGCCTACATCTTCAACTCCTCCTTGCTAAGTCAATGAGGGACATACAAAGCCCTGTGAGGTTGCCGACGGTTTTAGTAAATAAAAAAGCAGATTTCTTATGAAATTGGCTATGCCAAAATATGCCAAACCTCTAACCCACTAGCCCAGGGTTAAAAAGCATAGGGGACGATGAATAAGATGATGAGGAGGAAGAAGAAGAGTTAAATAACGAAGGCACAAGCTGCGCATAATGAATTGCCAGCGAGCAGATATCATGGATACGGGCCAGAGGCATACTTGCAGGCCGTCTTTCTATGTTGTTCATAGTGATAGGTGGAAGAGACAATCAGGAGTGGCATGGGTTAAGGCTCTGAGAACCCAGAGTATGTCATCAGGGAAACCCCATCATCCAATCACAGCCAAGAGAACTTCCAGCTTCCACCAACATAGACAAAGGTTCCCAGCACAAAGTAAGCAGCGCGGTCTAGTCTCTGGGTGTGGTTGCCTATATAAACCATGCCCAGGGATCGACACAGGCTTGGTGTGAATTCTGTATTACACACTTACTGGGACCTCTCCGCTTACCTGCAGTCCCGTGTGGACTTCTCCGCTCACCTGCAGACCCGTGTCGACTTCTCCGCTTACGTGCAGTTCGTGTCGACTTCCGCTTACCAGCATTCCTGTGAGGACTTTGCGGCCGTCGGCTTGAGATGGAATGAGAACCGATAACAAGTTCATCTCTGGAGTTGCTCGCCTTCGTCCCACAGCCTCCACAGCATACCAGCACATGGAAAGGAAAACAAGAAAAGGTGACTAAGAACGGCTAGAGTAGGATTTTTACTTTGTCTTCTGTAGCGCGTTAAGATATCGCTATGAGGCCGCTTACAGACACTCACCTCCGGAGTGCAGTCTTCATCTGGAACCGCTGCTGGTCCTGCCTCTTGTTTATTTTTTTTCCATCCAGTACCTCAGCACCTCCCGGTGGGGACCTGGGAAGAGAAAGAGAAGACAAGGTTAGTCTCAGAAAACATTCGCTCACCATATTCAGACTGCAAATCACGCAGCGCAAGGAGATCGGTGTAACCCAGTGGGGCAACTGGGGAATTGAACTTATCTGGTACCAGAACTTACCTGCCAACTCCAAACCCAGTGAGGTAACTGGGTTACTGAACTTACCATTGGCACAAGGAAATCTACCAGTGAGGCCACTGGTCCCGAACTGTAACGGAACTAATACATATCTGAACATTAGCCGTTCTAAGCGGCCATCTCCAGCAGCGCCCTCCGGTCCCCAGACAATGCACCCTTGCAAGAGCAGGATGGAGAGTTCGCCCTGTTAAACAATAAGGTGAGTCATCCCCTGGTTGGGGTCTGGTTAGAAGGAACTGGGTAGAAGGGTGGGGTTTTGGACTACTCACCACCTCTCCTCTAAAACGTTACCTTTCTTGGCAGATAGTCCTTCCAACAGTAGTGGGCAAGTAGAAGTCAAGAGAAGAGCCGGTGGACTCCATCACTCCTGCGGAGGCTCAGGTAAGCGTGACAGAACACAAAGCCGTTCTTTAACCACTCCGCCTGAGCGATGGAGACCTCGGAGGTTGATCCGCTGTCACAGCTGCTGAGGGAATTAAGGGCCGAAGTGCACGCAGCTCATTCAGAAACGAATGCTTTGAGATGCGAACTGGTAGTGAAAAGAGATAAGACTGATGAGGCAGGCAGCTTTTACAAACCCAGGCGGGCCTCGCCACGTTGCCAGGAGGACCAACAACCGCCCACCCCCGTCGTTACAGGCCCAACCTGTAACACCAGTGCAAGTAGTCCTCCCTGGAAACATCCCGCTAGCGCCTCCTGAAAGGTTCCTGGGAGACCCAAAAAGGTTTGGAACATTCATGAACCAATGTCGCTTAAACCTCCTGTGCAAACCAGGAGTATTCCCAACGGACCAGTCTAGAGTGGCATTTGTGCTTTCTTACCTGGGGGGTCATGCCGCGGACTGGTCGATCCCGTTGGTAAATAGGGATGACCCCTTACTCTGGGACTATGCCGGTTTCCAACAGGAATTGGAAAATCTCTTTGCCCGCCGTACACAAGGGCAGGCTGTGGACGAAGAGCTGCTGTCTCTCAGACAGGGCAATCAAGACCTTCTGGCCTACGTGGCTACATTCAATCGGCTTGTGGCTAAGACAAACTGGCCAGAGGAGAAACAAACTTACTTGTTCTACAGAGGCCTGCGAGGGGACCTCAAGGACGTGTTGGCACAGGTAATGAACCTGCCTGATGACTGTGCAGACTTCATTGATTTGACCATCCAACTCGATCACCGCCTACAGACCAGAAAGACCGATCGCATCTTCTCAGAGAGTAGAAAGTTTTACATGCTCCCCAAGGAAAACCCAGGTCGTCCACCTGCAGAACCTCATCCGGAACCCATACAGTTAGGTAGTATACGTGGACCACTCACCAAGGCAGAGCGGGACCAAAGACGACAAGAACAATTATGTCTGTATTGTGGTCAAGTTGGACATTTTCTCTGCAATTGTACCGCCAAGCCTCCACAAAAGACGTAAGGAGACACAGATGGGGGAAAAGCTTCAACGAAGATGGAAAACTCAGGCACCCGGCAAACTTAGAGGTCGGTTTGTCGAGCGAAGAAAGACCTTATCCGACCTCGCACTTTGCTATACCGGTGGTGGTTATAGACCAACAGTAACCCACAAAACTACAGACCCTGGAAGCGTTTATTGACAGTGGCGCCTGTTAGGCAGAATCCTGTGCAGTGCCCTCAGGGACCACTACACACAATTAAGACTACAAGTGGTAATACAAGTTCACCTTTGGAACAAGCCACAAGCCTGTACTACTATGTTAAAGTGGTAGCAGTAGCGGAGCAGCCAGGCTTATCTCAAGAGTATATGAGCAGTAGTAAAGATTACACACAGGGACCACAATTACTGTGACTCAAGCAAACACTGACTCAAGGTTTCAGGTAAAAAATATAAGTACATTTATTTTTAAACCATCTTTAAAAACACAACACATCTATAAATTCAAAATACACAACAAACAACCAATTCTCTTGGCACAGAATAACGCAAGGTAAGTACCTTATGTTTTGGCTGACCGGTGTTGTGAAACAAAAGACGTTACCGGGAATACATATGCGATCACTTTTTGACAGCTCGGTCGTATTAAAGAAATGCGTATCTGCAGTAAGAAATGTTACCGGGACAAAAACACACTTAGCACCTGGGCTAACCAGAGAGAGTTGGGGGCAAATATCATAGGCAATACTTTTGTCAAGGAAGACGGAATCAGAGAACACTCGCTGACAGAAATACAAAAGTCAATAGGCCGGGGCCAGTGTCAAGTGGAACCGGGTTCCTGTTGTCGAGGATCACACAGTCAGACAGTGCAAGATTCAACCTTGCCAGGAGTACTTGGCTATTGTCAATAGAGGAAGCAAACGTTATAAGAGAGAAGGAAGACAAGGGTAAGCCTTTGAGGAGGAGAAAAGGGATTCACCCTAGTTCCTCTAAGCAGAAAACAGTACCTTATTCAAGGAAGACGCTGGTGCCACGGCAGTTATTCCTAGTAGTTTCCTGCAGACCCACGGTTCCTGGTACTTCGGTCGTGGAGACGAGAAGGGGGACATCTGGAGGGGTTTGCACCACTCAGGGATGAAGCCAGCAGCAGCGACGGTGAATAAAAGGTGCGCTCCTTTAAAAACTGGAGAGGCTCTTCAGATGGCTATCTGTACCACTACAGCAGTGTGCAGTGATTTCGACCACGAAGAGGATCCTCTGGCTGTGGTAGATGAGCTTGTTGACCGCACCAGGCTCAAGGGAAGAAGACTCCGGACTGGATCTTCTCTGGTCGTTGAAGGGTAGATAGCTCAGGACTGCAGCAGGGCTTCACCGGGACGGAGTAGTTGCAGCAGCCGTCTTCTCCACTTTTCTTCGGTTCCTTGTAGTTCCAGTGGTGACTCTGACTTCCAGCCCAAGAGTCCTGCCTTTTATGCGAAAATCCCCCATTCCAGCCCAGACAACCACCTCAGCCAATCATGGCAAAGTGCGACTTGGATTTCCTAGGATACCCTGTGCAGGGGGTGACTACACCCCTCCCTCACATTCAGCTCACCTAGACACCCAGGCGTCCAGAGGAGGGCTTCTTGGCAGAAGCCCACCAAAAGACGGTGAACAAAGAAGGCAAACCTGGTTTGCCGCGCAAAGTAAAACACAAGAAGGACTTTAACAAAAAGAAATGGCAAACAAACCCGACCAGAGCAAAAAGAAAGAGTATTTGGTCAAGCGGGTTTATGTTCGAGGCTAATATAATAGCCTAAAACAATACCACGTTTATATAGTATAATTGCGGTAGAAAAGTTAGGGTAGATAACACTTCCACCAGCCAAGTCTATATGTTAAAAGAGCAAAACAATGCTCCAGGAGGGACAGACAAAAAGGGCTAAGGATTAACCCTTTCCAATACTCCATGTAAGATGGGGTGTACTGGATCTGTGGTTATTTTCACTATGTAAAGTTAGTGGCAACTTTACCCTTTTCTGGGGCACAGTAGTCAGCCCCAGAAATGGAGTCGGTGGAAAGTCTCAAAGACAACCCTGTGTCACTGCACTGAAGGTGCGGTGCTGTGTAACACACAAAAGATGGGGCTACTGAAGTGGTGTCCTCCAGAGTCCACAATCACAAAAACAGATGAGATATACATGGCAAAACACAGGTAAGAGTGGGGGAAAAGGTCACACTCTTACCAAGTGGAAAAAAATAAAATCCAGAAATCCAGCAAAGCTGTTGGGGGACTCACTAGGTAAAGGAAATTAGCCATTGAATGAGAATTCTCCCTAACAGCGCCATTGGAAACTACATGGATTTGGTCACGGCTGGCAGAATGGGGCTTCCGGTTTGTACCAAGGCAACCGCAGAGAACGTAATCGCTGTGGATGTATCACAGCTACTCTCCGGCCCAGTAAATCAATGTACTGCAGAGATCGTCCTGCTCTGTCACGATGGACATAAGGAACTAATCTTGTTTGACCTCATTAAAGGCCCACAGTTTCAGATGATACTTGGCATACCGTGGCTCAAAAAGCACAATCCCCAGATAGACTGGCGCACCAGAACATTAAACTTTCCGAAGGAGTGCAGCCATTGTTATGGAACCATAAACCAAGCATCTCAACTCCCACTACTCACATCTCCCAAAGCCACAGCCGTGTTAGGGTTGATAGGGGCCTTACCCCCGGAGTACCAGGAGTATCAGGATGTATTCGCCAAAGAACAGGCCAATACATTGCCACCACATCGTGCCTATGATTGTGAAATCGATTTAATACCAGGAGCACAAGTCCCATTCAGCCGAATATACGCCTTGACCGAAGACGAAAATGCTCATCTAAAGAAATACTTGGACCAATACCTTGCGAACGGTTTCATACGTCCTTCAAAGTCACCCGCAGCCTCTCCCCTCTTTTTTGTCCCCAAGAAAGAGGGAGATTTACGAACTTGCATCGACTACAGGGCACTGAACCGGGCCACAGTAAAGAACAGGTATCCGTTACCCCTAATCCCTCTACTCTTAGACCAAGTAAGCAGGGCTCGGATATTTACAAAACTGGATCTCCGAGGGGCCTCTCACCCAGTACGTGTCAAAAAAGGTGACGAGTGGAAAACCGCATTCCGCACCAGGTACGGTCTCTATGAATACCAGGTGATGCCCTTCTGGCTATGTAATGCCTCTGTCGCATTCCAACACTTTATGAACGACGTCCTACGAGAACTACTGGACTTCTGCGCAGTAGTATATATCGGCGACATCCTCATCTACTCGGCAACTCCTCAAGAACACGTATCACATGTGCGAGCAGTTCTCCGCAAGTTACGTGACAACAATCCATATGCCAAAGGAATACCACCACTGGCCATCTTCACCCAGTAGCATTCTGGTCAAAGAAATGTTCTCCCGCAGAGCTGAATTATGTGGTCACGGACAAGGAACTACTGGCAATTAAGGAAGCCCTCAAAGAAAGGAGGCATTATCTACTTGGAGCCAAACATACCATCACCGTCTTCACCGATCATCGGAATCTCCAATACCTTCGCTCGGCTAAAGCCCAATCACCCCGTCAACTCTGCTGGGCTTTGTTTCTATCAGAATATGATTTTGTAATCACTTACAGACCTGGAACCAAGAACAGCAAAGCAGACGCTTTATCACGGATAGGCAAAGGGGAAGAAGCTTTCTGCATCCCTGATCCAGTGAACATCATACCTGGAAATAAGATCCTAGGCCTTTGTGGAAATAGTCCTTGGGAAGAAATCAAGAAGGAAATAAGAAACAACTTGCCATGGGAGGAACTACTGACATGGGCCAAGAAAGGAACTGACTATTCAGTCAAGGATGGCCTGCCATATTACCGAAAATGCCTATACCTCCCAACACGAACCTTAAAGGAAGAAATTCTTGCAACTTACCACAACTCACCCATTTAAGGACTGTCATGATGCCTACCCCCGAGCATCCGAACCCAGCCCAGCAGCCTCGGGAGCAGGCATCCAGACATTTATTGAGACCCCAGCAGCCCCGGCTGGGGGCTATCTGGGTTCAGTCCTGGCGCCTTAGGCACCAGGCTCATAATAGACATCAGTCCTGGCGCCATAGGCGCCAGGCTCATAGACATTACTTATCTCCTGCAGACCATGCTGCAAATGAATCAAAGCCACGTGAGGCCTGGATGGGACTATTTTATTACAGGGACTATTTTTTTACTCGTGTGTGGTTCTGGGGAACTTCTTACCTGGGACTACTTTGCAGGCTATTTAAGCAACGTCCGAACAGCAGCCCATGCTTCACGTTATTCTGAACTTCAGCAGCGTGACGCTCACCGTGCCTACAGCATCGAGTCCTCTGCCACGCCCGCCTCGACCTGGACATCATCCTAGAAGAAAGAGAAATAAGAACAAGAACTTACCTTTTAATCTTCATTTGTTCCCGAATTCGCCGCACTTCAGAATCGGAAATAAAAACATTGCATCGCTAGCAGGCGCGCCGCGCCATACTTACCAGTCTGCATCTCCACGGTTCAGCGCTGCAGCCATCATTTCATCACTGCATCCGTGGAACCTGGAAGGGACAAAGAGAACAAGGTGAGCTGGGTTCTAACAAAGACAATCAAAGCAACCATATTATACTCACCAGAGTTACCACTCCCCTAGGCATCTTTCATCGGCATTCCACCTCTTTAACACCGCACCTGTGGGAAGAAAGAACACTTGTTAAAGACATTTATTTCGCTTTTACCGGACAGCGCTGGGTAATACAGACTCTTACCCAAGCACTTCCTGCAGCACTTCAGGTAAACTCTTCTCGGATTAAGCTGCAATACCAAAGGGATAAAAACAAGTGAATAACAGACAATTGAAATCTATAGACATTATACTTACGGCTCCTTGCCATTTACCACGGAGTCCAACATGTCTGGAACTCGCCCAAAATCTTCAAACCAGTGAAGCAACTGGGATTCTACGCGCCCCTGCGCTCGGTGCAGGATGGAGAGCTCATCATTACAAACAATAAGGTGAGACAACAAAAGGGAAATATCGGGGTGCTTAGAGGGAACGAATTAAACGAGTGTTTCCTTGCATCCACTGGGTGGCTAATTCCCCTCCTCCTGCTTTTAGGAAACTACTTTTACGAATCAAGCAGACGCAGCTAGGAAGGCCGGTCCAGTCAGCCATCTCTGCACTACGAATAACGCTGGTGGAGACCTTAGCAGTCCAGTTCCGATCGACGCCCCCGTGGGAATCAGGTGAGCGTTACAAGGACACCCTGGAATAACAAAGACCATGGAGAAAATCAAAAGAGGCTATTGGTGGCCTACGTGGCAGCAAGATGTCACCAATTTTGTCAAATCGTGCGGAACGTGTGCTCAAAACAAGACCTTGAGGCAAAAACCAGCTGGCTTACTAAAGCCATTGGCAATTCCACCCACACCCTGGCATACCATTTCCATGGATTTCATCACGGACCTACCACCCAGCTCTGGTCACAACACTATCTTGGTAGTCGTTGATCTTTTTACTAAGACGGCTCATTTTATTGCGTTGAAGGGCATTCCATCAGCCCAAGTCTTGGCCCAAGTCTTCCTCAACAACATTGTGAGGCTACATGGCTTCCCGTCCGTGGTGATCTCCGACAGAGAAAGCCAGTTTGTATCACGATTCTGGAAATCCTCAGTCGGGATAGAGATCCAATTGTCTATAAGTCATCAACCACAAACTGATGGACAGATGAAATGCACAAATCAAACCCTGGAGCAATACCTTTGTTGCCGCTTGCATCAAACTGATCACTCCTGGACAGAGATTCCATGGATAGCCGAATATGCTTATAACAATCTGACGCACAGTTCCACACAGTTGACTCCTTTCTATACAATGGGCCTCATCACAAGTTGGGCGGTAACGCCGGCCCTAATAGCGCTGGCGCTATCTGCCCTACCGCCAAACCCACCGGCGCTATTAGCGCCGGATCACGGGTTTGGCGGATTTGGAAATCCCCATTCCCCATTGAGCCCATTCGGGAATGCCCCATTCCCCATTGGGCTCGATGGGGAAATTTTGCGCTCATAACGCATGCGGATTTCCCGCCGGTGGTATGAGCGCACATTTTCAGTGGATTTCCCCCCAGCTCGGACCCTTAAATCCAGCAGTAACAGCGCTACCGCCGGATTTAAGGGTTACCGCCAAACTCGTGATGAGGCCCATTGTATGGACGGAATCCTTGAACATCTGCATACGATCCACCCAAGATCATCAAAATGCCAGCCATTCAGACCCTACATGAACGAATATCACAAGCCATCAAGGATGTGACAACACATCTAAGGTAGGCTAAGGCTACTCAAAAGAAAAACGCTGATCGTCACCGAATGGAAGCTACAGTCTACCAAGTAGGGGACTCTGTGTGGGTAGCATCAAAGTGCGTCCCTCTGAAAGGGGCCGAAAGTTCCAACCCAAATTCCTGGGACCTTTTACAATCGAAACAATAGGTTCCCCTATGGCCTTGAAACTCCAGTTACCGCCTCAAATGCGCATTCACCCAGTGTTCCATGTTTCTTTATTAAAACCGGTACACCCTGGGACCCGAATGCAAGCATCACAAGCTCCCATAGTAGTGGAGGGGGAAGAGCCAGAATATGAGGTCAAACAGATTCTAGGCTCCAAATTTGTTAAAAAGGTCCTGTATTACTTAATAGATTGGAAGGGATATGGGCCTCAGGACAGGTCATCGGAACCTAGTGGGAACCCACACTCTCCCCGTCTAGTACACAAATTTCATAGGGACAACCCCTCCAAGCCAGGACCAGAGAACACATCATTGGGAGGGGCCTTGACGGGGAGGACTGTCATGGTTACGGGCCAGAGGCATAAATGCAGGCCCTCTTTCTGTGTTGTTCATAGGGTGTAAGAGGATTCAATTCAGCACTACAGCTAAGTTAACGACTAGTCTAGAATACTGAAGGAAAACCCTTATTGATATATCTTTATGTCCAGTTCATGCGTTCTGGATGACTACCCCTATATAACACCCCTCTCTTGGAATCCCCCTGACCCCACTGAGCCAAGAAGTAGTTCTGTTTTGCAAGTTAAAAGGTTTATTTGATAATTTAAACAATAGATATATATATGTCACACCTTATAATAAATTAATAACTGAATATCACACTTAATCTGATATGATAAAGATTAACAACGGAGAATCTGGCACTAACACGCTTCTCTATAATCAATAAGGAGTTGACATGAAATGGATAAGGTAGCACACTGGTAAATAGGTACAGAAGTATAATGTGGTAGAGAATGCTTTATGTAAGCTCAGGTGGATGCAATATTCAATGAATGCAGTACAGAAAATACTCAATATGATTTCAACCAAACAATGTAATCACTTTTCTCTGGCAATCCCCTCCGCCCCTTGATGCAATGCAAGGAAATGGAAGGAAGCACACAGTTCTCAGAAATGCGATCAACTGTAATTCAGTTCACCCCAGCAAGCTTAGACTACAGAAGTTTGAAAACACAGGCCCAAATTGCTTTGATATGTGCTGGCAATGAATTAAAAATATGCTAAAATGCTTTTAATTCCCTTTCAGAGGTTCAGGGTGAATGGTATCTAGTTAATATTAGCTCAGGCTCACTCTTGCAATGATTCAGGTCGCGGAGATATGAACGATTTAGTGAAGGTCGTTTTTCAGATTTGAAATTTTAAAAGCTCAAAATGACAAGTGCAGATTTTACTAGAAATGACAGGTGACAGCTTTACAAATGACAGGTGACAGTTAGGAGACAGTTCTACTTAGATTAAAATAGGATTGAATTATATTATTTTAACTAGGAGATTGGTTCTGCACAGTTTTCTAGGTACTCACACTATATTCTTGAGTGAAATGGGCCTCGCCATGGATCTGGTCAGGTTTTAAACTCGCCTCTGGTCTCTGCCCTTCACAGTGATCTGGGTCAGCTCTCTCTGGTTCTCTGGTCTGGGTCTCTAGTTCTGGATAGATTGAAGTCTCTAGTTTGGCTCTCTGGAGGTTTGATGGAGGTAAAGTATGGATTTTTCCGGCAGAGCTTCCAGCGGCAGATGGATTTGAAAGTCCCTATCTGTCCTGTCTGTCTGCTTTTATGTGTTTAGAATGTGGGTGTGTTCTAGCATCACTGACCCTACCTCTCTCTCAGCTTCTAATTGGTCAAACTTCCATTTCTCATTTGATTGGGGAAGGAAGTGTGTGTCAGCGTGATGCCATTTTATGGCTTGCAGAGAGTCCACTCCTCCTGTCAACTTACACACAAATCTAGATTTGAAACAAATACATATTTGCAGAGGTACATATTGTTTTAAAATCATATGCACCCATCATGCATTACAGGAGGTATACCCTGTTCAAACTCTGCTCTTCCTGGGAGCTTGCATTCAGAAATGGCAATATGTTGCACTTTTTAACTGGTTTGCAATTCCGGACACTACCCCAAATTTACACACATGTGCGCAAGGAGTATGGACATTAGTTGATGAAGTTTCAGATTTTTAACATGCATACATTTAGAGTAATATCCACTTTTCCGCTGACACCCCCCTGAACATACCACCGGTTCTAAAAACCTCTTAAACTGTGGGCAGAAAAATCACAAGAATTATGGTATCATTTATAAAATTTTCACATGTCCGCTCTATGAATGATCCATCTTTTTAAAGTTATGTTCTGGCTCCAAAGGGGCGTGGTTTCCTCTCAGCACAAGGTAGAAATACTGGTTTATCCAGTTCTGCCAAGCCAGCTTGCTCTCACAGGCAGTGCTCCTCCCAGCTTCTGCCAAGAGGAAGCTACATTTTACGACCGCTGTAATAAAACCTTTGCCTGAGTCAAGACAGGCTTTGTTCAGAGCTCCTGTAGAGCACAGGTAATTCAATCAGGGAAGTGTCATATCCCTTTTGGTGTGAGCAGCAAAAGGGCAGCTAGGCCTGGGAACACAGCTGTGACTCAAGTTTCACTCCTGATGGGGGTAGTTGCCAGGCAGAATCAAGTTCCTTAAGCCAGACTTTCAGCTAACTGTCATGTTTTTTTTTTTGCTTTTTAAATTAACTTGCAATTTTACACACGCAGCTAGAATGCTGATTCTAAGTGCAAAACTATGACATTTCAACAGTTACAAAGGCATGTGACACCAAACATAGGTCACTCATTTAATCTAAACATTTTCGATTTTAGTGTCTTTAAATCCAGTGCAACTTAAACTGCTGACTCCATAGCTCAGCCAGTTTTGTTATAAGCATTGTTCTGGGCTCTTCATTTCCCAGATTTTGTAGGCACACAACACTCCATTCTACCAAATGTCTGCTGGTGTCCAGTGAGTTTTTAGATGGGTTGCAATGTTTAAAATAGACAGTTTGAGCCTGCCTTCAGAGAAACACAGGGTGGTTTTAAACTGCCGGCTTTTGGATAGTGGTGAGTACTGGTACTGCACCCATTTTTGGGATTTAAGAAAATGAATTCCCAACAATTCTAGGTTGCATTTGGCAATCAGCATTGCCATTCCCAATGGTTTCAGACTACTGTGCGGGTAGTCCAATGGTGGTTTTAGGCGCTTTGAAGCTAACCGGCGCTACTGTTTTTCCTTTGGCAACCCATTTCCCTCATGGCAACCCGGCCTTTCATTCTCGCACTGGTGGGTGGCAAGTGAGGCAACCATTTTGGTGTGCGCACAAACTGCGCAGCTTTCCTGGATTTCGGCGCACATGTGGGTTTTCCGCCATCTTGAACTTTCTAAGCCCACAGCACCAAATGTTGTGGCATGATAGCTTAAACGTGGGTCAGGACACCCAACAAGCCCCCCCACGCGACTGCACTTTGAATTTGAGTCGATGGGGAGTCGCGTGCCCAAGGGTTTTGACCCACGCACCGGTCTGTCCGCATAATCTTCTTCCTACTCTGTAGATGGCACAGTTCAGCATCTTCTTCTCCATCCGGTACTGATCGATCGGTTCTCCTCGCCAGTCCTGATGGGAATATTGGGCGGTCCACTGGGCCCATTGGATCTTCGTTCCCGGTCTCCGGATCGCCCTCCTTGGCCCGTCTTCAGGTTTTCTTTCTCCTAGGACGACAAAGGAAGAGCGGCAATACCTACTCATAGACATTTTTCCACCACTGTTGAGATAGTGGGGCAGCATATGCATTTCATCATAACGAAACATTACATTCTTATTTTGAAAAAAAAAAACAGTATAACTAAGAGACAGTTTCATGCAAATCACAATATTTTAGAGACTAGATGTGGTATGTTTTATGATTGGAACAGAATTAGTCTGAGACAGTACCCGCTAGGATTCCAGAGGATTCCTCCAGTTGTTGCAGAGTGTGCCTGGGATGGCAACATTTCAACTGGTTTATGTGGACCCACTTGTCTTCCCCCGCTGCCAAAGGACCTTTGGGGATGTGGATTTTGTAGGCCACAGGGGAGATCTTGTCGATGATCTCAAAGGGTCCTTTCCATGTAGGCAAAAATTTGCGCTGCTTGGCCTGGTTCCTTTGGAAGTTGTATAGATAGACCCGGTCTCCCACCTGATATTCCTTCCTGGAAGTTTTCAGGTCATAGTGGGTCTTCATGCTATCAGCCGATCTTTCTAGATTCCGCTGAGCATAAGCAAAAGCATGTTGTAGGTGTTTCCTTAAATTCTCCACATACTCATGAGTAGTGGAGGCATTTATCAGTGTCTGCGCTTGGGTCCTATAGAGCAAATGCTGAGGAAGCACCATCTTGCGCCCAGTCATCAACTCAAATGGTGACATTTTGGTTGCAGATGAAGGGGTAGATCTGATGGCCATTAGGACCAGAGGTAATCGGATATCCCAACTTGGCCCAGAATCTGCCACAAACTTCTTTAATATGCTCACAATTGTCCGGTTATATCTCTCTACTGCCCCAGAAGAAGCTGGTCTATAAGAAATATGCAGCTTTCTCTTGACCCCCAGTATCTCCCACATCTTTGTCATCACTTCACTGGTGAAGTGGCTACCTCTGTCTGACTCAATCCTTTGAGGTAGACCAAAACGGGAAAAGATGTGGTTAATCATCAAGGCAGCTGCAGTTTCTGCCTTGCAATTTGGGGCTGGGAGACATTCCACCCACTTGGTAAACAAGCATGTCACAGTCAACATGTACTTATTCCCCCTAGCCGAGCGAATCACAGGGCCTACAAAGTCGATTTGTAAATCTGACCATGGCAGTGTCATCCCCCTCTTTTGTAAAGGCGCCCGGTGTGTGAGGGATGTCGGCTGAAATTGTGCACACACAAGACAACCCTTCAAATATTGGTCGAGGTCCTGCCCCATGTGTGGCCAGTATGCAACCTCTCTTAAGATTTCCAATGTTGTGTGAAACCCCCTATGACCGGCGGTGGCCGCATCATGGGCGTGACTTAACATCAGGCTTCGGAATGAGGTAGGAACCACCCACTGATCGTGGCCAGCTTTGGATTTCCTTACCAACAAACCGTCTTGGATCCGGAACATTTTTGGACACTTCATCAACACTCTTAGGTCCTCTTTCCCAATGTAATCGGTATCCGTCAGGGGAAAGTTCTCAGGGTCCTCAAGGTGCTGGTAAAATTTACCAATTATTGGATCCCCCTTCTGAGCGGTAATCAAATCAGCATCAGGGGTCTCCTTACTCCATTGGGCAATTGAAAGGTCGTTGTGAGCATTTGTCTGGGACCTAGTGATAGCTGTGACCTGGATTTCCCCCAACAGGGACTCAATCTCCATTAGATCCCCTTGGATGGCCCCGGTTTTGGCCAGCTGATCAGCTAAGTCATTTCCAGTTTTGTCTGGTCCCTCTACTTTGGAATGACCCTTGATCTTTTTCCAATAGATGGTCATCTCATTCGAGGTGACCAGATCATCAATGTTTTGGATCAACTTCCCATGTTTCAAGGGTTTGTTGTTAGCACATAACATGCCTCTGGTTTTCCAATTAACCAGGTGCTCCACGAACCCGTTCCGTACATAATCCGAATCTGTGATTATGACCAGTTCGCGGAGTTGATGCTGGACAGCAGTGAGGATGGCCTGATGCACAGCCATCAATTCTGCCACCTGACTACTTCGGGGACCAATTTTGTATCCAGCGGAGGGTTCTGGGGACTCATTCACCCATGCATTCCCTACGCCGGCCACCAGTTCTTTCTCCCCGTCGTTGTCAACATGGTAAGAGCATCCATCCACATACACAGTGGGCATTCCCTCACACTTGTCTTCTTCAAAGACTTTGTGGGGGGAATTAAGGTATGCCTCCATGTTGTCCTTTATTTTTAGACTTTCGTCCTCGAGACAGTTTTCTCCGGCACAATCATGCAAGTCAGCCAGACCTTGCGCGAGGGGACTCTTCTTGTTTTGGCCATATCGGACCTCCACAGGAAAGCCTTGCATTGACAGAATCCAGGAAGTAATTCGGGAATTACTCACATTTCCGGCCCGGATTCTGTCACTTTGGAGATATTGCAGAGGCTGGTGTGGAGTCTCCACTATGATGTGTTCCCCCTGGATAAACGGGCGGTAATTCTTCAATGCCCACACCGTTGCCCGGAGTGCCTTCTCACAATCGTTGAATTTTTCCTCCACAGAGGATAAAGTTTTGCTCGCATAGGAGATTACTTTATTGACCTTGTCATGCTTTTGGTATAATACGGCCGTCAAGCACGTATTAGAGAACCCCGTCTCCAGGAAGAACTCCTTGTTTCTGACAGGGTAAGCTAGGCAAGGCGCTTGTGAGAGGCTTCTTTTGAGTTGTCTTACTGCCTCGGATTGTTCTGGACCCCATTCCCACTTGACCCCCCCTTTCAGGAGATGAATCAGGGGTCTGGTGATCTCTGCGTAGCCCTCAATGAACTTTCTGCTGTAATTAGTCAGTCCAAGGAGGCTCCTTAGTTCCCGCAGAGTTGTGGGGTCTTTCAGTTTCTGAAGTGCTTCCACTTTCTTTTCCTGGGGACAGAGACCCTGAGGAGTAATCTCATGCCCCAAGAAATTAACACGGGTTCTACACCACTGTGCTTTCTGAAAGGAAAGTTTTGCTCCGGCGGCCCTCAACTGCGTCAGAACATAACGGATCTCCGCTATGTGTTCCTCCACAGATGAACTTTTGATGAGGACATCATCTACATAAGCCAGGTTACCCCTCGCACCCAGGTCGGGCATGGCCTTATGTAGGAAAATATTGAACTCATTACCGGAGTTAAGGTATCCGAAGGGAGTCCGGGTCCATGTGTACTGCTGGCCCCCAAAGGTAAAAGCCAGTTTGTATTGGTCCTCCCTGCTGACAGGCACGGTCCAGTATCCATTGGTCAGGTCTATTGCAGTGAATACCTGTGACCCCTGAATCTGGGCCAGCCCTTGGTCAATGTAGGGCAGAGGCCATCGGGAAGTATGGACCCGTTTGTTGAGCTCCCTGAGGTCGGCGCAGAGTCTCCACTGGCCGTTTGGCTTCAATATTCCCAGCACCGGATTATTGAAGGTGCTGTGGACTGGACGGATTATTCCCCTAGACTCAAGGTTCTTAATTATTTCAGTAAGGGACTCCATTGATGCGAGAGGCAAGCGATATTGCTTCACAAACACAGGAGTCATGCCAGGGTCCGTGGGGATTGTTGTTGTGTGGATGTCAGTGCGACCACAGTCATATGAGTCTACCGCAAAGAGATCTTGGAAATCCAAGAAAACTTGTTTCAACTTTTGCTTTTGTTCCAGAGTCACACAGGCATCAGCTAGGTTGACTCTCTCTTCCACCATCTGCCTGAAGCCTGGAAAGACTTCTGGTTTGGCTATCTCTGCGGCCTCCTCCAGCTGGGTGGAGAAGTCCCTGGTCAGAGTGCTGATTTGGACCGGAGGCTTCAGGTGGGAAAGGCAGCCCTCATGGACTTGGAAAATCACCTCATCCCTCCTGAAGTCACAAGTCACATCTTCCTTACCATAAGGGCAGGAAGTGTACACCAGGAAGTTCCCCCCATGCCGGGTAAAAATCCTGTCTGGTGTTGTATTGTCCTCCCTGTCACTGTCAAAACAGTCCTTGGGGATTGGTCCTAACAGTTCATTTCTAAGATCAATGGAGAAATGTCGGCCATCAACCGCCATTCCAATAATGGTGCCTGCGGCTAGAGTAATACTCTTTAAGTCGCTGTTATCCACCTCTATTGGAATGGTGTCATGTTCTATGTTGACTAATGGTGTTGGGTTTACCCCTAACCCTTGCTGTTGGAGAGAAGCATTTAGATGTATGTAAGCATCAGGGTTTTTCAACTCTTGTCCCCTTTTAACTTTCACTTCCAGGGAGAATTGTCGGGTCCTTTCTGGGATGGTGACTTCCTCTTTAACCTGAATTTCAACTGCATAAGGTAGCAATTGAGCTGACCTAAATGCTTTTTCTGGATCATCAAAGCCCATGGGATTATCCGCTAATCGGGACCAAGCTTTGAAGTTTATTAGGTCCAAACTAATGGCAAAGCGATTGAGAATGTCACTGCCTAAGTAAAAGGCGGCAGGGACGTCTCGCACGACCCAACAATTGTGGACTATGCTCTTGTTGCCAATGGAGATTTTGAGCATACACCTGCTTGGCAGGAGATGTTTGGAATTAGGTGCTTCCAGGTCCATTTCCCATTTGTCTATCAGTTTGAAGGTGGGAATGGCTGGATCTTTTGGGAGTTGGCGGAACATGGCTTCGCTGATGAAGCTCTTACCGTTGTTCACACACACTCGAGCGAGAACAGAGTCCTTCCCATCATTTAACTGAACAGGGATGAACAACTGCTCTCCAATTTGCTGAATATCAGCCAGGCTCTGAGCTGATTTCACATCTTTCTGGACCATAGGAGTGGGAGTTTCAGATTGTGGATTGGTATAGAATTTCAGAGTGTTTCCTTCCAGCGTGGAATACCACCTTAAACTGGAAGGAAGGTTGATTTTCAGAAATAGAGAGGACCCCCCATCACTAGTCTGTTGTCCTACTGCTATTACTGTCACGTCTGGAATCTGGTTGTTCTGGAAGTGAAATTCTACTTGGTCAGATTTTTGTTCAACCATGTGGCATGTGCCGTTTAAACTAACATGGTTGACACTCTGTTTTAATTTTATTGGTCGGCTAGTCTGGGTCCAGAGGACCTTGTTTACACAATCTATTAGGGGTGACAACCTTCTCAGGAGGTCATTCCCTAGTAAACAAGGGGTGCCCTCCGGGGTCACAACTATGACCGGGTGTTTCAACTTATGTCGCCCAATTTTAATGTCCAAGTCTGCAGTCCCCTCAACGGGAACTTCCTTCCCGTCAAAGTTCTGTAGTTGTCCCGGAAGAGAGGTGAGAAGAATTTGGTAATTCTCTCCCCTTCCTGCATTCAGTTCGTCAAAGGCCCTTCTGGACAGAAGGGTAGCTTGAGATCCAGTGTCCACCAGTGCCGAGATTGTACCCTGCCCCTGTACTTGTACCGGGGCATAATATCTTCCCTCCTTCTCCTCAAGGGGGCACAGGTAATGTACATTTTTGGACAACTGGTGGGCTAACTTTCTGGTTTTGGACATTGCTAGCGAAGAGATTTGGGCAGAATTCTGTGGAGAGTCTTGGGAATCTGAAAGAAAAATTTGGCAACTGGAGATCAGAGCCATTGTGGGTTCCCCTGGCTCCGGTTCTGGGCCGCCCCCCCCCTTTTTGGAGGCAGTCACCAGGATGGGTTTGAACCAGGGGATTTTCTTGCTGTTGGTTCTGGGATGAGATGGTGGGCGGCGGTAGCTCAGTCTCCACATCTCCCCAGTCTGGATTTGCATTCCTAGGGACCCATTTTTCTTTGGGAGGAGTTGCCCCCTCTCTGAAGGAGAAGATCCTTTTCTCAGGATCCTCTGAGGATCCCTCTCCCTCAAATTGGAAGATCTGTACCTCCTCCTCAAACTGAGTCTGTTTGGGTCTTTTGTTTCTCCCACCCCCCCTCTGCTCCTTAGGAGGCAGACTTTCAGGGGCAAGATATTTTGTTTCCGGTTCCTGGGTTTCCAGGGGCTGTTTACAAGTGAGGAAGGAAGCTTCCTCCAAGGCTTTACACCCCCCTTCCCTTTGTGCCTCCTCCCTGGGAACCGGTGTGTTATCGGGGTGCTGCCCCCGTCATTGTTCTGGGGCACCAGGTCCAGAGTTGGGTGCGTTCTGCGCCGGCATGCCGATCTGAGGGTTCTTCTGAGCCCTCAGTATGTGACCCAGATCCCGCGCCATGTTTTGAACCTGGCGCTCTAACTGGGAAACCCGCTCAGGCTGATACGGGGCCCTGTTTTCTCCCCTGGGCTGATCCCGGGAAGGGTAGCTGTCCCTCCTCTGGTAATACCCCGGGTTGGGAAGATTTGGGTACCCCTCCACCCTTGGCCTCCCCTCTCCCGGATTCAGTGGTCTGGGCTCAGGGAATTGGGGAAAGAAGGATGGATGGTTTTGGGGCTGAAAGTCGGGTGGATATCTGGGGAAAAAGTTCTGCCCAGGGTTTGGTAAATTTCTGCCCTCCTGTGGGAAGTTTGGAGGGAAGTTCCCTGGGTTAGGTGCTTGGCTGGATCCCCCCCCTTGGGCTGGAGGAGTCCACACATAACCCAGGATGGGTCGATTTCCCTTGTAACGGGGACTTACATAATCAGGAGAGCGAGGGACCCCATTTGTGGGGCTGCCTCCTTGGCTCCCTGTCTGTGACTGACCCGAGGACCTCCTGGGCCTAGCATTATTAGGTGCAGGTAGGTTTTTAGGCCCCCCCATCTCCAAATCCAAAAAGGGGGTGAACTTTACCTCTGCCACCTTGGCAGCAGCAGGGGTGCTGTTGGCTTTGGGGTTTTTCTGGGCATTACTTTTGCTATCTATCGGTTTCTGCACCTCATAGATCCGGGTAGCCTGTTCAATGACCCAGTCTAAAGATCTTTTCTCGTGAAAATCCCTCACGAGCTGGGTCATGATATATTTGGGCAAGGCATGGAAAAACGTATTTATAAATTCTCTGCTATCCGTGCGCACCCTTCTTGTGGTCTGTGCAAAAGCACGCTTTAACTCCTGCACAAATTCTTGTGGGGCCTGATCCTCCCCACATTGCAAATTGTAGGCTGCCTTGCGAGCCTCTTGAGGATTTCTGTGAACAGAAAAATGTTTCAAGATGGCCGCCTTATAGGTGGACCATCTTAAATGATTTTGGTCCTCCAGCCCCGCAAAGAAACTGGAGTATTCCGGGGAGAAGGTCCACTTTACATATTGAATACAGCTTTGGCTGTCCTTCAAATGGAAAGTCTCCATCATTTGTTCAAACAACTCTAAGTGCACCCAAACAGAATACTTAGCGTTCTTATGGTAAGGCGTGATGACGCTCCTGATCGCCTTAATCTGCTTTAAAGGGTCCTTAAGCAAGGCCCTTTTTGTCTTATTGGCCCTTTTTGTCCGGGTAACCCTGGTCCAATCGTCCTCGGACTCAGAGGCACTGCTCCCAGAGGTTCCCGTCTGTTCTTCCAGGTTTTCCCGGATTCTGCGAGCCTGGGAATGGCTGGCAGAATGTGTGGACCTGGTCTCCTGTGTCCTGCGCAGTTCAGAGGAGTCTTCAGATTCCTCCTTGCTGCCAGGATTTGATGGGTACCCCCCCCCCCACTGACCTAACTGGGCAGAGGTTTTCAGGATGCCCTTAAGGGGCCTACTCTCCTGGGGTTCCCCACTGAACTGTACTGTACTTGGGTGCCCATACCCGGATGCCCACCCCTCCATTCCTGGGTGGTACTGGCCTATGAGCCCCATTCTCTTAGCTGGATAGTAATCTGCCATCCCTGTGGCCCTGTGCTCACGTGCGCCAGGAGACATGGGGGTGGCAGAGTCCAGGGACTGAGAGGTATGAGGGCCTCTGGTACTAGGGCTCCTGAGGTTATGCTCCGGAGTTTCCATTTCCCAGCGAACCTCATCTCTATCCGCCCCTGCTCCCTGTTGCAATGCAAGAGCCTGCATTTGTGCCTTCAGTTCCTCAGTTAAGGCCTTACTGGACTCTATCAGTCTCTCCTGCATCGCTACCTGTTGCTGGAGCCTCTCATTGTGCTGGCAGAGAGCCTCATTTTCCCTCTGTGCTTCCTGGTTGGTCCTGGAGAACTGGGCCAGTCTTTGCTGCAGGAGGGTTACCTCCTGAGCTGTGTCCCTATTGGCCTGCTCCTTTCTTGCTAGAGCATCTTCCACCCTTCTGGTGTGCTCTACCAAGTTCTGGTTTTCTTTTTGGAGGTCACCCAGCCCCTGGTGGGCCAGGTGATTTTCATCTGTTTTCCTTTTTAAGTGGCAGACTTCCTGGCCTAAAGTGTCTCTTTCCTGACTAAGAGCCTGCATCTGCGCCGCCAGGTCGTCCCTTTGCCTTTGGAAGGCGCTGGCTTTCTGGCGCTCCTGATCAAACTCTGCCTGGGTATCCAGGTCTTTCAAAATTAGTTTGTTGCTCTCCTCTTTCTCTCTGTCTAGTTGGATTTGCAGGGTGGCTACCTGCTCTGTGCATGCCCTGTTGAAATTGATCTGTTGCTCCAGCTTTTTCTGTCTCTGCAGTAGGGAGTTCAAACTGTCTTGGTGCTCCTTCTGCAAAGCCAGAAATCTGGTATCCTGGTCTGTCTTTTCCTGTTGCAGTATATCCATGTCTTCTTTTATTTTAATGATATACTGCCTGGTCTCATTTTCTGCCTCCTGGCTTCTGTGCAGCCTTTGCTCAGAAGAGTCCAGATCAGATTGGGCCTTCTCTAACGCCATCTGTTGCCTTTTTGCCAGATCATGGCCTTCAGCACATTTATTCTGTATGGCTCCCATGTATAGGTACAGGTATGCCGCTATCCTAACAATCTTGTCGTGTTCCTCTTTGGCCTTAGGAGCCATATATAGTTCACTCAGGGCCACATGTAATGGACCCTGATCTCTCCATAAGTCTGACCCTGTTTCAGTGACCTGTCGCGTGATGGCCTGCAACCAGGCATCCTGGCCCTGCTCAGCCCATTCACCTCTCACAAATAGTTTATGTAAGAAGTGCTCTCTGGCTATTTTCATATCTACCAAGGTCGTCATTCTAGAGATTGGTCTCTGTCCTGACTTACAGAAGTTAGTATTTTATTTTTGCAGAACAGAACTTTTCTTGGAGTGTCCCTTTTGAGGAATGCTTCACAGCGTAATGCAGCGTGGTGATCCGACCGGATGTATGTATCCCGTCAGTTAGCACACTGTATTAAGCTGCACAAGTGGTATTCTAACCCAAACGTCCGGCCGAGCCCCCAGTTTGTAAGAGGATTCAATTCAGCACTACAGCTAAGTTAACGCCTAGTCTAGAATACTGAAGGAAAACCCTTATTGATATATCTTTATGTCCAGTTCATGCGTTCTGGATGACTACCCCTATATAACACCCCTCTCTTGGAATCCCCCTGACCCCACTGAGCCAAGAAGTAGTTCTGTTTTGCAAGTTAAAAGGTTTATTTGATAATTTAAACAATAGATATATATATGTCACACCTTATAATAAATTAATAACTGAATATCACACTTAATCTGATATGATAAAGATTAACAACGGAGAATCTGGCACTAACACGCTTCTCTATAATCAATAAGGAGTTGACATGAAATGGATAAGGTAGCACACTGGTAAATAGGTACAGAAGTATAATGTGGTAGAGAATGCTTTATGTAAGCTCAGGTGGATGCAATATTCAATGAATGCAGTACAGAAAATACTCAATATGATTTCAACCAAACAATGTAATCACTTTTCTCTGGCAATCCCCTCCCCCCCTTGATGCAATGCAAGGAAATGGAAGGAAGCACACAGTTCTCAGAAATGCGATCAACTGTAATTCAGTTCACCCCAGCAAGCTTAGACTACAGAAGTTTGAAAACACAGGCCCAAATTGCTTTGATATGTGCTGGCAATGAATTAAAAAATATGCTAAAATGCTTTTAATTCCCTTTCAGAGGTTCAGGGTGAATGGTATCTAGTTAATATTAGCTCAGGCTCACTCTTGCAATGATTCAGGAATGATTAGCAGGTTAAACGAATTTCTGGCAAATGGAAGGCAAGCAGCAGCTGTTTTTACACGAGGAGAAATTTGCAAATCGCGGTAAAATTCGCGGATGCGTGTTCCGCGATTGCGGTAAAATTATAAGGGGTAGGAAGGTGGTTCTTGGTGCGATTCAAAGCTAAGATTCTAAGCTTTCAAATGAAAGTTACTGCAAGTCTCTAGCACAAACGGTCGCGGAGATATGAACGATTTAGTGAAGGTCGTTTTTCAGATTTGAAATTTTAAAAGCTCAAAATGACAAGTGTAGATTTTACTAGAAATGACAGGTGACAGCTTTACAAATGACAGGTGACAGTTAGGAGACAGTTCTACCTAGATTAAAATAGGATTGAATTATATTATTTTAACTAGGAGATTGGTTCTGCACAGTTTTCTAGGTACTCACACTATATTCTTGAGTGAAATGGGCCTCGCCATGGATCTGGTCAGGTTTTAAACTCGCCTCTGGTCTCTGCCCTTCACAGTGATCTGGGTCAGCTCTCTCTGGTTCTCTGGTCTGGGTCTCTAGTTCTGGATAGATTGAAGTCTCTAGTTTGGCTCTCTGGAGGTTTGATGGAGGTAAAGTATGGATTTTTCCGGCAGAGCTTCCAGCGGCAGATGGATTTGAAAGTCCCTATCTGTCCTGTCTGTCTGCTTTTATGTGTTTAGAATGTGGGTGTGTTCTAGCATCACTGACCCTACCTCTCTCTCAGCTTCTAATTGGTCAAACTTCCATTTCTCATTTGATTGGGGAAGGAAGTGTGTGTCAGCGTGATGTCATTTTATGGCTTGCAGAGAGTCCACTCCTCCTGTCAACTTACACACAAATCTAGATTTGAAACAAATACATATTTGCAGAGGTACATATTGTTTTAAAATCATATGCACCCATCATGCATTACAGGAGGTATACCCTGTTCAAACTCTGCTCTTCCTGGGAGCTTGCATTCAGAAATGGCAATATGTTGCACTTTTTAACTGGTTTGCAATTCCGGACATTACCCCAAATTTACACACATGTGCGCAAGGAGTATGGACATTAGTTGATGAAGTTTCAGATTTTTAACATGCATACATTTAGAGTAATATCCACTTTTCCGCTGACACCCCCCTGAACATACCACCGGTTCTAAAAACCTCTTAAACTGTGGGCAGAAAAATCACAAGAATTATGGTATCATTTATAAAATTTTCACATGTCCGCTCTATGAATGATCCATCTTTTTAAAGTTATGTTCTGGCTCCAAAGGGGCGTGGTTTCCTCTCAGCACAAGGTAGAAATACTGGTTTATCCAGTTCTGCCAAGCCAGCTTGCTCTCACAGGCAGTGCTCCTCCCAGCTTCTGCCAAGAGGAAGCTACATTTTACGACCGCTGTAATAAAACCTTTGCCTGAGTCAAGACAGGCTTTGTTCAGAGCTCCTGTAGAGCACAGGTAATTCAATCAGGGAAGTGTCATATCCCTTTTGGTGTGAGCAGCAAAAGGGCAGCTAGGCCTGGGAACACAGCTGTGACTCAAGTTTCACTCCTGATGGGGGTAGTTGCCAGGCAGAATCAAGTTCCTTAAGCCAGACTTTCAGCTAACTGTCATGTTTTTTTTTTTGCTTTTTAAATTAACTTGCAATTTTACACACGCAGCTAGAATGCTGATTCTAAGTGCAAAACTATGACATTTCAACAGTTACAAAGGCATGTGACACCAAACATAGGTCACTGATTTAATCTAAACATTTTCGATTTTAGTGTCTTTAAATCCAGTGCAACTTAAACTGCTGACTCCATAGCTCAGCCAGTTTTGTTATAAGCATTGTTCTGGGCTCTTCATTTACCAGATTTTGTAGGCACACAACACTCCATTCTACCAAATGTCTGCTGGTGTCCAGTGAGTTTTTAGATGTGTTGCAATGTTTAAAATAGACAGTTTGAGCCTGCCTTCAGAGAAACACAGGGTGGTTTTAAACTGCCGGCTTTTGGATAGTGGTGAGTACTGGTACTGCACCCATTTTTGGGATTTAAGAAAATGAATTCCCAACAATTCTAGGTTGCATTTGGCAATCAGCATTGCCATTCCCAATGGTTTCAGACTACTGTGCGGGTAGTCCAATGGTGGTTTTAGGCGCTTTGAAGCTAACCGGCGCTACTGTTTTTCCTTTGGCAACCCATTTCCCTCATGGCAACCCGGCCTTTCATTCTCGCACTGGTGGGTGGCAAGTGAGGCAACCATTTTGGTGTGCGCACAAACTGCGCAGCTTTCCTGGATTTCGGCGCACATGTGGGTTTTCCGCCATCTTGAACTTTCTAAGCCCACAGCACCAAATGTTGTGGCATGATAGCTTAAACGTGGGTCAGGACACCCAACAAGGGATAGGTGGAAGAGACAATCAGGAGTGGCATGGCTTAAGGCTCTGAGAAACCAGAATATGTCATCAGGGAAACCACATCATCCACTCACAGCCAAGAGAACTTTGGGCTTCCCCCAACATGGACAAAGGTTCCCAGCACAAAGTAAGCAGCGCGGTCTAGTCTCTGGGCGTGGTTGCCTATATAATCCACGCCCAAGGATCGACATGCGCTTCGTGTGAATTCTGTATCACATGCTTACCCGGACCTCTCCGCTTACCTGCAGGCCCGTGTGGACTTCTCTGCTTACCTGCAGTTTGTGTCAACTTCTCTGCTTATCAGCATTCCCCTGAGGACTTTGCGGCCGTCGGCTTGAGATGGAATGAGAACCGATAACGAGTTCATCTCTGGAGTTGCTCGCCTTCGTCCTACAGCCTCCACAGCATACCAGCACCTGAAAAGGAAAACAAGAACAGGTGACTAAGACCGGCTAGAGTCGGAACTTTACTTCGTCTTCTGCACACTCACCACCGGAGTGCTGTCTTCATCTGGAACCGCTGCTGGTCAGGCCTCGTGCTCCTTTTTTTCCATCCAGTACCTCAGCACATCAGTTTCGAAGCCAGTCCAAAGGGAAGGCATTTGAATTTGCCAGCTCTCTCACTTCCATCGGGCAGAGATGGAATCTGCTGGGGATTTCGGATCTTGCTGCCGAATTCATCAAAGATTCTTTGGTGCTATGGCGCTGCATGGGACAAATAGGATAGCTGGTGTCCCCAACACAATGTTCATCCTGTTTCTGCACATGTTTGGACAAATCTTTCGCAGGACGGCAAGCTATCCAGACCATTGGAGTGTATAGGTCAGCCATTTCAGCAGGACATGAGAAGGTAGAGCGTCAACCGGTCTGCGAGCACCCAGCAGTTGAACGTTTACTACAAGGATTGAAGCTGCGTGGACCCCCAGCAGCAAAGTACTCAAGTCCTTTGGGATGTAGAGGCAGTGTTCCGATTGTTTCTGAGTTGGCCACAGAACAAACAGGCTCTTGACATTGACTAAGTTGTCTGGGAAGTTAGCGATGTGGCACTGTTCAGTGTCCGGCAGAAGGGTGTTCAATGTGAAGGCTCTAGAAGTAAATAGAAAAATCTTTAATCCAGACAGAGTGGCGTTTAATATCGCACATAGGACTAGGTGCAGGTCCAAAGTGATTTCATAGCCTTATTTCCTGAATAACCCCGAGATATGTGTAGCACAGTGTATCAAGGACTATGAGAAGGCAGTTGAAGGGGTCAGACCAATGAGATTACACCAGTTGCTAATAACGCGCAGGAAAACCTTTCACGCCATGGCTTCCACCACAATAGCCAGGTGGGTCAGAGAAGTCATGTAGTTAGCAGGAATAGACTGGAGTGTTTTTTCGAAGCGCATTCGGCCAGAGGGGCAATGGCTTTTAAAGTTTTCGTGACAGGGATGTCCTTACAGGATATCTTAAGAGCGGCTGGCTGGTCTTCGGAGGCAACGTTTAGGACATTTCATTTTAAGCCAGTTTCAGAAGTTGCTGCGACTATGTTAGGCAGCTTTGAACAAGCATAATACTTGCCTCTGGAATGAAGATTACCTAGGCTTACAGCACTAGGAGCCTTGATTCTATTAGCGACACAGAGGCGAGCATTATCCCACCAAGGATACGATTGGTGCAATTTCTAATGTATTATATTAATGTGATTGGGGTGTATTTGTGGTTTATGCACATAATGTTTTTGCCACCCTCAATATGTTGTTTCTTCCCTTCCACTCAGGTGACGAGCAAAAGAATACTTGATCCAGTGACCAAGGTCGAATCGGGGAAGACGGTGGAGAAGACGTTTGTTCTAGTCTTCCTTGCTGCCATTTTGAGGAGTGTTCCCTGCAGTTGTTGTTTCATCAATGAACTTAGTTTGTTTTGAATGTGATCAGCTGGTGATAGTTGCAAGTCATCAAAAGAAAGAGGAAGGGACACAATCAGGATGTGCCTCATAGGGGAAGCTGACCCATTATTTTTGCACTGAATGACTGTTATGGATTACAAAAGAGCAATGGTCTTTGGAGGTGGTGTAGTCCCCTGAAATGTTGTTTGTCTTTTGACAGTTTTGAAGAAAAAAGGTTTACATTTATAGGCTGCTGGAGAGTGGCAATAATGAAAGTTGAAGCATAATGATCGCCTCCATGTCTTTAATAGAATCAAGACTCCCTTGTGCTGTAAACCTAGTGAAACCTCATTGACCAACAGCGCCGCAACCAATCCTGTTCAGATATGTGAACGGTGTTCCATAATTCTAATTTGGACTGGTCTCTGAGTCTTTCCCACATAATGTAGTTGGCATGGACAGGTAACAACATAAATGACATTACATGATTTGCAATTTGTATGTTTAGTTAATTTCCAGATTTAACCATTGTGACAAAAGTCACCCATTGTCTCTGCAAATTTACAAACAGTGCATCCCACACACGGATGGTAGTCCCACCCTAAATACGTTCTTATATTACAGTGTGGTGTACAATCTTTGCATTGGGAACATACCAAGGACCGACGTAAGTACACACCTCTTTTGAAGGCAAACATTGGTTAGGATAAGTCAGGCTGAATAATTTTCAGAATGTGCCAATTTGTGTCAGTTATATTGTGGATTTTAATACTTAATGGACTAGAAATAGTCACACATACCATTCCTTCAACTTCTGGTTTAGGTGTATGGACCAATAGTTGTTCCCGGTCATAGAACAGTGCACTTTTCGTGGAGGGTTTCAAGAGACCAGATCACAAACACCTCTCTTTGAGGCCAGCATAGTGTCTAGGCCTCTAGGGCCATTCGATTCTACAGTACCGTAGTATGTAAGGCCTCTTTTTCATGTGTAATTAATGAAAGAGATTTAGGTGTAATTTGCCACTTTACCTAACTACTGGGACTACTTATGAATTTGTCACAAACGAGTTTAATACCCACTCCATTGACTTAGGAAACGGATACTTCAGCAAATGTTTCTAAGCCAGATTTTCATACCTCTTGGGGCTGAGATGGTAGTTTAGTGCAGTGGCTGATGGCGGGTATTCCTTAATCCATATAACAGATTCCTTCCCCGTCCATGGGCAACCAGCCAAAGGCTGAGAATTCATATATGAAATAGGTGCCATGTTCAGTAGCATAACACAATTTAGCAAATTTATAGTAATAATGTTTTCCATAGATGGGAAATATATGCAACTGCAAGAACTATGATTAGTATGCCAAATAAGACCTCTCTCATTATGTGATCTCAGATAATTACAAATGCCACCCCAGTGAAAAGGAGCCAGTGGCATAGGGAATACAGAATCAATGCCCTACCTAAGATGTGATCAGATGTAGCCCTCTGATACATTCTGACGAGGCATATTGCCAGGTTGTGTATAAGTAAGTGTTCTTACTCTCAATCCATGGGTGAGTGTCTGGACCCTGTGAAGGATGAAAAGAAATGTTAAAGGCTTCAATAGCTGAGACAACAATCGACACCACAAGATATGAAAGGCCCATCCTCAAACAATCTGTACTCTTCACAATGTGGGATGCCAGATAAGGTACAAATGTCTACTCATTTCTCAAAGAATTTAGAGGAGTTGATATTTTGCATAAAGTCTTATAAGCAGAGAAAAAAGTACTTTCAACCATGTTTTCCGTTTCTCCCACTCGCAACCTGCTTGAATGGAATCACGTTATATAGCAGTGGGGTTATTTTATAATGTGATGCCCTTAACAATGTTTTCCTCTCTCCACACAATTCAATTACAACAACATAACCTGTGAGGATAGAAATGATACTTGCATTGAAATGAGGATTCAGAAACCTGTTGAGCAGAAGCAAGCTGTTTCTGTTCTATCTCAGATTCTATGTCAGCATTTACTGATGTAACTGCACTGTCAACTGACGCTGATGATGAAGCCTATGCTGAAGTAACATCACCACCCTGAACAGCCTTTGAAGTTGTAGTTTTCAGTGCAGTAGAATCACATATAAGAGGAGATTCAGATGTGGATGTTCCAGACGACCCAAATCTCTTTAGAAGCAAAAGAAGTGGGGTCACTAAAAACTGTCTAGTCAACTGATATTTCAAATAGAAGCTGCCCACTGCAGTAGTTGTGGCATGGGCCCATGTCTGATGCCCTTCACACGTAATGGCAGTCTGGGAGGAAAATCTGAAAGGGTCCTTGCCACTGCAGCGTTAGCATTGTCTTTTTCTGGTACACTCGCAGATAAACCCACTCTATGGGTTTGAGAGAGAGTCAAGGTCTGTAAGCAGGTTTCACTTTGTCCTGCATATAGAGATTGAAAGCCTTTACAAGAAACTTACAATAATACATGATTGCATTATCTTCCAAGCAGAGATTCAGAATGTATGCTAGTAGTAGCGGAGTGATAGTTATGTGTATAAGGTGTGTGTGTGTGTGGGTTTTTATTTTTTTAATATGAAGCAATGCTAATGAAAGGGAGTTCAGTCTCCTTGCAGACTTTAGGTAGTGTAAGAGAGGCATGGTATCACAAGTATGACACGGACACAAGAGTTACAAGTTCCAAAAGCTTTATTAAATTCTTGGGGTTTGGAAAAACTCCTACTTTGCCCTATAGCTATGATGGGAGTAGTCTCTAGCATCAAATGATAAAGAAAACACAGTCTAGTGAGTCTATGTAAAATCAAAATGGCCCATACTAAAACAAAAAAAAAATGCCTGCCCTGTCTCCTATACAAAAATTGTGTAAAGTGGAATGTGTATGCAAAGGGAACTTAGTGTTATAACATAAAGGATCAAGGTGGCGGAGTCATTTCTCCACCCCACGTTGGACTGCATGGAGTAAGTGGGCCCCCGTATACAGGATGACACACTCTGGCTCAGGTTATTAAAAAAAAGGCACTTCCAAACATGGGTCGAGGCCCGCTTGGCCTTCCACGTTAAAGTTACTGATTACCATTTCACAAAAAGTTCTTTCACAGTTCAACAAACGTTCACGTAGGTCTCCTTCTGTCAGGGTCTGACCTCTCAAGGCATCAACCGTTCACAAGGCATCAACAGTTCACATAGGTTTCCCTCAGTCGGGGTTGGACCTCACAATCACATGCACTTGCAGTGGCTCCCTTCCCCAAGATTTATTCGTATTCCAGGTCTCCCTCTGTCAGGCTCTGACCTTTCACTGATGTGGAAGACTTTTGAGTGTGCAAGGCTTTTTCCGTAGACCTCCGCAGGACCACTTCAACTTTCACTTTATCTCTCCCTTATGGTATTTGCCCCAGGGTCTCTTGGTCTTGGTAGGTCCACATCACAAACAGAAATGTTCAAATAAATCTTGCTCATAGAGCAATGACCTTTTAACTTCCCCTTTTGACATGATTAATCTTGGCCCTTGCGCATTTCAGAGTTTGTTCAATTTACTGCTTTTTAACAAGACATCAAACATTTTGCGGAGACTTTTGAGAGGGCTATTTCATTTTGCCGGACCACCTCGCTACTCTGTATCACTGGCTTCACAGTTATCGGAAACTTTAAAGTTCACTACTGATTTGGTTCCTTTCATGTCTCATCAGCACGCGTGCAACCTTCAATTGTAAGATACACTGTTGCTGCTTCAATCTTTCCTTGACACAAACTGGCCTTTCATGTCTTCCGCTAACTCACCGGTTGTGAGCATTCCTTTTCTTTTCTCTGCGGCTTTGATTCACGAGTCAAGGTTGATACCACAGGCTTAGCCACGCCTCCCCATCTCTGCCGTTCAGCTGGGAGGGTCGCTTGCATCCTTGAAACACAACACAGGCTTCTTCTTGTCTGGGATTTGGCTTTCCACGCATATCCCTCATGTTTTCTCTGACGCAAAAACCTCCTGCAGGGAACATCAGGGTTTCTGAACCCCTTCGCTCTGATCCCTCGATCTGTCGTCCTGCTCCAGTGGGTTTGCCTTTGCCCAGGAATATCTGCTCCTTCTCGTGTCTCACCCTGCTCAGAGTGTGTCTCAATGTTCTGCCTTTTATCCATGTGGGGAGAGCTAATGGGTATCAGATGTATGTGATAAGGTCCACTGCCGAACTTTGCCTGATCTTATTAGCGGGACATGTCCAATGAGATATGCATGTGTTAGCCCTTTTACTCTCAGTCCTTCTCGTCGACTGCCCATTGTTTGTGTAGAAAGGAGGAGGTTGGAACATCAGAGAATCCTATTAAATACGATGGGGTGTGGGCACGGGAAAGGGGGGATATTGTATCTCTCCATCGGTTGCCTCACCCCCAATCCCTGAAGATCCCTCACATAGGTGATCCTCCCGCACTGTTCCACCCCCAGGGTCTGGATCCAAAGGCGATGGTTATAGCTGGCCACCTGAGAGAGCCCCAGTGACTAGTAAGTAAGACACCCTTTGGTTTCTCACAGTAGCCTAATATTTTATATCGCCATTGCAGCATTCTACTGCTCTACTAGATTGAGGGTGATCAGCACAACGACAATGCTGTGAAAGATTCAAAGCCTTGTATGCACATTATTTATTTATTTTTCATTTGTTTATTTATTTATATGGCGCCGACCGCCTGCAGGCATCGGGGCGCTTACATGTAGACATGTACATAGCTCAAGAAGGAGCCAGAATGAGGTGACGGGACAAAGACATAAAAATACCAGTTAATACCTTACTGTTCCAGTGATATTTACATCGTCACTGTCTATAATCGCAGAAAGGCCAATATAAGAATACATTCTGAAAGAGTTTCTTTGCCACAGACAGTTAACCTTTCAATATAAACATATGTGCAGAACTAAGCAGAATTCAAAGGATCAGCATTTGGTTGAAATCAATCTGGGCATTTTTTTAAAAGGACCTTCGTGCACTACAGAAGGACATTTATTTACAGCCTGTCTCGCATTCTGGGCCAAACATACTGAACAGGTGTTATAGTAGTCTTGTGCAACTGTATGAAAATAAACATGGTGCCAGACATTCTCTGTTATTCCTGAATGAGCCATACATGGGCAAGATAAGGTAAAAGGAATTTAGGTGCAACCATGCTGCCATCTAAATAATGCATTAGAATGCAGCTTACACTTTCTTCAGGACCAATGACCCTTCTCTTGTTCTCAGGAGTAAGTCCTGTAACATGGCCTGGGTAGAAAGAGTTGCAATTGGAGACAGATCCTGATTTCTATCAGCTAAAGAGTTTGCTGATTGAAACATTTCATGCACCTTGCACTTAACCAAAACCAGTGCTGAAGGCAGTAGTATTGCTTCTTTAAAATCTATTCCTTTAGTCAAAAGATGTTCAACTTCTAGCAAGCAGTAATGTGGGTCTCAACTTGAAGGCATTGGGAGCAACAAAGCATGATTTAGTTAGAAAAGAATGTTGTCAAAGTGAAATTTGCAGCAGATAAAAGTATTTTTTCATATTTCGTCAAACACAAGTTTCAACTATACTGCAGTTTTCCTTTGAGAAGTAATTCCAAAACAGGACGAGGCACTGCTTTCGTAATCGGATGACCTAAGAACAAAGTATCTGCTTTGTATAATAACAAAGTTGTGGCAAGATCTAAATGGGAATGGATGTTTTAGTAAGTCAAAGGACGGTGTGTGTCGCCATGCGTTTAATCCAGGATTGCCAGAGCAAAATTGATCACCGTCATCACAATAAAGTTTGGCAACCATAAGGCCGGAGTGGACAGTTCTTACTTGATTTTTAGAAATTCCTGGTCTGTCTCTGTGGACCACTGAAGGAATTCAGGGTTTAACAGTTGAGGCATAGCTTGTTATCCATTGGCAGAACTAGTCAGAGATTCCAAGAAATCCTTTGATTTGCTTTTGGATTTGGGCTTTGGGTACATGGAAAATCTTATCATTTTGGATTTTGGACAGGTGGCTTTCCCTCGCGGTGATATTGTGACAAAGATAATGGTATCAGGTCTGACACAATTGCTGCTTTTCTTTCAAGGTTTTATGTCCTTTCACAGCAAGAGCTATCAGAGAATCAAGAAAATCTTGTTTGCAGGCTTGTGATGAATTGTATAGAAATAGATGATCAATCACAAGCTGTATCAAAACAGAGCCACCTTTGAGCACCAGTAAATCAGGATCTTGTTTCCAAATCAGTGTGAAAATGGTTCGGCATTCTACATACCCATATTTCCAGCACAGCGGTCTTCTATAAATCTATTAGTGTCTTCCTTAGGTTTACCTACTGGTAAAGATATTGCAGAGACTACGAGTAGGCACAATAATTCCTTGCTGTGATAAGGAAACAATTGCAGTCTTTATTTCCTCATTTGCTTCTTATGAAATGTGATATTGTGGAATACATAGAAGACGTTTGGCTGGGTTTAGAGTAATGCGCACAGGTTCTACATTTAAAATGTGCCCAACATAACTTGCAACAGTGGAACATAATTGTGGAGGAACTCCACCAACAGTCAGTGTTGCGATGATGGAGCATTGCTTCTCTCTCAAATATGAACACTCTTGTAAGACAGCCAAAAAATCCCATTCTCCATGTTTAGGAAAATAAAAATAAATACCATCAAGAGACCAATACATAGTGCAAATTATTTTACATAGTAGATGCAATCCTAACCGATTCACTGGCATAAAAGGGCTCAGTTAAAAAGCATGGAGTTCAGATATAGGATCCAAGGTAACAGCTATAGGTTGTGTAACTGGGTGGGGTATCGGCCGATCTTTAATACCCACTGAATTTACCACTTTGTTTGAACAGGGAGCAAATGGAAATTCCTAATCCCTAAGAGATAAGCATGTCACTCTAGTGTCAACCAGACAAGATACTTTCTTTCCACTAACAGCAAAATGTACATAAGGAGTAGGAGTGTTAAGCAGAATCAGTGTTGAAACAATATCACTGGCCCCCTGGCTGTCCTATTGCTGATTAAATGAGAAGTGCAGTGGAATTCGTGGAAGTGACTTTGAGATAGGAGGGAGCTGCGTCAGCCCAGCTATCTCCTGAGTGAGCCAATATGTACATTCAGGCGTCCAGTGTGCCAATAATTACACTTACTATTGAACAAATTCAACATTTGCCTATTTTGAGCTCCTCCATCTTCCCTGAGAGCTGGCGTATGTCAACTGCCCTGCCTTTCTTCGCGAGCGCTGGAGTTGCAGGATTTGCAGCAGCATCACTCTAGTCACAAAAGCCTCTTTCTGTCTTGTCCTAAAAATAATGACTTCCGCATCACATTCCAAGCACAGTTTCTTTCCAAACTGGACGATGCTAATGCTTTCTCAGCTGGAATCCACAACATTATCCTTGCCCCCTTGCAAGCTATACAGAACAGTCATCTTAATCCATTTTTAAAGAGTCTGTGGGCCCCCTTGCACAACCTGAAATTGCGTCTAACAGAACCGTGTCCAGCAAATACTTTATTCTTATTGTAATGTCTACTGGCACATAAAATTGAAGCTAAAGCTTGAATCCTGGGTCCAGTCGGAGGAAGGAGTCTGCAGCTGCATTTCTTGAAAGAATCCGAAGACTGCGGAGCTGACCCAAGGATGGAATCAAGAGAGGACCTGGAAAGGCAACCTCCTCCCGAGCTACGAAGGACCATCCATATACCCTACATCCACTGGGGGTAATGATTTAACCCGGGAGCATCAGCTCCAGGATAAGATGGCCAAAGTCTCAGTAATACCAACAGCAGAGTCCTGCAGGCTTGATGTCCCGCCTACGAAGGGAGCTGATTGGCCAATGCAAAATATAACTTCATGAGCCCAAGGGAGCCGGCAGGCAAAAACTGACCCCTCTCAAGGACCCCACGCAAGTATCCAACCTCTCTGACCCTGTCAGGCCATGCACGGCCAAGAAGACCATCCATCAAGATATGTGCACTGTATCAGTATCATCCTGATTCATAAGCTAGACTTATGAATACCACCTAACGACTCCATTACACCCACTGTGGCACTCTACACCTTCAAAATCATTGGCACCTCATCCGATCCCAAATGGTGTGACTCCACACTTCTCGCGGCCCCTCCTTGTAAAACTTTGTCATCCGCTCATACCGCCAGCCTTGCGGAAGTATGTCTCCAAACACTTTCCCAATGCCCTATCTCCACGTTCGCACTGCCCGGTATCTAATGTGCACTTCTGCGAGCACCAGACTCACTGCAAGCATTCCATCATCCCCACCGCCACCTGCAATACAGAACTGCAGAGAACCCGTGCACCCGATCGACCTTTCCCCTAAAGAAGCACATCCATGCGATCTCTACGATGTACAGGCCTGAGTAGGCTCAGCCGACTTTCATCCCGTACGTTACACACCTGGAAACCTTGCCTACAGGTGTTCTGCAATACTAACCCAGTACCTAAAACACCACATGCTCACAAGATTCATAAACATTCAACACACAGCCTACCAGTCCTGACTCCAGGTTTGGAGCACAAGTTCCCGAATCTGCCCAAACCCTCAATAGGCCCCTCAACCAATAACGTGGATGATTTGCCCAACACCTTCACGCACATACAAACAGATCTGTACCCCTACCCTTAACCACCTGTATCACACCTACAACAACAGCCAAATACAATGCATCATGTATCCAACTCTCATGCTGGAATTCTTTTGCATCTTGTACTCATGTTGGCCCTGAATCATGCTGTTCCCATCTTCATCTTGTATCCTGGCTTGCAACATTATGTGTTACTACTGACTTCTGCAATTGTATTTGCTCTCCCCTCTTGCTTCTCCACTCTTTTTGACTGCTTACTCTCTGTCCTCTCCTCTTCTCCCTTTCTTCCTTTCCTATCTCCTCCCCTTACTTTCTTCTCTGCACTTACTCTATTAGAATTATCCCTGGACCTAGTATGATAGCAACCTTGTCTGTCTCCTCCCCCTCCCCTTGGTTGTCCCCGCACCCCCAGCACTATCTGAAATGGCATCAGGCCTAGTACTATAGTTACTTGTTTTGTTCCTCTCCTCCCTTTCTGCACCCCTCTCCCTCACCTTTTGTTTTTCTCCGGCACTCTACCACACATGTCGTCAGGCCTAGTACGGTAGTGCCAAAACTGAAAGGTGATGGCTGGAAGGTTTTGAATTAATCATAACCACGGGCGAAGCTCTGGGCAACCCTCCAGACCATCGTTTTTCAGCCTGCCAAGCCATTACAGAAGGGGAAAAACCATATGCAAATCAGGCTTGGTCCTAACCCAAAAGGGGCAGTCCAGCCCGAACTGCTAGGTCACATCCCTTCTGCACGAGACCACAAGCATCCCCAGACATGTTTCAGCCTTGTTGGGCGTCATCAGTGAGGAGTAGCTTGGGTCTCTAGGCCCGGCAGACTCGGGACCAACGTCTGGGCATACCCGTCCCACTTGGAGTGACACTAGCAAAACTGAAAGGTGATGGCTGGAAGGTTTTGAATTAATCATAACCACGGGCGAAGCTCTGGGCAACCCTCCAGACCATCGTTTTTCAGCCTGTCAAGCCATTACAGAAGGGGAAAACCATATGCAAATCAGGCTTGGTCCTACCCCAAAAGGGAGAGTCCAGCCCGAACTGCTAGGTCACATCCCTTCTGCACGAGACCACAAGCATCCCCAGACATGTTTCAGCCTTGTTGGGCGTCATCAGTGAGGAGTAGCTTGGGTCTCTAGGCCCGGCAGACTCGGGACCCACGTCTGGGCATACCCGTCCCACTTGGAGTGACACTAGCAAAACTGAAAGGTGATGGCTGGAAGGTTTTGAATTAATCATAACCACGGGCAAAGCTCTGGGCAACCCTCCAGACCATCGTTTTTCAGCCTGCCAAGCCATTACAGAAGGGGAAAAACCATATGCAAATCAGGCTTGGTTCACCCCAAAAGGGGCAGTCCAGCCGGAACTGCTAGGTCACATCCCTTCTGCACGTGACCACAAGCATCCCCAGACATGTTTCAGCCTTGTTGGGCGTCATCAGCGAGGAGTAGCATGGGTCTCTAGGCCCGGCAGACTCGGGACCCACGTCTGGTCATACCCGTCCCACTTGGGGTGACACTAGCAAAACTGAAAGGTGATGGCTGGAAGGTTTTGAATTAATTAGGGGTGTACCGAATAGTAAATTTACTATCCGGCCGAATACCGAATAGTAAATTTACTATCCGTCCGGAGCCGAATAGTGAACCGAATAGTCGTTTTGGCTTTTGTGTAGGCATGGGAAAGGCTCTTGCCCTGAACCATCGTAGTGTTATTAACTGGCAATTGATGGATGCAGGTGCAAAATGGTGCGAGTAACTGGGCATATAAAAGCTGTTGGATTTGCCACTGCTTGTTTTAACACGACTTCAGTGAAGGACATGCACAGTGTATACAAACACTTGTGAATGGGCGCGTTATAAATGCCATATCATATCATAGCGCTTATAAATTGTCCCCATGAGAACTTTCTTTCACAGGCCCATTGTTCCAAGGTACTTGCAACAAACAGACCTTTCATTAAACCTTTACAAGGGTGACTTGCCATTCTTTCCCTTTCAAAGATATTATCTTCTATGGAGAAATATCTTTTCACATCTAGTCATAATTCTGTTAGGACAATGGCAAGTCAACCCCCCTCCACAGAGATGCAGCATTGTGCATATTTACTTTGCAGCCTTGTTAGCAGAGCAAGCCTGCATTCACTGAAGAACGTTCAGTAGGCTAACAATGCAGCCAGCAACACAAGCTTAAGGGGCCACTTCTTTGTACAGCCACACAAAGAGATGCCATTAATCATTGCCTGCCCAGCCAGCGCTGTTGAGGCGGGAGCCGGCATTAGCTGTTAGTGGGCGCACCTGCAGGGGGGCGATAGTCACTGTGAGCACAGCGCCTATCAGGAGCCTGAAGCCCTGAGGTGTTATGCAGTGCAATGAGACTGAGACCCACCTCTCCCGCCCCCCCTAGCACAACAACCTCTGATATCCTCCCAGCCCATTGAAATCCAAAGTGCCCCTCCCCTCCTTTACCATGCCCGTCCCGCCCCACTTAGCAAAGCAATGTTAACTGGTTGCATGTGACTCCTGTTTAGAGTGAGAGAGATGTTCGTCAGCCCTCCGATCCGATTTCCCAGGCGCAGGAGGTGCCTTGGAGAAATCAATGGGGCCTTGCTCCTAGGCGCTTCTAAGCGAGTTGTGCATAAAATCCATATTTTAAAAGTGACTGGATTGGCAACAGGAGGGACACGATATAAACACTGTTCATGCTCATAGTCCTAGCAGCTCGGTTTTTCAAGCAATGCACGTTCTTTTGTGTGCAACTCGACTGCCATCTAGTGGCTCATATGGTTTGTGCAGCAACTGCTGTGTTTAAGCTCTGCATCCAAGGCAAACACGTTGCTTTTATATGGGAGCATGTCTTTTCAGTGCAGGAATTTATGGTGTGTTAACTTCGGCTTCGAGTAAGGCTTCAAGTATACATTCGGCCGAAACGGAATAATTACTTTTTAGCCGAATTTCGGCCGAATACTTACTCGAAGCCGAAGTTCGATACACCCCTAGAATTAATCATAACCACGGGCGAAGCTCTGGGCAACCCTCCAGACCATCGTTTTTCAGCCTGCCAAGCCATTACAGAAGGGGAAAAACCATATGCAAATCAGGCTTGGTCCTACCCCAAAAGGGGCAGTCCAGCCCGAACTGCCAGGTCACATCCCTTCTGCACGAGACCACAAGCATCCCCAGACATGTTTCAGCCTTGTTGGGCGTCATCAGTGAGGAATAGCTTGGGTCTCTAGGCCCGGCAGACTCGGGACCCACGTCTGGGCATACCCGTCCCACTTGGGGTGACACTAGCAAAACTGAAAGGTGATGGCTGGAAGGTTTTGAATTAATCATAACCACGGGCGAAGCTCTGGGCAACCCTCCAGACCATCGTTTTTCAGCCTGCCAAGCCATTACAGAAGGGGAAAAATATATGCAAATCAGGCTTAGTCCTACCCCAAAAGGGGCAGTCTAGCCCGAACTGCTAGGTCACATCTCTTCTGCACGAGACCACAAGCATACCCAGACATGTTTCAGCCTTGTTGGGCGTCATCAGTGAGGAGTAGCTTGGGTCTCTAGGCCCGGCAGACTCGGGACCAACGTCTGGGCATACCCGTCCCACTTGGAGTGACACTAGCAAAACTGAAAGGTGATGGCTGGAAGGTTTTGAATTAATCATAACCACGGGCGAAGCTCTGGGCAACCCTCCAGACCATCGTTTTTCAGCCTGTCAAGCCATTACAGAAGGGGAAAACCATATGCAAATCAGGCTTGGTCCTACCCCAAAAGTGACAGTCCAGCTCAAACTGCTAAGCCACATACCTTCTGCACGAGACCACAAGCATCCCCAGACATGTTTCAGCCTTGTTGGGCATCATCAGTGAGGAGTAGCTTGGGTCTCTAGGCCCGGCAGACTCGGGACCCACGTCTGGGCATACCCGTAGCACTTGGGGTGACACTAACAAAACTGAAAGGTGATGGCTGGAAGGTTTTGAATTAATCATAACCACGGGCAAAGCTCTGGGCAACCTGGGTGGTGTGGAAGGTTGCCAGAGCAACGTCAGTGGTACAGATTCATTCAAAACCTTCCACCCATCACTTTTGTGGTCACAGTTTGTCTCACTATGTGAGAGAGGGTATGCCCAGACGTGGGTCCCTTGCCCGCTGCGCAATAGGGAACCAAGCTGCACCTCACTGAGGAGGCCCAACAAGGCCGAAACATGTCTGGGGTTGCTTGTGTTTCCGTGCAGAGGGGACCTGGCCTAGCAGTTCGGGCTGGGCTGCTACCATTGGTGGCAGTACCAGACTGATTTGCATATGGCTGGACCCTTTTGCAATGGCGCAGACGGGCTAAAAAACGGTGGTGTGGAAGGTTGCCCAGAGCAATGCCAGTGGTACAGATTCATTCAAAACCTTCCACCCATCACTTTTGTGGTCACAGTTTGTCTCACTATGTGCAAGAGGGTATGCCCAGACGTGGGTCCCTTGCTCGCTGTGCCATAGGGAACCAAGCTGCACCTCACTTAGGAGGCCCAACAAGGCCGAAACATGTCTGGGGTTGCTTGTGTTTCCGTGCAGAGGGGACTTGGCCTAGCAGTTCGGGCTGGGCTGCTACCATTGGTGGCAGTACCAGACTGATTTGCATATGGCTGGACCCTTTTGCAATGGCGCAGACGGGCTAAAAAACAGTGGTGTGGAAGGTTGCCCAGAGCAACGCCAGTGGTACAGATTCATTCAAAACCTTCCACCCATCACTTTTGTGGTCCTAGTACGGTAGTGGCCTGTCTGTTTCCATTTCCTTCCCGCTCTCCCCCTCCCTTCCTCATCTATGTCTTAGCACTTGCACTATCTGAAATGTCGTAAGGCCAAGAACGATAGCTAATTTCACATCCTTAATGTTCATGGCCTGTAAGAATGTCATTGTGTTTTCTCTTGTTCCCTCCCTTGCCTTGAAACGCTTTGTAACACATTGTGTATAGGCGCTATATAAATAAACTATCATATCATATCATGACACCTCGCCAACTTCGAAACACATCACACTGCAACCACCTATATCTGCCACACAGCTCCCACCCTCACACACTGCCTTCCCGTCTGCTACGATAGAGCCTAATAACAGCACCTTTGAACAGCCCACACACATCAAAGGAGCATAGGTGAATGCTAGATCTGTTGTTGCCCACGCACTAGAAATAGCTGATCCCATCACAATTAACGATCTAGACTTATTGGTGATCTCTGAATCCCGGCTACATAGTGCCTTTGGCCCTACTTTTGACCTTGCCATCCCAGCTGACTACACTATCCTTCAAAAAGACAGGACAGATGGCAGGGGAGGTGGCGTGGCCATCATAGCAAAGAATTCCCTTGCATTCAGAGAAATCGACTCCCCTTACAATAATGAGTTACTATCTATCAAGCTCAAAACCACTCACACGACCACACTAACCATCCCTCACTCTATCGAGCCCTGGGACCTATCCTCATTCGAGGAGGATACCCTCCCATCTTTTCTCTGTGGCCAAACATGCATCTAAAATACTGATAATGGGTGACATTAACCTTGGTCTCTGTGACTTAGAAGACACAAACGTACAAGCCCTTGCCAACTCACTCAGAATTCAGCTTTAGTACAGCGTATACTCCACCTTACTCATACCAAGGGTCGAATACTGGACAGATTGGTAGACCTGAATTGCCATGCTTCAGTCACAACCTACAAGCCCTGCCCGTGGACTGACCACATCATCTCATTCTTACTCCCTATCACTAACCCTCTTCCTATGCCCCCACCTCCCCTCTCTAGCAACCCGTACCTCTGAAAACATGACCAAAGCTTGCATCCTACCACTGCTGTATGAGCTATGTCATGCCCCTACACAAGACTTTGACCCTACTATTTTAGTATGTTATGTTGATTTCCACTGCGCACTGCTAGCACCCAGGGGCAGCATGGTTCTGCAAGAGAGGGGAGTGGGGAGGTTAGTGTGGATTGAGAAAGCAAAATCGAGCTCGAGAGAGCTCTTTACTATACTACAGGAACTGGAATCTCCAAGCCAACCAACTGCTCCCAAGATAGCACCTGGTGCGGCAATATTCAAAATGCCTTCTCCAAAAAACGATCACTGAGAAAAAAAATACCCTATGGACGCTGATGTCCAACTCTACAGGGACTGTGCTCACTCATCCTGATGCCCCTATATTCAGCTTCAAACTGACCACAATCCTAGAGACTTCTCTAATCATCAAAGGTCTCAAAACCTCTGGCTGGAAGAGCGACATTTGCCCAGCCACAGTCATTAAAGACTGGGCTGAAGAACAGGCACCATTTATAACTGCCTTTATCAATGCCGCAGTTGCCTCTAACATAGTACCCCACAATCTGAAAATGCATGGGTCCTCCCCTGCCGAAAAAAACAACCCTAGACCCTAACATCCCTACTAATTACCATCCCATTACCACAGTCCCTTAGCTGCTAAAGATTCTTAACAGGGCAGCATATCTCCAGATTCAGAGCTTCCTAGACACCAACATTTTATTAGGTTTACGACAATCTGGCTTCCGGCTGGGCCGCGGCTCTGAAACTACCTTACTCGACCTAAAGATTCAACTTGATGACATCAAGGATACAGGGAAGTCCGCACTCCTCCTACTGCTCGACCTGGCCGCAGCCTTTGACTTGGTTGATCACGATATCTCATGCCAGCATCAGCTGCTCATTTCACACCTAACGCCATCAACTGATTAGCATCCTTCCTCTCTGAAACAACAATGCGAGTGTTCTCCACTAATGCTACAGCCCCACCAGCCCCAGTTACCTGTGGCGTCCCTCGGGGTTCCTGTGTCTCGCCCAACACTCTACAATATCTTTACAAATCCTCTATTCGATCTGCTAGATGGCAAAGGTATCACCGGCACAAACTATGCAAACGATACGCAAATTCCTGCTTCCCCTCACTGGAGATTACATTGCTGACTCTCGCAATCTCTGCACAATCTACCACATCATCCAGGCTTGGATGGCTGCCCCTCATCTTTGTCTGAATGATATAAAAAAAGAGATTCTTCTGGTCGGCTCACACCTACACTTAAGAAACTGTGCCCCTCTTACAAAGCCTTCACTATAGATGGGATCTGCATCCAAGTCTCTAGAAATGTAAAAACCCTAGCTGTTTACCTAGACTCCATGGTATCTCTCATACATGTTAATGCCATTGCCTCTTCTGCTGCCCACATGTCTAAATTAATTAATGCTTGCAAGCCCTTTCTCACCCCAGGAAATACAATATACATTACTAGAGCACTTATTGGATCAAACCTGGACTATTGCAGGTCCCCATTTGTTGGAACATCTGCGCACAACATAATACAACTCCAAATAATTCAGAACGATGCCCTCAAAGCTGCGCTTAACATCCCAAAGATAAATCACATCTCAGCTGCCAGGAAAAAAGCACACTGGCTCCCTATCCAAGAGCACATCATATTCAAGTTGCTTTTCATCATGCAAAATTGTCTTCCCAACTCTGCACCCAAGTACTTGTCTCACAAAAATTCACCAAATCCCACCCCACCAGACCAACACACCTAGCATACTCCAACATACTGTCCGTCCCCAGATTCAGAAGATTCAAGTCAAGGTTCTAGCTTTCCACTCTTGGCTGCCAAGAGCTGGAATGCTCTCCCCTTTCAGCTCCACTCAGAGGTTATTGGACAATTTTATTGGACCTTTAGGAAACACCTTAAGACCTCGCTGTTTCCTAACTAAGTGACTTTTTTAGCCTGTTCGCTATGCCTATGATCGACTTACCTGTAACATATTACTGTAACCTGTAACTTATGCCTGTAAGACTGTAACCAGTGCCTTGATGACTCCGGTCTTAATGCGCTTAATAAATCCAAATCAATAAATAAATAAATAACGCCTCAAGACCTATCCTACACCTACCCAAACACTTGCACATCACCCCAGTTCTCACCCATCTCCAATGCTTCCACCACTTTACAGAATTACCTTTAAAGGTTTCTGCATCGTATTCAAAGCCATCCACCTCCTCAAAACCCCATCTTACCTTCACAACATACTGAAACCCTTCACATACACAAACACCAGACATAATAGCCAGCACCTTCTCACATTCCACTCTAGAAAGGTACATGCACATAAAAACAAGCATTTACACAGTGAGCGCCCTGAGTGAGGAACACCCTACCACTTCACATCTGCAACACCCTCCATCACCACTTTCCTAAAAAGCCTCAAAACAAACCTATTTCCCCACAGCTAATTCTGCTACATCACCTCTCCTGCCTTCACTTAAATCCCAATCTTCCTACCCTGTCCTGAAAGAATTTTGTAATGTCTGTTTCACCTCTCACCTTATGAACCATAGAACCTTGGGAGGTGCTCCAAGACTTTCTAGGTAGGGCCAGAATTGAATAAACAAATAAAATGGTCCTCTAGACGAATGGTAGCAGTCTCTGAGATGATGAGAGCGACATATGGCCGTAGATACATACACCTTGCTTTCGGCGCGCGCATCTGTATGGAGAGGGAACCGAAAGTGTGGCAGATATGGTCTCAGGTGTGCAAGATGCACTCTTCATGGCCTTTTTAGATTAATTGGATCTTGACAGACGTCTGAAAGTTGATAGGGGCGTTGTTGTTAAGCAAGTATGCCTGTCATCTGGATAGTCGAAGAGGTAGTCGTTGACGAGGTGGCTTTTATTGTGGTTGCATGGACCTCTGATGGGAGGGCTGTTTTGCTGTTGGAGTTTTAAATGATTTAGACTAGTCAAGGAAACACTACGGGTGCTGAAGAGTGACAGGGGGTCTCCTACTTATGGTTTTTTGGATGGATTTTTAGGCAATGGGTCTACCATCCGATGATCCTTTAGTCCAGCGAAAGATGATTTAGCTGGACTGGAGGGCTAATGAGTGTCTTTAAAATTAAGCACAGGCGTTCCCTGCCTAGCCCATTTCTCCCTGAAGGGATCCTCATTTGATCTCACCCTATTTGATGAGGTGGCAATTGTCCATTCATATAGTCAGGCCACCAGTCTCCTGTGACAATATCTGAGGGTCTTATTAGGGACAGACTGGCTCCCATGTCTTGGTCAGGATACAAACAGTACAAGCACTCCTCATGTCTATTCTCCACATTGATGTTTTTAAGGTTGCAAGTAGAGCAATGTGTGAAAAGACTGCTTTCATGTCAGCCATGACCAAGGGGTAGTGGCACGTGAAGAGATTTGGGTGTTAATAATGCCCTCGCTCAGGATCCATCCTGAGTGTGAAGGCTCATCCCAAATCCCTCAAATATGAGAGCACTTATCTTTGTGGTCAAGGAGAGATGTCAAACGAAGTTGTAGGTGAAAAGGTGAATGTAAAATTATTTAAAGAAGTTAGACATCTATAAAAGTCTCACAACTCCGAACGTGAGATAAGAAATCTGAAGAGGACCACCAGTGGGAAGAGGTAAGGGAAATTGTACCTATTGGCTGCAGAGTAGATGACCCGAACATGACTCTGCTAGATCACTAAAGTGAATGCACTCAATTGTTTCTATAAGGCACACTGCTATTTACGTACAGAGGATTCCCAGCCTGACAAGAGGGAATAATCGACAGCATGTGAATTTATGAAGGAGCCATTTCTGGAGAATGTTATGTTTTGATGATTTATACCGCACACTACTGCCATTTGAATGGACTCCAGGCACTAACGTGGCTCTGTAAAACAAGTGGGTGGGGTTGGTTAGTGAGAGGGATAGGATAGAGGTTGTGCTCTTCTGTTGATGCTTGCAGAACCAGGAGAAACTGGTGTTGGTGAGTCTGAACTTTCTGGATGTGCTGTGTTGTGTGCACTGGGGTTGTTGTGTCTGGAAGGGTGGTGTCCAGTGTCTGAGTTGTTTGCAAATATCTGGTTCTGTTGCGTGATTATCATTGGGTGTATGGTTTGTGTGTTTTTGGCACGCAGTTTTGCTGCCCCTTTTGGGTGTGTGTAGTACATGAAAGGCGTGAGGGTGTGATGAAGAGGAGGGGATGGTTAGTTGGTGTCTGTTGGGCTCTGGGTGTGGCTGGTTTTATTGTGAGTTCTTCATTCTGTATTGTCTCTTGTTTGCTTTGGCCCCTGAGTATGGTTTGTTGGAGTGCACGTTTATGCTTGTCTCTGTGAATGTAATAGCCAGGTTTTCAGTTGTTTCCTGAATGTTAAATGGTCTTCAATCATTCTTATTTCCTTCAGTAACGAGTTCCATTCCATAGGTTGGCTATCAGATAGTAGAATACGGTTCCTCGAATGTCCTTTTCTTGTTTCTATTCACACATTGTTGCTCATTCTTAGGTTTATTCCTGGTTGGTAACAGTGATTTTAGCTTGGAGAAATTCGACTCCTTGTCTGTGTAATGATTTGTGGGTGATGCAAAGTGCTTTTAAGTTAATGCATTTTTTAGTGGTAGCCAATGCAGACATCTCAGGGCCGGTGTCATGTTGTCTCTTCTGTTAAGTCTCAGGAGGAGTCTTGCTGCAGTATTTTGGATGTGTTGTAGTTTTGTGTGAGGCGTTCTGGCATTCCAATGTAGAGGTTGTTTGCGTAGTCTAGTCTTGATAGAACCATGGAGATAATCATGAGGGTTCTGTATGGGAAGTTGAGGTAATGGAGTATCCCTCTTATTAGTTGCAGAATGTAGAAAATGTGTTTTGCTATTGCATTGACTTGTGGTTCTAGGGCGAGTCTGTTGTCCATACCATAGTGGACAACTCTATTTGCCACTCCCAAGTTTGGTGTAAGGAGAAGGGAGTCCCCACTTCGAAAAGGGAGTTGGAGTCCTTTCAAGTCACATTACCTTTAACTAGAGTCCTGAATGAGCAGACATAAACCATTTATATTTTCTGTGTGAGCTGGATGGAAGGTTTGAACTTCACTTTTGACCTAATCCACTGTGTAACTCATAAAAGATTGCACTGGCACTTGTAAATTGCAGTATCCATTTTGTTCATTGCAACATCATCCATATATATGATCCCTGCTTTTCTGTCAAAATGTTGATTAAAACAAAGAGATATAAATAAAAAAGAAATAAATATTTAAAATAGTGCTTTCATGTTTTTTTTAAAAGGTGTATTGGAACATTATTCGTTAAAGCAAATATTTGGTCTCATATTTCACAGAATACTATTCGGTACATCCCTTGTAGGTTCATTCTCCCTTTTCCCCCCTTGGTGCTGGCATGTTCATCCCATAATTTATACTGCCAGGGGTCTAATCCCTTTTATCTTTGACCAGTTATAGATGTGGAGTTGTCTCCTAGCTATTCTGATACACCACTCCAATTACAAAAAATGAAAATGTTTTGTCTTCTCCTATTTTGTTATATGGACAAGACATACAACAGGGTTAGGTAATTAATCATGCATACATGTGTGTCCTGAAAAAGTAGGCTAGCACATGCAATGTTTTTTTAGTGCTACATTGACATTCCACTCTATTGTTTAAACTCAGCGCTGCTTGGTTGGCATCATGGATGATCTGATCTGCCTGTCAAACTGGATAGAAGGGAGCCAATCTCGAACATTGTAGGCAATGTTTCTTCTTGTTATGTGAATGGATAAAGGTTTGCCCACAAACCTTCATGTAGGTTTGGCTACATGAATGCTGAGGGCTCCTTCCAGGAAAGTTTGGCGATCCTGGATTGTGCACCGGTGGAATTTGAGACACTAATCTAGTGGCAGTGCTCTGCCAAAAGCAGGAGGAGTGTGGGCGCCGCAGAAGCCTTCACCAGGCCTCATTCAGGGCCAGAGACAAGCGTGCCTGATGGGACCCCACCGGCTAGGCATGGTAAGAGGAGCAGCTGTCTCGGAGACGGAGACTGGTGACCTGATCGGGGAGATGAAGGGTACGCCTGCAGTGAGAGGAAAAGAGATCAAACACGGGTGAGCGAGATATGTGAGGAGCCGTCGTCCACTTGAATATGTGAATACGCAGTGTCCAAAAGCTCCCTGGTGTTAGCTCATAGAGCGATGTATGGACGACCTCTGACACAGAACAGAGGCGAGGTGAGCGATATAGGAATAATCTGAAGAAACGTTCAATGCTCTCAGAGATCGCAGCAAACCAGCAATGTGCAAAGTGGGGATCCTCAAACGGGTCTCCTAGCATACTGCCAGATTCAGGATCTCAACCATAGGGAATGGAGCTAGTACAGCGGTCGGACACTGAGCAGCATCCTACCGCGGCATCCTGGCTCATCAGACCCTGGAGGCCCGCACATATTGCGGTAATGGCAGCACTGTTGTGGTCTGAAGAGAGAAGCCTGTGCGTCGCTGTGAAATACAGCTTGGCCTACTCGGTGTTCAACTTTCACTGCGGCAAGATATCTGACCTATCCCAGGACAGACCTGGGTCTGGAGCACACCGTGATTGTTGACACCTGCCTCGCAGCTTGGTGAGGAGGTGCCGATCCATTGGTTGGCAGGGCATGGCATGGAGGTGAGTGTATGAGGGGAATGTTAACTACCAGAGGAGGGAGAGTTAGGGAACAGGTCTTTGCACATGCCCGCTTCATAAGAGCACAAGGGTGGATGGACTGTGGATTTTACAGGAGCCCCTCTGACGGACACCAACCCGCAGCAGTGATTCTACTCATGAGGTCCGTGCTGCAGTCTCTGCATGTGGGGAGATCATTGGATGTATGCTGCACCTGCATGCACCATATAGATGAATTCTGCATGAGAAGCCCTTCTAGTTAGTCGGAGCATTGAATTGGTGTGGACGGGTCGTGTACTCAATCTATGGTAAATTACTCTATATGACTGCTCTGCGCATGCTTTGGCCAATCTAATTGTTTGGAGTGACATCCTGGATAAGCAGCACACGAAGAGCGGTGTGGGACAGTCCACTTGCATACAGGTGGACGCTCAGGGGTTGGAGAGGCGCACCAGGGTTCCTTCCCATATCGAGTGAATCTGAGTGGTATCGGCTGAAGTTTTGGTGGGCTCCTGCAGGGCATAGGCGAACATGAACTGTAGTGGTTGCTACATGGTGCAACTCTCAGCAGCAATATCTCTCCTGTCCAGGAGTGGAAAACATTGGTTGTTAGTGAGCTCTTACTTAAGACTAGGTGGGAGTCAGAGGTCTGGTATAAAAGCAGGGGTTAGAGGTGCAGCGCTATGTCTACCATAAAACAGGGAAACAGCAATCGAATTTACAGTTTGAAACCTCTTTCTAGGTTAAACATCATATGGCAATGGAAGAGTTCCCAGGTGTGAGCTCCCAATACTCCTCCCTGGACCTTAATGGAGCATTCAGTGATATTAAAGTTATGTTTAGCAAATTACAAGCAGGTATACAATCACTGGATGGGGAGAGGCTCGATGAGGTTGCGGGCAAGGGAACTTGTTTAAGTACGGAAGGCTCTTAAAACATTGGACGATAAGCAGGAAAATCTAGAATCACAACAGAACAATCTGGGGATAGTTGGTGTACCTGGAGCAGCGGACCAGCAATTCATGGAGCCCATGGTCGAAGCTATCCTGCGTGACACGCTTGGCGGAGAGGACTTCTCTGCAGTGTTCATTGTAGAAAGAGAGCACTGAGTCCCCAGCCTGAGGAAACCAGTACCTGTGCGCTAGCTAGACCATTAATAGTCCGGATGTTGGAAAATCGAGATAGAGAAAATGGGTAGTTGCTATATAAATGTAATCCTATCAGACTCTTTCCTGACTTCACAGATAAAGTACAAGCATCCAGAAAGACATATATTGACATGAAAAAGAGACTTAGGGATAGGGGCATGAAGTATTTATTTCATTTTTTAGATTTGTAAAGAGCACTAACAGCCCAGGGCATCTAGACGCTGTTGCAAGAAAGGGTCTTAGTTACAAGGCAGAAAGCTTTGCTCATGGTTACAGAGAGAGTAAAGCCTAACAGAGTAAGGTGAAGATAGATGCATAGGTGGTTATTGTTAAGATGGATTTCTGAACTCTGTCCTGGAGGGTCAGAGGTTCAGAAGGCCAGCCTAGTTTCTTGGAACAGGGTAACCTCTGGACAAGCCAGACCAATTAGGGTAGCGATGGCGGCGGTCAAGACTAGGTCTCAAGAGGGGTCAGGGTGACTGAAAGCCCGCAATGAGCACACAAATTACTCCAGGCAGGTGTTATATTAAAAATATAGACACATTTATTAGAAGGCCTTTGTAACATCGACCATAGTAAAGAATCACGATAAAACTCAAGTAAACCAACACATCACAATCAATATAATATATATACAAGACTGAGGGGTCTAACGAGTTAGGAGCACGAAATATGCAGACCACCTAGATGGGGAGGAAAACAGGCAGTGCAAGTAATCGTTAGGCCCAGTTCGACATCAGAGACCACCTAACTAGAAGGAAGTCTGAGTCCTACGAAGAGTGGAGCCTTGTGCTCAAAAGTACCTGCACACGTGGGTGTCAACGGGCCAAGGAGTGTCTCTTCAGGGAAACCAGGCAGTTCAGAGAGGTGAACAAACAATGGCGAACAGACCTCCGCTACTCAAGCGCAGCCTCCACTTGTGGGCAGAAGCAGGCGCGAGTACGGAGAAAGGGGTGCTGCTTTTCAACAGCAGGGAAAGCCACAGGCTTCTACAGGAGGGAGACCGGTTCAGGGTTTTGACTACTCACCGGTCCCCAATGCAGGCAGACCCAGGCGTCTCCGAGTTATTTTCTTCGCTGGTAGGTTCAGATGCGATCAGAGGGACGTCTCGGCTCAGTGTAGATTCCGCGGCAGCAGAAGTCAGGGTCGAGGGTGTCCCAAACACAGCGAACACGCACAGATGGTTACCTCACCAGGGCAACTCAGCAGCCGCTTGTATTCCAGGCCCAATGTACACTTCTCACTTCAGACCTGGGAACGCCAAGTGTACGAAGCGTGTGAGAGTGTCAAGGGCTCGGAATTTCAGCAGCAGTCAGACGGTGGTAACAGAGCAAGGTTCCTGTGTAGGCTGGTCAGTCCGCTGGATGGTCCAGGGACACTTCCGAAGGCTTATGTACAGGAGTTGGTGAAGATGCCGAGAATAGTTGTTCCTACTATTCTAAAGGGTCGAAGCGCCAGTACAGGCCTTCTTGTTCGATCAGAGGCAGAGGGGTCTCACAGGACGACAGCAGTGCAGGGTGCCAAACCTTCAGCGGGTCACCAGCGATTCCTCGACTCAGCTTCTTATTTGGAGGATACTTGGCTCCTTTATCCTTTGTTCGTGAGAACTCAGGAGATCGACATGGTAGTGGTGTTTCCAGCCTCCTCTTATCCAGGGTTCCCTTCGCACCAAAACGGAGAGGGCCCAATGAGGGATCTGCTCACAAAATGCTCACACCATACGTGGACCTATCACGGACCACGGTGGTCCCAGGCATTCAAGACACACTAGACTCTCTGGCACCCAGGATGTGTATTGGGACCAGACATCCCAGCCCACATCCTGGAGACTCACACAGGCCTGTAGAAGCCCGCAAAGCATCTGTGTTTCGCGGGAAAGTACATGCCCAAATAAGGATGGCCCCAGGTCAGCTCGACCTGGGGGAAGGTGAAGGGGCAAGACGGTCAGCGGACAGGACAAAGAACCTCGTGGTCTGGCCATTTTGGAAGCCAGGCCACCCATTTTGGCCAAACGCGAGAAGCGCGGTTAACAGGGCAAAAGGGAGTTCAAAACACAAAGAAACGATCGCTGCCACCAGTCCCATCCGTGACATACTTGCACAGTTCGTTATAAATCCATCGAGAGTTACTAGGGCCTGTAGAATGACTAGAGACCCAAGAGTGCAGTAACTTAGCTTACAGTGCCCTCTTGTGCCATATTGCGCGAAATCTGCAAACATGAGAAAAGAACTACGGAAAACAACGTTTCCCGGTACTGACTGTCTTAAGGGCATGTAAGAATGGAGCGAAAGCCCAGAGGAGTGCGGCGGAAGTCTGCGCTTCTCTGGAAAAGTCTAGATCAGGGTGTAAAACAACAGCAAAACGTTTGAGGGTTGCCACATGGAAGGAAAATTACCTACAATATGAAATCTTTCCTAACACTCGCCCCTCCCAGACTAAGGACAGGGGGAACTAATCCACCCCTGGATGAGTCTCTTGTTCAGGTTGGTTAAACAATCTGGACAACCCATCAGCATTGCTATGTTGGACACCTGGCCTATGCTAAATAGTGAAGTCAAAGCCTTGTAGACTTATGGACCACCTAGGCAACTTTGGATTCTCTCCATTCATGTTCATCAGCCACTTTAAGGGCTTATGGTCAGTTTGCACAGTGAAGTGGGTCCCATAGAGGTAGGGCCTCAGCTTCCATAGGGCCCACACAACAGAGGAGCATTCTTTCTCTACTGTGGACCATCTGAGCTCTCTGTCCTTAAACTGGCGACTAATGAAACCAATAGGGTGTTCCTTACCCTTCTCATCTACTTGTGATAGTACAGCTCCTATCCCAGTGTCAGAGGCGTCTGTCTGCACAATAAAAGGTCTTTGATAATCAGGGGCCCTAAGGACACGGGGCCTGGCACAAGGAGTCTTTCAAGCCGTTGAAGGCCTTCTCACACTGGTCGGTCCAAGTTACCTTCTTGGGTTTCTTCGGAGTGGTGAGGGCAGTCAGAGGGGCAGCTATGGTACCATAGTCTGCCATGGAGTTGCAGTAATACCCGGTGAGTCCTAGGAAGGCTCTCACTTGGGTCTGTGTAGTGGGGGTAGGCCAGTCCTGTACTGCTTGTACTTTACTGGGAAGAGGCTGTATCCTTCCTCCACCTACTTCATGTCCAAGGTAAACCACTGAACCTTGTCCAATCTGGCATTTACTAGCCTTTATGGTCAAGTGTGCTTTCTGAAGAGCCTGTAGCACAATCCTGATGTGTTTCACATGGTCTTGCTAAGTGGCGCTGAAAACTGCTATATCATCCAGATATGCAAGACAGAATTCATCCAACCCATTCAACACATGATTCACAAGCCTCTGGACAGTGGCAGGTGCATTCTTCGACCCGAACGGCATTACCCTGAATTGGGAAAGACCGTCTGGAGTGCAAAACGCTGTCTTCTCCTTGGCATGTTCTGCTAAGGCTATTTACCAATAGCCCGGAGTGAGGTCAAACATGCTGAGGTACTTGGAGGCACCCAAGGTATCCACCAGCTCATCTGTTTGAGGCAAGGGGTGTGCATCTGTCTTGGTGACAGCATTTAGAGCCCTGTAATCCATGCAGAACCTCAATTCAGAAGTGCCTGCTTTTGGAACCAAAACCACAGGGCTGGACCAAGGACTACTAGAGGGTTCAATCACCCCAAGATCTAACATTTTGTTGACCTCTGTTTTAATACCGTACTTTGTCTGATATCCTGTATCCTCTACTTTTGGTAGGAACGCTGTCTCCTGTGTCTATGTTGTGTTTGCACCAAGGTGTCAAACCAGGGAACTGCGAAAACAGGGGGGAAAATTGCCTAAGCAAACTTTTCACCTCAGCCTGCTGATCAGAAGTCAGGTGAGGGGCCACTCGGACACCCTCAAAGGAGCTATCTGAAGGACCGCTTTGGAACAGGTCGGGGAGAGGTTCAGACTCCTCTTCCTCAACATCTGAAGCCAATAGCAGTGCTGTGATTTCGACTCTTGCGAAAAAAGCCTTCAGCCTATTTACGTGGAACACTTTTGGAGCCTGTCCAGGCCTTCCAAGGTCCACTAAATAGTTGACCTCACCCAGGGGCTCCACCACTGTGTAAGGGCCTGACCATTTGTCCTGTAAAGCTCTAGGCCTTATGGGATTCATGATCAGGACTTGCTGACGAGATGTAAAGTTGATGAGGGAAGCTTTCTGGTCATACCAATGTTTCACCAGCGCTTGTCCTGCCTTCAACTTGTCACTAGCCAGACACATCAGAAGTACCATCCGTTTTCTGAGCCCTAACACATAGTCTACTATGTTGGTAGTAATAGGGGGAGTGGGCATCTCCCATCCCTCCTTGACTATGGCTAAGGGTCCCCGCACAGGGTGACTAAAGAGAGGTTCGAAGGGGCTGAAGCCAACACCCTCCTGTGGTACCTCTCGGTAGGCAAACAGTAAGCATGGTAAAAGAAGATCCCATTTTCTTCTTTGAGGTTCTTCCAGAGCCCCAATCATACTCTTTAACTTTCTGTTGAACCGTTCCACCAGGCCATTGGTCTGGGGGTGGTATGCGGAAGAGAACTTGTAGGTGACCCCACATTCCTTCCACATAGCCTGCATATACTTTGACATAAAGCAGCTGCCTCTGTCAGACACAACTTCTTTAGGGAAGCCAACCCCAGTAAAGATGCCAAGTAACGCTTTTGCAACTGACTTGGCAGTTACAGTTTTCAATGGGATGGCCTCAGGATATCTGGTAGCATGGAAGACCAGCACCAGGATAAACCTATTGCCTGAGGATGTTTGCGGGTCAAGGGGACCAACAATGTCGATCCCTACCCTTTCGAATGGTATTCCCACAACCGGGAGTGGTACCAATGGAGCTTGGATTGTTGTGCCACTCTTACCAGATAACTGGCAGGAGGCACAAATCCTGCAGTTACTTTCTACTTGCACCCCCATCTTGGGCCAGTAGAAGTGCATGGATAACCTTTGCTTGGTCCTCTTAATACCAAGGTGACCAGCAAGGGGCACTTCATGCACCAGCTGCAGGAGGAAGGGTCTTACAGCAAGGGGAACCACCAACCTCCTATGGTCTCCTTCTGTAGACTCTTTGGGCTCACTGTACAGGAGTCCACCTTCCCAATAAATCTGATGCTTCCCAGGAGGTTCACCCTCAAGCTGGGAGCAGCCTGTCTCCTTAGGCCTTCCAGAGATGGGCACTCACATTGGCCTTTACTGAACTCTTCCCTGTCAGGACCACCTTCTACTAACAAGTCTTTTAGTTCAGGATGGTCATTGTGGTCAAATACTTCAGGTATCACCGCCTCCTCGTCAGGTCCGGGCGATTGTCCAACTTCCTCCACCGCAGTGGTAGGTAAGTTTGGGGGAATATTTTCTTTCCCTCGTTTTGGTTTCTTTACTCCTTTAGCCTTGGGTTTCTCCTTTGGCTGGGCAGTGCATTGGTCTAGGCCAATGCTGCCCGTGTTTGAGACTGTGTGCACGGTCTGTCGGCAGTGTCTCCCACGAGCCCTAAAGCTCTGAGATCGTTGCCCAACAAGACCTTTCCTGGGACGTTCGTCTGAATGCTCACTGGATTCCTGACTGCTGTACCATTGAGAGTAAGATTTACAGGGATTACTGGAAACATGCGAGGTGTGCCGTCAGCCAACTTAGTGGGCATCAGAGTAGCTCTGGCAACTTCCTCTGATTCTACCAAGGTAGAATCCACTACAGTTCGACTGCACCCACTATCTCTAAGAGCTGGAGTATCAACTCCATTGATCAGCACACTGTCTTTAAAGTAGTGCTTGGTATTATCTGGAATCCTAGCATAAGCCTCTGCAACTTTAGGCTCCCAGGAACCCAGGAAACCTAAAACTACCTCAGCTTCTATCCCACTGGGGAAAGAGTCTTAGGAGACGGATGCTCCTGTAATCTCTTCTTCCTCGTAGGAGGAGAAGGCCAGATTAGCGGAGTGGACCCCGAAAGGTTTAACCTTACACCGGGGATCCCCCTTCACCTGGTCAGTTGTTCCACAAGCAAAACAAGATCCATTGGGTCTGTTTACATAGGGAGGCTTACTATAACCAGAGGTCTGTTTCGGAGGCTTACCTCCACTACCCTGTGAGTTCTCTTGTGTCTTACCCTTATTTTTCTTTTTGTGGCCCTTTTGAGAAGAAGATTTATCAGATTCCCCACCCTCCTCATCTTTGGACTTTTTCCCTTCCTCCTGCTTATCAGGATGAGTTGTGTCCTTATGGGACACTCAATGTGACACCCATAAATCTGCTGCAATGGCTAGCTTCTTAGGATACATCTCTTTTGAATCTACCAAATGCTGCTTAAGCTCAGGGGAAGAAGATGCAAAAATATGTTCCAGCATGACAAGACTTATCATACCTTCAAAGGTAGAAACCTTATAACCTTCGACCCAGCCAGTCAAGTTTTTTAAGGATTCGGTTACATAAGATACCCAAGTACCACCTTCTTTTTTCTTATACTCTCGGAATCGTTTTAAATATTGTGCAGGAGTCTTTCCAAACTTTAAAATGAAAGTTTGCTTCAACATTGCAAAATCTGCTCGCTCAGCCTTCAACATTTCCGTAATGGCACTGCAGCCAGAATGGGGCAGTCTGCTGAGTAACCAGGCAATTTTATCAGCATTGTCAACTTGTTGAACTTCACATGCATACTCAAATGTATTCAGCCAGTCCATAATGTCATTCTTTTCCTCATACACACTGAGCAGATCATTTGGAAACCGTGGATGAGAGGAGGCCCCAGACCCATGTCCAGGACCCTTGGATCCATTGGCAACTTGAAGCTTGGCCAGTTCCAACTGGTGATCCCTGTCTTTCTGTTTTTCTGCCTGTTCGATTTTTAGTTTGGTCATATTGAAATCAAGCTCCTTCTGCCTAAACAGCAGTTCTTGCTTCTTGAATTCAAGCATGGCCTCCCCATCGACACTGGCAGAGGAAACATTGGACATTTCATCCGCCCAGTCCTCATGGTCGCGGTGGACCAGTGCAGCATCAGAACTGTCAGTTCTACCAGTTAGAGCAGCCTCACCTCCTTCTGCACTGTCCTCGGAAGCTATAGCGTCAAGCTGAGCTTCTTGCCACGCCATGATTCTTTGGATCATTTCCATTTTTGTGCCTTGCGAGGAGACACCTCTTTCAGCACATATCTTTTTCAATGTTTCGGATTTAGAAGCATTTAAAGTTAACAAGGTACCTGATTCCATACTGTTTGATAGGACTATGGCCTTTTAAAAGTCATACTACGACAATTCACTACGTGTCCTGGTAGGAATAACTTGAATTGCCCTCGCTCGTGCGCAACACTGGATACCTTCAGTCGTATCCCACCGCTGTACACCAATTTGTTCAGATGGATTTCTGAACTCTGTCCTCGAGGGGAAGAGGTTCAGAAGGCCAGCCTAGTTTCTTGGAACAGGGTAACCTCTGGACAAGCCAGACCAATCAGAGTAGCGATGGCGGCGGTCAAGACTAGGTCTCAAGAGGGTTGAGGGTGACTGAAAGCCCGCAATGAGCACACAAAGCATGGATGCTCACAAATTACTCCAGGCAGGTGTTATATTAAAAATATAGACACATTTATTACAAGGCCTTTGTAACATCGACCATAGTAAAGAATCACGATAAAACTCAAGTAAACCAACACATCACAATCAATACAATATATACACAAGACCGAGGGGTCTAATGTGTTAGGAGCACGAAATATGCGGACCACCTAGATGGGGAGGAAAACAGGCAGTGCAAGTAATCGTTAGGCCCAGTTCGACATCAGAGACCACCTAATTAGCAGGAAGTCCGAGCCCTATGAAGAGTGGAGCCTTGTGCTCAAAAGTACCTGCACACGCGGGTGCCAATGGACCAAGGAGTGTCTCTTCGGGGAAATCAGGCAGTTCAGAGAGGTGAACAAACGATGGGGAACAGACCTCCGCTACTCAAGCGTAGCCTCCACTTGTGGGCAGAAGCAGGGCGCGAGTACGGAGAAAGGGGTGCTGCTTTTCAACAGCGGGGGAAAGCCACAGGCTTCTGCAGGAGGTAGACCGGTTCAGGGTATTGACTACTCACCGGTCCCCGATGCAGGCAGACCCAGGATTCTCCGAGTTAGTTTCTTCGCTGGCAGGTTCAGATGCGATCTGAGGGATGTCTCGGTGCCGTGTAGATTCCGCGGCAGCAGAAGCCAGGGTCGAGGGTGTCTCAAACGCAGCGAACACGCACAGATGGTTACCTCAGCAGGGCAACTCGGCAGCCGCTTGTATTCCAGGCCCAATGTACACTTCTCACTTCAGACCTGGGAACGCCAAGTGTACGAAGTGTGTGAGAGTGTCAAGGGCTTGGATTTCAGCAGCAGCCAGACGGCGGTAACAGAGCAAGGTTCCTGTGTATGCTGGTCAGTCCACTAGATGGTCCAGGGACACTTCCGAAGGCTTACGTACAGGAGTTGGTGAAGATGCCGAGAATAGTTGTTCCTACTATTCTAAAGGGTTGAAGCGCCAGTACAGGCCTTCTCGTTCGATGAGAGGCAGAGGGGTCTCACAGGACGACAACAGTGCAGGGTGCCAAACCTTCAGCGGGTCACCAGCGATTCCTCGACTCAGCTTCTTAGTTGCAGGATACTTGGCTCCTTTATCCTTTGTTCGTGAGAACTCAAGAGATCGACATGGTAGTGGTGATTCCAGCCTCCTCTTATCCAGGGTTCCCTACGCGCCAAAACGGAGAGGGCCCAATGAGAGATCAGCTCACACAACACACACCATACGTGAACCTATCACGGGCCACGTTGGTCCCAGGCATTCAAGACACACTAGACTCTCTGGCACCCAGGATGTGTATTGGGACCAGACACCCCAGCCCACATCCTGGAGGCTCACAACAGGCCTGTAAAAGCCCGCAAAAGCATCTGTGTTTCGCGGGAAAGTATATGCCCAAATAAGGATGGCCCCAGGTCGGCTCGACCTGGGGGAAGGTGAAGGGGCAAGATGGTCAGCGGACAGGACAAAGAACCTTGTGGTCTGGCCATTTTGGAAGCCAGGCCTCCCATTTTGGCCAAACGCGAGAAGCGCGGTTAACAGGTTAACAGGGCAAAAGGGAGTTCAAAACACAAAGAAACGATCGCTGCCACCAGTCCCGTCCGTGACATACTTGCACAGTTCGTTATAAATCCATCGAGAGTTACTAGGGCCTGTAGAATGACTAGAGACCCAAGAGTGCAGTAACTTAGCTTACAGTGCCCTCTTGTGCCATGTTGCGCGAAAGCTGCAAACATGAGAAAAGAACTACGGAAAACAACGTTTCCCGGTACTGACTGTCTTAAGGGCATGTCAGGTTCGCCGTAAGAACGGAGCGAAAGCCCAGAGGAGTGCGGCGGAAGGCTGCGCTTCTCTGGCAAAGTCTAGATCAGGGTGTAAAAGAACAGCAAAAAGTTTGGGGGTTTCCACATGGAAGGAAAATTACCTACAATATGAAATCTTTCCTAACAGTTACATGTTACATACGTCTTACTATGGCAGTGAAGGTTACATCGCACGGACAGAGGTAGCGTATAGCACTCAACAAGCAGCGAGGCTAGTCGGGCCCAGTTTATACAAACAACAGAGTTTTGATAGCTTTCCAGAAGGCTATGTGCGAGTCAATGCTTCTGAAGTGGGGAGGAAAGACGTTCCAGTGAGTCGCAGCCATGGCAGGGATGATGGAGCCACCTGCGCAAGTCCTCAGGGTCTTGGGAATGGTGATTCGATTGGTGTATGAGGTTCTGGTGGGTCTATCTGTGGTTGGTTTGGCAATTCTCTTTGACAGGTATAGGGGGGCAGTGTTATGGATACATTTGTGCGTGAGGGCGAGAGTCTTGAAAATGATGTGTTCCTTGATGGGGTGCCAGGGGACTAGTTTCTTAGTTGCTGAAATGTGGTCCGTGTATGTCATGCTCTTCCCCGCCAAACCTAGGGTGGAACATGAGGGGCAAGTGTTTTTTTTTCAAACCCCTGCTGAATCCAATACTTTTCTTGAGTCATTTCCAAGACTACCAAGACAACGGGAATAATGAGCAGGGGGTGCTTCCCCATGAAGTAGAAATGTAGGCTGTTAGCTGATGACAGTATTGTGATATTTATAATCCAAGGTGACGAGTGAGAAGTAAAACCAATGTTGGCGTGCTGAGACAACTAGGTACTAGAACTGGCCTCATGCAGGAATATATGACAGTTCTTGTTTTGGTGTGGGGTGGCGGTAACTGGCAAGTTGTGGTTGCGTATGGAGGCAGGGATGATTGGAGTTTGACTGGTTTTTGGGGGGAGATGGTGGTTCTGGGGATCACCCTCGCTCAATCCTTGCTTTCACTTTGTTATTTGATGTGGTTGTAGGGAACAAAGGATATACTTTTGGGAACCCAGAGATTATTGTGAACGAGATACAGGGGTATGGCTAAGGCACATAAATGTATGACCTGGAATATTAGGAGTTTGAATTGCCCATCTAAATCCCTCAAGGTATTATTGTATATGAAACGGCACCAGATTGACATAGGGTTTCTTCAGGAAATGCATTTGACAGCGTCGGGGGAAGCACGATTTTGGCATGGGGGGGTTGTCAGAGCTACTTTTCCTCTTATTCTTCGTACTCCAGAAGGTTTGCATAATGTTGCAGGACTCAATCTGGCTCCGCCTGACTAAGGTGATTAAAGACCAGGAGGGCCGTTCATTGCTGGTACTGGGGTCTGTACATGTCAAGGCAATTACTTTAATTAACTACTACAGCCCCAATCAATATTCAGTGGCAACACTATAGTGGATAGCTCAGCAACTGAATAAGAGATGGTGATTATATGGGCAGGAGACTTTAATGTGGTGCTGGAACCTGAATTGGACTGCTTTTGAAGGCGACTAGCAAATTGCGACTTGCGAGGCCTATGCTGGGTCTGGGAGCTAAATGACATATAGAGGATCAGACACGAGGGAGAGGAGGGATATACATTTCACTCCATGGTTCACCAATCAGCATCTCAGTTGGACTATTTTTTTATTTCAGACACAATTGTGGGATGGGTGACCGAGGCCACAATGCTGTCAGATAATGATCCAGTGGTGTTAACTCATAGCATAGAAATATGGGGAGACGTACTAGGAGACAAACAGGAGACATACAGGACACAGATGGGAACATGAGAAGGTGGGTGGGTATAATAGATTATTTCATAAAACTGATCTGTTCATTTCTATAGTGATATAAAGCAGGCATTTCAATATTAGTATAGTCATCAAGTTAATGAAGAAGAAATAAGGATATATGTTCATGTACCATGAGCAGTTGCGTTGAAACAGTTTAAATAACAGGTGAAATAGTACCATTTAGCATTGTATTTAGGCATTGTATTTTGATTGTTAGCCATGCACATTTCCAATTTATGAGTGTGACAAATAACATTCCACCAGGCTTTGGTAGAAAGCAAACGAAAGTCTTTCCAGTTAGCTGTGATGCATTTTAAAGCTATGCAAATAAATAGATCATATAGTCTGGCTGAGTCAGGTGGAATGTATGTTGTGATAGCCAAGCTTCCTAAAAATATATTTACAGAAGAGAATGGAACATCTACACGGAAGATACATTTGAGAAGCTTCCAGATTTCATGCCAAAATTCAACAATATAAGAGCATTCAAAGAACATATGCATATACATAGCGGGAGATAAGCCACATGACCAGCATTTTGCATCATAATTCGGGTTAGCCTTAGCTAATTTAGCCGGAGTTATGAATGCTCTATGAATGAAGAAGTAATAGTGTTGTGTAATATTTGCTGACACCGATAATTTTTTGGAAAACAGGCGGAGCCAAAAATACATGCAACCTAAGTCTAATTCCCATTTCAGACGAATTGGGTAAACCTTAAATGTTGAGGTGAGCAAATTATATATTTTTGAGGCTCTAACTTCGCTAGTCATGGTTAGGTGCAGTAGTCTGAGGGCGTCTGGAGTAAGAATCTCATAAGAAAAGTGGCCGAGTGCATCAAGACAGGAGTTGATTAATTTATTGTAAAATTGAAAATCTGTCTTGGGTATGGTAAATATGATAGAGAATAGCTGGAAGGAGAGAATAGAAGGACCATCTATAATGTGTTGGATGAATCTGATTCCTTTTTTAATCCATGCTTTGTGATTGAGGATCTTTTTATTTATTACTATATTCTTGTTATGCCATAGTAACGGGGAAAGATGCTTATTGGGGGTTTTAGTATAGGGAAAGAGAAAAGTTTGTAGGGCTAAAACGGATGCTTTAATAGTTTCCAAAATGTTTTTTGAGGTATGCTTAAATATGTATATATAATTAGTAATATTATGTGGTTGAACTGTGTGTTTTTCTAATGTACACCAAGACGGGGTGTCGGCGAATTCGGGGTCTGTGAACCATTGGCGAGACTGTTTTATGGGAAACGCAGAGTGGTATAATTTAAAGTCAGGGAATCTAACGCCTCCCATTTCGTAGGGTGCTTTAAGTTTAGTTAGAGATTTTTTTTTACTTTTTCCTACTCCCCAAAGAAAATTTAGTAATATAGAATAAATGGATTTGAAAATGGAAAGGGATAATGGAACAGAGAGAAGATGAAGATAATATAGAACTATACGAGTTAGCATCATTTTAATTGTATCTAGACGCCCCCACCAGGAAAGGTAAAGTGGGGACCATTTGGATGTAAGATCCTTAAGAGTATCCAGTAATGTTATCGTGTTGAGTTTGATAGTTTCTTGGATTGTAGGGGAAAAACAAAGTCCTAAACATTTGATGGAACCACTGCACCATTTGAGGCCAAAAATGTCAATATCATGCTTAAGACAGTAGGGATTTAAGGGCATGATTTCTGATTTTTGTCTATTTCATTTGTATCCTGAAACATGACCGAACTGAGATAGTGCATCCAAGAGGTTAGGAATATGAAGTTTGGGGTTTTTGATTAATATAAGAATATTGTCCACATATGCGGCTATTTTAGTAATTGAGGCACCTACTTGAATTCCCGGGATGTTCTTATTAGATCTTATTAATTCTAGTAATGATTCAAGAGAGAGGATATATAATAATGGTGAAAAGGGGCAGCCCTGCCGCGTTCCTCTGAGCAAGGGAAAGAATGAGGATGTTTGACCATTTAAGTAGATAGCTGATTTAGGGGCAGAATAAAGGAGTTTAACAAGTGAAATATATTTTTCACCACAACCGTGCCAGCGTAGGGTTTGAAACATAAAATTCCAATCTACACGATCAAACGTTTCTCTGCATCCAATGCAATGGCAGCGTAGCCTTGAGTGTCTTTTTTATCTTTAGCTGCTAGGTTAATGGCATTAAGTAGGAGTCTTTCTATGTTTATAAGGGAAATGGGTCGATAATTACTGGGAATGGTAGGGTCTTTATCAGGTTTAGGGAAAATGATAATTAAAGCTTCTGAGAAGGAACCTGAGGAAGACTTTTGTGATATAAAGTATGAAAAAAGTGTTTTAAGTTTTGAGGTTAATACTTGGGATAAATTACTGTAGAATTCGGTGGATAATCCATCAGGGCCGGGTGCTTTGCCTTTTCCGAGGCTGTGAATAGCTTTAGTAATCTCAGAGGAGGTAATATTATCTTCAAGGTGAGATAGGTCTGCTCTGGGGTATGTGGTGCGACTAATATTGTTCAGAAAGGAATCAATATTGGGAATAGAGCTTTCTGGAGTATAGAGATCAGCATAAAATTTCCTAAAGCATTCAAGTATTTCATCAGATCGATGATGAGTTATGCCTTGACTGTCTTTAATGTGAGAGATTTGAATTTTTTCCTTTTTGGTTTTTAAATAGGAATCAAGCATTTTGCCCGCTTTATTTGACGTTTGATATATCTTTGTATTGTATTTAAGTATGGTACCTGCAGCAAGCTCTGTGATTTCTTTATTGATTTCAAAGCGTATTTTAATAATTTGTCGTAGGTTTGTTGAGTTAGTGTCAACATAGTAGCGTTTTTCTGCAAGGGTGTGTTTAGAATAAAGGTCATCTAGGTGTTTTTTCCTAAGTTTTTTGTTTGTACCTGAGAGGGCCAGTATGTGGCCTCTTAGGGCCGCTTTGAAAGCATCCCAATTATTAACTATAGAGGTATCATAGTCTTGGTTGTTATTGAAATATTGTTGAATGAAAGCTTTAATAGATTGAATAAACTGTGAATCATTTAAAATCATAAAACCTTAGAGAGGTTTTGAGGCAGCTGAAGCAGTGGCTGTTGGTAAGGAGGCACTGCATGAGTGGGCTTTGCACCTCTCCCTCGTCCACCACGGGGGAATCTTCTTTGGCCTCTTTGATCAGCCATTCCTCTCGCTCTTACAACTGAGAAGTAGTAGCGAAAAGATCAGCTCCTCCAAGGCTGTCCACTGGGGCGAAAGGGCTGAGGCTTACTAATAGCGGCACCTAAAGATTTGGCTGCCGCCTTCGAGGTCCGCAACTTCTCAGGGCTTTCGTCAGCCTTGCTGCCAAAAAGGTGAGACTTGTCAAAAGGCATGTTAAGGAGTCTGGATTGCACATCCGGCGCAAATAATATTTCCTCAACCACTCAAATCTGTGTATTACGGTGCTTGTTGCCATGGATCTGCTGATGCTGTCAGCAGAATCCAGACCCAACTGAAGAGACTCTCACATGGTTTCTTTTCTGTCTCGAAAATAGCCAAGAATCTGTCTCTTTCCTCCCCTCTGGAACGTGCTCCGGAACCTTGGAAATATAGTCCCATAGAGTGAATGAGAACCTTAAGGCACATGTGGAGTTGGCCAATTTAAGAGCCATGCTCACTGCAGAAAATACTTTCCTTGCCCATGCATCTACTCTCGTCATCCCTATCTGGAGGGATGGTTGGGTAAGCTGCGTATTTTGAAGTTGCCGTAGCTGCCTGCACCACCAGACTTTCGGCGATGGGGTGTTTTGACAAGTAGTTGGGGTCACTACTAGATGGGTGGTATTTTCTAGTTAGGTTTTTGTTTACTGCCAGACTTGACTCTGGCATTTCAATTTTCCCAATTTTCTTTTGAAGAGCAAAGTTTTGCAAAAGACCAATAGAAGCCTGTTGTAGTTCTCGTAGCGTAAGCTTACTCAGAAAAACAGAACTGAAGGCAATGGGTGCTGCGCATGCTATATATACCTTCGATGACATCATCCTCGAGACGGAGGCCCTCGAGGGACATCGAGTCGACTGCATCAATGCACCGCGCCATCTGGCGAAAACATTTCCAAAGCAACTGAAGCTAGATATCGAATATCAAAGATGAGGAATACGTGGGAGAACACAATCCATTCGAAGGTAATTTTCTGCTGGGGAAGGTGTCTGTTCGACAATATGAGGAGGGCAATGTCATGGTAGGTTATTTGCGAAAGCCGCGAGAACCGACACACGGAAGGCACACATCTTATCTGTTAAAAATGAACAAGAGGACCAGAAATATGCAGATGGAGATATTGTTCAGGAATTATGTGCATTTTACACTTGCCTATATTCCTCACAAACTCAAGTGTCATGACCTGAGACAAATAGTTATCTCGATCAGTTGGGATTCTACTGATTTACGGCTGAGGAGAGAGAAGATTGGGTCGCCCCAAAATGGTACAAGATATCCTGGTTGCGATTAAGGCACTATTCTCTGGGAAAGCTCTTAGGCCTGATGGCTACACAGCCGACATTTAAAAACATTTTGGGCCTCATTACACGGTAGGCGGTAGGGATTTAACGTTACCGGTAAAGGAATACCGGTAACGTTAAATCCCCATGCTAATTACGACCCGGCTCACCGCTATTAGCGGCACCGCTAAGTATGGTGCCACTAATAGCGGGCAGTCCGCGTTCGCGCGACCCTCCATCCCGTAAATAACGCCATGCCGCTAATAGCATAGCATCACAAGGCGAGCGGACATGCCAATAGCGGCATGGTAAAGTCCCCAAAACCCCTTACCGCCATGGCGCTAATACCGCCATCGCGAACCACCCGTTAAGAGAACTGAGCAGTGTTCCCACCTGCCACAGGCGGACACAATCAGCACAGGTGGAGGTAATGGAGACTGTGGCAGCCCAAAAGGAGCACACCACACCCCTTCCCACACCCCTTCCCACACCAAGATGGTTCCAATACTTGCAGCATTACATGGGCTGGAGGACATGATTGCAGCGCAGCAGCAGCAACAACAGGCAGCACAGAGGATACGCAGGAGGAGGAGGAGGGCAAGACAGCCACAGCAAGCACCACCACGGCACCTAACCATACCACAGAGGCACCCACCAATCCCCAGGATCAGAGCCAGTCCATTCAATCTAACCCCAGAGCAGATCACCCTGTACCGTCTGGACCGGGATACCATCACCAGCATCGTGGACATGATACACAACGACATTGTGAGCCTCATAGACATCAGAATTGCCATCCCCCCTCTACTCAAGGTGGTGACTGTGCTCCACTTCCTGGCCACAGGCACCTACCAGCATACAGTGGGCCAGATGCATGGCATCTCACAACCAGTATTCTCATGCATGCTGAACCAGGTACTCAATGCCCTCCTGAAGCATGCACCTGAACACATATTCATGCCACGGACTGCCCAGGGGATTGCAAACACCAAAGTTGGCTTCTATTCACTGGCAGGCATCCCAAGTTGCATCAGGACCATCGACTGTACCCATGTGGAATTGGTTGTACCACATCACAATGAAGTAGTCTACCGAAATAGGAAGCAATTCCACTCCATCAATGTCCAAATGGTATGTAATGCCAACAAGGTAATCACACATTGTTATGCCCGTTTCCCCGGATCAACCCATGATTCCATGGTCCTGTGGAACTCAACTATCCCACGCTACATGGAGCGACACGCCGGACAACGTTCGTGGCTACTTGGTGAATTGCAGGACAAGCACATGTCAGTGTGATGGGGGGGGGAGAGATACATACTCCAACTGGGTGTGATTGGGGGGGGAGAGATACATACTCGAAAAGGGTGTAGCTTGTCGTCCGTCGGACGAATGCATATACAGATGTACGCCAATGTCCATCTGGGAAGCCCGCAAAGTACTTCAGATGAACGGACATGCAAGTATAAGCTACACAACATAGATGACAATCCAGGTCTACAAACCTTATAAATCCATCCACATCCACTTTGCACAACATTCCACGGCACCAAATACACAAATGTCATACATGCCGTCAAGATAGTCATACAGAATTAGTCCAGCACAACAACAATAATGCAATGTGCCCTTGAAAGCATGCAAAGGGATCACCCCTAGCCATAGCATAGCACCACACACCTATAGCACCACTGAAGTGATGCCTCTCAGAATGAGAACATCAATGTTGGAATGGCATCACACCAGCAGTGTGGTACCAAATCTGCCTGGGCCCAGGGACACCAGAGACCTGGCCTCACCCAGGACATGTCAATTACTGTTGGAGGCATTCATGGGGCATGTCTACCTGCATGGTCGAGCTCACCTTTGCACATTGCAGTCACACAGGCCATCTGTATGTATGCTGTTAATTGTGTACTTCAATTACAATGCAAAGTCCATTTGTGTGATATGAACAGGCCGCTCTTGAGTTGAACAGTAACAGGACCCCATTCGTCCCCCCGTACAGGTGATGCCGGCTATCCCCTGAAGAGGTGGCTCCTCACCCCTGTACGGAACCCACAGAACAGGCACGAAGAGGAATACAATTGTGCACATACCCGTACCCGCATTGTGATCGAGCAGACTTTTGGTCTTTTGAAGACACGGTTTAGGTTCATTAGCAGGTCTGGTGGCGCTCTGTTGTATGGCCATGAGAAGGTGACCAAGATCACCATGGCATGTGTCATGCTGCACAATATGTGTATCAGACGGAATGTGCTACTGCCCACTGACGTTGAAATAGAAGCACTTGATGAGGATGATGATGGTGATGAGGATGGAGGTGAAGGGGATGCAGGTAATGCAAGAGGGGATGGCCTGGAGGGACGTGCTGTGAGACAGCATCTGATCAACCAAATATTCTGAGTAACATGGTTTCGTACTCTCACATGGATATGGGTAGTAGTGCACTGGTGTCTGTTTGGAAGCGCACAATGGCCCATGGCGTCAATAAAGTACACATACACAATGAAGAAGTACAAGCCTGTGTTTTGTTCAAACACCAGTGTATTAAGGAACGTTAAGAAGAAAATGTGCATGTCCCCAAACATCCCACCACCCTTCCCCGTCCCCCCACAACAGTCCCATAACACCCTTCCCCCCACCCCCCACAACAGTCCCATAACACCCTTCCCCCACCCCCTGTAACCGTCCCATAACACCCTTCCCCCATCCCTCACAACAGTCGCATAACACCCTTCCCCCCACCCCCATAACAGTCCCATAACACCCTTCCCCCCACCCCCCACAACAGTCCCATAACACCCTTCCCCACACCCCCAAAACAGTTCCACATGTGTCTTGCACAATGTTTCCCTCGAGCCATGCACACGGAGGCTTCACCATGCACTCCCTATTGGCCATTGCCAACACCAGCATTGGGAGGCTGACTAGAGGTGCGCCTGGTGGTGCGTGAGGAGCGGCGGAGGGGGCTTGTCTGCCTCGAACTGGCAGATGAGGATGTGGCAGACTGTCTTGGTGGTGGTGGGAATTGGCAGTCCAATGCGTCCTCTATCCGTGTGAGGACCTCCCTGACTCGGATGATCTCCCCACACAGCCTGTCTGTACATGCCTCGATCCCCTCCCTGGAGTGCCTTGCTTTCTCTGTGATGTCTGCCCTGAGACGGGCAGCCTCCTCAACATGCTGCCCAACCAGCACAGTTATTTCTTGTTGCCGCTGGCTGATGCTGGCCAGGTCGAGGGCAGTGTTGGGTCCTGGTAGTGTGGCTGCTGTGGCCTGTGATGGGACCAGGTCAACAGATGAAGCCACCGGGGGGCTACTAAAAGCTCCCATGTTCTCATCACCAGTGACATTGGACCCAGGTGTGTGCTGAGTTGATGGCTCTGGGGTTCCAGGGGGGTTTGGGGTGTGTATCTCCATGTGGAAGTCAGTGGGGTCCTCCACATCTGATAGTGGGGCAGTGGCTGCCGCCTCTCCTGCTGAATTAGCTGGAACTGAGGGTGGGCCCTCTGTGGCCGGGATCGGTGGTGGTGGGTTAACCACCGGAGGTGGGGCAGTTGTTGGTGGTGTGGCAACTTGTGGCTTGGAAGTGACGCTCCAACGATGTTTCGCACTCTGCTTTTGGACCCTTCTGCCTTTGCCACTTGAGGTTGTGGGGGTGTCCTCTGTGTCCAAAGCCCTTTGTTTCTTATGCGCAGGGGGTGCTAGTGATGCATTGCCAGCATCCTCACTGTCTGTATGTGAGCCTGTCGGGGACAAGAAGGGGGATGTTACTGGTTACGGTTCAATGTACTTAATGCAGTATACATCAATGATGCAGTTGTGGGCATTTGGACTACATTGTAAAGGATACAGGTGATGTGTCAGTGCAGTGGCTCATCCATGCATGGTTGTGTGTGGCACTTGTCTCTGGTGATGTGTGCATGTGTGTGTGTTTGGGTCTGACACTGACATGGGCAGGGTGTGATGCATGTGTTGATGTTTGCCTATCCATGAGGTGATTCTGGGCTCACATTTGAGGGGACCAGTAGATTCACATTGCATGCTTTCATGTGTACACTCACCTCCATCTGAAGTGGTTGCCATGCCATGCTCCATCGTGCCGACTCCCTCTATGCATTCCACGCCAATGAGGTTGGCGCATGTCTCCTCCCATTCTTTAAGTTTTATGGGTGACCCAGATCCACCTGCTGTGGCAATTTGGTGGTTTTCGGCAAGGATGCTTCTCACCCGGAGTCTCAGGTCATCCCACCTCTTTCGGCACTCACGCACATTGCGGGTGGTGGTGCCCACAGCACTGACTTTTAATGCAACCTCAGCCCAGATTGCCTTTTTTTTCATGAGAGCCGCATGTCGCAGGCATAGACCACGGCGGCATCGTCAGCTAGGGTCTGGGTCAGCATGATAAGCTCCTCTGAGGAGAATTTTTTTTCCGCTGCCGGTCGGTGTTTTTTTTTCAATGACTTGGGCATGTTGAGGGTTTCCCTGATGATTTCCAACTGCAAGCTACTCCAAACAGGTCCAGGGGGCAGAGGATGGCAATGGATTGTGTTTTTAAAGATGGCCGCCGTGCTCTTTCCCATTCCTGTGCGATGACGCTAATTCCGGTTCCGCAATTTAACGATCACCGCTAATAGCGGTAACCACTATTTGCATGCAGCGTGAGGGTGGAGGTGCTATCTGTACTTTCGTCGAAGGTGGTAAGAGACTTTTTGGGGTCTTTAGCGGCATGGGGGTAGGGTCATTACCGGCATGGCGCTATGCTCGTGTCCGCGTACTCGTAATGGTACGCTGTTAGCGCCCTCTTGTGAGGGCGGACACGTTAAGAGCGACATGCCGGTAATTTGAGATTTTTAGCGCACAACGTGTAATGAGGCCCTTTGTGTTAAAGCTGGCTCCGCATCTTTAACAAGTCTACCAATATGCTATGCGGGATGGCCGATTGCCGGAGTCCATGAGAGAGGTGGTAGTAGCTGTATTGCTTCAACCAACGAAAGCGGCGGATGAATGTTCTTCCGACCATCCTATCTCGTTTATTAACTTGGATAACTACAATCTAGCTAAATTGTTGTCAGTGAGATTATCGCCTTTATGCATAGATGTGTGAAGTCAGATTAATCGGGAATCATCCCTGGGCGCTTCACTTCCTATGGTGCTGCGGTGGATATTTGGCCTAATGTTGGTGGTTCGACAGGAAGAATCAATTGTATCGGCACTATTGGACGCCCAAAAAGCATTTGGTTCAGTTGAATGGCCCTTTCGTTTCACAGTATTGCAGAGGATGGGGATGGGGGAGGGATTTATCTCAATAGTCTGATTGCTCTACATCCTACCAACTGCAGAAATTAGAGTAAATGAGGATTATATGGTAGTTTATGCCAGGGACCCGCAGAAAAAACTGTGACCGATCATGACAGATGTGCTAAACCTGGGAGACTTCTCCGTTTTGAAAATTAGTGTTACAAAGTCAGCACTCTTCCCACTCACTGAGTGTACTGAATGGTTTAATGATGGATACAGGTTTCAGTGGCATGTAGCCCACACCAGGTATCTAGAGATAGATATTGTGTGGTCTCCGGAAGTGTTGTATTAACGCAAATCTGAAAAGACGTTAGAACATACTCAGATGGTGGTGGGTGGGTGTGTGGATGGATGGATTGCCTCTCAACCTCTATGGGAGGATCTCGCTAGTTAAAATGGTCTTTCTACTACGGTTAGTTTATCCATTTCTCAATGTGCCTCTGATGTTACCGAGGTCATATTTTCGTGAGGTGCAACCTGAGGATTAGCTGTTTATTTTGACTGGCAAGCAGGCACGCATGTCTTTGGACAAGTTTACCGCATCATTAGACAGAGGGGATTAGCACTACATGATTTAGAGATATACAATGAAGCGGCACAAGCGGGATTCTTAGTATATTGGTTTGGGGAAAGCACAGATAGAAGGCACGTGGAGGTTGTTGGGGAGAATTCCCATTCTATGGCTAATTTCCCTCACCTAGTGAGTCCCCCAGCACCTTTGTTGGATTTCTGAAGTTTATTTTTTTCGACCTGGTAAGAGTGTGAGCTTTTCCCCCACTCTTACCTGTGTTTTGCCATGTGTATTTTTTACACTTTTTGTGATTGTGGACTCTGAGTACATCACTTCAGTAGCCCCACTCTTTTGTGTGTTACACAGCACCTTCAGTGCAGTAACACAGGGTTGTCTCTTAGGCTTCCCACTGACTCCATTTTCTGGGGCTGACTACTGTCTCCCAGAAAAGGGTAAACTTGCTATTAACTGTCACTTTAACCACGGATCCAGTACATCCCATCTTATATGGAGTATTGGAAAGTGTTAATTCTTAGCCCTTTTTATCTGTGCCTCTTGGAGCATTGTTTCACTCCCTTAACATTAAGACTTGGCTGGTGGCAGTGGTACCTACCCTAATTTTCCTACCGCAGTTATATTATATAACGTGGTAACGTTTAGGCTATTTTAGTAGCCTCGAACTTTAAACCCGCTAGCCCAAATACTTTTTATTTCGGCTCTGTTGGCTTTAATCACCATTTCTTTTTTTTAACATCCTTCTTGGGTCTTTCTTTGCGCGGCAAACCAGGTTTGCCTCCTTTGCTCGCTGACTTTTTGGCGGGCTTCTGACCAGAAACCCTCCTTTGGCGTCTGGGTGTCTAGGTAGGCTAAATGTGAGGGAGGGGTGTAGTCACCCCCTGCACAGGGTCTCCTTGGAGACCAGAGTCGCACTTTGTGTTGATTGGCTGGGGTGGTTGTCCAGGCTGGACAACCCCCCTGCTGAGTGATTGACAGCCAGGCTGTGTGAATGGGGGATTTTGGCATAAAAGGCAGGACTCTTGGGCTAGAAGGCAGAGTCGCCACTGGAACTGCAAGTAACCGAAGAGAAGCAGAGAAAAAGACGGCTGCTGCAACCCCGGATCCCGGTGAAGCCCTGCTGCAGTCCTGAGCTATCTACCCTTCAACGACAAAAGAAGATCTAGTCCGGAGTCTTCTTCCCTTGAGCCTGGTGGGATCCACCAGCTCACCCTTTCTTCAGTCATAGCAGCCTCTCCTGGGTCGAAATCACTGTTGTGCTGTAGTGGTCCGGATAGCCATCAGAAGCGCCCTCTCCTCATTTAAAGGAGCATACCTTTTATTCATCATTGCCTTTTTCGCTGCTGCTGGCCTCATCCCTGGGTAGTGCAGATCGCTCCAGACGTTCTCCTTCTTGTCCCCACGACTGAAGCCGAAGGAACCGCGAGTCTGCAGGAACTACCAGGAACAACTGATGTGGCACCAGCTTTTCTACAGCGGAATAAGGCACTGTGCACATTTGGTCGTCCTCTCCGACTGACCATCCGGAATTGGGGTGAACCTTTTTCCCTCCACGAAGATTTATACTTTCTTCCCTCCCTCTTATAACTTTTCCTTCCAATTGACAATATCTAAGTACTCTTAGCATCTCGAATCTCAGACTGTTCAACGTGTGATCCTCGGCAACCGAGCATCTGCTCCATTGACACTGGTGCAGGCCTTTTGACTCTAATCTGTATCTTTGAACAAATCCTCTGATTCCCTTGCTTAGACAAAAGTATTGCCTGTGATTTTATCCCCCTTTCCCTTGTTTGAAATTCTAAAGTACAAAGTGTGTTTTAACTTCGTGAGCATTTCTATCCGTGGGTACGTGTTAATATCGCAACACCGGTCTGTCAAATCCTAATGTACTTACCTTGAATTTGCTGGAACAAGTGGAAGTGGTTGTGTGTGGTGTATTTTACGTGCGGTTTTGAAATTATAGAAGTGAAGTGTTTTATGAACAGATGGTTTTAAATAAATGTACTTATATTTTTTACCTGAAACCTTGAGTCAGTGTTTGCTTGAGTCACAGTAATTGTGTTCCTTTGTGTAATCTCTACTACTGCTCATTTACTCTTGAGATAAGTCTGGCTGCTCCGCTACTGCTACCACTTTAACAGTGTAGTACGGGCTTGTACCAAAGGTGAACTTGTATTACCACTTGTAGTCTTAATTGTGTGTAGTGGTCCCTAAGGGCACTGTACAGGATTCTGCCTAACAGAGGTAAAAAGGTCTCTTGTAGCACTGTCCCTATTGCGGATGGTTGTATTAACGGCCCCCGGCAGATCACCCAAGAAAGATAATATGGTGGAGTTGACCTGCAGATCATGTGTTCGCATTGATAAGAAAGTGAAGGGAGAGGTTCTGTATTCTCCAAAATCCCCGGTCACACCCATTCCGGGTTTACCATTGACCAGTGAGCTGCATGAGAAGACTGGGCATCTCTTGCTTTCGAGACCTCTTTCCGGAGGGGCAATTTCTAACTGTGCAGGTGATGCAGGGCAAAGGGGCTGTCACACCTCTAGATCTCTTTCTATATTTTAGATTGAGAAACCCCTGGAAGGTCATTTTCTCCACCTTTCCCAAGGAACCAGGGGTGGCTCCTATATTAGATGACATGATAGAACAGACAGAGACTAGTAGAACCATGTCCAATCTTTATAGCAACATACAAGGCACACAAGTGGGATGGGCAGAGTTCTCTCTGAGGAAATGCAAGATCTCTCTAGGGGCCACTGTATCCAAGGAAGTATGGAGATACTGTAATGAGAAAATGAGAAGGATAGCCCTTAACATTCGATTTAAGTTGATTCATTTTAAGTGTCTTCATCAGTTCTATTATACACATTGTGAAAATCCTAAGGGTGTTTCCCTTCCCACAGTCGGGCGATCTTACAAACAGTTGACCAGGAGAGAGCCATTGCTTTTGGATTCCGACCCTGGTGGCGAACTAGTGAGGGAGGATCACCTGGGTGGAGGGTCCCTAGGGATTGGGAAGGGATTACCTGAGAGTGAGACATGGTATCCCCCTTACAAATAACCCCCTACCCGACATCCCCTCAACCTACTGTCAGTCCTATCCCTGGTATTCCCAGAGCCCTCAATGCTTCTCCCGTCTTAATAACATTATGACAGAAAACCTACACTCTATAGGGCTTTTCTCTTTCTATGAATGTCCCCTTAATGAGGACAGGCGAGGTCAGGCACTTAGCTATGATCACAAACACCTGACTCCAATTGAGAAACTAACTAAGTATAAAAGGTGGAACCCAGATTTACAAATGAAGAACGGAAAGCAAGGAAGGCTAAGGCGAGTTCGAAAAGGAGAGCCGGTGATATGGCGAGCAGAGGCTATTGAGAACCAGGCTTGAGAGAATGGGATGCTGAGACGCTACAAGGCTGCAGTTTGAAAATAGGAGAAAGTGTGGCGAGGGAGCCGTCTCTCCAAGAAGCTGAAAGGGTTGTCAATCGAAGCCGAGAAACTGGTTAATCTCTCTGAACGGTGTGCCAAGAGATTGCTAGTTTCCCTGGGACAGCAAAGCTGCCCAGGAAGGTCTGAGAGGCAGGAGGGCAGAGACCCTGACCTTGGCTAAAAGAAACGTGAAGGATGCATTGTTAAAGTACAGCTGGTGAGTTCAAAGTGATGAGAGCGCCTGGTTTGTAATAACGCAAATGATTACCAAGTTGCAAGCAAGCTTACACATAAGAATAGAGACACGTTGAAAGAAAGCTTTGATTGTTTTGAACTGTGATGAAACAAAGTAACCAAGTGTTCCTGTGGAATACTGCATTGTTGAAAGTCTCTGTGAAATGCGTAAGTTATACAAAGTATCACTGCAGTGAAAATCGAGTTGAATGAAGTTAAGGAAAGTGAAAGCCAACGGGAAAGGCATCAGAAAAGAATATTGAATGAAGAAAGATCCCGATGGGGAATGGATGAAATAGAACTGAGTGATTAAAGGAATTGACAAGAAGGTGGAACTTGTAGGGGTGCTAAGGAGCACATTTGTGACGGAGAAGTCAAACTTGTTGTGTTGGTAGAAGACGCACTTAAGAAAAGACTAACAGAGTATAAGAATTACGATGACCAGAATGCAACAGTGTCAGAATGATCAGGCATGGGAATAAGTAAAGCTGTGCCGTACTGAAAATCTTTGATAAAAACGCATCAGGAAGATTGTGGAACGGAAACCTGTGCATCAAGATGATGAAATACTGTAATGTAAAATACTAAAGAGTTGAAAGTAACGAGTAAAGAGGGTCTAAGTTCTGGTTAGGAAAGCCGGAAAGGCCACCCAGGAACATTGTCAAAGTAGAATTGTGTTATGCTAGAAAGCATTGAATCAGGCGAGGGAAGCCTGAGAAAGAGAACATTGTTAAAGCAGAACTGTGTTATACTAGAGAACGTTGAATCTGGAAAGGGAAGCCTGCTAGAAGTACATGAACTGTGCCGAATAAGAAAACTATTGAACTGCCTGTTTGTGAACTGTTTGGAACAAATGAACTTTTGGAGATCTCGAGTGACTTAAGCTTGGGGAAGGAAGTTGAGAAGAAACTCCATGACCAACCTGATATTCTTTTGAGACACGTTAATACTTTATCCAATACTCTATACATTGAGTTAGAGCATGAGGGCAAGCTTAGGTTTGTCACAGACAGATTCTTTCCTTTTCACAGACAGACTTTTGGACTATTCTTTCTTCTTTATTTTCATGGTCGGGACTACTCCCATTTAGAAATAGGGCAAGTTAGGCATTCTTCAAATCCCATTTTTTTGTTATAAGAGTTTTCAAAACTTATATCCTTGTGTCTGTGTCTACCTATGATCACCATGCCTTTCTCACACCCTGCACTGCTGAATAGATGTTTCCCCAGATACAATGCGTCTATGTGCTGCCACGTCGGCTGGCTTCATACATTTAGCATGGAGCTGTCCTCCTGTGATGCGATTTTGGGAAACGTATTTGAGACACTGAGCGACATTATTTGAGGGCAGAGGGTAGAACCAGCACCGCAGATGGAATAAGTGACTTACATGTAACTCCTGTTCTCCAGCATTGGTATCTTTCATAGATTCACATGCTGTGAATATTCACCGTCGTCAGGCTTGGAATGCTCGGTAACATAGAGCAGTTTAAACTTAAAATGAATCAGTCAATTTTATGCTCTATTACAGTAGTTTTTGGGTCATACTGCCCACAGCCAATAGGAACACCTCCCTTTGGCAGTGCATGTAAGTGGCGGTAAGTGCCAAAAGATGAGCCAGTGCGGAGTTGGTCGCATGTGAATCTATGAAAGATAACAATGCTGGAGAACAGGAGTTACAGGTAAGTAACTTATTCCTTCTCCAGCATTGTATCTTTCATAGATTCACATACTCTGAATAGACTACAAAGCAGCATTAAAACAATACAGAAGGGCGGAGGCAATGTAACGCTCACCTGATTCCCGCAGAGGCGCCGGTCTTGACTGGGTGAATGCCGTATCTTCAAAGGTGATGTGTAACACACGGTTGGCTCTTTGGGCTGGACCTCTGTGCACTGTATGTCTGACTCGAAGAGTAAGATGTCTGCAGATAGAAAATATGGGATTAATGAACTGGGGTTATTGGGTGCCTCTCTCCTCCTCCCTTTCTCTTCTCCTGTAGAACCCCAAAGGTTAACGCCCTCACCTTGGGTAAGTGAACGCCGAGCTCTCCATCTGCCTTGGGGCAGGGTGCCGTAACCAGTTTCTTCACTGGATAAGGGTGCAGGCCTCTTGACCTCAGAGGACTGCTGTCCGTCGTTAACTGCACGAACGGTAAGTTCTGGGCACTTCAAATGTCTTAAAAGTCTTTTGTAATGATATCTCTTGTTTTGCAGGGTTCCGGCGATGGCGGATGGAGGGCTGATGAGAGTTGAGGATCGAACCCGCGTGAGGAATAGAAGCGCCTGAAAGCACGTAAGTAAGCGCTTGTAGCCTGCTTCACGATGCGCACTAACTGTCCCTTTTATCTTGCAGGTACAAGTTCGGAGCTTTAGAGAAGCTGAAGGGTGCTGGAATACCCATTGGATTCGGCGTGGAAAGGAGTGATGGCACATGAGTAATAAAGTTGCCCAATGTCTTTAAACGCACCTTCTTTTGTCTTTCAGATGCGGGATGCAGCGCCGAAGGCCTCCGGAGCGTGCGAAGAGCTGGTAAGCGTTTGTCTTTCAGATGCTGGAATGCAGTGCAAAGACCTCCGGAGCATGCGAAGAGTAGGTAAGCCTTTGTCTTTCAGATGCCGGAATGCAGCGCGAGGCGTTGGTGACAGCCGATGGATCAGGTAAGAGATGCGCTGCCACTGAAGACCGTAGTGCTAACCTGTTCTTTCTTTGTCTTTACAGGTGCTGCTGAAGACTGGATTCCAGGATGGTAAGCCTTTGTTCCCTTAGGCCCAGGATCAGAAGACACGATGAGCGTTCTGCTGCAGAGAATGCAGAATAACGCAAAGCAAGATTCATCCATCGGGTGTGGTTTAAATAGCCTCCTGTAGTGCTTAGGTGTCTCCTTCCACAGCCACGCCTAGGTAAGAAAAGAGTTCCTGCTTTCCAGAAGAGTTCCAGTGTTCTGAACCTAGGGAGTGGCTCCTGCCCCACCCAACAGGAAAAGTAGTCCCAAACAGAAGAGGATCAGGGGTTCAACTGGCAGGTAAGTAAGCAGCATGGTCTGCTGCAGGTAAGTCCACCCAAGCATTATGAGCCCGGCGCTTCCAGCGCTGGGACTGGGCATCTTTATGAGCCTGGTGCCACTGGCACCAGGACAGGGTTCAAAAGGTCCCAATTGGGACTGGCTGGCACTCGGAACCGGGGTTATGGGTCTGCTTCCAAGGGAGTCGGGCAAGTCCTGATCTTTTGGAAGCAGAGATCATGACAGGCAAGCCCCCAGAATAACTTACCACTGGAGAATTACCCGCCTCACGCAAAAAAATTCTTCAGAATCGATTGGCCAACTCTAGATTCTTCTACAGAATGTCTGTTGACACAGTAGAACCTGGTGAACGTATGCACCGATCTCCAAGTGGCTGCATGGCAGATGTCATTCAGCGGAATTCCAGCAAGAAAAGCTGTGGTTGCAGCCACTGCCCTGGTAGAATGATCCCTGCTGGTAAGCGATCTGCTAGATTGCTGAGGGCAGAACGAGATAAAGGTAGCAATCCATCTTGCAATGGAGGACTTCGAGAGAGCTTTCCCAGAACCAGAAAGTCCAAATGAAACAAACAACTGATCTGTTGTGCGGAAAGATTTAGTATGTGCCACGTAGTACTTGAGTGCACGCACCACATCAAGCGTATGTAGAGTACGTTCTGCTGGAGACGTGAGTGTGCCAAAGAATACAGGCAAAACCACATGCTGGTTTAGATGGAAAGCAGATGGTATCTTCGGCACAAATTTTGGGTTGGTACGTAGAACCGCCTTGTCCTTATGGAACGCTAGATAGGGCAGTTTCACAGAAAACGTCTGGATTTCACGCACTCGTCTGGCTGAAGTTATGGCCACCAAGAATGCAGTTTTCCAGGAAAGGAGGAAAGGTGTTTAATAGATGTTTGGTGGATGGGCTCGAAGGGTAGCTTCATGAGTCTTGCAAGTAGCACTTTGAGCTCCCATGCTGGTGCCGGGCAGTGGACCAGTGGAAAAGACCGGAAAAGCCCAAGTAAAAACGAACTCACCAGCCGGTGAGACCACAGGGAAGGCACACCTGCCGCACGGTTGTACCTAGAAAATGTCGCTAGGTGCACCTTTATGGAGGAATGCGTTAACCCAGATTGAGCCAAGGAGAGTAGCTATGGCAACAGCTCGTCTGGTCGGATGGTTTGAGGTTGCTGTCGCTGGCTTCTCCACCACACTTGAAAACATTTTAACTTGCTCTTGTAGCATTTCAAGGAGGACAGGGCTCTAGCCTTGGCTAGTACAGCTTGGCTGTCTTTCTGAAGGGACAGTGCCCTGAACTCTAAGAAGACAGGAGCCAGGCTGTCAGATTCAGAGAGGCTGGGTCATGGTGCAGTACTGCTCCTTAATTCCTGCACAGGAGCGATTGGTGATGTAGAAGCTTGATTGGTGAGGCCGACGAGAGGGCAAGGATGTCTGAGTACCAAAACTGTCTCGGCCATGCAGGGGCCGGTAATATCAGTTTGCACTAAACAGTCTGAAGGTGCGTAGGACTCGAGGCTCAAAGAAACTCATAAAGAAACTTCCCCTCCCATGGAATTGCCGAGAAATCCCCTAAACTCTCCGATGGGGAAAGCGGCTGGCAAAGGTTCTGCAGCGTCTGTTGTTAGGAAAGATTTCATATTGTAGGTAATTTTCCTTCCATGTGGCAACCCCAAACTTTTTGCTGTTGTTTTACACCCTGATCTAGACTTTGCCAGAGAAGCGCAGCCTTCCGCCGCACTCCTCTGGGCTTTCCCTCCATTCTTACGGGGAAACTGACATGCCCTTAAGACAGTCAGTACCGGGAAACGTTGTTTTCCATAGTTCTTTTCTCATGTTGCAGCTTTCGCGCAACATGGCACAAGAGGGCACTGTAAGCTAAGTTACTGCACTCTTGGGTCTCTAGTCATTCTACAGGCCCTAGTAACTCTCGATGGATTTATAACGAACTGTGCAAGTATGTCACGGATGGGACTGGTGGCACCAACCGTTTCTTTGTGTTTGTCATGATCACTGCTTCCAAGGAGTCAGGACCAGCCCAAAGTCCTTGGAAGCAGGCCCCTAACCCTGATCCTAGGCATCAGCCGGTCCCCACAGGGACCTTTTGGACCTTGTCCTGGCGCCGGTGGCACCAAGCTCATCAGAAGCATTGGTCCCGGCACTGGAAGCGCCAGGCTCATCATTGGTGTGAAGGTGCTTGGGTGGACTTACCTGCGGCAGACCATGCTGCTTACTTACCAGACTCTTAGAAGTCCTCGGTGAACTGGGACTACTTTCTTACCTGGGTGGGGCAGCTCCACTCCCTGGATACAGCACTGGAACTCTTCTGGAAGCAGGAACTCTTTTCTTACCTAGGCGGGGCCGTGGAAGGAGACGCCTCATCACTCCTAGGCTATTTAAACCACACCCGATTGATGAAACGTGCTTCGTGTTATTCTGCATCTGCAGCAGAACGCTCACCGAGTCTGTTCCAGCCTTTATTCTTTGGATCCTGAACCTGCAAGAATTATACTTATCATTCCTGTACCCGATCAACATCAGCACCTGCAAAAGACCAGAAACAACAGGTTAGCAGAACGAACTTTAACACGCACTGCTTACTTACCTGATCCATCGGCAGCGGCCGTGTCTCATGCTGCACCTTCGCCGGCAAAGATAAACAGCATTATCATACTTACTGGCACGCTGTGCATTCCGGCTTCTTCACGCTGTATCTTCAACTGCAAAGATAAACAGCATTATCATACTTACTGGCACGCTGTGCATTCCGGCTTCTTCACGCTGCATCTTCACCTGCAAGGATAAACAGCATTATTCTACTTACCGGCACGCTGTGCATTTCGGATTCTTCATGCTGCATCTTCATAGACAACAGCAGTGTTACACTTACCGGCACGCGGCGAATTCCGGATTTCTTCATTCTGCATCGTCGTCTGCAAAGACAAAGAAAGAGACAGTAAGAGCGCTTGCCATACCTACGCAATTCCAGGCGCTTCACCGCCATGCATAAAAAGACTATAAAGACTAAAGGTGTCCAGAAACTTACCGGTCGTGCAGACAACGACGGTACCCATCCTCTGAAGTCAAGAGGCCAACGTTTCACCAGTGAAGGAACTGGCAACGGCACCCTGCACTGACGCAGATGGAGAGCCCAGCATTCACCTATCTAAGGTGAGCACGTGACCTGGGAGGGGGGCTCAACAGTCAGGCTGGGAGGAGAGAGATAGGGACATTCACAACCCAGACCTTTAACCCCCATATTATTTCACCTGCAGAAACCTCACCCTTCGAGTCCGACACACAGTGCAGAGAGGTTCGACCCCAGAAGCCAACCGAATCCTGCACATCACGTTTCGTGTTACAGACACCTTCCTGCCAAGACCCGAGCCTCCGTGGGAATCAGGTGAGCGTTACAGAACGCGAAGCCCACCACAAAACTCCTACCCAGGCGCAATGGAAACCTCAGATACTGATCAACTAGCCCAGTTGCTTGGGGAATTAAGAGCAGAAGTACATGCAGCTCGCCAGGAAACAAGCTCCCTAAGAAGAGAACTGATAATTTCTAAGGAGCGAACAGAGGACCTTGCTAGGCAGTTGTTACAAACGCAGGCAGGACAGACACCTTTGCCCGTTCCAGGAGGGAGTTATCCTTCTGCATCAGCTTCAAATCCAGTGCAAATCAATCTGCCCGGTAATGTGCCCTTGGCTCCGCCCGAACGCTTTGCTGGTGATCCAAAGAAATTCGCAGTGTTCATCAACCAGTGCCGCCTGCACTTCTTATGTCGACCAGCTGCATTCCCAACAGACCGGGCCAAGGTGGCTTTCGTGCTTTCTTATCTCAGTGGCAGCGCTGCAGATTGGTCGATCCCTTTAGTCACCCAGGATGATCCGGTTTTACACGATTTTCAAGCCTTTCAGTCCAGCATGGAGAAGCTGTTCGCAAGACATGCACAAGGGCAGGCCTTGGACAATGAACTTCTCTCATTACGACACGGTAACCAAGACCTCTTGACTTATATAGCCTCTTTCAATAGACTCATAGTGGAAACACAATGGCCCGAGGACAAGAGAATAACGCTTTTCTACAGAGGCCTGCGTGGAGAGCTCAAGGATGTGCTTGCACAAGTGGTGAATCCTCCACAAGAATGTTCGGACTATATTGACTTAGTTGTCCAACTGGACCATAGACTACAGAACAGGAAGGCAGATTGTTCCAGATTTGATACCCGAGTGTTTTCTAAACCACAGACCTCGAATAAGGGAGCTGACACTGTGGAACCCATGCAAATAGGGGGCATGAGAGGACAGTTGACCCAGAAAGAGCGGGAAAGAAGAAGGCAGCTGCAATTATGCCTCTATTGCGGTAATTCAGGACACTTTCTTCGGGACTGTCCCGTGAAACCAGCTAAGAAGACTGTAGGAGCCGCGGATACCTGTACCACAAATTCTGAGCAGGGAAGCGACCTCGCCCGACAAGAGTAGAGGTCCTCTTGCCGAGCGTTAAGATCTGTCCCGTGACCTCGCATTTCGTGATACCCATGGTCCTCATTAGTCCTGAACGTCCGGATCGTTTGCATGTAATTGAAGCTTACATTGACAGCGGAGCAATCGGTAACTATGTGGACCGTGAAATGGTATCAAGGATGAATCTACCCCTTGTCCCTAAGGCAGTAAAAGACGTCATCACTACTGTGGATGGCACGGAGATAGCCTCCGGACCAGTAACGCATGCCACCCAAGAAGTGACGTTGTTGAGTCACAATGGACACCGGGAGGGAATAGTGTTCGATGTAATCAAGGCCCCTCAGTTCCAGATCATTCTGGGAATCCCTTGGTTAGAGAAGCACAATCCTCAGATTGATTGGCGAGCAAAGACGGTTCAGTTTCCAGAGTGTTCTACCACTTGTTATCCTCGACCTGATGTTTCACTAGCGGCGATCTCTTCTGAGGAGATTCTCAAATTACCTCCCGAATACCAGGAGTTCCAAGACGTCTTCCAGAAGGATCAAGCTAACACCCTACCTCCTCATAGGTCTTACGACTGTCAAATAGATCTGATACCTGGAACAACTCCTCCTTGCAGCAGGATCTATGCCCTCACCGAGCCAGAGAACCTTCACCTCAGACAGTACCTGGACCAATACCTAGCTAACGGGTTTATCCATCCTTCAAAATCCCCAGCTTCATCGGCTTTGTTCTTCGTTCCGAAAAAGGAAGGAGACCTTAGGACTTGCATAGATTACCGCGCCCTGAATCAGATCACTGTTAAAAACAGATACCCGTTACCTTTGATCCCTGAACTCCTGGACCAAGTCAAAGATGCATGTATATACACAAAGCTGGATCTCAGAGGAGCCTACCACTTGGTACGGATCAAAGAGGGCGATGAATGGAAAACGGCCTTCTGCACCAAGTACGGGCTATTCGAATATCAAGTGATGCCCTTTGGACTGTGTAATGCTCTTGCTGCTTTCCAATATTTTATGAACGATGTCCTTAGAGAGCTCATTGACGTGTGTGTAGTTGTCTACATTGACGACATCCTTGTATATTCATCATCTGAAGAAGAACATCAGAGACATGTTAAAAAGGTTCTCGAGAGATTGCGTCAACATGGTCTTTTTGCTAAGCTTGAGAAATGCGTTTTCAACGCAACGGAAGTCGAGTTCCTGGGATTCATATTGTCACCTAACGGAGTCCATATGGATTCAAAGAAAGTTGATGCAATTATCAAGTGGCCATCACCAACCTCTGTAAAAGGAGTTCAAAGCATGTTAGGCTTCGCTAACTTTTACCGCAGATTCATTCCTGAATTTTCCCGGATAGTCCAGCCCATCACCGCTCTGTTGAAAAAGAACAAACGTTTTGAGTGGTCTTCTGAAGCGGAACAAGCTTTTCAAGACTTAAAAGCTAAATTCATTTCTGCACCTGTTTTAAAACATCCTCGCCCAGAACTTCCTTACATCATGGAAACGGATGCTTCTAGTCTTGCTATGGGAGCAGTGTTATCACAAAGAGATTCGGTCACAAACCAACTACATCCGGTTGCCTTTTGGTCCCGCAAGTTTTCGCCTCCTGAGATCAACTATTCAATTACAGACAAGGAACTTTTGGCCATCAGATCGGCCTTTAAAGCCTGGCGGCATTATCTTCTTGGAGCCAGACACACAGTCACCGTAATGACTGACCACCGCAATTTACAATATCTAAAGACAGCCAAAGCTCAGTCTTCCAAACAGCTTCGCTGGGCTCTGTTCCTAGCAGAATTTGACTTTATAATTACTTATCGACCAGGTAGTAAGAACGGAAAGGCGGATGCCCTCTCCCGGATGGGAGTAGATGAACATTTGATCAATCCAGATCCAATACCCATAATCCCAGAACAAAGGATTTTGGGTTTGGTCAGCACTCAATCTTTTGAAGACATCAAGACCACGGTGAAATCGCTCCTAACTCCGACCGATTTGCAGGACTGGCAATTAAAGGGAAAAGAATTCTCAGTAGATCAAGACCTACCATATTTCCGAGGACGATTGCACTTGCCCTGTGAGAAACTACAAAAACAAGTAATCTCCGGTTATCATGATTCTCTAATGGAGGGGCACCCTGGCATTACAAAAACCATGGAAAAGATTAAAAGACATTTCTGGTGGCCATCGTGGAAAAGGGATATTAGAGACTTTGTAATCTCCTGCGGTGTGTGTGCCCAGAATAAAAGTCAAAAGCAAAAACCAGCTGGCCTATTACAGCCACTTGACATTCCTCCCTGTCCATGGCATACCCTGTCCATGGATTTTATCACGGACTTACCTCCATGCTTGGGATATACTACCATCTTAGTAGTCGTGGATCTATTCTCGAAAATGGCTCACTTCATACCCTTGAATGGTCTGCCTTCAGCCTCAGTATTGGCCCGGGAATTCTTGGCAAACATCGTTCGCTTACACGGTTTTCCTTCGGTTTTAGTCTCCGATAGGGGAAGTCAATTCATCTCCCACTTCTGGCGCAGCTGCTGTCGTCTAGCCCAAGTTGATGTAAGACTTTCGACCAGTCACCATCCCCAAACTGACGGACAAACCGAAATATCTACGCTGCATGCTCCAACAAACAGAAAAACCCTGGAAGGACATTCTTTGGATCGCTGAATACGCTTACAACAATTCTACTCATTCTGGAACCGGGAAGAGTCCTTTTTTCCTATTATATGGACACCATCCTAGAACCTCCAACCTGGATCCTCCCCAAGAAATTGAAGCACCTGCTGTGCATCACTTGCATTCGGAGATCACCTGTGCCTTTAAGGACGCCACTGCTCATCTGCAAAGAGCTAAAGCTCAATTCAAAAAGGCAGCCGATCGGCACCGTAAAGAGGCCCCTCACTACGCTGTAGGAGATCACGTCTGGTTATCCACTAAGCACCTGCCTTTAAAAGGACCCCACACTTTCATCCCGAGATACCTTGGGCCCTACCTCATATCTGCCATAATTAATCCGGTGGCTGCCAAATTGGAATTACCTACGCATATGAAAATACATCCAGTATTCCATGTCTCCTTATTAAAACCAGTACAACCAGAAACCCGATTGACTGAACTCCCAGAACCCGTTTTGGTAGACGGAGAACTCGAATTCGAAGTGAAGAACATCCTAGACTCCAAAATTTCCAGGTCTAAATTATACTATCTGGTTGATTGGAAAGGATACGGTCCCCAGGAAAGGTCTTGGGAACCCTCAGAACATGTCCACGCACCTCGTCTGGTCAAGAGATTCCATCTGAATCACCCCGACAAGCCAAAGCCCCCGGGAAAGACACACTTAGGAGGGGCCTTGAGGGGGATACTGTCATGATCACTGCTTCCAAGGAGTCAGGACCAGCCCAACGTCCTTGGAAGCAGGCCCCTTACCCTGATCCTAGGCACCAGCCGGTCTCCACAGGGACCTTTTGGACCTTGTCCTGGCGCCGGTGGCACCAGGCTCATCAGAAGCATAGGTCCCGGCACTGGAAGCGCCGGGCTCATCATTGGTGTGAAGATGCTTCGGTGGACTTACCTGCGGCAGACCATGCTGCTTACTTACCAGACTCTTAGAAGTCCTCGGTGAACTGGGACTACTTTCTTACCTGGGTGGGGCAGCTCCACTCCCTGAATACAGCACTGGAACTCTTCTGGAAGCAGGAACTCTTTTCTTACCTAGGCGGGGCCGTGGAAGGAGACGCCTCATCACTCCTAGGCTATTTAAACCACACCCGATTGATGAAACGTGCTTCGCGTTATTCTGCATCTGCAGCAGAACGCTCACCGAGTCTGTTCCAGCCTTTCTTCTGTGGATCCTGAACCTGCAAGAATTATACTTACCATTCCTGTACCCGATCAACATCAGCACCTGCAAAAGACCAGAAACAACAGGTTAGCAGAACGAACTTTAACACGCAGTGCTTACTTACCTGATCCATCGGCAGCGGCCGTGTCTCATGCTGCACCTTCGCCGGCAAAGATAAACAGCATTATCATACTTACTGGCACGCTGTGCATTCCAGCTTCTTCACGCTGTATCTTCACCTGCAAAGATAAACAGCATTATCATACTTACTGGCACGCTGTGCATTCCGGATTCTTTACGCTGCATCTTCATAGACAACAGCAGTGTTACACTTACCGGCACGCGGCGAATTCCGGATTTCTTCATTCTGCATCGTCGTCTGCAAAGACAAAGAAAGAGACAGTAAGAGCGCTTGCCATACCTACGCAATTCCAGGCGCTTCACCGCCACGCATAAAAAGACTATAAAGACTAAAGGTGTCCAGAAACTTACCGGTCGTGCAGACAACGACGGTACCCATCCTCTGAAGTCAAGAGGCCAACGTTTCACCAGTGAAGGAACTGGCAACGGCACCCTGCACTGACGCAGATGGAGAGCCCAGCATTCACCTATCTAAGGTGAGCACGTGACCTGGGAGGGGGGCTCAACAGTCAGGCTGGGAGGAGAGAGATAGGGACATTCACAACCCAGACCTTTAACCCCCATATTATTTCACCTGCAGAAACCTCACCCTTCGAGTCCGACACACAGTGCGGAGAGGTTCGACCCCAGAAGCCAACCGAATCCTGCACATCACGTTTCGTGTTACAGACACCTTCCTGCCAAGACCCGCGCCTCCGTGGGAATCAGGTGAGCGTTACAGTGTTTTGAACTCCCTTTTGCCCTGTTAACCGGGCTTCTCGCGTTTGGCCAAAATGGGTGGCCTGGCTTCCAAAATGGCCAGACCACGAGGTTCTCTGTCCTGTCTGCTGACCGTCTTGCCCCTTCACCTTCCCCAGGTCGAGCCGACCCGGGGCCATCCTTATTTGGGCATGTACTCTCCCGCGAAACACAGATGCTTTCGCGGGCTTCTACAGGCCTGTTGTGAGCCTCCAGGATGTGGGCTGGGATGTCTGGTCCCAATACACATCCTGGGTGCCAGAGAGTCTAGTGTGTCTTGAATGCCTGGGACCACCGTGGTCAGTGATAGGTCCACGTATGGTGTGAGTGTTTTGTGAGCAGATCTCTCATTGGGCCCTCTCCGTTTTGGCGCAAAGGGAACCCTGGATAAGAGGAGGCTGGAAACACCACTACCATGTCGATCTCCTGAGTTCTCACGAACAAAGGATAAAGGAGCCAAGTATCCTGCAACTAAGAAGCTGAGTCGAGGAATCGCTGGTGACCCGCTGAAGGTTTGGCACCCTGCACTGTTGTCGTCCTGTGAGACCCCTCTGATCGAATGAGAAGGCCTGTACTGGCGCTTCGACCCTTTAGAATAGTGGGAACAACTATTCTCAGCATCTTCACCAACTCCTGTACATAAGCCTTCGGAAGTGTCCCTGGGCCATCCAGCGGACTGACTAACCTAAACAGGAACCTTGCTCTGTTACCGCCGTCTGGCTGCTGCTGAAATCCGAGCCCTCGACACTCTCACACGCTTCGTACACTTGGCGTTCCCAGGTCTGAAGTTAGAAATGTACATTGGGCCTGGAATACAAGCGGCTGCCGAGTTGCCCTGCTGAGGTAACCATCTGTGCGTGTTCGGGGTGTTTGGAATCTACACGGCGCCAAGACGTCCCTCTGATCGCATCTGAACCTGCCAGCGAAGAAACTAACTCGGAGAAGCCTGGGTCTGCCTGCATCGGGGACTGGTGAGTAGTCAATACCCTGAACTGGTTTCCCTCCTGCAGAAGCTTGTGGCATTCCCCCACTGTTGAAAAGCAGCACCGCTTTCTCCGTACTCGCGCCCTGCTTCTGCCCACCAGTGGAGGCTGCGTTTGAGTAGCGGAGGTCTGTTCGCCATCGTTTGTTCACCTCTCTGAACTGCCTGATTTCCCCGAAGAGACACTCCTTGGCCTGTTGGCACCTGCGTGTGCAGGTACTTTTGAGCACAAGGCTCCACTCTTTGTAGGGCTCGGACTTCCTTCTAGTTAGGTGGTCTCTGATGTCGAACTGGGCCTAACGATTACTTGCACTGCCTGTTTTCCTCCCCATCTAGGTGGTCTGCAGATTTCGTGCTCCTAACTCGTTAGACCCCTCGGTCTTGTATATATATTGTATTGATTGTGATGTGTTGGTTTACTTGAGTTTTATCGTGATTCTTTTCTATGGTCGATGTTACAAAGGCCTTGTAATAAATGTGTATATATTTTTAATATAACACCTGCCTGGAGTAATTTGTAAGCGCCCTTGCTTTGTGTGCTCATTGCGGGCTTTCAGTCACCCTCACCCCTCTTGAGACCTAGTCTTGACCGCCGCCATCGCTACCCTGATTGGTCTGGCTTGTCCAGAGGTTACCCTGTTCCAAGAAACTAGGCTGGCCTTCTGAACCTCTGCCCCTCCAGGACAGAGTTCAGAAATCCATCTTAACACCTGTTCTCATGGATAGCAAAGGGGTAGATCTCTGGGGTGCCCCACGTCTAAAACAACAGGTGTAGCTGGTCAGGAGCTTAACTCCCTGCTGAGGTAGTCCGCCAGAGTGGTCTGAATCCCCGGTAGATGGAGGGGAATGAGAAACATGCCATAGGTTTTGGGACTCCTTGGAAAGCTGCGGGGACCTTGTTTCTCCTTGCTTGCGGACATTAAACATTGACGTTGTGTTGTCGTTGTAAATGCGCACCACTTTCCCCTTGAGGAGGGGGAGAAAAGACTTCAGGGCCCAGAAAATTGCTTGTAGCTCAGCAGATTGATATGCTGCCTCTTTACCTCCTCCGACCAAAGGCCTCTGGTGTGTTGGTCTTGACAGTGTGTGCCCGAGCCCTCCAGTGAAGCATCTGTTGTGACAGTCGTCTGGTGGTCCGGCAGTTTGAAAGGGGAGCGTTGCACCAGGTGTTCCCTTACTGACCACCAGCGAAGGCTTTGTCTGAAAGCTGGTGTTAGGGTAATGCGGTCCTCCCAGGACTGGCCCAAGCGGGCATAGCGGAATACCTGAACCGGCCTGCATGATGGAAACCTCCCAAGCAGGGATTTGTAGTTTCAGACTGGCATCATTCCGACGCTGTTGTGTAAAAGGGCCACCACCCTTTCGTCTGAGGGTCTGGCGGTGCAGGTCTGGGTGTCAAGCTTCGCTCCGAGATGGCATGCTTGTTGCGGTGGAACTAGGCATGACTTTAGGAAGTTGAAGGAAAAACCCAGTTGCTGTAGACACTAGATTATGATGGCGGCATTGGTTTCTGCCAGCAGAAAGGAGGGGGCCCTCACTAACCAGCTGTCTAGGTACGGGTAAATGTGGACGCCCTTCCGCCGCAGGTGGGCCACCACTGGTACAAGGCACTTAGTAAACACTCGCGGAGCAGACTGCAGGCCGAATGGAAGGGCTTTGAACTGATAATGTACTTCGGACACCACAAAGCGTAGGTATTGGGTATTGCCAGTGTGAGAGGCAAATAGGGATGTGGAAGTAGGCATACTCGAGGTTGAGGGACGTCAACAAATCTCCTTGTTGTAGATACGACAACACCTGCTGTTGCATGACCATCCAGAATGTTTGCGATTTTAGGAACTTGTTGAGCACCCTTAGGTCTAAGATGGGTCTCCAACCCCCTGACTTGTTGTGCAGTGCTTTTTTACTTACTCGGAAGTAGCAGGAGTAAAGTCCTGTTCCCAGCTCGTTTCTCTGAACCTTCTCCACTGCGCCCCACCGCTGCAGAGCCTGCACTTCCTGAAGAAGGAGGTTTTGTAGTCTTTCTGGTTTGTGCTTGGGAGGAATGTCCGTGGATAGTCCACAAATTCCAGCGAGTGGCCCTGCTGGAGGAGGGATAGCACCCATTCATTGGTTGTGAATAGTATCCATTCGTTGACAAACTTTGACAGGCATCCTCCCACTGGGGTGCTGAAGTGGGTCGACCTGATGCTGGACTGGTCATGTCTGCTTGCCAGGCTGACCCCTTAATTGGGCTTAGCCACATCGTCGCTGTGCACCCCTGTAAGATTGGGATCTTTTCCTGTATTGGGTTGCTGAGGAATATGGGGTGTTGTAAGAGGAGGAAGACTGGTACGTGGTTATCCTGACATAGCGACCTTTTCATGAACGAAACAACTGGCGCCTTTGCTGAAGCGTGCCCAAGGAGCAAGCAATTTCCGTATCTGTTTTTATGGACTGCAGGGACTCGTCCACCTTTTTTTCCAAAGAGGGCAGATCCATCGAAGGGCATATCTACGATCCTAGATTAGACGTCTGGTCGAAAATCTGTAGCCTTGAGCCAACCCTACCGGTGCAGGACCATTCAGTTCCCACGCTGGCGAAACCCAGTTGCTGCAATGTATAGAGAGACTGTAATGGCAGGGTTGGAATCTAACTCGCCTTCATGGAAGATGTCTAAGGCTTCTTGCTTCTTGTCCTCTGGTAGGAACTCCAGCAAGGGACCCAAATTGTACCACAGCTCGCGATCGTAAGGTGCGAGTATGGCCATTGCATTTACCACCCCGATAGTCGTGGCTGTGGTGGTGATAATTTTCTCACCAATTTTCTTTGACTGGGGGAACAGAGCTGGATGAGGAAGGATTAGCCAACCTTTTTCCGGCTGCAGCCGAGACAACAGAGTCTGGTGTGAGTTGAGTACGGGGGCAGCGCTCTCTGGGGCTCTGAATTTTTTGTTGAATCAGTATTTATTAGCCTGTGCAGTTGCAGGATGTGCTAAGGTGATTAGGCCATCATCCCAGACGTCTTTCATCAGCGGGATAGACATGTCGCAATTCCTGCGCTGTTATCTGCACTAGTACAGTACACTTTCTTCCTGCGCAAGGCCGAACATTGTTGCCGCCCTGGACATGAGAGCGTGGATGGCTCCTACCTCATCAGCGGGCAAATCCCTGAGTGGAACGTCATCTGGCTCCCCATCAGCTGCAATGAAATCGTCAAATTCATCTATCTGGGTTGTGTGTGTGGAGGCCACGTCGTCGAGGTCTGTGTCCTTCCCAGTATCCAACAGCCTCTGTGGCGCTGACTGGTACTTACCCCTTTGGTGTTTATTCCTCTTGGGGTTGGGGGTGTCGTCTATCCCCTGGAAGGGCCAGGGTTATCCCTGCAAGGTTGTGTGACCAGTGCTGTAACCGGGGCAGCTGAAGGCAGACATTGTTGCAGGGTTGCCACCAGAGTGGTGAGAGTAGATCAAATGTCCAAAGACACGTATCTTTGTGTAGGAGGAGTGATGGCTTGATTTGAATGCAGAGGGGGTTACGGTGGTAGTCTAATCCGGCTTGCCTCGCCCCACCTTCTGCGAGGCCGTGTCCTGTGCTCTGACAAGGACGGCAGTGATATGATGGTCTCTTCCTCCTCGCCCTCTGATTGGGAAAGAGCTGTCTGTGACACAACGATGCCACCCGGCAGCAAGGCAACCCCAAGGTTAGGTAAAGATGCTCTTGGACAGGCAGTCAATGCAGACACTACTGGTGTCTGAAATGCCAGTGACAATGGCTTGGTGGTTATTTTTGTCCATCAACGGTGTCGTTGACGAGTGTGTGAAAGCCATGGATGCAGATGTCGTCAGCGAGATCCTCGTGGTCATTGGAGTAGTTGTCGACAATGTGATAGTCGTAGCTGATGACTATTTAGTTGATGGCGTAGTCGTGGTCGTTGATGGCTTTGTTGGCTGTTGTGCTGAGGTAGTTGTGGTCGTCGATGGCTTTGTTGATAGTGTCATGAGGTAGTCATGGTCATGGCCGTAGACGGTATTGTTGATGGATGCTGTGAGCCAGTCGTGGTCGTGGATGGTGTCGACCGCCAAGGGGTAGATGGGTAGATGACCTGAAGTGAGGCTTGGTCGTCGACGATGACATTTACGTCACAGATTTACACGACAAGGAGCTAGTTTTCGACCCCAAAGATAAAGAGTAACCCCCAGAATTGGACGTGGATTTAGGGGACGTTACGATGGAGGGAGGTTTGGCTCTCATCTCCTGTTGACACCACTTGGGCACTGACCTTTGTTGAAGACCGGTCCTTGTGTGAGGATCTGGGCTCGTCGGCTGAGGAATCCTTGTGCCTCTTCTTGGAGGCCTGGACTTCATGCAACCTAGACCTCTTGCTAGAGGTGGTTCGCTGGGCCGACCTGCCCTGGCCTAATGAAGCATGACTCTGTACTGAAATCTGGTCAGAGGCCCCGTCGGCATACTCGAGCCAAGCGACGAGATGGCAGTGACGATCCCTCAGTGCTTATTTGGATAACCACTGGCAAATTTCTCAGTCTTGGATGACATGGTTTGGATGAAGGCAGTAGGGGCAGTCGTTGTGGTGATCCTCTATGTACACATTTTTCAGTCCAAACACAGGCCTTGAAAAGGCTTTTCCTCCAGGATTCTGCCATGAGGTATGCCCAACTACGCAGACAGAGCTTTGTCGCAGGATTCTGGCTGCGGGACGGTCAACGGTGACTGCGCTGTCCCTGCTGAAGCCAGTCGTCGAGTAGATGTCGAAAAATATCTATTTTTGTAAAAAAGATGTTACAAGTTGAAGAGATGATTTCTGAGGACTCCCTACACTAACATGCGGTAAGATATCTGAAGTTGGACGACAGGGGAGGAGCTAAGGGAGTTGTTCCTATTGGCTGTGGGCAGTATGACCGAAAAACTACTGTAATAGAGCATAAAAGTAACGGGAGGTTTCAGTTTATGTTACCGAGTATTCCCAGCCTGTCGACGGGGAATATTCACAGCATGTGAATCTATGAAAGACCCAAATCTGGAGAACACCCTGTTAGGTAATACAAGGCAGATTTCAGGACGCGTGAGAACATTGGTGGGGCTACTACTACTTTAAGCTAAGAGAAGAGTGGCAATGGTATGGGGAAGACTGTGAGGTCCGGCGGTACAGTGATGTAGTGAGGACATTCTTTATTGGAATGATATGGAACTAGAATACAGAAGAGTAGTGCATCCTTGTGCCAGACCTAGGAACATATGGGATCCTTATAAACATGATCTTATTGTTCAAGCCCAAAAATCTGTTTTGGACTCTGCAGAGCGGATATCCTAAATGTTACTGATGATTGATTGAGGAGGGGGGTTTCGGTGTAAACCTGTTAATGCGGGTGGGTAGGTGCTTAAGGAAGGGGGGATAGATGTTGCTGATGTAGAGAAGCTGGAGCAGGACACCAGGCTGCCGGATAATCAATGTAAATGTGACAAGGAGAAAAAGGTGTGAAGAAATGTGGAGGGTGGGGGGTTTGATTCCCTGAGTCACTGTCCTTTCTTTTTTTTGTGTATTTTTGTTATGAAAAAAGGTACTTCCATTCAACATGAGCTTTCACATGTCTGGGAAGACCTTCCTTTGTTTTTTCAATAAGTTGATTGTCATTAGAGTCTGTAAAATTCCTGGTAGCCTTTAAAAAAAAAAAAAGAATCAAACCTCCTATTTTGTCACACGTGAGTGTGTACCTTACGCCCAGCATCTAGCTACATCCTTTTAGGCGCCTTTGCATTTACTTCCTCTGAGGACAGAGATGAGGTGGAGGAAGGAAGAAAGGGTGAGGGCGGACCCTATGTCTGCGGCTTTTCCCTTTTGATTTGTGTAAAGACACCTTCTTTTCTCTCTGTGTTTCTATGCCAGTCTTTTATCATCCACTCATTTTGACATGGTACTTTTCTATTGGTGACCTTGGGAGGGGAGACACTGAAGACTATTAAGATGAAAACAATGTCTTCTGGCGCCTGCGCTTCGATCTCCTTTTCCCGATATTATTATTTGGCAACATGCTGGTAAAACTTTACTTTGCATACCAGTCTTTGGAGAAACTGGCATCCCTGCCACACTTAATCAGTGTTGCTCACTCTTTCCTCTTTTACTCATGCCTATGCCTTCTGTCCACAGTATCTCATATTGACTGGGTATGTGCATACTTTTGCTCTACTCTCTTGGCCTTACAATACACCACTGGGCATGCATTCTGCATGATTGACCTACTCCCCATGGACGTAGGCCATATTGACACCTGTCTGCCACGCCATGGTCTCAGAGGGACAGCGTTTAGATGCATACCTACTGCCGGGACCTACCGAAGCAGCTTGGGAGGCCCTATACGTACAAAGGCCGCTCCCAATCAAGACCTCTACCATAGTTGCAGTATTGCTGTCTGTAGGGGACCTTCTTTGTCTCCTAACCTGGACAGCACATAGGCTATTAATTTTAGTGGCACATAAAAAAAAGCCCATGAGGATGTGCACATCAATGTCAATGTAGGAAAGAAATGGAAACAGGTTTCAGAAGGATTATGGCCAAGTGTTGTATTGTTATACTCCAGTATAAAATGGAAGTGGGATACGTGTGTAATGTAACTTTTGCTGACATGAAAACCAAATGTAGTGCAGGAGATCCAGGACCTGTGCAACGAATGTGCACGTGGGCAATGCATGGCCTGAAGATGCAATCATTGAGATGTAGGTGCATCATGGGGGGAAGCAAATGGGAGGTGACAGTGAGTAGTAAGGGAAGGGAATGTATGTCTTTGTTAGGGTTTCATTCGAGGGTTGGGAATGAGGGAAACTGCAATAAAAACACATAGAGTAGGATGAAAATCTTAAAACATAAAGGGGGTTGTGGGAGTTGAGGAAGGGGGCGGGGAAGATGAAAGCCAATAAGAAAAATGTCAAGTTCTTGAATTAAGTTGATCTGGATTGTCAGGGGTTTGCATTAAAAAAAACTACGGAAAGTACTGACATATACAGTATGCCACATCACAGAGTAGAGACTCATGCCACATTTGCTCATATTTGAAGTAATAGATCCTTTGACTCCTTTAGCGCAGTTACAACAGGGTTGATAACTTTTACGCATAGTCTCTGGACCTTCGCATTGAAGTGCAGGTATTGAGTGGAGCCACGAGGTGTGTGATTCGAAAGGAACAGCTTTGTGGGTGGTGGTATTGATTAATTTGGATAGGCCCAAAATTGATGATGTGGTGTCCCGCTCCCGGGCACAAGAGCGGGACACACAGTGCATTGGGATCACCCAGGCGGACAAGAGGTCTGCGACCACGCAGTTGATGGCAGGGCAGGTATCACCCTGCGGGGGTCGGGATCACCCGACACCAAGACTGGGAGCGCCCAGCCCACGTTAGCCTCGGCTCTGTGGTCACACAGGCCGAGGCTTCAACAAAGGCCGTGGGCACATGGCAGGCACACTCAGAATAAACAACACGGACACAGAGTTACGGCTTCCTAGGTCTCTGCTACAGTGCCTGCACGTGCACGCAGGAGGTAAAAAAGGATATTCTGGTTTCAAACCTAGGTGTTTCTATTGCTGATACCTATACCAGTGCTTCCTCCAGACAAACCCTCACTGACATCCTCTTTGTCGTTCCCCCGCCAGACCTATGGACTCTTCACATGGTCTCTGCTCTCTTCTTCTCCCAATAATGGTGGCTCCCGGTGGGAGGCTATCCTGGCCCCATTCCACTCCTCTAAGGTCATCATTAGTGTTTAACTGAATGGCACCGTCTTGGTCCAAGGACCTCAGGCCAACCTTCTCCTTTTTGATAGACGCTTCCCGCACCTTATCAATTTCATTTCTTCTCCTGCTGTCCCTGCGCTCCCTAGCTATTCTCACCTTTTGGATACAGCTCTGCCACCAAGTGCATACCCTACCTGAATAGTGGGAACCAATTCTTCATCACCTCAAGTCCCTTCCTGATTTACTATAGCTCTCCTAAGACGACCTGCTTTTTGTTCTGCCTGCGCGATCATGTGTTTTTACGCACAAATGTACTGTTGAGCACATGACTCCTCGCTTCTTAGGGCTGGACTTGAAAGTTAGGGAATGACAGAGAAGAAGTGACTAATGCTCCTAGTGTGTTAACCCACCCTTCTCTTTACAGTTTGTGGCTGTTTTTTACTCATTTGTCGCTTTAGGAAACGTATTGTATATATGTTATATAGTAGAGTATATTGTGTTGTAACTGTTTTGATATACCTAAAGCTTACTTGTGTCTATTGGTCTGGTCGACAATGTATGTATAGATATTTTGCATATAACCTTGTCAAAGAGTAATTTGTAGTTCGTTACTGTGTGTGCTCATTGTGGGCTTCCTATCACTCTTAGCCCTCCCGAGATTTAGTCTTGACCGCTTGCCAAGATACCTAGATTGGTCTGGCTTGTCCAGAAGGGGCCCCTGTTTGACTAAACCAATGGTGGCCCCCTAAACTTCTGCCCACCAGGTCAGAGTTTAGAAATCCATCTTATCAACACCCCAATACCTTTTAATTGGAGGGGTGCAAGATATTGTGACCTGAAAGCACCTATGGTAATTCAAATCCCCTGCCTCCCTAGGATTAATTTACACAGGCACAGTCAACCTGTGTCATGTTTACTCTGGTCCCATCCAATATAGAGGCACTATATACCCCCTCCCTGGACACCCCCATAACTTTTGATTATGGGGGTGCAAGATATGGCCTGAACACACCTATGGTAATTCACATTGTAAGGAAGGCATGGTATCAAATAGTAAGACAGACACAAATGACCACAGTTCAAGGGTGTTAATTGAACTTCAACAAAGATGTTAAACGCCTATCTAATCCTAAATTTACAGATGGGAGCAAGCTACAACCATCAAATAATAATGATGCCATCCTAGGGGAGTCTTGTCAAAATAAAAGGGCTGTACTAAAAAAATGATTGCCAATCCTTACCGCTAAATACAAATGGGCCTCATTATGAGTGTGGCAGTCCGCAAACAAGGGTCCCGGTAAACTTACCGATACCCTTGTTTCTGGACCAGCACACTCTGGGTCTGACTGCCTGGGCCACTGCGCCCGAGAGGTCTGACCCTGGCATGCGAATCGGCCCTGGTAGGCAGATTCATCACGGAAGCACTGGCACCGCTAGTGGTGATGCTGGTGCTTCCGTGATCCCATTACCATGGAGTCCTATGGGAAAGGGGACTAAAATGTTCCAGTACCTAGCTACCCAGTCCACCGGGAAGCTATATTCCGGAAAGGGTGTTACGAGTTTGGTGGCAAACCGCCTCTCGCACCAGCGGTTACCACCAACCTCGTAATGAGGCCTATAGTGTGGGGTAGTGTTCATGAAAAATAAAGTAGTGTTCACAAAATGATATGTCAGGATGTTCAGGCCATTGGCCTGTCTTTCCTACGTTTTCAGCACGTGACAAGTTGGTTCACTCGAGCAAAGCACATACTGCCGAAGTCTCTTTATTTATCAAAGTCTCTTGATTCAGAGGGCCTGATGTACCAAAACAAAACACAAAGTTCCTTTCCTGTTATAAGTACTCAATTCAGGTCAGATTCCTCTTATATCACACTCGTTACTGTGGATATCCCTCTACTGGGCTCAGATGCCCCTTTTTACAATGTTCAGAGAATATTCTTTCTCGGATGACTCACGGTTCACTCCGGATCTCCCGCAGCCGGGCTCAGATCCTTCCTCTTATACAAATAGTCTCCCTCAGCCGGGCTAGGACCAATTTCAGTTTGCATTAAATTATCAAAGCCTTTCGAATGTGCACAGGGTTTAGCTTGACCCATTGCAAGACCACTTCAATCTAAAAGAACAAGTTACTTCTTACCTTGTAACGTTCTTTCGACGGGATGTTCCTCCGACGTATTCCTCATCTTAGATATATCCTTCCAGCTCTGCTGGCCTCGGAAATTTTTTCTCCAGAGGGCGCTGCGCGTCGACGTCCCTCGAGTCGATGACCCTAGACAGCCGCCGTATCGACGCTCGACGTCATCCTGCCTATAAAGGCCGCGCGCAGCGTCCGTTGCTCAGTTCCGTTTTGTAGCCCACAGTATTACTGTTTGGACTAGACTAATCACCCTGAAGGAGCGTAAGCTGCAACAACAAGGGAAGTAAAACTGCGGGGATGGATGGGAGGGTCGATGAGGAATACGTCGGAGGAACATCCCGTCGAAAGAACGTTACAAGGTAAGAAGTAACTTGTTCTTCGAAGGGATTGTGTCCTCCGACGTATTCCTCATCTTAGATAGGCTCCCATAGCAGTATTCTATATTCGGAGGAGGGAGTACTGACTTCACGCTGTCTTCTATTGGTGAATAGAATGCAGTACAGCCCTTCCAAACCTAGTCTCTTGACTAGAGGAGGAATCCAGATTGTAAAAACGTGTAAAGGTATGGACAGACGACCATGTAGCGGCCGCACATATGTCTTTAATCGGCACGCCTCTTTTGAGGGCCGATGAAGCTGCAATACCTCTGGTCGAATGAGCCCTAAGGTTTTGAGGGGGCTCTTTCCCTGCCAGTTTATAACATTCCAGAATGGCTAGAATGATCCATCTGGAAATGGTCTGCTTAGTTATTGGTAACCCCAGCTTGTGACCTGCGTAGCCTACAAACAGCTGGTCTGCCTGTCTTATCCTGGCTAGTCTACTAATGTAAAAACTTAAAACCCTCCTAGGGTCTAGTCTGTGTAACCTCTCTTCCTCTTTCCCCGGGTGAGGAGGAGGATAGAAAGATGGTAGGATAATCTTCTGAGAGATATGGAATTCAGAGACTACTTTTGGGAGGAAATTAGGCTTCACTTGCAGGACAACTTTGTCTTTGTGAAAGATTGTATGAGGGGGTTTACAAGAAAGAGCTTGTAATTCGCTCACCCTTCTAGCAGATGTAGGTGCTATTAATAAAACAGTCTTAAGGGTAAGGAATCTTAACGAACAAGAATGGAGAGGTTCGAAAGGTGTCCCCATCAGGAAAGTTAATACTAAGTTTAAATCCCATAGGGGAACTTGGAATGGTCTTGGGGGATAAACATTGGTTAACCCCTTTAGAAACTGTATTACCAAGGGTAATTTGAAATAGGATGGTTCCTCCGCAGTACGCTTAAAGATAGATAGCGCTGCGAGATAGCCCTTAATGGTGCCAACTTGAAGGCCTGAATTTGCCAAATATAGTAGGAAGGACAAAACCATTGGTGTACCACATGAAAATGGGTCGATATTCTGTTCTCTACACCAGCTGCAAAATCTGTTCCAATGGCAGCGGTATAAAGACTTTGTTGCTGGCCTCCTTGCCGAAAGCAACACCTCCATAACATCATCAGGGAGGTCCCAATCCTTGTACCTCAGCCGTTCAGAAGCCAAGCGTGAAGGTTGAGGGTTTTGATGTCTGGATGGAGAACCTGACCTCCCTTCTGTGAGAGTAGGTTCTCTCTGAGAGGAAGTCGAAATGGAGGGCAGATGGACAAGTCTAGAAGGTCTGGGTACCACGTTCTCCTGGCCCATTCCGGGGCAATTAGGATCATGGTTCGCCGGAATCTTCTCAACCTCCTGATCATTTGAGGAATGACAGGGACCGGTGGGAACGCGTACAGAAGCGGAAACTCCCAGTCCACTATGAACGCGTCTCCCAGAGCTCCTCTCGGAGGAAATTCCCTTGAGCAGAACAGGTCGCATTTCCTGTTTAGGCTGGTGGCGAACAGATCTACCTGAGGGGTTCCCCAAAGGGCGAAGATCTCTTGAAGGACTTCCTGAGCTAGCTCCCACTCGTGAGAGACTGTGTTCTGCCTGCTCAGAGCGTCCGCTGTCAAGTTCTTCTCTCCGGCTAGGTGAACTGCCGATAGAGAGATTCCTTCTTGGATTGCCCAAAACCAGAGCTGCATCGCCTCTCTGCACAGGGGTAGTGATCCTACGCCTCCTCTTTTGTTGAGGTAATGCATGGCCACCGTGTTGTCCGTCATTATCAGGACGTTCTTCCCTTGTACAACTGGCAGGAAAGCCTTCAACGCAAGTTTGATGGCTCTCAGCTCTAACAGGTTGATGTGTAGTCTGGACTCCGATGGAGACCAACGACCGCTGATGGTCAAGTCGTTGGCGTGGGCTCCCCACCCCGTGAGTGAGGCATCCGTGACTACTGTTATCTCCGGCCAGGGTTGCCAAAACTGTTCTCCTTTCAGAATGTTCTCCTGACAGGCCCACCACTGAAGGTCTCGAGCCACCCTGCCGGGAACCTGAAGAAGATCTGTCATTCTCCCTGAGAATTGTGACCACTGAGTCCTCAGTGCCCACTGGAGGGATCTCATTCTCAGGCGAGCCTCTGGCACAAGGAAAATGCAGGATGCCATGAGGCCTAGCAACCTCAAAAAGTCGAAAGCTGGGAGACGTTGGGCAAGTTGGAACTTGGTAACCATCTGTAGAATATCTTGAGCCCTCACCTCTGGTGGCGAGGCTTTTCCCAGGGAAGTATCCAGGATCGCTCCTATGAACTGGAGTCTCTGCGATGGTATCATTTGAGACTTCTTTAAATTGAGGGAGAAGCCCAGCTTGTGAAGGGAGTAGCATACGTGATTTAGCTGGATCTGAGCTTGCTCCGGAGAAACAGCCCTGATCAGCCAATCGTCCAGGTAGGGGTAGACGTGAATCCCTTCCCTCCTTAGACTTGCCGCCACTACCGACATTAACTTGGTGAAGACCCTCGGGGCGGAGGTCAGCCCAAAAGGCAGTACTCGAAATTGATAGTGAGAGTTGCCAATTGCGAACCTCAGGTATTTCCTGTGTTTGAGATGGATAGGCACATGGAAATAAGCGTCCTGAAGGTCCAGAGATACCAACCAGTCCTGAAACTGAAGGGCCTGGAGGATCTGAGAAAGAGTGACCATCTTGAATTTGTCTTTCCTGAGGAATTTGTTCAATTCTCGCAAGTCCAAGATGGGTCTCAGTCCTCCGTCTTTCTTTGGAACGAGAAAGTAAGGGGAGTACCAGCCCTTGTTCCTCTCCGCTACAGGTACCGGTTCTATGGCACCTTTCTCTAGCAGGTCTATAATTTCCTGCAAGAGGAGCGGATCTGGAGCTTTCTGAGAGCTGATCCCCGGTGGATGACTCTGAGGTATACGTAGGAAAGGTAGGCAGTAACCTTGGGCAACTGTTTCCAATGCCGAAGCATCTGACGTGATAGCCTGCCATTCCGCCAGATGTTGAGTCAACCTGCCTCCTACAGGTGTCCTGTGAGGAAAGTCCTCAGAGTGGTTTTGGGGCGGCTGATGCAGATGCCGATGGTAAAGAGGCACCTGCTGTTGCTGCGGCTTTAGAATATCTACCCCGTCCACCTCGGGTAGTTCTTCTTTGACCCCTTTGAGCCGGTCGTCCTCTACCTCTTCCGAATGAGGAGTAGAAGCGAAAGGACTTGCCCCTCGCAGAGGTTCCTGTGGGACGAAAAGGAGTCTGACGGATTGCAGCTCCTAGGGATTTTGCTGCTGCTTTTGAAGTTTGCAGTTTCTCTAAACTGTCATCCGCCTTTTTCCCGAACAAAGAAGAGCCATCAAATGGCATGTTCAAGAGCCTGGCTTGCACATCTGGGGCAAAACCTGACTTTCTCAACCAAGCGAACCGCCCGGTTGATGTACTTGCCGCCATTGCTCTGCTGATACTGTCAGCCGAATCAATGCCCGTCTGGAGGGATTCGCACATAGCGTCTTTACCGTCCTGTATAATATTCAGGAACGCATCCCTTTCTTCTCCCTCCGGGATGCAGTCAGCCGCTGTAGAAGCACACTCCCAAAGTGTATGGCTGAACCTAGCAAGGGTGCAAGTAGCATTAACAGACTTTAACGCCATGCTACATGCTGAAAAGACTTTCTTAGCCATAGCATCATATTTTTTATCGTCCCTGTCCTGTGGGACAGTAGGATAAGCCGTCTTGACGTCGGTAGAGGATGCTGCTTGTACCACCAGACTTTCTGGGGATGGATGTTTAGACAAGAACTCTGGGTCTGTGGAAGATACTCTGTACTTTGCAGACAGTTTTTTATTTACTGCTGGTATTACATCTGGGGTTTCCCAGTTTGTCATGATCTTTCTCTGAAGAGCTTTATGAAAGGGCACCACTGGATCCTCTTGTGGGCCTTTGTCAAGAATATCCGTGAGGTCATCTTGCTGGAAAGATTGTGAAGGTGTAGACCACCCCATGAACTCTGTAATTCTGGCCATTAAGGCTCTGTAGGGGGTTTCAGCATGCTCCCCCGGGTCTGGTTTAGCAAAATCCACCTCAGGGGAAGTGTCTAAACCACTTGCCTCATGTAAAGAATCATGAAGATCCTTTAATCTGCGATCTTCAGAGGAAAATTCCTCTCTAACTGGGGTTACAGGTCCCTGTAACTCATCTTGTTCTGACAAATCACCCTCTTCTAAAATTGAGGATATAGTTCTCAATTGTTCTGAATTAATAAAGGGAGTAAATCCCATTTCCAAGGCAGAGGGTGCTGAACTTGTCATTATTGGCCTCGAAAACGTCGATGTCGTCGACGCTGACGTCGAAGGCTTCGAGTGTGGCGTCGAAAACAGAGGTGGAGGCCTCGAGGACCTCAACAGAATTGGAATTTTACTCGACAATATCGACGCCATCGACGTCGAGGGCCTGGGAATCGTCACTGGATGTGTGGTCATCGTGACTTTTCTCGGCGTCGACGCCGGTGTCGAGGCCGGCGTCGAGTCGACAGACCTGTGTGTCGAAGGTCCCTTCGACAACGGCGTCGAAGACGTCGACGGAACCTTCGTCGACGGCGTCGACGGAACCTTCGAGGAAGGTTTGGAGGTCATGGTCCTACTCGAGGGTTCGAGACGCGCTCGAGAGGTTTCTTTCGCCGGGTACTGCGACTCGCGGCGTTTTTGACCTTCGGGTCTTTCGACCAGAGCATCGCTCTCGGCAGTCTTCGAGGGGGTCGAGGCCGCTTTCTCGAAGACGCTCATCATGTTTTTTCTGAATTCCTCCCATTCAGCCCGGGAACTATGTTTCGTGGGGCAAGGGATTCTTTTTGGCGAAACAGAGGAAGAGGAAGACGGAGAAGGGGATCTTCGACGTCTCCTCTTCGAGTGTTTCGATCTCGAGGAGTGATGAGACCCACTCCGAGACCTGGAGCGTGAATGGTGACGAGGAGACGAATGTCTCGACTTCGTCGAAGAAGAAGAAGCTTTAAAAGTCTTACCTTTCTCCAGCTTCCCCCTACGCTCCTTCAGGGCCTTAGCTGTCATGGACATACAGTCCTCGCACTCCGAACAATGGTGTTCGGCTCCCAAGCACCACAGACAATTTCTGTGAGGATCGGTCAACGACATCTTTTTCCCACAATCTCGACATTTTTTGAAGCCGGATCGAGGGGTTGTCGGTTCCGACGAGGAAGCCATCGAGTACGATTCGAATAACTTGAAGTAAATATTACTAAGAACTGAGCAACGGTATTCCGAGGCACCGAGTAGCGCGGAAAAACGGAACTGAGCAACGGACGCTGCGCGCGGCCTTTATAGGCAGGATGACGTCGAGCGTCGATACGGCGGCTGTCTAGGGTCATCGACTCGAGGGACGTCGACGCGCAGCGCCCTCTGGAGAAAAAATTTCCGAGGCCAGCAGAGCTGGAAGGATATATCTAAGATGAGGAATACGTCGGAGGACACAATCCCTTCGAAATTCCCTTTTCACAGTTGCCAACCAGTTGGAAACCTAACAGAGACCTTCGAATGAGCATCCACGTGGCACCGGACCACTCTGTCTAGGGTATCTTTTTTGGCCTCCCAAGTTCAGCCACTCCTCCGGGTTTCAATTATATTTGCGTCGCTCGTCACATACATTTCACACACTGTTCTCTTTAGATTTCTTTATACATTGTTGCTGCTTGCAACCTTGGTTCTAACACAGGCTAGTCTGGTATCAGTCTCTCTGACTCACTGGCTGTGCTTTCTTTACTGATGCTGCATTGTTGAAGGAGCCAAGGTGCTCCTCACCGCCTTAAGATCCCCGGCTACCTCCGACACACAATTCAGGTTCTTCAGCTTTAGTCCCGGGTCTTATATTTCTTATTTTCCAAGGTTCACAAAAGTAATGGTCTGAAAAGGTCCAGGGCCCGTCCCTCTGTGCAACCCTTTCTGGTCTCGCCGTCTTTCTCCTTGTATAAAACTGCCAGCTTGGAACCGCTGCTTCCTTGTGTGCTTTGCCTTGCTTAGAGTGTGCTCTCGTGCTCTGGCTTTTATCCTTGTGGGGAAGTGTGATGGATGTCAGGTGGGTGTAACGATCAGTAATTGCCTGGCCTTGCCTGACCATTTTGTGTTGGGACATGTCAGATACACAGCTCTGGTGTTAGTCCGTTTTCGCTCACGGGGAGCTGTCCATGAGTTAAGTGTTTGTGTTGGGAAAGGGGGCGGGGGAGTTGAACTCATAAGTATCCTACCTTGTAGGGAAAAGTTGTTACAGGGAAGGGGATAACGCGTATCACCAACCGGTGTCCCACTCCCAGAAGACCCCCATCCAGGTGATCCTCCCACACTAGTCCACCCCCAGGAACTTGATCCAAAAGAGATGGCTGTGTCCTGGCCACCTGGATGACTGAACCCAGGGATTAGCGAGTGAGACACCTTCAGGTTTCTCACATACCCTTCCCCTATGTGATGTAGCAACATCTGTTTCACAGTCTTTGTAATTCACACTAACACAAGTGGTCACCCTGTTTTAGATTTACTCTGGTTCCCCTCGTCCATTGTACATGCATCCTCTAGTCCCTTCCTAGATGCTTCAAAACCTTTTGATCAGTGAGGTGCACAGAAGGTGGAACTAAGTGCTGAACAATCTGTGCATGACTTCTACAGGCGAGCACTCTGTGTGGGAATGGTAACCAGTGACTCCAGAAGGAGTATGTGAGATGCAGTGGTAGTGTAGTGGTGTACAGGAGGTAGAAGAGGGGTAGGTGAAGAGTGTAGATGTTTAAGGAGTAGAGAGGGTTAAAGTGGAAGTGAGAGGTAAGTGGTAGAGGGAGGGAGTAGTGGGTGGTAGAGAGGGCAAAGGAGAGGCAAGAGTTGTAGAGGGGCATATAAATGGATGGACAGAGGAGGAAAGAGGTGGAAGGAGATAGGGAAAAGGGAGAGAGGAGGAGGAGGAGAGAATGGAAAGTGTTGGTAGTAAGAAACGGTGGGAGAGTAAGGGGTAAGACTTGAGAGAGGTGGAAGACAAAAGAAAAGAGTAAGGAGGCATTTGATCATGGAACAGAGGTGAGGAGAGTGAGAGGGAGAGAGTGCAGCTACCCAGTTGTATTGTCATGCAAAATACATTTCAATGGATAGCTTTTCTCCCGCAGATTCCTCATCAGATAGATATCCATTCCAGTGTCAGTTGCTCGCAAACATTTCGACATAGGGCTTTGGTGCACCTCGACTCAGCTGTCGATCCCTCTTGACTCGGTCGTACGTCGCTGTACATATACCACATGCCCATACCCCTCAGTTCCGTTTTACTGCACGCTCAGCACACTGCTCATCAGAACAACTCCCTTTCTCTGAGAGAAATATTCTTTCCAACCGATGAATTTTTATCAGTTTCAACATTATGTCAGCTCCCACAGTGTCAGGCTTCAAGCTGTGCAAGGACTGTAGTTCCAAGATGTCCATTACCGACCCCCGTGTGTGGTGCCTCAGTTTCAGTCACGTCAATGAGGACTGCAGTTCTTGCATGAAGATGAACCCGAAATTATGGCGCAGGAGGGCTGTGAAACTTACCTTAGGTCTGCCCCTGTCAAAATCTCCAGCCTGCTTGACCGCCCGGTCATCGGAGCTTAAGATGGAGGGGACAACTCTGTCAAATGATGATAGGTGACATAAAAAGACCAAGAAGCGCTCACATTTGCGCAGTCAGTCCTCATCCTCTTCTTCCCATAAAAAGACATGGCGTCATCGACGGAAGCACGATTCTGGTTCCTCTGATGTACTTATTATGTCGGCTACAGGGCCTACACCTAGGACTCAGTGGGAGGTTTTTAATGAGCAAATGCTCGACATGTTTAAGATTGCTGCTCCTCGAAGCAGCACGCTCCATCGGCTCCAGTGGTGCCTGAGAACGTCGGCCCCAAGGAAACCATATTGGCACCGGGACCCTCAGCTCGGCGCAGACTGCTGCCAAGATACTGATTTCGCTATCAGTATCATCTGTCATGGATTCGTTATCATCAATGCCTGACTGATCGTACGTGCATCAGTCTCAATCTGATTTTTTTGGGAACTATGGCATCGATTTTTGGTGACAATGCCCACAAGCCATTTGGCGTTGGTCTTGCATATTCAGGCTCTGGAGGAAAAGATTTTTTCCCAGCTGTGGCTGATTTGATGACCTTGTCAGAGGGGCTTTTAGATGCACTTGGCCCCTGTGGACACTCAGCAAGCACACCCTTATGGTCATGCAAGTGCACACCCTTATGGTCATGCAAGTGCGAAGTATCGTTCCACAGTGGACAGGGGAGACCATCTACGTCAACTTCCTTTCTCCCCATGGACAAGGAAGGTAAGATAATAGACACCCTGGCAAAAAAAAGTATTTCCGTTGGGCAGTATGGCCCTAAAGGTTATCAATGCATCCTGCACATTTTGGAAATAGGCCTGGGCTTTGAAAAACATGGAAGCTTCCCAGTACATTCCGGAATGGGAGATGCGGGAAAGCTTTTTAAGGATGGTGGACGATGGTCAAGAGATGGCCCGGCAGTCCTTGCTGATGGGCCTGGATGTCGCTTTGAGTTCTCTCCCCATGCTTCACCAGTTGGGGGACGGATAGGCCAGCTGTGGCCCCAATGTTGGGAGATTAACTTTGAGTCCTGGACCCTTCCAATGCTGTCTGCCTTATCTAAAGAACCCTCCGGACAGACCAAATCCACCTCCTCAACAACAGGAGCTCCAGGAAGAACTGCGAGCCCTGCTTTTAAAAGGTGCCTTGGAAGAGGTACCTCCCGAGCAGAGAAGATCAGGGTGGTAATCCCGGTAACCTAGAAACGCACAGGACTTCATCCCATCTTGGACCGCAGGGCTTAGAACAAGTTCATGAGGAAGGACAACTTCAAGATAGTGATGGTGAGAGAAATTCTCCTCACTCTGAGACTTCAGGATTGGCTGGTGTTGTTAGATCGCCAGAAGCATATTGCTTTGGGCCGATCCACTAAAAGCACAGGACATTCCTGAGATTACTCATAGGGGACAACCACTAAAAGTTCAAGGTGCTCCCCTTTGGGTTGACTTCTGCTTCAAGGGCGTTCGCCAAGCTAATGGTGGTAGTTGCTGCCCAGCTCAGGAGATCCGGCCTTCATGTGTTCCCATACCTGGACAATTGGCTGATCCGGGGAAGGACGGCAGAGCAGGTTTTGTCCCATCTCAAGGACACTGGATCACTACTCCACATGCTGGGATTCTCCCTGAATTTACAGAAGTCCCACACAACACCAATGCAAAGTTCATCAGAGCGGTCCTGGACACTCGGGTGTGGAGGGTTTTTACCCCCGAGGAGAGAGTCACCAGTGTCAGACAGATGGTTCGACTGTTCCAGAGGGGAACAGAAGGGAAGGACCAACCAGGGGTTAATTTGAGGTAGAACATGTATTTGCTCATAGAAAAAAGAAAACAAATTCAGTTTAATCAAATCAGGAAGCTAATCTTAATCCAGAAGCTGCTAATACATACAGAAAACTGTAAAAACTCACAAACCAAATGAGCAGAAAGATAATGCAGCAATAGATATTATCTGAAACAAATTGCAAAGGGAATAAGCAAAAAGGCAAATAAATAAAGTGATTCAACAATATTGACTTGTTCTAACATGGCCTAAACAATTTTCACAGGTCCATAAATCCACAAGAGGGCAATTTATAAAACATGATAGTATCTCATAAATCCATGGACCCGTTCCAGAGCCACATCACCTTGCCAGCGGCTTCCTTTCTCCACCTCTTAGGCCTCAAGCATTTTTCTAGGGCAAGAAGTCAGACTGCGTACAGTCTCTGCAGTGGCTACTACAGGGTCAATGGTCCCAGTACTTCAGCACTTTAAAGGACATTCTAAAGATGTCTAGGTCGGCGGTCAATGATCTCACTTGGTGGTCCAGCAGCAAGAACATGTTAGAGGGGGAACCCTTCTGGCCTCAGACCAGGGTGGTCACAGATTCATCTCTGAAGAGTTGGGGCACTCACTGTGAGGAGTTGCAGGTCAGTGGCCTTTGTTCCACAATGGAAGCCCACTGGCACATCAACAGGCTGGAGCTGCAAGTGATCAGATTAGCCCTGAAAGCTTTTGCACCTTCTCTCAAGGGGAGGCACGTCCTCATCATGATGGACAATACCATGGCCACGCACTACTTGGGACAAGTAGGGAGGAGTACGCTGTGAGAAACCTGTAGGCACTCGCAACTGCTCCCCAGGGAACTTCAGTTCAGATGGCCAGGGTAGGGCCATTGCTTTTGGATGGGGATGGAGAAGGAGGCACAGCTGTCGTTTCAATTTAAAGTTTCTACTGCTTCAAAATATGTGAGATTCTATTTGTTTCTGTTGTATTGTAGTGAAACTTCAGGTGCACCAGGGCGAATGTCACGGGGCCACTCGGGACTGGTAGAAAGATTAGGGAAGAGGGCATGTATTGCTACATGCCAACCCTTAGTGCACTCCAAGGGGAGTTCAATCCCAAAAACATTAATGTTGGGGTCTAATACAGGTCCCACTGCTTGCTGTTCAAAGTTTAGGAGAGAATTCTCGAGGCAATCATTATCCTTACAAACGAAATTCATCGAAAGGGGTTATGACAGAAATGTAATTTTTGAAATCAAAGAGAAAGTGAATTTGACCCAAAGAGAAACTCTCCTGACAACCAGGAGTACCCAGGAACAACAGAAATTGGTATACGTAACGACTTATTCTACCCAGAGTAAGAGGATAAAAAGGATCTTCCAGAAACACTGGCACCTGCTACAAATAGGTCCAAAATTACAACAACTCTTCCCGGAGATCCCAACATTCGCCTACAGGAATAACAAATCTCTACGCAACAGCCTGATCAGAGCAGACATAACAACCATGAGAACCGGAAAAATCACGTTCAAAGGGACGGTCCCATGCCACAACTGCCAACAGTGTGGCAATACATTAAAAGGAAACACAATCAGTCACCCGTATACAGGGAAAGCCATCCCCCTCAAACACTCCTGCACATGTGATGCATCAAATGTCATCTATGGACTCAAATGCCCTTGCGGCCTATTTTATGTAGGCATGACCACCATAAAAGCTAAAATCCGATGGTCAGACATAAATCCAACATTAGAACAAAAAGTCAGAAATCGCCTGTTGCAATACACTTTTCACAAGCCAGACATTCCGTAGCACAAATGAAATGTGTAATACTTGAACATGTGAAACTGGGCCCTAGAGGTGGAGATATTGTAAGAGCTCTCCACCAGACGGAGATAACATGGATTGATACCCTTGACTGTCTTAGCCCTAGAGGCATGAATGTAGAGTTCGATCTGATGTGTTATGTTTGATGTATCACAATGTAAAGTTGATTTGGAGTTCGATCTGATATGTTCTGTTTGATGGATATGATCGAGAAGTAGATCTCTCTTGATGCCTGACCTTAGGAATGTGAAGGGCCCTTGACCTAAAGTCATATGATGATCTCTAAAATAATACACACTAAAAAATGCCTATTACATGTTTCAAAACTTTTTGTTCGGGTTGAATTGTGAAACTAAGGTACAGGAGGAATCGCTGTAGAGTGTGAGCCGGCAGGTCGGCAGGGACAAATGTGAAATGTACATAAAGTAAGACTAAGGGCCTCATTTCACGGTAGGCGGTAAGGGTTTACCTGTACCGGTATTTTACCGGTACCGGTAAATCCTTACCGCCTTACTACGAGGTCCCTTTGCGGGTTGGGGAATTTAACGGCTGCTTTTTGCAGGCGTTAAAAACCAACCCGCAAAGGGACCCAGGGAGCTAATTACGGTACCGCAATTTGCAGTGCCGTAATTAGCGCCTTCCCCATTCCCATTATGCCCTATGGGGCAAAAATGGGAATGGGGAAGGGCAATGGTGGAAGAGGGAATTACCGCCCCGCCAACCTTGGAATGGGGCGGTAATTCCCCTTTCCACCAAGGCGGTGCCGGTATTTTAACGGCATGAACCATGGCGCTAATAGCGCCATGGTTCTCTGCCTACCGTGTAATGTGGCCCTAAGTTTTGTCGTAATGAGTGAGACAGGAAAAGCCCCTACCAGATGAGAGCATGATACCACATTGGAGCTAGTAAACCCCATGGCCATGTAAAACATTAGGTATACAGTCAACAATGTACCCTCTTCAAAAGCCAGAATTGGAGGGACGGAGAATCGTGCCACCTTGGCTACAGCATAGGATAGACGGGGACCCGAGCAGACTAACTATCTGCGCTACTCCTCACTCACCTGAGCTGTGGCCCTATGACACGATTCCCCATTTAGCACTCAGAATCTCCTACACCTATTAATAACCCAGAATTAACGAGACGTCGTGGCCCTGAATCTCAAAAATCAGGATCAACAGGATTGACAGGCATTTCTAAAAAATCAGGCTTAACAGGCATTGCTATCTGGCACATCGGTCTCCAGGTAGTGGGATATGGAAGGGAGACACAGAGTTAGTAGAATTGTCCATGATCTTATGGTTACATCAGTAAGAACAGGGGGAGCCCCCAATAGTCCGGTAATTGACATACTATTAGGACCTCGTAGACACCATCAGCATGGAAATACGCAACACATTCTCGTTTCCCTGGCAGGAACGAGGAAGAAGCACGCACGCATGCGCAGGTCGGTAGTGTGCGAGACTCAGGGTGGCGCGCTGCACACTCTGCGCACGTGCAGAATGAAATGTGATCAGGACATGGTCGTCGCGCTGATCACCCGCGCATGCGCAGTGGGTTCTATTATAAACACGCCACATGCGCATGCACGATTGGGAAGCGGACTGGCCCGCCGAAACCATGCGTAAAAGTACTTAAACAACACCTAACACAGTCTACATTCGCAAGTTCACGGACCGGAGGAAGCATCTCGAGATCCGGACACCTGACGATTCTGGGTACACACGCACCTCGCGTAGAGAGGTGAGGGATAGGTCAGTACCCAACCAGCAAACCAGCTCCTTCTTTGCCACGGAGCTATCGAGTTACTCTGAACACTGTTAAGGTTAGAATTACCCCTGCCTAGCTTGCTAACTAAGGAGGGTGTGAGGGATGATTTAGTTCACTCCATTAATATTAAGGGTCTCTTCATAAGAACCAATTTTATAAATGATGGCATACAAATGTATTTATAATCCCTCTAGAAACATGCACTGAACCGACATTCTACTCTGTTTTTTCTCCAGAAGTTCTTCTTGTGAGAGTCTTCTCGAGGTATAACTGACTACACACACAGCGAGATACGCACAATCGATCCTACCTGCAGGGTGTGTCCAAAGACCAAAGATAAAGGTGCTATTGGCACTATAAAAGAGGTACTTTGAGTATTATGTTTATAATTATTAGAGTTGCAACTCTAAAAGTGATAATTGGCTTAAAGATGAGATTGTCAAGATTGACCCAGCGTAATGACACTGATAGTAGAATACCTTCTATGTTTTTTGCTTCAGGAACTGAAATCACAAATTTATAGAACATTTGGAAACAAATAGTATCATTGGCCCTGAAGATGGACTGGCGTAAAGTCCGAAACGCATTGGCAATACATTGAAATATCCTGATGCTACTTGGGATTGGTGACTTTGAACCAAAGAACTTTATCATATTATTTGATTTTGTTATTATCACATACAGGGAAAAGGGACTTTGCAAATGCAAATGTATGTGCAAATCTATGTGTGAAACAAAACACTTACAAATTGTGAATGTACTAAAACAAATTTTGTGAGACAAACCAACTATGGCGGGACTTTGATTATGTTCACAAAAAAAGGTTTTGTAAAATGATACACTTTGGTTGATTAAAAAAAACCACTTAGGGTTTTCTGACTCTCTGTGGTGTAAATTATTGTATGAAGGAATTGTTTGTTACATTTTGTGAACTGAATTTAGTGCATGACAAACAATTAGTTGTCAAACTATAAGTTAACTAGAGGTTATACACCTAACTTAACTTCATTGAACATTTGTATTTTGAAATCCTAATATAAGCCTTTATAATAATACGCTAAACTTTGAACAGCAAGCAGTGGGACCTGTATTAGACCCCACATGCCGGCAACATTAATGTTTTTCGGATTGAACTCCCCTTGGAGTGCACTAAGGGTTGGCATGTAGCAATACATGCCCTCTTCCCTAGCCATTGCTTTTGGATCCCAAACCTGGGGGTGATAGCGGGGGAGGATCACCTGAGCAGAGGGTTTTTGGAGATTGGAGAGAAGGTGCCAGAGGGCGAGACACAGCATCCCCCCTTTCCTGACATTGACTTATCCTACCCTCCCTCAGCCTTTGTAGGATATTGCTGTCCCTAACTTAATTTTACCCCTGAATGACACAAAGTACTGAGAAGAAGATGCCTCAGAGAGTAATACAGACTACCTATAGGAAATGCCACTATAGTACTCTCTTGGGCACTGTTTCTGTATCCCTACAGTCCAGCTACCAACACTTGACAACTGATGTCTGCACTTACCTTTGCACTTGCCACCTGCTGGCTGTTACTTTTATTTTCTGCTATTAATCTGTGCACATGTACTGCACTGTCCCTCCCCCATTCCCTCCACACTTTCCCCTTCCCCCATCCCATGCACTTGCGCGATCTGAATGACACCTAGCCTAGTAGGATCGTTGTCTGTCCTCCCTTTGTTCCCCCTCCCATGCCTCATCGCGCCTTGAAACACTTGTGTATAGGCGCGTTATAACTGCCATATCATACTTGGACATGATGAATACAGGGCTGAAGGTCAGGTATGTCCCAGTAATTGGTCCAACTGGAATCAAGCAAACCAGGCGAGTGAATCACACCTGAAACACTTTGATGGGGCTCAGGTGTATAAAAGGTGGAGCACCAGAAAACTTAGAGAGCAGCAGGAAGGTCAACCCAACCCGCAAGAAGTCAAAGAACGGAACACAGAGAAACTGAAGGATTGCATGGTGAAGCCGAGTGGAAGTGCGCAGCAAGGGAGTCGTGTCTCCAGGGAGCCAGTAAAGGCAGGAGAAGGGAACCGTGGACAGTGTCAGTCTCTTCACCGTGGCCAAACAGTGTTCGTTCCTCTGAATGGAAGTACCAGTCCATTGATGTCTATGAGGCAGGATGTGAGACCCTGATCTTAAATACAAGAAACAATCTCAACGAGGAAGCTAAAGAAAAGAGTGCTGCAACCGGTGAGTTTCAGAGAATGCGAGAAACCTGGTGTGCGTATGAAAGTTGCAGAGTTACATTGTATCAGAGTGGTCATGTGCGATCAGCACATTCTCGAAAGCCTCTGATCAAAGTAGAAGAACAAACCGAAAATGAATGCAATGTTAGAAGTGGATTTTGTAGAAATCATATATTAGAATGGTCAGGTCTGAAGGAATTACACGTGTTCAAAAGTCTCTGATTAATCAAGGATACTAAGAAAGTAATAGGAACTGTTAATGCTATGAAAACAAGAATGAAAGATGTGAACGAACATCCGAGTGGAGCCAGTGACACGTGAGCAAAATGCAGAACGAGCAAAAGTAAGCTGAACAAGTGGAAGTGAAGGCTGCAAATGAAAGCTAATAAACTGGAATTTGTAAAAGAGAGCCAAGGAAGTGCCAAGATTTAGAAATCATTAAGCTAAGAACTTGTGTGCTTCTGAGTTGGTCATGAGCCGCCAAAACAATCTAAGTCAAGGTGGCAGAAAGCTGGGGCAAGGGTAACTGGTTGCGTGACCTGTAATGGATGGGCCGTGCAGCGTGTCATTTACTCCTAGACCAGGAAGCCCCAACAAGTCCAGGAGAATTGTGAACACAGCCCTGAAACAAGATAAAACTGAACATTGTGAGGTTGTTGCACGAGAAATGAGGAGTCTTGTGAACTCAACTGGTTTTGGGTGCTGGTTTATTAACATCTAGGGTGCCGACAGGTGTTTGACTCAACCGGGGTCTTTATCAAGTCTGCAGAGGTTGAAGCGTAACACAGTGTTCATTTACTGCAGTATCCGCGCCAATTCGTCAGGTGACAACGGAATTAAAATCCATTTTGTCATTGTGATCAAGAGTGTGCGTGATGTGGCATAGGCACAGTGGTGTTCAAAAAGTTATATTAGTGATATGTGCTGGGCAATAGTGATAAGTTGGTGGTGCTGCATAAAATGCATAGAGTGTATGTGGGCAGTTGTGGTTGGTTAGATATAAACAATTTAGGTTCCATGGGTTTGTCATATCGTGGATGATACATTCATATTGTTTGAATTGCATGTTACACATAGTGGTTACACAATACACATTTTTTATGTCAAACAGGGGGAGGAGGAAATACACCAAGGGTGGAAAAAGACAGAAAACAAATGGGTAGAAATATTGTGTATCCGGGTAGGAAGTTTGTGCTGCTTGATGCCGGGTGATGAGCTTCAAAAGATGGCTCTGCTGAATAGCAAGCTGTGAGAGAAAGGGGATGGAAATTATAGGTGTTTATGTTAGGCAGAACCCTTTGGGATCACAACCCACAATTAGGACTACACGTGACAGTATAAATTCACCTTTGGTACAAGCCTGTACTACAAAGTAAAGTGGTAGCGATGGCTGAGCAGCCAGACTTATCTCAAGAGTAAAGTGAGCAGTATCAATAGTTACACAAAGGACAGCAATTATTATGATTCAAACAAACACTGACTCAAGGTTTTTGAGTAAAAGAATATACATTTATTTACACATCAGTTATTAAACATTTCACTATTATCAAGCAGTTCAAAAATCACGATCTTAATACACTACACCGCACCCAATAGATTCTGGACAAGTTTGCTCAAAATGAAGTGTGAGCAAAATGGCACTCCAGTAATTTAAAAGGGAGGGAAAGACAAAGTTAGGCAGAAATTGAGCAGCACCAACAAGTAAGTAAGCAGGGCAATCTAGAAAAAGGAACTATAGTGGGGAAATCAAATTAAAGGGGCCTGGCCCAAAGTCAATGGACCAAAGTCTTTGCAGAGGTTCACACAGTTCAGAGTAGTTTGCGGTTAAGTCTTTGCCAAGAGTTCAGAACGAAGTTGGTCAGGCGAAAAGTTACTTTGAAGAATAAAGAAGGACAAGCCCCCGGATTGGCAAAAGATTTAACACACTTTCACTGATGACACGAACAACTGGGTTAGCATAGTACCTTTAGAGCAGAAGAATGCTGTAGCTGAGGCAGACGTTCCTGCCAGGTCCTGCAGGCTCACGGTTCCTGAAGCGACTGTCAGACTGACAAGAATGAGGAAGACTGGAGGGTCCTGCATTGCCCAGGGAAGAAACCAGCCGCGGAGCAAAGCGACAAATAAAAGGTGCACTCCTTAAAACCCAAGCATGGTCCGATCCTCCTGGCTATCCGGTTCACTGTAGCTGTGCACAGCAAATTCGACCAGAGGAGGGAGGCCTGGCTTGCAGTTTGGCGAACTGGTTGTTCCCACCAGCTCAAGGAGAGAAGATTCCTTGCAGATCTTCCCTGTCATGAAAGTTTGGAGATTCGGACCTGCAGCAGGGCTTCACCGGGAGTTTCAGTCGTGGTAGAGGTCCTCTTCTGTCAGCTTCTCTTCGGTTCTCTCGATCCAGTGGCAGCTCTGCCTTTCCAGCCCCAGATACCTGCTTTTTATGCAGTCTTCCCCCATTCACACAGCCTGGCTGTCAATCACACAGCAGGGTGGTTGTCCCGCCGGGACAGTCACCACAGCCAATCATACCAGAGTGCGACATGGGTCTCCAAGGAGACCCTGTGCAGGGAGTCTCAAACCCCTCCCTCACATCATGTCCCCCTCAGACATTCAGGCGCTTATGGAGGGCTTCTGTGCAGAAGTCCGCCAAAGGTCGGTGAACAAAGGAATCAAACCTGACGAGAAAGACTTTTACAAAAAGAAATGGTTCGAGGCTACTAAAATAGCCTAAAACAATACCAAGGCTATTTAAAATAACCGCGGTAGGAAAAATAGGGTTGTTACCACTGCCATTAGTCAAATGTCAATGAAAAGGGAACGAAACAATGTTCCATGAGAAACAGACAAAAAGGGATGGGAGTAGTTTCTTACCTGTAACTCCATTTCTCCAGCGTTGGTATCTTTAATGGATTCACATGCTGTGAATATTCCCCGTTGTCAGGCTGGGAACCTCGGTAATATTTAAATGGCGTTTTCCTATGGAAAACTTCAACACTTCAGTGTCCCATCAACGTCCTTTTTGGGTGCTTTAGCCACTACCAATAGGACATAGGGTAAAAATAGCCCCGCCCCCGCGGCTTCCCTTCAGATTTTACCCTCCAAAGTAGAGGCAACCCGAACCAGGTTTGCATGAAGGGAAGGCCGGCGGGCGCATGTGAATCCATGAAAGATACCAACACTGGAAAAATGGAGTTACAGGTAAGAAAGTACTCCCTTCACCAGCATTGGGTCTTTCATGTATTCACATGCTGTGAATAGATTACTTAGCAGTATCAATCATGCATGGAGGTGTGCAATGCGAACCAATACCTCAAAGAATTACATATTTGAGACCAGAAAAAAAATCAGCAGTGATAACGTTCAAATAGATACCCCGAAGCTACAGGGCTTACCTTATTGAAACAGGCGTTGCAGGTCTGCACGTCCCACCTGTACATCCGTATCCTGCTGCTGTACCAGACAGTAATGTTGAGTAAAGGTACGCGGCACTGACCAGGAGGCCGCCTGGCAAATGTCCACCAGCGGAATCCCTACCATAATGCCGCCGACGAAGCCGTAGACCTCGTTGAGTGTGACTTGGGACTTCTCTGCAGCGGCTTTCCCGCCTTAGTGTGGCAGAGTGAGATAGCCGATGACACCCAGCGAGCCAGTCCCTGCTTGGATATTGCCCATCCCTTGTCTAGAAAGTCTGAACTCCTGAGTACGACTCAGGTAAAATTTCAATTCTCTTCTCACATCCAGCGTATGCAACGCTCTCTCTGCTGACGTGGAGGCGGAGGCAAAGAAAGATGGTAACACAATCGAAGACAATTTATGAAAAGTGATTGGCACTTTTGGAATAAAGTGCGGGTTAGTGGCCAACACCACCTTGTCCTTGAAGGACCGTAAATATGGAGGATCCACGACCAGAGCTTGCAATTCAGATATTCTCCTTGCCGAAGTAATGGCCACCAAAAACGCCACTTTCCAAGACAAAAACTGCAAGGGTGTCGACGACAGAGGTTCAAACGGAGGCCTCATCAGACCTGACAGCACTACATTGAGGCTCCACCCCGGAGGGAACTTCTTGACTGGAGGAAAAGTTTGAAATAACCCCTTCAGAAAATGCTTGTTGAGACACTCACTAAACAGAGGTGTAGCATGCCGCTTCCGAGTGAATCTAGAAATCGCTGCCAAGTGTACTTTTATGGAGGAGAACGCCAAACCTTTATCCGCCAAGTGCAATAAGTAGGGCAGAACTTGTTCCGGTGAAATGTTCAACGGGTCTACACCAGGCTGGTCTTTACACCACACACAAAACCTTTTCCATTTACACGCATAGGAGACATTCGTGGACGTTGCTCTAGCCGCCTCCAAAATGCATCGACAATCACCAGAAATGTTCAGCAGGCCAAACTCGGAGAAATCGGGAGCCAAGCCGTCAGGCTGAGAGAGCCTGGATCGTGGTGCCAGACAGCGCCCTTGTCCTGAGACAGAAGGTCCGGCGTTGCTTGCAACCAAACTGGTTCCGCCAGTGATAGATGAAGCAGATCCGAGAACTACGGCTGCCTGGCCCAGGACGGGGCCACCAGATCACACGGCATGGGTATTTCTGAATCAACTGGAGGGTCTGCCTAATGAGTGGAAAGGGAGGAAAAGCGTAAGCGGACCGTCTGTCCACAGGAACGAGAACGCATCCCCCAGCGACCCAGGCTGAGCCCACCTGCTGGCAAACTCCTTGCACTTCTTGTTCTCCCGCGTTGTGAAGAGATCCAACAAAGGACAACCCCATTTCCTGAAGATCATGTACACCTGTTGTTCCTTCAGCTGCCATTCGTGAAGTTGGCTTACCTCCCTGCTGAGCGAGTCCGCCTGCACATTCATCACTCCTGGCAGGTGAAACGCTACAATACTGATGTTGTGTAACAGGGCCCAATGCCAAAGTTCTTGAGCTTCTTTCGAAAGCACTCTGGAATGAGTACCTCCCTGTTTTCTGAGGTAAAACATTGTGGTGGTATTGTCTGTCAACACCCTTACCACGGAGCCGTGTATGCGTGGCAGAAACTATTTTAGGGCCCAATGTACCGTTCTCAGTTCGAGCACATTGATGTGAAGCCTCGACTCCATTCGAGACCACAGACCCTGGACTTGGGATTCCTCGAGATGCACCCCCCATCCTTTTTGAGAGGCATCTGTCACAATTGTAACTTGAAATTCCGGCTCAAGTAACGCCATGCCCCCATCCAGATTGTCCGAGCACTGCCACCATCGAAGAGCTTCCACTAAGTCGCCGTTGACCACCACCTTGTCTGACATGATCCGCGACACTGAGCCCACCGGTCTGCAAGGAACTCCTGCACGGGGCTCATGAAGAGATGACAGTTCTTCACCAACAGAATGCAGGACGCCATGGCTTCCAGCAGTGACACATATGTCCTGACCGACACTCTTGTGCCGACCTTCCACTCTGCCGCTTTCTGCTTGAGCTTTTCAGCTCTTTCAATGGAGGGCCTCACCAGGCCTACTTGAGTCTGGAACTCTGCCCCTAAAAACACCAAGCTCTTGGAGGGAGATAGAAATGACTTCTCGAAGTTGACGGCAAAGCCCAGTCGTTGCAACAGCTGCATGGTAGCGCTGACACTCGCCAAATCCACAGCAATGTTAATACTGTGATTCGACGCTCCTCACCTTCACGCACCAACAGCATGGCCGCTTTATGGTGTTCTTCAGGTAGGTGTTCCAACAGAGGGGCCAGTCAATGCCACATCTTGCGATCGTAGTGAGCCCTGATCGCCACCGAGTTGGCCGCTTTCACTGTCATCGCTCCCACAGTCAAGACCTTCTTTCCGAAGGCATCCTGTCATCTGGCGTCACTATCAGGAGGTGTAGCACACTTGTGCTGGGTTCTGGCTTTTAGGCTAGCCGTCGCCAACACCACCTATTCAGGGGTGGGCTGTGAAACCAAGCATTTCGGTGTAGAGTGCGGGGCCTTAAATTTCTTCTCCAGCCTCCCTTTGACTGCTGGCTCTGAGAAGGGATGGCGCATTGTGCGTAGGCCCTCCTGCCATACATGGTCCAGGATTGGAACGGCGAACACCGCCTTCTGTCTCTTGCCCATGTGGTCAAACAGGAAACATTCTTTTCGTTCCTCCTCCGGAGTCAGACTAAATTCAATACAAGCCTTTACCATCATGGCATGGAACGCCCCCACATCATCAGGAGGCGACAGTTGCGGTGGATTACGAGGAGTTTAAATTTCCACATCCAAGTCCCATGTAGGATCTCTCGACAGCAACAAAGAGACATTAGACACAGTGTCCTTAGGCACACAGTCCGAATCAGAGTCCGGCAGCTCACCCTCTTCAGGATAGGAACAAGGGCATTCTTCGCTCATCGGCCAAGGTGTCGGCAACTCAGTCGCAGCCATCGAACGCGGAGGAACACCTGCCGCGTCGACAATAGGGGTCACCGGGGCCACACTGTGAGGAGGCAATCTTGCATCTAATTGACCCAGCAAGGACTGTAGTGTAGACAGGACCTGGAGTGACTGCATCGCCTGCGGGTTCACCAGAGGGTCCCTGGATGGGCCAGACCCAACTCCCATCGACGTCGAAGGGCAAACACACTGCAAGCCGAGGCCCGTCGGATTGACCACCGGCTCCCGTTCATCCTCCACCGATGACACTGAAAGGGCCGCCTCATGCTGTGGAAGACTGTCAGGCAGAAGGGCGTCGGAGCAGAAGGCTGCCACGCCCCACCTGCCAGCAACAAATTGTCCGTCGACGACCAGAACTTCGGCCCTTTTTCAATCGCAGCCGACGGTGCTGAAGACACAATCGTGGAAGCAAGCACTGTAGCTGGCAGCGAAACCGTTGATGACGGGACTCCCGTCTACAATGAGGTAGCTGGAACCGCCACCTGTGGCATAATTTTTTCAGGTGATCCCGCCCGTTTGGGCCCACTGGATCGATGCTTCGATGACTCTCTACTTGAGGATGACCTACGATGTTCTCCTGAAGAGGAGCGTTTGGAAGAGTCCTTCTTGTCTTTCACCAATGAAGATATTTTCTCGGGCCTTCCCTCCGACCCACGAGACTGGTCCGAACGACCATGCTTGGAAGACGAAGGCGGCCCCTTGGGCAGGTGTTTGCCCAAAGAGGCGCAACCACTCCTCTCTGTACCAGAAGGCCGAGACTTCTTAGCCGGTGGTTCAGCTGACACGGACCGGTGAGGAACCGTTTGAACAGGTTTCTCAGATGCCAGCTACGAACCGATCCCACCTCAGATGAAGGGTAGGTACCTTCAATCAGCCAGTACACTATTCGCCGATTGCGGTCCTTATGTATTGCCTGAGAAAATCCTTTACAGATGTCGCAGGAATCAACGGAGTGATGAGGGTGAGGGTAGAGGCAATGGAGGCAGTCCATGTGCCCGTCCCCCTCGTACGCTTTCTTTAGCCCGCAGGTAGCGCAGGGTCGAAACAAAGCTTTCCCCAAAGACATTGAGAAAATAACCACAATAGAACACGTGTAGAATCAGAATGAGCACAAGGTGATCCCAAAACTTTGGAGACGGTTGAAATCTGAAGGGAAGCTGCGGGGGCGGGGCTATTTATACCCTACGTTCTATTGGTGGTGGCTAAAGCACCCAAAAAGGACGTTGATGGGACACTGAAGTGTCGTAGTTTTCCATAGGAAAACGCTATTTAAAAATGACAGAGGTTCCCAGCCTGACGACGGGGAATATTCACAGCATGTGAATCCATGAAAGATCCAATGCTGGAGAAAATTATTAACCCTTTCCAGAACTCTATGTAAGATATTTTTTACTGGGTTTGTGAGTTGAAAAGGACTAATAAAGTCAATGTTAACTTTACATTTTCTGGGAGACAGTAGTCAGTCCCAGAAAATGGAGTTGGAGTTGGGAAGTCTGAAAAAGACAACCCTGTGTCACAGCACTGAAGGTGTTGTGTAACACACAGTAAAACGATGATGCCTATGGAGTAGGTGAAGCTCCAGTCTATGAACACAAAAATGTTAAACACACACAGCAAAACATATGTAAGAGTGGGAAATAAGGCTCACACTCTTACCAGGTGAAAAAAAAAATCCTAGAAATCCAGCAAAGGGACTCAGTAGATAAGGGAAATTAGTCATTCTGGAGAATTCTCCCTAACAGTTTAGCAATGAACACCTTTTAGAAGAGGGATAGATAGGCTTTGTCTTTAGTTGATAAAGATCTATGGCAATCACTGGTGTCCAGTCATTTGGTCGACTGAAAACTGGTCGAATGACATTTGGTCGACGCAATTTGGTCGAAAACCAAATGGACGAATTTTTTTTTTTATTTATATATTTATTTTTCGGGGTTTTTTTTGGGTAAAAAAAGGGGTTTTTAGAGAAAAAAGGGGGTGGGGAGAGACCCCCCCCCCCCCAAAAAAAAAAAAGGGTTAAAATAAAAAAAAAAGAAATTCGACCATTTGGTTTTCGACCAAATTGGTTCGACCATTTGTCTGGTCGACCAATTTTTTTCGACCAAATGTCTGGTAACCGCAATCACTATGGCAGTACAGTTGGTTTAAGTGACATGTGGGTGCCAGCAAGAACCTTTGGGGCAAGGGGAGTGAAGGTGGTCCTGCGTTGTGTTGTAAGGATGAAAAAGTTGTTCACTTTTCTTTAGAGTCATGGATTACTGGGTCAGGAAGTGCGTTGAGGAGTTTTAGACTGCTGTGAAGAGAGCTTTACTCTTGTTGGTAGTGTAGGGAAGGCATGGTATCAACAGTAAGACGGACACAAGTGACCACAGTTCAAGGGTGGTTATTGAACTTAAAAAAGGGTTTTAAAAACGCTGATCTAATCCTAAATCTAAAGATGGGAGCAAGTTACGACTATCAAATAATAATAATGCAGTCCTAGTAGTGTCTTGTCAAAATAAAAGGGCATATATTAATAAACCTATTGCCAATCCTTATCTCTAAATACAAAAAGTGTGGGATCCAATGTTACAATAAAGAAAGAAGTGTTCACAAAATTATATGCCAGGATGTTCAGACCACTGGCCGCCCTTCCCCACGTTTTCAGCATGGGACAAGGCGGTAAACTCGAGCTTAGCACAGTCTCTGGCTTCTCTAGCATGAGGATACAGTTCAGCCATTAGCATAAGGGCCTTCCGTGCCCAAGTCTCTTTGCCTTTCAAAGTCCCTTCCTTCGGAGGGCCTGATGCGACAAACAAACAATAAGTTATTTTCCTCTTTCAAATTCTCACAAGTATTCAATTTCTTAGGCGATTCACTATTCACCTCAGATCCCCCTCAGCCGGGCTCAGATCCTCTGAACACAATGTTCGTAAATTATTTTTATGCATCCAATTTCTTGTAGAATATTCTTTCTCGGGTGACTCACGGTTCACCCCGGATCCTCCTCAGCCAGGCTCAGATCACAGATTACCCTCAGTCGTTCTCAGATCTGGGATCCTCCTCATTTGGGCTCAGATCTCAGATCCAACTCAGCCGGGCTCAGATCTCGGATTCCCCTCAGTTGGGCTCAGAGCCCCCTCAGTCAGGCTCAGATCACACGGACCCCACTCAGTCGGGCTGAGATCCCTTTTAACACAATGTTCAATTAGTCTCCCTCTGCGTGGCTCGAATTCCAATATGCAATATACTTTTTCATCAACTATCGAAGACTTTCGAATGTGCACATGGTTTTGCTTGACCTGTTGCAGGACCACTTCGATTTCACAATTCTTTATCACTCTTCACATTTGCCACCTTTCAGCTGGATACCTAACAGAGACTTTCGAATGAGCACCCATGTCGTGCCGGATCACTCTGTCTACGATATTGTATCTTGGTTTCAAAGTTCAATCACTGCTGTTTAATTGTATTCGCGTTGCTTGCCAAACACGCTTCAAACAATGTTCTCTTCAGTTTTCACTACAAAATGCTGCCGCTTGCAACCTTGGTTTCAACAGACCGGTCTGGTATCAGTCTCCCCAACTCACCGGTTGTGCGACTTCACTAGCGCTGCTTTGTCGTAGGAGCCAAGGGCAATACCAGGGTGGCAAACGATTCTCCCTGCCTCGACTATCGACGCAGGAGAGCCCAGGGTACCTACAACACACAATGCAGAATTCTTCAGCCTTGATTCCTAGTCTAACGTTTCCTATTCTCGAAGGTTCATGAAAGTAACAGTCTTTCGTTGAAAAGGTCAAGGGCATTTCCCTCCTTGCAATGCTCTTTGGTCCTGCCCTCTTTCGCCTTGCATTAAACTGCCATCTTGGAACTGCTGCTTTCTCGTGTGCTTTGCCTTGCTCAGTATGTGCTTTTGTGCTCCGCCTTTTACCCATGTGGGGAAGTGTGATGGAAGTCAGGTGTGTGTAATGGTCAGTAATTGCCTGACCCTTGTATTGGGACATGTCAGGTATACGGCTCGGGTGTAGGTCCATTTTCTCTCACAGTGAGCTGTCCGTGAGAAAGTGTTTGTGTTGGGAAAGGGGGAGGGTTTGAGTTCCTAAGTATCCTACTTGGTAGGATGGTGTAGAGGTGTTACAGGGAAGGGGATACAGTGTCTCACCATCCAGTGTCCCACTTCCACTCCCCAAAGACCCCTCACCCAGGTGATCCTCCTGCCCAGAAACTGGATCCAAATGCGATGGCTGTGTCCTGCCCACCTGGATGACAGATCTCCAGGGACTAGCGGGTGAGACACCTTCAGGTTTCTGACAGTGGTGGACAAGACAGTTGATGAGTAATGTGCAGTTTTGGCTTTGATGATGTGAGTGACGTCTCTCATGAATCTGTCCTTCCAGGAAGGTAAGGTTCCAGATTGCATACAGGAGGCCTGGATCACTCCCTTACTAAAAAAGGAGGGCTTAGATCCCATGGACACTCTTAATTATCATCCAAAACCTAACGTCCCGTTTCTGTTATAAATCCTTGACATGGTAGCCTGTACTCAGTACAACACATTTGTCGAGGAAAGGGACCTTTTATCCAGCAGTCACTCCGGATTTAGAAAGAATCATGGAACAGAAACAGCGTTGCTGGAAGTTAGGTCCATTGCTGCAATTGTTGACCAAAGCAAATTAGCTACGTTGTTATTGTCAGACCTGACGCTTTTGATGGTTCCATGTGTTAAAATCCCTACAAAAATGGCCGTGAACACAAAATATTGCGGCAAAAAGGCTGTGGTTTTGCCGCCGCAATCCATGTAAAAAATGCAGAGGACACCCCCCGCAACTCCTGGATCCATTATACCAATTTAAGGGAGCGGGGGACACCCCGGATCCCCTTAAATTTTGTAATGGGGTATATACCTTTAACAGGTCAAACCACAACATTTGTGCCGTGATTTTATCACTGCATACCCCTTTGATCTAGTGGATCATGATAAACTGGCGGACAGGTTAACCAAAGATGGAAAATGCACCAAACTAACCTCTAATTGGTTTAGATCTTTTTTGGGTCTTAGGAGAGCCAAAGTAGCAGTGGGGGACTGTAAATCTCAATAAGTCCTCCTCTGCTGTGGTGACCCGCAGGGGTCCACCATATCACCTCTGCTATATAATATCTATTTTAAATCTTTTTTTGATTTGCTGACAGCATGGGTGTTAAACAAGCGAACTACGCTGATGATACCTAGATCATCTTGGAACTATCTGGCAATTATGAGGCAGATTCGCTTCTTATCAGTGGGGTGTTTAACATCATCAAGAACTGGATGGGGAAAAACTCCATGGCACTGAAAAACAAAAAAAACGAGCTATTAATGGTTGGCAGTCCAGTTAAACTTAAGCTTTTATGTCCCCAATATGAGGCCTTTCTTATTGATATGATATGATATGGCATTTGTAACGCGCCTATACACAGGTGTTTCACACAGAATCCAGGTGTCTAGCCAGGTTAAAACTTTCGGAATGATTTTTGACTGTAACCTTGATTTTAAGAAGCATGTCTCCTATATGACCTCCAAATGCACATATATGACTCAGCTTCTCTGGCAGATTAGGCCATACTTTTCAGAAGACATTAGGCCCCTGTTAGCCGCAGCAACCATTAATTCCAGGCTTGATTACTGCAACGGTCTTCCGACTGGTACTACACAGACAAATGTCAAGAAATTGCAAGTTGCTCAGAATGGGGACGTTAGAGCCATCTGTGGTATCAGACAACAAGATCACGTTTCGGACGCCCGAAGAAAATTGCACTGGTTGCCGATACAGCAGTGGATTCTTTTTAAAGCATCCTTCATAGTTTATAACTGCCTTGATGGGAATGCTCCTGGATACCTCAAATCTCGTATTAGCAGACTGCTGTGCAGACGGGCACTGTAGTCTAACAGGGATTTACTCTTGCAACCCTGCACCAAACTTAAAAGATTTGGAGATCTGAGCTTCAACACCTGGGGTCGAAGAGCCTGGAACAATCTACTCCTACCAATCAGGCAACTCCCCTCGATGGCACAGTTAAGAAAAGCCCTCAAAACTCATTTGTTTGATGGTGGCGGTACCTAACTCTATCCGTACCTTCATCTTACGTTGACACAGTCCTAGCGACTTCTATTGCACTTTCTTTATGTTTTCATGTTTGTATGTTCTTTCAACGCTCTGAGGCCTGCAGGCGAGTTGGCGCTTTACACAAATTCTATAGAATACAATAGAATAGAGACAGGCACATACTTCGTAAGGCCTTGAAGTTGAGGGGGGCTTTGTTTCTCTGGGCCTCATTACGACCCTGGCGGAGTGGGTTTACGCCAGCGTTATTCGCGGCGGACCCGTCCGCCCTACTACGAGTTTCCGTAGCGCCATGGAGCGTTTTCCGCCTGGTTTTTCCGGGCGGAGAAATCCATGGCGCTACGGGACCTTGTCGTTAATTACGCCACCGTATTTTACGGTGGCGTAATTAACGCCTTCCCCACTCCCATTATACCCTATGGGGCAAAAATGGGAATGGGGAAGGGTAAAATGGGGGATGGGGATTTACCGCCCCGCCAAGGTCGGAATGGGGCGGAAAATCCGCCAACCCCCATGGCGCTATCGGCAGCTTTCCGCCGTGCTCCATGGTGCATTTTGCACCGCGATTTCCGCCAGGGTCGTAATGAGGGCCTCTGTGTTTTACGGCAGTGTTTTTTGAGTGACTTAATAGTACAGTTATTGTTGGTTATTTTTTCTGTGTACCAGGGGACAGTGAGTTTATCCGTGATATGAAGCAGTTTAAAGGGGTCATGCGTATCAACCAATTCCATTATAGTTGGTTGAGAGTTGATAAGGGACTGTCAGTGTTGGAGGGTGGTGAAGTTAGAGTTGCTAGTTTGTGTCTAGTGCTTCCAAGGGGAAGTCTTCAATGGAGAAATTCAAGGACATGGTCGTTTGACAACAACCCTTGTTGGACGAGACATTAGAGTGGGTGGCAGCGTGGTCTGTCCAGTCATGTGGGATAGGGTTAAGACAGTGTATAGGAAGGATGCTGAGAATACAAGGTTGAGTATATTTCCTCTGTTGGTGGGGTTTAGCACACATTGTTTTATATCCAGGCCTCCATGAGGTGCAGCTGAGAGTTCCTAGTGATGTCAGTGGATCCGGTACCTGGCAGATTGAAGTTACCAAGGGAGATGTTTGTGATTGATGCTGAGAAGATGTGGTCAGAAATGTTTTAGAAGAATGATCCACACCTGGAGCTGGGTGATAAATCAGATGAAATGTAATGATATCTTTATGCGCTACTGGAAGGTGGCAAGAGAGAGGCAATGGGGATTTACTATTTAACTGAGCATGTGTCATGATGCCTACCCCCGGAGCACCAGGACAGGCCCAGCACCCTCGGGAGCAGGCATCATGCCCTCGGGTAAAAGCCCAGCGGCCCCTAATAGGGGCTCTTTGGACTTTGTCCTGGCGCCTTTGGCGCCAAGCTCATGTTGGACATCAGTCCTGGCGCCATAGGCGCCAGGCTCATAAAAGAGGGTGTTTGGTGCACTTACCTGACGCAGACCATGCTGCATGAAGCCTCAAGCCAAATGAGGCTTAGGAGGGACTATTTTATCAAAGGAACTATTTTACTTGGGTGGGGACCGTGGAAGAATACTTACCTGGAACTTCTTCCAAGGCTATTTAAACCACGCCCGGACTGCCACACGTGCTTCGCGTTGCTCTGCATCTAGCAGCTGAACGCTCACCGTGCCTGCTCCTGCATCTTGCCTCCAGCCACGCCCGCCTTGATCTTGGGATACCTGAAAGGAAGGAAGGGAAGAGAAAAGGTGAAAACCAAGAACTTAATCTAACTTCCTACCTGTGTCCGGAACCATCACGCCAGCGATCCTGAAGATAGACATTCTTTAAAAGCATCGTGCTACTTGTTGCAGCGCCGCGCATCACTCACCTGCCTCGTGGGCTCTTCACTATCCACCGCGACCTTCTGGGCATTCCGCCACATAGAACTGGTTATTTCCCGTCATCATGATACCCTGATGGAAGGACATCCTGGCATTGCCAAAACTGAGGAACAAATTAAACGACAATTCTGGTGGCCTCCCTGGCGAAAGGATATTAAATATTTTGTGATGTCCTGTGGAGTTTGCGCCCAAAACAAAGGCCAAAAGACAAAACCCGCCGGTCTTCTTCAGCCTTTAGACATTCCACCAGCGCCTTGGCACCCCTTGTCACTAGATTTTATCACGGACCTGCCCCCTTGTAATGGATACAATACTATTCTGGTTGTGGTGGATCTATTTTCTAAAATGGCTCATTTTATTCCGTTGAAAGGATTACCTTCAACTTCTGTCCTTGCTAAGGAATTCCTCGAAAATATCATCCGCTTGCATGGATTCCCGTCCATATTAGTCTCCGACCGGGGAAGCCAGTTTATTTCACATTTTTGGAAAAGGTGTTGTCAACTGGCACAAATCGACGTAAGACTCTCAACCAGCCATCACCCACAGACCGATGGTCAGACGGAGAGAACAAACCAGACCCTTAAACAATACCTACAGTGTATGTTGCACCAATCGGAGGGTAATTGGAAGGATTTGTTATGGGTGGCCGAATATGCATACAATAACTCGGTGCACTCTGGAACTGGACAAAGCCCCTTTTACACCCTTTATGGACATCACCCTCGTACTTCAGACCTGGACTCTCCTCTGAGCCTTGAAATGCCCGCAGTAGACCATTTGCATTCCACTATAACTCAAGCATTCAAGAATGCAACTGCCCATTTGCAACAAGCGAAAGAGAAATACAAGAAAAATGCAGATCTGCATCGGAAGGAGGCGCCTTCACACCAAATAGGAGACCAAGTATGGTTGGCTACCAAACATTTATTGCTCAAGGGACCTCGAACTTTTAATCCAAGGTATTTGGGCCCTTATTCGATCAAAGCTATCATTAATCCAGTGGCAGTCAAGCTCGATCTGCCAGCTAACATGCGGATACATCCCGTTTTTCATGTGTCACTTTTGAAACCAGTGCAACCAGGAACCTGATTAATAAAGCCACCAGAACCAATTCAGATAGATGGGGAGCCTGAATTCGAGGTGAAGAACATTTTGGATTCTAAAATTTCAAAATCAAAACTTTTCTATCTAATTGATTGGAAAGGGTACGGGCCTCAGGAAAGGTCTTGGGAACCCAGCGACCACGTACATGCACCTCGGCTGGTAAAAAAGTTCCATCGGGATTTCCCAAACAAACCGAAACCTCCAGAGGGAACGACCTTGGGAGGGGCCTTGGGGGGGAGTGCTGTCATGATGCCTACCCCCGGAGCACCAGGACAGGCCCAGCACCCCCGGGAGCAGGCATCATGCCCTCGGGTAAAAGCCCAGTGGCCCCTAATAGGGGCTCTTTGGACTTTGTCTTGGCGCCTTTGGCGCCAAGCTCATGTTGGACATCAGTCCTGGCGCCATAGGCGCCAGGCTCATAAAAGAGGGTGTTTGGTGCACTTACCTGACGCAGACCATGCTGCATGAAGCCTAAAGCCAAATGAGGCTTAGGAGGGACTATTTTATCAAAGGAACTATTTTACTTGGGTGGGGACCGTGGAAGAATACTTACCTGGAACTTCTTCCAAGGCTATTTAAACCACGCCCGGACTGCCACACGTGCTTCACGTTGCTCTGCATCTAGCAGCTGAACGCTCACCGTGCCTGCTCCTGCATCTTGCCTCCAGCCACGCCCGCCTCGATCTTGGGATACCTGAAAGCAAGGAAGGGAAGAGAAAAGGTGAAAACCAAGAACTTAATCTAACTTCCTACCTGTGTCCGGAACCATCACGCCAGCGATCCTGACATTCTTTAAAAGCATCGCGCTACTTGTTGCAGTGCAGCACATCACTCACCTCCCTCATGGGCTCTTCACTATCCACTGCGACCTTCTGGGCATTCCGCCACATCTCTGCACATCTCTGCACCTGCAGGGGAGAAGAAGAGACAAAAGGTGAGCAGGAGGAACAAATGAGGAAAGCCTGATTTTCCGTCACAAGACTTACCTGGCCATATTTGACGGAACCACTCCTCATTTAGGGTCGGCGCCACTTCTTGGCCTGGTACCGCACCCCGGCCCCTAAGGGGAAAAAAGAAAGACATTACTAGAGGGATTCAAAGACATTTAAAGGGATCATTTTATCACGAACTCACCTGAGTTTATCTCCGGCAATATCCCTCGAAGCATCACTTCCACTCTGCACCTGAAAATAAGGACAGATCGCAGGTTAAGAAAAGCAAACAAAGAGAAGACTCTACTCTGGAACTTTTTAAACTGCATACTTACGGCATTTCGCCTTCCGAAACCAGTGAAGTAACTGGTCAAATACGCGCCCCTGCACCAGAAGCAGGATGGAGAGCTCATCCATTCAAACATTAAGGTGAGCCTTGATTGGGGATTTCTGAGGTGGTCAGAGAAGAGCAAAGGGGAGGTGGGAAGCAATCACAATACTCTGCAGACAGTTAATCCCCTTTCTCCACCTACCGAAAGATTTTTCTACGGGCCAGACAAGCCAGATTTGGGGGTCCAGTTCAGTCGGTGTTTCTAATCCTGCGCATCACGCTTGAAGAGGTCACAGCAATCCAGACCAGGTCAGCGCCTCCGTGGGAGCCAGGTGAGCGTTACAGCATGGTATAGGTGGAGTCTGATTTGTGGATAACTGCCACACCTCTCCTTACCTTCTCTTTGCGGTCAACATTTTGAATGCTGTACCCGGATTGGATGAGAACATCAAAGATATTGGTAGAAGTGGGGGAGTGCCAAGTTTCAGCAATAAAAGTTGCATTGAGTTTGTTTGTGGTGATGAGGTTGGTGATGTCAATAGCATGGTGGATGGCCTGGTGTGAATTAATGAGCATTATGTGGGGCTAGTCAGGATAGTTCAGATGATAGCCTAACGAGGGAAAGAGAACGTGGCTGTGATTGAGATGATTTGTTGCACAATGACGCGGCAGGCATTTGTGGATTTGTGTCCTTATGAGTTTGGGAATGGAATGTGGCTGTAGGAGACACATTGTAATGTCTGCCTGTTGGAAAAGCAGGGGTTTCCCCTGTCCGTTCGCAAGCTATTACAAACAGGTAATGTTCTTGTCTTTGTCCTTAGCGAAGGATGCCACAATGAGGACGCCTAGGCAAGGCTGGATATATGGAAGAGCAGGTTCCTTGTGATTGGCTGGTGGGCTGGAAGTGACTGGGCTGGTAATGTTGATACTGAGCCCCATGGAAGAGCACAGCAAGGGAGAAAAGGCCAAGCCCTTAAGTAGTATCCAACACGTGATGCACAAAGATATCACGTGTTAGCCAAGTCTGTGTGCTCTGTGCCTATCACAGGTACAGATCATGGAGTGATCGAAAGTCAGTTTGTATGTATTACTTGTTATACACAGAGGTATCACATGTCAGCTATGTGTCTATCAAAGGAAAAACAAAGAGTTGTTGGGTCAGCAAGCCTGCCTACTCTCTGTCAATTATAGGTGATACACTCCCATATTAGTGAATCCATCCGCACTTTATCGATCACAGGTTAAACACAGGGGCTCTCACAGGTCACCAAGTCTGTGTCTTTACTGTCAATCGCAGTATAGGCACACACATATCACAAGTTAGCAAGTCTCTCTGCTATGGGCCTCCTTACAAGTTTGGCAGTCCGGAAATACAGGTGCCGGTAGTAATGTACCGGCACCCTTTCTGGACAGCCAAACTACGAGTTTGCCGGTAGGGGCACGGAACTCCTGGCAGGCCTGATCTGAAGTAAGCCGGGGGAGGGAGGCATTCCCCAATAGTTAATGATTGTAATATTGCAGAACTGTCTTTTGCCCAGAGGAAGGGAGTCATTCTCCTTGGGCTAGAAAAGACCCACTTTCCTTTGGTTTAAACTTAGAGTGTGAGGTACATAATAGGATTTTGACATTGTGACTTTTGCTTTGGACATTGTGACACTAGTATTTCAGTTGAGGCAGGGGAACCCCTCGAGTTAGGGCAGATAGGGTTTCATTTCCTTTTTGTACTTCAATAAAAGTCTATAACCACCACAATGACCCCTCCGAATCTTGCTTCTGAGCCCTTACAGTATGCACACATTATACACAGTCATTGCACATCAGCATGTCTGTCTGCTATGTGCCTATCACATGAGCTACACAGAGCCATCACATGTGAGTGAGTCTGTCACCATTGTGCCTATCACAGGTGACACACAGGGTCTTCAGATAGAATAGTGTCCGTCTGCTATGTGTCCATCACAGGTGATACACCACGCTATCAGGTACATGAGTCTGTCTGCTATGTGTCTATTTTGGGAGATACACAGAGACATCGCATGTCAGCAAGTATGGCTGCTTTGCACCCATCAAATGTTACAGAACCATCACGTCAATGAGTATGTTGGCTATGTGCCCGTTACAGATTATTACAGTAACCTACCACATCAGCAAGTCTGTCTGTTATGTGTCGATCACAGGTGATGCACAGAACCAATGCATGCCAGCGTGACTGTCTATTATGTTCCTATTGCAGGTGAGAGACAGAACCATCAAGTCAGTTAATCTGTCTGCCCTTCATCTTTCACAGGTTGAACATGGAGCCATCACTTGTCGGTGAGCCTGTCTTTTCTGTACCTATCACAGGTTATGCACTGTGAGGAACCAGGAATGAGGCACGGACACAGAAGACCTGTGGTGTTTGTCATGAACGTGTATTCAATAACTTCTCCGAATGGGTACTGTAGACAGACATGCTAACAATCTCATCAATTGTTGAAAATCAATGTTCCTGTAGGTCGCTGTTCCGATTTGCTTATCGATTGATGTGCTTTGCACCGTGAAGTAAACTGTACTGAGAATGGGTGTGTGTGGCTGGCTGACATACCCCGGAGAAGATGTTGGGAGGAGGCGAGAGTTGGTGTGCTGCTGCAGATTGGGACCTTCTGTGCTCTTTCCCCAACTGTCGCCGTAAAATTCTCAGAAACCCTGCATCCTAGGGCATTGAAACATGGTTTTTGAGGTCGTATAGGGACCTTAAGTTGTGTTTCTCGTGTTGAGAATGGTCCTTCGATGACCACATCAGCTCCCCAACTTTCAAATTGAGGAAATAACTGGAGAAGCTAGAAACACCTTTTATTATAGTTCCCCAAATCACATTTGGACGACATTTACACCAACACCATCACCTTGAAAACAACCTTAAAATGATATTTGTCACAACCCTGTAAGTATCACAGTTCAAATGTTACTGTTAGCCAATGACCACATAATTAATATATATAAGTCACAGTTTTGTTTCTTCTATTTAAGTTGCACGGATCATGGCATCTGTCACAGTCTCTGGGCTCAAATGTTGACTTTGTCTGCAATCAAATTATCAATCACTTTTCTGGAGCCCAAAGCTGAGGCTAATGGACATTGCGAGGTTGTAATATCTCTCCCACCAGATGGTCTCTGACGTCCTGTGACTGTGTTGACATTTGTCCTTTCAATCCGGAGCCCACCACAATTCAAATCTAAAAGGTTGTATTTTTAAGCACTGTGCCCACCCACGCTGGTTCTGTAGTCAATTAGCCCGATCATAAATACCTGATATGCTTAGCTGAGGTCTCACAGAGATCTGGCTTCTAGTTAAAGGAGCCAAACAGACCTGCAATGGTGGAAGTCCCTTGCTAATGCAGCCCAGCAACCCACATGGCCCTCTCTTTGTTTGGCTCAAGAGAGATATACATGTTGCATTTATGTTTATTGTTTTATTTTATTGAGTTTATATAGCGCTTTACTCCAAAGCATTTACAAAAGAAATAGCCTTTTCACTTTGTTACATTTGTTTTTTTTTATCATCCACAACGTTTATTTTCCATGTTACAATGTTACTTGTGTCACGTTTCAGCAAAACACACACTCTGCATTCACTAGGCCCCTTCCCTGTGTTAAGGTTCGGGCTAACATGTATATTCCAGTCTGTCCTTTTCCTTTAGAACAATCTATCTCGCAGTGCAGGCCTAACCTGCCCTTTCAATTATGTCTTCTGAGGCTGTCATTAAAGCCCACACTAACAGGCGACAATTTATCAGATAACCAGAAGCGGCTGTCAAATCCCACTGGGTTTCAGGTGAGCTGACTGACGCTTACGGTATGAAATGGCTGAAGCACATCCCTCCTTGAAGCAAATCACACCCTGGGTGGTGCTTTGGCCATTTCATCCTGTAAGCATCGGCCAGTTGCCATGCCAATGCAAGAGACTGCTCCTGACCTCCCCTATCGCTCTTTGAGTACTTACAGTACCAATGTTTTGGCATAGGTGGTGCTAGCATGCCACCAAATACGCCAAAACAAAAAGAAAGGCTCTCGAACCGTTGACACTCTGCCTACAAAACAAAAATATACGGTACAGATGGCTCTTTCTGGCTAAACTGCAGTTCACAATGACAAACAAGACACATTTCTGACTGACCTACTTATAGAACTATCCCCATTTGTCGAAGGCCAAAAAGTGATTGAAGGGGATTTTAATACGGTCCCAGACACGAACGTCGACAAAACTCATTCCCTTTCCCAGCTAGATTTAAAAAACTCCATTGCTCTTTTAAGGAAATAGGCGGTTGGGGGACATATGGAGACGACTACATCCAGAGATATGGAATTACACCCATTATTTGCATTTCCACCGTACCTTTTCTAGAATTGATCTCTTACTAACCTCGACTTAATAGTGCCCAGCGTGGAAAAGGTGCTCATAGGTACGCAACTTCTCTCAGATCATGCACTGGTGATAGAACACATGAGAATCCTTGTTCCAGATCCCTCAGAGACCCCAATGGAAATTGTATGACCTCATTCTTAGTGACTTCGCCCGCCATGATAACATTGAACAGGCGATCCCTCATACTTTTCACGAAAACGCTACAGATTCCATTTCTCAATATGAGAAGCCATGAAGACAGACATCAGAGGCGAGCTGATCGCCCACTCTGCGGCCTATATGAAATGCAGGAAAAACCGCAAAGCTGAACTAGAGGGTATAGTTAATGACTGCGAAGTAGCTCACAAAAAAACACTGCTACTCCAAAACACAACATCGTCTGAGATTAGCTCAGAATAAACTGGAGGCACATTTGGTGGAGGCAACCGCCCAATTGATGGCCTAAACTAAACAATCGTATTATGCCAAGGGAATAAGGTGAATAAATACCTGGTAAGGAAGTTGTCTGGCATTAAAAACAGAAACACAATAGTGGAGCTGAAAAACCAGGCGGGGAAGGTACAATTCACAGAGGATTCCAAAGTGCAGATTATAGAGGGATATAGGACAGCGACTATGAAGGCCTACATACCGCCCGCAATCGGAACAAAAACAATACATAGAAGAGGCTGGGATCACTTGGCTTTATGAAGTGGATAGGGTGTGGCTACAGCTCCCAATTAGTATAGAAGAGGTAAACAAGGTGATTAAATCCCTCAAAAAGAGTGTGCGAGGTCCATATGGCTACACCCTGCTGTTTTATAAGACTTTAGAGTACAACTACTTAAACCCGTCACAAAAATTATAATTCAGTCCTGCAGACAGAAAGAGTGACCAACACGATGGAGAATCGACCACTATACTATTACTAAAATCGGGGATGGATCTCCAGGATTGCATCTAACTACTCAATATAGATGCTAATATCTACTCTAAAGTTCTAGCAAATAGTCTGTCAGAAGTAATGCCATCATTGGTGGACCCTGATCAAACAGGTTTCATTAACGGAAGAACCACCTTCGACAACTTTCACAGAGCACTAAACGTTTTCTCTGCCGCACCTCATAAATCATTAAAAAAAAAAGACCACTAGCAGCACCTACAGCACGGAGCTTGGTCTGCTTAGCTTTCATTGCCAGGTACTGAGGGGAGGTAATACTCCTGAGGTTCACAAACTTTATTGACTATCTGCATATGTCTAGTATAGAAAACCTCTGGGCCATTGAGAGAAGGTGTTCAGGCCAGTAAAAAAATAAAAAAGAGAAGGGGAAGGTGATTTATCATGGCAGCACAATACAGTCCTCAATCAAACCAGGAATGGTCTGAGGGAGAGGAGGACAGTTGTTTTATTGATGAAGTGGCTATGGAAAGGAGCCTACAAAAGGTCCTAGGATCCGCTGTCGAAAACAGCGTACAGAAAGCCGTGACAGGTATGCTTCTACCCATACAACAGCGCTTGCAAGAAATGGAAGAACGCATGCGAGGTGCTTCTCCAAAGGGAGGTTAAAAGACACAAAAGAGGAAACACCTTACCCACGGCTTGTAAGAGCAAAAGCTCTGTGACCCCCCCGAGCCAGTTGATACCTGCCACTGCTGCATGAACGGACGCCTTCTCCAGGCTGAAACATGCCTTCATGACCAGGGAGGTAACCCCTTCCTTTGAAAGACCCTCTAACCCCAAGGAAGGAAACAGGGGTGTTAGACCCTCGAGCCCGTAGGGAGACCAACAGGGCGTTGAAGGTGATCCAAACTCGGGAGTATATGATGAGGAGTCATCACACATTTCTTCAGAAGAGAATACCGAGATTTGGGATTCAAACCCCTCGACCTCGGGCAATGCGGCAGCCCCCATCCCCAAGGCTAACACCAGGGAGCAACACCCTACTGAGGGAATGTTCGACCCTGAGGACTTCATTCATCCCAGGTCCACCGACTGGCAGCCATCGGTCAGGACAACGCAATACATGTTTAGCAGGCTACGTAAGCCGCTAGAAAAAGAAACCAGAGCAAGACTCAGAGCTGAATGCCCACGCCCTGACATTCCGCATAAGATAGCGATGACACCAGAATTAGATTCCAAGATGATCACCTTCATGGCGAAACATGTGAAAGACCCTAAAAAGGGCATAGACAGAGCCTGGAAGTCATGCCAGGATAAACTACTGAACGTTGCGGGTCCCCTCGCACAAAATTTTAGATCTGGCAGAAGGAGCATCCACCTCCTCAGCCCCCATTGATCCGATCATCCTCTCCGGGTGAGCTCAGAGAGCCATTTGCTTGCTGGGAAATGCGTGCTGCGCCATTTCCACTGAACGCAGAAAAGGCATACTGTTCAAGATTGACGGAATTGGCGAACACAGAGTCCGGCGCAGCCGCGCAAGGGCTACTCTTTGGTGATCCTTTCATGAAGGAGATGACCAAATTCATAGGCACCTTTACTGCTCTGGATAAGGCTCAGGCCTCCATTAAGAAGGTTTTCTCGTCTAAGGTTTTCACCAGGGCTGGTCGAGGTCGCTCTTCCGGCCGTTATGCCTTTGACAGAAGATCTCAGTATCAACAGCAGAACACCTGGCAAGACCGAGCCGACACCTTCTTTCCCTCCAGAGGACATAGCAGAGGCCGCTACTGGAGGAGAGGACCAAGGAACAGTACTCAGCAACCCTCAGGTCAGTCTAGCGACTGCAGCGCCAGCGCCGTGCATGTTCATTGGGGGGAGGCTAATATTCTTTTCAGATGCCTGGGACGCTTTGTCAGGAGACGCATGGGTCAGGGATACAGCGCGCGGACTGCGGCTAGAGTTTTTCGCACAGCCTTTTCAGTTCAGTCCCCCTGTCTCAATACTTATGTCAGAGCTAAATCAAAGAGCGCTAGACAGTGAAATTCAGAGCCTGGTTCAGAAGAGGGCGATTCAGCCCTGCTCGACCCCAGGCAGCTTTTTCAGTCCAATTTTCCTAGTACAGAGAAAGGAGAAGGTAAGGCCTGTAATAAATCTAAAGACGCTCAACGAATTCATAGTGTATCGACACTTCAAGATGGAAGGCATCCACATGCTGAGAGACCTTCTCAGACCGAGCGATTGGCTCGTGCGTCTGATCTCAAAGACGCTTACCTCGCGGTGCCCATCCATCCGGAGCACATAAAGTATCTAAGATTCTCTTGGGATCACAAAGATTGGGAATTTACGAGTCTACCCTTCGGTCTCTCTTCAGATCCCTAGGCATTTACCAAACTGTTAAGACCCGTAGTGGCGCTCTTAAGAGAGCAAGGCGTCCGCCTGATAATTTATCTGGGCAACATTATTCTCATGGCTCAATCTCGAGAGCTACTGCAGGAACTGACCAAACTAACCATAAACTTGCTCCACAGTCTCGGCTTCCTCATCAACTGGGAGAAGGCAGTTATTTGCCCATCCAAGAATATGGAGTTCCTCTGGTTCATTGTAGACACCCAGAAATCGCAGCTTCATCTTCCAGCTGCCAAGATACATTCGACCAAAAGAGAAATTCGCAGGCTCCTACAGAAGGATTTCATCTCTCTACGGGAGCTGGCGAGAGTAATAGGCCTCCTGTCCTCGTACATTCATGCAATTTTTCCTGGCCCCCTGCACTACCGGGAATTGCAAAGACTAAAAGGCCAACACCTGCAGCGCAGTCTTTCCTACTCTCAAAGACTGACACTATCTTCTCAAGCAAGGACAGAGCTAAATTGGTGGCTTTCACACATGGAGGCCTGGAACCGCAGAGGCATTTTCGGTTCTGCTCTGGAGTTGGACGCCAGCCATTCTGGATGGGGAGCAAGATGTGGCACAGCTGCCACTGGAGGGACATGGTCTCCGCAGGAGCTGGATATGCACATCAATTGCCTAGAGCTCCTTGCGGGATCCTTCGCGATACGCTCTTTCACCAAAGACAAGGGGAGCTGTTGCATTTTACTAAAGATGGACAACGTATCTGCCGTGAGATACCATCTGGGTGGTACCAGGTCTCGTCCACTAGCAGAACTAGCCAAAGACTTTTGGCATTTTTGCTTGGATCATCAGTTCTCAGTGACAGCAGAATATCTGCCGGGTCTCAAGAACGTAATAGCGGATTGGCACTCACGCCATTACGCCGACTCCAGTGACTGGAGTCTCGACAAGAATGTATTTCTCCGCTTACAGCAACACTGGGGCCCATTATCCATAGACCTTTTCGTGTCTCGGCTCAACGCACAACTACCGGTGTTTTACAGTTGGAGACCCGATCTGGCAGCATCAGCAACGGAGGCGTTCCTACAGCCTTGGACGCAAGGGATACTCTATGCATTTCCCCCCTTCTCAATGATAGCGAAGACCCTGGCCAAGGTCCGTCAGGACAGAGCAGAATTAGTCCTCATAGCCCCAGTATGGCCTTCTCAGATCTGGTATCCAGTTATTCGGGAACTTTCCACGGATTCTCCAATCCATCTACCCAAGTATCAGGATCTCCTGTTAGATCCATGGGGACAAGCTCACCCCCTGCTAGTTTCCGGGTCTCTGACTTTGGCAGCTTGGAGGATTTCAGGGCAACATGGAGAACTCCGGGCATGTCCAGCAAGGCAATTCATCTCATTGAAGAGAGTTGGGCCCCTGTCACACGCAAGCAGTATTCCAATTCCTGGAATACATGGAAGCTGTGGTGAGAGGACCGAGGCGTGCATCCAGTTTCAGCGTCGTTAGAAGAAATCCTAAATTTCTTATCCTCCTTAGTAGAGAAAGGTCTACCTTACAGGACAGTGAATGCATACCGATCAGCGATTTCTGCAGGGCATAATTTCATACAAGGAGCTCCAGCAGGAGAACACCCCTTAGTGTGTAGATTACTGAAGGGTATCCGCCTTACAGTGCCACCTTCGTCCCTTTACAATAAACTTTGGGACGTTAATAAAGTGTTCAATCCTTTTCTCTCTTGGCCAGCTAACGAAGAGCTATCGCGTACGGCACTCTCCGGCAAGCTTACTACGCTGCTTTGTCTGATTTCGTGCAGGAGAGTATCGGACGTCAGGGCTCTAGATCTAGAGGGTAGGTCTTTTTCTCCGGACGGTATCGTCTTTCACATATGAAGGAGGACTAAATTTGATTCTAGGGTGATCTCTTACCCGGCATTTAGGGAACAGCCCAAGCTTTGCGTGGTTCAGTGTTTGAAGGCTTATGAGGAAGTAATGGCTCTGCTTAGACTTTCTCCAAACGGGCAACTCCTCATAGCTATTCGCAAGCCTCATAAAGCGGTTTCGGCCCCTAGCTTGGCTCGCTGGGTGCGTTGGACGCTAGCACAAGCGGGAATAGATACACTGCAGTTCGGAGCCCATTCAGTCAGAGGAGCCTTGGCTTCAAAAGCTTTTCAAGTTGGCGTCCGTTTCGAGGACATTATGAGAATGGCTGATTGGGCAGGCGAATCCATATTTAAAGAATTCTACTTGAAACCAATAGAACAACCTGCTTCGATAGTGGTAAGTAAGCTTTGAACAAGCATAATGTGAGCCTCCAGTCTTAACTTAGAATAAAGATTTTCCATAATAACTTACTAGAAATTCTTGATTCTATTAAAGACACGGAGGCAAGCATTATCCCACCGTTGGAAGAAAAGCATGTTGTGTACTGCTTGAAAATGATGCTATTATCGTTACAAACTGTCAGTTTGATCTACTATATTGTGTAACAATATTAAGATGCGTTTCTCTCCCACCCCTGCAAGGGAACGAGGGTTGCTATATGCAAAAAGCTAACATAGTTTAATTTTTTCTTGACAGCTCCTACAGACAAGTCCACTTGACTTACGCATTAACGGACCCTTACCTGCTTGCTTGCTTTAAAGTTTGTCATCAAAGACAGCAAGTTCGCAGCCTCGAAAGAGGAAGTTGTTTCTTATTCAGGACTGTTTATGGGAACACCTATACACTTATTGGAGAAACTGTATCACGTGACATTGGGGCGCTGATGACCTTCGGGGCATCATGGGATTTGAAGTTTTCTTTCCCTTGTACTGTGAATGTTATGTACTTTAATGTTTTTTCTTGGTTATTTATTTTGGTGATGCACTTCCAACATGAGTTTTGTTAAATGTAAGTGCTAAAATACCTTGCTGCTGAGCTTTCTTAAATAATTAAGTAAAAGAAAGGGAAGCATAATGCTTGCATCCGTGTCTTTAATAGAATCAAGAATTTCTAGTAAGTTATTATGGAAAATCTTTATTATTACCAGCTACCACAATTACATTGCATTACTGGGGACATGGTTTGAGAACCAAAGGGATCTTGGGAGGCATTGTAACGCTCACCTGGTTCCCACGGGGGCGCTGGTCTAGTCTGGATTGCTATGGCCTCTTCTAGCGTGATGCGCAGGACCCGGAACACCGATTGGACAGGACCTCCAAATCGTGCTTGCCTGGCCCATAGGAATATCCTTCTGCAGATGAGAAGGAACAAGTTACTTATCTGTAACTGTTGTTCTCCAGCATGGGTCTGGCATGGATTCACATGCTCATGAATATTCCCCGTCGTTAGGCTGGGAATTCTCGGTAAAGAAAAAACCAGTATCAGTTTCGTTTCTGATCTGTCTTTCGTAGTAGTAACCAATCACTGGTCTCTGCGTCATACTGACCACAGCCAATGACTGCCCTCTACCTAAGCCCCGCCTCTGGCAGCCATCTTCAGATTTGGAAGCACGTGAAGTGGCAGTATGACCAAGTGAAGAGCCGCAGAGGGGTAGGCGGGAGGGTTCGCATGTGAGTCCATGCCAGACCCATGCTGGAGAACAACAGTTACAGGTAAGTAACTTGTTCCTTCTCCAGCATGGGGTCTGGCATGGATTCACATGCTCATGAATAAAGAATACATAGCAGTACCCACATGCACAACCACGGGAGGTGGCAAAGGCTCAACATTAAGCATCACATCAAACTCAACATTAAGCAATCTTACCTCCTCACCAGGCTCACCTCAGGCGAACAGGTTGCGCAGCACTGCTTGGCCGACCCTGGACTCCTCCCTGGAATCCCGATCGACGCAGTAGAATTTCGTGTAGGTGTGCGTCGACCTCCACGTAGCAGCCCTGCAAATGTCCAGCAGGGGCACACCAGATAGGAACGCCGTGGTAGCTGCGATCGCTCTGGTGGAATGTGCTCTCGGACGGCCAGGCAGCGGTCGGTTTGCCAACCGGTGACAGTACATGATACAGCCGGAGAGCCATCTGGAAATGGAAGCCTTCGAGAGAGCCTTCCCCTGATTGACAGGTCCAAAGTTCACAAAGAGTTGTGACGTCTTCCGAAAACACTTTGTGCGATCCACGTAGAACTTCAGCGCTCTAGCCACATCCAGCGAGTGCAAAGTCCTCTCAGCCGGCGACGAAGGCGACGGGAAAAACACAGGCAACACCAAGGGTTCGTTGAGATGGAATTCCGACGGCACCTTGGGCATGAAGGAGGGGTGCGTCCTGAGCACCACCCTCGTGTCGTGAAAAGTCAAGTACGGGGCCTTGCAGGAAAGGGCCTGGATCTCTCCCACCCGTCGTGCGGAGGTGATGGCCACAAGAAACGCTGTTTTCCACGACAGGAACTTCAACGGGGCCGAGTGCAGAGGCTCGAACGGAGGTCCCATGAGCTTGGTCAGCACCACGTTGAGCTCCCACGCCGGGGCCGGAGCCTTCACCGGCGGGAACGATCTGAACAGTCCCTTCATGAACTCTTTCACCAGACGATGAGACCACAAGGACGTCCGCCCGTAGTTCTAGTGTATCGGGAGATTGCGGCAAGATGAATCTTGATGGACGCGTGTGCCAGTCCAGCTTTGGCCAGCGTCAACAGGTACGGCAGTACTTGGGGAGCCGTAATCCTTAGAGGGTTAATCTTCTGTGCGTGGCACCAGACAGAGAACCTCTTCCATTTGTGTCCGTAGCATTTAAGAGTCGAGGACGCCCTGGCCTTTGCAAGAACCTCTCTGCAGTCGGCCGGTATGTCGTATTCTCCAAACTCTAGCGCTGCAGGAGCCAGGCCTGCAAGTTCAGCGACTTCGGGTCGTGGTGGAGGATGGCGCCTCCTTCCCTGGAGAGCAGATCCGCGTCCACTGGCAGCTTGATTGACGGGGACGCTGACAAGTCCAGAAGGTCCGGGAACCATATCTGCCTCGGCCACGCAGGTGCGACGAGGATCATCCTGCACCGTGACCTCTTGAGCTGGTTGATGAGCCGGATCAGTAGTGGCAATGGAGGGAACGCGTATAGGAACAGGCCCGCCCAGGGGAACGACAAAGCATCGCCCATGCTCCTCGGCTGGGGAAACCTGCTGGCGAACCTCCGGCACTTGGAGTTCGTCGCGAACAGGTCGATCTGGGGCGTGCCCCACCATCAGAAGAGGCGATCCACTAGATCCTGCCGTAGTTCCCACTTGTGGCACGAGCGCAGCTCCCTGCTGAGTGAGTCGGCGATGGTGTTTTTTATCCCTGCCAGATGAAACGGCACCAGAAACATCCTTTGGGCGATGGCCCAATGCCACAGGTCCTGCGCCTCCTTGGACAGTGCTGGGGACCTGGTTCCGCCCTGTTTCCTAATGTAAAATATGGTGGTGGTGTTGTCGGTGAAGATCCTCACCACCTTGCCCTTGAGGGACGGAAGGAAGGACCTGAGGGCCCAGAACACTGCACGGAGCTCCAGGACGTTGATATGGAGGGACTTCTCCGTCGGGAGCCAAAGGCCTCTCGCGTGCAGATTTTCGGTGTGCGCTCCCCACCCTTCCAGGGAGGCATCCGTGGTCACTGTCTCCTGGTGGTCTGGGGTCTGGAAGTCCATGCCCGCCGTCAGATGCGCGCGGGTGCCCCACCACCGGACCGCTCGGCGGAAACTCTCGTCGAGTGTGATCCTCTCCTCGAAGCCGCCCGTCGTTTGGATCCAGCGCGCGTCCAGGAACTCCTACAACGGGCGCATCCGGAGCCTGCACATGGGAATGAGGTAGATGCAAGAAGACATCATTCCGAGGAGGGACTTGATGGACCTCACCTTGGCCGCGTCGGAAACCAACATCCGCTGTACCTTGCCCAGGATGGACCTGGTCCTTTCCTCCGACGGGGAGGCCAGAAGGGACACTGTGTCGAGCTTCGCTCCCAGAAACTGTGCGTTTTGCGCGGGTACCAGGTGGGACTTGGCGTAGTTCACGGAGAAACCCAGGTCCGTGAGAAGTTGGACGGTCCTTGCCGTGTGCTCCACGGCGAGCTCCCTCGTCTTGGCTCGGATGAGCCAGTCGTCCAGGTAGGGATAGTGACGCCCTTGGACCACGAGCCTGAGGAATTTTCGGTGCCCCTTTAGGATGGGAATATGGAAGTAGGCATCCTCCAAATCCAACGACGACAGGAAGTCGCCCTCCTCCAGCTGACCCAGGACGTGCTGGAGGGTGACCATCCGGAACTTCTGAGCTTTGATGAACTTGTTCAGCCGTCGTAGGTCTAGGATGGGGCGCCATCCTCCCGTCTTCTTCTTCACGAGGAAGTATCTCGAGTAAACTCCGGAGCCCCGAAGCCTCCTTGGGACGAGTTCGATGGCGCCCTTCCTTAGCATCGCCCTTACCTCCCGGAGAAGCTGAGGGACGTGAAGCTCTTTCCTGGCCACAGGGGGGACGCGCAGGCACCTTCTTTGAAACTCGAGCGCGTGGCCCTGGGCTAGGGCGTCCAGCACCCAACGGTCGGTGGAGATGGACTCCCACACGCTGACGAAGCTCGCCAGCCGGCCTCCCACCGGGGTGCTTCGGTGGGGGCCCGACCCCACGGCCGGTTCAATCCTGCTTAGACGAGGCTTTGCCGCCTTGACCTCCTTGGCGACGACGGCGGGGTCCGCCTGACTTGCCTCGTCCCCTGTAAGCTTCTTGAGACGACGAGCGGGCCGCTTGATGGTAGGTGGAAAATCCGCCGCCGGAACCTTTGGAGGCGCCCTTGCCTCCGCCGCTCCGAAAGGGAGGCCGCCGTTGCTGGAGAACCCCGAGAGCCCGGGCTGTCTCCGTGTCCGCTTTAATGGCTTGAAGGGAATCGTCCACTGTTTTCCCAAACAGGTTGTTCCCATCGAACGGCATGTCCAGGGCTCTGGTCTGTACGTCTTGACGGAAGTCAGTAGCCTTGAGCCATCCACGCCGCCTAAGGCACACGCCGTTGCCCAACTGTCGAAATCCAGTGTCGGCGATGTCTGTCGCAATAGTGATGACGTGGTCCGACGCCACCTCACCTTCCTGCAAGATCTCCAGGGCATCCGCCCTCTTGTCGTCCGGTAGGAAGTCCAGCAGGGGAGCCAGCTTGTACCACAGCTCCCTGTCGTACCGGGCTACGATAGCCAAGGCGTTAGCCGCCTTAATCGTCGTCGCTGCAGACGAGATGACCCTGCGCCCCATCGTGTCCAATTTCTTTCCCTCGGCGTCCGGCGGGGAAGTCGACGTGGAGGCCGCAACCCCCCCCCGCTTTCTTCCTGGCCGCCGCGGAGACAACGGAGTCCGGGGTAGGCTGCGCCCGGAGGCACAAGGGGGCCGCGTCCGGGACCCGGTACTTCTTCTCGTACCGGTCCCTTCTAGCCGGCGTCGTGGATGGGCTCTTGAGGAGGGCGGGGCCCTCATCCCAAATATCGTCCAGTAGAGGTACCGCGAGGACCGTCTTCCTCTTGGCCTCGCGCCGCTGATAAAGGAAACCTTCCTTCTTCTTCTCCTCAGGGCACAGCTGGAAGAGCTCGGATGCCCTGGCGATCATGGAGTGAAAAGATCCAATCTCGTCGGGCGGGGAAGCCCGGGTGGGAGGAGACGACGGCAGATCCTCGTCGTACACCTCGTCGTCCGTACCCGTTGCGGCCGTGTCAGTCCCCGTATCATCCCCTCGAGTCGTGGACGGGGAGGAGGGCTGAACGGGGCGCGACGGCTGAAAAGGAGGTGGAGGGTGAATCCTTCTTTTCTTAGGAGGGGGGCTGCCCGAAGGGCCTGGTTCCGGGTCCCCCGACGGGAGTGGTTCCTCGACTGGTAACGGCAGTCTCGTCCTTATCTCTGAGCATAAGGACTGTATAGCCAACAAAATGGCCGTCGAGTTGTCTTGCGGCACTGGCAGAGGGGAATCCGATGGGCGGTCAGGGGCCCCGTCGGTACCCTCGACGATGTCGTCGTCTCCTACGTCGGGATCCCTCCCGACGGGCTGGTCTTCTTCCACGCCAACGCCGTGGCTTAAGACCTCGATCAGTTCTTCCTCAGAGGTTGAGGCCGAATCCACGGCGACCTCCTGCCCCCCCTTTTTCTTCTCCGTCGGAGGTTTCACGGGGGTCCTGTCGATGGGCATAAAAGATGACTCCCTCCGCGGTGGCAGGAAGACTCTGAGCCCCAAGGTCGCCACCACCGGCGTAGCCTCCACAGGCTGAGCCAGGGCCGCCGCGACTGTCTCGATAGAGGCCTTGGCCGGATGGATTAAGGCTTTCACCACCCTTGGTGCGCTCACCGCCTTCTCCTTGAGGGGGGGACACTGCCACGCTCCCCCTCCGCCTTCGAGCTCGACCGGGGCCTCTCCAGGAGCTTCGCCGGGTGCTCGGCCTTCCTCTTACCCGACCCAGAGCGTTGGCTCGTGGTTGATGGTGCCGGGGAGGGTGCGCCCTGCCTGGTGCCCGTAGAGCCCGACCGTTCGGCGCTCCCGGTGCCAGCGGACTCGCGGTGCTTGGCCTTATGTTGGACCCCTGTCGCCGGGGCAGCCTCAAAGGTCTTAGAAGACCGCTCGGATTTCTTCTTCTTCTCGCCGGACGGGCTCTTCCCTTCCAGCCAGTTGGCGAGACGTTGATGGAGGTCCTTCATGGTCCGCTCCGACATGTTGCCGCAAAACGCACAGTCCTTCTCCACGTGCGTCTTGTCTTCATGTAGGCAGTAAAGACAAAAGGAGTGTTCGTCTTCCTTAAAGACATTCTGCAGCTGGCATCCAGGGCAGACCCTGAACAGCTTTCCGGGCGTCGAGCTTCCCTTCTCCTGGGCCATGACCGAGATGGGCCTGAGAAACTTCTGGAGTCCTCCAAAAGCGTAGCTCGACGAATCTTCACCCTTGAGGGGCGTAGACCAATCCGACACGGGTCCCTGTTGATCGGATGGAGAGTCGGTGGAGCTTGAGGCTCTTTTGACCGAAAAAAACGAAGTTTTTGAGAAAAAAAACGTGAAAAATAGCACTAACGCTCGGGAGCAATAGCACGAGGATCCCAACACATGAACGTGCGGTAAAAATCTGAAGATGGCTGCCAGAGGCGGGGCTTAGGTAGAGGGCAGTCATTGGCTGTGGTCAGTATGACGCAGAGACCAGTGATTGGTTACTACTACGAAAGACAGATCAGAAACGAAACTGATACTGGTTTTTTCTTTACCGAGGATTCCCAGCCTGACGACGGGGAATATTCATGAGCATGTGAATCCATGCCAGACCCCATGCTGGAGAAAGGGGATTAACAGTCTGCAGAATAGTGTGCTAGCTCCCCCCTTTCCCCCTTCGTTCCTCTCTAACTTCCTCCAAACCCCGGTTTAAGCTCACCTTATGGTTTGGAAGGATGAACTCTCCATCCTGCTTCTGGTGCAGGGGCGCGCGTTCGTCCAGTTACTTCACTGGTTTTCAGAATGGCGCTGGCAAAATCCACTTGACTTTCCTGAGTGATGCGCCGTAAGTATGAAAGTTCAAAGTTCAAGTGAGGCCCCCTTTATGTTGTCTTTCTAACCTGTGATCTGTCCTTTATTTTCAGGTGCAGAATGAAGGTGATGCGTCGAGGGGTTAAACTGCTGAGGTGAGTAGTGATGAGGGCGATCCCTCTAAATGTCCTTATCATTCCCCAGAAATGTCTCTTGTCCTTTCCCCATAGGGGCCGGGGTACGGTACCTGCCAACGGGGCGGCGCCGACCCGAAATGTGGAAGAAAAGCCGGTAAGTATTATGGCTGTTAATCAGGCTATCCTTCTGTGTTCCTTCTGCTCACCTTTTGTTTCTTCCTCTCTCCCCTAGGTGCAGAGATGTGGCGTCCGATGCTGACAGCCGCGATGGAGCCGGGAGAGGACAGGTGAGTGAAGCGTGGTGCTGCAGCGAGCAACGCGATGCTTTTAAATGGAAGTCTTTCTTCAGGGATGCTGGCGAGAAGATTCCGGATGCAGGTAAGAAGTTTGAAATAGTCTTTGGTTTTCACCTTTCTCTTCTCTTCCTTCCTTGCAGGTCTTCCAGGTTCGAGGTGGGCGTGGCTGGAGTCCAGGAGCAGACACGGTGAGCGCTAAACTGCAGGAAGCAGAACAACGCGAAGCATGAGCTGCTGTCTGGGCGTGGCTTAAATAGCCTCCAAAGAAGTCCCAGGTATGTATCCTTCCCCAAATAGGTATGTATCCTTCCCTGGCCACGCCCGAGTGAAAAAATAGTCCCTATGAAAAAATAGTCCCTTTCAGGTCTCAGGGAGGCCTGAAGCGTGCAGCATGGTCTGCATCAGGTAAGTGCACAAAACACCTCCCTTTATGAGCCTGGCGCCTATGGGGCCAGGACTGATGTCCAACATGAGCCTGGCGCCTATGGGGCCAGGACTGAGTCCAAAGAGCCCCTATAAAGGGCCGCTGGGCTTTTACCCGAGGGCATGATGCCTGCTTCCGGGGGTGCTTGGCCTGGTCTGGTGCTCTGGGGGTAGGCATCATGACAGGCATGGGCTCTTTAACTCCTGTATTCAATAATCCAGATTTTACCCGGGTGTCAGGGCAAGGGATTTCTATAGCTGTATGCAAGGGGGGCTTCAATACATTTCAGAAATCTTTAAATAAACATTGCCCTAGTCCATCCTGGAGTGTAAAGGGAAATTTAGAATCATTGAAAGAAAGATTCAGGTATTCTCAAATTAGGCCGGGGGTTGCCCAACCTCAGATCAAGCAGGCAGCGCTACGGACTCCTGGGGCTCTGGAGCTTATTCATGGGGATAGTTCAACTAAGGGGTGTATCTCCAGATCGTATCAGATTTTGTGAACAGACATATAGGAGGATCAAGCCGAGATACATGAATACATGGGAAATTGACTTGAACCAACCAATTGAGGACCACACTTGGCTAGACATATGGGGCCTCATTACACGGTAGGCGCTAAAAAATGTGATTTACCGTCATGGCGCCATTAGCGTGTCCGCCATCGTAGGAGACCGCTAATAGCGTCACATTACGAGTTAGCGGACACGCGCATAGGGCCATGACGGTAAATGACCCCACCGCCATGGCGGAAAAGCACCTTACCGGCTCCGACCAAAGTGCTGATAGCACCTCCGCCCTCATGCTGCACGCTATTAGCGGCCACCGCTGTTAGCGGTCACTGCTATTAGCGGTCACTGCTATTAGCGGTCACCGTAAAACACCGGAACCGGAAATAGCGTCATCGCACCGGAACGGGAAAGAGCCCGGCGGCCATCTTTAAAAACACAATCCATTGCCATCCCCTGCACTCAGGACCTGCAGCAACACCACGACTGGCAAAACCACATCCCAGAAGAACAAACAATGCCCAAGGCCCTAAAGAAAGCCGATGCGCGCCAGCGCAAAGAACGCTTCTCAAATGAGGAATTGAAAATGCTGGCAGACACCCTGGCTGCAAATGCAGATGTAGTGTTCGCTAGCGACATGCGGCGCCCGGCACTCCTGAGAAAAAAGGAAATCTGGGCTGAGGTGGCGCAGAAAGTCAGTGCGGTGGGCTCCACCCCCCGCACCGTAAAGGACGTGCGCAAGCGGTGGGATGATCTGCGCCTCCGTGTACGCAGCATTTTATCGGCCAACAGGAATCTGGCCATGGGCACAGGAGGCGGAGGTGGATCCCCGATGAAGATGCAGGAGTGGGAGGAGACATGTGCCAGCACCATTGGCATAGAATCCATCGAGGGAGTGGGCCGAATGGAGTGTGGTGTGGCAACAACGTCAGACGGAGGTGAGTGACCACGCAAGACACAGCAATGCCAAGCATGAGTCCCTCCCCTAAATGTGAATTGGGAATCAGCTAATGGATGGGGTCATCACACACACATGTACACAACCCTGCATATATGCCCTGCACATCCCCACACAACCACATGCATGCAGCACCTCACACACGTGTCACCCTGACACATGTCCGGATGACCCACCCATCTGGCCAACAACCTGCAGGCCCAAAGTAGATGTCCAAATCCAAAGAACTGCAGCAACAACAACATATGCATGATGCACGTTGACCCATCACTGATGTTATCCCTGTCTTGCTCCCCCACAGGGTCACAATCTGACAGTGAGGAGCTGGACGCTGCAACGCAGGCCCCACCACCCAAAAAGCAGGCCAAGGGAAAGGATGCAGGCACCAGGCCCAGTACATCGAGGGGCACTGGGATATCTGGAGTGGCCCAGCGTACAAAAGCCACCCACGCAACGACCACACCAAGGGTCGAAATGCCATCCGACACTGTGGCAGCACCCCCACCACCCACCCCCACCACTCAGGAGCCAGTGCCAGAAGGCACGCCATCCGCAGCCAATAGCTCCGTTGGGGAAGCAGCAGCCACGGCACCTATGAGTGATGTGGACGACCCATGTCCGACACCGGAAGGGCAGCGTACACCCAGCCCCCAGCTGTCCCCACTCCACAGCCCATGCAACACATCCAATGGCAACATCCATGAGGTGCATGCCGGAGATGCAATGGATGGGTCATTCAGTCCCGTGGCGAGCTCACCTGATGTCGGCCACATGCAGCAAGCTGCGCCGAGGAGTAACAGGGGCAGGGCCGCAGACGACACCATGAGCCTGATACGCCAGCGCCAGGAGGAGCTCAATGCCCTGGTTGCCCGGCAAGTGAGCGAGGCTGCCTCGACCAGGGAGGAGATCCGGGGGTTGTCAAGGGACATGAAAGCTGCCATGGACAGCAACACGACGCGCCTATGTGAGGAGATGGCCGCTGTGAGGCAGGTCCTAACGCGCATTGCTGAGGCGATGGAGAGCATGCGTCACTCACAGGGAGCAGATCAACCAGCCACGCCCTCGTCTACTAGCTCCGACCAGACAACCATCCTGCGCAGGTCCAGCCGGTCCTTGCGGCGGTCAGACTCACAACCCCCCAATGGTGGTAGTGGAGGAGGGAAGTAGGGCCAGCCTGTCCCTGTTGACACTTGGGAACTAATGCAGCACTGATGTGCACACCATGTTCGGTGGAGTTGTGGGGGAAGGGGGGTGAGGGTGTTTGGGGGAGTTGTGGGGGGAGGGGGGTGAGGGTGTTTGGGGGAGTTGTGGGGGGAGGGGGGTGAGGGTGTTTGGGGGAGTTGTGGGGGGAGGGGGGTGAGGGTGTTTTGGGTGGAGGGTACATGCACGTTTGAATGTCATAATGCTCAATACAGACGTAATGGCATGGATAATCACATGACTCGACATTGATAATTGTGTATGTGTGTTTTATTGTTGAAGGGTGCACTGTGATTATGTCCTCCATACACCCCGTGCCCTGAGCTGAACACCAATTGCACCCTCCTAATCCATGTGCATCAGAAACAATGGTCTATCAGGTGCTGCCGCACAGCACGTCCCTCATGGGCATCGCCACCTGCATGACCTGCAGCCCCCTCTCCTCCATCCTCATCCCCGTCATCATCCTCAGACGGTGGTCGCAGTTCTATGTCAGGGGGCATTGGCACATTCCGTCTGATACACATATTGTGAAGCATGACACATGCCATGGTGATCTTGGCCACCTTCTCATGCCCGTACAGGAGTGCCCCGCCCGACCTGCTGAGGCACCGGAAGCGTTCCTTCAATAGGCCGAATGTCTGCTCGATCACCACGCGGGTACGGGTGTGTGCATGATTGTAGTCCTCTTCGTGCCTGTTCTGTGGGTTCCGCACAGGGGTAAGGAGCCACCTCTTCAGGGGATAACCTGCATCACCTGCATGGGTGCAACAATGGGTATGTGTAAGTGTCTACATAATGTGGAGCGTGCACATGTCACACAAACAAACATTGCATATTCAACGACATCCACTGATCCAAGCACGCATGGCAATCAGGGTAACTGCAATGTGGGAAGGTGAGGTGGTCCTTGCAAGTGGACATGCACCATGCATGCATACAGCAGGGATTGCCATGTCCCGCCAGAGTTTAAGTGATTTGTGTTTCCTGGCCCTGGCAACGTTAGTGCCACACTGCTAGTACACTGCCATTCCTTAGTTGATGTCCCCATGCTGTTTGATGGCAATTCTGTGGTGGGGTACGGGTGTGCCTCACCACAATGGCTACAGGGGATCCATTTGTATGCACTCATGTGCGCGGACCATTTCTGATGTAGTTCAGCATACATTTCAGTTGTGATTTTGATATGCATGTTGCTGATTTGTGTAATGGGGGAATGGTGTGTTGTGCGGTGTGCATGTTGTTTGGAATGGCCTGTTTGGCGTAATGGATTGATATGTTTGCCGTGGCACTCACTTCCGGCATGTGGTTTTGTCTCTGGTCCATTGTGGGCTGCCTCACTGTACAGTGATGCAAATATGTATGTCCATTCTTCTCATGACACAAGTTCACGCACAGTTGGAGTATGCATCTCCCCCCCCCCATTCACGGCCAGTTGGAGTATGCATCTCCCCCCCCCACTCACAATCCACATCACACTGACATGTGGTCAGCCTGCTACTCACCAAGTAGCCACGAACGTTGTCCAGCATGTCGCTCCATGTATCGTGGTATTGTCGAGTTCCGCAGGACCATTGCATCATGGGTTGAACCGGGATATCGGGCACAGCAATGTGTGATGATCTTATTGGAGTCACATACCATTTGGACGTTGATGGAGTGGTATTGCTTTCTGTTACGGTACACTACCTCATTGGCATGTGGGACCACCAGTTCTACATGGGTACAGTCGATGGCCCCAATGCAACTTGGGATGCCTGCCAGTGTATGGAAGCCTACTTTGGTGTTGGAGATCTCCTGGGCAGTCCGTGGCATGTATATGTGTTGACTTGTGTGCTGCAGGAGGGCATCGAGCACCTGGTTCAGTGTGCGTGAGAATACTGGTTGTGATATGCCATGCATCTGACCTACCGTATGCTGGTAGGTGCCTGTGGCCAAGAAGTGGAGCACTGTTACTACCTTCAGTAGAGGGGGGATGGCAGTACGGATGTCAATGAGACTCACAATGTCGTTGTATATCATGTCTACTATGGTGGTGATGGTATCCCAGTCCAGACGGTACAGGGTGTGTATCTGCTCAGGGGTTAGGTTGACTGGACTGGCTCTGATCCTGGGAATTGGTGGCTGCCTCTGTGGTATCACTAGGTGCACTGGTGGTGCTTGCTGCGCCTGTCTTGCCCTCCTCCTCCTCCTCCTGCGTCTCCTCTGTGCTGCCTGTTGTTGTAGCTGCTGCACAGCAATCATGTCCTCTAGCCCATGTAATGCTGCTAGTATTGCATCCATCTTGGTGTGGGAATGGGTGTGGGGAGGGGTGTGGTGTGCTCTTTTGTGCTGCCAGTCTCCATTGCCTCCACCTGTGCTGATTTTGTCCACCTGTGGCAGGTTGGAACTCTGCTGTGCTCTTTTAACGTGTGGTTCGCGATGCCGGTATTAGCGCCTTGCCGGTAAGGGTTCTTTGGGTCTAGTACATGCCGGTATTGCCATGTACGCATGGCTCGTGATGCCGTGATATTAGCGCTATGCCGCTATTTCCGGTCTGAGGGGCCGCGCGCTCACGGACTTGCCGCTAATAGTGCCACCGTACTTTGCGGTGCCGCTAATAGCGGTATGTCCGGGTCGTGATTGGGGAGGGGATTTACCGATATCGGTAATCCCTTACCGGTAACGGTATGTCCCTACCGCCTACCGTGTAATGAGGCCCATGGGCTCGAAATGATTCATCCTCCAGATGTGTCACTATCAGGGAGTGTATATTTAAGCTGACCCATTGGTGGTATAACCCCTCCACCCCGCTACACTACATAGAGGCAAAGCCGCCATTGACCCCCATGCTGGCGTAAATGGGGCCTTCAGTACTCCTATTTTCACATCTGGTGGGACTACCCACTTATTCGTATCTACCGGGAGAGTATTGTAGCAGCCATCTCTGACATAACTGGGAGGCAGCTCCCCACAGATCCTATGGTCATTATATTGGGAATTCCTTGTGAGGTTATCTATCCAAAAATAGGTGCTCATTCATCTCTTGGTGGCAGCAAGGATCATGGTGGCTGGATTTTGGAAGACAGAAGAGGGCTCAGCAATTGCATAATGGTGTTTTAAAGTGTGGGACATACCAGTAGCAGAAAAAGTGACAGCTTCTTTGGATAACAAACTCCAAAGGTTCACAGGTATTTGGTCACCAATCCTAGAACTTGATATTAAGTACCCAGCACTGACACACAAACCTAGGTCTACTAGATGGTTCTTGGGGCTCTGAGGGACACGGCAAGGTTGTGGGGAGGGAGAGGAAAGGTAGGACAGGACGGGGAAAGGCGGAACAAGGGGAGGGAATTGACAGTCTGTAACTAACTGTACTTATTTCTACTATCTGATATGGTGATCCTGTTTGTTGCAACCAACCTTCTTTAAATAAAATGGTTAAAAAAACAATAATCATAATTATATTAATTCCAATGTATTTCACAACAAAAATAAACCATACGCAGTACATTGCTTCACGTCAGATCCATCGTACAATGCATTGTTGTTTCTGCTACTGTAACTTCAAAAAACAAAGTATAATTGGTGTTGTCAGTCAGCTACGTCAGCCAAGCTCTGGAATTTATTCCCCCAACATGCATCCTCCCATATTATGCGCACATTCTAAGCAGTGTGAACCAATGAACAGGCATAAATAGCGTTCACAGTGGGAGATCATCTGAAGGATAGAACAGGGATTGAATCAATGCATTCCATTCCAGATTATTATCTTTACAATCTTGCATGTTTTTTTTTAATACTTTTATGTACCACATCCTATTCTCAGCCACAGACCGTCTGCATAAATCCTCTCACTATAGCTCACACTGCATGCCCGTCGCGTTCTTCCAGGGCATGACCACCCTTTGACAACAAGCATTCTAAGACAAACAATTTAGTCACATGTCTTGACACATGTCCAGAATATATACCCAAGAAGCATGTTTCTGGTACCCATTTAAGGCTTGTGACCCCCACCGCTTCTATTTTCTGGCAAACCATCCCCCAAAACTGGTGCACTACTGGGCAAGTCCAGAGCATGTTCATCAGGTCTGCTTTATCACAAGCACATATGGGGCAGCCCGGGGACTCCGAAGAGGAAAAGCAAGATATTGGGCCTCATTACACAGAAGGCGGTAAGGGCTACCGGTGACAGTTAACCCTTACCGCCTTAATACGAGGTCCCTTTGCAGGTTGGTACTTTAACGCCTGCTTTTAGCAGGCGTTAAAAAAACGAACCCGCAAAGGGACCAGGATGCTAATTACGGTACCCCAATTTGCGGTACCATAATTAGCACCTTCCCCATTCCCATTATGCCCTATGGGGCAAAAATGGGAATGGGGAAGGGCAATGGAGGAAGGGGGAATTACCGCCCTGCCAACCTTGGAATAGGGCGGTAATTGCCCTTTCCTCCATGGCGGTACCGGTAATTTACAGGCATGGACCAAGGTGCTATTAGCACCTTGGTTTACCGCCTTCCGGTATGGGGTCATATATGACCAATGTAAGACCTGTAGTTGGACAAGTATGTATTGTGAGTTTATGGAATGCCTTATCCCAATCTTCATTTGCTATGATTGTACCAAGATCAAGTACCCAGAAAGCCTTTACTTTAGTGTCCCTTTATTCAACCCCGATAACAAGGTCCTATACAATCTAGACACATATCTCTTGCCCTCTGACAACTCATACAGTAACTCAACCACCTCATCAGTCTCAGGTTCCTTCGGGAGTTCGTGCCACCAGGACTCTGCAATTTACATTGTTCTCATATATCCCAATAAATGGCCTGGGTGTATGTCATAATCACATACCAACTCTGTAAATTGTAATACGGATCCAATCCATCTCCCCATATGGCAACCCCCCCCTGTCCTCTCAATACCTTCTTATATGGCGAAAATCTCCAGTGCCACGAAATAAAGTGGGTGCCATATTCTGTGAATATGGAGCCCTCTGGTCTATTAATTTGAGAGCCCTTCACCACAATATCTTACCTGGTTCTAAAAGGTAGGGGCAACAAGGGATCCATCTATGGGTCAACCCATAGTGTTCCATTAAGCAAAATCGAATATATCACCGGTTGTAGCAGTTCTGTGTCTAAAGTAAACTCATCTGAAAGCCATCAAGAGACAAACTGCAATTGGCTCGCCAGATAACACGGCTTAAATTGTGAGGGCTGTATGCCATGCCACCATCTGAGTAGCTCAGACAAAGAGGATCTAGCGTAAATGTGTGCCTTCTAGTGCCCCTCAGCAATTCCCTGATTTTGGCATTCAACCTCTTAAAGAAGGATTTCAGAATAGCAAAGTGGACATTCGTAAAGTGGTACAGTAGCCTAGACAAAATATATTTTTTTACCAATGCTGCCTGTCTCATCAGTGACAATGGTAACTTCTGCCAAAAACTTATAGAGCATGATATACCATCCTGTGCCTGTTCTGTATTGTACCTATGGGCATTCTTAACAGCATGGTAAATATTAATACCCAAGTATTTAAAGTATTTCAAAGCCCATTGTATCCAAAGTTCAGGCAACCCATGCCTCACTTGTGTAGCCAGCGCCATCAACAGAAAAAGACAGGACCTACCTCAATTGATAGTAATGCCAGACATCTTAGCAAAGTTGTCAAATACATCCAACGACACAACTGTGTATTGTTTATCTGCATACCTGGTTCTATTTATAACATGATGTAGTCTCCTCAAATTCAATGAATTACTCCTGCCAGAAATAAATCCAGTCTAATCCCTGTGTACATTTCAGTTTGCTAACCGGCGCAGCCTACCTGCCAGCAAGGGTGTACGGTTCTTAACATCCTGGTTTAACATGGCCAGGGGTCTGTAAACTCACACAACTGCTGTGGTTTCCCTGGTTTCAAAACTGGCATTATCACCGATTCTCTCATACTCAGGGGTAACATCCCACTTTCAAAAATCAAATTAAATGTAACAGCTTAGGTATCAGGATCCCACTATAAGTCTTATAAAATTCAGCCACTAGTCCATCTCCACCTGTTGTTGTCCCAGAAGTCTATGAGGCCGTAACTGCCAATAGTTCTTTCTCTGTTAAGGGGGCATCCAGTACGTCTACCTGCTCAAGGGACAGCCAAGGGAGATTCATTTTAGACAATTTATATGCTACCTCCGCTGTATCAATATTCCAAACTGACCCATATAATGATTCATAATATATCTGAAAAATACTGTTAAACATCTACTTTGGAGCATATCATATGTCTAGGAGTTCCTCTATGGTAGAGCCAAGCAAACAGCCTTCCAGATTAATCCCTGTGCTAGTGCATCTTCTTGGTATATGCCTCATACTCATGTTTGGCCAGTCTTTCCCACGACCCTACACATTCTTCTCTTAATGTAACTAAATCGTGACCAGATGACCTGTCCAGCCATGGGGAGTCCTCCCACACCTGTATCTCTGAATCAACATTAGACAGTTCCTCCACTAGCGATTTCCTAATCCCTCCAGCTTAAACAATTGCCTCACCCCGGATAACCACCTTAAATGACTCCCACACTGTATTGTACCTTTCCAAACTACCCTCATTAACCTCTAAAATTGTCTCGATCTTTTTCTCCAGGTGTTCTTGAAATGGTTCATCCATTAGAGCCTTCGCCCTCAATTTCCATGTTGGTAAAGGTTGTGGGTCAGCATGTAACATTAATGTTATCACTAAAGGAGCATGGCTTGACAAAGTTCTACCCATATACCCAATATTAATAAACTAATGTAAGTCTTCCCTCCCAGTAAATAAATAATCAATACACGTATAGACTTGTGTGGTGCAGAGTGATGGGAGTATGCCCTCCTAGATGCAGTGACTTCTCTCCAAACATCCACCAGGTGCAGCTCATCTAGTATACTATTAAGGGTTCTCGCTGGAATGGACTGACAAGACATGCATTACTTACCCTAAAAGCATTTCTGATGATTGTATCTGCTTAGATTCACATGCTGTGCATATGGTCCGACATCCAGTGGTAACCGCAGAGTATTGCATCTTGTCTTTCGGGGACCGAAAGGGGACGTCAGCATAGGCGTGTCTGAAACACTATCCCTATTGTGACGTGTGTAGTACCCAAAATCCCTCACGCGCCGAGGTCCCTTCGATTGTATTTTTTCTGCCATGAGGGAGCCCAAGGCTATAGTGAGTGAGTACATGAAGAGAGAAAGTAGTAAGAAGTCTATGTTCCTTCCACCCCGAGCGGGGAGGCAGGGAGGGCGCATGTGAATCCAAGCAGATACAATCATCAGAAATGCTTTTACGGTAAGTAATGCAGGTCTTCTGATGCTTTTTAATCTGCTTAGAATCACATGCTGTGCATAGACTAGCGAGCAGTACCCGGAGTTGGAGGTGGGTTGTGAGAAGGAACAGTAGAAAAAAGTTGTCTTAGTACTGCTTGTCCCACCTGAGAATCAGACCTAGAATGAGTGTCTAGGCAATAGTGTTTTGTAAAGGTGTGCAGAACTCCAGATTGCTGCTTTGCAAATGGACTCTAGGGGAACATTTGCAATGAATGCTATGGATGCCCCAGTGCCTCGAGTAGAATGTGCTCTAGGCTTGAAGGGCAGTTCTCTCCTTGCAACAGTGTAACATAGTGTGATGCATTTGACAATCCACCTTGATATTGCTGATTTAGAGACAGGCTCCCCTTCTCTACCAGCTGCCACTGAAACAAAGAATTGTTTAGTTTTCCTTAGTGGTTTAGTTCTATCCATGTAGAACATGACTGCCCTGCGCACATCTAGCGTGTGAAGGCTTCTTTCGGCCATGTTAGTAGGTCTCTGGAAGAACTTGGGTAGTCCGATTGACTGGTTCACATGGAACTTCAAAATAAATTTCGGCGCAAATCTGGGATGTGTGCGCAGAACTACCTTATCTTTGTGGACTGTAACAAAGGGGTCCAAAACCGAGAGGGCCTGTAGTTCGCTAACTCTTCTGATAGAAGTGATAGCTACTAGAAAGGCTGTCTTGTAAGTCAGGTCTTTCAGACTAGCTTTATGCATAGGCTCAAAAGGGGGTCCCATGAGCCTAGTTAAAACCACATTTAGATCCCACCCAGGGGCTGGGTGAGTGATGGGGGGATACATTCTTTTAACCCCTTCCATAAGGGCTTTAATCACAGGTATTTTCCACCACAACACCTTCAGCTGTGACGTGGTGTAGGCTTACAACTCCGCTAGGTGAACCTTTAAGGAATTGAAGACTAACCCAGAGTCCAACAGATGGGTTAGATATAACACAATGTGTGAAGGTGAGCAATCGGTGGGATTGACGCCTTTGGAACTGCACCAGATGACAAAACGTTTCCATTTGCTGGCATAGCAATAACTTGTGTTAGGCTTTCTTGCCTCTCTCAGTATGTCCATGCATCTTTGAGGGAGTTGCAGATGTCCAAACTCTATGACCTCAGGAGCCAGGCTGCTAAGTTCAGAGTTTGTGGGCATGGGTGCAGAGTCTCCCCCCTGTTCTGAGACAACATGTTCTACGGGCAGGGCAGCTTGATTGGTGGGGAGAGGGACATTTCCATCAGGTGCGCAAACCAAGGTTGGCGGGCCCACATGGGAGCCACCAGAATAATGGTGACTGGTTCCTGGTGCATCTTGTGTACTATCTTGTTCAGAAGGGGAGTCGGGGGAAAAGCGTAGACAAATTTCCCCGACCAAGTTATCCAGAGACCGTTCCCCTTGGATCGGTTCTGGGGGTACCTGGAGGCGTAATCTTGGCATTGGGCGTTCTCCTGAGTAGCAAACAGGTCGATCTCTGGAAACCCCCATTCTGCGAAGACGTTGGATACAATGTCTTCGTGCAGTCGCCATGCGTACTCTTCTGGCAGAGCAAAATCTCTGCTGAGTACTTCTGCCAGAAGATTGAGTTCCCCTGGAACATGTTCGGATATCAGGAACATCTTGTGCTTGAGAGTCCATATCCAGATGTTTTGGGACAGCTTGGATAGCCCTGGAGAGTTAATGCCCCCTGTTTGTTCAGGTAATACATTGCTGTTGTGCTGTCGGTTAGGACCAGTTGCTTGCAGTTGCTCCTGAAAGGCTTTCAATGCTTTGAATACTGCTAGTAGCTCCAGTAGGTTTATATGGTTGGACGCTACCTGAAGGGACCACACTCTGTGCGCTGTCTGTTGAAGCAGGTGAGCCCCCCACCCCGTGAGGGATGCGTCTGTCGTGAGAGTGGCTTCCACTGCAGGGGTGGTGAAGGTTTTTCCCTTCAAGAGGTTCTCCCTCAACCACTGCAGAGAGAGAACGAGGGCTAGCGAGACAACTAACAGATCTTCCCATTGTCCGCTGGCCTGACACCACTGGCTGTTGAGCCACTCTTGCATGGGACGCATGCGTAGTCGCGTGTTGGGAACCAAGTATATGCATGACGCCATCATCCCTAGCAAACGCATAGCTTTGCGTACCATCACCTCTCGACTGGCTACATACTGAGGAACTTGAGAGAGCATGTTCTGAACCCTCTCTCTGGAAGGGAAGACTAGACGTCTTCCGTTCGAATTAGAGCCCCCAGGAACTGTTTTACTTGGCTGGGGACTAAGCTGGATTTCTTTTCGTTGATAGAAAATCCCAGGCTGAACAGTAGGTCTACTGTTTTTTGGGTGTTCGAAAAACAAACGTCGAACGAGTGCCCCGTGATGAGCCAATCGTCGAGGTAAGGTTAAACTGGAACTAACAGTCTGCGCAGGTGTGCCGTTGCCACTGCCAGGACCTTGGTAAACACCCTTGGCGCCGAGGCTATGCCGAAGGGGAGTACCTTGAACTGGTAGTGTTTGTCCTGAATCACGAACCTTAGGAATTTTCAGTGCGCTGGCAGCATTGAAATATGAAAGTATGCATCTTTCATATCCAATGTTGTCATGAAGTCCCCCTGTTTTAGCAATGGGATCACCTCTTGCAATGTTGCCATGCAAAACTTCTGGGGCTTTATGAACGTGTTCGCTGGGCGCAGGTCTAGAACAGGACGCATGGTGAGATCCTTTTTGGGTACAAGGAAGTACACTGAATAGATACCCTTGTCTACCTGAAGAATCGGGACGGCTTCTATGGCGTCCTTTCCCAGCAGCGCTTCCAACTCTTAGATCAGGATCTGCAGATGTTCCGGTGAAAGGTGTTGATGTTTCGCCGGTCTGAACTGTGGAGGTCGGCCGAATTCCACGCAGTAAGCGTGGGCGACTGTCTTTAAGACCCACTGGTCTGAAGTTATCCCCTCCCATGCCTTGAGGAAAGATGTTAATCGCCCCCCGACCGGGGAGACAGGGGAGGGGACCTGGATTTGGTGGTCATTACTGACCCGAAGTTGACGCTCCTCTGGAATTGGAGCCTCTGCCTCTATTCTTTCCGCGCTTCTGACTCCTCCGGGGGTAGTAAGTGGGGCTTGCAGCAGGTTGACTTGAGTTGAAGTTGCCCGTGCCGAAATTGTTTTGAGTGGCGTGGACTTGTCCTCGAAAGGACCGGGTCTGAAGCCCGACATGCGCAGCCACGTGTACCTCTTTAGGAGTACCCTGTGCGAGAGACCTGCCTGCTGTCTCTGCGGTGTCCAGGGTATTCTTTACCACATTCTGATTGGCAAGTTTGCCCTCCGAGACAATGGCGAGAAGCTTGGCACTGGTTGGTTCCGGAACCTCTTGAAGGCCTTCCTGGAGTAGGTTCCATTGGGAGTCGACGTAGCTTGCTAGTAACGTCGTGTTATTGGCAATCCGGACGGTATAGGCTTCCGCCGACGTAACCCGTTTGCCTAAGGCACACAACCTTTTGGACTCCTTGTCTGGGGGTGACTCTCCCGTGGAAAGGGGAACCCCCTGCTTGCGAGTGTTGGTCACCACCAGCGAGTCTGGGATTGCGTGTCCTTTGATATAAAGCGGGTCGGTGGGGGAGGGTCGGAAAAGTTTTTCGACCCTTGGGTTCACAGCCCTAGTCTGAGCAGGTGTGAGTAAGGAAGGGGCCAGCCGTCTCTTTACAGAGCTCAAGAGAGGGATAGACTGGCTTGCTGGAGGCTTTTCATTAATAATGTCCTTCGCAAAATGTTGTTCGGGCAAGGCTTGAAGCGTGGCAATTTTAAAGAATTCCGCTGCTTTTTTCAACATGTTGTTGAAAGCCATTTGATCATCCACCAGGGAAGCGTGTCGAATCGGGGTGAACGGGGGAGAGTCGAGGCAAACGATATCAGAGTTGTGATCGTCCTGCTGGGTGTCCTCCCAGTTGTCCGTTACTCCTTGATCTTCCCCATAGTTGTCCAGAAAAGAGGACTCCTCTTCTTCTGTATAGATGTCTCTATACGTGTCCATCTGGACATCTTCTTGATAGTCAACTTGGTGGTGGACATCTAGGTGTTGGACATCTTGTGTTTGAGGGTTAGGGTCTACCCGAGCTTTTTTCGGTGGAGGTTGATCAGAAGCCCTGAAAAACCGCTCCAGCCGATCCATACACCCCTCGAATTACTCTGTGGTCCACTTGGATGACCCAAATGGACCTAGCTGAGTAGGAACCGTGTTCTCTGCCCTAAGGCGTTGAGAGGATCTCCTCAGGGTGCTTGAGAGGGGTACCTGGCTTTCTTCGTAAGAGTCTTCGGGATCGTCTTCCAAATCCGTGGAAAACTTTTCAGCGGATTGGCCCATAACTGTGGGCGGAACCGGTACTAGGCCCACCGCCGTAGCCATCCTATCGATGCTCTTACGGATAGTCACCGAATCTTCGGGAGACAACGCCTCCGATGATGTGTCGGCAGTGGAAATGTCTTCCACGGCTCCAGAAGGGCCAGCAGATGGCTTCTCGGGTAGAGGCCTATTCGTAGTTTTCGGGCCTGTACGGGCCTTGGAAAACTTGGAATCCGTCGAACTTTCTTGTTCTGAAACTTTGGCGCGTGTAGTTTGGGGAGTAGCGCCCTTGTTATGTTTGTTATGCCCAGTCGTCATGCGCTGCTGCGGATGCGGGGAAGGCTTCTGACCTGACCGATCCGTGGGCACAGCCGAAATTTCCGGCGGGCCCGTTGGCGCTTTCGCCTTCTTCGACGATGTCGTCGAGGACGGCGTTTGGGTTGTGTGCTTGGTGCGGTGTGATTGTACGCCCCTGTCGCCGGGTGTGTTCCCTGTAGCAAGACGGAGTCGAGCCTGGAAGAGTCGGGGACGGGCGTGGCGGCCCTAGAAGTGTCTGCCTCAAGGTCTATAACATCCGCATTGGACGTTTGGTCATCCGACGTGCCCCCGTCACTTTCGGCTAGTATCGCGGCAGGGGAAGGAGGCTCCACGCGTGACATGCTGTACGTGGCCCACAGTCTTAACCGGCGCTCCCTAAGGGTCTTAGGTTTAAGGAGTTTACACGCCGAACACCGCCTTTCGTCGTGCTCTAGGGGGAGACAAGCGTTACACGAGGTGTGCTCATCTTTCCACGGATATCTAACCTTGCACACAGGGCAGAATCTAAATGGAGTCCTTTCCATAGCAGAAGGGAAGGGTGACCAGACCAAAAGGGAAAGCAGTGGAAAAGAGGAAAGACATAATAACAGTATGGCAAACCCCAAGCCCACTCTCCCTACTGTGTAGGTCGGCCCGAAGGCCCGACCACGTGGAAGTCCGAACGCCGAATCTTAGGCGTCGGAACCCACAGCCATAGACGATTCCCCCGTAGTCTTCGTCGATGATGTTCTTGATGGGCGAAGTGACTTAACGGGGATAAACCGACAATTCGGTAAGATAAACAAAGTCTCATGAAGAGCTCCGCTATAGGACGACCAGTGATCTGGGCGGAAAAAAACAATCTGAGGCACCTCGGCACGTGAGGGATTTTGGGTACTACACACGTCACAATAGGGATAGTGTTTCAGACACGCCTATGCCTACGTCCCCTTTCGGTCTCCGAAAGACAAGATGCAATACTCCGCGGTTACCACTGGAGGTCGGACCATATTCACAGCATGTGATTCTAAGCAGATTAACAAGCATCAGAAACATAATTATGGTCTGATCAATCCAACAGGGGATTCAACTGACAATTGAAACCGCCCCCCCCTACTCCAGATCCACAGTGCATCTCTGAACTGAGCAAGTTTTCTATACAGAGAGTGTAAAAAACTAGAGGCATAATAGTTCCGCTGGCGTATGAATTGACAATGCACACTTCCCTACATTCTACATACCCATGCACCAATATCATCCTTCCCTGTACATCCGACTGGGTCTCCAGCAATATATAAGGCACTTACTCAGATATCAAAATTAGGACCCCTCTAGCATATGTGGAATAAGTGGCACCATACCCACACCCAGCCCATTTACCAAAAAGACTTGTTTGCCTCATCCATAAGGCAGGTCTCCTACAGTAATGTGAACCCAATTCGTTTAAGGCATAGGAATGCCCTACTTCCATTCCTTTTATTTATTTATTTAATGAGCATTTGTATGGTGCCTATATAGCAGAAAGTGTTTCCAGGTGCCACAAGACAAAAAAGTGGGATCACAGGAGAAAATAATAGTAACAGTCCTACTACGCCTTGTGACATGTGGATCGTGCAAGTGCAGTATCAAAAGTGCAGGGGGAAGGGGCAGGGGAGGGCAAGGAATGGGAAGGGTAAAGGGGGGAGAAGTGATGAAGGGAGGTGGCCCAAGGGCTGGCCAAGTGCTAAGGGGTGCCCAGGAGGGCTAGTGCCCGGGGTAGCCAGAAGGAGGGGTCAATAGTGAGATGGGGGAGGACCAGCCTTGGAGGCTAGTCAGGGAAGGTTGCCCGAGGACAAGTGCTGGTAGGAAGGGGTGAGAGGGGAAGACTGGACAAAGAAGGGCCTGGCCCCAACAAGACTCATAAGGGAAAGAAGTATCCAGTCGTAGTGGCAGGAGGAGACTAGCAGGGGATGGGGGAGGGAAGGAGGAGGAGAAAAGGAAAGTCTTGAGAAGTTTCCAGAACTTAAGAAGAGCCGGCTCAAGTTGGAGAGGGGCAAAGAGGCCGTTCCAGAGGGAGGCTCCTGCCGAATAGAGAGATCTACCCTCACTCTCTACTTGGAGAAACGTCTGATCTGCAGAGAGTTGGAGCTAGAGGACCGAAGGACTCTAGCCGGGAGGTATTTTGGAAAGAGAGTTGAATGTAGAGAGGTCCCATGCCCCAGAACGCCTTGGGGATGATGCAGAGGGTCTTGAATTTGATCCTTGCGGCCAATGGGAGCCAGTGGAGAGTTTTAAGGGCTGGAGAGATGTTGTCCCTGGGCTTGTGGCCAAGGATAAGTCTTGCAGTCCTATTCTGGAATAGTTGAAGAGGGTGGAGAGAGGAAAGAGGCAGATTAAGTAAAGGCTATTGCAGTTATCAAGCCTTGAGAGAACCAGAGCTCTGGAGATGCTGAAAGTGAGGAAAGGGAGAATGCCTCTGATGAGGTGAAGCTGATAGTGGGACTTCTTGGCAAGGTCAGCGATATGAGATGAGAAGGAAAGTGGAGTCGAAATGACACCCACGTTTAGCCTCACACGAGGGGGCGGGGGTCCATGGTGGGCAGCTAGAGTCTAGGAGGGAAGGATGGAGTAGGAGTCGTAATGAGAAGGATCTCAGTCTTACTGGCGTTAAAGGGGAGATCATTGGCAGCACACCATGCCTGAATAGCGGTCAGACAATTGAGAATTATAGAGGAAGAAGAGGAGGAAGAAGAGGGAAGCTTAAAGGAGAGCTGTGTGTTGTCAGCATAACATTGGAAATGAGGAAAGAATGTGGGATCAGGTGGGCAAGAGGGGCAAGGTAAAGGTTGAAAAGCCAAGGCTAGAGGATAGAACCCTTAGGGACGCCGCAAGTCGAGAGTGATGTATAGGAAAGAGAGGGGCCCAGTTGAATTTGGGAAGGCTGATTTGAGAAGAAAGAGCTTAACCAATCCAGTTCCAGGTCTGTGATGCCCAAGGTATCACAGAGCCAATTTATGAGGATGGAATGATTGACTGTGTCAAATGGCAGAGGACAGATTGAGGAGAATGCGGGTGGAAGGAGAGTTGGAGTCAAGATTTGAGAGCAAGTAATCACGGGTGTTCAGTAGAGCAGTTTCTGTGCCTCTGGCTGCTCTGAAGCCAGACTGGTGGTTGTGAAGGCAGCCAATAGATTCAGTGTGATGGATTAGTTGGTAGATGACCAACTGCTCCAGGAATTTTGGCCAAGAAGCGGGTAGTGGAGATAGGGCAGTAGTTGGCTAGGCAGAAAGGATCCGCAGATGTTTTTTTAGGAGGGGTTGCCCAAGGTAGTGCTTGTGGTGAAGGGTAGGAGCCAGTGGCAAAGGAACATATACAGAACCCAGCAAAGGAGGCAGCAAGAGAGGCAATGTTTCCTTGATAGTTCTAGAGGATGAGGGAAGCACCTGTTTGGAGGAGACTTTCATAGAGCAGACTGTCTTGGTGACCTCATCCGGTGCTATGGGTATGGGTGAGGGTGGGCAGGGGAGGCCTGCATGCAGGCGGGGGAGGGAGGGGCATAGAGGAGAGAGAGGACAGGATGTCCTTCGTTTTTTGTGTGAAATGGGTGGCCAGTGCCGTACAGAGGACCCGAGAGGGAAGAGGAGAAGTGGAGACTGCAGTAAAATTGGCAAGTTCAGCCATGTTGTTTGTGGCCCCTGATTTGCAGTATTAAATATGGGGCAGGCTCTTGGAGTGGATAGAGTGTCTGTATTGCCTTTGGAGAAGGCAACAGGCCAGTTTGTCAGAAGATGTGCTAGAGGCCAGCCACTTCCGTTCAGCAGCTTTGCATTTGCGTTTCAATGACGCTAAGTCAGAATCATACCAACTATTTCACTTGGAGGCAGGCTTCATACAGAACCTCATGGCAGGGGCAAGGATGTCAGAAGTGTTGGAGATGGAGAGGTGAAGGTTAGCAATAACTGGGTCAGTGTGAGAGTGAATGGTAGGGGGGAGTGAAGGAGTTGGCAATAGCAGCTACTGACAGATGTTTCATCAGTCGAATGACAGAGAAGGAGACTAGCCAAGGAGCTCAAGATGGGAAGAGATGAGAGAATGGTCAGACCAGGAGAGGGGAGTAGAAAGATGGTTAGAGAGGGAGATTCAGCAGTGATGAGCGCATCCAAGGTGTGTCCTGCTGAGTGGGCTGGGATAGAGAGAAGAATGGTGAGAGACAGTCGCAGAGATTTCAGAAGTGGAGAGTGGCTGCATCGGGAGAATCCAGATGGATAGTGAAGTCTCCAAGGAGAAGAAGCTTAGAGGAAGAGGTCAGCAGAGAGAAGGTGTGGTCGGCCAACTCCAAAAGGAAGGGGGGGGATAGGCACAGGAGGCCTATAGATGGTGGTGAGAGTGAGGGAGAGGGTGCGAGAGATGCAAAGCTTGCTCAGAAGACATTCAACAGAGGAGTAGGATTGAGTGGGTATGATGGAAGTAGTCCCATTTAGGGTAGACAAGGAACACTCCACCTCCAGCCCGGTTAGAACTTGGAATGGAGAGGATCTTGTAGCCCTCAGGAAGGAGAGTGTCAAATGCATTGACAGAGCTGGCATTGAACCACGTCTCAGTGAGAGCAAGGACGTCGAGGTCAAAGTCTTCAAGGAGGTGACAGATTTCAGAGTAGTGTTTGACGGCAGAGCAAGATTGAGGGTAGCTAGGTGAAGCCGCTTGCCACCTTTAAAGGTTTTGCAAGGCGGGCTACAGGGGCGGGGTACACCCGTCAGTGGGGGAAAAGAGGTCAGAGGTATGGCAACCAGGGGAATGGCAGGAGAAGGGAGGAAGTTAATGAGATACGGAAGACGCTTGTCAAGAAGGAGGAGGTTGGGCTGATAGCCCTGGGCCACGATATTGCCATTCTGGTAGACATTAATGATGCGCCTAGAAGATAGGAAGTGTGCCAAGAGAGCTTCCCAACTAGTCTCACCATTAATGGGCCAGGAGGAAAAAAGGGGAGAGGATAGAGACCATATGTGGAGTCCATAGGTCAGGGGAGGGGACAGTAAAGAGGATGTTAATAATAGTCTGCCTGGAGGAAACATTGACGTAGGTGTCAGCAATGGGCAATCCTCTATTGGAGACCAGGAGGGCTTTCTTAAATTTCATCCTTCTAGGCTAAGAGAGAGGGGTAGGAAAGGTGATAGAGTAGCAGTTAAGAGTAGACCGGAGAGATAGACAGCACCATAGTTGCAGGGAGGGGGTCGTGGAGAGCAGAAGAGGGACTGCACAAAGCACGAGGAACTCACCAGGCGGCCTAGCAGCAGGACAAGTGATGCAGAGTCAATGTAATAGAAGCCACAGTAAGAAAGAGGATAATCAGGAGCAATACCTAGGTTACAAACATTGCGGAGTCAATGCAATTCCTAGATTGCAAAAATGCAGTCAATGGAGGGGCAGTGCTTACCTGCTGGTCCAGGAGAATCGTGCAGCATACTCACGGTGGAGGGAGGCAAACGTAGCAAAACAATGTGTTAAGAGGGATTTCTGAACTCTGACCTGGAGGGGCAGAGATTCAGAAGGCAAATCTAGTTTCTTGGAACAGGGCAACCTCTGGACAAGCCAGACCAATCAGGGTAGCTATGGCATGCGGTCAAGACTAAGTCTCAAGAGGGGTGAGGGTGACTGAAAGACCTCATTGAGCACACAAAGCAAAGACACTTACAAATTACTCCAGAGAGAGATGTTATATTAAAATATAGACACATTTATTACAAGGCCTTTGTAACATAGACCATAGCAAAGAAATACAGTAACACTAGAGTAAACCATAAACATCACAATCAATACAATATATATATATAAGACCAGAGGGGTCTAATGGATTAAAGAGCATGAAATATGTAGACCACCTAGATGGGGAGGAAAACAGGCAGTGCAAGTAATCTTTAGACCCAGTTCAACATCAAGAATACACCTAACTAAGAGGCAGTCCAAGCCCTACGAAGAGAGGAGCCTTATGCTCAATAGTACATGCACGCGCTTGTGCCAATGGACAAAATAGCAGCTCAGGAAGGTGGATAAGGTGGATAAGGCGATGAAGAACAAGTCCCCACTATTCAAGCAGGACATCCACTTGTGGGCAGAGGCAGGTTGAGAGTGCGGAATGGAGTCGCTATTTCGCATTAGCTGTGGAAAGGAAAGGGGCACTCGGGGGCTACTTTGTGCGTAAAAATGGGCTCCTGCGCTATGGGCCAACGGTTGGGGACTACTCACCGGTCCCCGACGCAGGCAAACCCAAACTTCGCCAGGACAGTCCACTTTGCTGGCAGGTTTGAATGCGACAATTAGGACGTCTCGACACCATGTAGTTTCCGAGATACAGCGGGGATTCCCAAACGGGACAGTGGCGATTTCTCTGCTCCGGGTGGAGGAATCAGCCCAATTCCACTGCAGCAGGCTTCAGGGTCAAGGGGGTCAAAAATGCAGCGAACTTGCACAGGTCGTTGCCACAGCAGGGCAACACGGTAACCGCGTTTACTCTGGTGCGGGCGCACTCGTCTCACTTCAGACCTGGGAATTACAAGTGTACGAAATTTGGTGTGAGGGTGCTGTGGACACACAGCAAGCAGTATACCAAGTTTTGAGGGCCTCCTTGAAACCGCGGCGGTAACAGAGCAAAAGTCCCGTGTAAACTGGTCAGCCCACTGGTTGGCCCAGGGACACTTCCGAAGAGGCTTACTTGCAGGGTTTGTTGAAGGTGCCGAGAATAGTTGATCCCTCTATTCCAATGAATCGAAGCGTCTTCGCAGACCTTCTAGGACGATCAGATGCAGAGGGGTCCCACGGGACGACAGCGGGCTCAGGGTGCCAAACCTTCCAGCGGGTCACCAGCGGTTCCTCGACTCAGCTTCTTGTTGCAGGATACTTGGCTCCTTATCCTTTGTTCGTGTGAATACTCACTCCATACGTGGACCAATCACGGACCACAGTGGTCCCAGGCATTCAGGACACTGCAGACTCTCTGGCACCCAGGATGAATATTGGGAACAGACATCCCAGCTCGCATCCTGGAGGCACACACACAAGACATGCAGAAGCCCGCAAAAGCATTGGGTGTTGCGGGAAAGTGCATGCCCAAATAAGGACTGACCCGGGTCGACTCAACCTGGGGAAAGTGAAGGGGCAAGATGGCCAAAGGACAGGACAAAGAACCTCGTGGCATGGCCATTTTGGAGCCAGGCCACGTATTCGTGCCAAACGCGGTAAACGTGGTTAACATGGCAAGAAAGGGTTCAAAAAATAAGAAAACGATAGCTGCCACCAGTCCTGTCCATGACACATCTGCACAGTTCATAATAAGTGTCTAGGGCCTTTGGAACGACTAGAGACCCAAGTGTGCTGTAAGGTAAGTTACTTTGCACACTAGTTACATGTTGCACAAAAGCTGCAACATGAGGAAAGGACTAAGGGAAACAAAGTCTCCCAGTAATGACTGACTTAAGGGCATGTCAGTTTCCCCATTAAAAGTGAGCGAAAGCCCAGAGGAGTGCAGGTTAGGGCTGTGCTTCTCTGGCAAAGTTTAGTTCAGGGTGTTTAAACAGCAGCAAATAGTTTGGGGGTTGACACATGGAGGGAAAATTACATACAATTATGAAATCTTTCCTAACACTCGCCTTCCCCAGACTAAGGACAGGGGGAACTAGTCCACCCCTGGATGAGTTTCTTGTTCAGGTCGGTTAAACATTCTGGACAACCCATCATCAGCATTGCTATGTTGGACACCTGGCCTATGCTCAATAGTGAAGTCAAAGCTTTGCAGACTTATGGACCACCTAAGCAACTTTGGATTATCTCCCTTCATGTTCATTAGCCGCTTTAAGGGCTTATGGTCAGTTTGAACAGTGTAGTGGGTCCCATAGAGGTAGGGCCTCAGCTTCCTAAGGGCCCACACAACAGAGAAACATTCTTTCTCTACTGTGGACCATCTGAGCTCTCTGTCCTTAAGCTGGCGACTAATGAAGCCAATAGGGTGTTCCTTACCCTTCTCATATACTTGTGATAGTACAGCGCACCTATCCCAGTGTCAGAGGCATATGTCTACACAATAAAAGGTCTTAGGTAATCAGGGGCCCTGAGCACAGGGGCCTGACACAAGGAGTCTTTTAAGCCATTGAAGGCCTTCTCGCACTCTTCAGTCCAAGTTACCTTCTTGGGTTTCTTTGGAGTAGTGAGAGCAGTCAGAGGGGCAGCTATGGTACCATAGTCTGCCATGAAGTTTCTGTAGTACCCAGTGAGTCCTAAGAAGGCTCTCACTTGGGTCTGTGTAGTGGGGTAGGCCAGTCTTGTACTAGATGTACTTTACTGGGTAGAGGCTGTATCCTCCCTCCACCTACTTCATGTCCAAGGTAGACCACTGATCCTTGTCCAATCTGGCACTTACTGGCCTTTATGGTCAAGTGGGCCTTCTGAAGAGCCTGTAACACAATCCCAAGGTGTTTCACATGGTCTGCCAAGGTGGCAGTGAAAACTGCTATATCATCCAGATATGCGAGACAGAATTCGCCCAATCCATTCAACACATGATTCACAAGCCTCTGGAAAGTGGCAGGTGCATTCTTCAACCCAAAAGGCATTACCCTGAATTGATAAAGGCTCTCTGGAGTTGAGAAAGCTGTCTTCTCCTTGACATGTTCTGCAAGAGCTATTTGCCAATAACCTGCAGTGAGGTCAAACGTGCTGAGGTACTTGGAGGCACCCAAGTTATCCACCAGCACATCTGTTCTAGGCAAGGGGTGTGTATCTGTCTTGGTGACAGCATTCAGAGCCCTGTAATCCACACAGAAACTCAATTCAGAAGTACCTGCTTTTGGAACGAAACCACAGGGCTGGATCAAGGACTACTAGAGGGTTCAATCACCCCAAGATCCAACATTTTGTTGATCTCTGTCTTAATGTAAGACCTTACTTTGTCTGACATTCTGTATCCCCTACTTTTGGTAGGTACACTGTCTCCTGTGTCTATGTTATGTTTGCACCAAGGTGCCAAACCAGGGGACTGTGAAAACAGGGGGGAAATTGCCTAAGCAAACATTTCACCTGAGCCTGCTGATTAAACGTCAGGTGAGGGGCCACTCGGACACCCTCAATGGAGCTATCTGAAGGACTGCTTTGGAATAGATCAGGAAGAGGTTCAGACTCCTCTTCCTCAACATCTGAAGCCAATAGCAGTGCTGCAATTTCAACTCTTGGGATGAAAGCCTTCAGCCTATTTACATGGAACACTTTTGGAGCCTGTCCAGGCCTTCGAAGGTCCACTAAATAGTTGACCTCACCCAGTGGCTCCAACACTGTGTAGGGGCCTGACCATTTATCCTGTAAAGCTCTAGGCTTATGAGATTCATGATCAGGACTTTCTGACCAGGTGTGAAGTTGATGAGGGAAGCTTTCTGGTCATACCAATGTTTCACCAGAGCTTGTCCTGCCTTCAACTTATCACTATCCAGACCCATCAGGAGTACCATCCGTTTTCTGAGCCCTAGCACATAGTCTACTACGTTGGTAGTAATGAGGGGAGTGGGCATCTCCTATCCCTCCTTGACTATGGCTAAGGGTCCCCGCACAGGGTGACCCAACAGAAGTCAAAGGGGCTGAAGCCAACACCCTCTTGTGGTACCTCTCGGTAGGCAAACAGTAAGCATGGTAAAAGAAGATCCCATTTTCTTCTTTGAGGTTCTTCCAGAGCCCCGATCATACTTTTCAAGGTCCTGTTAAACCTTTCCACCAGACCATTGATCTGAGGGTGGTATGCGGAAGAAAACATATAGGTTACCCCACATTCCTTCCCCATAGCCTGCATATACTTTGACATAAAGTTGATGCCTCTGTCAGACACAACTTCTTTAGGGAAGCCAACACTAGTAAAGATGCCAAGGAAAGCTTTTGCAACTGACTTGGCAGTCACAGTTTTTAATGGGATGGCCTCAGGATATCTGGTGGCATGGTCGACCAGCACCAGGATAAACCTATTGCCTGACTATGTTTGGGGGCCAAGGGGACCAACAATGTCGATCCCAAACCTCTCAAATGGTACTCCCACAACTGGGAGTGGTACCAATGGAGCTTGCATTGTTGAGCCACTCTTACCAGATAACTGGCAGGAGGCACAACTCCTGCAGTGACTTTCTACGTGCACCCCCATCTTGGGCCAGTAGAAGTGCATGGATAACCTTTGCTTGGTCCTCTTAATACCAAGGTGACCAGCAAGGGGCACTTCATGTGCCAGCTGCAGGAGGAAGGGTCTTACAGAAGGGGAACCACCAACCTCCTATGGTCTCCTTCTGTAGACTCTGTAGGCTCACTATATAGGAGCCCATCTTCCCAATAAATCCGATGCTTCCTAGGAGGTTCACCCTCAAGCTGGGAGCAGGCCTGTCTCCTTAGGCCTTCCAGTGATGGGCACTAACGTTGGCCTTTAGTGAACTCTTCCCTGTCAGGACCACCTTCTACTAACAAATCCTTTAGTTCAGGATAGTCATTGGGGTCAAAGACTTCAGGCATCACCACCTCCTTGTCAGGTCCTGGTGATTGACCAACTACCTCCACCTCAGTGGTAGGTGAGTTAGGGGGAATGTTTTCTTTCCCTCTTTTTGATTTTCTGACACCTTTAGCCTTGGGTTTCCCCTTTGGCTGGTGCAGGGCATTGGTCTTGGCCAGTGCTGCCCTTGTTTGTGAACTTGTGCAGGGTCTGTCAGCAGTGTCTCCCACAAGCCCTAACGCTCTGAGATCATTGCCCAACAATACCTTTCCTGGGACACTCCTCTGAATGCTTACTGGAATCCTGAATGCTGTACCATTGATAGTAAGATTTACAGGTATTACTGGGAACATGAGAGGTGGGCCATCAGCCAACTTAGTGGGCATCATAGTAGCTCTGGCAACTTCCTCTGGGTCTACCAAGGTAGAATCCACTACAGTTCGACTGCACCCACTATCCCTAAGCGCTGGAGTATCTACTACATTGATCAGCACACTGGCCCTCATTGCGACCCTGGCGGAAAGTGACTGACCGGACCGCCACAGCGTAAATAGCGTTTCCGCCATTGCACGATGGAGCAAAGTGCGGCTCATTCCGACCCATCGGGCACGAGCACCACGCCATGGCGGAAGTGCAAAGTCCGCGATGGCGGAAATGACCCCAAAACGGCCCACACCGCCGCCGTACGGCGCCCTAGGTGCAATACCGTCACCCATCTCAGCGGACACCGCAGTGAGCGCCAACCGGAAAGTACGGTGACCGTAAATATACGGAAACGGAAGTAAAAGCATGGTCCCGGAACGGGAAACATCACGCCGTACACCTATAAAACCACTAAATCCACACAACCATTAAAAATACTACCCTGAGACACATCCCAAACCGTCATCCACCCTAGTGAAACCAAGAAAAATGGGAAAAGTAGCGAAGAAAGCGTGCGACCGCAAGCGGCAGGTCCACTTCTCCCGTGAGGAACTCACCGTACTCACAGAGACCCTCCAGGAGAATGCAGCCGCCGTCTTCTCCACGCAAATGACCAGGACGGCACTTGCGAACAAGAAGGCCATATGGGCCCTGGTGGCACAGCGGGTAAGTGCGGTGGGGACCGCACCCCGCAACCCACAGCAATGCAGAAAGCGATGGGACGACCTGCGGAAACGCGTCCGTAGCATACTGTCTGCCAACCGCAACATTGCCACAGCCACCGGGGGAGGATCGGAATCACCCATCAAGTTGACCCCCTGGGAAGAAATCTGTGCCTCCACCATAGGAATGGAGAGCATAGAGGGAGTCGGAGGGATGGAGAAAGGAGTGCAGACATCCGAAGAATCAGGTAAGTGGCCCAAATAAAACAATGCCAAAACCACAATGTCCAATCATGTGAAGTACCACGTGCCCACATAGTGCAACAGTAACACATGTCCAGGAGAACGTTCACATACATAGGCCTGATAGCACACTTCAAAACTCACATCAAATACATAAATAATTAAAAATCCTAAAAACACCCTCTACACGTGCAGCAGGCACACCCTAACTGCAGGCTGCCAAACAACTGCACCCTCACACCACACACAAATGAAACCACCTCCAAGGCCCCGACCCAAATCACCCTCAGGTACCACCCCAATGCATGTGATACATTGCCATTCCAATTCCCACAGACCCATCAATAACGCTCGCCCTCCTTTACTCCACCACAGGGTCCGATCCAAACGACGAGCACCAGGACACCCCTACCAGCACACCTGCAAAGAGGGCCAAGACCAACGGCCAAAGACCCTCCACCTCAGCTGCACGCATCAAGACACGGCAGCAGCACAAATCAAGTGGCAGCACAGAGGAGGGAACTCCAACAGGCACCCCAGCAGCCAGCATGCCCACACCACCACCACGACAGGTCCCCCCAATGGATGCCACAGTAGGCACTGCTTCTGGTGGCAGCAGCACCATAGGTGACACTGCATTAATGGCAGCATGCTCCGACACAGAAAACGGGGATGTCGAAGTCAGATCCATCCATGACCTGTCCCAATCCCCCTGTCTGTTCCATCCCGTACACCATGAGGATACCACGCAGGGGCACCCACAAGACGACGACTGGCCATCCCCCACAAGCCCTGTGGCAGGGCAACATGAGGCGAACAGCCACTCTGTGACACCACCGCAAATGGCCATGGCCCAGCAGAGGCAACAGTCCCTCGACCAGTTAATCGTGCAACAGCAGCAACTGGCCACGCTCCTCAAGGACCATGCCGATGAATGTGGGGGCACTAAGGCAGACATAGAAACATCAACTGAGACACTTAGGGCAGAAATGGAGAGAAGTACAGAGACACTAAGGGCACAAATGGAGAGTAGCACCGAGTGCCTGAGAGTCCAAATGGAGAGTAGCACCGAGAGCCTGAGAGTCCAAATGGAGAGAAGCACCGAGAGCCTGAGGGGGGAACTGCATGCGACGTCCAAAGACGTATGTGCCGAACTTGCTGCAGTGCGCCGTGTGCTCACTGAGCTCTCACAAACCCTTAGGGACATGCATGGACGTGAGCAGGCAGAGACATCATCCGTTGCAAGTTCCGTCCAGGGCAGCCCCCAACGTAGATCTGGGAGGAACCTGCGCTCCACAGGCAGGGGTGCCCCTGATACCCGCAGAGGGGGCTTGCAATAGCAACTGCCCACTGACAATGAGCATCTCTGGACACTGGTGTTCGGGGGGGAGGTAGGAGGGTGGAGGGGGGGTGTTGGGCTCACTTGGGTGGCGGGACGATAGGGTGTTTAACATGATATCACATATGCCATAAACAATGCACGATCAACCAATGAGATGTGTGGACATTGATCTCTGTGTACGAGGCCATTATAGGCGTACAGTCCATATTGTGCATGTACCATACACACACAGTGCCACGAGTCCCGTGTCCATGTATCAGCCACCAGGCGTGAGTGCTAGAAGCATGCATCTATGAGATGCTGACGAATGTCACGGCCCTCCTGTGCCTCGCAGACTCCTTGAGGTGCTGCCACATCCCCACCCTCATCATGACCATCTTCAGGTGCTTGCAGTTCTGCGTCAGGGGGCATGGGCACATTTCTACGTACGCACATGTTGTGTAGCATGACACATGCCATCACCATCTTCGCAACCTTCACATGGCGGTACAGGAGTGCCCCGCCAGACCTGCTGAGGCACCGGAAACGAGTCTTCAGTAGGCCGAATGCCTGTTCTATGACTACACGGGTACGTGAGTGGGCATGGTTGTAGTCCTCCTCATGCTGGTCCCGTGGGTTCCGGACTGGTGTGAGGAGCCATCTCTTCAGTGGATATCTGGCATCACCTGTATGTGGACGATAAACGAATCATGTGGAATGCCATTGCTACGTACGCACCCCCCCCCTTCCTGCCAGGTCATTGCCGCATCACATACCCCACATCATCATGCATGAAATGAGACTCACCGAGTAGCCAGGATCTGTTCCCTGCGTGTCGCTCCATGTAGCGTGGTATTGTAGAGTTCCTCAAGATCATAGAATCATGGGTTGATCCAGGGAATCGGGCACAACAATGTGTAATGATCCTGTTGGAGTCACACACCATTTGTACATTCAGA